>NC_045720.1:8417386-9776975 GCF_009834535.1 Camelus ferus | reverse complement strand
TGCATTCTCCTATAATTAGTGATATTGAGCATTTTCTCATGTGCCTATTGGCCATTTGTATGTCTTCCTTGGAGAATTGCTTGTTTTAGGTCTTCTGCTCATTTTTGGATTGGGTTGTTTGTTTGTTTTTCTTATTAAGTTGAACTAGCTGTGTATATATTCTGGAAATTAAGCCCTTGTCTGTCTCATCTTTTGCAAATATGTTCTCTTATTCCATAGGTTGTCTTTATGTTTTGCTTATGGTTTCCTTTGCTGTGCAAAAGCTTATAAGTTTAATTAGGTCCCATTTGGGTTGTTTTGTTTGTTTGTTTTGTTTTTATTTCTATTGCTTGGGTGGACTGCTCTAGGAAAACATTGCTGAGATGTATGTGAAATAACGTTTTACCTATGTTTTCTTCTAAGAGGTTTATAGTATATCTTGTCTTATGTTTAAGTCTTTAAGCCATTTTGAGTTTATTTTTGTGTATGGTGTGAGGGAGTATTATAACTTCATTGATTTGCATGCAGCTGTCCAGTTTGCCCTACACCATTTGCTGAAGAGATTGTCTTTATTCCATTCTATGTTCTTGCCTCCTTGTCAAAGATTAATTGACCAAAAGTTTGTGGGTTCATTTCTGGGCGCTCTATTCTGTTCCATTGGTCCATATGTCTGTTTTTGTCAATACCATGCTGTTTGATTACTGTAGCTCTTTAGTATTGTCTGAAGTCTAGGAGGGTTATTCCTCCAGCTTCATTCTTTCTTCTTCAGTAATGCTTTGGCAATTCTGGATCTTTTGTGATTCCATATAAATTTTAGGATTACTTATTCTAATTCTGTGAAAAATGCCCTGGGTAATTTGATAGGGATTAAGTCTGTAGATTGCTTTGGGTAGTATGGCCATTTTAACAATATTAATTCTTCCAATCCAAGAACATGGGATATCTTTTACTACTACTGACCGGCTTGTGTAACCTTCGATAAAACCCTTTGTCTTATTAAGCCTCACTCTTCACGTCTTTGAAATGGGAAAGTCACAGCACCAAATCTTATTGTCTGTTGTGAGAATTAAATAAGAGAATGTTTATGAAGCCCTTTCTTCAACACCTGGCACCTATTAAGTGCTAAATAAATGGTTGTAATTATTTATGAATTCATTCAAAAAGTGTGTATTAAGCATGTGCTGGATGCCAGGCCTTGCTAGGCAATATGGGAACAAGAATATGAATAAGGAGTAGCCTCCACCCTCAAAAATCTCTCAGGTCACTGTGTCCATATGTATCCTTTTCCTTTATTCACATATGTAAATGTTCGTGTGTGTGTGTGTGTGTGTGTGTGTGTGGTGTGTGTGGTGTGTCTTGGGGGTATGAGTGCTATGAACACTGCATTCCCTGAAACCACCAAAGAACAAAGTAGTGCATTCAAACCTAAGGGGAGGGTGGGGGTTGCAGACCCAGCTATCCATCTTCCTTCTTGTCCTCTGAGGTCGGCGGCTGTTTGCTCTGGGAACACTGACGATATAACTATTAAATCATCCCAGAGTGGCAGAGCTGGGAGGTCCCAGCAAGGCCTTCCCTCACACTCACCCCATTCTGGCACAAAGAGGGGTGTCATGCCTCATTCATGCCGACAGTCATGCCACAAGGAAAAGGGCTCCCTGTGCCAGATAGTTCTGCCTAGTTCTCTCCTCAGACCGGGGAAGCAGAAAGTGACTCGCCAGCTTTGATTGTCTGGGAGTCCAGAGCTGCTCAGCACAGACCCATTAACTGAAAGAATAAATATTTACTCTGAGCTCATCCAAATAACCCAGAAAAGGGACTCTGTTTTTTATCAGTAATAAAAAACACTCCCACCTCAGCTTGGATTTACAGGGTTTGGGTTTTTTTCATTTTGTTTTTTCTGTCTTCAAATCTTCCCTGCCTTGAAGCACTCAGATTTCCTGTGAGAGACCTGATTAGGGCTTCCTCCTGGCCTCAGAGATGGGCTGCGGGGAGGGGGTGGCGGAGTGAACATGAGCACAAAGGGAAATGTTCTGACAGGAGAGTGATGTTTTCTTTTACTGAGCAAAGTATGTGTGGCCTCAGCCTGGCTTGTAGGACACAGGTAACTGAAATATTTGCCCTTGGGAAAGAAGGTGCGGAATGTTCTCTTAAAAATGCTCCAACTGGTGAAATAAGAGATTTTAGATAAACAGCTTTTGAGGGACCCCATTTCCTGAGCTATGCTTTGATCACATGACAACAGCGCCAGTGAAAACACTTTTGTTATCCTTTCGAGGGAGATGTTCGAGAAAGAACACTTGCCTGGGTCATGGAGGTGAGGATATGGTCATGATGTGAGGGGGAGAGGAGGCGGGGTCTGCGATGGGAGAATCAAAGGAGATGGGATGGGAGCTGTTCCCAGACAAACCCTGGGTGTTTGTCTTTCGCATCCTCTAGCCCCACTTTCCCTTTTTACATCCCTCCCCCGTCTCCTTTTTTTCTGGTAACCAGACCAACCTGGCAGAAAGAGCTCATATTGTGAAAGCAAAATCATTGTCTTCAAGCACAGGCCAAGCTGAGGGCCCGGAATGTATCAGACACTGAAATACGCTAAACAGATGCAAGTTTCCCCCATTTTCCCGCCCGAGAGATGTTATTTCACCCCGCTGAGCTTCAGTTTCTCTATCTGTGTTATGGAGATAATAACGCTACCTCCGGGTTGTGTAAGGCAAATAAGGAGATAAGATATGTGCCTAGCCTAGAGACTGGTACCCTGTGGGGGCCGCATAAGCCTTAGCACAACTCTTACTGTTAAAGGGCTTTGGAACTTGGCAAGTGTACTGGAACCAGATTATTTGAAAACCATTCTTCTTCCAAAGGCTTATGCAGGCACTCAGGCTAAGGTTTGCAGGAGAGGCTGAGCAACCCTGGACCAGGTGAATGGAAATATCCTCCTCTAAGGTTTGTGTGCACTCAGTCCCTGGCCTTGCTGCGTCTCTATCATGCAGATCAACTGGCTGCATGAGAGCTGGGCGGAAGCTTCCCAGATACTCCAGGGCAGGTTTATGTCCTGCAGACGTGATCTGGGGATTGTCAGTGCAGTGAAAAATATCAAATTATACAATTAATTGTTTCAAAGGAAAAGTACAGGGTGCTGAGAGTATAAAATGAGGCTTTATAACTTAGTCTCAGGCTGTCAAGAAATGCCTCTTGGTAGACAGAGTAATGGCCACCAATGAATTATATTTTGCTGTAGACATACCCTTGTGAGGCTCCCTTCTGCGTTGACTCTGGGCTTGGCCACGTGATGAGCATTGGTAAGTGGGACCTAAGCAAACCTAAAGTGCAGAGAGGTGTGAAAAGTACTTGAGCACCTCTCTTGATGCTGGGAGTTCTTCTGCCACCACATGAAGAGGCCCAGACTGATCTGCAGGAGATAAATGGCCCAGCTGGCACCCAGCTCCTACAGACAGATGTATGCACAAGGACATCTTAAACTATCCAGTTGCAGTTGAGATGCCAATGACTAAAACTCTATAAGTGACCCAGGTAACACCAGCAGAAGATGGACCCAGGTGAGTCCAGTCCAAATTGCTGATCGAAAGAATCATGAGCAAACTGGATGGTTGCTGAGGTTTTAGGTCCATAAGCTATGGGGGTGGTTTGTTATGCAGCAAAGGCTAAATTATACAGAAGCAGATACCTCTAAGTGGGCTGGTATCATAGAAAAATCTAACATACAAATTATGAGGTTTTGGACTTCGCAATGGATGGACGATGGAAAGTGATGAGGAAACTTAACCAAGTCATGTTAGATGGTGAAAAATGATTTGTAGAGTCTGGAGAAGTGCTAAGGAAACTGCTTTTGGAAGTTGGAAAATAGTTGATTTTGTTTTGTGTAGCAATGCCAAACTGAGTTAACTGGAAGAGAAGAATATTCCTAGTAAGTTTGCAGAGCTGGCTAAGGAAATGACCAGAAAGAACATGGAATGTGTCGATGGGCTTCTTTTGGCCACATATGGTAAGGTACAGGAAGAGAGGGATGAGCTAAAGAGTGAATTATTCACTTTGTAAACAGTTTAGAAGGACTATAATGAAACCAAGGGTTTCCAAGTTGGAAAATACAACTGTTTCACAGTTCTTTTTCAAATGAAAAGTGGCCTCAGATTAAAGATTAAATCAAGGATGCAGGTATACAATTCTGAGTTAATATCTCTAAAGCATTTTCAGTTATGCTTGATAGACCCTCTCAGCTAGACAAAACTGCTTCTAAGACATCTAATGGCATCTTCCTATTGAAGTATAATCTCAAAACAGCCCTGGTAAGTCTGCTGTGAGAAAGCTACCTCAAAAAGGAGTTGTGGATGTGGATTTTGACTAATAAAGTGGATGTAGTATGATACATAGCAAACCCAGAAAGGTTTTAAGGAAGTTATATAGTCTAAGATGAAAGGAAATGGGAACCTTCCTCTGAACCCCCATTTTTCTTTAAGTAAGATGTAGTTTGAAAAAAGTGCTAAGCTGCAGTTGTTTTTAAGGTAAGAGGTGCTATTGTGGAGGGTAGAGACAAAAATATTGCTGGTGGAACAAGCTGCCCAGGAGGAGAGGAGTCTAAGGAACCAATCCTAGTGAGCACAACCAGAGTAGGGGCGCCTGACAACATGCACCTTGTTGTACTTTATAATTTCTATAAACCAGTGACTATTCTTTTTGCCTCCCATTCTTTCCCTTTTTGAATGAAAGTATCTCTAAAAGGTTTTCTGTCTCACCACTGTAGTTAGTTTTTTGGGGTAGATAACTTGTTTTTTTAGTTCTCATGTCTCTGCATCTATCAGGATCGCAGCCAAGGAGCTGCTCTCAAGGGGCTTTGTCTGCATCTAGACTTAATGCAGATTACAGGATCAGGGACTTTGAGACATACTGTGATTGAATGATACTTGGGGACTCTTGTTAGGGAGATAATATGTTTTGCAAGTTAGAGGGATGTGTCATTGGGGCCAGAGGGAACACTGTGGTAAGCCTCCCTCATTTTTTGAGATCATGATTCTCTGTATGCATGCCCTTGGGTGGTCCCCTCCACATGGCCTCTGGGCTTGGCCACGTGACTTGTTTTCACCAGTGGACCATCAGAATGTGTTGGATGCAGGCACTTTTGGCATTGAAATTTGCTCTTCGTTGCTGCCGGGGACTCTACCCATGTGAAGGAGCTCAGGCCAGCCTGCTGATGACATATGGCCCAGCTGAAAGCTACCTAGGCCAGAGAGGTGAACCTTAAACTCTTTGTCCTCAGTTGATGATCTAAACAACTGAAACTGCATCAGTGATCCTAGGGGTCAAGCAGAAGAATTGCCCAGCCCACTTCATTTACCCACAGTTACATGAGAATAAAATCGTTTTTTAAGCCATGAGATTTTGAGGAATTTTGTTATTTACTCATCAAAGGTATATATAGCTTTTCTGAGGCAAAGATATTTAAATTGAAATGTGAAGGCTCCAAGATTTGTTAGGTGAGGCAGAGAAGAAGCTGAGTTGGAGTTGCACAGAAGCCTGTCATGGTGCTAGAACAAGGAGTGAGAATAGTGTGGAGTGAGTTTGGTGAGGCAAGAAGTGAACTGATTATGCATGGCTTCTGTATTCGTTATCTATTGCCACAATATGCTATATAACAAAACACCCCAAACTTCAGTGGCTTTGAACAACTATTACCTATCATGCTTCTGCTATCAAATTTAGGGTCAGCTGCTGTAAGCTGGACTTCACAGGGCAGCTCTGTTTCAGGATGCTGGTGAGTCTGGGCACGGCTCTTCACTGTGGTTTGAATGCAGGTCGTTTCCACACATTTTCATGCTTAGGTCCAGGCTGAGAGACAGTAGCTATCTAGAAAACTCTTTTCATAGTGATAGCAGAGGTGCCAGAGAGAAACATAACCATGAAAATATGTTTCTGTTTATATCTCATCCGCAAATATCCCATGAGCCAGGGCAAGTCACATGGATGAACCCAAAGTCAAGATCAGGAAGTATATTTCAATCACCAAAAGGTATTATAGGGAAGTACTTCTGGCCAAAGCAAGTCACACCGTTCATAACAGCACTGTTTACAGTAGACAAAAAGTGGGAACAATCTGAATGCCCATTAACTGGTGAGTGGATTTAAGAAATGCATATCCATAAAATGGAATATTCTTTGGCAATAAAAAGAAAAGTACTGATACATGCCACAAGATGGACGAAACACAGAGACGTTATGCTAAATGAAAGAATCCAGGCACAGAGGTCTGCATAGTGTATAGATACATTTATATGAAATTTCTAGAAAAGGCAGATCAATGAAGATAAAACCCGCATCAGTGGCTACTCAAGGCTGAAGATAAGAGTGAGATGTACTACAAAGGGACAAAGGTTGAGGGAAATTTTCTAATACTGGATTTGGGTGATGAGTACAGAACTGAATTTATTAAAAATTATTTAACTGCTCACTTATAATAAGTAAATTTTTATATGTAAATCATATTTCAATACTGGTATTAAAATGTATAACTCATGGAATGAAAGATACCTTGACATTGTACTTATGGCAATGAAACATTTTCCAAAGCACTACTGAGTAATTGACTTGATATAATGGAGAAATAGTTTCAAAACTCTTTGCTGACTACTGTCTCTTTAAGCAATTGCTGAGGTTAAATTTTTTTTCTTCCAAAGTATTATGCTGAATTTTAGAATCATTTTCCTTAGTTATTCAACTTTGCCTGTAAATAATAAACATTTTTTATTTTGTCCTTTGAGCTACTGCATTTTAAGTCAGTGCATGTGGCTCTAAAAATTGGCACACGTAAAAGCAGCTGCAATTAATGAAGCATGATTTACTTATTGACTTTTCATATAATATGTACAACAGAAACATGCTCTTATAAACAGGTCAAGAACTGTAAAATATTCACTAATTGCTGGAATTTGTTCTTCTGTTTGGAATAAAAATGGATTTAACAATCAGAATAGCTACTCGAGGAGTAATAGAAGCAGGCAGAAGGGACCTCTGTTATTAGCTAATCTAGCAATTATCTCCAAATTGGAGCTTGTGTTCTACACGAATATCAACTGAGTTTGTTGAGGAGGAGCAGCTGGAGAGGTGAAAACAGCTGCCTACTCTAACGCAAAATTCCTTTGGTTGGGAGAATGCACCAAGGCTAATCTCAAAGATGTAGAATGGACTTAATTCTCTAAGTGGAAAATGCCTGATTCTACCACAGGCCAACAGCAGTTCTTCATACTTCCCTTCAAGGCACGTGGAGAATGTGCCCACTGTGACATCCCATTTACAAACTCTTCCCAATTATTCTTTACAAGTTAAGCATCTATACTGAAACTAGGTGATTGTGCTTGAGATCCAGGTCAAGAGGGAGCCTAGGAAATGATTTCTTCTACATTCTTTTTCTATTAAGAGGCTTGGGAGGAAGGGACAACTAAAAATGAACACAAGAGTAATTCGGTGTCACCGCTTACAAAACACTGTCACAGGCATTGCCTCTAAGTTAATGGTTATTCAACAAATATTCATCAAGAATTTTCATGAGCGCCATTCATTCTGAGAGTTTCTCTACTCATGTTCAAACTGCCTTTGAAGAAATTCTGGTTCAAGTTCTTAAGTAGTTCATGGACTTATTTTGTTCTCAGTTTTGTGAAATCTGTATCCTCACAAGGGTTCAGGAATTTCAAGTGTTTATTTTTTAAATGAAGTACAGTTGATTTACAATGTTATATTAGTTTTAGGGATACAATATAGTAGTTGAATATTTTTATGGACTATAATCCATATAGAGCTATTGCAAAGCATGAGTATTTTATATTACATACTTGTATTTTATTTACTTCATACCTAGTAGTTTGTACCTTTTAAACCCTTTCCTCTATTTTATCCCTCCCCCTGCCTCTCTCCCCCATTGGTAAACACTAGTTCGTTCTCTGGACCTGAGTCTGTTTCTGTTTTGTTATATTCATTCATTTTAGTTTTTAGATTCCACATATAAGTGAAAAGGTACTGTCTTTGTCTTTCTCAGTCTGACTTACTTCCCTAAGTATAGCACTCTACAGATTCATTCATGTTGTTGCAAATGGCAAAGTTTCATTTGTTTTTGACTGAGTAATTTTCCATTGTGTGTGTGTTTATTTATTCACATCTTCTTTATCCAGTCATCTGTTGATGGACACTTAAGCTGCTTTCATATCTTGGCTATTGTGAACAATGCTGCTTTGGACATTGGGGTGCATGTATCTTTTCTAGTTAGTGTTTTTGTTTTCTTTGTATATAGACCCAGGAATAGAATGCCTAGATAACATGGTAGTTTTAATTTTAATTTTTTGAGGACTCTCCATACTGTTTTCCGTAGTGATTGCAATAAATTACATTCCCACCAACAATGTACTAGGATTTCTTCTTGCCACATCCTCGCCAACATTTATTATTTGTTGTCTTTTTGATGATAGCCTTTCTGAAAGGTGCAAGGTAATATTGTGGTTTTGATTTGCATTTCCTGGATGATTAGTGATGTTGAGCATCTTTTCATGTGCCTGTTGGCCATCTGTATGTCTTCTTTGGAAAAATGTCTGTTCAGTTCTTCCCATTTTTGAATCGGGTGTGTTTATTTGATATTGAGTTGTGTGAGCTCTTTATTTACATTTTTTATATTAACCCCTTATCAGACATACCACATTCAAAATCTTCTCCCAATCAGTAAATTGTCTTTTTCATTTTGTTGATGGTTTCCTTTGCTATACAAAACCATCTAAGTTTAATTAGGTCTCATTTAGTTTTGCTTTTGTTTCTCTTGCCTGAGGAGTTAGATCCAAAATAAATTGCTAAGACTTATGTTGAAGAGTGTACTGCCTGTGTTTTTTCCTAGAAGTTTTATGGATTCCAGTCTTACATTCATCTTTAACCCATTTTGAGTTTATTTTTGTATATGGTGTGAGAAAATGTTCTAATTTCAATCTTTTATATGTAGCTGTCAACACCACTTATTGAAGAGAATGTCTTTTACATTCTTGCCTCCTTTGTCATAGGTTAATTGATCATAAGTGTGAGAGTTTATTTCTGGCTCCTATTCTGTAGGATTCATCTATGTGTTCTGGTGCCAGTACTATACTGTTTTGATTACTGTAGCTTGGCAGTATAGTCTGAAGTCAGGGAGGATGATACTTTAAGTTAATTTTTTTCCTCAAGATTCCTTTGGCAATTTGTGGTCTTCTGTGGTTCCATACAAATTTTAGGATTATTTTTTCTATTTTTGTGAAAAATGTCATGGGTATTTTGATAGAGATTGCATTGAATCTATAGATTGCTTTTGGTAGGGTGAAATAACATTCTTCAGACCCATGAACATAAGATATCTTTACAGTTCTTTGTATCATCTTCAGTTTCCTTCTTCAGTGTCTTACAGTTTTCATAGTATGGGCCTTTCACCTCCCTGGTTAAGGGTATTTCTAGATATTTTATTACTTTTGATGTGATTGCAAACAGGATAATTTTCTTGCTTTCTCTTTCTGATAGTTCATTATTAGTATATAGAAAAGCAAAAGATTTCTGTATATTAATTTTGTATTGTACAACTTTAGTGAATTCATTTATTAGTTCAAATAGCTTTTGATGGAGATTTTAGTTTCTTCTATATATAGTATCATGTCATCTGTAAATAGTGACTATTTTACTTCTTCCCTTCTTTGTTTCTTTATCTCAACTGATTCCTGTGGCTAGAACTTCCAATACTATGTTAAATAGAAGTGACAAGAATCTTATTCCTGATTTTAGAGAAAAAGCTTTCAGCTTTTCACCATTGAGTATGATACTAGCTTTGGGTTTTCATAAATGGCCTTATTATCTTGAGATATATTCCCTCTATACCAACTTTCTTGAGATATTTTTATCATGATTGGGTTTCAGATTTTGTCAAATACTTTTTTTGCACCTATTGAGATGATTGTGTGATTTTTATCTTCCTTTTGTTAAAGTTGTATATCATACTCATTTTGTGGATAGTGTATCATCCTTGCATCCCTGGAATAAATCTCACTTAATCATGGTGTACGATCCTTTATATATATTCTTGAATCTGGTGTGTAATGTTTTGTTGAGGATTTTTGCATCTATGTTCATCAGGGATATTGGCCTGTAATTTTCTTCTTATTTTTTTTCCTAGTGTTTGATATCAGGGTAACAGTGGCTTCATAAAATAAATCTGGGAGTGTTCCTTTCTGTGCAATTTTTTGGAATTGTTTGAGGGTAGATACTAAGTCTTTATGTGTCTGGTAGAATTTCCCTGTGAAACTATCTGGTCCTGGATTTTTGTTTGTTGCGTTTTTTGTTTTGTTTTGTTTGATTACTCATTCAATTTCTATCTTAGTAATTGTTCTGTTCAGATTATCTATTTCTTCCTGGTTCAGTCTTGGAAGATTGTATGTTTCTAGGACTTTATCAACTTCTTCTAGGTTGTCCAATTTGTTGGCATTAACTGTACATAGTATTCTGAATTTTTTTAAAATTTCTGTGGAATTGGTGGTAATTTCTCCCCTTTCATTTTGTATTTTGTTTATTTGGGTCCTCTCATCCTTTTTTTCATGGGCCTAAAGGCTTCTCAATTTTATCTGTTTAGGAAACCAGCTCTTATTCTCATCTTTTCTATTGTTTTTTGGTCTCTATTTTATTAATTTCATCTCTGACCTATGTTATTTCCTTCCTTCTATTAACTTTGGGCTTTGTTTTTCTTTTTCTAATTCCTTTGATGATAGGTTAGATTGCTTATTTGAGATTTTTGTTTGTTTTTTGAGGTGTGATATAAACTTCCCTCTTAGAATTGCTTTTGCTGCATCCCATAGATTTTGGAAAGTTTTGTTTTTGTTTTTATTTTTATTTGTTTCAAGGTTGTTTGTGATTTCCACTTTGATGTCTTCATTGACCCATTGATTTTTTTTAGTAGCATGTTGATTAGTCTCCATGTATTTGTATTTTCCCATTTTTCTTCCTGTAATTGATGTCTAATTTCATACTGTTGTGGTTGAAAAAGATGTTTGATATAATTTCCACTCTCTTCAATTTGTTGAGACTTGTTTTGCGGCCTAGTATGTGATCTATCCTGGAGAATGTTCCACATACACTTGAAAAGAATGTGTTTTCTGCGGGTTTTGATTGGAATGTCTTGTAGATTATCTGTTAAGTCCATCTGGTCTAATGTGTAATTTAAGACCTCTATTTTCTTATTGATTTTTTTGTCTGGAAGGTCTGTCCATTGATATAAGTGGGTTGTTAAAATTCCCTACTATTACTGTATTATTGTCAATTTCTCCCTTTATGTCTGTTAATATTTACTTTATATTTAGGTGCTCCTATAATATATGCATGTATATTAACTGGTGTAATATCCTCTTTTTGTATTGATTCCCTTATCATTATATGATACTCTACTTTTTCTTTTGTTATAGCCTTTGCAGTAAAGTCTACTTTGCCTGATACGAGCATTGCTACCCCACTTTCTTGTTGTCTCCATTTGCATGAAATATATTTTCTATCCCCATACTTTCAGTCTGTGCGTGTCTTTAGCTCTGAGGTGAGATTCTAATAAGCAGCAGATAGTTGGGAGGGACTTTTTAAAATCCAATCAGCCACCTATGTCTTTTATTTGAAGCATTTAGTCCATTGATATTTCAAGTGATTATGGACTGGTATACTCATTGCCATTTTGTAGAAACCAACACCACATAAAAAAGATCAAGTGGGGTTCATCCCAGGGACACAGGGTGGTTCAACATATGCAAATCAATCAATGTAATACATCACATCAACAAAAGAAAGGACAAAAACCACATGATCATCTCAATAGATGCAGAAAAAGCATTTGATAAAATTCAACACCCATTTATGATAAACTCTCACCAAAGTGGGTATAGAAGGAACATATCTCAACATCATAAAAGCTATATATGACAGACCTACAGCCAGCATAGTACTCAACGGTGAAAAACTCAAAAGCTTCCCACTAAAATCTGGGACAAGACAAGGATGCCCACTATCATCACTCCTATTCAACATAGTCTTGGAAGTCCTGGCCACAGCAATCAGGCAAGAGAGAGAAATAAAAGGGATCCAAATTGGAAAAGAAAAGTTAAAAGTGTCACTATATGCCGATGACATGATACTATATATAGGAAACCCTAAAAGGTCCACACAAAAACTACTAGCACTAATCAAAGAATTCAGCAAGGTAGCAGGTTACAAGATTAATGTTCAAAAATCAGTTGCATTTCTTTACACTAATGATGAATTAACAGAAAAAGAAAGTAATAAACAATCCCCTTTAAAATAGCGCCCAAAGTAATAAAATACCTAGGAATAAATCTAACCAAGGAGGTGAAAGACTTATACATGGAAAACTATAAACCAGTGATGAAGGAAATTAAAGAAAACTTTAAAAAAAAAAAAAATGGAAAGATATCCCATGCTCCTGGATTGGAAGAATCAATGTTGTTAAAATGGTCACACTGCCCAAGGTAATCTACAGATTTAATGCAATCTCTATCAAATTACCTAGGACATATTTCACAGAACTAGAACAAATCATAATAAAATTTATATGGAACCACAAAGGCCTAGAATTGCCAAAGCATTAATGAAGAAAAAGAAAGAGGCTGAAGGAATAACTCTCCCAGACTTCAGACAATACTATAGAGCTACAGTAATCAAGACAGCATGGTGTTGGTACAAAAACAGACATATGGACCAATGGAACAGAACAGAGAGCCAAGAAATGAATCCACAAACTTTTGGTCAACTAATCTTCAACAAGGGAGGCAAGAATATACAATGTTATTTGTTTTATGGTTTTACACTTTTTCTTTTTAATCTCTTCCCCTGTGGTTTGATGATTTTCTTTAGTGTTATGTTTGTGTTCCTTTCTATTTTTTGCATACATACTGTAGTTTTTTTATTTGTGGTTACCATGTAGTTCATATATATTAACCTACAACTAAATCTACTTGTTTTAAACTTAGTCATTTAAATTCCAACACACTCTAAAAGCGCTACCTTTTTTTACTCTCTCCCCACCACATTTTGTTTTTGTGTTATATTTTACATCTTCATGTCTATCCCCTGACTGTACTGTAGATAAAAAATATAAAAGAGAGTTTCAAGCCTCCAAACTTCTATTCATTTTAGAAGTCATAGATTTTTTTTAGACATTTTAGAAGTCTTTAGATTATCCTATGACCACTCATAGTAAGAAGTTGCATTATCTTCTTTCCAACACAGTATATCTGATAAGTCAATGCAGCTGACAATCACAGGGAATAAACTACTTATCTCCACAGTTATGTTTGACTAATTTCCTTTTTTTCTGGGGAGAACTGGAGAAGGAGGCTGCTGGAATTGCCTTTATCTCTGTGGTAAACTGCTAATTCAAAACCACAGGGTGCTCTTTGAGAAACTGCAGACTTGCATCTGATAACCATTTTATGGGAATTTGCCTCGGCCCTTTAGTTGTGGTTCCCCACAAAATGCCAAGATGAGTGACGTGCTTCCAGCAGATGAAAGCTCTATGGGGGTCTGTGCCAGAGACCTCTGACTACATCACTTGGCATTTGCTGATTTCTGCCCCATTTTCTGTATAAGTGAATGGCTCTGGGCCATGCTCTTATTTGAATCTTTGGTATTTCATTGAAATTCACAAGTGGTCAAATGGAAATGCTACCTCCAGAATATGAACCAACAGAATTAGATTCTAGTGCTTAAGCAAAAGTATAAAGAAGCCTTCCAACCATGGCCTTTATTTAGTTACTTTTTTTCTTAGGAAGAGTATTATCTTTGCAAGATGTCAGCACTTATATAAGCATTGGCTTTTGAATTTCTGCCCAGTTAAGGCAAGGAAGAAGGTAAAGTCAAAACAAAAAGGGGACAAAAATTAAATAATAATTGTCAAATCCCAGGAATATATACACTTTAAAAATATACTATTCTCTTTGGGAGGTGGTAAAAATGGTGAATAGCTTTACTCTGGAGCTAGACTACCTGGTTCAGATCATAGCTCTGTCACTGACAAGCCCCAGGACTTGAGCAAATCTGTGCCTTGGTCTTTGTATCTATAAAATGGGAATAATAATATATAAGGTTCTTGTTAAGAATACAAAGGCATCTGAGATTATGAAACATTTGTGATTTCCCCCATAGCATACTGCTTTCCATGCTCCTAGCACCTAAAGGACCTGAAATTTTCATACGAGTGGCAAGAGATATGTTTATTCTCTCTTTATTGAGGGCTTATTCTGTGCTAAATGATATGCTGCATACTGAGAAATGAGGATTAAGTGCATCCCCTTGCCATTCAGATATTTACATTTGGGAATAGGAAACACAAAAACAAATAACTGACTATTGCTTTTAAAAGTCTAGTGCTTTTATAGAGGAAGCTTATTAATAGAAAATTTTTCTTGATTTTTGCAGAGGAAATAATATTTGGGCTCTATCTGAAATAAAGATTAGGAATTGGGCATTGCAGACAGAAGGAAAAACACTTAACAGGAAAGAGGCGGGAAAATACATGGTGTCTGGGAGCATATTTGCAAAGACAGCCTCATCCTTGCTTGATCGCGTGCATATTGATCTCAACCATTATATTTTAAATGGCCTAGTAACAGAGACAATCTCATCTCTGTTTCCTTCTGAATGTCTTATTTGCAAGCAATGTTTGGTGGATTGGTTTTCATTGAAAATGTGATTTAGGTAATACGTAGTATATAGGATTTCAGAAAAAGGAGTAATTCATTCCATCCTGGAGGGCACATGGGCTAGTATAGGATCAAGAGGACTTTTTGTAAGTTAAATTTTGGTGGACAGGAATCAACTTAGAGCAAAGAACATAAGCACATGCACTTTTAATCCCACGTGCAGCATCCTTTGGATTCTAGGAGTCACATCATCAGAGAGGTGTGTATACTGGTTCCGTATTACTCACCTCCTCTTTGGCCAGCAATCTTCCTCTTCACCTTGAAGAGGTCCAAAAGGGGCTCTCAACTGAGTGTCCTATTCCAGTCTGAGACCCAGCTTCCCAGTTACATTACAAAATCATGTTTCTTTGTCTCTCTGTCTCTTACTGGATTACATTTTGTTTCTGCACTTTGAAATAAAAGATTCCTCCCTAATACAAAATGAAAACAGTTCACATATTACCTCTTTAGAATCAGAGGTTCAAGTACCACGTGGAAGTAAATTCTTACAAGTGTGACCTTGAAACAATTAAGCAAAAAAGCCAGGACTGAACTCAGCATAAATAACTGGTTAGTCAATGAGGTAGAACCTAATGTTGCCTCTGTTTTACAACAGGTATTATCAGATGGCCTCACCCCAGGACTTGAAAGTCATACCCACAAGCAACAACCTATGAAAACTACGTGTGTAGTCATGGTCTTTAGTGACAACCTATTATTCCCATTAATTTTTCATTAATCTGTAGCCAAGCCATGAATTTATTATTAGGCATTCATTCAACAAATGACCATATGACCAGTTTGAAGAGTGTGGGAGAGAACGAGAAAAGTAACTGGTTTCTAGTATCATATATCAGAAATTACTCTCTTCAGTTCCCTCCAGCCAGTGTTCTTCCAACCACTGTTAAAACAATTGATGTATAATTCTTCTAGGCTGTACTGATGTAATGACACCAGTCATATTGTCAAAAGACTTTCACCAATTTCTAATTGCCATCTGACCTCTATCCTTTATTTCCTCAACCATACAACCTGATGCTCCTTTAGGTACTTTGTAACACATCTAACACCTATCTTACACATCTCTTTTTTTTTTTTTTTTTTTGCCATCAAAACTTAAAAAAAATTCCATGAAGTACATTATAAGTGGAGGAAAGGCAGCTCACAGCGACGTGCACAACATGGTTACACATTGCAGAACATCCTCAATTCATGTCAACATGACAGAGACCACGTGTCATTGGCTCAGACCTTTTGCAGTGTTCATCAAAGCTCACTGCCCCAGCCAACTGGCTGAGAGCACAAGTAAGTAAAATATACAGTAAGGGCATAATGTAATGTGATGAGATACATATAAAAAATATTACAGACACAAATAGCTTTCAACTAATCAGTATTGTATGGACAGTCATTCAAGAGATATATGTGCTTTTATTGTAGGTGAAGGAATTGCATTAAGCAATACCTGGAGGTTGGAGGTCCCATGCACTATCCATTATGCCACAGAAACTGGCACAATCCCACTTCTGGGTATATTCCCAAAGGAAGTGAAATCATTGTCTCAAAGAGACATCTGGATGCCCATGTTAATGGTAGCATTATACACAATAGCCAAGAGGTAGAAACAACCTGTGTCCACTGATGAATGATGGATAAATTAGAGAGTGCAACACTGTGTTGCTTTCTCTTTAGAAGCTGGTGGCCTCTCCTCAAATTTTAGTCTGTTTGGTTCCCCGTGGCTTCAGGCCTTAAAGGGTTGAGGGAAAGTTGTAATTTTGTACTCTACATCCCTTCCAGTGTTCTATATCTTAGGTAGAAATGAAACTCTATCATTTATTCTTTCCACAAATGTTTCTGGAGAACCATGGTGTTTCAATAACCTACATGTTTGAGTAACAGGTTGAAGGTTTAGTCCCTACCTTCCAGAAGCTCACAGTCTTTTGAAATAAACACATCTCATATTTTAATTCAACTTAGTAAATGCTCTTAAGGAAATCTAAGCAAACGCTATGGCAGTACAGAACACAGAGTGAATAATTCTGCACAGCTAGCTTAAACTGGGTGATAGAAACAGTTTCACCAGAGCTGAATTTTAAAGAAAAATTCTTAGCCCTGCTATGGAATATTTAGAAGAGAATTTCATGCAGAAGAAACAGCAGTTGAGAAAGCATAGGACTGTGAAAATTCTCTTGTGTCCAAGGAATATTTAGCAATTTAATATGTCAGAAACACAGGGAGCACATGGCATCTGTTAAGAAGAGATCGTGTATGTCAGACTTTAAAGGGAAGCCAGGTGGCTTATTTTGGTGTTATTGTCATTGGTTTTGATGCAATACATGTGGGACACACAGGGACTCAGGTACTGCCAGGTAGATTCAAGTATGTATACTTAAGTTGGGTGTCTCATTTTTCTTTCTATGATTAGCCTTCTCTTCTCTGTTTTATAGAATAGGTAATTCATGCCCACTTTCTTTCATTCACTGGTTCTTTTCCTATCTCGTCTTTAATGTTAAATTTAAAATTCAGTTTATATCACAAGAAAATCTGTATTTAGAGCTTCCCTTGAATAATTGGGAGAGCTGGCAGTTCTGGCTGGGGTCTTATATAAGAGTGATAGGCTGGGGCTGAGGAGCTTTTTCCTCCTCCAGAAAGGTCATGTGCTCTCCTTAGGCCCCACCTGACATACTCCCTGAGTCCTCATCTGGCCTTCACGACGTTACATTATGCCCTTGGTCCTTGTAGGATTTCCAGCATCCTTGCTGTTACCTTTAAGCATCCTCTCCATGTCTGGTTCTCTTGCCTCCCAAGCCTTACACAGGTCATTATACCCCAGGCACTGGACTTGCCTGGATTGTCTTCTTTAAATGCTCAACATCAGTGATAACCCCATGAATTAAGTTTACCAGACACATTCAAGTTCACGATTTTATTTGACACTCAGCTACTGAGATGTGCATGGCAGATATAGAAAGTATCCCTTTTACACGTATCTTTTCAATATACGAGGATACTGAGGCCCATGCCACAGAGCTAGTCAGTACCAAAATTCAGCTTAAAAACTCACATCTTTTGTCACTTAGTTTCAGACTTTTTCTCTAAGACACCAGGTTTCACATTTCCAGCTATTCTTTATGTAATTCCAGCTATTGCTAAGTGGTCCACTCACTTCAGTCATCTGTCAACTCAGTGCCTTTCTCCAGGTCTCCACACGTTTTTGGTTTCTTTATCATGTCTTTTTCACTAACTTGAGGTAGTCTGGAATGAAGTAGATGCAAATTGTTCTAGTGGTTTAAACATGTGTGCACCCATCCCCCTCCAAAATCAACAAAAGCTGCTGACTCTATGAATTTAAAAGTAGAATTTAGACCAGTAATTATAGTTATGGAGTTGAAGAATTTTCAGTGTTTTTTTTTTTTTTCTTTTCTTGGGCTTATCATCTCAGAGTTGAAATGTGAATTCCTGATCCTCCTTTTCCAGTAATTTCATGTGAGAAGTACAAATCTGTTTACACAGCATGCCTAATGACCATTAGTGCAGTAAATAAGGGGAAATCAATAGACATCTTATTTGAGTCTGCCTTTTGAAACATGGTAGTATCACATGACACATATTCCCAGAGGAATCAACTGCCTTTTTTAAGCAAGACGAGTTTTTAATACAAGAAATGTTTTTTCATCCCCTCTACCCAGAGAAAAATTTTTGTAAGAATTCAGAGAAGATCAACTCAAAAGTGAATAATGTAGGGATTTGCCATGTGTATGGAATCAAAACAACTCACCTTTAAAAATATCGTTATTTATGAATTTGACTTTAGGTGCTCTGTGATTAAATCTTTTTTTCCTCTTCTGGCCAAGTATTTGTGACATGAAAAATGGAATGGTGTTTATCACTATTTTGATGCTTCAGAGGTATATTAAGTAGAAAGAAACTGACCTCATTAAGTGAAAGGATGTCACACCTAAGGATTCAGGAAGCTGTGCACAGCTCTTCTCCTTGTCTTACCTACTCTTCCACTCCAGCCTGAAAGTTTTCCATTGGGGAGATTATGACAGTTGCAGGCTAAAATATGAGATGATCTTCCTCTTTCATCATTAAGGAAAATAAGCCAGTATAGTGTCCAAAACAATTATTTACATCAGATAAAATTAGGGCTTTATATGGGTATATATACACACACACACACACACATATATACACATACATATATATATATAGAGAGAGAAAATGATTGATTGATTATAAGGAATTGGCTCCTGTGATTATGAAGATGAGCAAATCCTAAAATCTGCAGAATGAGTTAGCAGCCTGGAGACCCAGGAAGGCCATTCCTTTAGTTCCAGTCTGAGTTCAAAGGTCTGAGAACCAGGAGAGCTGATGGCATAGTTCCCACCCAAAGACTGGCAGACTCAGGACCCAGGGAGTGCTGACATTTCAGTCTGAGCCTGAAGGCAGGAAAAGAGCAGATGTCCCAGTCTGCAGGCAGTCAGGCAGGAAAGAATTCTCTCACCCAGGGGAGGGTCAACCTTTTTGTTCTAGCCAGGCCCTCAGCTGATTGGATGAGGCTCACCCACATTAGGGAGGGCAATCTGCTTTACTCAGTCTACTGATGTAAATGTTCATCTCATCCAACACCCTCATAGGAACTCCTGGAATAACATTTGACTATATATCAGGGCACCCCATGGTCCAGTCAAGTTGGCTCAGAACATTAATGATCACTCAGAGTAATCAACCAAGGAAGGATATGCTCCTCACAGCTGACCTGGAAGTCTTTAAGCATTCTGTTCCCCACAGCTATGGTTGCCCTCAGTTCCTTTCCATGTGGGCCTCTCCAAAATAATAGCTTGTTTCAGCAAAGGCAACAAGAGAAAAGAGAATCTGCTAGCAAAATGGAAGTAACAATCTTTTGTAAGCAACTTGCAGACTTAATAGCCTATTACCTTTCCCATATTCTATTGGTTAGAAGCAAATCAGTGGGTTCAACCACATTGAAGTTGAGGAAATTACATAAAGGTATGAACACCAGGATGTGGGCATCACTGGGGGCCACTGTAGAAGTCTACCATTCACACAACTGAAATGCATGTTGAGTGAGTGAAGAAGAAATACAAATATTAAAATAGTAAAAAGGGGACTTGTCTCAAAGTTACAAAATCTGGATTTGAGGGTCATTTTCAAAAAATCTTACTAGCTCTATGAGTTTGGGCAAATTAATTACTTTTATTTAACCTACTTTTTCATTGATTAAAATGGATATATGTTTTTATTTACTTATTTATTTTTGCCCAGTATTATTCCTTGGTAATAGAACTTGATTTTCTTTTTCTCTCCCATTCCCAGGACAAGTGACTAAGACAGATCTGATATAATCCCCCCAACTCTCTAATATGATCCCCCTACTCCTACAGGGATGGGCATAGGAATCAGGGTTGGCCATGCGAAGCCATAGTTGCTAGTTCAGAATGGGAAACAAGATCCACTCTGTTCATGAGAAGCAAGTATAGAACTTTTTTCTGGAAGTATTGGGGAAGAGAAAAATTTTCTTCAGTAAGATTAAAGCTGAGAGACTGCAAGCCTGACATCACCTGTGGTCATGTGGTTAGCGAGTAGGAAAAGTCTGAATGAGAATAAAGCTAACATAAAAAATTCAATACTGAGATATAGTGTGAAGGGTGGATTCTGAAAGATCCTGAACACCTGGATCCAGCCTTGCCTGAAACTAGACAACCCTAACTCTTATATGAACCAGTGCATTTCTGCTTAAGTCGATCTGAGTTGTGTTTCTGGCCCTGCCTGGTCCATCTAGCACCTAGAACACTGTGCAGTTAACAGGTGGCTCCCAACAAATGTATACTGACTAACGTATGAAAGAGCAATTTTTGGAAGATTAGCATTGAAATCCACGGGGCAGGAAGCTGGAACATATTATCCCCACTGAGTCTTCCTGAACACTAAAATTCTATGATTGGCTGCTTCCCAGAACACTTCTTTGAGACTTCTTTGAACTCGTATCCAGGATATTCAGGGAGAGCTTAGGCAGCTTTCTTCTGCTCATTCATCCCTATCCACAAGCTCACCAGCGTGTAGGTGGGCTGAACTCATAAAACTCTCCCTCTCAGCAGCCTCAGGCGAAGGAAGCTGGCCCATAGAAGTTCCAAAAGAAAAAAAAAAAAAAAAAAGAAAGAAAGAAAGAAAGAAAATCACCCAGCATATAAGACCCAGAGCAGGAAGCAAAACTAATTAAAGATTGTCCTCAGCTTTCACAGGAAATTATTTTCACTCTGCCTCTATAAAAAGTAACAGATTTGACCCCTCCTCTCTCCCCACCTCCTTCTCAGCTATCCTTCCAGTAGAGGCGATGGAAGGGCAGGGGCCAGACTGAGGCAGTGAAAGACAGGCCACGTTTCACGAAAATGATCATCAGAAACCACTTTGTCATAGCCAGAGGCCACCATAGCCAGAGTCGTTAAGGTGCTCAAGTTGCTAAATTGAACAATTTTGAGTGAAGAAATTCATAGCAGTTACTAGTGATCAGAAGCAAGGCATCTCTTGCAGATGAGAAACCAGGGACCTGAAAGAAAGGAAATGCGTTCAGGCTGCTTTTCTCACTGTAGTTTTTACTTTTCATCTAGAGGAGTTCAGACGTCTTACATCAAATACCTTGACTCAACTTTGATACTATACAGGGGTTGACAGGGAAAGGCTTAAATGCCATCAGTGGTCCTAGACCAACAAGGTCCCAGGGCAAATCCTCTGAAGAACTGGTTTATTCTGCATTTTTCCCTGCAGCTCCTGGTAGCTTGAATCTGGCCAGCCAGTCCGGAAAACAGGCTGTGGTCCCCCCCACCTCACCCCACCCCACCCCCCCGCCCCGGGGAGACGTTGTGAAGGGATAACCTGCATCACTGCTATGCAAAGAAAGAATAGGTTCAGGTGCAAGAGTCAGCCAGCCAAAGATCAAAGCAGCCAACTGAGCAGAGCGCCCAAGTGATACGGGCAGGGTTCGGTTTACAGGCTGGGCACTGAAGCGATCTACCACTCAGCCCAAACCCGAAGGAATTTCTCAAGTCTCATCCATCGTGACTCTGAGATCCATGAGGCCTGGGGCCACTTTTCTCTTAGTTTTACTCTATGTCCAGCATCTACTGCATGGCTTGGTAGGCATACTTGTTGGCTGAATGAATGAATGAATGAATGACTGCTTATCAATGAAAAAAAAAAATACTTAAGGCTCCATGATCAAAATGGAGTTAGAAAATACTTTGAGAGCACTTCAATAGAGAAATCATCCCTTACACTGGCACACAACTGCATAGTTTTGGGTTTACAAAGAGTTTTTACGTTTATATATGAGGCAATCATCCTAATCCAAGATGTCAAGCCAGATATATTATTTTATTTATTCACTCCGTCAACATAGGTTAAGTTCCTGTTACTGCCAGTTGGTTAGTAATTTGGCTTATGATGTGATCTACTCCTGAACCATCAAGAAGTTCACAAGAAGTGGAGGATATATATATTACACACGCACACGGATACACACGCACACTTACACAAATAATTACAACAAAATATGCATTGAGACACATAACTACAATAAAATGTGGCAAGTGTTAATGGAGGAACCAAGAATGCACATTTGCCTATGGCAGCCAGAAAAGCTTCACAAAAGGGATGACCCGTTAAATGAAGAAAAAGAATTTGGCAAATGTACGAAGATAGGGGAGACTTTTCAGAGAAGAAGTAGAACAGACACAGAACAGCATTTGAAACAACAGAACAGAAAACACTTGGTGGTCTGTAGCAGGATATGAGACTAGAAAGAAAGTTGAGGCCAATAAACGAGGGCTGTGAGACATCAAGCCTGAATCTTGTCTTCCAGGACATGGGAGCCATTTGAAAATGTTGACAGATTTGTGTGTGTATAAGGCGTTGAGATTTGCATTCTGCTATCCAGATTTCCAGGAGAGAAATCTGAGCAACAAAGACTTTCCCCGGATCATCAGGAGAACAACAGGATAGCCAAGTTCTTTGCTGAATTAGAAATGAAATGCTAAATGTCTACTTCCTGCTCACTGCTTAATCATTAGAGACAATATCTGCCATGTGGAAAAGGAGTTAATTGTAATCAGACTGGAAATTCATGTACCTGAAAATCTTTAGAAGAGAAAATGTAGGGGAAGGAACAAGGTAGAATAGCAGATACAAAACAATTCTTATCAGTCTGAATCTGTTTTACATTTCATTCCAGACTCTGCAAATTAGCGCCAACACAATGAATCTTTGTAAATTAATGAGGGTAACAGAGGGAAAGAATCAATCAGCCACTCTTGTTCCCAAACCCTCCTAGGTAACAACCTGAAATGAACCTTGGAGTCATGACCCCAGACTAACAGCCTGCTTCATATTCTTTGAACAAAACAATTAAATAATCACATTCCTTGTGGCCCAACTTCCTGAATGTATTAATTAGATTAAAACATAGCTTGTCAGGATCCCTTGAGAGGAAGGGGTTTGCCGAATGCATTTTCTCCTGGCCCCCAGCCTCCAGTGGCATGCCCTGTTTTCACACGGTGGGGCCTGTACCTGCCCGGGCAAGCCTCTTTGCCGCACACCTGATCACATCCCCTCTAGACCTGGCTCCTTTACCCCTTCTCTCACCTGGCCGCTGCCTCTGATGGCATTCTTCCTCCTCTCCTGGGCAAGCATCTGCATTTCAGTTCTAATTGGGTTACAAATCCTCCTTTAAAATATAGAGACGCCAGATGGTAACTCTTCTTGGCTCAATCTCAACTTTCATTCCATCCATCCAACCATCCAGCCATCCACTCTCTATGAGAGGTGGACTCAAATCCTGGTAACGCTACTTCCTATCTCTGTGATCCTAAGCAAATTATTTAGCCTCTCTGTGGCTCAGTTCCTTCATCTGTGAAATGGAGATGATTACAGGTCATGCCTTGTGTGGCTTATATGAGGATTAAATGAGTTCATTACTGTGCAGTGATTCCAATAGTGCCTGGCTCATTTAATGAGCAACTTCTCATTAGTAGGATTTTGGGGGATTCAAGTATGAAAATGGCAGTTTCTGCCACAAAGTACTAAAACACAAAACAGATCCAGCTACACATGAGGTCCAGTGCAGGGACTGAGAGGTGCACGGGCATCCTCAGAGCCCAGTGGAGCGTTCCACCTGTGCTGCTGCTGGTCTGTGATGCTCTTCCCAGAAGCCCGAAGCTCTGTTCTCTCACTTCAGTCAGGCCTCTGCCAAGTGCCAAGCCTTCTCAGATGCTCTGACCTAAAATATCAGTGCCCTCTGCACTGCGTCATTCTCTGTTCCCTTTCCTTACACTATTTTTCTTCAAAACATTTATCAGTAGCTGGTACCATATTATGCATTTAAGTGTTTGTTTCTGTCAGTAGTTTTCAAAGTATGGTCCATGGAACCAGGAAACATTCTAGAAATGCAAATTCTTGGGCCCCATCCCAGACCTAGGAGATCAGAATCGCTGGGTGTGGTGTCTGTGTTTTAACAATCCCCTGCAGGTGATGTGGATTCTTACTCAAGTTCGGGAACCGCTGGTTTATAGGTTGCCTCCGCTGGAGAAGGACTGCTCCTCAAAGCAGAGACGTTTTCCGTTTACTGCTGTATCTCTGGTGCTTAGATCTGTGTCTCACACATGGTGGCTCTTTAATCAGTAGGTGTTGAACAAATGAATGACTCTATCTCACTTGGTGGCCGAGTTAAAATCAGTATCCAACCAGTTCTCTATCTACCAGATCTATTTTCTTCCACAACCTGGCTGCAAGAAGTAAATTTCAATAAAATTATCAGTATGCTGGGAATTAAAGTTATATCTTTTAGGTTCAAGTTTAATGACAGGTTTTCTTGAGATGGATATTGATATTTATCTTTTTGCTGGAGAAGATACTAGAACATGTTTAGTATTTGTATGGAAAGAGAAAGATACACACCCAGACACTGTCAGAAGCTCATCAGCGTACCATCAGCTGAACTTGAGTTTATGCTGAAATTGGTTTCATGATGCTCAGGAGACGTAGGGAGGAGCTGGATAGAAATCCAGTCTGCAGCAGATTTTTTTGCATCAAGTAAAGAAAAAAGAATCCTCAGCCTGACAAGAATTGTCTAAATCCGCCACAAACAGCACAAACATACCAGTGGGGAAGGAGGCAGGAGGAAGGCAGGCACTGAATTGAAGAAGGAGGCATAGGGAACAGAGATGGACGCTGCTGCTGTAGGTCTATGGCCTTATTTTTCTCAAGAAAGCAGGCGTGCTCTCTCACCTGGTAGCATCATAGCAACAAGCCCACATCATGTACCGCCCCTGCAGTCCTGAGGGGCATCCTTGGCAAGTTAAGAAGCCAAAGATAAGAGAAAGCAGAGAGGTTCCCCTGGCGAGAAGGCTGAAGAGGGAGGGCTGGAGCCCTCCACGTGGTGACCCAGAGCTCAGACAGCAAGTCATTCAAATCCATTCCTAAAGAAGGAAGTGAACAAACCCAGTCTGCAGCTGAATGTTAGCATGTGTGCGGGGTGGAAGGTCAGGGTAGGGGCGAGACTGTCAGTCCCTTTAAAGCACCTTAGCAAAGACCAAAAGCACAGCAAAGTGCAAAGCAGTTTGTTCTAAACAGGAGAGATTGTTTCCATTCTTCCCGAAGTTTGATGTATTTGATCCGAGCTTAATTGTGCAAACACCCACAGCAAGAGAAGGACTGCTCTCTCAGACTCTACTGTAAGCACCTTTAAACTGGGTTTAAACTTCCATTTGTCAAGTTATTCTCTCATATTTGTTTAGATGCAATAGGCTCCTAACTTACATTACTTCAAATAATGGTGTATGAAAAATTCTTGGTGTTGGGGACTCTTTTTAACAGAGATAGGATGGGTTCTGCTGAAGGAAGGTATCTACCTGATGAGGATGACTTCTAAACAGATTTACTTATGGTTTAAGCCACATGTTCCTTAAAGCTGGGGAGGGAGTGGTGCTGCACCCCACGTGGTGAATGCAGGGAGCCAGCAGATTCTCTGTCACCTCGAAATGTGGTCACATGTTGACCATGGCTGGGAAGGGATAGAGGAGTGGCAAACCCACCCAGAAGTGACATATGCCACTCTGATTACAAATAGAACCAGTCACGTGCTTCTCTGCAAGGAGCTGGGACCGGGGGACCAGGTGGATACTCAGTGAGCAGCAGCTGTTTCTGTAACAGAGTCACAGGCACTCGGCACACAGGACTGGAAAGCAGAGGGCTGGACAGCCACCACTTTTGCGCTTCACTGTGTGCCAAGCACTGTGCTGCGATGCATTGCCTCCTTCAGGGTCACAGGAAGCTTAAAAATACATACAATTACCTTCGTTCTATAACCGTGCCTACCATCTCTCACTTCGTAAGTGGGAGAGTCGGGATGTAAATAATACATTCCTCACTCCTCCCTCCCCTCCAGCCCATCTTCAGAGAGCCTGTGGAAGATCCTCTAAGATCCTCAGCTTGAAAGCCATTTCTAAGGGTAGACTTTTCCTGAGTTCAGGTCTCCCGTTATTCTCACTGCACTCTGGATGGTCCTTCAAATTTAACGAATCACTGCTTACTCTCCGGCTCAGTGGTAGGATGAAGGTTCCATGAGGGGAGGAGGGAATCTGTGTCTTGTTTATTATACGTCTCCTTCATCAAGCATGGAATTCCACCAGCAGTCAGTAAATATTTACAAATGAGTGAATGGCATTCCCTTCTCCTGTTTTCATTCTTCTGACCCAACCCACACTTAAGCGGATTGATGCTTCAAAAATGCTGCATGTGCCCAGTGTTACCAGATCCTTCCAGTCTTCCCACTGCCTGCAGCACATGGTCCACACTCAAGCTGGCGTTAAAACTCTAGCCTCAAGCATCCTTTCCAGGTTGGTTTGGCATACCCCCTGACTAGACCCACTAGTATAACCCATGTACTCAACACCCCTTGAAATACCTGCCTAGCAACCTCTCGCTACCTGTAAAAGATGACTCTGATCGGGAGCTACAGATTTGGTGGCTCTCATTTTGTAAGACAGAGGGCATTCTACCTGAGAAGACCAGTATAATCAAAGACAAGGAAGCTCACTCTGAGTAGATTTTATATTTAAAATAAGCAAAGATTTCTTCTTAAAACTGCAATCTCAAGGCATTTTTTTAGACACTTGGGTTGATGGCCAGTAAGCCACTGTGGTTCCTGATCCCCTCCATCCCTTTGTTCTAAAGCTTGATGTTCCTATAGCAACCACAGCAAGACAACAGCTCTTTCCTTTTGAAGGTTCAGATGCTTGGGAAGGTGGAGAGGAGGGAAGGGAAAAGGAAGCAGTGTACATGTATCTACCGAGTGCCCGGCCCTTGGTCAACTGCCTTTCATACCATAATCACTCCATTTATTCCTGAAATGTAATAGGTTTTATTCCCTCTTTATAGAACACAGGGTTAAGGTTCAGCTCATATTAGTAACATGAACAAAACCAAACAGCACATTGATTCTCAGACTCAGGTTTGTCCAGTTTTCAAGATACTGCCTATTCCGTCCTACCCTTGTCACTCTAAGTGTGGTCCTCAGGACTCCCAGCGTGGGCACCGGCTGGGAGCTGGTTAGAAATGCAGAATGTCAAGGCCTTCCCCAGGTCCCCTGAGTCAGAATCCACATTTTAACAAACTCCCCAGGTGATTCATACATATGTTCAAGTCTGAGAGGCACTGTGCTCTACCAGCGTTTCTCGACCTTAAGTGCCCATGAGAATCCCTAGGAGAGTTTTCAGATCATCCCCATTCCTGGGTCCGACCCCAAACCAAGTAAGTCAGAGTCTCTGTGGGTGGGGTTGGGACATCAGTGTGTCTTAGAAGCTTCCCCCACCCCAGTGATTCTAACATGCTGTCAGAACTAAGAATGACTCTTGGGCACCATTCTGCCTCATTACGGAGAAATGTATTAACTCTTCTTCTGGTAACAGAACCCTCTTACTGAAAGAGGCTTGCTATACCCCAGTCGGCATTACTGATATAAGTTGTATTCTTGAGATAAAGCCTCCAACACAGCAGAACTGTGAGGATTATCTGTTAATGTCACTCTGAGGGATGTCAGTTTTCCAAATTCAGCTAAGGGAACACACTTAAGTCAAATGTTTCTTTGCTTTTCTTTCCTGTTCCAGAGCTGTTTAAAGGGGGGACTGGTGAAATCATGTTTTGTAAACATTTAACTCCCTAATTACCAAAATATACTAGCAAATGCAATAGAGGTCTTTAAAGTCCCATTCCTTTTTAATAGGAAGTGACAACTTGTTAGAGGGAAGATGGTAAAAGGTTGGAAAGTAAAATAATTGAAGCCTGCAAATTAAACTCTTAAAATTCCAATGACTTTCAATCTCAGGATAATGAGATAGACAAAACATTTATTCTTTTAGCATCTGGTAGGAGATTCCTCTTAAGGAAAGACCAGCCAGGATAGTGAAAATGCAGATATCGCCTGCTATTCGAAAGC
This sequence comes from Camelus ferus, assembly GCF_009834535.1. Classification (NCBI taxonomy): domain Eukaryota; kingdom Metazoa; phylum Chordata; class Mammalia; order Artiodactyla; family Camelidae; genus Camelus; species Camelus ferus. The sequence continues at coordinate 9,748,757 of NC_045720.1, read as the reverse complement.
AGAGCATGTCTATGAAACTTTTCCTAAGCTGCAATGGCCAGAAGGAAGAAGCAGTTGCCTTAGGACACATTCTGCTAATGGGTGTACAGATAAATCAAGATAAAGCACAGATGCTCACAGACACAATTCAGAGCTATGCCGGCTTGATGCTGAATGTAGTCACTGGAGAAGGACCTTGGCAGGGCTACTCTTGATGCTCAGAGTGAAAGAAGTCTTCCACTCAAAGCATTCAAAATTGCGGGCACCCACACACAGTGCAGATGTAATTGAGGGCCAAGTTCCAAATATTTTAAAAGGGTTGAGCATCAAGCCAGGTAAACTGCCTGAAGTTCTATCCAGGGCTGGAAAAAGATAATGGAAAAGGTCAAAAACTATACACAGATGAAAAACAGTCTTAAGCTTTGTAATGAGTTAGATTACATCACCTCCAAAAAGGTTCAAGTCTTAATCCTTGGAACCTCAGACGGGGCCCTTATTTGGAAATAGGGGCCTTGGGGATGTGATTACATTAAGATGAGGTCATACTAGGCTAGGATGAGCCCTAAATCCCATGACCACTGTCCTCAGGAGAAGTGGAGAAGTCACACACAATGGGACAAACGGAGAAGAAGGCCTTGAGAGATTGTTGGCAGAGACGGAAGTGATGCAGCCATAAGCCAAGGAACGCCTGGACCCTCTGGAGCTGGCGGAGGGAGAGAGAGAGACTCTTCCCTAGAAACATCACAGGAAACACAGCGATGCCAGAAGCTTGATTTCAGACTTCTGTCCTCCAAAGTTGTGACAAAAACTGTTGTTTTAAGACACTCAGCTTGGACCCCATTGTCATAGCAGCCCTAGGAAGCTAATACAGGCTGGAGTGTGGTTTGGGGGACAAACCAGCAAATGCGCCTAGAGCTGAGCAGGGCACACTTACTCCGCTGCATTTCTTTGACTGCCTAGTTCAGATGTCCTGTAATACTACACTACATTTTAAAATTTTCATTCATATATTCCAACCCTGGACACTTCACTCCCTGATAACAAAGACCATGTCTGTCCAGCTCAAGGCTTATCCCCAGCAGCAAGCCCAGTGCCTGCCACATAACAGGTATTCAGTAAATTCGTCCAGCTGAATCAGTAGGTTGACTTGGGTCACAGGCAGAGGGGAAGAAAGAAGGCAGGCACAAAGATCTTACGGATGCCGATTTGCCTGTCATCAGAGCAGGAATTTGCTTCTTAAAACACCTGGCTTCTCACATTGGCTCCTCCATCTTCCTCACTTTTGTTCTGACTGCACTTGGGTGCGGTGATGTACGTATGGAAGCAGACAACCACCTGTACCCCATCTGCATGAGCCCTGCCTCAGTATCAGGCTCTCAGAGGATCTCTACATTGCCGGATGCCAAGGGGTACCACATGTGCACGGGCATTCTCCAGTATCTGCAGCCTGGATGCTGCCGGGTGTTGGGATTCATCATCTTGACTATTCACAGGCCTCTCATTTCCAAAAGCCCGTGGGTCTGATGGATGGGATGGCCTCTCCCAGGGGCTCTGCCTGCCTCTGATGCAGTTTTGCAAGCCTAGCAAGAACTGGCTTTCATTTCAAGCACGTCTCAAGGATGGAGACTTTTAGAGGGGAAAGCAAATTTGCCGAGGAGGAAAGACTCTAAGACTCCAGGTGATAAATGGGGTTTGAAGTAAGTTTTATCTTCCTCCTTTTCAACACTGCCCTAGTCTAAAACCATTACATCTGCGCCTAGTTAGTGGAATTGAGCAACAATAAACGTAGTTCACAATAAATAAAGTATAAGGGGGTTTGTTTGATTTTTTAATAATATCCTCTTCATGGTGGTTACAGAAAATTGGAGGTTAATCAATCAGTAATTTCATCAAAGAGGGCAAGGATATATCCAAAATAAATGAGGGTGCACGTGCTCACCACACAGGAGTTGTGAGCTGATGAGGGCCAAGCTGTGCCCTTGTACAGACATGATAAAGCGGAGCTGCTCCCTCAGCATAGCGCTGGGTTCTGACTCTTCCATCCAGTCCTAGCGTGACTCCAGCAGGAAAGACTTCTCGAAACTCCTCGAGTTTACTTTGGTACACTCATTTAATAAGAAAAATAAAATTTGGTTCTAATGAGTTAGTCTTTATTAAACAATCACAAATGATTTTTCACATTGTAAAAAAATAAATTCATAATTCTATTGAGATACCAATAGGAAATTATATCAGATGCCTCTCATCCATCTCTTTCTAGATTTATAAATACACAAAAAAGCTAAAACGTAGACAGATGTAATAAACAGATGTATGTGTAAGCTGCTGTGAACATTGGGATGCATGTATCTTTCCGAAATAGTGTTTTTGGGGTTTGTTTTTTGTTTTTTTTGGGGGGGGTACATACCCAGAAGCAGAATTGCTGGTCATGTGGTAGTTCTATTTTTAGTTTCTTTGAGAAAACTCCAAGCTGTTTTTCACAGTGGCTACACCAATTTACATTCTCACCCACAGTGTAGGAGAGTTCCCTTTTCTCCACATCCTCACCAACATTTATTTGTGTTCTTTTTGATGATAGCCATTCTGACAGGTGTGAGGTGATAGCTCACTGTGGGGTTTTTGGTGTGTGTATATATATATATTTTTTAATTGAAGTATAGTCAGTTTACAATGTTGTGTCAATTTCTTGATTTGCATTTACATTTCCCTGATGATTAGTGACTTTGAAGATCTTTTCATGTACTTATTGGCCATCTGCATTTCCTCTCTGGAAAGACGTCTATTTAGTTTGCCCATTTTTTAATTAGATTTTTTTTGATGTTGAGTTGTATGAGCAGTTTATATGTGTTGGATATTAATCCCTTCTCAGTCATATCATTTGCAAATATTTTCTCCCATTCATTAGGTTGTCTTTTCATTTGGTGATGGTTTCCTTTGCTGTGCAAAAGATTCTAAGTTTAACTAGGTCCCATTTGTTTATCTTTGCTTTTATTTCCTTTACTTTAGGAGATGGATCCAAAAAAAAATATAGTGCTGTATTTATGTCAAAGAGTGTTCTGCCTATGTTTTCCTCTAGGAGTTTTATAGTATCTGATCTTACACTTAGATCTTTAATCCATTTTGAGTTTACTTCTGTATATGGTGTTAGAGAATTTTCTAATTTCATTCTTTTATGTGTAAAATGAGAAAAATGTCCAGTTTTCCCAGCACCACTTATTGAAAAGACTGTCTCTTCTCCATTGCATATTCTTGCCTCTTTGTCACAGATTAATTGACCATAAGTACATGGGTTTATTTCTGCACTTTCTATCCTGTCCCATTGTTCTATGTGTCTGCTTTTGTGCCACACCATACTCTTTTGATTACTGTAGCTTTGTAGTATTGTCTGAAGCCAGGGAATGTGATTCCTCCAGCTCTGTTCTTCTTTCTCAAGATTGTTTTGCTTATTCAGGGTCTTTTGTGTTTCCATACAAATTTTAAAATTATTTGTTCTAGTTCTGTGAAAAATGTCATGGATATTTTGATAGGGATTGCATTGAATCTGTAGATTGCCTTGGGTAGTGTGGTCATTTTAACAATATTGATTATTTCAATCCAGTAATACAATATATCTTACCATCCGTTTGTATTGTCTTCAATTTCTTTCATCCTTGTCTTGTGGTTTTTCAAGTTACAGATCTTTTACCTCTTTAGGTAGATTTATTCCTAGATATTTTATTCTTTTTTGATGTGATATACTCTCTTTCTTATACTCCATTGTTCTATGTACATTCCAGTGTACAGAAATGCAACAGACTTCTGTGTATTAATTTTGTATCCTGAAACTTTACTGAATTTATTGGTGAGCACTAGTAGTTTTCTGGTGGAATATTTGGGATTTTTGGTATAGTCTCATGTCATCTGCAAACAGTGACAGTCTTACTTCTTTCTAATTTGGGTTTCTTTTATTTATTTTTCTTCTCCGATCACTGTGGCTAGGACTTCCGAAACTATGTTAAATAAAAGTGCTGAGAGTGGGCGTCCTTGTCTTGTTCCTGCTTAGAGAAAATGGTTTCAGCTTTTCACCATTGAGTATGATGTCAGCTGTGGGTTTGTCATTTATGGCCTTTATTATGTTGAGGTATGTCCCCTCTATGCCTGCTTTCTGGAGAGTTTTTTTTTTTTTTTTTTTTTTACCATAAATGGATATTGAATTTTATCAAAAGCTTTTTCTACATCTATTGAGATGATTCTATGGTTTTCATTCTTCAGTTTGTCACTGTGGTGTAACACATTGATTCACTTGCAGATATTGAAAACTCCTTGCACCCCTTGGATAAATCCCACTTGACCATGGTGTGTGAGCTTCTTAATGTGTTCTTGGGTTCAGTTTGCTAGTATTTTGTTGAAGATTTTTGCATCTATGTTCATCAGTGATAATGGCCTGTAATTTTCTTCTTTTTTTTTTTTTTTTATGTATCTTTGTCTGGTTTTGCTTCCTTCTTTGAAGAACAGAATTTGGTCCAGGTCATCTGATTCATCTCATTCTCTATATTGTCAAAAGAGGATTCATTAAAATATTTATATGTTGATTACAGCAGTATTTGTTTTCCAGACCATATTTTTCTTCCTTTTGTACATCTCCACTGTATATCCCAAACGGGTCATCCAACATTTAATCCATTATTATCTTGTAATCTTGTTTCTTCTTCTGTGATCTTTCTACTATACTATGTGACCAACCTCTGGATGTCATTAGATTTTGGATGTTAAAGAACCAGAATGAGTAGTGAAAACATATTTTAAAACTCTTATACAGAGATATTACCCTTTAAGAGGAAAATTAAAAAATTTTGACTCAAAACTTCTCCTCTCTATTAAGCAACTATGGGATGATAAACAAAATCACATGTACCAGCATTTGGGATAAAAGAACCATTATCCATTAGTCAATACTTGTTTTAAGACCAGGATACATTCTAACTATAAAGCAGACTTCTGCCATTAATTGATTGTATGATTTTGTACAACATATTTCTACTTTCCAAACTTCTGTTCAGTCATATGGAAATTAAGGGAACTAGGTAATCCCTGAAGTTTTCTTTCAACCTAAAAATACTTTAAATTGATATTGTTATCATTTTAGATATTAGTAGTGTTTACTGTGGGTTCCATACTATTGTAAGTCCTATGGAAAAATGGAGAAAATATAAAATATTGAGAGTCTTAGTCCATGCTTTGGGGGTAGAAATACAGCTTACTGGAGCACTAGTGAGGAAATCTGCATTCTAGTTCTAACTCTGCCACTAACTTGTTGAATATCGGGAGTAAGATACTCCCTTTTCTAGATACTGCCTCAATTTCCCCTTGTATAAAATGTGGATAATGAACAGTTGGTCTTTAAGTTCTGTGATGCTATTGTCTAGCTACAAGGAAAAGATTAAGACATTAATTAATTCAAGAATAAAACACAGTGGTACAAAATTACCTCCCACAATCACTGAGCTGCTTCTAGTGAGGATACAGATGTTGAGTAATTTATTCAGCCACCTCTTTTAGAATGCTTACTTGAGCTCTGTGGGAGCTGAGCCAACTCTTCAGTGTTCTTCACTCAATGGCTTGTCAGTTCCTCTTTTAATAGTAACATTGCACCCTCAATGAAGTGCTAAGGCATTTCTTTCCTTGCAAGATGAAAAGAGGTGGTCACAGAACTGGCACAACTCTGGGCTGCAGACATCCTTCCAAATCTCTTTTCTTTGAGGAGCCAAATGATTCATTCAGGAAATGTATGAGTGCCCAGTACAGAGGAAATTAGAAAGATTATCTCCCCTCACCTCCCTCAATTTCCCCCATTCTCTTGATGTTTGCATTTTGGTAGCTCTCAAAAGGTTTATTATCCAGTTTCTCAAATTTTCTTTCAGGAGTCGGGAGCATAAAATTGAAATCTAATTAATGCAATAAATAGAAGCACATCCTCACTTCTGAATACTTAATAATATCAAGGAGTATGTGAAAAGTATATTATTCAAAGGTACAGTTGTCTATAGAAGAGGGGCTCCACCCTCTGCCTTTAAAACCTCATCACTTTCCTGACATCTGTCCAGTAGCTTCCTGTTGCATTGGGATTTAGAGCCAAAAATCTCAGCTTCAAAAGCTGAGATGACCTCACTTCCCTGTCTTTACTCTTGTTCCTGCCTCCTCGCCTCTGTGCTGTCAAGTCCATACATTCTTCCAACAGATCTCTGTTGAATGTCTAAGAGACAACATGGTGTGATGGCAGTGGCATTGGATTAGGAGGAGGTGACTAGAGTTTCAAGTTCTGGACTTGGATATGTGATCTATGTGACCATGGTAGAGTTCTTTTTTCTGTGCTGCAGTCTCCCTATCTGTAATATTTTATTATTCTTCCCATAATTAGTCAACTTAGTACAAAATGACAACACAAAAAGTCACAACTCTAACTGACCAGAAACTTTTTGAGGACAGAATAGCTGGATCCTTTATCTCTGATTCTTCACATCTAGCAGGTGCCTTACTCACAAAAGGTATTCAGTATAAATTTGCAAGATGAATAATTTAATGACTAAACCTAGGGCTTTCCATCCTTCTATAACTAAGGCTGATGAGAGCTTATGAGAGAAAGGCATTGGGAGTCAGATAGAAGGAATTCTTCCAACTGTAACACAACACACTCTCTCTCTCTCTCTCTCTCTCTCTCTCTCTCTCTCTCTCTCTCTCTCTCTATCTCTCTCTCTCTCTCTCTCTCTCTCTCTCTCTCCCTCCCTCCCTCCCTCCCTCTCGCTCTCCCTCTCTCTCTCTCTCTCTCTCTTTCTCTCTCTCTCTCTCTCTCTCTCTCTCTCTCTCTCAGCTCATAAGTACTCAACTGACTGCTCCAAAAGAAAAACTGGCCTTTGCCCATCTCATTTATTTCCAGTACATATGTATTTTTTCTCTTCAATGATCTATCCTCATGAATAATTATTTTCTGTGATTTTACACAAGAATGTAAAAAGGTTGAAGACAGGCCTAAGGTGTTTAACTGGGATTCGTGTCCTCTAGGGGTAAGTGTATGGGTAGCAAAATGCAAGTGATTGTGGAAATTATGAAAAGAAATCTTGCACAAGGGAGGGAGGCTTTGAAAGTCAGCTGGTTACTCCCCCTTGTGCTCATCCTAGGGATTCAACCACCTTCACACAGGATGCTACCACTGTGAGTCCAGAAAATAGGGCTCCATCCCAGTTATCAGATCACTATAATAAATACAGCCAAGCTCCTCTGAGATTACCAAGAAACACATTCTTCCTGGCACATCCCAAGGGATGTTGACTCACCATGTAGCTTAAGCACTGGCTTTGAGTTTAGACAGATCTGAGTCAAAATTTAGTTTGCCACTTTCTCAAATAGTGTTTTCTGGGAAGTCGCTTAACTTTTGTGAGCTTGAGTTTCCTCATGTATAAGCAGAAGCTAATGTAATATATTTAATTGATGAAATGGTATGGAAAATCAAGGTGGAAAGTGGGAAGGGTATTTCTTTGTCACACTCCATCACCTTTTATGTGTTAATGATCATCATGACATTGGAGCCATGGTCTTTCTTGTGAAGCCCTACACTCCATTTGGGGAGACCAGGTGTAGTCTCATGAAAAGTCACGTCAGAACGAGGGGAAACACTGCAGATGACATGCGGATGTGGCAGATTGAGTGCTAAATGAATAGGACAGAATCCATCAGGTTGTGTTTTCACAACCCACTGCCATGCCTGGCTCTCAGGGAGCCATAGTTGCTTTAAGTAGCTGTCTAGGGGTCCATAAAATGTTTAAGAGCTTTGTCCAGCCCCACACAGAGAGCTTTAAAAGTTTAAATGGACTTTCTCCCAACCTCAGGTTTCAGTTGAACATCTATGCAAGGATTCAGTTCAGTATCTTTGAGAGATTAAGGAGTCTCCAGGGGCCTTCCTACTGGTCCCAAAATCTTGGTAAAGAAAAACGCACTGGCTCCATTTCAAAATTAGAGAGACAGATGCTCCAAAGTGATCTTCCACTGACATCCAGTGCAGGTTGAATGTCCAGGCATGGTGCCAACATTTCTCTTATTTGGGAAATGAGTGCTTGGACATCATCCTAACTTCCTGCAAAAGGACTGCACAGCTTGATCCCTTGCAGAAAGGACACCATAAGCACATAATTGACATTATTGAGTGAGACTGACAAAGATATACCTCCAACAGTGATATATTCATAAAAATTATTTACTGAGAGCTACCTTAGGCCACAGACTGCACTAATCCCCTTGATACAAGAATGAGCAAGAGCTGTGTGAGCTAGGTATTTTATTTCTCATTTTTTTAGAGGATGCAACAGACTCAGGGAGATTATATGGCTTGCCCACAGTTGCTAGGCCAGTAAGTGGCCAAGCCCAGACTCTAGCCCACATATTTATAATAATATTTATTATCATAACAATAGAATATAAGTAACAATGGCATAAATGACAAGAAAAATAATAAATGACAAGCCCGTGTGCTTGAAGCTGTATATGACTGCATCTGATAACAATTCCATCCTTGACGTACTGCTGTCCTCATCTTATAATTGACAGAAATGGGTTCTGAGAATTTTTAGGTCCATTGCCCAAGGTTGTGTAGCTGGTGAGTGGTTACCGCATTCCTTCTGCACTTTTGCACTGTTCTGTACTGCCATTCAAAGAGGAAACATAATTCCCAGTCTCCCTAGGCAAGAACTTTGCCATTTCAATCAAGAGCAGGCTGCCTTGTAAGACATGCACGATGTACCTGATGGTGGATGGAAGAAGTGGGCTGTCCGGGCATGTCTGGGGAACGGGCGTGCAGTGAGGGAGTCCTGTATCCAGAAGCCCTGCCATTTGGCTTGATGTTGAGCGTATTTGCCTAGATGGTTCTGAGGATAAAGAACAGCTCTGATGACACTTCTGTGGTTTCAGAGCTCACAGCTCAAGCCGGGTAGATGACCATCAGAGGTGAAGATCACAGCATGGGCTGGGAGCCCAGCTCAGACCACAGCTCACAAACTAGCAGCTTTCAGCCAGTCCCAGTGAACAGACAGACGGGTTTTACTTACCAAGACAGTGTGTGAACAAAAAATGGAACTGTTACTTTTTAAAAATCAAGCAATTTCACAAGAAAATCCAGATTCCAAGCTTCTTTTGGGGAAAAAAAAAAAAAAAAAAAACTCAAAAGTTCTGGTGGCCCTGGGCCTACATATCTGCATGTTGCTGGTCAGGCCCCTGGATGGATGGACACTCCTGTTTGCTACAGTGTCCCCCCTGCCTAATTCACTTATTTAGCTGATTTGGTCCTGTAGACAGTCAAGTTTGCCTCTCCTTTTCCAGAGCCAGCTTTGCTACGAACTAGTTAGAGGAACATAGATAAATCTCTAAATCTTTCTGAAAATAGAAAATTTGATGATGTCAGCAGTTTTCAAATTATTTTTGAGCCATGGATGACTTTCTGTTAATAAAACATGACTTTGAAACTCAAAGATAGAAGAGGTAAAAGGGTATTGACAATGAGTGGAGAGGTCTGGAGGGCCAGTGTCCCGCTCACCTCTACTCCTGGAAATACTCTTTAAAGGTGCCATATAGAGCCCCCACATTCTGATCATTACAGACTTCAAAGCTCTAGACTGACTTGGAAGGTTGCCTCAAAGTTGGGAGCATGAGGATTGGGAGATTATCTTTCACTGGCATCTAGGTACTCATCTTTCTTGAATATCCATAATTATTCATTGTCCTCTCATCTCAATGTTTCTTTCTGTTCTTTTTTCATTGTTTTCTTTCTTTTTTTGTTTTTTCTCAAAAGGACTTAATTAGATGTGCATATCACCCAATTAAATCTTTTAATTGTTTAAAATCAAGCTATATTTTAAAATAATTTTTATTGAAGTATAGTCAGTTTACAATGTTGTGTCAATTTCTGGTGTGCAGCATAATGTTTTAGTCATACATATACATACATACATTCCTTTTCATTGTAGGTTACTACAAGATATTGAATATAGTTCCCTGTGCTATATACAGTATAAACTTGTTGTTTATCTATTTTATATACAGTAGTTACTATTTGCAAATCTTGAATTTCCAGTTTATCCCTTCCCACTCCTTTCCCTCGCTGGTAACCCTAAGTTTGTTTTCTATGTCTATGAGTCTGTTTATATTTTGTAAGTAAGTTCATTTGTGTCTTTTTTTTAGATTCTACATGTGAGTGATATATTGTATTTTTCTTTCTCTTTCTGGCTTACTTCACTTTGATGGACCTGGAGATTGTCATTCTATGTTGCTGCAAATGGCATTATTTTATTTTTTATGGCTGAGTAGTATTCCACTGTATAAATATACTACAACTTCTTTACCCAATCATCTGCTATAATTTACATGCAAAAAATTATTATTTATTTACAATCTGTGAGTTTTAATGAATGGATACATATCACTATCATCAAGATACAGAAGTGTTCCATCACTCCCCAAAAAATTTCCCATCCCTGCCTATAATCAATTCCCTATCCCTGGCAATCACTAATCTGTTTTCTGTCCCTGTAGTTTTGCCTGTGCAAGAATGCCATATAAACAGAAATATACAGTATGTTGCCTTTAGAATATAACTTATTTCATTTAGAATAATGCATTTTGAGATCTATGTTGTCATGAGTGTCAGTGGTTCTTTTTTTTCTTTTCTTTCCTTTTTTTTTCTTTTTACTGTTGAGTAGTATTCCATTATATTGTTATACCACAATTTTTTCCTCCATTCACCAACTGATGGCCTTTTGGGTTGTTTCCAATTTCTGGCAAACAGGAATAAAGCCATTGCAAGCAGCTTCACTCAGGCTTCTGTGCAGACATAAGTTTTTAATTTCACTTGGGTTTTTACCCAGGAGTAGGATTGCCAAATCACATATATTATATATTTAACTTTATTTAAAAAAACTATTAAATTGGCTTCAAAAGTTGCTATACCATTTTACTTAAATATTAGCAATCTATGAGAGTTTCTGTTGCTCCACATCCTCATGTTATTGGAATTGTCAGATTGTGGGTTTTTTAGTTTAACGGCTTGTCTTCTTATTTCAGTAAGTGTGTAATAGCATCTTATTGTGCCTTTAGTGTGTATTTCCCTGAGAACTAATGATGTTAAATGCTTTTCATGTAACATTTCCTATTTATATATCTTCTGAGATGAAGTGTCTGTTCAGATTCTTTGCCCATATTTTGTTGAGTTGTTTGTTTTCTTATTATGGGTTCAAAGAGTTCTTTATATTTTCAAGTCCTTTATTAGATATGGGATTTGCAAAAACTGTCTCCCAGTCTATGGCTTCCCTTTACATCCTGTTATAGTATATTCGGAGGAGCCTGTTTTTTATTTTGATTTTATTTATCATTTTTTTCCTTTATAGATTGTGCTTTTGGCATCATATTTAAGAAATATTTGCCTAATCTTAGTTTACTAAGATTTTCTTCTAAGTTTTCTCCTGGAAATTTTACGTTTCGGTATATGATTCACTGTGAATTAACTTTTGTATGGTGTATGAGTAAAGGATAGAGGTTTCTTTTTGCACATGGATCTACAAATGTTCCAGTTAAAACACTATTCTTTCTCCAGCGAATTGCCTTTGCACCTTTGTAAAAAATTATTTGACAATATATGTGTGGGCCTACTCCTGGGCTCAATAATATTTTTTAAGAAGTGCGTCCTTCTTAAACATAGACGTTATATAAATGTATAGCCCAGATTTCACTATGTGGCAGAGAGAATAAACAAAACAAAACAAAAACAAAAACAAAAGAAGGAGGGGGGAGGACTTGTGGAGCCTGAAACTTCCCATGGTCTCTAAGAGTAACGAGGAGCCTGTAGATTATTCTATAGGCAAAACTGGAAAGAACCCTACCTAGGCATCAGACAATCTAGATCAGAAGACCTGCCCTGCTACTAACTTCAAGAACTTTTGCATGTTACTTACAATGGCTGTCTGCCACGGTTTTGAGAAAGATCATGTACAGAGGTCAGCCTTCCTCACAAGTTGGTTAGAAATAACTTAGTTAAAACTTTTCATCAGTTGGCTGTTTGTGATTGGTTGCCATTTCAACATCTTACCCTAGAAGCATCTGCAGTCTTAGGTTTTGGTTTGTTCACTGAGCTGCTAAGGCATCAGAACAACCTCAGTCTAATGGCCTCTTTGTTTAATTAACTTAATAAGAAGACATTATCCAGAGGTCAAAGGTCCCGGGGAGCTCATAAAAAAAGTTCAAGGCCAACAGTAGGTTGGAAAACACGTGTCAGAACACAGGGAGCATAAGAAGTCATGGTAAGCAGAGAAAAGAATATTACTATTTAAAGTTTATTGGGTGTTTGCCACGTTTCGAGTGATATTCAAAGAACTTGATGTATGTTAACTGATTCCCAATCCTCAGAACAATTCTGTGAAGAAAAGTACTATCATGGCTCAGTCCCCTCGCATCATGGATGAGCAGCCAGAGCAACAAGAGGCGAGATGGTGCCCTGGACTTCCTCCACATGCCTCTCCAGTGGTGCCCACTGTCTGTCCTGTTCTGTGCACCATCTCTGCAACCTGTGCAGCCAGTGTGCTCCCACACGGTTCTCTGCCCTATCCAGTTGGGTTCAAAGTGACAGAAAACCTCACCTGGAGACCTGAAGGAGGAAGAAATCATCCTGTGCCCCTCCCTGTAGACTCACGTACCTGACCACATCCCTCAACCTAGGGACGTAGGGTCCCTTTCCTTGGCCATGTCTCTTTGCCTCCTCTCCTTGTCCCTTCAGATTTTGGGGTGTAAAGGAAACCACCTAGTGGTAACCCTGGGGTTCTGTGCCATCCCTTGTGATTTTCTTACTCTCAGCCCGTACTTTGTTAGTTTTTATGTTGAATTCCTCTTGAGCTATCCAAGTTGATTATGTCCCCTCTTGTCTGAACAGACCCATAGATAAAAGTAACTTGTCCAAGGTGATCTTGCTCGTAGAGCAGGGGTTTAAACCCAGGAATCTGACACCAGAGGCTTCTGTGTCTCTAAGAGAGAAATTCCACAAGCAAGCAGGCTCTCTCTTGATCCCTGTGTGCAGGATGAAGCGTGTTTTCATACTCCAAACAGGCAGTTATTAACTCTGGCTATGATGAAGGCACTGCTTAAAGTGCTAAGCAGAGAAAAATCAGTAAAATTCTGCTGCCAAAGGACTCACAGATAGACAACTGTAATGTGAGGTCATAGAAAAGGAATATACGCTATTCTCTGGAAGAAGGTGAAAGAACGTAGTGGCTGGAGCAAGCTTAGCGGGCGTGCGACGTTGTGTAAAGTGATTTTAGTGACCCCCTGAGCTTTTTGGACGAGGGCTTCTGAAAGCAAAGAGTTGCTTAGAGAAAGGTAATTATTTTCTTTTAATGTCTTAAGATTATACTTATGCCATGAAAAATACATGCTCTTTTTAAGTTATGAAATAAATGTAAGCAAAAATAAAATAGTCAAGATCTACCCAAAGCATACTAAACAATATAAATGTTTTATATATGTGATACCCTTCATATATAAATGATTATAAAGGGCATAATAGATGCTGCCTTTTTCGTTTTAGAATATCTGATGATTCCTTTCACATTGAGTTATTTTTATGTTATTGTAGAACCCACTGTAGTTTGTCTGCAAAATTGCACTTTTTTCTAGTTCAATATTTAACCTATGATTTAATTTGACAGGAGCCCAGCTTTTCTGGAACGTATCCTCAGAGTTAGAGGAGTTTTGCCAGTATTTCAGGAAAATTTCCACAAAGCAGTGTCTACTTAAGACAAGTATTTCCAGCCACAATAAATTATAAGGCCATGAAAATATCAAGCATCTTTCAACGTCCTCATTTTGGCCTAATAAGGCAGGTACAGATCCCTTATCTAGACACGTTGGTTCGTGGATTCCCCGTTCCTGGGAGACCCAGTCACAGGCTAGAATATTAACACATATAGAAAACAGGGAAGGTTCATTGGTTGAACCGCCTGCTTTTCATCTATTTATTCTTTCACTTATTTCTTCATCTATTCATGCATTTATTCAACAAATATTTTAAAAGGGCTTCCACAATTCAGGTTCTGGCGTGGCTTTTGGCTTGGGCTGTGATGCTAAGCCCACGTTTGAGATTATATGTGACGTGCTTTCCAATGCTTGGACTGTAGGCTTGGTTCTGGAAACATCCGTGTGATCTGGCATTGAACACTAGAAGCATTTCAAACTGAATACTTTTTCACCCAGGCGGCCCCTCCCTGTCTCCATTTTGTCTATTGCTCCTTACGCTAATCTGTCACAAACTTGTCAGGCCAACAACTAACAACAGTACAAAGAGATAATTCTTGATATCTTTCTTTGGTATAGAGACTAATTGTTAGATAATTTGTGGGTTAAAGAATATTTTAATTTTCTACTCCAAACAAGAATAATGTTACAGTGTTTCATAGATTAGAGCTAATGCCAATGTTAACAGATATATAATACATTAAAATAGTCCCCTTAGTTCCTAGCCATGGTAAACAGAGTAATGACACCCCTCCTGCTGCAAAGATGTCTATGTCCTTATCACCAAGACCTGTGAATAAGTTACGTTACATGGCAAAGGTGGGAATTAAGGTTGCTAATCCTCTGATCTGGCGTTGGAGAGATTATTCTAGACTATCTTCGTGCACCCCATGTAATCACAAGAGTTTCTGTAAGTGGAGGAGGGAGTCAGGAGTTTCAGAAGAATGCAGCATGAGAAAGACTTGGCTGTTTTGGGCTTTGAAGATGGAAGGGAGCCACAAGCCAAGGAATGTGGGCAGAATCTCGAAGCAAGAAAATAGACTCTCCCCTAGAACCTCCTGAAAAAAAACCAATACATCTTTATTTTAGCTCAGTGAGACCCATTTTGGACTTTAGCTTAAGATTAAAAATGTGTGCTGTTTTAAGCCACAAAGCTTGTGGTAATTTATTACAGTAGCGTTAGGAAAGCATTATAATAGTTTACTGAGAAGCTGTTTTTCTAAACCATGAATTATTATGAATTTTACATATATTTTCGTATCAATGAGATATTCATTTATGTTTACTCCCTCACTCTATGGATATAATGGATTGCTTTGTTGAGATGTTAATATAATTTGCATTACTTGGATTTTAATTATTATAATCATCCTTTTTAGAGAAGACTGGATCCAATTTGGTAATATTTTGTTTGAGAATTTTGCATCTGTGTCCATGATCTTTGCCTCCTCTTGGACACTAACTTAAACATCCCTGTACGTAATGTGTTATTTGCAGATGTTGTGAGTGTCCACACAGTGTTAAAAGTGAGGATCTGGGGTCATGCCGATGCCTGAATCCTTTCTTTGCTACATTTCTGTTGTATGATTTGGGATAGGTCTCCAGCCCAGGTTTGCACTACAACATCCCTAACCTAGATAAGGGTAGTAACAGTAAGACCTAACTCTTGTGATTAGATGGATTAAAATAAGATAGTCCGAGCATTCAGCATAGTTTCTGGAACATAGAAAAGCCCAATATCTATTATTTTGAATTTTAATATTGTCAGTAGGAGAAAAAAATTCAAAGTGACTTTCAACTGCTATACACATTAGTCCCAGCAAGTTACCGCTCACATTCTGTTACACAATCTTAGCATCTAGGATAGAGACTGGCTGGTGATGCTTTGTGTACCAGGTTCAGTCAGATACCTGATGTGAAGAGGGAACTGAGGAAGCCTATTCTTTCTTTAAAAACATGTAGAAATCCTTCTTCTCACTGGAATCCTCCATCATTGGGGGAAGGAGTGGCTTCTTTCAGATTTTCAGAATCCCTCATCACCAGTCATATGGTGAGTCACCCTCATGGAATATATCTTCACTATTTGGTCAAATAGATCTGAAGTTGCAAAAGTGACTTCTAGATTGTTTCTTTCAAATTCTCCCCTGACCTAGACTTAATGTCATACTTTGATCTTGATTTTGAAAACTGGGTTGGAGGAAAAAAAAAATACCCGGTCATGCTATCTCTGATTTAGCACGACAACCTCACTGGTGATACAGGAGAGGAACAGATTCTCTAGAAGGCATATTCATAAGGATTAGATTTAGGTTCCTAACACTCACACACAAAATTATTTAACAGTGGCTTAAATCAAATGAAAATTTTCCCTCCATAGAAAAGTCCAAAGGTACCCATCCCAGTTTTTACATTATCAATTCCATGACATCAGGGTCAGGCTTCCTCTATGTCCTGTCCTCAGGATGTGGTTTAACCTCATGATTCAAGATAGGTGTGTGACCTTGAGCTCTCAATGTCCACCTTTCAAGCAGCAAAACAGAGGATGGGGAAGAATAAAACTTGCCCCTCCTTTTAAGAAGAATCCTCCAAAATGACACAAAACATTTAAATTGATTTTAATGGAAAGATGTTAGATACACGGCCATGATTTACATAAAGGGAGGCAGGAAAGTGTAGTCTTTTACCTACGTGGTAATATGACCAGCTATAAATGAAGGTTATGTAACCAAAGTAGGCTGTAGAATGGTTATTAGAAGGGAACTAATAGCGTTACCTTCCACACGTATTAACACCTAGGTCGTCCAGACTCACTCCAGCACCTGGCCCTGGACTTACAGTTAGGAAAGATGATATTGCCTGTTCACGTTATCTTTCTTTTTTTAGTTAAAAAATATTATATTCAAATTGTTTCTAAAATTGAGAAAAAAAATAATTCCAGGAGTCCAACGTGGTACACAAAGCAATTTGTTTTCCTTTCCTGTTCAGATTCACAGACCCCCAATTCCATAAACATCTCTTTTTCAAATATTTTGCGTATTCATCCAGAACATTTTTTAGCCCATGGCAATGTACTCCACACATTTTCCTACCTTTGTATTTTTGTTTAAATAATGCTTTATTTTTGTTTAAGCATGTGTTTTTTAAAGGTTAGATAGAACTCTACTATGAAACTACCTTGCTCTTGTACATCTTTGTTTTCCTGAGTATACCTTTAATCAACTTTCTCATTTCATCATCATCAGTCTGTTCAAATTTTCTGCTTCTTATTGAAGACATTTTGGTAATTTCTTCTAGATTTATAAATGTGTCATGGAGTCTTATGGAGCATATGCTTAAAATTACTTTAATCTCTTCATTCTCGATATTGCATGACTTCGATCTTTTTTGCCATTCATCAGGTTAGCAAGTGAAAGAGAACAGTTTACCTATTTTTGTAATGATCTTTTAAGAACTGGCTTTTTTATCCTATCCATACTTTTTTACCTTGTTTTTGTTCAAACATGTCTTGGCGATTATTCTATATTGGCATATGCAAATCTAGCTCATTTTTTTTCCCCACAGATACATGCTGTTTCATTTTAGAGCTGTGATATAATTTTTTAAAACTAGTTTCTTACTAGTAACTGTGGAGCGAGCCGGAGAGTTGTTTACCAAATCTGTTTATTTCGCCTCTGAGTGAACAAGTATGCCACATTTTCTGGATTCCCTTGAGAGTGGGTGGGGCCATGCAACTGATACCTGGCCAATGGGATGTAGGCAGAATTTACATAAGCCTCATCCTCACTTGATGAATAACATATGTAACTACATTTGCCCTCTCTTTGGGAGATCTTAGAAGTCCAGTATTAAAGATGGTTGGAGCCACACAGCAGAAGTGAACCACGTCCCTAAATTACTGTTTGGAAAAACGCCTCCTGCCAACTGAGAATACCTGTCTTGACTTTACACGAGTGAGAATAGTTCTTGTGATCTGCGGGATGATTTAGTTCACCTAATTAAGGCAGCATCCCTATAATTATACACAAACAGAATGACAATGTACATTCTTTTAGCCATGACAATGAAATCCCGTAAGTTTAACTTGTAGAATCAGTTTCTGGAGATAAAACTGTTGATCAAAATGTATTCAATCTCTTTTTTTTTTTCTTTTCAAGCACAAGTTTATTCTGGAATTCACATGAAAACTCACACCATAGACAATTATTTTGTAAAATTAACCCAGTTATTTTCATGGCAAATACTAACTTTTTTTTTTCTTCAAGATAGTTACCACTTTTTAGGATCAATCTTAGTACTGCTCTATGCAAAAATAAAACAAAACAAAACAAACCCACTTTTTTTTTTTAAAGCCTAGACAGATTAAGATAGAAGCCAACTCTACTTTTCTCAATAGGAACTATTCCAAAAGAATTACCAGGTTCATTGACATAAATCAGATTATCAATTTCAAAGATAATTCTAAATCACCTTCCTAAGAGCCCAAAGCAATTTATGCTTTTATAACAATTGCAACAATATTCTGCACTGTCAAACTACTTGATCTTTGCCAGCCTGTGCGAAGTGGTAGCTAACAGTTGTGAGTCAATATGGGAGGCTGAGCAGCATTCCCTGCTTGTGACTTTCATGAACAGTTCACAATTCTTTGGATGTGTGAACTGCCTGCTTAACGGCATTTTTCTGTTTTGCTCTTGAGTTTTGAGTCATTTTCTTGGTGACTTTGTAAGGAATTTCATACATCAAGATTTTAAAACGTCCTAATGTTTATACATCATACAAATGAACTTGTTTCTTTACCTGTGCTGTAAATAGTCTCTAATTTTCTGCTCATTTTCTGGCTTTGTAGCAAAGAAATCTTTCCAAAGTATTATCGAGTCAAATTTATATTTTTTCCTTTCAAGGACTTTGGGTCGCATTTTCTTATAAAGCCTTGCCCTACTTTCTAATGATACTTTTGTTGTGCTCATATTTAACCTCAAAGGCTTAATGCATCAAAAATGATTTTAAGGTAAATGGAGGCTAGAAACTATAGCTTAATCTTTTTTTTTTAAACAAAATTGCTAATCAGTTGTCCAAACACTCTGTATTTTTTCTATTGACATAAAATGCCTTATTCATCTAATGTCTTATGTCCCCAAATACATGTAGTCTATTGATAGACTCCCTATTTCATGTGATTGAACAACTGTCTGCCTATTCATAGACAAGAACAAAACTTTTAAATTTGTTATAGCACTGAAACACACTTAAACATTTGTAAGGTTTATATTCTCTCCCTTCCCATTGTGCTAAGTTTGTTATCCATTCTTATTTTTCTGCCTACTTCTAATAAAATCAATTGATGTTTTTATTGTGCTCATATTAAACACATAGTTCATTTAATGTATATATTGATAGAGCACTAAAAGCTTTATATTGCTATTTTTAAGAAAAAACTTTTCTGTAAATTACTTTTAATACATCTGTCCCCTTAAAATTTTGTTCTACATCATTATTCTTCTTTTCTAAGTGTATGATCATTTCACATAAAAATTACAATGGTATCTTCTTTCCAGTCTTTAAAATTATTTCTTCTCCTTGTCAAGCATCACTGACGACTACTTTCTGGAACAAAGTTAAATAATGGTGAGCTGGACGTCAACTTCACCTTTTAGCAAAGGCATATTTCCCTTTTGCCCCTAATTTTAACAGGAGATGTTCTTTTTCTTTCTGATTCAAATGGAACTATGTCTGGAAAACTGTTCTTCAGACTTACGTGATCAAGAGGTACGCGTTCCTCAGGCCCAGGGTATTCACAGTGTTTTCTTTTTATTTCTCTGTCATCCTTTTGTCACTTTTGGTTCCTTCTGGTAAGTTTTGGGGAGAGAAAATATGCAAACGTGCATCTACTCTTCACATCTCTTGAAGTCCAGGTCCTTTCCTAAGTCTGTTTGAAGCACTTTGTTATTCCTGAAATCTTTTACAAGAAATAACTGGATGGATAGCTCACAGCTTGTTTTGGGATCTCAAACAGGAAGCACATTTGTGTTTAAAGCTAAAATCACCCAGGTAATTGTATTTACGTCGGCCTGTGAGCAGAGAGGTTCTTAATTATTATTATTGATGGCTGCTACAGAGGATTTCCTGAGAGGCCCACATGTGTTCTGAATCAACCGCATTGTCTCCAGTTAGTCCTGAAACACCATGACGGGGCCCCAGTCAGGGAGCCTAGGCAGAGGCTGGCTTCGCGGCTGATTAGACTCCTTCAGGAGAAGTCAGCTGAGAGGTGGTGCTTTGAGCCCCAGGAGCCTCGGGCATGTGCTTTCTGCTTGTGAGAGAGGCAGAGAGGATGCAGACCCCGTGAGCTTTGTGGAGGCAGTCTGTTCCTCTGACTGGAAGATACCAAGACAGCTGGCCTAAGACCTCCGTGCGGAGAAGAGCGACGCAGAAGCTGGAACTCGGGGTGTCTGACTCTTGAGGGTTCCTGTGAGAGAGAGTTAATTCAGGGCCTGAAAACCAAGATCAAGTCAAAGCCTTGTGCCAGATGCATTTCAAGGGATTGAGACGCATTCTTTTTTCTCATTGACTTTCTAGTTCAGTTGGTGGTATGAAGTTTGATTCAAGCCAAAGAGTTTCTGTTCAGCATTTCCTGAGAGGCACCGGACTAGTCCTGTGTGTGTGCGCCTGAACAAGACAGAGAATAAACCAGGTCTGTGTGAGAGCCAACAAAGGAAGCTGGAAACGAGAGTAGACAGTGTAACAGGTAGTGGGATTGCCGTTAATGAAGAAACGGTGTGAAAACATGCAAGGCCAGATGGCTCAGTTTGTAAGGAGTAACGGAGTGTTTCACAAAAAGAGGTGGCACATGGGATGTCTTGAAGGGAGTGTAAGAGTTAGATAGGCAAGAAGGGTCAAATGGAGTTTCTGGATAAAGGGAACATGAAAGAAAAGGTAACACTTCTTATAATCTAACTGCAAGCTGGTCACTGTCTTAAGCGTTGATTAATGATACGCACACAACAACAGCTGCAGAGTGATTTGAGATCAACTGCAAGGAGTTCCTGGTGGTCACTGTGTGAAATGTGAGGTGGAGGGATGGATGCAGGAGGTAAGGCAAAGAGGAAGGTAGGATTCAGATGGTGGGAGCTCAAGCAAATATTTGGGCCCACATGCATGACAGCAGAACAAACAATACTGAAGAATATGCATCAAGGGTCAATGAAGGTCTCCAATAATGCAGATGCTTGCGGAGGAATGTTCTTATTTGTAAGATGGGAAAGATACTAATCTTTCCTCTGTCTACTTAATGTGATTATTTTGAGAATCAAAAATGAGCCTGTAAACACCAAAATGCTCCATGAAATACCAAGTCCTGTGCAAAGGTGAATGCTTATGATTTGTTGTGGCGGATAAAGCGTAAGAGGAATTCAGTTTCCTAGGCAAATGATAGCAAGTTGTTTGCAGGGAGAACGACGTAG
This sequence comes from Camelus ferus, assembly GCF_009834535.1. Taxonomy (NCBI): domain Eukaryota; kingdom Metazoa; phylum Chordata; class Mammalia; order Artiodactyla; family Camelidae; genus Camelus; species Camelus ferus. The sequence continues at coordinate 9,727,527 of NC_045720.1, read as the reverse complement.
TGTCCAGGCACCCTGAGAAGTTGTTCTTCTCCCAGAAATTTGGGCTGTAGCCAGGACTCCCTCTGAAGGGAAAGAAAAGTGTTGGCTCATTCAGGTTCCAAGATCTTTCTCTCTGAAGATGGCGCAAAGAACTTGCATAGTCAATCTGATTATTCTCTGTTAAATATAAACGCAGGGTAGGCAAGCCACCAATCCATTTTAGCGTGGAGGGTAAAAGCGCTCCCAGAAAGGGTTTCCAGCAATCGTTTAAACGGCTGCCAGACATAACTCCATTAATCAATTAATAGAATGGATTATCGTGGCTCGTACTGGTTTTGCAGTGTGCAGCTCATAGCATTCTCCTTCAGACATCCTCCTCCTGGTCACTGGTCAAACTAACTTTTATTGAGGGTCTATAACATTGTACATAAATTATCTACAATCCATGCAGCAGCCCTGTCAACAAGGTCACCTCCCCAGAAGGGAGTAGATTTGGGTTCAAGGCCCATGTCTGTCTAACTGTAAAATCTGTTTTCTTTCTATCAGACCACATTGTTTTGCACTTAGAAAGAATGTGGTTCCAAAACTGGAGTCAAAATAATGAACAGTTTGATTCCTTCTCTGCTTCTTTCTAAGTAAGATTTTGGATAAGACTATCCAGTGTGCTAGGTCTCAAATTTTTTATGTCTACAATGAAGGGATTGGACATAATTATCTTTAATATTGCTTTTCCCTCCAATAATCTATGAGCCCTTGGTTCACATCATGTACATCAGCACAAAAGGGATGCAGCTCCACATCCCATGCCTCTCCCCCAGCCAGCCAATCAGCTGAAGCAAGCCTGGCAACCAGAGAGGTGACTAATGTCAGAGCCAGGTCTCCCCAAAACCCAGTATGTGAACCTCTGCTAAGATTTTCCATATATCCTCACCCACAAGGAATATGAGAAAAACAAACACAATCGAAGGAAAACTTCAGCACATTAACTCTGCACCTGATTGGGAAATGTACAGAGTTTGTAGATTCCTTTCAAATGAGACTGAGTGGCTGACAGCCAGAAAACTAACATCTTAAGCAGACATAAGATGGAGAAGACAGATCTGGAAAAAGACTGGAGTAAAAATATTTGAAACTAAGAACTGGGAACAGCATCTGAGGAAAAGATGAGGCACACATATAAACTCTTCTACACAAATAGGTATGTCGTATAGAAAACTAAAGAATTTCTGGTATTCATGCAACACCTCCCCTTCCGAAAAGTTCAAAAGCCTAGGCAGTCACACTGGACTTCAAATGCAACTTCGGTGAATTCTAATAAAGAAGGGATGTACTGACCTGGAATTCACTCCTCTCAGGGGCATCACTATCCAGAGGAAATGCTTTCAGCATGAACACTCTGGATGCACTAAATTGTAGTAAGATCCAGGACCACTGTGCTTAGGAAGGGAAGCTCTTATAACAAAAACTTCTCAGATAGGTCATTTCTTTCCCTCCCATCCTCCAGACATTTTTCTCCCCAGAGTCAAATAACGCAAAGAGCTCTTCTACGTAATTACCCAAGTGGCGATCACTAAAAGATGACCACTAAATGCCACTATGTTGAAAACACTCATTTCAGCATAAATTGAGGGAGAAGTAAGTTTTGATGCTTTTTTTCCTGACTCTCATGGAGTATTATTCTTTCATACCCTGCAATGGAAGGTAGACATGAGAGGCTGATTTGGGACCTAATGTGTTAAAGGCACGATTATGGAGGAAGGGAGGCACTAACCAAGCACTGCTATATGTCAGGCATCCTGTAAGGTATTTGCTCCACTTTGTGAGGTGCTTAACAGGCTTGTGCCTTACAGGTGAGCAAGCCAAGGGCCTCATGACCTATGTAAATGTTTTTATCTTTGGTCAATGGACTCCTTCCTGGATACCTCCACTGCCCCTCTCTGTCCCTCTGGTCACCCTCTGCTAACTCCCTCAGGGGGAACTAGACTCTTCATCCCTTGTGCTCTTAATTCATGACTTTATTACAAGGTACAAGACAGCATTGTAATTCTCTGGTTTTACGTCCATCACCCCTAAAGGGTTAAACCTTCCTTGAGGACAGGACTGTGTTTTGTTTGTTTGTTTGCTTGTTTCCATAGTTCAGAGGAGACCCATCATGAAGTAAGCACTCATCATAACTTTGTGACAGGGATGAAGGGAACTTGGGAGGAAGAAAGAGGAGAGGGAGGAAGGTTGAGAGAAAAAAAAAGGTGATGAATGAACATCTGGCAGAGAGAAAAATGGGGGCAGGGAGAATGAAAGAGCAGAGAAGGACAAGAAAGAATGGAGAGAAGGAGAAAGGGAGGAGGAGAGAAGAAAGGAAGGAGAGAGGTGAAGAGAAGAGGGGAGGAAGTTATGTTAATTACCTATTAAAGCGTAAATCAGCCCAACATTTAGTATAAAACAATAATTATTTTATCCCAGTCTTTGGTTCAGGAATTCAGAAGTGGCTTAGCCTGGCTCAGAGTCTCTCAAGAGGTTTCAAAGTTTCTTTTGAGGTGGATCCTTTGGAGGCTCAGCTGTGGTTGGAGGGCCCCTTTCCAGGATGGCTCACTCCCATGGCCAGTGAGGAGGGACTGACTGCTGGCAGGAGACCTCAGATCTTCACCATATGGACCTCCAACAGGGACACTTGAGAATCCTCATTATATAGCTGGTGACTTCTCCACAAAGCAAGTGATCCAAGGAAAGAATAGGAGGAAGCCACAAAGCCTTTATGACCCATTGTTGGAAGTCTCAACCATCATTTCTATAACGTCCTGTTAGTTACACAGATCAGCCCTGTTCACTGTGGGGAAACAATACACGAGGGCCGGAGGCAGGGGTCACCTTGGGGAGGTGATTAAAAATAGATTTTTTTTTTTTAATGACAGAGCCCATGATCATCCCTAAACATTACAATGCCAATACAATCACATGCTTACAGTTCTTTTAAAAATATCAGGAGATATAGATATAGAAGGGGATATGATTTGGGGAGGTAAATATAATATAAATTATAAAGAAATGGGTAAGTGAAGGCTAAGCTTGTCGTAATATTCCATATAAACTGGGTTTGTTCATTTGATCAATTTCTCTTCTCCCAGAATAACTTCTAGACTCCCTTTATGGATGAAAACGCTTTCAGGATCATTACCAAAAAAAAATACTAATATGGGAGAAAATAAATATGCAGATTCTTTGAAGCAGGCAGTAGTTAACTTGACTTTTGACTCAACGACCTATTGACTGAGTTATCTGGCTAAATTTCCCGAGTTTCCTTCAGCCTCAGTCCTTTATTAGTTACTTTCACTACTGTCTCATAGAGTGGTTTTGAGGTTGTGCATCACAGTGACTGTTAAATGTCTTCAGCAATTCCTGAAGCATAACAGGTCCTATTTGTTTCACTTTTTTCCTCATTTCAGATGAAAAATGAGAACAAAGCCCTTAAGGACAGTTAGGGGTCTTGTCAACCACAGTGACAAACACCCAGATATTTGCAATCACACAAAATGGAGCATTCAGGATAGTTGCATTGTTTTTAATCTTTGTTTAAGTGACTTTGAAATTTTGCCAAGACAACCACATTTTCAGAATACAAAATCAGAAAAGACAGGAATAATGTTAATAGTGAAAAAGCCAGGGCAACCTTGACTTGAGAATTCCGGAGCCCCTAAAAGTGATGATAGTATAATTCTTCTCAACGCTGGTCTGCTCACACCAGGACCACCCGGGGAGCTATTAAAAACACTATGTGTAAACCAGTTTTCAAGAAATTATTGTATTTTTCTGAGGGTGGTTTTTTGAAGTTCCGCAGATGATTTTAATGGTCAGCCAGCTGGAGGAGCACTGATCTAGCACAGCTCTGTCCTAGAACACAGGAGAACACCGATGTCCGTGGTTCCAGACTCTTCCCAAAGCCACCCTTGCGTTTATTTTTTAAGTTATATGTATTTGACCAATAATAATTGAAGTTATGCTAGAAATGATGCTGGATAATATTATTTTTTTAACATTTCATAGTTCACTAAAGTATCTTCAATATCACTAATTTCCTTGATCTTCAAAACTAACTTTATAAGACAAATTGGAGAGAATCATCTGAGTTAATAATAAGCAACCTGAGGTTTAAGGAGACAAAATGAATGTTGCCAGAAATGATGCAAAAAGCAGAAGCAGAAGGCCAAAGTAAGTCTTCTAACTCCAAATTCTTTCTTTGTATGCATGTGTGCACACGTACGTACACACACACACACACACACACACACACACACGTGTTGCTCAGTTTTGGTAACATATACTTTCTCCCCTCTCACAAGTCCCGATACAAAATGAAACAGCGGGAACTGCAGCAAGGAGAGGCCAAAAGTTCCAGATTCAAGGGCTGTACATTAAAGAATGGTCCAATATCTAGAAAGTGATTTTGTTTCTTTGAGCTTACTGTTTAGATAATTGTCCTGTAACCCAGAGTCCTCTGCATCAAGTTTTGAGCAAAGAATAATTCTGGTTGCACACTGGTTTATTCAGTCCTTGCAGCAAAGAGATAGCAACCAGATAACCCATGCTCAAAGGAAAAAGAAGGAACATTTTGCTTTTTACCAGGATAAGGAACACAGGAGAGGAGTTAGGTTCCTTGGATTTTATATTGGTTTCCTATGAATGATGCAACAAATTGCCACAATATTGTTAGTTTAAAACAACAGAAGTTTATTCCGGAAGCCAGAAGTCCAAAATTGAGGTGTCAGGAAGAATGCACTCCCTCCAAAGTCCCTAGGGGAGAAGACTTCCTGCCTCTTCCAGCTTCTGGTGGCCCCAGGGATTCCCTGTTAAGGCTGCATCACTTCAATCTCTGTCTCTCTTCACGTGGCCTCACTCTTTCTTCTGTTCTTGTATTCTTTTCTTCTGTCTCTTATAAGGACACTTGTCATCAGATTTAGGGCTTCCTCAGGTAATCCACGTAAACTCATCTCAAGATCTACCTGCAAAGACACTTCTAGAAAAGCTCACATTCATGGATTCTGGTTGGATGTATCTTTTGAGGAGCCACCATTCAACCCACTGCAGATGTATTTTCTTATTATAAATTGCTTTTATCTTTTTTTCTGCCTCGTTATTGCTAGAAAATTTCTCGATTATTTGAAGATTTATTTGTACCCAGCCCTCTTTCTGGAGCTCTCTTTTTAGTTCTTATTGTTTTTTTTTAAGTGACGCTTAGAATTTCTAGGGAGACAATCAGATCATCTGCATAAAAGATAATTTTGTTCCCTTCTTTTCAGTTCATAACTGCACTTGACAATCGCACTTTTGAGACATGGTTCTTAAAAAGCAAATTATCTTAAGAGCTGGTGTAGGAGTTATTGCTAACAGTTAAAGGAAATCAAATTTGCCAAGGCACTGGAACAAAGTAAGGATGTCAGGGTAATTCAGGTCGCAGACTCAAAGAGCTGTTTTGTCTTCAAAATTATTTGATTTCTTCCCTTGATTCTGCCAATGGATAGACCAAGGCTCAGATACCTGAAGTTACTCGGCCAAGGTCATTCAACAGAGAAAGAATTAACAACACAAAAAAAAAAATCTCTCCTTTCAATCTATCATAGCCAAAACAGTATTTTTAAACTTGAAGGTGTAACTGTGTTACTCGCTTAAAAATCTGCATTGACTGCACTGTTTCTAAGGCAAAGCCTCACATGACCGGCAGAGCCCTGCGCATCTGGTTCCTGCCTGTCCCTGCAGCCGCACTTTATGTCTCTTTTAAAATAGAAATCATAAAAAGTTTTTCAGTCTTTTCTGGACACATTTCCCTGAATCTGCCGAACTGGTCTCAGGGCTTTTTTTGGGGTGTTTTTTTCCTTTCTGGCAGAAGCAAGCTCCCTTTCCACATACCTACCCTCTCCCCTTCCTAACCCCTGCTCTCTGTTTAACCCTAGTTGTCCAAGAGAAGGTTGGTGGCACCATCCTCCCAACATCAAAGCCCATGTTTTTCACTGTCATCACAAATCTCAAGTCCATCCATGTATAACAACGCGTTTAACAACAGCAAGTAATTAATGTTTTATATAATGTATTTGTTCATGTCAGTCTTCCCTACTAGACTGTAAACGGCATGAAAAGCAAAACCAAAACTTGTTCATTATTCACTATTACATCCTGCACCTTGCACAGTTCCTGGCTCATAGTGTTCATTTAATTTTAAAAACTGCTGAATAAATGAAACATTCATATTTCTGCTTGCTCCATGACACAACAGCCTTTCATTCTTCGGTCCTTCAAACACTCCATTTGCTTCCTTTCCTGTTATTTCTTATATTTCTTAAGCTTATTCTTTTTCATTTTCTAACCACCTAAGGCAGACTGGTAATTTTAGAAAATCACAATGCTTAAACAGCATCAAATAATCATTTTAACTACTTAAGAGCATAAGAAAGATTGTCTAAAAATTAGTTGGGCCCAATCTATTATGGTTAGAATGTATCTTAAGTGGTCCTTTTCTGGTGGCCTTTATTTATGTTATAATGAGAACAATAAACTTAACAGCTAGCATGGATGAGATGTCTCCTCTGTGAGAGGTATTTATTCTCAACTCTCACCTCCTTCTCAGACCTAAAGGATCCATCTTTCTTGAGCACACTATAAATTGAGGAACCAAACAACCTAATTCCTTCTGTTGTTTTGAAGAGTCTTGCAGGTCATGAGCCATCTTCTAAAAGTGCCCTAAGGCGTAAAGGTTCCCAAAAGGAGGGCATTCAGCCACCCTAGAGTGATCCCAATTACACATTGTTCTTGTTTCCTGTTTATGCATATAAAACCTAATACTAAAACACAGCAAATCAATTTTTCATGAAGGCAGTAGAGCACAGTAATTATTTCACTAAGAGGCTGCCAAATTATTTTCAGGAAGTACGTATAGAGAATGGCTGTGTTCTCAGCATGTCTCACATAGCATTAAGTCTCAGGCCCAAATTGCATGGCATGAAGGAAAACAAAATCCCATTCCAAACATCAGGTTTTTATCCTCTTGCAATGTGTGTAAAACAGACCTGTGATGAGTTCCTCGGGGTGAAATCGTGCTTCCTTCTCACTGGTAACTTTTTTCAACTGTGCGGTGATTACCGAGTAGCACCAGATTTCCAAACCTAAAAAGTTATGCACAGTGCTGCTTTCTCGTGCTCTCATTATTTAACCAAATGATCATATGGAATATGTTAACAAATATTAACAATATTTCCTCATTATGTCGACTTGGTCATGTTTCACATGGAGGGAGTTTCATCTTTAATTCTAAGCGCATATATAAATGAAGGAAAGATAAAACGAAATACAGCACGCCCAGTAGACTCAGATGGGAAGAGAACAAAAACTATGTCTTATGATCAAGAGTTAAAGGAAGGCGCTTGGATGGGCACCTAGAGACCGTCATGTTGAAGAGGGCTGGGGGTCTTTATTTTTAATGCCTGATTGGAGAAAAGGACTCAGTGGATAATAGCTGTGGAAACACACACTTTCGTTTTCTCCGAGGAAACGTTATTCTTAAAAGCAATGTTGTTAAGGATTTAATGGGTAGCTCAAGAGGATTGGGGTTGAACCCTGAACCCCCATTCCCAGTACTGGCAGAGGCTAACAGTGTGAGCAGCCCTTTGCTGGGATGTTCTTAGAGAACATATACATGTCTTACAGAAGGATGTCCTGTCTCAGCGATCTTCCAACCATAGCCAGGCAGGGCAAGAAAAACATAAAAAGGCAGACATCAGGGCCTCCTGTTTTTATCTGCATCTCTCCCATTACCTGTGAGCTTTCAGAGTAGTGTTTGTGCTCAGTCCCGTTCTGTGGTCATCACTGAGGGTTGTTGATTTTGTTTGGGGTTTGTTTTGGCTTTTGGCATCATTAGCAAATTGAGAGTTGTGATGGTTGTGATGTATCTGATGTATTTAATGCACTGAAGTCATTATTGTTTTTGATTCCCAAACGTCCCATCTTAGGCCAGTAAGAGCTCCTTCAGATTGTCTCCTTTGTCCTTTTGATGTGACACCATTAGTCTTTGAGTGCCTCTTTACTCTGGCAGAAGATGTCCCGGGCTCATCAAATGTGCTCCCTGCCTCAGACTGGGATCAGCCATTTCTCCAAGGAGCCCTGAGGTTCCTTTTATCCAGGAAGAGATTTAATGGAGCAGAACAGATCCATTTATGTATGCTTTATATATAGGAGTTTAGGTAAGAATTCATTTGAAAATAAAGCAAAACTCTGCTATAAAATGGTTTAAAAAATGGGCATCTAGATAATTTTTTAAATCCCTTCTTCTTTGAGTGTCTCTAAATACAATTAATTCCTAAAATAGGAATTCAGCATTTTGCTGAACACAGAATTCTTTTGGACCTAGAAAGTTAGTTACAGGAGTTCCATCTAGCAACAGTTTGCTGCAGAATCATTGAGGAAAACTCTCAGCTGGTGAACAGATTCTTTTTAAAAACATTGAAAAATGTGTGGCTGTGGGGCCAGACTGAAACAGCTAGCCTAGTTCTTTTGGCTAATACAGTTCTAGTTGCTTTTTAAGAAGCGTTTTCATTATCAAATAATTCATACAAGCACAGAATTACATAAAATAATAAAACAGTGTCTGTGTGGCCAGAATCAAAATTTTAAGGTTTTGCCACGTGTAATTTTTTTTTAAGTTATAAAATACAGCAGATGCATTGGGATCCGCAGCATACCTACTTCCTCCTTCATGCCTTCCCCAACTGAACAGGTGACCCGTATCCTCAATTCCGTTTTTCTCATTCCTATGACCTTTTCTTTATACTGATCTTACATATCTAAAATTACTTTGCCTACTTAAACTGTATTTACATTGCATCATGTGGTACATGTTATTGTTTAATTTGTTTTTGCTTTTTTTCTGGATGAGTATCACTTCTGAAATGCAGCCTGCAAATACATGCAGTTCTTTTTTTATTTGTGTTAACTGCTGTATTGCATTCCATTCTATGAAAATGCTATAATTTATAATAGTGACATTAATAGCATCACACTGAAGACTATCTGGGTTGCTTTCAATTTGTATTGTTGCAAACACTGCTATAACACACGCTTCTAAACATGGTCCTTGTGCTTCTGTGAGTGAGCTGCTTTAGGTTAGATACAGAGAGTAACGCATAGGTCACATGACACACACATCTTCAGCTGTACTGGATATTACAGAATTGTTTCCAAACCAGGTTTACCACTTTTCACTCCCACCAAAGGTGAATGAGCTCCACACAGCAACATCCTTACCAGTTTCTGCTATTTTAATACTTCTAAAATATTGCCATTCCAGTGGGTATTAAATATTTTATTATATTAATTGAAAGTTATCTAATTATTAGTAAGATTGAGGACATTTTCATATATTAATTGTGTACTCAGATTTATTCATCTGTGAATATCTGGTTCATATCCTTTGTAAACCTTTCTGTTTGTTGTTTGTTTTTATCTTACTGATTTGTAGATGTCCATGCTGCAAACCAATCATTGGCTGGTTAGTTTCCCAGCTGGTTACATTGGCCAATAGGAATGCTATCGATTTTTAATAGCTATCATATACCTCTGAAAATGCCCTTATGTTTATTATTTCTAACCATTATTTACAGATTTTCTTCTTTTTTTTTTTTTTTTTTGCTGACAGTTACATTATCTTCAGTTTAGGACACATTTTGTCTGTTTCTTCCCAATTCATGTAACTAACTGTTCTTTGTAAAACTATCTTATTGAACAGTCAAGAAACTTAAGGAGAAAGTTGAAAATAGATGGAAACAGTAAGCACCTCAACCATAACAAACACATGCTTTTTTTGCTGTTTCCTATTTAATGCACTTTGCCACTTTATTATCATATTTCTTAAATTTTCTTTAAATTTACTCTTTATCCAATTAAATAGATACTTGATTTAAATTCTTCATCATTTTTATTCATCCTTTCTGGTTTATAAATAAAGGTCTCTAGGCTATTCATTTACCACTAAGTACCACTCTAGATGTATATTATGTTAAGTTATACCTTTACTGACATTCCATTCTACCTTATGGTGCGGTGGTGTACGCTGCCTTGAATCAAATTTTCTGTATACGTGAATCTGTAGGGTCTGTTTTGACCTTTTTGCCTCCCTTGGGGCATATCACACTGATTTATTTTATCATAGCCTCCCAACAAATTTTTGATATTTAGGAAAATTTCTCCAAACATGTTCATCTTCAAAATTACATTGACTGCTCATGGCTATTCTATATATATATTTTTAAATCAGCATTTTAAATTCCACAGAAAAGTTGACCGTGAACTTTATTTACACATCATTTTGAAGCAAATGCCATGTTTATGGTATTTCGTCCTATCTATAATAGGGTATATTTCTCAATTGCCTTAGGTTTAGTCTAATACTGTTTAGAAAGTATTAAAATTAATAAACATCATGTGTATCTTCTGTTAGGGTCATTCTTTGGTTCTTATTTTTTGATGATTTTATAAATAGTATGTACTATTTATATTTTATTTTTTAACTGTCTGTGGCTGGTGTTTATAATGTAACTCTGTTTTGCTTGTTGATAATCAATGTAGAAAGTTTCCTAAACATTCTTAATTCTAAAAGTACATCTAACCTAGATGGTAGATGATAGACAATCATTATCTACATGGAAATCAGTTTTGCTTCCTCATTTCTTTTATAACACTATGACTTTTTTCACTGTCTAGGCTAAGGTACAAAGTGAAATTCACTAAAAATTGTGATAATAGGAAAACTTGTCCACTTTCTGAAGCTTAAGAAGGTAGTCCTAATATTTCACCGTTAAATATTACCTGCTATAGAGTTACGGTATATATTCTTTGTCAAGTAAAGCAATTTTCTTTCATTCCCAAATTTTTAAGAGCTTTAAAAATCATGAACGGGTTAGGAATTTCACCAAAGGATGTTTTGCTCTCTTTGTGGATTAATATACTTTCTTTTTCTTCATTAGTTTGCTAATAGATATTTTAATATTAAGCCATCTCTCAATTCCTACAAACATTTTTAATATATTTGAAATTTTTATGTCTATGATTACAGTGAAATTCTTCTATATTGACTCTTGTACTTGTTTTACAACTAAGTTATCTTGGTGATACAAATAAGAACATACTGCGTAATGATCCGTACACGATTAGAATTACCTGTTGTGCATGCACATACAGCAATCCTATGTATGTGCAGTCTGTGCACGTGCATGTGAACTCACTGCTAATCCACCTAGTGTTCTCCTTTGGGGATGTGTTAAGCTCATCATTTAATTTATTGAATGGTTACTAGGGTATTTAAGTTTTCCTTTTCTTCTTGAGTCAATTTTGGTGTTTTGTATTTCTTGAAAATGATCTTGTCTGTTGTCTTTGGAGAATCTTAGATATGTCATTTGTTGTCTTTTATTATTTTTGAAAATTCCTGGCCTTAAGTCTTTGCATGTTTATTTTTTCCATGCCCTCTCTCTTCTCCTGGGAATTACTTACATGTTAATAGTGTCCCACAGCTTTTGGATTCTCTTTTTGATTTTTTTAAAATTATTGTTTTTTTCTCTTTGCATCTATGTTTCCATTGGAGTATCTTCAAAATTTCCATGGAAGGAACATGCTTTACGAGGATGAATTTCTTTGCTCTCTTGACGTTAGGCTTGGACATACACCTTACTCTGGCAATGGAATGTGGGTGGAAGTGTCAGGTACCTGTTTTGAGCCCAGGCCTTAAGAGGCACATATACTGTTCCTACTTGTCCACTTGGGACTATGTATCCTGGGAAGCCTGATGTTGGACTTGACCCATGGTCTGGAGACAAGCCCATTTAAGCCCAGCCTAGATCAACTAAAACCCAGCTGTTCTGCATTTATACGAGCTAGAAATGATACTTCTCGCTGTATCACAAAAAAGGTTTTGGTGGTTTCCTGCTTAGAATTATGTGAAAATTACTAACTGGTACACTGGATCATAGGGTACTTGTTTGTTCAACTTTAGTAGTTACTGCTTATAGATTTTCCAAGGTTATTGTATAAATTTATATATCAACCAGCAGTGTAACTGATTGACATTTTGCCAAAACTTGGAGTTGTCAGTCATGTTAATTTTAGTCTCTGATAACTATTAAACACACAAAATAGGAGAGTATTTATGTAACTTTAAACCAGTTTTAAATTTTTAATATATTCTAATAAAGTAGTAACAGCAATAAATAAATATTTTGAAAATTCAGGCAGGCATCTGTATCTGGAAGAAAATTTAGTGAATGTATTTTTCATGGTAGACAAATGCTGATGTCCTAAATAATTCAAGGATAACTTAAAAATTCCTGAAGTTGTTTGCAAAAAGTCAGTGGCAACAGGTTGGGATGCACCCACTTCAACAGGGTAGTCTGTGTTACACTGGTTTTATCCATTGTGATTGAGCTGCACCTGTAGAGTATGCCATTCTTGTCTTTAGCCTTAAATAAAAAGTTTTTTGTTGTAGAAGTTAGAAATAACTCTGAAATAAGGCCCCCTTTATTATACTATCCACTCACATGAATTATGGTACGTCTTGTGTGGTTCTGTTTGGGTTCATCTTATTTGGGGCTCTGTGCTTCCTAAACCTGCATATCTGTTTCCTTCCTCAGGTTTGAAAAGTTCTCAGCCATAATTTCATTAAGCACATTTTTGGCCCCCTTCCTTCTCTTTTCTGGGATCCCTGTAATGTGAATGTGGGTGTGCCTGATGTAGTCCTAGATGTCTCTTAAACCATCCTCATGTTTTAAAATTTGTTTTACTTTTTGCTATTCTGATTGAGTGATTTCTATTACTGTATCTTCCAGGTCACTTGGGAGTCTTCTGTATGACTTAAGTCTACTATTCATTCCTTCTAGTGTGTTTTTCATTTCAGTTATTGTATTCTTCAATTCTGACTGTTTTTTTAAAAATATTATCTAGTTCCTTGTTAAAATTCTCACTATGTTCATTTATTCCTGTCGCTAATTCAGTTAGCTTTATTACTAAGGCTTTGAATTCTTTATCTGGTAAATTGCTTATTTCTGTTTCATTAGGTTTTTTTGGAGGGGGGCACTTTCTCTTGCTCTTCAGTTGAGACAGATTCCTCTGTCTTCTCATTTTGCTTGATTTTCTCTTTCTCTGTGAAATGGTTACCTATTGCAGTCTTGAAGTGCTGTCTTCTGTGGGAGCACCCCTGTACAATCTGTGTGTGCCCACTGGCTTTGGTGGGAGGGCCGGCTTTGTCAAGAGCACAAGTCAGTCTATCCTCAGCACAGCCTGGCAGCTATCACCTTGACAGGAGGTGGGGCTACACATAAAAGGGCTGGAGTCAGAGCCAGATGTGAGCTAGGGTTTCCCATCTAGTCAGTGGCCACCATCGCCCTATCAGGTGTAGGAGCATGCCCCATGATGCTGAAGCAGAAGCGCTGAGGGTTGAGTCCAAGCTGCCTCTGTTACCTTTTAAGTGTGTGCTCTCCTCCCCTCCAGCACCTGCACCTTCCCTCCAGATGGGAACAGTGCTGGAGCAAAAGGGGATGTGCGGGCACTCAGTGTACACTGGCCCTCCATCCAGCCAAGGGGGCTCATCTTACCCATGTTGGACCCCAGGACTGGGGAGCCCAATATGTGGCTGGAACAGCTCACTCCCCAGGAAGGCTCTCTGCCCAGGCAACAGCCCTTTTCCTCTGAGTCCTCTCCCAGAGGTAACGGTTCTGGACCTAATCACCTCTCTTCCCTTCCTACCTGCTTCTGTGTGGATCTTTCTTACAGCCTTGGTTGTATATGAGCCCTTCTGTCAGTCTCCAGTGAGTTTTCACTGAGAATTGTTCCACATGTAGATGTATTTTCGAAGGGATCACAGGTGGAGGTGAGTTCTGCCTCCTCCTCCTCCACCATCTTTATCTCTCCTCCTCTTCCTCTCTGTATTAGTATAGTCAACCTCTTTTTTTATTTCCTTCTGGGAACTGCATTTTCTTTTGCTTACTAATTTTCTTACTTTGGTCTTTTAATTTTTGGATTTGTTACACTTACTGTGTCTTAAGGAAATTAGCTTGAACCGGTTCAGTAAAGGTAGATTATGAAGAAGCAGATAAAGGTAACTCAAAAGGTGGATGGGTGATGAGTCATGCTAAAAATAGTTTTTATAGATGAGGATACTAAAAGTTAAAGAATTCACTGAATTTTCCACTGGTTAGTTAGCCAGGATTTTGATTGACTAACAAGTCTATGCTTGGAAAGATTAAACTTATTTTCCCATGTGCCAAGAAATATACATTGTCAGTATCCTGTGTGTGCATGTGTTTATAGCTAAAGCAATCTTGGAATTCTTGTTCATGCAGGATTCATATTCCAGCCATACATATATTAATCATGTGAATTTCAGCAAGGTATTTAAACTTTGAAGGCATCACTTTCTTTACCTATAAAAAAAGAATATGGTAATAATTCCTTCTCAGTACCTAATTTTTCACATCTGTATGATGATTTTCATACAGCCTATATGTTGTAAAGAGTATGTGTGTTCTCAGCTTCTGTGAAAATTAAATGAAAAGTGGCAGTCCCTGATAGGTCATTGGGTCCATTCTTTTTCCTCTTTGCCTTAGTTTGAGAAGTGATTCTTAAATTAAACATTAGTCAGATGACAGAGAAGGTTTTCTTTAGGCCTTCTCAAATCACACAGCTGCCCAGTGCAGTCTCCACCTAAAATATGGGTGGAATTTGCAAAAGTTTCTGGATGGATGTTCCTCCTGTGGAGAATTTATGACAACTTTTCCAAATCTTTTCCTCAAATCTTTATTATATTCTGTTAATGACTCAGTGGACTTTTGGCAGAAAGGACAAGTTTCCTTTGGTTCAAACACTTCTATAGAGGGTTCTGATTAATCTATCTGATGGTCTAAAATCAAAATAACATATGCAATCTTTGGCTGAAAAAGCTCACCCGTGGTGTTATAACAATAATTCCTCTCCTTGTTTTCATATATAACCTTTTGGAAATATTTCTGTTGGAGCCAGAATTTCTATATTTTGGAAACTTGGCCTATGGACGGATGATGGCTCAAGTCTGCCATTTATTTTCCTTTCAGAGTGTGCTAGAACAGGAAGAATGGCTGTTAGAGTGCTTCGCAAAGAAAATTTTGTAGGACAGCCCAATGTAATGTGGAATAAAGCCCTTTTCTGTCTTCCATGTCATAATACATATTTATTTCAAGATGCTTTTCCTGACCACCCAACTTAAAGTAGCTGACACCCAACTAGTCACTTCTGTAAAGGGCCAGTAACAGTAAATATTTTAGGCTTTTAGGGCCGTACGGTCTGTGTTGTGACTACTGCACTGTGTCATCATAGCGTGAAGGCAGCCACACGCAACATGTAAACAAGCGAGCAGGGCGGTGACCCAGTCAAACTTTATGTGCAGACACTGAAATCTGAATTTCCTATAATGTCACAAATATTATTCTACTTCTGATATTTTTCCAACAATTGAAAAAAAAAGTTAAAAAAAAAACATTCTTAGGTCATAGACTATACAAAACTAGGCAGTGGGTTAGATTTGGCCAGTCGACTGTAGTCTGACCTCCTTTCTACAACATTACTCTATTTAGTTTTTTTTTTTTAAACAACACTTGTTATTTAAATACAAAAGAAAGGACATTATCTGTTCTGAGCACACCACCACAGACACTCAGTAAATATATATTGAATGTATAAATCTGCAGCTTTCTGGTAACTCAGTTCCTCTAAATAAGTAATTTGTGTATAGCATATAGAATTCTTTAAGTGGTTCATATTTTTTTCCCCAAAGTTACATTTATTAGAGAATTTCTTGGTGAAGAAACAGTACAGAAAAGTGTTCTTAAGCTTTGGAGTTACGAAGCTCAGCCTCTTCCATCAATTAGTGTTCGTGATGCTGAGTAAGTTATTAAAACGGTCTCCATTTTCTCAATCACAGAAAGAGAACAGTAAGAGGAGCTAGAGCTTCTGCTTGAGCTTCCACTTCCTCCCCAAGCCCACTCCCCAGTCTTCTCCACCCTTTGTGCCCCGCCAGATCAACATATAAGGACCACATCAGTGGTATGCCTTTTCCTCTGGATCCAATTGGGCTTTGCCAGTGGAAGGAGGGACAAGAGAAAGGCAAGTCATATTGATACTCTTAACTTGCTCCTAAGTTTCAAGACTGGCTGTGTTCCTGGAAGAAAAGTGTCAGCTCACAAAATTACAAATGTATAGATGTTCTGTAAGGTACCTCATCAGTCCTCCACCAGTGTAGGAACAATTCTGCTGCTTGCTCCAGGGTATTGCACAATCCCCCGTGGTTTCTCTACACCAACAACATTAAAAAACAGTGTCTTTAATAAAGTCTCAAATAATCCTAAATTCCTCCTGGGACCCCGAACTAATCCCAGAAGTTTAAAGAGAAAATGCTTGACAATAGATGGTAGCTCAAATTGGAACTATTCTTAGAAATCTGGTTGCCTTCTTTGAAATTATATTAAGATAATGAATGATTCCTTCCCATTCATGTTTCTCATGTTTCTCTACAGCCTTACAAAATGAGGGTGCCTACAAGGTATATCCCAGCATGCTGAAATTTTTTTTTCCCACAAAATATTTAAAATCAGGAAAATTTACATCAAAATATGAATTTTCAAATTCTCTTGAAAAGATCACACTTTCTGACTACACCAGGCTGGCCCACTTCACGGCCACGGTAAACTGGAGCCGAGTAGCATGTAACTGTTCCCCTGGGCTTTGAATTTGGCAGGCAGCTTTAGTCCCCACCACTCCTTATTGTGCAGTACTTCTAGTTCTGCGTTTTATGTTAGCTGCCTATCCCCTGTGAACATTTTCTTTGAGAATAAGAGGCAAAGTCATCAGCCAAAGGAGAGGCTGCGTGAGAAGGGAACCAGCCATTCACAGAGCAGAGTGGTGTATACAGCCATCTCGGAGAGAGGCAGAGTAACAAGACTTGGGGACACAGTAGGATGCAAGGTGGGAAAAAAGGGTCCTCTTGGGCTTTGGGTTGTAAGTGGAAATTGTGATCCATGAGCAGGGCTGTGTGCATCTGTCCAGCCCCTTCAGCCTCTCTGGGTAGATGTGAAACAGACAGCAAGTTGGGCTTCACTGGCTAGAGTTTTGCCCAGAGAGAATCAAGAAAGTAAGAGAGGCCAGAAAGATGAGGTTTTTTGTGACAGAACATAATGGTGGGTTGTGGAATCTAGGTTGGTCAAAGAGGGAGTAAGGACAGGAAGGAGTGATGGACAGTGAAAAAAGGGAGCCCCATGGTTAAGAACATTCACTCAGCAAATTGGAGCCAGACTGCATGGATTCAAATCTCATCTCTACCCATACTAGCTGGGTAAATATATGTTGTATATATTATATATAAAGTATAGAGTAACTATACATAATATATATAGTGTTATGTAAACAATATTTTATGTAACATATATTTTATATATGTGAAGTGTTCAGAACACTGCCTGGCTCATGGTAAGTGCTAAAGCAATGCTACAAAAATACTTTTCATGCCCTACCTTGAATTTGATTTTAAAAATAAAACTTTTAATTTACATTTTCAATTAAGATATTTACTGAATGTCTATATGCAAGAGAACATTGAGAGATGTTTTGTGTGGCCTGGAAAGATAGATCAGATATGAAGCTGATCAGAGACTCACAAAGCATCTTTAAGGCATATAAGGGGATAAGCCCCTAAAAGAAAATACAGAGAAAGCTCTATATCGGGGGTGTTCCTTACAGACCTGGTCAGTTTTGGACACATAGCAAGAAAAAACAAGTAGCCACTACGTGAAGTTTACCGGTAGGTGTCGAGCCTGGGATTTCATGGCGTCTTCTAACATCGCCTTTGAAGCAGAGGCTGGCGTTTCCCCAAAGGCTGCTTCTGAGGATTTCTGATGGTGCGCCAGTCCAAGTTGGGAGATACTTTTGAAGAGGTGGAACTTTTTTTTTTAACAAACTAGTTTTTGTTTTGAAAAAAAGAGAGCATGTATGTGTTAAACACGTCAAGCAGTAAAAATGGCTGTAGAGAGATAACAAACTTTGCATCCAACCCGCATCCCCCTTTCTAGAGCAATCAGAATGACCAGTTTTTTGTCTATCAAAAAATATTCTTTTCAAACAAACTTCTATTTGCCAAAGGGAAAGGGGTGGAGGGATAAATTAGTAGGAGTTTAGGATTAACAGATACGCATCACTATATATAAAATAGATGGACAACAAGAACTTACTGTGTACCACAGGGAACTATATTCAGTATCTTGTAATAACCTATAATGGAAAAGAATCTGAAAAGGAAATATATATGTACAACTGAATCACTTTACTGTATACCTGAAACTAACACAATGTTGTAAATCAACTGTACTTCAATTTAAAAATTATTTTTAATTTTACTACACATATTTGAACATATCTTTTTTTTTTTTTTTTTACATTCACTGACATACACTGTCCAGAATCTTGTGATTTTTTTTTTCGGTAGGGGGGATTATTCCAAGCAACTCCAACGCTGTCCGCATGGTAGATGTGTTATCTGTAATGCCCTTTATCACCCTGCTGGCATACATTCCCCTACTTGCTAAACATGTGCTCTTAAAACCAACATGGCCACAAAAGTCATGATACATAGTTCTGTACATGTGAAAGTGGCCTGCAGGATAAAAGCAAAATTGTTAGATTATGTATGCACTTTTTTAAAAATTATGTTTTTAGACTACTGGTAAATACCACCAAATTGCCCTCTGATAAGATTATGCCAAATGCTTCCACTGATAGCATGGGAGGCAGAAAGGTCATTTAACATCGCCTCACCAGCACTGAAACTATCTCACTACGTCTATGCTATAAAGTAAATATTCCTTTTTTTTAATTATACTTCTCTAATTTTGAGGGAAGTTAAACATATTTATGTTTTTACAAACTGTATTTCTTTTTCTATTAAACATTACTTGTGCCTTTGTCCATATTTATATTGAGCTAGTGTCTTTTGGTAATTGATTTCTAAGAAAAATTTATTTAAGGACCTTATTCATATTTGTCTACCAGATTTGCTGCAGATATTTCCCATGTTATTTATATGTATTGATTTTGTTTATAGTACTTCTTGACAAGTAGTAATTTTAAATTTTTATAAAGTTATATTTACCAACCTTTGGGGAATTCTGATTTATATACCTTGCTTAGAAAAAAGTGACTGCTGCAGGCATACAAGAAAATTTCTTTTCATCTAAATTTTGAATTTTCATCCATCTACATAAAAATTTTGTGTAAGTGATAAAAAATTTTCTTCAGGTGATCATTTATTCTTTTCTCAATTTGTTGTCCCAACATCATATTTTAATTATTCTGCCTTTAAGACACTGATTTGGAATGCTGATATTATAATCTAAATATCCATATTATTTGGGTCTCATTCAAGACTCTGCTGCTTTCTTTTGATGTTTCTATAAAATGTACAAGTACCAAACCCTTACGGAAGCTCTACAATATGTAAAAATGTAGTCTGTTCCCCTATCTTTTTCAAAATTGTCCTGCCTAATCTTTACCTGACTATGAATTTAGTATGTCTAGTTTTATAAAAAAACAATTCTATTGGTAATTTTATTGGAATCACATTCAATTTACAGTCTAACACAGGGTAAGTTAACAGCTTTACAATATTGCATGATCTTAACTAGAAATGGGCATTAATTCCCATTAATTTAAAGTGTATCTTATGTTTCTTGGGTCACTTGAAAGTTTTTTGAAGTCTACGTCCTCATAGAGCATTTTAAAGTTTATTCGTATAAATCTGGCACATTTATATTTACCTCTATTTCTGGGCATTTATTTCCTAATTTTTGTTTAAGTACATCTTCTTTGAAGACAGTAAACGCCAACAGGATTTTAGGTATCAATCTCTATATTCTCCCATTATTTATAACAATTTTACTAGTTGATTCTTTTGGGTTTTCTAGGTTTATGATTATCAGGTATTTATAAATCGGACTGAAGTTTTACACCCTATATTTATCTTTCTTTAATTCATTGGAAAGAATTTCCCACAGAGTTTTAGGTAATAGACATGATAATCAACATCCTTGTTTTATTTCTTAATTTAATGGGAACATATTTGTGTTCACTGTCAGGCATATTGCTAATTGTTAGTGTATTCCTACTTATCAAACTTGTTATTCAAGAATGATACTGGCTTTTTATCGACACTTTGTCAGCATCATCAGACATGTTTCTCTGCCTTGACCTGTAATTAAGACAGAGAAACACATTGATAGATTGAATTTCTTGACTGAATCGCTCCTGAATAGTCTCTCTCAATCTTTTAGTAAGCTACTGAATTCTATTTGCTAACACATCTTAGGAATCTTGCATCCGTATCCATTAGAGAAATCCACCTGTAGTTTTCATTATACTGTGTCACCTTTATTAAGTTTTGTACCAATATTTTTTCTATATTTGTAAAAAGCCCTTAGAAAGTTTTCAGTTTCTTTATGTTTTCAACTTAAAGTGCATTCCTTAAACATTTCATAAAATTTACTTCTAAAACGAAGCTTTTTTTGAGATAGCTTTCCATATATTTCTTAGTATCTTTTGTTGTATTACATATACTTTCTAGAATCGCCTGCCTTACAGTCAAGATTTCAAATTTACTTGCATAAGGTTAGGCAAAGTGACCCTCATAGTTATTGCCTCAAAATACGTGGTTGTTTATTCTAATGTCTTATTTTTATACTTACTGTCTTCTTCTTTGGCCTAAACACTGTCATATGTATTTCAATATATTTTTCAAAGAATCAAGATTTGATCCTTTTTCTTAACTTTTTCTTTTTTTAATTTTATTTTTATTGAAGTGTATTTGATATATAGTGTTAGTTTCTGATGTAAAGCAAAACAATTCAGTTATACATACATACATATTTTTTGTTTTCAGATTCTTTATTACAAGAAATTGAATATAGTTCCCTGTGCTGTACAGTATGTCCTTGTTGTTCATCTATTTTATAGAGTAATGTGTATCTGTCCTTTTTTCTGAGTTTCAACATGTATTTCAAGCAGGTAGGTGTATTGATAATTAGTGACATAATCTGTCATTCCTCTTCTATTCATCAACCACTTATGATGTCCGAGGCACTGTGAACATGTTATAGAACACGGGCATCCAAAGTTCCCTCTGCCTTCACAGGCTCTAGCCCAGTGGGCATGCACGTGACTGATTAAAGCATGATAGTAGCATCAGCCTGGGAACTGACGAGAAAATGGACAGGCTTGAGGTCTGTCAACTAGAACGTAGCAGAGCAGAGCATTAAACCTGGGTCTGGGGGGGCATCAGGATAAATCCTATGTATTTAACGATGTGTCTTCAAATATACTTTTAGACATACTCCTTTGAGATCTACTTTCTGAATCCATGGAGATCTGAGAATTTCTTTGTGCTGCTTGAACGCACACACACAACACCATAGTGGTTTGATAGTTAAATCATAAAGTTCATCCTTCACGATCCCATGACTTTCTGGAAAAGCCCTGGGTCAGGCTTACTTATGTTCCTCTGGAGATAATCTGTTTCTTCCTAACCTACTACTACTCAATACGTTAGATGTTTAGAATTATTTTCATTATCTTTACCATTCTAAAATTTCATAAAATGTGTTCAGTCTCTGTTTTCTTAATTTTTACCTACAGTATGGTATATGGTGAGATTCCAGTCTGTACATTCTGGCTTTTTCTCCAGCTCAGGAAATGATATTTTAAGCCTTTGAAAATAATTTTTCCTTGTTTCTTTGCCTTTCCTTTTATTTATTTATTTATTTCCTGTTTTGGTTGCTGTTCCTTGTTGTGGAGGTGTAAAAGACTAGTTCACTGAAAGTGCTGCCCTGCTTTCAGAACGTAGCTTCTGGATGATGCATTGTCTCTAGTTCAGTGTGTAACCCACAGAAGATAAGAAAGACGATCTAAGGGGCTTGGAATAGCAGCCAGGGCTGTGCTGTACACTACAAGGAAACCGTCCTGAGGGCAGGTTCTCACCACTCCCGAAGGTCCTCACTTCGAGGACCATGACTTGCACGTCATGAGTGTTCAGTATTTGTGGATGGATGAGTCTCGCCCTTTCCCTTGCCTGTGTATAGAAATTTACTGCAACTCAAGCTATTGAGATTCTATCCTATATTTTTGAAACTCTTATTAATTATTGAACCTAATAATTGGCAAGATAATATTGGAATCTCAGAAGAGTAAAAACAGGAAAAGAATTACTGTGACTCTAATAGCATACAGTGGCCCACCTCAGGGCTGGGAACTGCAGCTGGAAATCTCTTGAGAAAATGACCCCCACATGGAATTCCAGGGCTGCAGGCTTCAGCAAGGGAGGGAGACCACAAGTATGACCTTCCTGTTGGTATCTAGGAATCTCCACTTCAGGTCCAAACCAGAAACAGGAAGCTCAGTGCTTGCTAAGCAAGAAAAGGGAATTGACTAGAAAACATTCCAGCTTGAGGCTGGCGAGAGAATAGTTCTTCCTTTGTCTAGGAGATTTCTTTCATTCCTGCTAATGGTCCCAACCTGCTGAAAAGGAAACATTCTCTTCAATAGCATGTTGCAAAATGTCTCAAACACTTACTGTGTGCTAAGATCCAAGCCCTGGAATGTCTGTCTAATTGTAAGGTCTATACCCTTTCTATTTAAGCATTGTTTTGATTTGGTCTCAGAGAGACAAGTAAGATACTGAAGATGGAGGATAAGACAAATAAATACAAATTTAAAAGATATCATTGAAAGTTGAAAGGATTTGGTACCTTCAGGTTCAGAAAAAGTGGTCTTGAGCAAAGACATTGGAGGAAAAAACCACTAAGATTTATTAAGCACCTACTACGGTCTAAAGCCTATGCTGAGCTCCTCCCATGTGTTATTCACGGTCCTTACTTAATCAGGGCAATTAAGTTCAATGCCAAAGATCAAACAGAAGCCATGGAGTTAGAATTCAAAAGTTGTTTTGACCTTTTCCAAGCACAATGCAATTTGGACTGTGAAAGATGAAGCATTTAGGGCACTTCGGGGTACGCGAGGGGGTCGGATGTCGTAAGTCAAAGGTCAGCATCTGACTTTACCTTTGGGGGAAGTTTGAAGCATGGTTGCAGTACTTTACTTTGGAGTCCAGCTGTGTTGACAGTCCTCAGCGGGGTGGCCAGGCCGGGGAGTGAGTTACACACAGGACCGTAGCTCCTGGGAAAGCCGGTTCATTCGTTTGCAAAAAGCCCGGCAAGCGTGCATGTGGGCTGTCCCTGGTTTTCATTATTTGCACCAGGGAACTGGAGAGGAGGCCCGGACAGGGCCAGCAAGGAGGCAGAACCAGGCCTGGGAAGCGACACAGGCCGCTCAGATGCTAAGTATGCTCATGTCACCCCTTGCTGCTCTACCTAGACTTCCAGGTTCCTAACCCTGCTGCGTTGTTTCTCTTGTGAGCTTGGGGAATCTGGAGACAGATTAACGTACTGTTTTCATCTGGAAGGATTTTCCTGTTTAGTTATAGATATTTAAAAACCATCCTGGCATTTCTGTATCCCACATAATGTGCACACTGTGTGCATTTATCTCAAAGCCTGAACAGGGCAGTACTCCCTGTCCTCGCACCCTGGCTCCTCAGCACTTTATCCTATTTTCGTGATTCTTAATGCAAGCTGCCTTTAATGGGCAAGAAATCCTTGAAGGCAGAAATTGTCCTTTCTATGTTAAAGCCCTAAAAATACCACATCGATTTTAGGTTGCCTCCCACTTTCAGAATTGTAAACATTGAGGTATACATTTTTGTACCTACATCTGTATGCAGATTCGTAACTGTGTTTCCCTAGAAGTGGATTAGAAACCCATAGCTTTGAAGTTTGACAGAGGAGGGTACAACTGTTCCCAAGGTGAATGACTTCCTGTGCCAGCAACGTGCAAACACTGCTCTCAGATCCATCCCCTGACTCCACTCGCTGCTCTGTAGCACTGGGGATTACATTTTAGAGGCACCTTTGTCCAGGTAGACTTGGCCCTTGGATGACATTGGTGGAGACCTGGGAAGCTAGCAGAGGGGAGAAGCCAGGGAATTGTTCCCCTGTTGCTTGGCTTCAGACAGTGTCTCTGATAGTAGCTGCGTCTCCTCTGGAGTTAGCTCCAAATCCTTTCCAGACAGACCCTCCCTCTTTGGTCCGTTCTCTGCGTGGGGATGTGTCAGAGCACGGAAGATGAAGCAGGCAGGCAGGAGCTAAACTTGGGTGGGGCTCCCGACTCCCCATGTCCCTCCACGCCCTTTGCTGCTAGTGGCTTTCTGCTGGTGCTGCTCTGCCTGCCTCACCATCTCTGGTTTGTCTTAATGACTTCTCCACACCTGTGTATTAAATTGCCTCTACTTATCTGCCTAGTTGGGGGGGGGGGGGGACTCTGTTTTCCCAATGTTCCCCTGGCTGATAGACCTGTCGACAAGTGGTGGTAAGAGGGAGCTGAATCCAGTCCTGCTGATAGAAACCTGGTGCTGCTTCTGCTAGATCATGCAGGAAGCATTGGGATTTAAAAGAGGGCTTTGCGTGAATGGTACAGACAACTGCTCTAGGAGGCCAGGACGGGAAGTGACTGTAATGGTCTGAGCTGGTCATAGATGGCTTTGCGGAAAAGGTGTCAGTTAAACAGTGTCTCAAGGGTGTGTCTAAAAGCAGAGCATTCCTGGGCAGTCAAAAATACTACAATAACAAGCGCTGCTGGGTGGCCCCGGGCCAGTTCTCACCTACATCCTCTTTTTACTGTCCCTAGAAAGTATTTTTTTTTTATGTGAGAAAATATTTTGAAATATTTTTTAATTTGAAATTGCAAAGATGAGAGTATTTCTTATATTCTTTAATCTTACTTTACTATTAGTGATATTTTGATTTTCTTGTCTAAGAAAAGAATACAGTCTCTTATTAGACTGTTTTTAGAATCTCTAAACATTGTCATCCAGTCTTGGGTTAGATAAAGGAAATGAACAATCACAAAATACCTACATCTTTTCTGCACTAGTCATCTCCTGCCCGAGCTCAATTATTTATAACCCTAAGACTTAGAACTTTCTGAATCAATGATCAGTTATGTCTTTATAAGAAAACTACTGGACTGGGCTCGCCTTAGGTGTTCATGTCACAAGCCCCTCCCTTTGCTAGGTGAAGCATTTCTATTCTCCCATGTCAAGCTTTTTAATTCTTTGTCACCAGTTTCTATTCAAAGGATCTTGTTAGGCATTTTTTTTTAACAGTGACTTCTGCTTTATATAAAAATGAACATTCCATAATAGAATTCCAGTGATCTCTACAAGGTTCATCTCTATTGTTAAAAAAGTATAAATATGGCTTTTTGTGTATCTTCCTTCTTGCATCTACATTTAGACTGTAATTGATTGATTCTAGCTTTCAAATGCTTTCTTTCTGTCTTTCAGAACAGTAAAAAGTGACTAGCCTAAAAATCTAATTGACTGAAATGATCAGTTTTACTACAGTTCACTACACTCATTCAGAAAGCTGCTCTGACGGGCAATTTGAAAGACCTGTCCTTTGAAATTGGCATTTTCTAAGTATTCTAAATTACAGTTGGGCCATAAACACAACAGGTTAAAATGAAGGCAGCTGAGAAATTATATAGGTGAAGAATTACAAGGATGTGATCTTTCCACTCAGGCATGTAAAGATTTAATCTCCCAGATTAAAAACCCAGAACAGAGTGATTGTGTCAAGATAACAGCTGGGAGGGTGCTTTAGGACAGGGTTCCCAGGGTATCGTCAGGGGACCGGGTCTGCGGCCTCCAGAGACAGGTGCTACGCAGAGGGAGCAGCAAGAAGCCCTCTCACCATATCAGGCCAGCTGTGCACTTATCTGTGGCATCTCGCTTTCAAGGAACGGTTCCCCAGTGTCTGCCGAAGACAACAGAGATGAGATGCCACGTGGGAACCATACAGCATATTGACAGGAGGGGGGAAAAAGTCATGACAGAGAAAGGCTGGGAGGCTTAGCTATCGAAACGAAGGATCTACTCTACTAACAAAGCAGCAGGAGAAGATACTAAATTATCAGTTATTTCAATTTCTGTCCATTAGCTCAGCAGGCAGTGCTCATCTTCCCAGTTTGTCTCCGAATCTCTCTCCATCCTGTTCCCTTACTGATGCCCAGTACACTGCCCTTCTTTAAGTCCTCATCATACCAGGGGCTTCGCACCATTGATGCTTCCCTGTAACCCAGCCTTTCTACTGCAGAGGAGTCCCTCAGAAACAGAATCCTATCCATTGGATTCCTACCCATAAAACTCTCCAGCGGTCACATATTGCCCTCAAGGCTCAGTCCAAGACCCTTAACCTGTTTAGTCTTCCATGAAATGGGTTCTGCTGACATCACTGGCCCAAGCTCCCAACTCTGCCCATATTCCTTATACTCCACTCACATAACGCACATGGACCTCTCTTTCTTTACCTATGTCCACATCTGCTTTGGAGAAGTCTAAGGAACGCATTTAAGAGGAACTAAGTCATCGCATACTTCTACCGCACATGTCTGAAAAAGAGATGCAGACGAGCTATATTACCTTTTATGGTCCAGCTTGGGAGTCTCATAGCATCACTTACATAGCATTCGGTTAGCTGACGTATTCACAAAGGCCTGTCCAGTTTCAAGGGGAGGGAACACCACTACTACTTCTTGATGGGGGTTAAGGGGAGGGGGCATGAATCTGGACGAGCATCAGAGACGAGAAGTATTATTGAAGCCATTTTTGTAAAACACAACTTGCTGCAGAGAGGGAGTACAGGTTACTCGTTTAAGAAGCTTGACAAAGCAGGAAAGGATAAAAAGATAAGAGAACAAAGCAGGATCAAAGCAAACTCTTCTTTGACCTGGACACGTAAATGCACCACCGGCAAACGGCATCCTTTGGAAGCAAAGCTGGCAGTCTGCTTCAGAGTCTGCACTTTCAACCACCTTGCTGAGGAGTAAGGGTCACCAAACTATGGCCCGCAGACCAGAATACAGCCCACTGCCTGTTTTCGTAAGCCTGCGAGCTAACAGTAGATTCTAAATTTTTCAATGGCTGAAAAAAGTAACAAAAGAGTAATACTTCGTGGCACACAGAACTTCCAATTTCCACATCCATATATAAACTATCAGTGAACACAGACATGCTCATCCATGGCCATGTTCAAGCTACAGTGGTGGAGCTGAGTGGCTGCAACAGAGCATATAGTTCATGAAGCCTAGAATGTTTACTGTCTCCCTCTTTATAGACAGTTTTTGCCAATCCCTGGTGCCTTATCTCTATAAATACCATTTGGAGAACATGGGTTTCTTAAAAATGGAGTGTCCCTTCCATACAAGGTATGGTTAAAAACAAAAAACCCAAGATTTCATGATCTCACTGGCTTTCTATAGGGATGTGGAAGTGTGTCTAAGTGTTCACCTTTATTCCTGGTCAGCATCGATTTGTGCTTTATTATTCACACAACATTTTACTCACAAGTTTTTGCATGTTGTGGCTCCTTTCTCATTGGCCTTTCTGATCTTAAGCATCCCTTCCTCAGAGAAGTCTTCCCATATAAGCTTATTTCAAGCAAGTCCACTCCTGCCTCCTTATTCCTGAACACTGCATCCTGAATGATCCCTTCCTATCAATTTATCATTATTCCATTAATCCCCTCAACTGTTTCACGATCTGCCTTTCTAACAGCAGCGCATCCGTTCCTTGACCACAGGGACTTTGCCCATCCCTGTATTCCCAGAGGCAGTGTTTCCTTATATATTGCCCACCTGTCATGCTGCCAGCTCAGTGAACACATCTGTGGATGAATGAATGTTTCTCCGTGTTTACCTTATGTACCAGAAGTAGAAGGGGATTTGATTTCAGCGTAATCACAAGCAAGTATCTCAATCTGTTTCACAAAAGACTGATTTTTTTGGAGGTTAAGCAGTCTGTGGACACTGCAGTTGGGATTTGTGGATACCAGAGCATTTCCAAAGCTGGCAGGGGCAGAACTGGAGCACGAAGGGGTCACCAGCACAGAGACGGGGGCCGGGCCTCCAGGCATGCGTGGGCCGGAGGAACCTTGTAAAAGGGCTGCAGACAAGCAGGGGATGAGCTGGGGCTGGATCTGCTGACTCGGGCCTGCTTGTGCGCACACGGGCCACTGTTTTCTGTTTCACAAGGGCAAGTGAGAAGAAGGCAGGGAGGGTGCAGCTGGGTTGGAGGGGACTCGCGTCGACAACTGGAGGGAGAGAAGGAATACTGTGACTCCTCACTCCCAGTTTCTCTGATCTTAAAATCCTGGAGTCTCCTCTCCTTCCTCCTCTCCCCTTAAGTCCTGCCAGTGCTACATGAACAAACCTTTCTCCTATCTGTCCCCTCCTCACTGACTTCACTCGGCCCCCATAGTTCAGATGCTCATCATTTCTTAACTAAACTACTGCAGGAACTTTTCAGAGTGCCTCTAAGGTAAGCTCGCAAAAGAAAAACCTGACCATGATTAAAATCCTTCTGTGGCGCTCTAGTGCTCACCAGAAATAATCAAGATATCTTAAATATGGGCACACACCCTTTACATGTTGCCTGCAAGTCACCCTTTCAACCTTAGTTCCATCATTCCTTCCCCAAAGCCAGTCCCACTGAAGGCTCCGTTCCTGAGGCAAAACGGGACCTTTTCCTTCACCTTCTCTCTGCCTAGAATGTCCCCTCTTTTTACATGAAAGTCCTCCTCCTTTGCGTCAAGATTCAGTTCAAATGGGAACACCTGTGAAAGTCTTCCCGCAGGGCTCCCCAGGGGGAGCTATGTGCTCCCTGTCTCTGGGCCCCTGCTTGGCCCCAGGGCGCTCCTGCAATGTGTCCTGGGTCTCTGCCTCTCAGGAGAACATACCGTATGACA
This sequence comes from Camelus ferus, assembly GCF_009834535.1. Taxonomy (NCBI): domain Eukaryota; kingdom Metazoa; phylum Chordata; class Mammalia; order Artiodactyla; family Camelidae; genus Camelus; species Camelus ferus. The sequence goes on along the minus strand of NC_045720.1, from coordinate 9,698,602 downwards.
CTGCAATCTTTCTGTGTCCAATCTCTTTGCTCTCCTACTCAGTTGCTCTGTGCCACGTTTCAGACCAGCAACACTCTTACTCTTTTCTGAATCCTCAATCCTGAGTATATTTCCTGGAACATAATTTTTGTTGGAGGAGGAAAGGAGGAAGAAGAGGGGATAGACAGGAAAGCAATGTCTGTAGACGTGAGTGGGACTGAGACAGGAGTGACCGCGCAACTGGTTTTAAATGGCTGCAGGGCCTGTGCTGAAGAACTGATGCTGGAAATGATGGTGCGCAGAGTCCACTGGGCTGGCCCAGGCTGACGGTGGACAAGGATGCTTATCAGAGCTTTGCAGTCTAAAGACAAACTGCTTGGTTTCCCCTCTTAATAGTTGGAAAACTCTGTGGCCAAATTGGGTATTTACTGAGTTGTTTCCACCTCCTCATCTGCCACCTGGGATAATGCCATTTCTACCTTGTTACCTGAGTTTTAATATTAAAAATATCACCTTGAAGATATAGGAAGGAAACAAACATGTGTAAATTGTCTAGATCAGTGTCCAGTACATAGAAAATAATCAATAAATGTGAGCATCATGTGTGGTTTGGCTTTATGTAGTCTAAGGTAATTGGATGGGGTCGTAACTCAGAAGTCTTTTCACAATTGAGGAAACAGGCCCCAGTAATTATTAGCAGCACTGGGAGGGGAACAAGCCCCTCTTAGTCCAAGTCCAGTGTCTTCCTCCCAGAGGTCAGCACAGCTAACGGGGCAGTGAAGAGGGGTGGGAAAGCACCATGGAGAAGCGGACAGGGTTAGTAATCACTGTTACAGAGAGAAGCTTGTGCTAAGAGCTAGTTCATTTGCTCCTGGCAGTCACTCAGAGGTGACATTATTCCAGTTTGGCAGATGTGGAAATCGAAGTAGCCACGTGATGGGACTGAGGCAAGAACACATTCAGGAGTGCTGCCATGAAGCCGCTTCCAGACAGGCTGGCCTGCGACGATACAAGCCCCACACCTGCTGCAGAAAGCCAAGTACTGATGGGGGAGAAATGACCAGCACTGCAGTGGGTAATGAGAATACAGCCTCTGAGTTAAGAGAAACATTATTCTAAGTCATTGTTGTAATAATTAAAGGGGAGAGTGGGTTGCAAAATACAAGTTGTTTCAAAAAAAAGAACATAAATTGATAGTTGGGCTAGTCGCGTAGTCCTGGTTTACATGTTAAAATGTACTCGCTCTGAATAGCTGCTTTGAAATGCGTAAGGGAGAGAACAAAGTGTAACGGCTTTGAGAGATTTTCTTTCTTTTTTTTCCCTTTTGTGTCTCTCAAAACTTTTTTAAAGTAGCTTTAGAACAACTCACCAGTTGACTTACAAACCATCATTTTTTTAAAGCTCAGTAGGTATATACTTTCTGAATATTACTCATAAGCAATGGAGGAAGAAAAATTCTATGCACTTAAAGCATAAATCAATGTTACCCTCTCCTTCTAAAAAAGGTAGTCACTGGTTTCTCCGTTCTTAGGAAGGTGTCCTGAAAGCTCCATTGCCAAAATACAGATTTAGAATGACTGAGTCATAGGTTATAGCAGAAAAATACATATGGAGTTATCTTTGAGACTATTAATTAGATCAAAATATGTTTACTCCATGACAGAATTCCCAAGAGTTTGGGCGCCATGTATGTGAGTCTGTGTGTGTGCAAATTCATTTCAGCCGTTCTGGGTCTCCTTTCTCCACCTCATGCAATACTCTTTTTTTTTAAGTTTCTGTTTTTCTGGACACTTCAGTTAATAATAGGTTCACATGTATCACTTTACAAGATGTTAAGAGCTAAGGTTTCTTGGAGAAAATGCAACAGGTGTCTATTTAAATAAGGAAGTTATGAGGGTGATGGAGACCTGCCACATGCTGGGTGAATGGTTTTAAGCCTAACACTTCTGATTCTTGTGAGCTGTGGTTCACGTGAATCTTGGCAGAGTGTGCATGTCACACCCTCAATGGTATTGACAACAACTCTAGAGGCAATGGGTCAGCATAAATAAGGAAAACAGTATTGTCAGCTAATGCCTTGGTACTCATTCCTGGGGCTTCTGAGGCTAACATTAGGCTTTTGAGGGTTGCAAGTGTTTTCTGGAGAGGTGAAGAGTGAGAGGACCAGAAAATAAGGAGATTGGAGAATGTGGACAGTCGGCAAAGGAAACGGAACTCAATCACGTGCAAGGAGGCTGTGGGTTATAATGGTTAGAGAAGCCCTGTGAGGAGGGGACTGGATGCTTTGACAACTGAATATACGGTGGGCACCCGGGTCTTATGGGTCTAAGGGCTCAAGCCCAGAATGTGTCTCTTTTACTCCATTTTTGGTTTCCTTCCCCCCCCCCATATCTTTGAGTCAATCAAAAACAGCCAAAGCGATCTCCACTTTTTTTCCCCAAATGCCCCCTTTCCCTTCATTTATCACTATGACAATCTTCCTATAAATAATTATGAAACATCAGTTGAATGATGTTTAGCCTATAGATAAATGCTACAATCTATTCCTATAAATAGGATAAACATCATTCAATTGATGTTTCATAATTACAGATAAATGCTGAAACATTTATGTTTAAATAGAAGCTTTCTACAGAGAGGCAGTAGGATTTATACGAAAAACAACGGTATTTAGAATGGGGTGGCTCACCTCTTGGGTCCACCACCTACAGAGTATTTGATTTGGTGTCGGGTAAGCCATCTTAACCTCTTAGCCTGTCTACTCCCTGATAGAGTGGTGAAGATTAAAACAGATCGTGCATATAATGTGTTTAGAACAATTCTGGAACATAGTTGGGCACTCAATCCAAATTAGCTTTCTTACATTCAAATTCCCTCTACTTGGCTTTTCACTGATGTTAAGCGGGTATCAATACCAAGTGAACAGAAAACATACTCGCTGGTTTGCTTCAGTTGAATTTCGCCCTGAAGTTCTGAGGAACTCATCACAGTTAAACACTGTAATCTACAAATAACACACCAGGATGTCGTCTGCTGATGAAGTGAAAACCACTCTGCGTTAATGGATGGGGCAGTGGAGAGGGGCTATGCCTGAGAGAGAATAATATTAAGAGAAGGTTTTCTTATCGTCTCTGCACATTTCTAGAGTTTGAGGAACTAAAAGGGAGTATTTCCCTCAAAATGCACGCAGATAAAAAAGAAAAATGATTTCTTGAGCAACTCTTATGTACAGCTAGACACCATCCTCAAACCCAAGAGACCGCCTCTCTCGTAAGAGGCCAGTACAAAAACACCTAAAATGCCACCGAGGAAGCACACACAGGAAGTAGAGGAAATCAGCTCGAGGAGCCATTAAGTTTCAGTTTATGAAGGGATATCAACAAATTGTTGAAACTCCTGATAAGCTCTCGTAAGTCTCACAAGCCATCGGCACAGTGTAATATGTTAAATTAGCAGTTAATATAGTCTAATTGTCAGTGATGACTGTGTTTAAAACCAGTTCACAAAATTTCTGAAAATAAATCCGAGTCCACGTGGGCTCCAGCACTGCTTCTATAAGCCATAGGAATCAAACTGATTGCTCTACAGCTGAGAAACTGAGGCCCCAGACAAAAAGGAGAATGGTCCCAAATTCAGTCACTTTGCTGCTTTGGGGTTAGTCGGCAGAGCCATGGCTTTCATTCTCACTGTTACTACTTCCTCTCTGTGTGTGGCTAAGTAGTTTGACTCTCCAAACCTAAGCTGCTTTTTGTTTTACAGAAATAGTAATTCCTAAATAACAAAGTTGTTATAGGGAAGAAAATATACTCCAAGTCACATACTTAGCACAGTAGTTGATATTTAGAAAGCGCTCCATAAATTAGTTATGTAGAAATTTTCTACACACAATAAAGGCAACTTGAATCTCAATTCCACGTGACAACCCTTCAGGTATCTGTAGACAGTTCCCACGTTCCAATAAATGAAATCACCGCTAAACTGTACAACCCAAGTTCTTTCAAAATCTCAATATTCAGCTTGTACTGGGCTTAGCACCTGCGGCTAGTAATACAACTGTTTTTTTAATTAGAGTCTTTTTCCTTTTGACCATCTACAATTAAGTGTCTTGAAGTAAGGTTTGGTTTTGCTTTTTGTCCATATCATCTAGGAATTAGGTTCAAGTCAGAGCAGCATTTCAAGAATGCACTGACAAACCAGAACACGTCAAGAAGGGCTTTCATGATAAGGGATCTAGAAACCCTTGTAGTTTCAGAGAGAGTTGAAAGAAATGGGCTTATTTGTCCTGGAGAAGATTTGAAAAGAACATTAGATGGAAAAATCACATAGAACAAATAGCTTATTTGACTGTTGGACCCTAGCTGTGTTCTCGCTGAGCTTTTGTGGAAATATAATGAAATACTGAGTGAAAGAATGCACAGATGAATAAATGCACGACCCACAAAACATGTAAGCACTGCTTAAACTGTGCTGTTTGTCATAGTCTCTTGAGCCTGAATTTCCTCACTGGCGATAATGGGGTGACAGCTTCTTCCATAAGTTGTTATAAAATTAGCTCTGTAACAGAAGCACATGACAGACACGTGATAAATGGCTGCCATCCTTATGCTTGTTCTCCAGCTTCCTAACTAGCTGATCCATCCCTCGAGTTCCTCAAAGAACTGAGGGGAAACAGAGCAAGAGCTCAAAGGGTCTGTGTGCTGCAGAGAAAGTCACATGTTGGAAGCTCTAGCTTTATAAAAAGTTTTTGGAAGAAATAGAGGATGTTTATAGAAAAGGGTTGTTGGGGACAGTGACATAAGCTCAAATAGCCAAATGACTTACCTGTGATTCTTCCATCTCTAAACCTATAATGAATATCAGTAAGACTAAAATATTATGGAATCGATTTCTTCTGAAAGCTGGTGAGAGACACTAGCACACCTACGTCCATACATGGGTTTGAGATACTTGGGAATAGTGACAAGGGAGTTACATGGCAAAGCTGGGGGTTACCTCCTAATACCTACTCCTTGGAGAGAAGACGGTTTCTTCAGTAAGTAGTGCTGGGAAAACTGGACGAATGAAATTAGAAGATTTCCTCACACCATACACAAAAATAAACTAAAACTGGATTAAAGACTTAAGTGTAAGACCTGAAACCATAAAACTCCTAGAAGAAAATACAGGTAGAATACTCTGATATCAATCAGTTTGGGGGGGGACCTGTCACCTCAGGCAAGGGAACCAAAAGCAAAACTAAACGAATGAGGCCTGATTAAAAGCTTTTGTACAGCCACGGAGACACTGACAAATGGAAAGGTAGCCTACTGAATGAGAGAAAATGCTTGCAAGCGGCATGCCCAATAAGGGGTTAGTATCCAAAATATATAAGCAGCTTACACAGCTCAGTATCAAAACAACAAAACACCCGATCATAATATGGGTGATATTTTTCCAAAAAAGACATACAGATGGCCAACAGTGGCATGAAATGATGCTCAACATCACTAATCATCAGATAAATGTCAATTAAAACCATTGTGAGATATCACCTCACACCTGTTAGAATGGCTATCATCAAAAAGTCTACCAATAACAAATATTGTCAAGCACATGGAGAAAATAGAACTCTACTCACTGTTGGTGGGAGTATAAATTGGTGCAGCCACTATGGAAAACAGTATGGAGATTCCTCAAAAAACTAAAAATAGGACTGCCATATGACCCAGAAATTCCATTCCTGGGTATACATCTAATGAAAATAAAAACACTAATTCAAAAAGATGCATGTACCCCGATGTTCACAGCAGCATTACTTACAATAGCCAAGACATGGAAGCAACTTAAGCGTCCATCAACAGATGAATGGATAGATAGATTCACTCAATGGATTACTACCCAGCCTTAAAAAAATGAAATTCTGCCAATTGCAACAACATGGCTGGACCTAGATGATATGCTTAGAGAAATAAGTCAGACAGAGAAAGACAAATACTGTATGCTATCACTTCTATGTTGAATCTAAAAATAAAACAAATGAGTATAACAAAACAGACTCAAAGATAAAGAGAACAAACTAGTGGTTGCCAGTGAGGAGAGGGAAATGGGAAGGTGCAATATCAGGGTAGGGGATTAAGAGGTACAAACTACTATGTATAAAATAAATAAGCTACAAGGATATATTATATAGCACAGGGAAATAATAGACATTATTTTATAACAACTTGAAATGGAGCACAATCTATAAAAATACTGTATCACTCTGTTATACACCTGAAACTAATATAATATTGCAGATCAATTATACTTCATTAAAAAATTTGATACATACACTTGGCATGGCAACGCTTTAAGTTTGGTATAATTATTGACACCTTTTTTCAAGTGAAGACACTGAGGTAGAGATGGGCTAAATAACTTGTCCAAAGTCACAGTCAGTAAATAAAAAGTCAAAGTTCCAACCTGGACAGTCTGGCTCTAGAATCCATGCTTTTTTACTGTTTCCTTTGCTTCCTTTTTGTCTTCAACTAAGAGCAGGGAACTCGTCACAAAGTTGGCCTCTAAGCATTTAGTTCCATCTCCTTATTACTTCCTATTTTTCCCTTGGAAATTTGTTTCTATTTCCTTCAACTGGGATTTTTAAAAGATGCCAGTATGGCTCCCACCATTTCTCAGAGCACCTGGAGGAAACTAAGTGGTTTGCACAATGCCCTCGTCACTTATTCAGGAGCACGCTCGGCATTAACTGCCCTAGAGAAGAAAGAGTAATAGAGCAGGATTACCAGCCAACCAAGATCAACAGAACGTGGCCTAGATGTCTCCGCAAGAGCTTGGAGTGTCAACAGACGAACGTGGACAAATGTGAACATAAAATAAGAGCCTTCACTAACAAAATGGCTACCATGTGTAAAGTACGTCTGCATAAAAGGTGCTTCCACACCTTGACCTCTACTCTTCAGAGAAATGGTATGAAGTCAATATTACTGTTTAATCCTTACAGTTGGGAGGAACAGTGCCAGGGTGCAGCAGTTTGGGGATTTGAACCTAAGTGCAAAATCCCAGCGTTTCCTTACATGACTGCATACTACTCTTCCATCACCTGGAGATCAAACGCAAAATCGTGTTAAAGAAACAAGGATAGGATTGTTTGTATACTATGAAAATACTAAAACAGAAAAGGGCATAAAGAAAAATGGAATGTAAAACTTGGAATCCACCAGTTAAATTTAAAAGGTACATCACAAATGACTGCAGCCCTCCCGATCACAGGGCACTTCCTCTCCGTGACGTCCACACCGTCTGCTGCAGAGCGACCCTCCAGGTACACTGGGCTACGTACGGGGAGTATCTGAATCATCGCTTTCTTACCCACCCCGACTCTCACTGCAGATGTTGAAACTGAGGCCCAAAGAGGAGAAATGATTTTCCCAATTCAACTGATACTAATATCCAGGTCTGAAAGCCTCCCTCCCATGCTCCCCACACCATATCATGCTGTCCTTATAAAAATGAAATAGTCATTTGCTGTAAGTATCTATTTTGTCTATTTTCCTAAGCCATGGAATCATAGTGATTGAATTCACTTGAAAACTATGGCAGAAAAATGTAAATGTAACTCGAGTCAGTCTATTTTTAATGCATTCAGGGATTACAAACGATCTTTTCCGAGAATAAACTGAAAAGAATTCCAACCTTATTTAGCAAATAGGAGCAAGAGGGAACACGTAGACAGGCCGTGGCAGAAACCCCATTTTTTCTCTTTAGGCTGAACCCCTCATCTCCCCACATTCCTGACACTGAGGGACGAGTTTGTCCTTGACAAACGGCTGTCTGCTAGAGGCGCCCTCCATCATTACCCAAATCCACTTAGAAGAGGAATGTGCCCTCAAGAACGGGGCCTGGGGAAAGTGCTTAGAGACCGTCTGCGCTGAAGCAGGGCCCTTCTGACTCCATTTATCAGTGGTGTGGTGGTGTCTTTTGAAGTGGCTTCCTTCAGTCTTGGCAGGAGCTCAGAGAGCCACCAGCATAGGAGAAACTGCCACCCACAGCCTCCAGGAGGCTCTTTCTTCAAGGAGGGGGCACCCCACAGCTGGAGCCGGGCCTGGGGGCGTCCAGGCTGCACCAGGGACGAAGAGGAGAGAAAGCTGCTGACTCATGGCTTTGGCCACTTCCAAGTTATTAGCAATTTCCTGAAGCAGGGATTGCACACGTAATTATTTTTTCTGGGGTAAGAGAAGTCATGAGGCCTTTTTCTAAAGAAGAGCAAAGAAAGAATTCACCATCATAGAAGTTTTAGGGACATGATACAGACAAGCTACACATAGTTTTCATTAGCCCCTACAGATCCTCTTTCCTTTCCTGTGCTCCCAGGGGGGCTGACACTGTAAGAGATACAGAGGGCTCTGGAAAGAAGGGAAGTCAAGCTACTTATCACTGCGGTCGCCCTTCTGCTAGATCATCATGGGTTGGTCGAGTGCCTTTTCTAGTAGTCAAGCCCCTATCAAGCACTAGTCTTCAGAGAGCACAAGGGCCCAGCACATCTCCCCTCGCCTGCTGAAGTCCTACAAAACTATCAGTCAGCTGCGCTGGGGGTGGCACGTGGTCTAAGCGAGACCAGTCAGATATTTTCCTTGGGAATTCGAATACTAAGCTGAATCTTAAGCCACATGATACAGAGATGGAGAAAGCTGGAACTGATTGATGTCTGTGTTGGAAACCTCCCCCCAAAAAAGTCCAGTGGTTTCTTAGATTCCAAGAGCTACACTGGTTATATTCTTTTTTAATTCCTGGTTCTTCTGTATTTTTTTTAATTTTATGAGTCGCCCACATTCAGCTGAAAAGGAAGCTATAATTGAAGCTCAGTGCATTGTAGCAACTTGTCCAAAGTCACACAGCTAGTAAGTAGAGCACATGGGATTCACATTCAGGTTTGCTTCCAGTACACCGCAGTGCTTACAGGAAGGCAGGGTCTAGGAGTTCATGACCTATACATACAAAGAGACTGAGAAACTCAATCTTGTTATTAAACGCTGAGTAAGCTCACAGAAAATGTCTGCCTAGTGCCCGGACGTAGGAAAGAAAACAAAATAAAGAGCAATTTAGAAAATTTCTATGAGCAATAGAATTCTATTTGGTACAGTGTCTGGCCTCCTGGAGAGAAACAAATTATCAACATTTGAAACCATGGTCATTTTTCAAGGGACATTTCTTTCTCATTTATAATTCTCTTTTTTCTTACATTTTTCGCTGCTTGCTCTCTCTTCTGAGAGTAACTAGATAAGGAAGCAGACATTTAAACCTTACTAACAGTGGGGTTTTGTTGTATATGATATCTGCTGTAGACTGTTTGCATCCCCCAAAATTCATATGTTGAAAATCTAATGCCCAAGGTGATGGAGTTCGGAGGTGGGCCTTTGGCTGTGCCCTCGTTAATGGGATTAGGGATCTTATACAAACGGACCCAGAAAACTCCCTTGCCCCTGCTATGGAACAGAAGGTGGTCCTTCACCAGACACCAGATCTGCCAGCACCTTGATCCTGGACTTCCCAGCCTCCAGAACTTCAAGAAATAAATTTCTGTGGTTTATAAACTACCCTGTTTATGGTAGTTTATTATAGCAGCTGAACACTAAGGCACTATTCTCTTTTAATTCTTACAATTATCCTGTGCAGAGATAATGTTTTCCCACTTTCCAGAAGAGGAAGTAATGGCACCATTGCCCAGGGTCATATAATTGTAAAAGGTCCAGCAAAGACTTAGAATTGGGCCCAGGTGCTCTTTGTAACAGCACTCAACAAGGATGCTAGTTCACAGGCGTCTTTGAGGCAACTACCAAAATAGTTCCTTGGTTGAGAACCTCGAAAACACACGTAAATATATTTCTATTCTTTTTTCTTTCATTCTTTTATTTTTTTTTCCTAGCACACTGGAAGACATCTTTGTGCTAGGAGGGTCTGTCTAGCAGAGGACAGGCTGCGGGGTCCTATAGGAGGGAAATCTGAGACCTGAACTTGCAGAGTCTTCCGCTTTCCACTGGCTTCCTTCTGAGACGCCAAGGGCGAGAAGCTACAGTGCAGGAGACTCAACTGGCACCTGGTAAATACTGCCTAATGCGCTAATTTGGTTGAAATTTGCATGTAGATGTAGCAGCCTCACATAATGTAAAAACTCCGTTATTAAACAAATATTTAGGTGCATAATATTTGCTTGGCACTGTCCTAGTCATTGTGAATACAGTAGTAAACAAAACTGGTAAGTTCTGGCTCTTATAGAGGGAAGAAAAGACAAATTTAAGTAGGTGAAAAATAAATTAAAATGTACTAAAATATGCTAGATATGATTTCTATAAAATAATAACTGTACTATGATTTTAAAAATTAACTGGTGGATTTTCAACAAATGGTGCTGGGACAACTGTATATTCTCATGCAAAAGAATAAAACTGAACCCCTACCTCACATCATGTATAGTAATTAACTTAAAATGGATAATAGGCCTAAATTTTAAAAGCTGAAAACTATCTACTTTTTAGAAGAAAACACAGGAAGCAATTTTCACACTTTGGGTTAGGTGATAGTTTCTTATACATGGCACCAAAAGCACTAGTAATGAAAAAATATTGATTAATTAGACTTCATTAAAAGTAACATCTTTTGTGCTTCAAAGCAGATCATCAAGAACGTGAGAAGACAGCCCACTGAATGGGAGAAAATACTTACAAACCAGCTATCTGGTAAAAGACTTGTATTCAGAATATACGGAGACCCTTACATTTTAGGCCACTTTGCACTTGCTTAAATTTGCATTTTCTTCCCTCCCTGAGAGCCATTTTAAAAATGGATGAAAAATTTGAATAGATATTTCTCCAAAGAAGATATACGTATGATCAATAAGCACATGAACAGATGGTCAAAAAAAAATTATTCATCAAGAAAATGCAAATCATAACCATAATGGACAGCTACTTCATACCCACTAGGATGACTATTGAAAAAACAAAATCAGAACAATAAGTATTGGTAAAGATGTGGAGAAACTGGAACTTTTGTGCATTGCTGGTAGAAATGAAAATGGTGCAGCCACCGTGGGAAACAGTTTGGCACTTCCTTAAACAGTTAAACATAGAATTACCATATAACCCAGCAATTCAACTCCCCAAAATGAAAACATGTGTCTACACAACCACTTGTAAATGAATATTTGTAACAGTATTACTCATACCAGTTAAAAGGTAGCCAGAGTAGCCATCAACAGATGAGTCTATGAACAAATTATGGTGTAGCCCTACCATGAAATATTATTCAACCATAAAAAAGAATAAAGTACTGATACATGCTACAAACTGGATGGAGCCTGAAAACACGCCAAGTGAAAGAAATCAGTCACAAAAGACCACATAGGTATGATGCCATTTCTATGACATGCCCAGAGCAGGCAACTCCATAGAAACGGAAAGTGGATGAGTGGGTACCGGAGGCTAGAGGAAGAAGGAAATAGGGAATAACTACTAATGGTTATGACCCTTCTATTGGGGGTGATGAAAATGTCCTGTAGCTAAGTACAGTTGATGGTTGCACAACTGTGAATATACCAAAAAGCACCAAAATGTACATTTTCAATGGGTAAATTCTATGGAACATAAAAAATACCTCAGTAAAGTTGTTATTAAAAAAAAAACTGATAGGGATATAGAATTTCTCAGTCCCCAGCGTTGTTTCCATCATATTAAATGATGGATGTGTGCGAACAGTTTAGTAATAAAAAGGGCTTGTATTTTAACTGTGTGCATGTATGTGTGTCCATGTTTTCTTGTTTCTCTTGTTTGCTTGTTTGCTTTCAGAAAACTTGAAGCAAAAGTCGTAGAAAATAAAGCGTAATGGTTGGCGGAGCTCTGGAGCCGGACCACGTGGGCTCAGAGTACAGTGCCATCGCTTTCAAACTACAGAATCTCAGACAACTAACCTCTACAAGTTCCAGATTCCTTATTAGTAAATAGGAAAGCATAGTGCTTATCTTATGTGTGTGCTTATGTGTATTCAGTTAAGCAGTGTTTACTGTAGCTCAATTTATGTTAACAGTTATTGTTTTCATGGTTATTATTACTCACTCCAGAGGCTCTGGACTTAATCTGAACCCCCTTGGAGGGGTGACCAAGACAAAGGGCCTCCCTCCCCATTTCCGTTGACATTTGAGAGATTCCCGTCCCCTGCTGCTCGTGTTTCTCCCCCATTCCAACTTCTAGAATGAGCTCCCATTCCCACTACCCACCCCGCAAATCACCAGAGACTGTTTGCTTTGGGGATGAACGGGCAGAGATGGAGGAGGCATGGGGGCCGGCTGAGTCCCACCTCCATCCCCCGTCTCTCCCTCCTCCTCTTCCCAGGGATGGGTCTCATAAGCAGTACCCCTGGAGCCTGCTTCGTCCCTCACGTGCTCTCCCATGGGACTTCTGGAACGCTTCAGTACATTTCTGAACCATCCCCAAAGAATGTGATGACTCAATCAAAGTCATCAAAACTGTTCTGTCCTCCTCTGGGAAGAGAAAAGCAAAGGTGATGAGGAGGGAAATGCCATGGTGAGAAGGATCATCGCTGAAGCTCTTGGAAGAAAAGAAACTTGGATGGTAAAGACAAGCGAGTGCAGAATGTGTCCCAGGAATGATCACTCCACCCCCCCCACCGATGCTTTGTACCCTGGCCCCTTGGCCACCACGCCTGCTGCTCCTCACCCCTTCCTCTGAGGGGGCTGGTGACCCAATCACTAAGCCACCACTCAGACTGAGGGTCCCAGACAGCCCCTACTCTCCCTCTGGTTGGGGGTCTGGAGGGGAAGGGAAGTAGGGAACACTTACTATCTCAAGTCTGAACTCTGAGCTCATTTTTTTATAGTATAGAAGAGAAACTTTTGTTCCTTGAGCACTTGCTCTAGGCCAGGCCCAGAATAAGTAAGTCATAGGGGAACCTCAGTTAATAACAGGGGTGAAGACACAGACGTCTGTGTAAGGGAGGCCTGTACCTGAGACGTGGGGGAAAAGCTGCCCATGAAAATCAGGGGTGGCTTCCCAGAGGAGGCAGCCGTGGAGCTACTGGGAGATCCACTGGAATTACCACTCTTTTTTGGCCTCTCGTATGTCAGCATTTTATATGAATAAGTAATTTAACCTAGATAGCTTGAACCCACCTCAGCTCACGTCCAAAATTAGTTTTCTTTTGGCATCGTATAAATACTTGTCTCTGTGGACCTGCCCTCGAGGTGTTTGAGGAGGGAGGTAAGAACCCTGGCAGGGATACTACCTGACTGCCGAGGAGGGATGGGGTTTACAAACTATTGTAGTAAGAGTGCAGCCTCTGACTAGATCACTGACCATCTGCATCCTACCTGGCAGGTTTCACAGGCAAGGCTCACCTTGAGGTTAACAAACATGCTCTGAATGCCTTTTCTACGTCACACACTGGAAGATGCTGTGCTGAATGGCCCCTTTGGCCCCAGGCCCTGCCCTCAAGGCACAAGCAGTCTGCTCGAGGACTCCCAGATCCAGCGCCTTTGTTTGCTAATCCAGCTCCTGCAGAGTCTGGGATGATCTTTGCCCCACCTGTCAGCAATCTCTCAGCACCCATCACACACATCTAAGAAAACCCTTGCCTGTTAGAAAGGGGACTGGGGCATGTATGTTAGAGATACGGCAGAACCGCAGGAGGGTCTAAGGACCTGAAGATCGCTCAGAAGGTAACGTGATAAAGAATAAATATCAGGCAATTTTTAAGAAGAAAGTGGACAAGTGGCTTTAGAGAGCTTTTCTTCATTGGGAAAGTTTATGAGCAAGGCTTTGGCAAGCAAGCACTGAAGCATCTTTTTCCTCCCTCTGCTCTCTGTCAGCAGAACTGTTGGTGCAGCTCTGACAAGTGACATCAGCCCCACCGCCGCTCCACGTGAGGCCCGGCCCCCAGTTGCAGAGCCTGATGAGGAAACAGCGAAGAAACACACCAAGCGGACTATTAGCCAAAGATGCCGGTGCAACGGCGGGCGCGTAGCAAGAAGATCAGAGTCCAGCCTCTGGAAAGCCTAGGCCCGGCAGTTACAGCCAAAGAAACCAACTTCAAGCACCCATGACGTGCAAAGCACGGAGATTCACGCTTCCATAAAGACAGTCTCCTGGTCAAGTTGTGTTGACACGTGTGTCTACCTTTATATTGGCTAATTTTCTCAGTCTAAAACTAATTGATTCTTTTCCCTAAGAGTTTCACTTCATGGAACGATGGCCATTATTGAGCACCAGGAACTTGGCCAGATTCTCTACTTAGTTTATATAATTTAACCTCACAGCAAACCTGAAGGGTAGGTATTAGAAACCTGATGATGAGAGAAAGGCTCCGAGGGGCTGTGGAAGCTGCCCCCAAGCCAGAGAGCTGAGAGCGAAGCCATAATTCAACTCAAGTCCATCATCAGCATCATCATCATCATCATAATTAATAAAACTCCTGTTTTTTTGGTACAAAACTTGTTTTTTCTTTTCCCACATTATTAAGATGCAATTCATAATTTTACATGATATAAACTGAAAAAAGAAAAAAAGCCTCTATGTTCACCCTGGACTATAAAGGATGTATTTAACAGTGTTAGCTTGTATATGTATTTTTTTACACAGCATTTTGGATTTTTAGTTAAGAATACTTTTATATTAAATATACATAATACATTTTTCTTAGAAAGGATAGAAGATATATGCTACTTAAAAAGAAAAGAGATAAAAAGAAAAGGAAACAGCCATGACACTGTGGCAGTATTCTTCCCCTGTATCGCACCCAATTTTGCTCTGTGAGTGGAATTTCTGGGTAAGAAGACACAGACATTCTGAGGCTTTTTGATGCATATCACCAGATCGCCCTCTGGACCCGCTGCAGGAATGTTTCCCAGTCTTGAGTTTTATCTCAGCGTTCACTTAGTTTTCAGTCGGGTCACTAGGAAGTACGAACAACTTTATCTGTTGTGTTCATTCTTTATCATTTACGCATTTACTCAATTTTCTTTTGATGTGCTCTTTTTTTTTTTATTGATTTGTAAGTATGGTTTATATATCCAGGGTTTTTTTTCTGATGCCTATGTTACTATATGCCATTTGTCACTAAATAATATGATATGCAGAATTATTTTCAATTTTTACATTATCTTTTTCTTTACTTTCTTCCCAATACCAGTGTTAAATTTGTTTACCTTTATCACTTGTTTCATTTTTACAGTCTCATTACTTTTCTGTAAACATCTGACATATCTAAAATTTATTTTGGTGTGTGATGGGAGTTAGAAAGCATTTTTTCAGAGCTTTAGTAAAATAAAAGACAAATCGTATTTAATACTTAGGCTTGTCTTGATTTCCCTTACAAAGAAAAAAATTCCTTTCCTCCAAAATTTGCCCCAGTTGCTTAGAAATGTGTTGTCACTGTCAAAATAAGATATATGAGGGAAAGAGAGTATGTGGTTCTTCCTCACAGGAAATTTAAAAATTGTCAGGGGGACAATACAAACACAAAATTGTGTGCATGGTATTTATGGTAGTTGTAAAGTACAAATGAAGGCCATATGGAGAGGGCGACTTTGGGGAAGAGTGAGAATTAAGTTGAGCATCAGGGCGTAAGTAGAATTTGGCAAGATGGAGAGGGAGGAGAGAGCGCACGAAGGACAAGAGGAGCTGCTGGGCGAGGTCCGGCCACTGAAGCAGCAGCTACCGACCGAGGAGGCCGAGATGAGCAGGAGATGAAATTAACTCAGGGACGTGTTGTAGCTGATGGTTGATCTGGTTTCTTTTACATTTATAATCATTTTGCAACAGAATTTGACTATTCTTTAAAAGATTAGACTAGATTAAGCCAACCATTGTTCTAAATTAGGGAAAACCAAGAATAAAATAGAATTTGCACTGGGCACCAACACTGTGTATCATTCATGCCTATTTTCTTTGCTCCTTCATTTATTTCAATCCCATCAGAATTTTACCGACCAGTCATTTTTGTATTCTTTTACTGAACAAGCATCTTGTGTGTCTCTATGAGATGCTAGGTACTCTGCAAAGTTCTAGGGGCGTAAGGAGCCAACCTGATCCCTGCTCTGGAAGATACTCAAGCGTAGAGGAGAGACAAGAACATAACACAGCTGAACAGTCTCGGTACCATCATGGAGGAGTGGCGCCCAGGCTGTGAGACAATGAAGGAGCAGCTAATGCCACCTGGGGCCCTCCACAAAAGCCAGACAAAGTCAGTGGTGTTGAGCTGACCTCTGAAGGCAGAGCAGCAGTCTAGCCATTTGGAAAGGTGGGGAGTACTAGGTGGTCCCATGGGATTGAAGCCCATGGTCTGTGTTGGGGGATATCTCAGGGAAGCCCCTATTTTATAGCCCTTTTTTCCTCTGAGGATGGCTTTTCACTGAAGGTATTCAGCCTATTTATATCCCTCCTTCTTTGTCAATACATGCCTGAAGCCACTGAGTGGACGTGAGAAAACCCATCAGCTGGATTTCACCTGGGCATCTATGCTATGAGGAACATCATCATGACAGGTGACATGCATTAAAAATTCATTACGTGCCAGACACTGTTCTAACCATCTTTACTTATTTCATCCACACAACAACCCTCACATCTTCTTTTGCAGCTTTGCAAACTGAGGCCCAGAGCTGTCAAGGAAATTACCCAAAACTCCTGGATATAAAATAGTGAACTGGGGATTCAGACACAGGCAGCCAGACTCCAGAGCTTGTGCTCTTGAATATTAAGTCCTATCCTGTCTTTAGTTTGCTGAAATTAGAAAGAGAAACCACAACTCTGGTCTAGAGTGATTCAGCACTGACAGGGATTCTCCCAGAACCTAGAACCTGGAAGGGAACACAGAACAGTGAACATGCTCTAGACAGTAGGCTGGCAGACTTCATGGTTTTTAAGGTAAACACAATGCAGGAGTTCACACTAAGGAGCAACATCACTCGTCTATTGGTTAAATAGGCTGTGTGTGTGGAGTCAGTTAAACAATATATAACCCCATTGATTCCATTGCTTTTTCTACTCCACTTACTCTGAAATGAGTAAGAATGGGATTTCTGGTTTATTCATACTAAGCTTCAGATTAAAGATGATTTGCTGTTGAGCAAGGCTTCTCTATTACTTAAGTAAAAACGCATCTATTAGATAACACCTCAGAGACATGTCTGAAGCATCTTCACACTATCTGAATGGAGAAGCAGAGGATGCGCAGCGGATGTAGCAGTGAGACTAGATCCAGCCCTCCCAGCTCCTCCTCCCACTGTTTTTCCCCTACAGCACCAGCAGTTCAATCAAGGGCGGTGGCTCTGTGGGATCAGTGCTGCACAAATCCACGTCCAGAAAATATTCAGTTTGACCCCACCTAGATAAAAGTAGCACCGAGGTGAACAATCAGAAATCAGATCAGAACGGTCAGTGGTGGTCCTCCTTTCAGGATCTCCTAAGGCTGACTCTCCCATGTCGGGTAGCTGTCTAACCTCTTCATGACTTGGCATCAGCATTGAGAGCTGAATTCTTAAAGCAGTGGCTAGTCGACCACAGCCAGCCCTCTAACGTGTTCTACTTAGCTCATTGTTTTAAATGAATGAATGATGAACAAATAATACACTAAAATGTAAATATTCAGCGATTTCCATAAAAATCTGGTTTGCAAAAGACGTGGCAACAACAGCCTACCTTTCTGCATGGCACCTCACAATGATGCACTGTGGCTGACTCGAAGCCACACCATTTAGATGGGACATGCCTTTCCCTATGCACCTGACCTATTTCACTCAAGGTATCTGTCTGACGCCAGCTGGGATTTGTCTGTAAATGCCAACAGAGCATTGGAAAGAATGATATCTGATCTTTACATACTCTCCAACATGTCTGTATGGCATTTGCTAAATTACAACTATGTCAAAGCTAACGCCTGAACTATGGCTACTTCATGCAGCAAGTGTTGAACAGCCATCATACGCATTTATGTTTCTATTTATGATTGTGTGTAGTCTTTTATTTCCAACATAAATCAAAGCCCTTCAGAAGGGTTTCTTTATCGATCAATGTGATTAATACAAGAAGTTGTATGTGAACTACCTAGTTCCCTGGGGTGAAATTCAACTATGCCTGCAATGTGCAAAGAATTCTCATGTTTACTAATGTTAATAATCAGAAAAGAAACCCTTGGTTAAATGATTAACAAAGAAGATAATCCTTTAAATATAACATGACGTCTGTGCAAAATGTCTAAAAATTATACCTAGTAATTGGAAGAGCACCTAGATTCAAGGAAGACCTAAAGATTTTCCTGAGATACAGAAAAGCAAAAGTATGACTTGTTAAAATAAGCTATGAGTATCATTGTATATCTGCAAAACCATCGTTCTTTTAATTAAATATAATAAACTTTTAGGCAAAATTAACATGACAAATTTTTCACATGTTTAGCCACCTGTCAAAATCTTATCATCTGTCAAAAGCCACATCAAGCATCTTCTGTGAAGCACTTAAAGAAAACTTTATGTCTCTTTTGTAGTTCCCTGCGATGATCTCAATTTTGGTTTTTGTATTTATTTTACTAAAGTATGATTATTAGTTGCATGCCAGTTTTTTCAGTTAAGATTCAGAGCTATTTGGTAACAGAAAGTCTGCCATTTTCCTTCTTTTATTTTTTTTTTTTTGTCTCACATTTGGCATAACATCTGGCTCATGAAAAGAATATTGTTTAAAGACTATATAGATGAATAAATATATGAGTTAATATTAAAACGTTAAATAATTATTGAGCAAGCTTTGGGAGGCAACTGCAGAGCTGTGACAACAGCACAGGTTATATCCAGAATATTTAGAACTGAACTTTGTGTCTGCTACCTACAGCTTTGAGACATTGAACAAGGAGCTTTACAGATGGACAGATGTATTTCCTAATCTATTTGCCTAAATGGGCTACTGAGAACATCTAATGACATACTGCCTGCAAAAGTAACTTGAAATTAAGTGCTCATCAAGTCTACGGGCTCATGACATGAAGAATTCCATCATTTTTAGAAACTGGTAACAATCATTTACACTCCTTTTTAAACAATCCTTTTGGCTAAAATTCGCAAATATGGCCAATAATTTTTTGTTTTTATATTTGTCAACCGAGGCACTCTCAACAGAGACATCCCACAGCGTCCGTATTGTTCCCATGGGCACCATCGTGAAAAACCAGGATGGTGGCGCATGTTTCAAGTCAGTCAGACTTGAAGTTAGATTTTCGGTGAAAGCAGGGGACGGAAGCAAAGAATTCTGAAGATAGTGGAGAAAAAGTTATTGAGGGCTTACAATTAAAGAATGCAAAAGAAACCTAAGCAAATATTTATCATTTATAACAGGAGAGATGAGAACAGACGTTGGGGTAAGAATGATCACGCAAAAATCCTTATTTACCCACATAAAGCAAGTGGCCTTGGCGCCTCGATATTCCCACGTGTAAATTGGGAATGAGGATACAGAGGCTTTCAGGTGTTGGGGATTAAATGGAATAACCTACCTAGAGCATCTGGTACAGCATCTGGCACATTCCTTTTGGAGGGAAACTTTCTGTCTCCCCTCTGTATATGCCGACAACAGAGAGCTGGACTGGGAGTCCCGCGTTAGCCTAAGGGAAGATTTAATGCTGCTTTTCATGTGGGCCCCGGCCCCGGTAGTCTTCAAGGGAAGTCATTGCATCTGGCCCCAGAAGCAGAGCTGACATATTTGACAGGGCCTTAAGTGCAGCTCTCCCTGGGGTGTTGTGAGTGAGACAAGACAGGGCAGGTGGCAGTAATTGGCATCACATCCACTCAGGGATTGGATATAACATGGATCACCATGGAATTCTTTTTTTTTTTTTTTAAGAGAGACTTCTATGAATCTTAGCTGGTTCTACACCCTTTGATAATTATTTCTATCATCAATTACACAGCTGAAGGTTGAAAGAAAAGGCCATATTTTTTTAGGAATAAGCAGATTTAGCCTATTGTTCCCAAAGAGAGCAGTGTGGTATTAATAGCTACCAGTTTCCCATCACTATTTTATTGCTCAGATTTATAAATCAGTGCTTGGACCTAAAAGTACTTTCTGATACACTTCTCCAATGTTAACTCTAAGATTCCAGGTTCCCTGGACACACCTTGCCTTTTCACATCTTCATTACTTCCTTCTTGTAGATCCTTCAACTTAAAAAATATGTTCCCTTTCCCACTTCTGTAACATCAAGAATCTTTAAGAGGCAGCAAAGATTAAACCTAGAACCTAGGGCACATCACTTGTCCTTTCTAATCCTCAGTTTTGTTAGATGCAAAACGGGATCAAAACCTATCATGTGGGGCCAGAACAAGGGTTTAAGAAAATATATGTGACAGAAGAAGTAAACATAGCGTGATTAGGTCTCCGCACACCAGCCTTGCCCTCTACCTTAAAACTAACAGTGACTTACTGCTTTTTAAAAGAGATGATAGATAGATAGACAGACAGACAGACATAGATAGATAATAGATGATAGGTAGATAGATAGATAATAGATGGTAGGTAGATAGACAGATGATAGGTAGGTAGATAATAGGAAGGTAGGTAGATAATAGATGGTAAGTAGGTAGGTAGGTAGATAGGTGATAGATGATAGGTAGATAATAGATGGTAGGTAGGTAGGTAGGTAGATAGATAGATAGTAGGTAGATGGATAGATGGATTAGATAGGCAGGCAGTAGATTCCAAAAGCAACACTTGAAAATGTTGAATTTGCTGATGGTTTCAAGGGGAGACAGAGGCTACAGTACTTTGCTCTTTTTGTTCTATTCAGACTCTCAATGAGTTGGATAAGTAAGTGATAAATGACTGAATTAATGTCACCCAGCACATTGAGGAGGGCCATGTGGTTTGCTCAGTCCACCAAGACAGATGCTAATCTCTTCAGGAAACACCTTCACAGACACACCCAGAAATAATGTTCAGCCAGCTATCTGGGTATCCCTTGGCCCAAGCAAGCTGACATATAAAATGAACCCTAACAGTCTCCAAAGGCTTAGAACAGGGATTTGTGATGAGTAGTGGACTCCTGTGAGTACCTGCATCCCTGCATTTCAAGATGACGTCAACACAATGTCATCTCACTTGGGGAGACACAGGACTTCTCCAGAGGATTGCCATCTCTCGCCTCCTCTTAGGAATCACTGATTTAACAAGCATTTATCAAGCACTTACTCTCTGTCAGGTAATAGTGAGCAAAGAAGGAAAGAAGATGAGATCAGAGGAAGTTCCTGCTCTCATGTCAATCACACTATAATGCAGAAAAACAAATTCACACCGATTAATGTACTGCAACCACGCAAGGGATGTCCAGGGAGCTATGAAAAAATAACAGGAAGATCTATTTCATATTGGAGCAGCGGCACAGAAGAAGCCTCTGAATGACTGTATTTCTTAGAAACAAAGAACTGACTTTTTAATAGGGTAACATGGATTCTTTCCCTCCTTCCTCCTCTCCCTCCTCTCTTTTTTTTTAATTTCGGTTATAAAAGAGAAAACATGAAAACCGCCCATTTGAAAAAAAAAAAAATCCTAGACCACAAAAGGCTTTACATACTACTTCCCAATAAAAGAGACCAGAAATAATAGAACAACAGCCCTAGTGAAACTGGGCTTGGCTCACCCACCCTCAGAGAGCAGGGGATGAATATTCAGATCTGGAAGCTACAACAGATTTGGTTGTTGTCAAGGAGATAGAGGAGCTGAAGAATATGTATTTAATAATAATCCTTGAGAGATAAGCAGAGCTCTTTTCTAAATTGATAACAATAATGACAATTGTAGTAATGATAATGAGGATGCTAATTAACCATGGGCCAGTTCCTGTTTAGACACATCCTGCCTGTAGTGTCATATAGTGCTGGTAACAAGTCTTGTCTTATCCACCACTTTGTCTAAAGAGACATACGAAACCCTGAATTGGTTCTGGGAGGTAAAACTCTCAGGGAAGCTGAGTGAGGGGGGGAAACGGCAGGGAGATCATAGGTGAGCAGTGGCTGCTGTCCTGGTTCCAGGTGAGGACATGGGAAGGAGGGTTCAGTCACCTCCAGGTGTTAAAAGTCAGCCAAGATGTCAGAGAATGTTCTTAGTTTCAGTGTGAATTTTCATTTATTTGTTTGGTCTTTCATCCAACAAACAATATTTTGAAATCAAACATGTTACTGTTAATGATACATCAGTCAGTCATTACAATTAACATCTATAGCACTATTGTATTACCACAGACAGACTCTGGAACCCAGAGAGGCAGATCTAGTCTAGTGCCACCTAGTGCTTCCTGCGTAGACCCAGGATTGGGAAAGAGCAGCCCACGGGCCATGTTGAGCCAGTCCAAATCTTTTGTTTTCCATATAGGGAAAGTGGGAAAGTGAAGCCATACAAAGAGAATAACTTACTCAAGGTCACACAGTAGAAGCCAGGGTCAAAGCCACCATCCATATCACATTGCTGGACTCCTGGGCTCTACTACGTTTTCAATGTGCTAAGCTACCCTGTGTCAGAGATTAGATGGACCCTTGTGCCAGGGGCCCCTTCAAAGGTTGAAACTGGGTTCAATTCCCCACTGATTATAACTCATGAAATACATCTGGAAAATGGCCTCACAATGTAACAAAACCAGGCAGACGAGTATGCATGACTGAGTGCTAATCATCTCCACTGTTTTTAATTGAAGTATAGTCAGTTTACAACGTTGTGTCAATTTCTGGTGTGCAGCATAATGTTTCAGTCATCCATACACATACATATATTCTTTTCATATGCTTTCTGAAGAGCAAGTCAGAGTCTTGGCTTGTCCCATAAAAGGGAAAACCACACTCTCTGTGTGCAAGAAGCAGTGATTATTAAATCAGGATCAAGCTGCTTTTCCCCCTCACATGTGAACTTTCACATTAAGCAACTCTTACCATCGCCCACAAAAAGAGAAGTTACTTAGATTTATTTTAGCATGGGTTTGAGGAATTATCTGCTTCCTACCAGTTTTTAAGGCTATTTTATGAAGGCCAAAGGACTGCCCCCAGAGGACTGGGATAGTTTCTCAAAAACACAAGCGAACAGTTAAAGTGTCAACAGCAGAGTATAAAACAGAGAGTACTCAAGCAGCCATCTGAATAAGCTGGGTTTTCACCCCGTAACCTTGGGCAAGAAACGTGGTCCCACTAGGCTTTGGTTTCTTCCTCCCTAAAAGGGGGGCTCTAATGTCTCTTGCTGTACCTGTCCACAAGCTTTAATTAAGAATGTGTGTGAAGTAAATGAGGTTATTCCAAGGCACAGCAGCACACGTCATCTCTGGGCTGGAAAGGCAGGGTTCATAGCAAGAGATGATTGTCAGCAAGTCCGCAAGGGTCTTCATAGCTCAGTCAAGTGTCAAAGGATCACTGAGGGGAAATTCCATTCTCATTCCCAGGCTATTTTCCTATGAATGCTCATCCAATTTAAGCACAAAAAAGGGCTTTTTAATATGTTAATATTTGCATATCCCAAGTCTTAACATTTCCCACCAAAATAGAATATGTCTGTACCTCCACAAACTCTTCACAAGAGGATGTCTAAAATCCACAGATTTATAAATTAAAAGTACAAGGTACAATTTGTATTACTTTTAAAGAGAAAAAAGGGAGCGGGGAGGGTGCACATAGTCTAAATGAAACATGTCAGAAATAGAATATATTATCTGGCAACAAGAAAAATATTCCTAGTACTTGGTGAAACTTAAGTTCAAGATGCTGTGAGTTCAAGGAATAAAAATGACTAAAATTCTGAATTTTAACAAGAGCCTTTTTATAGGCTTCATCTCATTTGCAAGCACTTTTTTAATTTTTAAATTAACATAGCGTAAAATTAACTTTTTATGTGAGTACAGGTCTGTGCATTTTAACACAATGTACAGATTCATGCAATCACCACGGTCACAATAGAGAACAGTTTCATCACCGTCAGTAACTCAGTCAGTGCTGTCCCTTTATAGCTCTCCCTTCTTCCCCCATACCTGACCCCTAGCGACCAACGGACGCGTTTCTGTCAACAGACATAGGATCATACTCTGCGTAACTATTTCAATTTGAAATCGGCTTCTTTCACTCACCTATGGGATTCATTCAAGCGGTTGTGTTTATCACTGTTTCACTTCTTCCTATTGGTAAATAGTATTTCATCACATGGAGGTACCGCAGTTCCCTTGAGGAACACTGGGTTTGTTGTCAGTTTGGGCCAGTTGCAAACACAGATGCTATAAACATTCACGTACAGAGTTTTGTATGAACAAACATTTCTATCTGGGGTTAAATACGTAGGAATGGGCCGTACTATATGCTTAGGTTTAACTTTGTAATAAACTGTTAAACTGGTTTCCAGAGCGGCTGCGCCACTCTCAGGCATCTTTGAATGAGCGCATACACAAAGTCGACACACATTTTCTGCAGCTGGACCCGCCTACTTCTTGGTTCAGCTCCAACCCCTTCCACGTACATCCCGCCCTATTGCCCAGCCAAACCGAAGGGTTCGTCGTAGAGACCGCCATGGTCCCTCACAGTTAGGCCTTTGTTTCCTCTGCCTGAAATGGCCAACCTTCCTAGAAAACAGTCTTTCTGAAACACAGTTTAGGCCAAAATTCATTAAGTCATCCTTGACCTCCTTTCAAGTCACTCAAGCAGGATAATGCTTTCTGAGTTGTTCCCGAATCAGACTTCCTCTACCACACCCTGACTGTAAATAAGGAGGAACAGTGAACCGTTTAATGTTCTACCTTCATTCATTCATTCACTCATTCACACTTCCAACAAGTATTTATGGAGTATCTCCTATGCTCCAGGCATTACCTGTATTCTCAGGTTAGAGCCCAGTCTGGGGAGGCATTCTGGGTGCACAGTGTAAACGACGTGGCTAAGGTTGCACACGCTTTAAAAATTAAAGCCTAGTTCTACTGCTCATGCAGCTGTCTATTAATTAAACACACCTAACCCTGGGGCAACTGCATCATTCTAAAACCCTCTTTGGAGGGAAGAGACTATTTTTATTAATCTTTACATCACATGAGCTGACACGTGAGTGTTCAGTAAATATTTGCTGGAATGCATTGACTTGGTAGAAGAAACTGTATTTTATAGTGTTAGGTTTGCCATTTGATATAAAACCAAGCTGGGGTTTTTTTTAAATATTTTATTGGACAATAAACTTTTTGTTTTTATACTGAAAGATTTTTGTCCAACAAAAATTATGTCTCCTCATCATAGTCAAGGTTTCCTTAAGCACAAAGTAAAACATATCCTCTCATTTCATATTTCATGTAGTAAGCAAATTTCCTCCAAGGCAGCTCATTTTCTTTGGCATCTGAGATTTGCTTAAATAATTGACTATAGTCTGCAACAGCAGTTTGTAATGCCTGTGGTAGTGCCCAGATAATAAGACATTGTGGTAATTTGGTCATTTTGTTCAAATAGCTGGTTGGTTTAATAAATGCCTACTGAAACTGTTATTTGACAAATGTATCATTTATTCATCAGACCCAGACTGAGTGCCAGCATTATGCTAGGTGCCGGTACTGCAGAGATGAACAACACATTGTCCAGAACATTCTGAATAAGAAAAGGACACCGTGTAATCTAGTCCAGAAAGGATAGGGACAAATGGTTACTAAATGAATGCATTCCACTGAGATTTGAAGATTACCACCTACCTCTGTGTCTCTGACTGCTTATTCTTCTGTTTCAAGTTCAACAAATGCAAATCTCTTAGGGTTTCTTGTAGACTTAAATGAAGGATGTTGGATTTAGCTAACATTCCCACATTTCTCAGATACTCACTGAATCCAAGTGTGATTAATTTTCTTTTGAAGCACTCCTAAAATTAGCTAGACTTAAGCAAGAATGTTTGAAAGCAGACTATTCTTAAATCATTTATATTACAAATTGCCCTAACTAGGTACCTAGGATATTAGACATTCTTTCTGTCCCTTATGCTAGTTGCACTTAAATTAGTACCTGAAGCGGGTTAATATGTACAACAACAACCACGTCTTTCCACATGGAGCTCACAGCTTAAGTGGAAAGTAGACAGGAAAACACGTGATGATTTTATGACAGTACAAAGAAAAGAGGCATTAGCTTTGTTTGGAGGGAGTCAGCCATAGAGGAAAAGATACTTAACTGGGTCTTGAAAGATTATTAGGGGTTTATCAGACAGACAAGGGACAAGAAGGGTTTACAGAAAAGCAAGAAGTTATAGATAGCATGAGATTTTAAGAAAGCTAATTATTTAATGATGCCTTGATGAGCTGGTGGAATCCATCACCAGTGGAATATATGGAATCTTTCTCTATTTTTTCCATTGATGCATTTCAAGCACCTTGAAGAGTGATTAACTCACAGTAGGTGCTCAAGCAATACTTGTTCAATGGGAAGCAAGAAAGACTGGCAAGGAGGAGGCTAATAATGAAGAAGCAGGACTGGACCTAGAGATCAGAAAAGGGAAGGGGTTTCCAGGATAAGGCCTGGTGGTGATGATTGAGTCATTCGATTTCAGAGACGAGGATTCAGGAGGACACTGAGTATATCCACTTACCCACTGCCTTGCACACAAGTCCATATCCAGTGCCTAGCCCATGTCTGCAACATGGAAGACCTCAACAAATATTTGTTGAGTGTAAAAATAAAATTTTTCCTCCCAAAGTGTGATAGGTACTTCTGACCCATTCAGCCTGAAGGTAGGGACAAAGATGAGAGAAAGAAGCCGCAACATGACTCATTTGTTTATTCTAAAAATTTAATTTTTCTTTCTACTGCTAGAGAAAGTTTAAAAAGAAGTGAACTCTTGCATATATGGTCAGTTAATTTTCGACAAAGGTGCCATGATACACAATGGGGAAAGGATAGCCTCCTTAATAAACGGTGCTGGAAAAACTGCATCTCAACATTCAAAAGAATGTAACTGGACCCCTACCTTACACCACTCACAAAAATAACTCAAAATGGATTAAGACTTAAACCATAAAACTCCTGAAGCCAAAAAACTCCTAAAGAAAACATAGGGAAAAAATTCTTTGACATTTGTATCGGCAATTACCTTTTGAGTTTGACACCAAAAGCAAAGACAACAAAGGCAAAAATAAATGATTGAGAATATATCAAACTAAAAAGCTTCTGCACAGCA
Organism: Camelus ferus; assembly: GCF_009834535.1. Lineage (NCBI taxonomy): Eukaryota > Metazoa > Chordata > Mammalia > Artiodactyla > Camelidae > Camelus > Camelus ferus. Next base: position 9,671,435 of record NC_045720.1, on the reverse strand, counting down.
AAGAAAGCCATCAATAAAATGAAAAAGCAGCCTATGGAATGGGAGAATATACTTGCAAATCACATATCCAATAGGGGCTAATACCTAAAATATACAAGGAACTCATACAACTCAATCATAAAAAATCCCAAATAACTCAATTAAAAAATGGCAAAGGATCTTAGTAGACATTTTTCCAAAGAATACATACAAATGGCTAATAGGTACATGAAAGGGGGATCAAAATGGCTAGTCATGACAGAAACACAAATCAAAACTACAATATGTCACCTCACACCGGCAAGGAGGTCTGTTATCCAAAAGACAATAGATATCAATGCTGATAAGGACGCGGAGGCAAGGGAAACCTTGTACACTGTTGGCAGGAATGTAAACCGGGACAGCTGCCATCAAAACAGTAGGGAAGTTCCTCAAGAAATTCAAAACAGAACTACTACACGATCCAGCAATCTCACTGCTGAGCATATCTCCAAAGGAAATAAAATCACCATCTCAAAGACATGCATTCCCATGTTTACTGCAACATTATTCACAACAGCCAAGGTATGGAAACAACCTAAATGTACATCAATGGATGAATAAGTGGAGAAAATGTGGTGTGTATATGTGTGTGTGTGTGTGTGTGTATGTGTGTGTGTGTGTGTGTGTGTATGTGTGTGTGTGTGTGTGTGTATATATATATATATATATCATGGAATATTATTTAGTCTTAACAAAGAAGGAAATCCTGCCATCTGTAACAACGTGGATGAACCCGGAGGGCACTGTGCCAAGTAAAATAGGCCAAACTGTACAGGTGGGAGAAATGGAGAGAGGTTTGTAAAAAATTTACAAGATGAATAAGGTCTGGAGACCTAATGTAGAACACAATGACTGTAGTTCATAACGCTATGTAACTTTGTATAACTGAAATTTGCTAAGAAAGCAGAACTTCGGTGTTCTTACAAAAGATGAAGGTAAACATGGGATGTTACGGATATGCTAACTAACTCTGTGAAGGGTATTCTTTCACAATGCATACATGTATCAGTGTTGTGTACTCCATATGACAATTTTATTTGTCAGTTATATCGCAAAGCTGGAGAAAAAAGTAGAAACGAATCTTACTGGCCTGGGGAATGGCAATTCTGTGCTACATCCCATGGCTGGCCAAGTATCTGTCCAAGTATCTTATCTGCATTCATCTTCAGGGTACACTCCAGGACACACTGGAGCCAGCTTATGAGGAACTTTGCTAGTTAGAAGTTTTGCTAGCCAATTGTTAAACCCAGCTACCCTTGAAATCAGACATAAATGGGAGCATTCACATGACAAAGGCCAACAAACGCTAAAAAGCAGGGTCGCTTTTGTTTTCTGAGAGCCGTCTCATACCACCTGGGTGGAAACTTGATTAGAAGATGCATTTTCATAGAAAACAGACTATTATCCCTTTGAGTATATGCTTTTCTGGCAACACCAAAAGAGAAATAGTGACGAACATGGAGAATTCCCAAACCTCTCTCTTGACTTCACGCCTTCACTTGGTTGACCAGTTGAACCAGTGGAATTCAACTGGGGATTGGGTACCACGCTTCCCATAAGAGATGCAAAGGGCATCCAAAGGGTGCACTCCTCAAACCTTCTTTAAGTACATGTGATTGAGCTGTAACACACGGAGTATGATATTACTGAGAAAAATGTTCTTCTAGGACCAATTACTCCATGTCTGTAGAATTATAAAAATGTTACTGTGTCAAATAAAATTTGTTTTCCATTATGAATGTTGTTATGTTTTGTATTATGAGTTGTGGGCCTGCACAGTGTTCAATCCTGGAGAATATGAAAGATGGTGTTACACGTCTTCCCAGCTCCCACAGCTCCTCTCTTAATCAGATAAGCCTTTCTAGCAATTATAAAAAGAGTTTGTGAAACTCTACAGTGCTTCCAAATCTGCCTTACATCTTGAGCATCACCCAGCCCTCCTGGATCCTCTCCTGTTGCCACAACCCCCTTTCATGCTCGGCCCCATTTCCTCAGTACTTTACAATCATTTTGTTCCGTATTTTTTTGGCTCATCGCCAGCTAGAGAGGAAAAAGAAGCCAGCTGCCAAGTGTGGCTTACTTAGAGGAATCCTTGCAGGAGACATTGCCTTTGACTTTGAGAAAGTAAAGGATCCACATAAAGGTTGGTTATATGACCCTATGTATGCCTGTGCATTGAGATTAAAGTGTTAGACTTGCCAAGTGGAAGTCAGTCAGTCTTGGGTTTAGACCCGAGTGAACTCTGCCATATCTCACCTTTGAGATCTTGACCAAACTATTCAACCTTGCCCCTCCTCAGTGTCCTCATCTGGAACTCGGAGAACAGAATAAATGCCACAGAGGCTTGTGGGTGTTGTAAACTAAATGGTGTATGTATAGTGCCTGGCATAAAATAAGAGCTTAATATAAATGCTTTTTGATTTATTTTTAATGCCATAGAGCCTTAGCTCAAAGGAAATTTATGCCACATATGGTGTGCTCTGAGATTATAGTAGAGAATGCTATAGTTATTTATAAACAAACATCACAATGTCTGCGTGACAGTGCAGGCCAACCATACAGTTCCACGAACACTAACAGAGACTTAGCAGCACGTACCAAGTTCCAGGAGCTATTCTAACTGCTTTATAGATACTAATTCATTTAATCAATAGCATAACCCTATGAAGTAGGAACTCTCTTTATCGTTTCCAATTTACAGACAAAAGGAACTGAGGCAAAGTTTTATTCATTCAAGGTCACCCAGCCAGAAAGCTGCAGAGCCAAGAGTTAAACTCAGGAGAGTTTAGAATCAACGCCCAAACCACTAAACTATCTCGCCCTTTACTAAAAAGAAAGCAGTTTTATGTATATTGTCTCACTGACTTCACGCAACCCTGGGAAATAAGCCACTTCAGAGATTCCCAGGGCTTTCTTCCCTTTGGGCTCCAGCTTGATTCGCTCTCCCTGAATCTTAGTCTCAGCGCTACCCAGGGCTTACAGCATTCACCTGTGCTGCCTGGAAGTTGGAGACTGAACTTCCCAGTTGACCGACTGTTTAGAACTGTGTGACACATGGGCGTCCCCGGGAAATAGCCTCTGCTGGCCTCCATGTGGTTGCAGCCTAGGGTTTTAATCAAGGCTCTTTTAGTAGCAAGTAAAACAAAAGAAAACAAACAAACAAAAAATATCCAAAAACCCACACAAATGAGCTTAAGTAGGAAAAAAAAAATAGGACAGGTGGAATTTATTTATGAAAAAGTGGCAGGGATATTGCACAGAAACCCAGTCAGAAAAGATTAAAACCTAGAAACTGAAAGCTGTCAGAAAAACCAAGTGCCAACAGTCCTCAGTTCCTCCCTCTATAGCATCACGCTCCAATCCATGTTTTTTATTTACATTTCCTTCATTCTTCTCTTTCTGCCAAATGGTTTTCTCTCCTTTTCCGGGTATCCGATAAAAGATGGTCACCCTATACCTCCAAAGTTCACATGCTTCTCATGTGTGACCGGCGGAATCTGACTAACACCTCCGAATTCCAATTTGAGATCCTGAATTGGGAGACTATGTTTGATCTTTTGGGGGATCATGTGCCCACTCTTGGTTCTGTAAGCCATATGGAAGGGCAGTGTTGGGAAAATAGGGTCACATTGTAAGACTGTGGTGGTCCAAGTCCATGCCTGTTAGAAGATGGCATTTGTTAGAAAGTGATGTGTGGTCCATTGGCTGGGCAGAGACCCTGGGAAAAATATACTATAAGGATCTGATCCAAATCTTCCTTCTTTAAGGAATTTGACATTTCTCAGCTCTGTCCTTCTCTTTGACATTAAGGTCCGAATGACTATGTTACTCACTGGGATTCTTGCAAATAGCTTTTTATCCTAGTAATGAAGAATCATTTTCAACATAAAATTCTCTGTCAGAACACAGCTCAATATGATTACAGCTCAGTATGGGCAGTGTAACCTAACATACGCTGTAATAAATGGAGAACATTATCAAAAATGTGAACTATGTTTTTCAAGATGTCAAGATGAAAGTTTAAAATGTTCTCCTATTTTAAAATTCAAATTTTTCAAATGCACATTTACTTATCACAAAATGGAATCTTTGTCACTCTTAGGGGAAAAAACCCACAGATTCTAGCTTCAAATCAGAACGTTTTTTACTCAGTGAACATTCTCAGCTTGCAGAAATGTTAGGAGAGCAGGGAACGACTGTTTCTGCTGCTCAAAGCTGTGACTCTTTGCCAGGTGATTTTAAAAACCATTAGATATATTCCAAAAGCACATATTTAAACATAATTTTTTCCTTAAAACGATATCAGAATTAATTTTTTTAATCTGGAAGAACAGAGGGCTTGAAGGATAATTTAAAGCTGAGTGTAAAACATGGGTTTCTGCTTTGCGCTTCTCTCTGACAGCGGTTGGTGGGCTTAGCATCTCCAGGTATTGGAAATCCCAGCTCTTCTCTTCCTTACTTTGTGGCCTTGAGAAAGTGGTTTAACCTCTCTGAGCCTCATTCTCCCCATTTTTAATTAAGGATAGCCATGCCTACCTCTTTAGGATTGTTGTGAACATCACATAAGATAACGTGTAAGACTCTTAGCAGAGTCCTTGCACCACAGCACAGGCTCGGTAACTGTTTTTCTCTATTTATCCAACCACTTCTCTTTTTGTCACTGAGCCCGTTCTATTTCACGCTGGTCCATTTCATGAGAGGAGTTAATACCTCACTAACCTGAGGTTTACACGACATTCTACCAGTTAGCTCTATGACCCGGCATCTGCCATGCGCCAGGAAACATTGCAGAAGAGAAGGCACAATTAAATGCTTCCTATCTCTTCTGACCTACATATATTTCTGGCAAGAAGTTGTTCCTATCATTTATATGTGACCAAACACAAGACAGTACATTATAATAAGAAAGAGATCTTAGATGATATGAGAAATTCTGCGGTCAAACTGCCACCCCTCTGCCTCAACTGCCCCAAAGATCATCAAGTAACCATCTTGTAATTCTATGTCTGTATGGCCCCAAGAACAAAAATCACTGATTATGTAATGGCTAGGTTCACCTAAATTTATATTTTATAGTTACAAGTTAATGTCTCATCTATCATACTGTTCACTGATAATCTTCCTTTCATTAATTTGTAAGATAACTTCCCATATGATATTGTTTGTCTGCCAAATATGGCACAAATGGTATTCCCAGCTAATTGCTTGATTCATTTATTTTCCTTTTTACCAACATAGTGTTTAAAACTTTAGATATTCAAATCAGATAGCTGGTTTCAAAAATTATGCCTTTTTATTTTCTATTCATTTCATCTCCAGAAAAAAAATGTTATAGTTAAACAACTATCACAGATTCCTGTAGGGTAGCTTATAGCAGCAGAATTTATTGAATGAAATACAAGTAAACAAATGTGGCTTAATGAGCAAAACTCAACCTAAATGATGTCCAGAAGCAGAGAATCCGTCCCACGGTGTAAATTTAGACTTAATGATGAACAGGACTCAGTATTCAGAATTCTGAATTTGAGGCCACTTAACGCTCTGCTCTTTCCAATAAGCTGCCCATGGTCTTTCAAAGGAACAGGATCCAGATGTGGAGAGTCAGGGACCCCTTCACGAGCACTGGAACAAATTGTGAAGGCTTGATCAGAGCAGGAATAGATGCCAGGAGGAACGGATTCATGGCCCTGAGCTGCCAGCCTAGGACACTTTTAATTGCCCTGTCCAGGGAAGGGACTAGCTTTGATTTCATGTCCCTTCCTGTTGAACAGTGTGCACAAGGTAATAGTGCGGTAATGCAGCCAGTGAACGTCCACGTAGCCACACCAGACCCCACTAATCCACTGGCAGAAAAGGGTCTCCCACGTCCTGAGCACCTGCTATGTGACTGGCACCTTATCTCCCTTGTCTCATTTAATTTTCACAGTAACACTTTGTCGTGGGCCTCATTATTCGCATTTCACAAATTAGGAAACTGAGGCTCAGAGAGATTAACTGTTGTACTTAAACAGCTAACAACTGGTCAGGGAAAAAATTGGAACCCAGGTCTCTACCAAATAAAATTTTTTATTTACTGTATGTAATTTTTTATTTACTGTATGGAACTTTTGGTGGCCACAGGCTCCCCCCAAAAGCCAAATTATTTTGAGTCAAAACACACCTCTCAGTGTTTGGTGATGAGTGCCATCCCTCCGCTCTAGAACACGTGGCTTTCTTTCACTTGGACTATCTGAGCATATTTGCAGCCAGGACATCCATCTCTTAGATTGCTGTGGGAAGTCCCAAGACTGCCTAAAATAGGCTACAGCTCTTTGAGCTGAGCTAAAAATAAGAGTCAGTCTCCTTAAGGGACTTGATCTCCCACTGTAACTGTTATTTCATTAGTGGAAAACACTGCACTGCCCTTTCCCTGACCTCCTTTGCAAAGGAAATGTTTCTCTACCCCAAGACTCCCAAGTCTGAAAAAGAACTAATGAGGTCATGTGGCCCAAACCCCTGCATCAAGGCAATATGGTACATCCTCTTCAGGACAGAGACACAGTCCAGGAAATAAATGTGATTTAATTATAGGAATAGAGATGAAGCAATACACTAGCATAACAAAAATAACAACAGTGAACACCAGTTGAACACCTACCACGTTCCAGACCATAACTCGGTATCAAGCCTGATAACATTCTGTACTTCCAACCAAGCTTAGGTAGGTTGTATTGTCTTCCTTATATTAAGGAAGAAGAAACAGAAGTGTGTAAGGATTAACTGAGTTCCTCAAGGTCTAACAAGCTAGCGTAAATAAAACCAGGATTGGGCCGTGGATCTGTTTGATTTCAGTACCACTGTTATTGTGTGGTATTGGCAATGGACAGCGAGAAGAATACAGAACAAAAAGGACAAAAAAAAAAAAAAAAGCTGGTCTCAAAGCAAAGTCCAGAATTCAGCTGATCGATCTGGGATTGCCAGAGGAGATGTCACTGAGTATTTGAAGCCGTCTGAGAAGGACTGAGAAGCCAGCATTAAGTGGTGGGGGGAAAACATGAGGAAGGAGGGCGTGATCCGAGAGGACATGCGGAGCGAGGTGAGTGGGGGCTTGGCATGACGGAATCCTAGAGGAAAGCTGAGTTCTAGGGGTGAGATATAATGAAGACAATGCATTTTTAAAATGAGGGAACATAACAACAGTAGCCAATGCGCACACAGTGGGGATAAGCACTCTTAACGCTTCAGCTGAGTAATGTCGTTCTCACAACAACTTAGGAAACAGGTACTGTTACTATCATCCTTTCACAAATGAGGACCTTGCAACACGGTTATGTAACTTAGCCAAGGCCCCACACCTAGGGAGTAATAGAGCTGGGATTTGTACCCAATCTCATACCAGAGCATGTGTTCCCTTTCTTCCCCCTAAAATCTTTGTATTGAAACATATCCTATAGAGAAAAGTTCACAAATCATAAGCATTAAATACAATACATTTTCACAAGCTGACACATTTATGTAGCCATCATTTGGTCAAAAGGTAGATTACTACCAGCAATCCAGAAGCCCCTTTCTCACCCACTTTGAATCACTATTCATTCCCCTTCCCAAAGTGTGACAATCATAAGACTTCTAACATTGTATTTCAGTTTTCAAATTTATATAAATTGAATTATATATATATAGTTCATATCTTTTGTGTCTAGCCTTTTGTATTCAACATTCTTTCGTGATATTTATCCACTTATTGCTTTAGCTATGATGATTACATTCGATCTCTGTGCAGTTCAATTTTGTGAACATAGCAAAATGCATTCATCTACACCACTGATGACGGATATTTGCACTGTACCATTTTGGATCTAACACAAATAGTTCAGTCACAAGCACATATTTCCCTCTCTTTTGGTCCATATGTGCATACATTTCTGCTGCATATATAACTAGGTGTGGGATTGCTACATGATATGAGATATATGAATATATCAAATTCACCAGATAATTCAAAAAGTTTTTTAGTGTAACTAACTTATCCATATATATTTGCCAGTAATATAGCTGATAAATTATGTCTATCTGTTTTATATAGAAAACTCTTAAAACTCGAAAATAATCAGACAAATATTGCACATTTTTAAAGAGTAAAATATATGAATAGATGCTTTACTAAAGATGTCATATAAATGGACAGTAAGCACATGAGAAAATGCCAAAGATTATTAGTCAATTAAAAAATACAAATTAAAAGCATAGTAAAAGTGCTTATGCATATCCACAGAAGAATGGCCATAATCAAAAGGCTGACAATACCAAGTGTCGACAAGGAAGTGGAGGAACTGAAACTCTCATACATTACTGGTGGGAATGCAAAATGGGACAGCCTCTTTAGAAAACAACTTGGCGGTCTCTCAAAAAGCTAAATTTAAAATGCATTTAATTGTATACTTGAAAAGGGTGCATTGTATGATGTATGAATTACAGCTCCATTTAGCTGTTTAAAAATGCCAGATGATCCAGCAACTCTATTTCTTCGACTCTTAGGTATTTATCCAACAGAACTAAAAGCCTATATCCTCCCAAAGACTTGTACACAAATATCCATAACAGCCCTAAACTGGAGCAATCCAAAGGTCCACCAACTGGTAAATGAATAAACGAAGTGTTGTATAATCACACAATGGAATATCATTCAGCAATAAAAGTGATAAACTACTGCTGTATTCTACAACATGGATGCATGTCAAAAGCATTATGCTAAATGAAAGACGCTAGACTTACACAAAAAACTATTTACTGTATGATTCTATTTACATGAGATGCCAAAAAAAATGCAAATCCATAGAGACAGAAAGCAGATGAGTGTGTGACTTGGGGTTGGAGCAGAGCCTGCCTGCCACCATGAAGGCATAAGGGAACTTTCTGGGGAAATGGCAATATTCTAAAACTGGATTGTGGTCACAGCTGTACTACTCAATAAATTTGCAAAACAACATTGAATTAGACATTTACAGTGAGTAAATTTCATTAGTTGTAAATTATACCTCAATAAAACAAAACACAGTAAAACAAAAAGTTATCTTTTCCACAAAGACTTCAGGACCCACAAACCCAGGTGGAATTAATTGCTTGCCACAAACATGTCAGAAGCAATACTCATCCCATCAGGATTCCTATGCTTTCTTTATTAGCTTCTTCTCCCAACTAGAATGTGAACATTTTAGGCACAGATTTGTCTTAACCATGTGTTCTGTTTTAATGCCTGTTCATGCACGTGTCTCCTCTGATAGTCTTGTGAGTACTTTGAGGAGCATGAGAGTATTCCAAACATCCACAGTACCTGGAAGAATGTAGCTGCTTAATAAATGTTTCTTGAAGAATGAATTAATTAGTAATACATTATTAAAGAAGAAGAGCAGAAGTCTAGTAGTATATATCTGTGTGACTTGTCATAATTAAGAATATCTTTTCATCAAGTCTTACGATTTGATCTGACAGAGTTCTCTAAGGTACAAGAAAATTATGTATACACATATGCACATGCACACACATGTATGTTTGGTTTTTTTTTTTTTTAATCAGATGAGGAAGAACAGGTATACCTAAAAAAAAAGTTTATAAAGCTAGAAGTAAAGCTCAGAACTGCAACTCCTCTTAGATATTTGCCACACTGGAGAAAATTAAATCTTGCTATTCAGGCTAAACAGAGGTGCAGTCCTTAAAAAAATTAAATTAAATTAAATCTTTAAAAAAATTGAAGGAATTTGGGATAATCACCAAATGCTTTTGTTTGCACTTTGTTAATGCAGCCTACCGTGTATCATGCTTAAATGTTACTTCTTCATTTTGGCAAAAGAAACATGACTCCTCTTGCTGCAAACTCATGTGTCTTATAGAAACTAAGGTATTCAGTCTCTCCTGACCCATATCTCCCATTCCATCATCAACACTCATTCTCAGACACAGATGCAAATACACATACAAATTCACATATATACAACAGGAATTCTTAGACACATTAGTCACATACTCATACACAGACATGTTCAATTCATGAATGCCACCTTAACCACACACACACATCAATATTCATTCAGGTACATGAACATACATTGCACGACTCCAGGATGAATGTTATTCACATCACAGACCATGCAAATGATGTCTCCTATAGTTGTGCAGTATTCAACCTATACAACTGAACATGGCAAACCTGCTCACTTACCCATTCAAAATTTCATGAATCTATGGTTCTTTTTTCTCTCTAAAGTTGACTTTCACCAAGTATAACAAATCAAAATGAAAAGGAAAACAAAAAGCAAGGGGGAATTTTAAGAAGTGAGGTAGTGACCTAAACAAGTGAAATTAGAGAAAACGAGCAACAAGATGAATTGCCCACAGCTTGCTGACCAAGACCATTGTCAGACAGAGATAGATGAATATATTTTACACCTTCCAAATGCACAGCCAAGCAGCCTGCAACCAACAACTCTGACTATTTTTACCTCAAAAAGAAAAACATAAGATGAAGACAAAGGCTGATCAGAACATACGTACTCAAATCAAAGCCATACATTCATAAGTGTCTAGTTTTAGCTACTGTCCCAAAATGCACATTTTCCTATTACTATTTCTAACTAAGTATAAAAAATATAGTGAACCATGACATTTCAAGTTATAGATGCTTTAAGATAGTATTTACTTATAAATTATGAAGGTTATAAGTCTTAACTTCTATTTGAGGCTTGACTTGTAAAACTATTCCATTAGGGTGAAGTTAGAGGAACCAAGAATCAGACTGCCTGTATTTGAAGCTTGTCACTATTATTTCCCAGTATGTGATGTTAGGCATGTATGTTGATAACTTTCACCTCAGTTGCCTCATCTACAGCATGAAGAATATAATGTTATATATCTCATGGCATTTGGTGAAGATTAAATGAGTTAACATGTTTAAAATCTTAGAAATTTCCGGGCAGGTAGTGAAATGCTCAGTAGATACGACCTGCATTTATTACAACATCCATGGCTAGCAATTTCAGATTTTCTGCTTTAGCTGAGTTTCTCAGCCACACGCACCTGAATTTATAGCCCAGCTTTGCCATTTGGGAGCTAGGGAAACCTTGTACAAATAAACATCTCTGAGTCTATGTTTCCTCATTTGTAAATGTGCCTAGTGGTTGAGGATTATGGTGGCGATAATGAAGGCTACAGCACAATGTAAATGTTCAGATGTCAGCTACCTCCTTCACCAGGCCTACCTAGAGCATTGCTATTTCTGAAATTTCACTTTGCCAAAGGCCTCTGCACCTGTTACCCCACCCACACCTCACTAATAGCCATACACATCATCACTGCGTTGATGACAATAATGGTGCACAATGGTCTGTTGGTCCCTGTGCCCCAAAATGTCTTTCCCCTGGACCATTCACGCAATTTCCCAGATGCAAAACCTGAAAATAACACACCTTCTCACCAAGGAGATGCAAGCATTACAAGAGATAACATTTGTGAAGGTTGATTTACAGTCTCCACATACTTTAAATATAGATACTTTTTTTAAAATAATGTCAAATTCATCCAAGGAACTCGATTGGTGATTCACACAAATGATGTCGTGGAATACTCCTACTAGCCTTGTGACACAGGTGTGTTATCCCCACGTCACAGAAAAGGGAACTGAGACTGAGAGACATTAACTTGCTCAAGTTCATGTAACTGGTTAGAGAGAGAACTCTGCTTTGAATCCCAAGTTTTCCTAAGTCCAAAAGTGTCTTTGTAGTCGGCTAATTGATGAATGTCAAAAAGTATTAGCTCGCCCAATACTTACAAAATATCTGGTGGATGAATGGATGTGAGTAAATAATTTAATAAAACAAGTACACTTAAAAAAAAAAGTTCAGAAGCTGATAATATTTTGGTGGCATAGAGGTTTGATAATCTTACATCCCATAATTTCTAGGAGAGAGACCAGAATTCCAGTCATTGGTTGGGATTTATCAATCTAAGCACAGTTCTGGTCGATAAACATATTGGAAGAACCTATCACATACCAGATCCCATGTCCGGTAATAGAGCTATCGTAAGGCCCTTTTCGGAGACTGGTTTGTCCTATCAAGTGCTGGAATTTAATTTGCATAGAAAAAATATGGACAATTAAACCTATAGTGTAAAGGCAAGACCTGTCTCCTAAGAGAGGGCACTGTACAATGATGTCTGCTAAGAATTAGTCAAGGCCCCATTCTGAAGCCATTTTTGTAGATAGCGCTTTTGCATAATCCTTTGGAGAGGCAGACGGGTCATGCTGTAGAGATCCCCAGGGCATCCACAGGCCACTGCTCATCAGCATGGTTCCCTTCCACACTGCCACCAAAGGGTGACTCTCGGAGAGGAGACACTGGAAAGATTTTCTGGTTTTGAACTTAACATCTTCAAAACAGGACTGTTAAATTTTTAGAGCAATGTTGTTACTTGACACAGTTTCAAAAATGGATCGAAGATTCTCTGTCCTGCTACTGACCTAGGAGACAAGTGATGGTCAAAAATATATTAAACAAGAGAAGCTTTGTGAACTAAGCATGTGACATTTGGGTATTATGGGAATTTGGTAGTAGAATGACTTAAGATACTTAGGAGTGGGTGGAGGTCAATTGTATAGCTGTTATCATTTGTAAAATAACACAGAATCAGAGAAGCCAGAACTGAAAAGATGTGGGAAGGAGAGAAAAAGTACTAAGCTTAAGGCTTTAATAGAGAATTGAAAATAGCTAGGGGGAACTCATTCCAATGCTCTTCATCTCCTTTTACAGATAAGGAGCAAGAACCCAGGAGGATGATGGGATTTTCCCAGTCAGCATCAGAAATCCAAGACAAGAAGGCTAGTCTCCCAACTTCTCTTCCAGTAAGCTGTCCATCACTCAGCTGCCTTCGGGTCTCAGCCCTTTCTTATGCCATTTCCCTCTCCATTGTTGCCCAAAGCCAGACAGAGAGATCTTACGCGTGTGGAGGGAAAAGAAGGTGAGCGGAAGGGTTCCTAGCTTGAGCTAGAACAGCTGTGGGGAAGTGACCAAGGTAAAGTATTCTCCAACTTTCTGTTTGCTTGCTTACGGACCTAGTGTGCACCTCTTGTGAGAAAAATTATAGAAACTCATCAAAATAGCTGGAAAAATGAATCACTCATAATTCCACTATTAAGATACTGTTAAATGTACTTTCCTTCCAGTATTTCTTTGCACCTTTCACAGTTTGTTCATAGTTGAACATACAGTTTTTTTTTCCTATGCTTTTTGCTTGACATTACATCGGACAATTTCCCACATCGCATCGCTAAACTTTTCCCAAGCATAAATTTTAGTGGCAACATAATATTTCATTAGTAATATAAACCATGGTTTTCTTGTCCAATAATGTTGGACTTTGAGTTATTTCCAGTTACTGATTTGTGTAACAAAATGGTAATGAAAATTTAATGCCTAAATCTCAGCCTACATTTCCAAATGTTTCCTGATAGTGGGCGCCTAGAAGTAAGAGTCTTATGTCAAACAGTAGGTTTGAACATTCTTAAGGCTTTTGGTAACTTTTTAGGAAAGGCTGACAAATTTATACTTTTTTCAGAAGTGTCTGTGAATAAGAATTTTAAGTCCTTCTTTCCAGTTTCTTCCTACTTCCCCAACCTCACCTCCTGGCAAAACAAGTTCCAAAGACATTAAATTGCACATACAAACTAACTTGATGCAATTGTGTAAACGATAATTAAACCCTCTACTTAAGTAAATATTCATTTTTCCTGCCTATACAATGACAATAAGTAGGCAAAGAATAATTTAAAAGAAAAAATATTTTATCTTTTTGAAAATACATAAATACTCTAGCTCTGAGCTTTCTGACATGGGAGCCACTGGCCACATGGGGCTACTGTTCACAGGAAACGTGGCTGGTCCAAAGTGAGATGTGCTGTAAGTAATAAAATACACACCAGATTTTGATGACACACTACAAAAAACAAAAATCAAAATATCTCAATGTTTTTATGTTGATTACATGTGGAAATGATAATATTTTGAATATATTAGATTAAGTAAAATATGTAACAAATTCCATCTGCTTGTTTTCACCTTTCTAATGTGGATACTAGGAAACTGAAAACTATACAATTGGCTCTCACTATGTAGGTATTAGACAAAGCTGCTGGAGCTAGCTCCTACATTTATCCACGGATACACGCGGCTGATACTTAATTCCGTTTCTCCTTAATGATATTTATGAATTCAGAAAATTGGAAATTTGGAACCAATACTTCCTACTTTCTTGTACATTCCTCATAGAGTTAAATATAGTCTCTTTGTCTTTCTTAATATCCTTCTCTTCCTTAAGCCTGTCTATATTCTTTAAATTGTTACCATGAGAATTCACCTAATCAGTCATTTTTCTTCACTCCATTCATTTACTTAATAAGAAACCACTGATTGTTCGTCTGTGATAAAATCACTGTGCTTTCTAGGTCTGGAAGTACAAAGATTACTAAGACAATGTTCTTGTCTTCACGAAGCACACAGTCTAATAAGGGAGACAGATCACAGAATAATTATAGTCTAGTGAGATAACTTCCAAAATAAGAGTTAGGATCAAGATGGTGTGAAAGGACATAAGAAAGGAGGGACTCACTCTCTCCGGGTATGCAGGGGGGCGAGGGGAGTGATGAAGGCAGGTGTCACCCAGGTGACAGCTGATCTGGACGCTGACACGGAAGTCTGGAGGCTGGAGTTTGCCAAAGCAGAGGGAATACCTTGGGGTAACCATCAGTGTGTGAAGGAGCCCAGCTGAGAATTCACTGCTAAAGAATGACAGACAAGGCTGAGGGCAAGGAGGGAGCGTGGCTGATGCTGAAACCATGTTGTGAAATACGCGCCATTGTCTAGTCTGCACCTCCTGGAAAGAGGATGGGAAACTAAAGTTATTAGTTAGGGGATTTATCTATTTGGACATGAGGTTGAGAAAGATCCTTCCTACAGCATGAACTGGTAGGTAGAAATGCAGGAGTTGAGAGAAGTTAAGACTTGCCTGCAAGGTTGCAAAAATGCCTTCTCATTCTCCAGGGGTCACTCGAAACCTCACTTCCTCTGGGCAAGCTTTCCTGGTAGGCCTAATTAGAGTGGGTAACCCATTCTTTGCTCTCCATCCACATGCTCTTTTCTGTACCTGTCCTCAGCAGGAAGTATCCCACTGTAGACTTCTACATGATCGCCCACCAGGCTCTTGGTTCCTCCAGAGTTCCGGCAGAATGCTTGGCTTAACTGTCATTTCCTCTGAGAGGCCACCTCTGACCACCCTTTCATTTTTATTCTCTATAACTGCACCTTGTTAGTTTCCCTCAAAGCACTTACCACAACTCGTAATCTTACACTTGTATCTCTTTGTATTATCTGTTTTCTCTAATATCCTGTATGATTCCCGCTGGAGGAACATTCCTGTTATATTCACCAATACATCCACAGTTTGAACACTTCGCAAGCATGCAATAAACATGTGTTGAGTGAATGAATGAATGGACAGAATTAGTCATAAACTATGGGTTCTTAATAAATGTTTCTTAAAAGAATGAATTGGTTTATGAATAAATGAATGAATGGCCTGTACCAAGTTGATAGACCAGTATTGTTATTTCGTTCTATTCAGGGCCTGGTACATTAGCTCTCCAGTAGTTAATCCCATAATCTGTGCCAAGTGAGTGTGCCAGGATAGGAGTACAAACACTGGAGGTGCTGGCAGACATCTCCAAGTGATTCACTCTACCAGATGTGTTAGAATTAGAGACTTTAGTCACTGAATGCTGAACGGGACAATACACCCTTCTCCCCAAGTTGTTCATGGTTCACTGGAGAAAATAAGCATGTCTACAAACTGCACTAAACTGAGATAGTGAGGTGACGGAGCACAGGGTCATAGGGGAACTGTGGAGGGACTCCTACACCCAGTGCTGTGACCAGGGAAAGCCAAATCCTGAGCTGATTCCTGAGGAATGAGTAGGAGCCATTCTGTGGCGGTGACGTGTTTGTAGCAGGTAAAAGTGTAGACACCTAGGAGGAACAGAGAACGTACCATCAACGGCTTCACGGATCCACTGAGAAGGAAACCCCAGCCTCTTGCCATCTTCTTCCCCTTTGCTGTTTCTCCTTTCTGGCCAATTCGTGCCTTCTTTTTGTTCTGAAAACGTTACTGCTTCCTCTTGTCTTTCCCTTGGTTTTTGTTTTGTTTTGTTTTGGCCTCAACATTTCTTGGTATCTCTGTTCTCCCCAGGTCGCCTGGGAAAGGGCCAGAGCAGAGGCAGGCAGCTCTTGTCTACACACTGAGTCCAGGTTTCCACACTTCTAAAGAGACAAGTCAGGCCAGTAGAGCTGAGATCAGCGAAGGCAGTAGGGAGAGTCCACAACCACAGGTCTGCCACGCCTTTGAGACCCATGGATGTTCCTGAAGACTGATGGGACTACCAGAATCACAGGCACAGAAATGTCACTGGCTTTTTTCTAGATTGTCCCTCAACTGAAACAAATCCTGCTGCCTACATAGTCTTGTAACAAGTCTTATTTCTATTTTTCCAAAGTCAGCATTACTAACCTCAGGGTTTAATGATGACTCGGGTCCTTGCTCACCAAAGAAGTGGAGAAAAAGTCAAGCCATGCACTAGCCACTCACAGTATGTGTTCTCTAAGAGCAGTGATTGTGACCTTCTCCATCACGCATCCCACTTTCCATGAGAAACTTTTAAGTGCTATAGGTTTGAGCAGACAGAGTAGTGAGGGAAATGGCCCCATGTTACAACACACCAAGGCTCTCAATCAGGTTTCCTCCCACACAGAAGGAGTTAAAGTAATTATTAAGTGACTAGCTTAACAGGTGCTTCTATATTCTCTTACTTAATTTTTTATAACAACTACCATAATAAAGTAGATACTGTAGTCTCATATGGAAACTGAGGCTCAGAGGAATCAGGACATTTTCCCAATGTCACACAGCTAGTTGGGGACCCAGGTTTGCCCCAAAGCTGTTGTTCTCTGTGCTATAGTTTCTGAGCTGCTTGCATTGTGATCCTTGGACCCTGTCCAATCTCTGGGCTGTTTAAATAGCCAGTCAGTCCACAAACACTTAATGGATTGTGTTTATATACCCGTAGCAGGATAGGAGCAAAGGGACCAAAAATTAATAATTCATCAATGTAAACCAACACGTATACATAAATCAATAAATATAAAAGAGATAAAGGCTATGAAGAGCCACATGCTACAGAGAACAGAGGAGGAGCAATCAACTCTGCCTGATTCAGAAATTCAGGAAAACCTCCCAGTAGGAGGATCATTTCTGTTGCATCGTATAGGATGGTGCATTAGATTCCCATGGCTGCTGTAACAAATCGCCACAAACTCTGTGTCCTAAAACAACACACACTTATCCTTGGGTAGCTCTGAATGTCAGAAGACTCAAGTCAGGGTGTCAGCAGGGCTGCATCCCCTTTGAGACTCTAGGGGAGAATCTGTCTCCTCACCTTTTTCAGCTTCTAGAGGTTGCCTGCATTCTTTGGCTGGTGGCTCCTTCCTCCATCCTAAAATCCAGCAGTGTAACACTTACAAATCACTCTATGACTGGGATCCCTGATTCCAAGGGCACGTCTCTTTAACTCCTACCCTCCTGCCTTGTTTGTGATGACCTTGCCCCCACCTGAATCATCCAAGGTACTCTCGCCATCTCAAGATCCTTAACTTGATGACATCAGAAAAGTCCCTTTGCCATGGAAGGTAACTTATTCACAGGTTCAGGGGATTATGATGTAGACATTTTTAGAGGCCATTATTCAGCCTCACAAATGGGTAGAAATACATTTAACTGAGGTGGTCTACTATAGTAGCTAAAAGCATGAACTTCAGAACTAGACTGCTGCGTTGGAATCTTGGTGCCACCATTTACTAACCATACAACTTTGGAAAAGTTGCTTAATCTCTCCACACCTCAGTTTCTACCTCTGTAAAATGGGGATAAGAATATCATCTAGTTTGATGGGCCATTGAGATCACTGGACAAGTTAATGTATAATAGTGCCTGCCATGTAGCTGACAACCTTAAACACGTTAGCTCCCTCTGCTAACTAAGGAAAACGCAGGACTACAAATAGAACAGCACCAAGGCAGGAGCTGCATGACGCATTTAGGTAAGAAGTTACTTTATGTGATGGGTCACTATGTTGAGTGGTGACAAAAGAGCATGAAAGAAACGTGGGTCTGGGCTGGACTGTATAGAGCCCACAGGTGATTATACAATCAATCAAAGAATAGAAGAGACTGCATTCACCTTCAGTTGCCCCGAATTGTGCTGATTCTGTAGGAAAGATGATAGAATTACTAGACACCATTCTGCTATCTGTGCAGAGGAAAAATTGGCCAAACTGGTGTAAGCAGCCAACACAGGGATGAGTGTATAATTTAAGAACTGAATGAAACAAAGACAAATCCTAGAATGTCATCACAATACTAGCTACAAAAATCAGTAATGAAACAGCTGAGCCAATCCTTCTCAAGTCCCAGAACTACAGCCTGTCAAGGACAAAAGGAGCATTAGGAGAGAAACACCCAGTCCAATTTTTCACTTGATAGAGGATGGAATTAAAATGTAGAGAGAAGTGGGCCCAAGGTCTCAGAAACTCGAATGGCCCAGCTGGGATCAGAATGCAGATGTCTTAATCACGACAAGGTAAAGCATATGAATAGAGAAAAGAATTAAATGAAACCGAAGTCTTTATTAAGCCACACTGGGTGCTGGGTCCTCGGTGCTCGTTGTGATGTCATCATCGTTCACGTAAATGTTTCAGCAAAACGCCTAACATGTCAAAGCACCACAAAAAATAAAAATAAAAAAATAATAAATATATCCATATATAGGAAGATGTAAATACTGCAGTTGTTGAACGATGAATTTTCACCCCTCCCCCTAAGTGTCAGGCCCTCTGTGTTACAAACGTGTGCCAGTGCTGAGACCTAGCACGGGCAGCACAGCCCTGGACAAAGACCCCACAGCCTTTGGAATGTGTTTTGCGATAAAATAAAAGGAGCATTCAACTAAGCATCATAACCTGGGATCTGAAATGACAAGAGAAGGGAGGGACTAGCTCTCCCCAGGGCGGGGCGGGGAGGAGAGGAGCTAGCTCTGGCACCAACCAGCCATCGGACTCTAAATAATACAACTGTCCTCACTGTTCAGATGCAGTAGAAGTAGAGCAGTGAGCCCAAGAACATGGGCTCTAAGCAGGGCCGCCAGCTTTGACAAAGACAAAACAAACGTAACCACCACAGAGTGCACTCAGTTCAATGTGAATTTCAGATAAACAACAGATAGTTTTTTAGCATTCTCCTGCAATATTTGGGACATATGTTTATTAAAAAATTGTTGCTTGTCTGAAATTTAAATACGAGTGTCCTGTATTTTATGCAGCCATCTAGTTCTGGAGCTGGACGGCCTGTTTCAAACACAGTTCCGAGACTTCTTGGCTGCATGACATCACACAGCTTCTTAAAATCTCAGTGTTTCTTTTTAAAAAAATAGACATGTAGAGGGAATGCTAACAGCATCTACTTCAAAAGATTGTAAGTATGAAATGAGAAAATATTTACAACATGCTTAGGGCGGTGCCTGCGTCATGGTATACACTCAACAAACTATTGATTTTCGTATTGCAATCATTGGGTGAAAATAGGTAATTTCTGAAAGAAGTTAAACCTTGTGTTTCTCCCAATAATATCTCTGGGAAGCATTATGTTTGAGTATTAAAGGCATAACTTCTACAAATAATACCTGAGTGTGACAGATTTGGGCAGAAATAGTTATGTGACTTTCATTTAATTTAAGCATATCTTCAAATAAAAAGGTGAAAAACATAAGAAATAGCATTTTCCAATGGAAAGGTCTCACAATGACACGTTACGTGAGTTTAAAGCCATTCAAGAAAAGATTAGCCAGTGGCACCTTGGCCTCTTTCCCATGGCTGTATACTGAAGAAGGCAAAGCCAGCCCAGCATTTCGGAGCAGAGGAATTAGGTCAGCCTCACTCCCAGAGGATTAATTCAACTCCCAACAGACTACGGCAGCCACCTTTCATTTCCACAAGCAGACTCCATCATCACACCGATTTCAGTTAGAGAAGTAAAGCTCCGTTGACTTACGCTAAACACAAGGAGACAGAGCAGACAGATAGTAAATCGGATTACAGCATTAATCTCACGGTCATGGCATCAGAAAGATTTTTAAATGCATTACTTCTCTCCCATAGGAATAACGGAGAAGATTTTTTTACCCTCTTATTGTAAGAAGTTCAATCTTTATACAAGGTGATGGGTTGATACATAAATTGAGACTGAAGTCAGCCTTCCTTACTTCCTCAGAGGTAGTAAGTCTCTAGCTGTACTTTGGCTGGACTTTTACCAGGGACCATGCCTCGTAATGGTGACCCTGACCACACCTCTAGGTGAAAAGGAAACCTCAGAAAAGTTGCCTGTATATCCAGCTAAAAAGCACCGATGAGACAGACAGGTTGACAAAATTATACAAAGTAGAAACAGCCTCATGCTAACAGTTAACAGCCATGATATTAACAAGTAGGGTGCAAACAGGAATATTTAGAATGTCTGCTCATAGTCTAAGTACTTCTGCTTCTAGTCTTCTCAGGCCTCTATTCCTTTCTTGGTGTTTTTAACTCTCCCTGTTTAGTGATGTGATTACCTTTCCCATCACGCTCTGCTTGAGGTGAATGACCTGACATGGTCCACCTTTCCCCAAATGATGCGTCAGTCCATAGTATCCTCAATCTAAGATTTTCCTAAGGCATCACAGGCCCAAATCCCAAATACCAGATTGGGTCTCAATGTCTGCCCAGGCCTAAGATGACATCATCCAAGATTCCAACCTCCTAGTTACCAAGGGAAGAAGAAATAGGAAAAGAATGTAAAAGGCCATGGAAAATCTAAACATCAAGTGAATTTTAAAAGCTCTGGCCCCATCAAAGCATACAATCAACAGGGGGAAAAGGTAACTTAAGGAATGGAAGAAATTATCTGCAAATCACATATCAGATAAGCAGTTATTATCCAGAATATATTACAAACTCCTACAACTTAACAAACAAGTAACCTGATTTAAAAATGGGCAAAGAACTTGAATAGGCATTTCTTCAAAGAAGATACACAATGGTCAACAATAACCACCAATTATTAGGCAAATGCAAATCAAAACCACAATGAGATAACATTTCACAGTCAATAAGAAGGCCACTATCAAAAAAACAGAAAGTAACAAATGTTGGCAAGACTGTGGAGGAACTGGAACTCTTGTGCACTGCTGGTAGGAATGTAAAGTCATAAGACCACTATTTAAAAGGATATTGTGGTTCCTCAAAAAATTAAACACGGAATTATCATATGATCTACCATAAATTCCACTTCTGGGTATATACCCAAAATAACTGAAAGGAGAGTCGCAAAGAGATATTTGCACACCCGTGTTCACAGCAGCGTTATTCACAATAGCCAAAAAGTGGAAGCAACCCAAATGTCCATCAAAGGATAGATAAACAAAATGTTGTATATATATATATATATATATATATATATATATATATATATATATATATATATATACACACACACACAATTGAATATTTTAACCTTAAAAAGAAAAGAAATTTTGACATATGCTGTAACAAGTATGAAACTTAAGGATATTATACTAAGTGAAATAAGCCAGTCACAAAAAGACAAATACTGTATGATTGCACCTACATGAGGAACCCACATCACTCATATCCATAGAGGCAGAAAGTAGAATGGTGGTCCCAAGAGGCAGAGGGGAAGAAGGAGTTGTTTACTGGATACAGGTTTGCAAAATGAAAGAGTTCTGGAGATTGGACGCACAATGTGAATGTACTTAACGCTACTGAACTGCAACCTTACAAACGGTTAAAATGGTAATATTTGTGTTATGTGTATTTCACCACAGTTAAATAGTTTTTAGAAAGGCTCTAACTCATACACTCTCCAAACGGACAAAGAGCAACCACCACCAAGGGGACAAAACCTGGTCTGGAGGGAGAGAAGTGGGGAGAAAATCTCATCTTTTTATGTATCAAGGATAAAGCTCATAGACAAACATACAGTATATCCATGGTTTTAAAATCCTGCAGGCATGATTAGAAGTAAAAGTGTCTAACAAGGCTGTTAGGGAGCCAACAATGAAACAATGTTGAGAAACTGCCCTAAGCTCTCATCTGTGTTCCAGTTTCCAGTTCCAAAATATGATCTCTGCCCACCTCTGACAACTTGACCAAGACCAAAATCAGAATCCCTTCTACCACCGCCATTTATTGAGCACCAAGTGTGTGAACAGTTGTGTGCTGAGAGGAAAAGTGACATTAAACAGTAAGAAAGCAGTCATGGCAGTTCCTACTAAACCAAACCTCCAATGGTCCCTGAACACAGTGCACAGCTATGAAACCCAAGCACCACGTTACAGCAGACAAGTCCATAAATCACCTACCTCAATCTAGTTAAACTAATTTCTCCCCAGTCATATTCTATTTGTACCTCCTGTTACCTGTGATTACAAATCCCTAACTTCCCACAGCTTACTCTTTAACAAATGAATGCCACTGAAAACTTTTATGAGCCAGCTCAAATGTTATTCTCTCAGAAAAGTGAAGTTAGTCACTCCTTCCTCGGTGGTCCCAAGCCACTATATAAATGCATCCACTGGGTGTTGTGCATTTTTTAAATCATTCTGTTAATTACATACTTACCTGTTCCATAAATGGGGCTCTTTCGAGGCAGAGAATATGTGTTATGTTGCTCATTGGAAGCACTGAGAATAATATAAAGATTGCTGATGGATAAATTAATAAATGAAAGTATGAGAAAAGGGTTTTTTGGTTTTTTTTTATTTAGAGGACATGAGATCTTACGGAGGATGGAGCATTTGGATTTGAGTATAAATTTCTCTACTTTGAAAATATGCTATTAAAAATGATTTTAAAATCCCCTCTGGGTCATCAAACTAATACTTAAGGTAAAAAAAAATTCTGAAATTACAGCCATATTCAGTGAAGCAGGGGAGAAAACCACCTCCTCTCTCTACCCAGAAGCAACCATCATTAATATTTTAGACGTGTTTTCTTTCAGCCTTGTACTAGGCATTTTTCTCTATATAATTGAGATAATATAATTTTATAATCTACCTTCCTTACTTAATGCTATATCATAAGTATTTTCATTATCATTAACAAGCATTATAAATATAATTGTTAATGGTTGCACTCCATTCCTTCCCATGAATATATATCATGATTTACATAATCATTTTCATAGGACTGCATTTTTAGGTGGTTTCCAGTTTCTTGCTCTCATAAATAATGCACATATTTGTTCATAAATATTTATTACAATTTCTGATTACTTCCTTGAGATGCATTCCTAGAAATAGAAATAGTGGGTCAAATGGTGTTAGAATGTGAAGGCTTTTGAGAAATATTGCCCAAGCATTTTATAGAAAGTTGCTAGCAATTTATGCCCCTACGAGCACTGTGAGAGGTTTATGTTTGATAACATCTTGGCAAGCACTAGATAATACCAGCATTATTATTAAATTATCTTTATCTTCTCTTTCTTTTTTCACTGAAACAAATCTGTCATCAGATCCAGCTGTTTCTTGTTGTAAACTGCTGCTACATTTCTCCCCTTCCTTCCTATTTTCAAGTTGCTGTCCTAAACCAGATTCTCAGTTATTTTACACATATGAATGTGCCAAAATCTCTCACTCACATTTGTCCGCTTCATATCTGTGGACTTAACTTCAGCCTATTCCAAGTCCCTTTGCCTGGATAGTCAGTATCGCATAAGCTCAAGTCCAATTATTCTTTAACTGATCCAAGTGAATGATGTTTGTTTTCTCAAGGCAAGAACCATTCATGTAATGATTGTTTCAGCCAACGTCTGATGAGCATCCATCACGTGCCGACACTGTTGCAGACACCACAGCTACGAGGAGAAGAGGCGCAGTCCCCACCTGCAAACATCTCACGATCGAGTGGAGAAGAAGAAGAGTGAGTAAGTGGACAACAAGCACAGATCGACAGCTGCTTCGGGAGGAAAGAGGAGAAACTGTTACGATCTAGGGAGGCCTAGAAAGGCTTTATGGAGAAAGCAACACCTAGGCGCAAGTCCTATGGCTTGAGAGAATAATTCATTGAGGCACAGCCATCTGCTATGGACTGAATATTCGTGCTCCACCCCTCCACCTCTGCCAGTTCTTCTGTTGAAATCCTAGCCCTCAATGTGACAGGATTAGGAGGCAGGGCCTTAGAGAGGTAATTAGGTCATGAGGATGGACCCCTCAAGAATGGGATCAGTGCCCTTATAAGAAAAAGTAAAGAGCTTGCTTCGCAGTCCTCTCTCTCTGCCGTATGAGGACACAGCAAGAAAGGGGTCTTCTGCAAACCAGGAGAGGCCTCTCACCAAGAACCCAACCACGCTGGCACCTGATCGTAAATACTGCAACCACCAGACTGAGAAATAAATGACTGTTACCAAAGCCATTCAGTTTATGGTATTGTTACAGCAGCCTGAACTAAGGTACCTTTCCAGACAGAGGTACCGGCAGGTGTAAAAACACAGAGGTGTGAGAGGGAACATAGGAAAGGACAAGCCAGAGAGTAAGAAAAAATATTTGCACAACATCTACTTTATAAATGAGTTGTAAACAAAGCACATTAGCTAAAAACTAAGGTTAAGTATGGGCTTTAGTTAAATAATGTGTCAATTTTGGTTCATTAATTGCAACAAATGTACGATACTAATATAAGATTAAATTAAAGACCCAAATGTGAAAAGTATATTTTCAAAACTTCTGTAAGAAAACGTAGGATAATTCCTACATAAAACTGGGAGAGGAAAGGAGTTCCTGAATCAGACATTAAAAGCACAAATCATGGAAGGAGAAGAGGCACAGTTCCCATCTGCAAATGTCTGAAGATCAAGTGGAGAAGAAGAGTGAGTAAATAGACAGTGATTTTATCATACACTGATGAAATTACTACGTCAAAATTTTAAATTTTTGAATGAGAAATCACCATAAACACAAGCCAAACACTGAGTGACAATATTTGAAACCTATAAAACAAAGTATTAGTAGTCAAAATATTTAAAGAATGCTCTTAAACCATGAGAAAAGAACAAAAATGTTTACTTTTTAAATAAATTCAGATAAAGTACTTGTTTAATAAATAAGAGATTATAAAGTCACTAGTATTATTCCCTTTAGGAAAACCATTTTCAAAGTCAACTCTTAGTTTTAACAGAAATAATTGTTAGAAACTTTATTCTACAATTTATTCTACAATTCTATTTTTCTTTTAAATTGAATTATTTTTAAAAATTTAAAGAAAGAAAAAAACCAGCAAATCAACAGAAAATAGAAAAGAATATTATAATGGTTTAATTTTATGTCATAGCTTGGCTAGATTATAGTTCCCAGTTGCTTGGCTCAACACCAGTCTAAATATTGCTGTGAAGGTAATTTTCAGATGTGATTAATGTTTAAATCAGTAGACTTTGAGTAAAGCAGATAACTCTCCATCATGTGGGTGGGCCTCATCCAATGAGCTGAAGGTTTAAGAGCAAAGACTGAGTTTTATTAAGGAAAAAGGAATTCTGCCTCCAGACTGCAATATAAAAATTCTGCCTGAGTTTCCAGCCTTTGAACTCAAGACTGCAATATCATTTCTTACTTGAAGCTCCAGCCTGCCAGCTATCTTTGTCAGTCCCCATAATCACATGAGCCAATTTCTTACACTATCTCTCTAGATAGATGATAGATAGATAGATAGATAGATAGATAGATAGATAGATAGATAGATAGATGTAATATATATACACACATATATATTCCTACATTATATATATATTTATGATATATTTATGATATACATATACTTAGTATATATGCATATGTGTGGTGTGTTTGTATACGTGCGTGTGTGTGTATATATATGTATATCCTATAAAGGTAAACAACAATTTGGTCAGGCTGGACATGTATATGTTGATAATTCAGATGTTCCACATTTAGGGATATAATCTAGGGAAATTCTTATACATAGGCCAGAGGAGATAAATAGAAGATTGTTCACTGTAGCATCATTTGCACCAGCAAAGAAAAAAGAGAGAGAAAAAAAGGAAAACAATCTGAAAGCCCATCAACAGGAAAGCATACGTAGTGACTTTTTAAATGGAATACAACAGCTATCACGATGGGAACCACAGATGTATCAGCAGACACAAAGAAAAAAGAAAAATACAAGTTGTATGTTGTAAAATGACGTATACCGTTTGATATCATGTGTGTATTTTAACACACAGTATCAAATGCTGTTTGTAAATGTGTAATGAATGTTTATGCACATATGATAAATATTTTTAAAAGCATACATTGGAAGAATGAACAACTCCATGGCTTCCTGCCTCTGATGAAGGAGAGAAGAAGGCAAAAAGGAAATGAGAAGCTAAATAGAATTTCAACTAAATTTATATTCTGTTCTGTCAAAGTCTGAAGCATGTATACAAATGTTAAGATCTGTTAATAACAGGGTGGGAAATACACGGATGTTTGTCATATTACATTATGACTGCCAGTATATTCACTTTTTTATAATTAAAAGAATAATTTCAGGAACCCAATGAGGGGCGAAGGTGGCATGGGAGTAGTGCAATGGTAATCAAGAAAAGCGGACAGGAGTGGCCAGGCCATCAGCAGTCCTGACCCTAGCACAGACGGTAAGAGAGAGGGAGCAGTGAGGAGGCGTGCCCTGGATCTCTGGTGTGGGTGACTGTGTAGGAGGAGGTACCACTCACTGAGAGGGGACTGGACAAGGTGAAGTGAGTCTGAAGTGATGACAATCTTCTACTGTCCTGGTCATACTGTGAGGTATATTACAAACACAAAGTAGATGATTTCTTGACTGATTTAAAAGGAAATACTTGGGAAGCTGGCAGAAAGACCTTCTACTTCAAAGACCACATACTCCTTCTTTCTAGGTATTTTGGGTAAGTTAGGTCTATGTACTCATCACAGGCCCAGTCAACTAGGTAAATAAGCACAGGGGAAACTTTCTCTCATTATCCAGTATAGATACCGTAGACAAAGGATTCCAAGTGAATCTTATTCTGAGCTTTAATAACACCCTGGAGAATACAGCTGTTACATTTCAAGTGGCAGAATATGGCTCCCCTTAAAAAAAAAATCAATAGATTCTCTGGAGGAAAGCAGTAAATGACTCCCTTTTTAGAATTTCATCAGTAGCTTTCCCGTCACACAGGCACAGTCTATAAAATCAGAGCCAAAGATGATCTGGCTGAAAAGAAAGTCAACAATAGCTTTTCTCACACTTGACATGTTTGCGACGTTTGCCATTTCTTGCTAGAAGTCCCTTCAAATCTAACCCAGCTCCCGTAGAGCCTCAGCGACCAAGGTGACCTCCCCCTTGACCTCACCTTGTTTCTCCTTGACCACCGCTAGGTGCCAAGCAGAAATAACTGACACAACACTTACCACAACATGTTGGAATTCCGTGTTCTCATGCTTTTTTTTAAAGATTCATTAGGCTACTTGGGAACAAGAGGCAATGTTGGATTAAGGGGCAGGCCTGTCTGTCAGCTACTTGGCACTGGTAATCTATAAGGAATTATAAAACAAAGCAGGAGCAAACCAGAAACATGGCACCCATTGGATTATATTTGTTCATTCAATTCTTAGATGACAAGCAAAAGGGAGACTGGCTCCACTGCCTTCCAGGGAGATGACACATCTGAGTGGAAAGATCAAACACTTCTCACCAGCCTCAGTCTGTCTCCTGCACATTTTTATTGCAGATACATGTAATGTTCAGTGTGCAGCTCTGGCCTCACCACTAACCCAGTGACCAGCCCAGTGGGCACTATCTGGTGTCAGCGAAATCATCGACAATCCCCAAATCAAATACTGCACAACTTCGTTCTATTGACTAAGACTCAAGTGTTTATCAGAGTATTTACAATGTAAACTCTTTAAATATGACCACCAAGGGGTTGTCTGGTCCAGAAAACTACAATCCCCATAGCATTTCACATAGTTAAAATATTTTACCTCCAGACATTTAACATCTCGCATATGAACATGAAATGTATAAAAGTCTTATCTATAGAAAGTGAGTTTTTCCGCACCCTACTAAGTAAATGGGCTTTTTTCTTTTTGTTTTGTTTTAATGTGTTTTGAAGGGGCTTCAAGTTATTGCCTACATGAGTCCTTTCCACTTCTCAGTCTGGCTGTATGTGAGACCATGTGTGTAGTCCCGACCTTCATCCCTAACACAGTGCCTGATTCCTCGCTGGCGTCCAACAGGGATCTGACGACTGGATTAATTAATTAAACAATCAACACTCAGTATCTGCTCACCCTTCAGCATTAGACTATCCATGAGCTCCTGTTATAGCCCACGTTATTATAGCACAAATCTGATTGTTAGAATCTTGTCAAAATCAAATACCTACTGGTCTTGTTGAATCTCCCAATCATGGGTATATGCTTGGGACACATTGACCTAATTTTATGGACAGATACTATTATGGATAAAGTATTGAACTCAGTTATGAGTCCTAACTCAGGAAACACAGAGACCCTACCTGACAACATTTGAATTGTGAGCATACTCGTTGACCTTACTTCTTGCCTTGACCTTGACCTTTGTACATGCATATTTGGTAGCAAGAGGGAGGAAAAATCTGTAGGTGTTTTTCTGATCTACTATTTGAAAAAGATGAAGAGTTTCTTAAAAAGTAGTGGAAAGAGAACACAAAATCAGAGCTCTTACTCCAAATACAGTTGGAAAGATAAAGAACACTAACACTGATGGAGCACCTATTATATGCCAGCTGTTTACCCTGCCATCTCACTGAATTCTGAACTTCTCTTGAGCCGTGTGCTACTGACTCCATTTTAAAGGTGAGCCATTAGGATTCAGAGAAATTGAGGAATTTATTAAAGCCATACACAGAGTAGGGTGCCCAGCATCGGCATCTAGGTCTGCCTGGAACCTTGCTCAACTACGACGTTCACTGGGTTCATCGCTGGGATTAATGTGTATTCTCCAACCTGAAACCCCACTCACTTAACCCACACCACACCCTGAGAAGGCAGGAAAGAGGTATTTTTTAAATTATTTTCATAATGAAATTTGAAAGTCAGAGGAATTAGAGGGAAGACCACCAACAGATCTCAGGGAGATTGTCAGACACTATCAACCTGTGCCAGGCTAGAGAGGCTAGTGGTGGCTTTCAGTCCCAGCATGCCTATGAAACAAAACACACAGTACCAGCTAGTATTTAGATTATTATTAAATCTATTGTTTAAAAGGGCTTGCTGTAGTGGTGGTTGTTGGGAAAAGAGGGCGCCAACGGGTGGGCTCGGGTTTTCAAAGACCTTTCATCATTTAGATATGTCTCCTTTGAGAATCACTGAACAGGAAATAAAAAGGTTGTTTTATCATTTTGGTTTGATGGTGATGGTGTTGTTTCCCTAAGAAGAAAGATCAGCCGGGTTAAATCCTGTCACAGAAAGTAAATGAATGATTTACTTTTAAACTCGTGCCACTCGCCACTCGATACTACACACACAATACGATCACACCCTGTGCTACTCAAAGTGAGGGCCGTTAACAAGAGGCAGCAGCACCAGCTGGCAGCCTGTAAGACATGCAGAATCTCAGGCCCCACTCCATGCCTGTTGGTCCAGAACTTGTGCTTTAACCAGATCCACAGGTGATTCTTATGCATTTCAGCTTTTGAGAAGCCCTGGTCCACACTCTTCCTGAATACCTCGTCTATCTCCCCCCGTTGCCCAAAGTGAGCAATCCTTACCTGTGTCCCCTGTCATACATGTATGGCCCCGTGTTGAAACGGTGCACTTAAAGGTCTCCCTTTCATGCCTGAATGTAAGCTCCTCAAGACAAGATCTCGTGCCTTCCACATTCACCACTATGATTGTTGGCACCTTACAATGCCTGGCACAGAAAGTTTTCAGTAAATATTTAGGAATCCCACAGGATTGTGAGCTTCTCAAGGTCAAGAACCACATATGGATATTTGTGTATCTCCAAAACCAAGCAAGGTTCTGGCATATAATAAATGCTCACTTTGTGTTGATCCCCTGACTCATACCAGAAAATGAAATGGACTGAAAATGTGCCCATTGTATCAAATGTCACATTTGTCAACACAGTGTCTTCAAGCCCTCATTAAGTACTAATCCCCCGTGTCTTCACCCCATTTTGCTTATTAATAACAACATCAGTACACACTTGAATAGTTCTTTTCACTTTGTAAAGTAATCTTCACAATTCCATTAATTCTTGGATTGACACTAAGAAGTAGTGTTCTTGATAGTTAAAGCATGAAATTCAACTAAGACCCTGACAGCTAAAGAGTCAGATTCAAAGACAGTGTGTGATTTTTCCCAAAGTCAAAGGCAGGTAGGTGACAGGGTCAGGCTGTGTCCTTAGCTCTTCTGGTCCAGTGTTCTCTCCCACTATACCACCCTGATCGTTGTAATCAGATGGCATCCAATCTTTTGGGAAAGTCACTCAGACATCTGCTGAGACTTGGTTTTAGTTTCTATTTTTGTTATAACTACTTCATTCAGCTCTATATACTAATTGTCTTTCTTTTTTTCAAAGAAATGTGTCTGTTTGCTTTTGTAGTAAGTGCCTTCTTCATCTCCACACTCATTTATTTATTCATTCATTCATCTGTCCAACAACTTTTCATTGACTGCTCTGGACAGTGTCAGCCCAAGAGTGATCATTCAATATTTGTTTAATTGAGCTGATTGGCTTCCTTTGATCAATATAGATGATTTGGGTCCCTGAGATCCACTGGTAAAATAATCACACTGCTAAATGAAAATTACAAAGTTATTGAACATTAGAGCTGGCAGATGCCTTCAGAGATTGCATCCTCTCGCCCCCACTTCTGGCAGGTGAAGAGGCTGAGCACCATCAGAGAGGAAGAGTGACATGGCGGAGTTCAAGTTACAAGATGTTTTATGTAGCTTTTCCTGTAGGGACCTGAATTATCTGTCTGATACGTGTGCACTGATCACAAGGCAAGTTGTTGACAGACCCCACTTAACTTGGGCATAGAATCAAATAAGTAAAAACTACCCCCAAAGCCCCCATATGATAGTTAGATGCTCTCTAAAGCTTGCAGCCAACAACATACTCAGATTGCTGGTCCTAAGAGAAATCTGGAATGACTGGGAGGGACGCCACATATAAATATTCATGATACAAACTCATCAAGCCTTGAACAAGAACATATATGAATAATTAACAAGGTGGTGATTTGCAGTATTGTGGTAACCTGGCTCCTAATAAGAGGCCAACTGAAGCTATGTTTTTCCTTTTACAAGGCAAGAAATTCAGGACAGTAAATTGTAGCGTTTGTTATCACTTGTGCGATACAGTTTTGGAAGTCTGAATCCTCAAGAAACAATTTTTCTTCTGAAGTAGTTACTCATTACTGACAGAGCTGTATTTAACTCAGTACATTCTAAGCTTTTAGAAGAAGTGACACAAAGGTATAATTATGTAGTTTATTCACTCACCTCTGTGACTTTCTTCTTTTTCACAGAATATCTAAGAAAAAGTAACACTGGCTCTTTTTGCTGTTTGATTCAGTATTGAAACATGAGGGTTATTCTCAGCGTACCTCTGTGATTTCACCTGACACCTTCACCTCCTTCTCCCATCTGCAGGCTGTGATCCGTACCCTCACCAAGAGGCACAAGCCAGGAGAAGCAGCAAAGGGAAAAGAGAGAGCAGCTCGGGTATCTGCCCTTGGCTGCTTTTCCTTAAGAACAGCTCTTCTCCCCACCTTTTCCATCTCACACAGAAGAAACTCTGAGAAATACAGTTTCATGTGCATCCTATAAAGGCGTGGTCCAATTTCTCTATACCAAATTTTTTCAGGAAAAAGAAAAGCCTACTCCTACAAGAAAATAAAAATTTGGGGGGAAGGAGTCATGATTTCTACGACTTTAGAAAGCCTTTTGAAACCATCCTTTTTTTTAACATTTTTAAAAATTTACAATGTTGCGTCCATTTCTGGTGTACAGCGCAATGTTTCAGTCATACACGAATCTATATATATTCGTTGTCATATTCTTTTTCACCGTAAGCTACAAGATATCAGATATAGTTCTCTGTGCTGTACAGTATAAACTTGTTTATCTATTTTATATATACCAGTCAGTATCTGCAAATCTCAAACTCTTAATTTATCCCTTCCCAACCCCTTCCCCCTGGTAACCGTAAGTTCGTTTTCTATGTCTGTGAGTCTGTTTCTGTTCGACTGTTAAAGTGATCAACTTTTAAAGCTAAATACAGGTCCACCCTATGACCCAGCAATTCCACTCCTCAGGACAGATAATGAATATATTTGTCTACCAAATGAGAAGGATAAGACTTTCACGGATGTTTTATTCATAATAGCTGAAACCTAGCACAACCCAAATGTCTACCTACAGTTGAGTGGATAAATAAACTGCAGAGTATTAATAAAGCAGAATACAGCAATAAAAGAGGGCACCTGCGATGGGCAACATCACTGTGCAGTCTCACAGACACAACGCCACGCCGTGACTGAGTGAAGGAAGCTAGCCACCAAAGAGTACACTCTATATAATTTAATTACATGAAATTTAAAAACAGGAGAAGCTGAACTGTGATGACTGAAGTCAGAACATTGGTTATGTCAGAGTTTCTTTCTGTAATCTACCTGGTATGTTTCCATGGTATAGAAGACTTCAAAAAGTTCAGCATTCTGGAGAAGTGTTGTCAGGAAAAGAAGATGCAAAATTCATGTTTATCATTCTACTGAAGAGTATATTTGCAATAAATAAAAACTACTGAGATTTTTCTCATCCATATGAATATCGATAATCATTGATTGAATCAGTAAATATGAATATATGATGGACAAATTTTGTTCAGCTGTGTTATATAAAAATGTGGTTTGAGATTTCTTATTTTTCCTTATATATAGAAATATTCCATGGCTTGGTTTAAAGTCTTCCATTCTCAATTTTTAAAACAAGTAAAATAAATAATTTTGTAAGTGAAAAAAAAAAAGAATATTGGTTATCTGATTTTGGTGTAAATGGACAGGGGAGGTATGATCTTAGAAAGTGGCATGAAGGTTCCCTCTGGGGAGTTGAAAATATTATATATGTGTGTGTGTGTGTGTGTTTGTATATTTACATTTACATGTAAAAATCAATTTGTTCACAAGATTTTTGTGTCTACACCTCAGTAAACGTGTTGTTTAAATGATAATTGACCCTTTCCTCTGAACAGCTGGAAATTTCTGGAATTATGTATACAGTGGTGTTGCTAGCCTACTGCTCTTTCCCTCAGCAGCCACCCACTTTGGGTCATCCACGTTTTTTTCATAAGGGAGTTCCTCTTAGGAAAGCGTGTATCCTGACCACAACAAGATATTCTGAAATAAAAAGTTAAACACATCTTTAACAAAAAACATTTTAACAAAATCATTGTCATCAAACATGCAAATTCGGGGCAGATGTGTTCGGAGGAATAACCCAAGTCCACCCACCACTAGAAGAAAAGTAAAACCAAATAAGAACTTCTGAAATATTCTAATGAGTTTCCCCTCTGGCTTCTGGTCAAGACTGGCAACAGGAATATATTAATGCCATGAGAAAGTCCTCTCTGCATGCAAACAACTAGAATTTTCAGGCTATCTGTGCAGAAAAGATGAAGCCCATTTGGGGGTGACCAATTGCATCATTTCTTATATATATTTCTTTTCTCATTTAACACCTTTACGATCAGTAGCTTTATAAAGCAAGGCTTACTGATATTAAGCAACTTTTCTCCCAAGGGCAAAGGGCTTTTTGGTTGAGGACCCCAGCGGGAGTCCTCACCGTCTGTCCCCCAGCTTCTGTGGCATGCCTCTTCTGATCTGACTGGTTGGCTTTCTTGTATTCCTTCTAGACTGAAATATTTGGGAAGGAAAATATTTAAATAATAGATTATTTAAGTTAGCCATAGCAGGTTTTTCCCCAATAAAGTACATGGAATCTTTTTTTTTTTTAGTCCATCTGGATGAAAAATTTGCAAATTTATCATGTCACAAATCAAATGCAACTAAAAGTGATACTTTATAATTCATACAACAGTTTTATCATTTATCTTGCTGCTCTAATTTGTCCCTCCTTCTGAGAATTTTGGAGGTGGGTTAACGGTCATGATCCCTGACTTCAACCCTACTTACTGCTCTCAGGTACCTGTTCAAGGTACATCCTGGTAACCAGACAGTTCACATCTGATTTTAACCAAGAGCTGGTCCCTAACTGTTACCTGTCTCTGTGCTTTTGACACTGGAACCTAATAGAACCACATTCTAGAAACCAACTTCTTGCCTCCAACAACCACTCCCCCTCAGACTTGACTTTCCAGCCATTCTGGCCACTTTTTCTTTCACACATAGCCTCCCAACATGCTCTACAAGTAGCAGAAATTGGAGGAAATATGCAGTGTATCGAAAACCTTATATGGAAACGATGTCTGAAAGAGCTAGAAAACCGCTAGTACTGCCAGGTTTTTCTTGACTCCAACAGTCTTGCTCAAGAAAGCTGTGGTGCACTGGTTACCCAGGCAGACCAGGGGCAGTCTGGTCAGGTTCTATTGCCTCACAGTCTGTTTGCAACTGGAGATGCTTCTTCAGGGAAGCAGAGCAGAGCATCATAAGTTCCTGAGGTTGCAAAAGGCTGCACATGACGGTCAAAGGGGATTTGCTGCCTTTATGTGTCCAAAAAAGAATCATGGAATTGTACAAATCTGACCAGGCTAGCCAAAGTTATAGCTCATAGAAGGAGGGTAGTGATGGATAATTTTGATGCATTTTGATATGAAGCAATGTTTCTAAATTAAATAGCATAAGTAGAAACTGAAAGTTCTGGTTATTAAAACAGAAAGGGTGGGCCATATAACAGGAACTCTGCCCACTTAGAAATGTCAAGGAAAAGCTTATGACCTTCTCCCCTCTACTCTCACTCATGCCTGTGCCCAGGGGAGATTAATGGCCAGGGGAACAAGTGGTTCAGCTTCTCTCTGTGGCTTCTGTCCTGTGACAAGGTCACTGGAGCAGGGACTCTCTGCTCTGTGCCGGGTGGACGAAGTCAACTCAGGAGAAAACACTCGGAGCCCGTGCTGGTCTTGGGCCCAAGCCGTACATCCCAGTGTACACTGGCCAGTCATAAAGCTTAACAGAAAAAAGGCCCATGGGTGGGTATGTACCTGGGACATATATTCCAGGTATTCGGCAAGTCCGCATAATGCTAGAGAACAAAGCGCCCCTCCCACTTGGCTAGAGAGCTAAAACACTATTCATACAATTCTTTGCGTATCTTTTCTTGCTCCCATTCTTCTCCCACACATTTCCTGCTGCAGAGAGAACCACCACTGAACGTTGTGCTTATCACTTCCCAGGATGTTTTTATATTTACACTGTATTTATGCATTCCTCAACAATATCAAACTTTGCTTTGCTTATTTGTATACTTTTTACACGCATAGCATATTAACATATTCGTATCAACAGTTCCTTTTTCCTACTTGAGCAAAATGTTTTACTCAATATTATGTTGTCAGAATTTACTCATGTTGATAGATGCATTGCTAGCACATTCATCCTAACTGATTATGGCATTCACCAGGATTAACATACCGTAGATAGATATATGGTGATGGGTATTTAGGTAGCTTCCCATATTTCATTATTATAGACACACTAATATGAATATTCTGTGATATGTTTCCTTATAAACGTATGTGAGAGTTTCTCTAGGGGATGTATCTCAGAGAATTACTGCATCCTCAGGCAAGTGCATTTTTACTGTTACTACATTTTGCTAAAGTTGATATTTGGGTCTCTGATTCTTAGTTATTGCAGATCCCACAGGAGAGGGGAGATGATGAACACTTCCTCCTCCCTCTCCCTAAGGTCATCTTTCTTTCTCCTCTTTCTGCCTCATAAATACTTAACCATTTTCTAAGACTCAGCTAAGTTCCTCTCTTCTGTGAAAGCTTCCCTGGACCCCACAGGTAGAGAAATCACTCCCTCATCTGAGCCTTCACAGACGGCACTTCTACGGGGGACTTGTCAATTACCAAACCCGGTCTGTGTATCTACACGAATACCACAAAGACTATAATCTCCAGAAGAGAAACCTAAGAGTAGACTCAAACACACACACACACACACACACACACACACACACACACACACCCCACACACACAAAACAAACAAACCCAACATTGTAGGGACATTATGTCCTTCAACTGATTCCTACTAAACACCAATGATTAGAAAGGTTAGCCCGTAGTAGCATCCTCGGCATTGCCCTTGGTCCATCATAGCCTCTCTCATCCAGAACACTGGATTCTTTAGAAGTTGAAATGTCAGAGCAATTTGATTAACTCCAACATCTACAAACCCACAGATTAACATGGCCCATACCTACATGCCCCTTGCTGTCCACTTGACCAGAGAAGGTACCCATGTGAAACTACTATGAGGAGAAAAAGCCTTGTGCAGAATTACAGAATTATGGGGTTTTGAAAGCTAAAAGGCTTAGAGGAGATATTGGCAAAAACCTCCCTTTGATAAAAAAGAAATTGTCTTTTGAGGTGATGCTTTATCTGATAACACTACCAACTGGTAGCGAAGTCAGAGCTCATGGTAACTCATTTTCTTTAATTCAGCAAATATTTATAGAACACTCAACCATACCACATATCTATGTGTATGTTAATTAGGACAAACCTGAGGAACTCAATTTAATTAAAACCATTTTCTTGCAGTCTCCTGGCACAGAGTCTCACCTCCTTCGATCAGCCATTTAAATAGAGATCTTACCAAAGGGGGTTTCTGTCAGAAGGCAGAGAGGTCCATAAGAATACACGGGGAGCAGACTATGAGAAATATGAGTTGAGTGTGGATCAGCACTGCCCATGTCCCTGGATTCCCTGGTGAAGAATTCCAGCACGGGAGCCTCCAAGGAATCCATGGAGATGCCCATCAGAGGAAGAGTTAGCTGAACTCATCAGGCTCAGAAAACAAGCAGCAAACTTACAACTGACAAACTAAGCGTTTTCCCCCACCTATCCGCATTTCTCCCCCTGCATTTAACCCAGGATAGGTTGCCCACTTACGCTTAAGAGAACAGCTAAGCAAATGTTCGGATAGAAGGGAGGAAAGGAGGGAAGGAAAAAAGAAGAAAAGAAAAAAGGAAGATTTAATCACACCTCATCCTCATTCTCCCAAACACAAACTGCCCTGCAGGAGCTGCCCCAGCTAAGTGAGCGGGTTGGGAGGAGAGGCATCATTTTTGAATGAAGACTTAAGTATTAATTTGTAGCTGATCATGCTTATTATTCTGACTCATCTGTTTTTCATATACAAAATGATTGATTTTCTATTATTTAAGAATGTCCAAAAAATGATGCAATCTACCAAAATTTTCAACCACTGACCTGTGTAACTGCCCCCAGTAATTAAATAATAGAGTTAGGCACAAAATTGAAGCTCTGTTCGTGATTACATTCCATGAGTCCTTGTTGTTAAACACACCAGTTACAAATTTTACTAAGTGACAGGCAGTTTAAATGATATCATTTAATTCTTATCACAGCCCAACAAGTTGGATATTAATACACACACTTTACAGAAATGGGTTCAGAGAAGTTAAGTCATTAACCTAACTACATACGTTAGTCTGTAACCAGAAGAAGCCTCCTTCTCCCAAATAAACAGGATTTGTGTTGCTCAAAAGGCCATTCTCTCTGCTCTATCATGTCAGATAATAATGCAGACGAATGGTAGGATGAAATCACAAAATAAGTAGTACAATTTTTAATAGATGTAACATGAAAACTAGTCAGTGTCAAATCCAAAAGAAATCCCACAACCCCTCCAAAAAAGTCTTGGGAAGAACTGTAAGTGCCCACATCACTTTGAAAAACACCAAAGAGAAATTACGTTCATGACACACATAAAATTCCTTAAAACCTTCCATGTTTCCTCTAATCCCTCATGTAGTCAGCTGCCCTCAATCGTTCATCTCTTTCATCTCAAAAACACCCAAACCTCTTTCTAGACTCAAGGAGTTTACTGATTTTTCTAAGTTCCCTCACTAGCCTATCAGATCGATGGTTTCCTCCAAGGAGAAGTTCTTCACTCCTCATGATAATCATAAAGCAAACATTTCTCCCTTCTTGTATCCTGTCTACCCTGACCCTCATCACCAATATCAATATGCGAAGAAGTGTAAGAGATGACAGGAGAGTAGACAAGACCATGAAAATGATGCACTACGATGTTTTACTGCTCACACATAGGTTCACAGAATGAGAATCTCAATTTTCTTGAGTAACAGAAGGACTTCAAACAAGAAGAGCAATTGTATCAGGCCTCAAATCAGGAGATGAGTTTGAGGGCTTATTAGCTCATCAACATTATGCCTCCTCTTATTCCAAATGCTCAAAAGTTAAAAGCCAAATTCAAATACTCTCAATGATAAGACATTTGCTCCTACCTTTCAAAGGTACTTCCTGAGGAGAGCAGCCACCCCTAAGTGTAAGCTCTAGGAAACCTATAACCAGGTTCTCTAATTGAGCACTTTCCTTCCTTAGATTTTGGAAGAAGCATGAAAATGATTTACTGATTTAGGAACTGGGTGGAGCAGACCACAAAGGGACAAATCAAAAACATCTGGAATGAACTCGTTGGGGGGAAGGAGACAGAGAGAGAGAGAGAAGGGCTTTCAAATAAAACAAAGTACAGATGATTTGGCCAAATTTAAGCCAAGCCAAACACGCACGTTAAACATTGCACTTGGGTCGAGTTCAATAGCGGGAGCCGGCAAGAGGGAGCGTCCGCCAACATTGCATCAGACGCACATTGTGGATAGAGGAAATGAGTTTAGTCAAGCCAGCTGTGACTTCAAAGGGGCTGCTTTCTCGGAGAACAGTGGGAAAGGGTTCCCTCTTCAGTGGAGATTGCAAAGTTCAGCCAAAGCCAGTCCAAAGGGAATGGACTTCAGGAGGAGGAGAATTAGATTCAGTGCACAAGAAAGAGTGTCCTTCCATGAAGTCGCTTGAGAGAAAGGGAAGGAACATGACGGGGAAGAGAGTCAAGAGGAAAAGCTCCCGACACTCATTTGGAGTCTGCAGTCCTGTGTGCAGAGTTATTAAATGAGGTGTTTGTGTGTAGACAGCATTGCTCTTCAGTTCAGACACCTGAATTGTGTTCCCAAATCTGTGGGAGGAGAGGTCATAAGATTTGCCCCCCAAATGACTCCCACAGACACTTCCTTCCCTCTGTATTTCTAGAAAACCACACATTTCTCTCCAATTATTTACTCAACACAGATCTACTGAGGGACAAACAGTGGGTTAGACCCTGGAAGTACAAAGATAAACAAGACAGTCCTGTTCCAGGACTTCACAGCCTGAAGGAGAGCCAGACATCAATAGAGGATAACAGATTTGAGCAGCGTCTTACACTAGAGCAGAGATGCCCAAAGGATGATCACCTGGCCAGGACCAGCATCACCCGGGAACCTGTTAGAAATGCAAACCCGCAGAACCCAGCCCAGACACACTGAACCCGAAAGATGAGTTTGGTTTAACCAGCTCTCCAGGTGATTCGGAGACATGCTGAAGTCATAGAACTGCCTTGATAGTGAAAAGCAAAAAGGACCTTGGAGCAGAGACACAGTACACCTGAGCCAGTTTTGAACTGTAGGTCATCTGTAGGTCACTTCTCAGCCCCTTCTAGGCTAGAT
The DNA here is from genome assembly GCF_009834535.1 of Camelus ferus. Classification (NCBI taxonomy): domain Eukaryota; kingdom Metazoa; phylum Chordata; class Mammalia; order Artiodactyla; family Camelidae; genus Camelus; species Camelus ferus. Next base: position 9,631,459 of record NC_045720.1, on the reverse strand, counting down.
TCTAAATAGACTGCTCCCTGGTAATTCACAAGAAGGATACACAGGTGTGTGTCTTGTCTCTCAAAGGAAATTTTAAGAACTTTAAGGGAAGAGGCTGATGATCCTTTAAAATGTTCTTTCCTTTCTCCTCCTACTTTCAGAGATTAGTCCAATACTTGGAAGATACAGGCACTGAAATTTACTTTAAGTAGTTAATTCAGAACTTCGATGGGTGCCAGAGTTACACATTTGCAAGGAGAAACTGGCACATTTACACTTACAAATTTTCATAACTTTGGTTGGTGGAAGGAGAACATAAATGTTATCTTTTCCAAGCACTCATCGGATGCTTGAGTCCTCTCTGTGGTATCTTTGCCAAATGTTTGTCCTTCTTCTGCTTGAGTCCCTCCACCGATCTCACTATCTCAGGACTGCGGTAGCCTTCCTTTCAGACAGCTCTGCTGGAAAGAGCTAGCTTCTCCTGGGCTGAAATCCATCGTCATTTAAATTCCATTTGTTAGTTATAGTCCTATCCCTTGGGAATCCATAGCAAAGATACTTACATATTAATGTGACATTTTTCAAGTATTTGAAGATAGTAATTATGTAGCATATGACAGAGGTTAAACTCACAGACTCTGGAAGCAGACGGCCTGTGTTCAGATTCTCGTGCTGTCACTTATGAGCTCTGTGACCTTGAGAGTTATTTACTCTATCTGCAGCTTTGTTCATATATATATATATATATATACATATATATATATATATACATACACACACATACAATGGCATTACACAAAAGGGCTTTTGTAAGGAGCACTTGAATTAATATATGTAAATGTACCTGGAACACAGTAGAGTGCTCTGAAAGTTTTAGCTAGTATTAATCACCATCATTATCATAGAGAGCTTGTCAGATACCTGACATCGGCCATCTAATTCCACAGTCATTCACTAGGGGAGCCTACTCACTCCTAGGGGTTCAATCACTTTCTATATATTTGTGAAGAACCTCTTCATTCTCCTTCTGAGCACACGGCTAGATGTCAGTGGCTAGTGGTGGCCATGTGAATTGCTCTGGCCACGATAATTTGGACAGAAATCATGAGCACAACTTTCAGACCTGGTCCCTAAAACCATCCGCAGAAATCCTCCTCTCTTTCTCTTAGCTCATCAGCTGGTTGAATGCACAGGAACCAGCCAGGGACTCCAAGAAGGCCCTAGGGTGGGGGGGTGGGGGGTGGCGCCACAAGTTGGAAGAAGCATAGATGCCTGAGTCAACACTTAGGCAACACCTACAAGAGCCACCAGATTGGAGGACTGGGCTCGGTGTGAGTAAAAACAAACATTTATTGTGTTAAACCTTTCATATTTTGTAGCCTACCATGACTACTCTAATTTATCTCTTGCTCAGACTTTGCTTCTGAGCTTCAGGACACCACGTCACTTTCCATTCAGCTTTTCTACGTGAACCCTCAAATAGGGTAATAAGGAAACTCAAGGCTTCTGGGATCAGACCTTGTGTGTGGACATACTAGTCCTGCCAGGTACCAGCTGAAAGACCATGAGTGAATTATATGAACTATTCATCACTGCATGGACTTCAGAGTTGTGAGAAAGTCAGATGAGTAGATGTTTACAAAGCAGAACAGTCATGGGTCCATAGTAAACAATAAATGCCAGGTGGTACAGTCATTATGACCGTCCCCGTCCCAAATCTGCTCCTCTCCCTGGGTTTCCCATATGGACAACTGGTAGTTTCCCCACCATCCCAAGGCTGTTAAAACCAGAAACTTGCAACCTAATCTTGAGGGGTTTTTTTCCCATCACCCCACATGGATTAAATCATCAATAACTGATAAATTATACTCCCTAAATATTTCTCAAGTTCATCCACTTCCATCCTCTTTTGTTGTCCCCTCCTCATCCTTCTCAAGGTCACCTGCATATGTCGCTCTACTGTAATTGCATCCTTACTAGTCTTTTCAGATCCATTCTTCTGCCCTTCGAATACATTCTTCACAGAGAATTGTTAATGTTCTTTTTAAACTCAAATCTGATATGGTCACTCCAAAATTTAAAATGTATTAATACCTTCCATCAACTGCTGCTAAGTCCAAATGCTTTACCCATCATTTCAGCCTCTCATCACAATCCACGTGACTTCATCTTCAGAGTTCAGCCAGGCTGGGCTTTTGTTGTCTATAAAGGTGCCACAGATTGTCCTATCACGTTGGCTACCTCTGCTTAGCGTGATCTTTTCCTCACCCCCAGTTTACCTAATTAATTCCCTATCATCCTTTACATTTCAGCTTAAGTGCTAGACTCCTCAGAAAGCCTTCTTAGCAATCTCTGTCCACACTAAAGATATGCCCACGTAGCACACACCATACTTCTTCATTAAAGTCAGTGCACTTGTCATCATTGGCACAACCATGTCTTCCCAGCTAGCAAGAAAGCCTTCTGAGGCCCGGGACCTCATATGCAGGGTTCTCGGTCTAGTATTGGCTTGTACGGAGAAGGGGCTCAAACTTTTTTAGGTGTATTAGTCTCTTTAGGTGACTTTGTGTATATGTCTCCCCTGTGAATTTTTATTTGCTTGGGTCAGGAAAATGAGTCCTACAATCAATCCATGTGCCTAACTCAATCCACAAATTTAGAAAATGCAGCATCTGACCCTTTTGAGCTCAAAATCTAGTGGCTTTGACAGATATACAAAGTAAAAACCACATTACCGTATCACGCATATATAACAGAATGATTCTAAGACCTCCATTGGTGGGTGATGGGTTATTTGGAATGGGTCCAAAAGTAGCATGTTTCTAGAAACAGTCTTATAAGTGTGCTCGTATGCTAAACATCAAACAATTCCTCCATCCACATTTCACAGTGGATGTGTGATACCAGACCAGATCAAGAAATACAGGAGATGATGAAAGAAAATTGGAGTTCAGAACTAAACCAGGTTGTTTTCAGGTCAAGAAAAGGTTTGTGTTGGTCCAAAATGTGACGAAGTACATAGCTGGAGATGGAACAATACAGGGATGCCTGATGAACAGCACCACATAGAGAAAATACGTCCTAGGGAAGGAACCACCGGAAAGCAGACTCAGCACAGTCACTGAGTTTCAGTAATGAGGCTTCAGAGTCTAGTTCTAAACCTACTCGCCCTGTTGTTGATGTAAGTATGGAATTTCTCTCAACAACACTTTCTTTTTTTTCTCATCAGTAAAACAGAAATGATGGGCCTCAGGTCATCAGATTCTTTAAGACAACACTAACTGTATCTGAAGCTCAGAGAAGTTAAGAATTTTTCCTGGAGGAACTTCCTAATAGCTGATAAAAGCTAGGTTCATACCTACACCGCCAGACTCTCAGTCTAGAGCTCTTTCCATTAATTCCTAAGGGAATGTCTTCTCCCTTACAAAAAAAATAATAAAAATAAGTGGATATTGCCAAGAAAGAAACAAGGTAAGCGAAGGCTAAGTTCTACTGAGTGCTCATAAGCATCCTGACTTATATCGGGTGATGTGTGTCAAATTGAAACCCACAGAAGACATTCTCTGTTTTAGAGAGGTTTATGGTCACATTTTCCAGAAGAGTTGTAAAAGGGAAAAAAAGCCAAAATAAGTGGCCCAAATTCAACAACACTAGCACTTTCTTCTGCCCTCAGTCAAAGAGGAAAAAAAAAACTTGATATGAGCCTTTGGCTCTGGCAATAGTTTTGCATTAGTCCCTGAAGCATGTGGGTTTCCTTCAGCTTCTTTGGAGTCATGACCAATAGTTCTGTCGCCTTCTCTGGTTCTAATAAAACCCTGTGATGGGTTTTGGATTACGTTCATTTCAAGAGGACCCCTTGTCAGTCCTCTAGTGGCCTTTGTTGTCCACAGCCGCTTGCAATGAATCTGGGGGCAAAGGTCTCTGGTTACACCCACCACTGAAATCAGACTCAGCTACGCAACACGAGGAACGCATTATAGGGTGGAATCCAGCACTGGTCCCCGCAGGACGAGGGCAACAGCTCCGCAGCTATTCTCCGTCTTTACTTTTGATAATTCTATAACCCAGTGCCTCTTACATTGGAGACATCCAGGATTTTTTTTTAGCAACTCTGACCTGAACAGAAAATAAAATAGCACAGCAGCAAAGGAGTCAAATCGAGTCTCAGGAATGTTTTCTCCAAGAGAAGAGGTCGAGTAAGTTTAAATACAAAGACTTACAAATCCCTCCAAGTAATTTCCCCTCCTTAATAGTTTCAGCCAGGGCCTTATTATTATTCACCCCATGTTTGAATAATGAAGCGCTTAGATCACTGCATTCATCAAGGGAAGTAAATGCTGTGTATTCTAAAAAGCACTTTGAATAAAGCTCTCTCCCTCTGTGTGAGGCCATACTTCACTGAGTTCTCCTAATAGTTAAATGCATAGTTCTGGCTTGAAATTCAAGAATTTGAAAAATTGTGTAACACCCACTGCACCAGGGAAATCAGACCACACCACATTTCAGAGCCTTCATCATCCAAGCAAACTCTTCCAATCCCAGATTATCACAGAGTGTTAAGATTTCATGTCTGTACACATACATACCAGACTATTGCAAATAGCATCAAGATTATAGATATATAATACTATGAATTACAAATATATGAATTTTATTCTGGTTCTGGTCCTCAGGCACTGCTTCACAGCAGTAGATTGAGTTTGGAAGTTCTGAGCCTCAGTTTCCTCATCTGCTAAACGGGTTAATGAGTTTGTCTTGCTCACCAGTCAAGGTTATTTTATAGCCCTAATCAAACAATGAGGTCCTGGGACTCTGATGCAGGATATATCCAGTGACTTCTGGGGGAAAGGTATTTCCTTAGGTCATGTGCCCCATCTAGCCTGGAATTGCAATGATTCAGAGGACTTGTTCACTGCCAAGTGCTCAGCATCTCTGATATCTTCTATGAGAGATGTAGCAGACTTGATTGGAGAGCTGAAAGGCCTGCTCTGAGCAGGGCACAGCCTCCTATTTCCGCTGTCTAGCAACATTCTGAAGAAGTTCATTCAAGTGGGACAATCAGCCCATTGTTTGAAAGAAGCCCACGTTTCTTGAAAATCTAACTTTCAGGTCCGTTCCCCTGGGTGAGCGGTCACTTAACATTGTTATCATTACTATTCGTTTATGATTAACATTCACTTCATTCAATACTTTATGAAAAATACTTAGAACTCAACTTCCCTTGTTCAACTGCCTTATACAGTTGTATAGGCAATCACCTTGAGTGTAAAATGTAAATTACTTGAAACAACCCAAACAGCCTAAAACGCCTGGGGAAGCACATGCATTGAATGGGTCATTATACAGCCCTGAAAAGTCATACCCTTAGGGTGGTAGTAAATTTCAAGTAAGGCAGTTACATTAGAGCATTTGGTGAGCTGCTGTCAGGGTTCTGCAAGGATTAGTCATTATTTGAGCAATGGGCATTACAACACTAAGAAGACCTGAATTCAGAACTGAATTCTCTTACACTTTTTAAGCTGAGTGACTTCATAAGACCCTCTCTGAGGCTCACTTGGCTTATCTGGATAATGGGTACACTAAAGATTACCTCATTGCATTATTACGTGAAGTATTACAAGCAAAGCACCTAGAGCACAGAATGACTCAAATAAATGTTTATTTAAAAAATTGCATTTGACTTTATGAAGAGTACTAACTCTACGAGGCAGCTGTAAGTCTCATTCCATTGTTAAAAGTACAAAAATAGTTGTGACTTAATGGAAAAGGTTCCCTGGGGTAAATTTATTCTATGCCACAAAGCAAAATAATTGGGCTGCCCTTCTGGGAGATAATGAGCCCCTTTCCCTGGAATGGCATATGGTCAAGGTGATGACTGTTTAGAGGGGGCACAGAATACAAGTTAGCCTCGATGGCTTTGAGAATCCCTTCCACTTGAGACTTTATGAGTTTGAACATTCAGAAAGTCATCATTCACTCAACAGATAAAAAACTGCTGTCTTAGGTACGCATCACAAAAATCTCTAACCATGCAGAACTTATTTATAATGGAGGGAGACAGACAATAAACAAATAAATGAGTCAACGTTTCGTACGCCAGAGGATGATGCCTGCTAACATAAGGCCTAGCATTTTTAGTTGGGAGCTGAGTTTTAAACCTAATTTAGGGCAGCACCCAATTTCAAACCTCAGTGGCAGGAAAAGCAAAGAGTTTCAAATTCATGGACCTCTGAGTCCCAGATGTTTCCTTTTCCCATAGCATTTAATATCATCTGATGCAGAAGGATCCCCGGTCAGTTGAGTGAACTAATTAATAGTTGATAAGTTTCATCAGGGAGAAGACGATTTCTATCACAAGGGTTCAGTATCCTTCATCAAAGTGTCCAGGTGATACCATGCATTTTCTTTCCCCCTGGTTAATCAGGAAGACTAAACCCAGACGGAGGGTTGAACAAGGTCAAAGAGACGGAAAAACAGCCACAATTTGCATCCTAGGGCACGTGACGGAATCTATTTATGTATACCTCCAGGGGCACAGAGAAAAAGGCTCCAGGATGCACAGATAAGATTTTTGAAGATTCTAAAAAACTAATTGAACCATTCGATCCACTAAGAGAAGATTAATAATAAGTATCTACTAGTAGATAATATTAGGTTATTTTATCAGAAAGCCCCAATACAATTCAGAATAGCAACTCTGACCCATTCTGGTTTATATCGAAGACTAGATTAGACTGTTTAAACAGAGACACAGAGTATTTCTAGGTTTAACCGCTCACATAAATAATTCCTAAAATGACTTTGCATTTATTATTTAACATATTTACTCATGCACAAACAAACCTGTAAGTTAAGCAAAATGGGCCTTAGGATTTTAGGTGGAGGTGGGAGATGAACCTAGATTTTTGATGTCGCAGGTGTTCACATACGTTTAAACTCTCCCAGCTGGACGCCCTTTTCAACTTTAAAGGGCATACAAGACAGAGAGGTAGAGGTCGCAACACACCACCCATTGGCTCATTTCATCACACACAAACAAGCCAGTCACTGGCCTGGGGTCAGAGGCCCACAAGTCCAGGAGAGAGAGAAAGACAAGCCCCAGCAGCCACTATGATAAAATCTGGGAGGTGGCAGCACCGTCAGAAAGTTAGGGAGTGGTGCGGGGTTCACAGGGGGAATACATCGCATTAATCTCCTTGTCACAAGACCCCAGTGGGCTTAGCGGGCAGCTGTACTCAGCTCAGCTGGTACAGGGTGGGGAGGGGATGGAAGCGGAATCACTGTGGTCCCCTGTTCCAGACAATGCACTCAAAACTCAAAGGATCAGCCTTGCCAAACGCTGAGGGCACATGGCTCTGCTTCTAAGGATGTGCCCACGGGGTCAGACTCCAGCCCAGAGACCCATCCTGCTATGCCGGACATTTAGTGCTGAGAAACCAAGTGAGTCGGTCACCCTACCTGAGAAGGCGGTGGCATCAGATGAGGCAGTTCTCCGCGCTGAGTAGTACCCAGTCCTTCCTGGAATGGGCACGTGGGGCAGTGCTTCCCCGTGGCCAATGCTCTTACCTTTGCTGTAGACATTGCACGTTTTACGGATAAAGAAATCAGGCTGGGTGAGTTTCAGTGCCACAGAGAACTGGCGCTCTGTATAAAGCAAAAGAATGGAGCCGGTGTATATGATCCAGGTAGGTAATTCTTGTCCTCGCCTTCCAGCATCTCTCTTATAATTGGCTCTGAGCTCTCCCAAGGCTCAAGTGCCTTTGTCTTAGGGGCTAGCACCCAGGGGAGATGAGGGGACATGAATGTTCTCATTGGACAGTTTAAGGAAGAGGGATCCTAAGGGAGAGAATAGGTGGCCAAAGGTTTAATCAGGGAAGGGATGTGGTCACAGCCCTCGGGGTCTCTGGCAGGAAAGAGCCTGAGCCCTGGACCTGGCCTGGGAGGGCTGGAAGCCCTGAGAGCAGATTTGATGCAAGGGTTTGTAGTCACATAGGCAGCTTTCCTCCCCTCTCATTAGGCCCCGTCTTATCAGCCAGCAGGGAGATGTGCTGAATTCTGTGGAGGTGTACAGAGGAAGCTTTCCCCCTTCCTTGGGGAAGAAAAGACAAAAGAGGCACTGTGAATGGTAAGGAAAAGAAGTGGCTGAAGCGAATTCCACAATTCCTTGGCCTTCCAAACCTGAAGACGACTAGTTAAATAGTCTGATGCGCACACCCTGACCACCATTCTAATGAGGCCTGATGGCTGGCACAGAGAATTAATAATAATAAATTAATTCCAGAGAATTCCATTTTACGTACTCAATTATTAATGGCATTACAGTGTTATTAATGGTGTCAATTATTAATGGCATAAATAATTAAGAAATCACATCCTCACTATGATGTACAAGGGTTCCAGTGTTCAGCAAATTGCCCAGAATAAATAAACATACCAGGGCTCAGACTTGTAACACTCAGCCTTCAGCATGTTTCTTGGAAAACCTTGGAATATCTGTCAGCAGACTAACTCTACTGATGAGACAGACCTCTGTTACCAGGACTCCTGCCCGAGCCTGAGCTTAGGACAATAACTAGAAAGAGGGCACGGGGGTGGGGGTGGGGAGCGCATGTTTCCTCAGCAGTTCTGATCTTTCAGGGGACGGATACGGGAGACTCTGGCTGAAGCTAGTGTCTACAGGAAACCAGGTACAAGGTGAGGGAGGGCTGTGTGAATTTAGTGAATCCAGAAGAGCTGATCAAGGAACCCGAGACTGACTAGTTACTACTGAGTTTAAAGACAGCAGAAGCCCCAATCAGCCATTTCCCCAGTGAAACCAGGCTGGGGTTGCAGTAAGTAAAAATGAGGGAGGGGTTTCAGGAAAGCATTGTTTTCAAATGCGGCAATTTATTACTGTGTGAATGAGTGTCCTGCAGCATCTCACCGAGCCTCAGTTTTCTCATTTGTATAACGGGAATAATATTTATTCTGAAGGCTATTTGACAAAGTGAATGCATGGCTCATAATAAGGTCTCCACAAATAAGTTCTATCAGTGTGGTTGTTTTTGCTATTATTATTATAAATACCTTATCATCCAACCTGCCCATTTTACAGGCGAAGAAATTAAGGCCTGAAGAACAGATGTGATCTGTCGCTAAGTCTATGTGTAGGATGCCTTCCCCTTGCCCCTTCAGGTTGCCATCTTCTCCACCCTGTTCCTTCCCGGGAGCCAGTCTCCACGTGTGATACTGATGGGTCTCCAGTGCCCACATGGGCAGCACCAACAGGCAGACCCAGCAGAGGTGAGAAGAGGGAGGAGAATGAGGTCAGGACCTTTCTTTTCCTGGCTTCTTCCCTGAGAGGATCCTGCCAGGGGCTGCGTATCTCCACAGAAGACACAGGTACTCCCAAAGTGGCCAACTCTCCATGATTTATCATTGACTTTATCCCAGCATCCTGAATCTGCTCCCACCTCTGGACCCTTTAGGTTGACAGATGGTAACATCTCAGATGTTACTAGCTTTGAATTACTGCACAATCCCTTTGTGAAAAAAAATGTTTATTAAATGATCCTACTTTGAGTATTCCGACAGATAACAGTAAGTGACAGAAATGATGCTGGAGTCCAAGTGTAGAATCTGTCCTTTATACTCATTTAACTTTTCATATGCTCAATAAATTATTGGCTACTAAGAGCAAAGCCCTGTGCTGGGCACAAGCATCATAATAATCAGTAACACATGGGTGAGCACATTATTCCAAAACACCATTCAACAGTAGTCCAGCGCAGGAGTTAGCAAATCGCTTCTGCATAAAGAGCCAGATAGCAAATATTTTAGACACTGGGCCCTGTGTCTTTGCTGCAACTCCTCAAATCTTCCACTGTAGGGCAAACGCAGCTACAGACAGTATGTCCACAAATGAGTATAGCTATGTACCAAAAAAATAAAATACGTACTTATGTCCACTGAAATTTCTATTCCATATAATTCTCATGTGCCACAATATACTCTTCTTCTTTTGATTTTCTTCCTCCAAGTATTTTTTAAAAAATAAAAACTATTCTCAGCTTGTGGGCTATACAAAACCAGGCAGCAGCTCAGATTTGGCCCTTGGGCCGTAGTTTGCTAACTTCTATGCTAAAATATAAACTTGGTGCTGAGGCAGTCGTCAAGGAGGCCAAGAGTTGGGAACAGGAAGCTGAGAAAGAATTCACAGAGGAAGCGACATTTGCACAGAGAATTAATGCATGATAGAGTTGGTTTGTTAGTCAAGAAGAGAGCATACCACTAAGGCACAAGTGACAAGCAAAAAGCAAAGAATCTTAGAAACACTTAGAAGCGGAAGCTAAATTGGTAGGGCCAGAGAAAAGAGGCATGGGGTGGCAGGGAGGGGAGACCCTGGCGGGGGAGAGGATGGGAGGCTCTGAGTCACATCCTGGAGGACCAGGGACTGGACTTCAGGTGTAGAAAAGCCAAGTGGTGAGGTTCTAGGCTACAGCATTAGACAAACTAGAGTGCAAAACCCAGCTCCACTGCTCTCCAGCTGAGTGACCATAGACAAATTAACCCATCTGAGCCTCATTTCTTACACACAAAACAGTCATCAAAGCGGCTCCAGCTTCACGACTGGAACAGTGAGGATTAAACGGGGTAATGCACGCAGACCGCTCTCCGCAGTGCTGGCTCACAGAAAGGGCTCAATAAAGGTTTGCTATTATTAGCATTATCATGATTAGGCTCATTGACCGGCCTGGCTCTCACTATGTTTTCTCTAGCCCAAATTCAGAGCATTCCCTGCCACTGCTGATGTGGATGGCAGCTGGACAGTTGGCAGCCCCGAGGTGAACATAAGGTTTTCCTTTTAGCACTGTGATAGCATCAGCCCTAATGAGTCTGCAGTGGCAGAAGTCCATTTCTCTGAACTTGAACCTCATAGACTTTGGTTCATTGAACATGTAGCCAAAGCCGCAGCTCCCCAGCCTAGACAATACCTTCTTAGAGCGTTCCAGCACACAGAGCACCTATTATTGCTTACCTATGAGTTCTCTTTCCTGTTTAGGCTGCAAAGGGAGAGGACAATGTTTGGATAGTTCTCCTTTTGAACAATTCCTTCTTGAGTCTCCTGGCTAGCAGCCTTCAGTGAATTTCTGTGGCGCTCCATCTGACCTGAAGGGGGAGAAGAAAGGCAAAACCAAGTGGGCATTAATCAGTGACATCACTTGAAATAAACAAGTTCTCTATAGCCTAGGGATGCCTTAAGTGATATATTTTATGATTAATTTAGTGGATCCTTAAAAGACTTCAGATCTGATTTAAATAGAATATTGTGCAGAAACCGTAACATTCTAATTCTGAGACACTTAAGAAAACTAAGATGTGGTGGGGAAGAGGACTGATTACTTATCTTTTTAAAAGATAAAATAATTTTGGTATTTAATTATAATTCTGGCACTTAATCATTAAATGGACTTTTAGGACACATTTCAAGGTAATAATTTTAACTCCACTTTTTAAAAAAATTAAAAATTCTGTTGTAAACGTAACAAATGTTCATTATACAACATTTGTGGAAACAGAAAACTATAGAAAATTAAATAATTACTCAATGAACCTAAAACCATATGCTGTATTTTTAACACTAATTATGTAGTTTCTTCAAAAAAAATTTTATTGGCATATTTTAAATCTAGATAAAGGCAGGAGAGACCAAAAAAAAAGTGTGAATGGTCACATTTAAGGATGTAAAAGGTTGAAGTGAAAATGGCAGAATGAGTGCTTAACTGCACAGAGTCATAGGGTTTTGTGCCGTCACCCTGCACCTTACCCCCTAGGTAGGGAGGCATGTGTTTGTTCCCCATCCCAAGTTCTGTGGGAGAATAATGGATGGATGGACAGATAGATGGATGAACAGGCAGATAGACAGGTATTTCAAATGAGCATCAACACTGGTAATAGTGATAGCTGACCACATAAGAGAAAATATAGGAGCCAGGAAAAATTGAAATGATATATTCATAGTGTCAAATAAAATAATGACTACCCTAGAACTCTATACGAGGTGAAACAAACGTTTAAACAGTTGAATGAATAAAGAAGATATGGTATATATACACATATATATGTATATATACACACAATGGAATACTACTCAGCCATAAAAAGGAATGAAATTTGTCATTTGCAGCAACATGGACAAACTTGGAGGACTTTGTGCTAAGGGAAATAAGTCAGACGGCAATAGACAAATACTGTATGATATCATTCATATGTGGACTGAAAAAAATACAACAAACTAGTGAATAAAACAAAAAAGAAGCAGACTCACAGATACAGAGGATAAACTGGTGGGCATCCGTGGGAAGAGGGGATGGAGGGGCAATATAGGGGTGGGGAAGCAGGAGGTACAAACTATTAGGTGTAAGACAGGATACAACACAGGAAACATAGCCAAAATCTTGTAATACTTGTAAATGGAGTGTAATATTTAAAAATTGTATAAAAAATAAATAATAAAACATTAAAAAATAAATTAAATACATGACAATAATAGCTCAAAAAGGTGAGATAGAATAAATGGAGTTGAATTCCCTAGGTTATATAATGATATATAGTGAAAGAACAGGGAAAAATAAAATGATAAAATATTATTATTCCAAGTGAAGGCAAAAAAATAGAAAAAGTTCAGTAGATAGAAGTAGAGATGGTACATATAAATTAAAATATATTAGTAGTTACTTTAAATATAAATGAACTAAATATTTCAATTAAAAGAACAAAGAATAAAAGCACAAATTAAAAATAAACTGACTATATATCTCTTAAAAGAGACATACTTTAAATACAAGGATATAGAATGTTTGAAAAGTAAATGGTTGAAAATATTTATACACTATAAACATTAATAAAAGAAGTTTGACATACACCAATATTCAACATATTTTAAAGCAAGAAACAGCACTCCAGATTAAAAGGTGCAGTTTTTGATAATAAAAGGAGCAACCTATGAGAAAGTGTATCAATTCTAAATTTACGTCCATCTAATAACATAGCTTTAAAGTACATAAAGCAAGTATTTACAGACCTGAGAAGAGAAACAGTCACAATAGTTGGGCAGAAATTAATACCTTCTTTACTCAAGCTCTGCTAAAATAAGCAGACACACAATCAGCAAGGTTGTAGGATTTTGTACAGTGTGAAAAACAAACACAAACCACCTGACACAGAGAGAATATGCAGGAAAAAATAATCAACAAGGGATCAGGAGAATGAAGATAAAACAAAGTTTTATCACCATTGAAGCTGAATTAGAGAAAGCGCTTTATAGCCTTTTGTCAGAATACGGTTTCCAACTACTCCTAACGCTACCGTCTCCGTCATATTAAACTCTCCTCCCTGTAGAAACTGGACAATAGTGGGCCTGCTCCAACCAGGAGGAGGAAAAGAAAAGGAAGCTAAAGCTGTGTACAGATTTCACATTCAGACCAGATGCTTGTCTTGTGAGGACGGTGGCTCAAAGGGGCAAAAATGTTCCTGTCCTAATTCACTTCTCTCCTGGGAATAGAAGTCTCTCCCCGGAAACATGTTAGTAAGAAACTGGACTTTCCCCAAACAGTATCTGAAGGAGACATTATGAGTAGAGAATGACATAAAAATGTTAGCTATAATCCTGCTTTACCACTGATCACATTTTTATTTTAACGAAATGTCTGTATTCCCCACACCTCATCTCCAGAACCAGATGCTATTAGCCTGTGTACCCCCAACACTTTACACAGTGCGTGGCACATCGTAGATAATTCTAAAAGAATTTGCTGAGTAAATAAAATTTGAAATAAGGTGAGGAAAGGCACCTGGCAGCGACTAAAGACAAGCTATGAGTAATAAACAGCACTTTCCTTCCAGAGTAGCCCTTCCTAAAACAGGACATTGTAAATGTGGTACCCAGAAAACTTCGAAATCACCCAAATTCAACCAGAGTAACTGTGGACATCCTCAGATCTCAAGCAAGACACAGAAGAGTTGTTATCTATTGACTTGAACCTGGACATTCTAAGGGAAGATATGTTAATGGCTCCATGTGGTTTGCATGGAAATGGAATTTGGGTCAAGGTCAAGAGCATAGTAAACGGAAGAAGCAGAAGCTCTGATTGGCCAATCTCGGGCTTTTGATGTCCTAGCAATGAGGACTCCCACATTTGGAGTGCCGGGCGTAATCCCCCACAGTAATCCTTAAAATCATTACCCCTTTGAAATGGAATAAAACACCAAGGTCCAGAGAGGATGAGAAAATCGCTCTAATTCCTGCTACAACTGAGAATCAAATCCTGGCCTTTCCATCTCCCGAAACCTGGGCTCTTTCAACTTTTCTCTACAGGTCCCAAAGACAGCTTTTAAAAGATGTTGTGGGTCTACTGCTTGTGTTCAGAGGTACGTTACTGACGCGGACTTAACTTGCCCTGGGAAGTGCCCCACTGGAGAAAAATGTGATGACAAACAAGCACTCCTTAGTCCTCATTACAGTTACATTCTCTGTAATTCATTCATAAAACGCTGTCTGGCCTAATAATCAGTATCTGATGATACTGGTTATTCAGCAAGATTGGAATTGCTCCCTGAGGGACTGGAAAGACCGAGGACCCAAAGGCCCAAACCTCGCCCGTGGCAACCCCACGGATGTGCAATTCCGCCAGCAGGAACAGCACACCCAGAACGCCTCTGTCTCCTTGATGTCTTTCTTTTAAAGCACTGATGAGACAACTTACCTACTACTTTCGTAAGAAATAAAAAGGGCAACCCAGTCTATTTCCTTTATTTATGTGTTGGAACTCTCTGTTATGGATTTTGAAACTAAATATGTGCTGCCAATATTTTTCTTCATCTTTCATTCGACCCTTAAAATATGACTTTTTTTTTTTTACCACAGGGAAGTATTTTCTCTTTTACTCCTGTCTCTCTTATCCCCACTCTGTCTTGCCCCATCTCCTGTCTGCTTCATTCTTTCTCACACTCATCCCTTCATTGTCCCTCTCTTTTTGACCCTTATCTTTTTTTATCATGGAGAAGCTTTCTTTTTTTCAAGTGTAATTGATACACAATATTACATAAATTACAGGTGTGCAATTGAGTAATTCACAACTTTTAAAGGTTATATTCCATTTATAGTTTTAAAATATTGGCTGTATTCCCCGTGTTGTACAATGTATGCTTGTAGCTTATTTTATACACAACAGTGTGTACCTCTTAGTCCTCTACCCCTGTATTGCCCCTCTTCCCTCTCCCTGCTAGTAACCACTACTTTGTTCTCTGTATCTGTCAGTCTGCTTCCTTTCTGTCTTATTCACTTGCTGGTTGTATTTTTTAGACGCCACATATAAGTGATATCATACAGTATTCGTCTTTCTTTTTCACTTAGCATAATACTTGTACCCCAATGTTCACTGCAGCATTATTTATAATTACCAAGATGAGGCAACCTGAGTCCCCATCAACAGATTAATGGATAAAGAAGATGTGGTTGTTCTTTCAAAGCTCTCAAGTGGTTTAAGTTCTAAACTGACACTGCCCTTTCTCAGTTGCCATGACTCTACTCTATTCCCCAAATGGTTTAAAGATGTTGGTGATGCTGATAACAATGATGGTGACAATTATCATTTCTTAGCTAATGCTAATTTCTTGAGCACTATTGCACAGAAGGGTATAGAACTGTTCTGTTGCAGGAGCAGGGAATTAACACAGGAGGGACTATCTCTACCCCTGTCCAGACCCTGCCCTAGGGAGCTGGGAAGACCAAGTCAGGAATGCCCGGTATACATTTATGAGCAAATACTTGTAAGATAGTACCATAAAAGCAGCACCATGAAACTGAGAAGTTTTGTTTTAAGAGAGTAGACTGTTGCTCAATTCAAGGGAAAAAAAAAATTCCTTTATATCTCCTATTCCATAAAGTGAGTCTACGGGTCTGATGCAAAATTATATGGGAATTCCATGCTGTAGGTGCCATAAGCTCTTAAATAGTGGTGATTACTTAAATCCCAGAGGCCGTAAAGGAAGATCCAACCCCAAAGTACTGTGTCTCTTCCTGTGAGAAAGAACCACCAACCCCTCCAGAACGGAAAGAGCCTGATGTGGTCGATCCACCTTCTCAAGGACTGATGCTGTGTCAGGCGCTCGTGGTGTTATCTCTGTTGCTGGTGGGTTAAACATCCAGTCAGTGCCACGTCAGACACTAGCAGCTTTGGTCGGTGGGAGCCCATGCGGTGGGGCCGCTGTATAGTCTCCATGTCTGCTGCCTTGGCCGCATCACTCATGTCCCCGCTGTGTTGACCCTGCAGTGCCTGACGACAGAGGCCGGCTGACGTCCACTAGACCTGCCTACTCAACTACGTAGTGCCTTTCCCATGACGGACACTCACAGGTGGCTGTTCACCTGTAGCACAACAGTGTGCCACTCCCCAGTGTTTATCCATATGCCACTAGTCCAAACACCTGTCTCTGTCCGTCCAGTCTTTTACCTTCCATATCACTGACCAGCTTGCCAGGCCATTTCCCACCGCCCAGGTGTCCATTCTAACCTTGGCCAATTATCATTTCTCACAAAATGGATAACCACATTGCCCAAAGCTCTATCCATGAGGAGTATCTTTCCTTGTTACCTCCTTTCAAGGCCATTAATGCAATGCCATCTCAACAAACCCTCAGTCAACCCAGTGGGGAGCTCCAGAGTAAGTCTTACCTGTCAGAGTGTCATACACTGGCCCCAAATGACTGGGGCTCTTTATGCACCCACCTCACTGAGGCACAAGATACAGGCTGCCCCAAGGACGGCTGAGACACCAAGTTAGTACTTCTCCATAGCTAAGGTGCACACTGAAGGGCCTGATGGCGGAAGGCTGTCTGCTGATCCTCGTCCTCACTGCTGGGCAGGAAGTCCTCCGCAAAGGGAGATCCAGACACTGCATCTCTACGTCTAGCACATGCCTTCCTTAACACAGCGCCTGAATACAGTTGCAAGAAACAGAAAACCTGACCACAGTGACTTATTATGTTCTTTTTTTTTTTTAATGAAGTGTAGTTGGCTTACAATATTATATTAGTTTCAGGTGTACAACATAGCAGTTCAATAGTTTTATAGTTTATGCACCATACAAACTTATTACAATATTATTGACTACATTGCCCATGCTGTACATTACATCCCTGTGACTTATTTATTTTATAACTGGTAGTCTGTAACTCAATGCCCTTCACTTATTTCATCCATCCCCACCCTACCGCCTTTCTGGCAACCACTAGTTTGTTCTCTGTATCTGAAAGTCTGTATCTGTTTTGATATATTTGTTCTCTTCAGTTTTTTAGATCCTACATACAAATTAAAACATACAGTATTTGTGAGAGATATAAATAGATAGATATAAATATAGCTCTTCTTTATCCATTCATCTATCCCTGGACACTTAGGTTGCTTCTCCGCCTTGGCTATTATAAATGCTGCTGCTATGAACATGGGAGTGACTGTATCTCTTCAGATTAGTGTTTTCATTTTCTTTGGATAAATACCCAGGAATGGAATGTGGAATTCCTGGATCATACATTAGTTCTATTTTTACTTTTTTTTTTTTTTTTTTTTTTGAGTAACCTCCATGCTATTTTCCATAGTGATTGTACCAATTTACTTTCCCACCAACATTTATATCACATGAGTAACTTGTGTGGGTTCAATAGATCAATAATGTCTATAGCTTTCTTGCCATTATCTTCATGGTCCTAAGGTGGTAACTATCATATTCACAGTCAAGGCCAGAGTGAGAAAGGACATTGCAGAGTGTCTGTCCCTTTTCATCAGAAAATCAAAACCTCTTTAAGAATTCTGCAGGAAAACTTCCTTTTCTTAGGTCTCTTCGGCCAAAACTAAAGTATACTAGGGCTCCCAAGAATGTTACAAGAGTGAGAATAAGGTTATCATGACTGACTTACAGCAATAAAAATTTATTGCTTGGGTGTAGACATAATGCTTCCACTCAAAAAAAAAAAAAAATTCCATGAGAGTGCTGTTAGCAAGGAGAAAGGAAGAGCAGTTGAACAGAAGGTAGAATACTAACAATGCCTTCCACAATGAATAAATATTTATCAAATGGAGAGTGACTTTTTGCTCTGCAAATAATTCCTGCAGTGGCAAGAAGTTTGACTAAATAATTCCTGAGGTCATTTCAATACCAGTCCATGAACTAAAGGGAACATTAAAGATCATCCATAATTAATAAAAAGAAATCTTTTAACTATGGCAAACCACCAAGAGAGCCAGCAAAAGAGAGGAAAATTCTTTAGCATCATAGCCAGACTCATTCGGTATCCCCCGAGGAATCTTCGGGCAGCCATTGACTCTCAGAGCGGAGCTGTTGAGGCGATGGTGAGCCAAAGAGGAATAATAACTGCTTTGTCCTTCTGCTGGACCAGGGAAAGAGTGATCAGCTGTAGCGTCCATGAAAAGCCTCACTCTTACCACCTTTAACGACTCGCCCCCGCCTTCCTCCCCACCCTCCACCGAGTGCCCTGCTCAAAATCTGACGTAAATTGTTTCTACCATGGCGAGCCGCCTAAGATTTCTGGGAAGTATGTTTGAACAGGAGTCCTGCCAGTGCTGGAATCAGCAGTGCTTCTGTGTAGCCTGCAGGATAAGCTGTAATTAGGGATACGGAGACCCCTGAAGTTGTGGGCCAAGGAAGTGTGTCGTCTATGGTGTGTGTGCTGGGGGAGATTTATACGCATGCACACACACACACACATACACACGTTGTTTTTTTTTCTATTCGTTTCTTCACTTAGATGTAAAAACCAAAGGCCATAAGAGACTGTGTCGGTTTGATGGAGTGTGACATCCCTCCCAAGGCTGTTTTCTTTTTCCTCGCCACTCATTCACTCATTCTTTCAATTCAAAAACTTTTCTTGGGGACAGAGCAGCTAACAGGCTAGATAAGGATCACATCCTCATAGAGCTTATGGTGAAAGGCAGGCTGTAAACCAATATTTTAAATTGTTTCTTGATGATGTCGACCCCTTTACCTCCTTCTGTTTTTCCTATTCCTTTCTGTCTCAGGGCTGAAGTGAAATATTGCCTGCTGAGATGGTACAGTTGAAGGAGCATGACTATGGAATAAAAAGACTTTGATTAGAATTCCAGCTGAACCGCTTACGAGCTGTCGGACCTTCAGCAATTTACTTAACCCACGTGAAGCTTTTTGTCCTCACCTGAGCAGGTGGTCGGTGGTCTGTTCACACACTGGTATCCAAACTTTCACTCTTCCTCATTCCCTCACCTACACTTTCTTAAATAAGCTACCCACAAACTTTCTTTTTAGAGTCATCCCTTTTCTTGGCGTACAGAGATACTCATGTGTCCTACTGACTCCAGTTCTTTATTGGCTGGACTTAGTAAAGTGTTGTTGAAGAATAACATACTTACAGAAAAGTGCAAAAATCATAAATGTGCAGCTTAATGGATTTTTCACAAGCTGATCAAGCCTGTGTAACCAGCACTCACATCGTGAAATTGAGTATCTTCAGCAACCCAGAATCCCCTGTATCCTTTTCTGACCACCACAACCAAAAGCTAATGACTACCCTTATTTCTAGTACCAACAGGGTATTACAGGGACTCTTTTGCTTAGGACCTCTTTCAGTAAACTCCATGTTCGTAAGACAGAGTAATGTTGTTAGCTACAGTGTTACTCTTCATTCTCATTGCTGTATAATACTCCATTGTGTAACTATATTGATTTGTTTATCCATCCCTCTGTGGATGAATATTTAGATTTCAGTTTGGAACTATGATAAATGGTGCTGCTTAAACACTCCTGCACATAATTCTTTGCCAACTACTCTTTTGGATACCTAGGAATAGAACTACTCTGTTACGGGGTATGAAAATATCCAACTTTAATCAATACTGCCATTTTTCCACAGTGCTTACAACAACGTACACTCCCACCAACAGTGTACAGAGCTGCTCTGTATGTTCCCTAGCTATTCTTGCTATTAACTATTATCATTGTTTCCATTGGTTAGTTCCTACTAACGAATGTACCTGTTGTTCAACATGTTCGGATGTGTTCCATCTTTGACATTTGAACCATTCTGGTAAATGTACAGTGACACTGTATTGTGGTCGTAATTTTCATTTCCCTGATGACTAACGGAGGTGAGCAGCCTTTCATAAGTTTATTGGTCATTTGGATATACTCTTTTAATGACAGTCCTGTTCAAGTCTTTTGCCTGTGCTTTACTATTGCTGAATGGTCTGTCTTCACTTAGTGACTTGCAGAAGTTCTTTATATTTTGTAGAGTCCTTTGGTTAGCATATGTGTTGCAAATATTTTCTCTCACTCTGTGAATTCCCTTTGGTTTGAATCTTTCTTATTCATTCTTGAATATTTTCTGTAGAACAAATGAAGTGGAATTATATCTTTGAGACTTCTTAGCTTTGAGAATTTAGGTCAGTTAATAAGCCTCTCTGAATCTCAGTTTCCTATCAAAAAAATGGGAATAATGACCCTCACCCAACCTACATCATATTGTCATTGGGAGGAACAAATGAGATACTACACACATAGCAGCCTGAGAATTCATACAGTATCCAGGACAAGAATTAAACTATGGTTTGCAATTATTATAGATAACACATTACTATTAGTGGTAAGTTGTCACCAGAGAAAAATTATTCAAATTATAGGCTGGGTAGAAAAACAGGTTAAGTATAAACCACTTATGAAGGTTATACCATTGGTTCTTATCTGTGGGATAAAGAACTTTCACTTACATTTCGTACACAGAAAAGGAATCTTGTAAGACCAAAATAATGTTCCCAGATGTGAGCCTCAGCACTCATATAACTATTTTCAGAACTTGATATTGATGTTCCTTTATTTCACATTTCCTCCAAGTTCCCTTACTTCCCAATGAATACATTCAATCGGGCGAAGATGTCTTCCCCAAGAGGGTGGTGCCACTTCTCAAGAACCCAAGCCTATAACAAGATGTGTTTCCCATCCATTTTATTTCCTCAGATAAGACAGGAATTGACTGCTGTTGAGACCTGAGTGATTTAAGGGCTGTGGGGGATAAAATAATGAGGAATAATAGAAGGTCAGATGATGACACATTGAAATCATCTCATCCTATCCCCTAATTTTACACCTGGGAAAACAGGTTTAGAGAGTTAAAGTTACCTACCTAAGGATGTACATGAAGTGAGCAAAAGACAAAAAGCCAGAAGTTTGCTTTACAGACTCTAAGTTCTGAAGGACCATGTCTGTTTCATTGATTGCCATAGCATTTGGCACACCAAGAACAATGCCTTTCAAACCTTCTTCCTGCCACTTCTCAAACACACCAAGCTCCTTCCTATCCACAAAGAGAACTAACTAAATGAAAAAGGCTTGGCACTTTAAAAATTTACAGAATGAAACAAACAAGTAATTGATTGTTTAAGAGTGCACACAGCTGGGAAGACTTACATAAATGATTAATTGTGGGATACTTCTCATGTTCCTCAGAGAATCCTTCCAAAGCCACCCACACCCTAAGACACAGTTCATCTGTGTTCTCATAGCAGTATGTTCTTAATTCTCTTACAGCAGTGTGTATCGTACTGCCTCATATTGTAGACAGCTATTCATGCATTTAAGTCCACTAGACTTGCCTGACACAGACCCTGGTACCAAGGAGGTGGTCCATGAAGAGCTGTTACATCAGTGACTCAATTAACCAGCAAACAGTCAACGGTTGATTTGTCTACTTCTTTAACATCTCAAACTATATTCTCAGGGCTGTAATTAGGAATATTGAGGTCCATGACCCTGTAGATCAAATAAGAATGTTGTCTCCAGGGGAGGGATGTGCACCCACAGACACACACGTATGTGCGTATTTTTTCCATTTCTGTTTTTCTTTTTCAATTGTTAACTTGGAATATGAAAAAATAAAGATAGTAAAAGACTTTGTTATTTTGATGAAGTATAGCACCCCTTCCAAGTCTCTTTTCTTTTTCCTTTCTTTACATGCATTCATTCAACCATTCATTCATGTATTCATTCTTCCAATTAAAGAACTATTCTTGAGTAAATATTGGCTAGCAAGAATAGTTTTGTCCCGAGGGGAGGTGTGCCAATGACTGGAGAAGCTTTTGGTCTTTACAACTTGGAAAAGGGGATGCTACTGGCATCTAGTGGGTAGAGACCAGGGATGTTGCTAGACATTCCCTACAATGCATAAGACAGCCCCCACAACAAAGACTTATACAGCCCAAAATGGCGGTAGTGCCAGGTTGAGAAGCCCACTGCAGGACTACTGTAACTAAAATGTTGCTCATTGGCCTGTGCAATCCAGAAGACAACTGAAATTGATGTGAGAGAGCACGGGTCTCACCCATGGGCAAGGATTACACAATGACATAGCTTTTCTTCTCTAAACTTTGCAGTGAATGCATCAATCAGCCCTGTTCACCTATAGGCAGTCACAATGGCCATTCAAATCCAACTGAGAAGTTATCTTTGAAATTTGAGTCATTTAAGTCATTTGACAACTATGTACTACGTGTCTCACCATTGCCCAGCACTGTGCTATACTAAAAGAGAAGAGAAAAGAGAAACATTTCAGTGAATTACTACTTTCCATTTCTCAAAGTGTCTTTACCATGTGACCTCATGGCTTTCCTTTAAGGTAAAGAGGATGAGAACTATTGACCCAATCTGACAGGTACAGAAACCAAGGCACAGAAATACATACAGAGTCTCCACCTTCTAAAATTAAAGAGTTCTCTCAGTAATGCAAAAGTCAAGTCACAGCTTATATAACATTGACAAGATAGACAATGAAACATATTAAAATGGCATGGGTATGTATTTTAGTTGCCTATCTGGAATCAAGAAGAGAGCAGAACTAGTTCTCTGTCTTAATCCATTCAGGCTGCTATAACAACACACCACAGACTGACTGGCTTATAAACAACAGGATTTTTTTTTCATAGTTCTGGAGGCTAGGAAATCCAAGATCAAGGTGCCAGAAGATTCTGGCAGATTTGGTGTCTGGTAAGGGCCCCTGCTTCCTTGTTCATAGACAGCCTTCTTTCTGCTGTGTCCTCACACGGCAGAAGGGATGTGAAGTCCTTCTGAGGTCTTTTTCATAAGGGTGCAAACCCACTCACAGGCGCTCCACCCTTGTGATCTAATCTACCTCCTAATACCATCACACTGGGAGTTGCAATTTCAACATATGAGTTTGGGGGAGACCCAAGCATTTAGCCCATCACAGTCCTCCTCAAGCACTTCTTCAGTAAGACCATCCATCACAATCAGGACCAAGAAGCTCAGCTAAACCAATAGCCCTAAAAAGCTCTCCTTATCTAGGGAGAGTCAATGGTCCCATTAGGATAAGTGCACCACAGAAAAGATGAACTAATTTCTGCGTGAGCAATCTTATAAAATTTTATCATTTAAAATAAACACAAAAAATTAAAAATAATAATACATATTTCAGTAAACAGCATCCATATTTCTCATTCTGAGACTTTAGGAGAAAAAAGGCACTATTTTTCAGAGTTTACTGAAGAAACTAAGGCTTGTAGAGGTTAGATGATTCGCCCAAGGCCACATGGTTACATAGTTTCATGACTGCATGACTAGGTCTTTTCCCACTGCCACTTTTGCCCTAGAACCTTCTCCTCTCTTTAAATCATCATCACGATTCCACCACCCTCCACCTTCATTTCCTCTGGGGGCAGGAGGGGAGCACAAAACTCAAAAAAGTATGATACCTCCAGGGATTTTTCATGACTCACTAAAATAACTAGACACATCCTCTGGGAAACAGAGTCAGAGTAAAGAATGTGGGAAATCTTCTCCTTCCTCTGCACTGACTGGGCATGACATTCTCTGAGTGACATTCTCAGATTCCCACAAGGATAATAAAGCTCCTTGTCTCTTAACTACAGAACTTGGAGCTGAAAGGCATCTTAATCTTTTCCAAGAAAACTGGAAGCACTGAAACCAAAAAATGGTCTTTACCAAGAGGCATGACTGAACCAAGACAATGTCCCCTACAATGGAGGCTCACAGATCCCAGGTCTGGCTGTGGTCAAGTGGGCCAGACACAGTGGCAAGAATTCTTGCCATTGCTAGGGTAGACAGCCCCTAATTTCACTCAATTTTTATTAGCCTCAATTAAGATTTGATAGTATATGAGATACATATATATATATTCACAATAAACTTATGTTTTGTATCAAGTCATTCATAATAACATACATTCCCTAATGGAGTCTTGAGAACACAGAATACTAACAAGTAGGACCGTGCCCATTGGTCCCAGGACCATCTCTGATACAGGAACAAACTAAACTCTCAGTGTTTGGAAGACAGTGTTATCAGTAATACTATTATGCTTATGGAGTAAGGTGAATTTATTGATTTATATAATAATATCAACAATAATTGAGAGGGTTTTAAGAAACTACAATAGTACTACAGAGAAGAATCAGACACAATTTCACCCTTACAAAATAACTGACTATTCAGCACTATTAAAGTTCTCAATTTAAGTACTTAATCTTACAGTGCCCTGTGCTACATAAAGAGATATAAAGAAGAATTTGAGACATAATCCTTACCCTCAGAGAGAGACAGATACATCTCTATATAATTGCAGACCACGGTAGAATGCCATAGCGGTTGTTTGCACTATGTGCTATGTTAGAACAAATGTGAGGGGGTGACAAATTCTACAGTGGGGGGCAAACATTGTGAAAACAAATCCAACAAACTTTGAGGTGGCTGAGATGGCCAGCAAAATCAATCAGTCCCACTCTTTTAAGATGGTCTTCCAAACCCCAACTCAATGACCAGTGGTTGATTCAGTGACCACCACACAGACAAACAGACTCATTTAACTGCCAAGCCATCATGGCTCAAGTTGGGTTTCACTGGGTGAATTTCCGTCAGGGCTGTTGCATTCAGTTCTCTTCTTCCGCCATAAACTGAGGTCAGGGAGCTAGTCCAGAATGTTGACTAAGTCAATTCTCATGTCTTACAAAATTTTCACAAGGAGGAAGGATAATTGTGTGCATGTGCAAGGCCAGATGTCAAGGTTCAGGGAGATAAGATCCTCGACGGAGAGGATGACAAGACCTTGACTGCTGAGACCCCGCTCCTGCCAGCACAGCTGAGCAAACGGCTTCTGGCACTGAGACTTTCAACTCTGGATGAGCATTATTTCATCCAACTGATCGAGAATAACATGACGTGGCCTTAAGTAGCGAACTTTGGTCTCTGGCCTCTCAGGACTAGTCAGTTAAACATCTTCAATATTCCATGATCCATCAATAAATAGTACCAGGTCTTAGGCATTAGGCACTGGGGAGTTAAAAATAAACAAGCCATGATTCTTGTCCTCAAGTGCTGTACAGTCCAGGGAAGGGACAAGCTCCAAACGAGGCAATTAAAGGCCTCATTCCAGAGCGCTAGTGTGAGCTGAGAAGAGTGACAAACTGCAGCTGCTGGAGAGGCTGGAGGTGGGAGGTGGAAGGTGGGAGGTGGAAGGCAGACTTCTTACAATAAGCAGCCCCCAAGCTAAGCCCTGAAATCAGATGCAGGGCTTGTGACAGACGAAGAAGGGTAAAGGAGGGGGCATTCCAGGGAAGAGGCAGCAAAAACAGAGGCCTGCAGAGAACACAAGGGCAGGTTGCATTCAGAATCTATAAGTTTAGGAAAAACGGAGCACAGCAGGGAGGACAGGAAAGATTGAGAACAGAGAGGGATAACGCTAGAGTTACATGCTGGCCAGGTTACACAGTTCAGGTTGATTTTGAAGGCAGCAAAACCCTTGAAGGTTTTTAATTGGGTAATAAATATGTGAGTGTGGTGTTAAAGAGAACCCCTCAAAGCTTCTGCTTGGTGAGTGGATTAGAGGATTGAAGTTAGAAACCAACCAGAAGGCTGTTCCGGTGGGCCAGAAAGGAAAAGAGAGAGTCTTGAAATTTCATAGAATGGCCGTGCGTTAGAGAAACATTAGCACATTAAAGAATCTCTAAGGACTTAGAAAGAAGAACTGGTAGTTGATTGACCGCTGGAGCTGAAGGAAAGAGAGGAATCAAGGCTGATATCTAAGTCTGAAGCTTGGAAATTGGGTAATGATGCTATTTATTAAGGACAGTAATACTTCATTTTTAATGGTTTTCGGTTTTTGATATTTTCAGTCTCCGTTATCAAATAAGCAATAATCTGCAGCTTTCCAGAACCAGAGCTCGGGAACTAAGTTATCTCTTTGTGTGACGTGAAGTCATCTAATTGGATACTGGTTCCTTAAATATGTACAAGGAAGGAAGTCAGACACAAAAGGTCACATTGCATGATCCCATTTATATGAAATATCCAGAACAGGTAAGTCCATGGAAACAGAAAGCAGACTGGTGGTTGCCAGGAGGTGGGGGGAGGGGAGGATGGGGAGTAACTGCTTGATGCCTTTAGACTTTTATTTGGGGATGAAAGCATTGTGCAGCTAGATAGGGATGGTAGTTGCACAACAACATGGATTTACTAAATATCAATGAATTGTTCACTTTAAAATGGTTAATTTTATGTTAAATGAATTTCATCCCCAAAACTTTTTTTTTAATGGACAAGGGAGAAATTATCACACCAAGGACAGAGTTCCCACTTCACCTTGGTTCAGAGTCTCATCTAGACGTGAGGGATATTTGATTCCTGGTCTTCCTCAACCCTCCCAAGAGATCCTCACTTCCTTGACACAAACACAATGTGGGGCCCTGAAAAAACCAACGTCACAGTCAGAGAAATAAGTGGACTTTCAGAATAGAGTAAATAGCATGATCTTTCGAGTCTTTTCTGGCATCTCTTTGACACTTGGATGATTTCGTGCAGGGAGGGACAGCACGGACATGTTGATGTTCCTGGAAGTTTTATCTTCTTTCACTTACAGTCAGTTTTGCCACTGGCTTGCAGCCCATTTAGCAGCACTAAGGCAGTTGTGGGACCACCTCATGGCTTCCCCTCCCAGAGTAACCTGCCGCGATGGCTCTCCAAGGACACGCTGCGTTTACAGGGTATCCATTTCAAAGATTGGCTAATTGCTCCACAGGCTGCAAAAAGTGCACTCCTGAATCATAAAAGGGAAACACTCGGGCTTTTCCCAGGCCACAGAGCATGACCAAGTTGATTAGGACTCGTAATTCACACTCCTGATACCTGAGCTTGATCCTTGGAGAAACAGCTGCCCTATAAAAGCCGAGACAGGGTACGTATATCAGGCTGTTCAGGCCGCCCTAGTCACAGCTTTGCGTCCACAATAAATGGCCTCTGCCATGTCTGGACAGGGGCTGCGCTGGAAATGAAACAATAAGAGTGGAAAATCGCTTTTATTTATTGAGTTCACCTACCCTTAACATCAAATCAAATCCCAGCCTACGCAGCTCACAGAATCCAAAGAGCTAAAGATGGAAATGCTCCAGTAGACCAGTGACCCTCTCCCAGGAGCTAGCCCTGGACTCTCTCCCACAGGACACGCGTCAGTGTCCAGATCTCCAACACCTGGGGTGATGAAGCAATCACTGTTTTATGGTGACACACCCCACTAGGGCTGATGGGTCTTACCAACGACAAATTGAGTTCCTGTGCCTTGAAAAGGAGCACTTGTAAGTGGAATGCAATGGAAAGCAGACATCGTGATAAAAGTCACACAGAGAAACGTTTCATGACCATTCGTGTCAAGATGAGAGACGCACTGTGAAGGAACATGTTTCAAAGCAAAGAGGAAAGCCACATCCTATGGCAAAACCAGGTGGGTGAATGCTGCTCTGGAGACGATAAAGTCCATCTGGGACTCTATATGCTATGGCAGATCTTTCTCTTGCTAACAAGGGGCTCTAGAGTGACACTGAATAGCATAGGGTTAGCCAGACACACCAGCTTTGGGATTGCCTAGAAGTGGCTTTGAAGCATGGCTCCACTACTTCATTCATTCATTCATTCAATCATCCGACAGTAATTCCTAAGTGGCTATTTTGTGCTCGACTATAAAGCAGTAGATAAGACATGGTCCTCTTCTCAAGTTTATCACCCAGGGGTTATTGAACAAAAAAAGCAAGCATCACAATAAAGCTGAGATGTGCACTGATGACAGGTGACACAAAGTGGAACTATAAAAGGGAAGAAATTGACACACGGGGCCAGGCCAGAATTCCTAGAGGAAGGGATACCTGAACCGAGGCTGGAGGCCAAGTAAGTTAGCAAACTGAAATACTGTGTGTGTGTATGGAGAGGTGAAATGGAGATTAGAAAGAGCATATTAAAAGACTTAGAATATGCCACTCCTGGGCACGTATCTGGAGGGAACTCTAATTCGAAAAGGCACTTGTTCCCCAATGTTCACAGCAGCACTATTTACAATAGCCAAGACACGGAAGCAACCTAAATGTCCATCAACAGATGACTGGATAAAGAAGCTGTGGTATATTTATACAATGGAATACTACTCAGCCATAAAAAATAAAATAATGCCATTTGCAGCAACCTGGATGGACCAGGAGATCATTATTCTAAGTGATGTAAGCCAGAAAGAGAAAGAAAAATACCATATGATATCACTCATACATGGAATCTAAAAAAAAGGGGAAAAAGAGGACCTTAATGAACTCATCTACAAAAAAGAAACAGATTCACATAGTAAACAATCTTATGGTTACTGGAGGAAAAGAGGTGGGAGGGGATAAATTTGGGAGTTTGAAATTTGCAAATGTTAGCCACTATATATGAAAATAGATTTAAAAAAAAAGTCTTCTGTTTAGCATGGGGAACTATATTCAATATCTTGTAATAACATTTAATGAAAAATAATATGAAAATGAAAATGTATATATAATATATGTGCATGACTGTAACATTGTGTTGTACACCAGAAATTGACACACTGTAAACTACTTCAATAAATTAATTAAAGTTTAGAGAGAAATTAATACACACAAAAAGAATAAAACACATTAACTGAAAAAAAAAAAAAAAAAAAAGACCCAGAAACGGACAGTACTGGGGGAATCAGAGAAAAAAGAAATGGACCTAGAGAGACAGCATCAGAGAGAGTTCTTATAGAAGGCGGCAAAGGAAAGGACTTAAAAATCTTACATACAGAAGTGACACAGGAACAGGAATTTTACAAAAATGTTACTAATCATATTACTAACTCTGGACCAACGACTTAGTCCCCCTGAGCCTCAGTTTTTAACTAACTTGCTGTGCAAATTAAACAATACGTACAATGCTTAATGCCTGAAACTTAGTAACTAATTACTCAGCAGTAATCACAAGGAAGTTTCCATTAGTTTAAATTTGATGTAACTTTTGACCTTCCCTTCCTGTACAAGTTCAAACATTTTATGAAATGCTTCCAGTAAATTCACGTACAAATTGGTTAATTCAATATTTCTCCTTTGGGGGAGTTTGAGAAGTTCGTTTGTTCAATCAATTACTTGACTTAACATTTACTGACCATCTTTCCTGTGCTGGTCACCGAGCTTCCCAACAGAGATGCTGTGACGAAAACACTGATTGGATGGTGATTCACTTAGAAGAAATTGTTGCTTAAGTCAAATACTAAGCAAATTACTGTGGCTCAGCGTGGTTTGGGGGTTTACGGCAGACACTACCAGTTGCCACCAAACATCTTTTCCCTCCTTTTTCTTTATGAAAAGAAGTCTCGTTTTTGGTGCTGATAATATTCTGTTTAATGATTTGGAGATTACTTACATAAATGGATTTGAGAAAATTCATCATGATGTATATGATATATTTACCAGAAATAAACAGATGAATTAAATCAATCAATAAAAATTAAATTTTAGACATCTTCATTTTTATATAGGCCTATTTTTGCCCAGCTAAAAAGTATGTTCTAGGTCTCCTCTGCAGCTAGGGGTGTGATACGACTGGGTTCTGGCCAATTAAGTATAAACATGGATGCTGAGAGGTATCGCCAGTAAGACTTGCAAAGGGATATTTTTCCCCAGTCCTCTCCCCAACCCTAGACCTGGGAACACATATGATGTACAGGCTATCTTGGACCACAAGGACAGAGGTCACATCCTAGGGATATTTGAGAGGTTAGCGAGAAGAAGCTTTGGCTCTGCCTGACAACTTTCCACAATTGCTAAACCAGCCCCGATCTCTAGATTTATATATCAAAAAGAGAGAAGAACAATAGTCTTGTTTAAAACACTCTTATTTTGAATTTTTCTGTTGATTCAGCTGAAGTTAATTTTAACTTACACAAGGTTCAAGGTGTTCAGTCCTTGCTTTCACACCAGGAACACCCAAATGATATTAAACAAACAAACAAACAAGGAGTTACCTAAAAGCAATAGAAACAGCAGAACATTCTAAATCTTTAAAGGTCTAGCTTCACTCTTCACTGTTTAATTGCAACTCCACATTCTGATACGTAATACAGAGCTTTAAACATCTACCTTGTTTTCTCCATTGTTAAAGTTCTTTCCTGGCAGCAGCTCAATCTAAATTTAGTTAACAGGAAAGGGGAATTTACTGGAATGTTATCAAAGATGTCCCTCCAAGTAAACTGACAGGTTAGCGTCCAGGCTTAGAAGTAAGGCAAAAATCAGAACGAAAAATCAGAGTAGGATCCAGGTAACCAGAGCAGAGTGCCACACCCGGGACGAAGGATGCGGGCCATTTCTCCCCCACGGAGAGTCACTTGACGCAAGAGGCAAAGTTGCGGGAGAAAGAGTCTAATCGACTAGGTGCAGACTACAAACACATTGGCTTCTTTGAAGCAGTGAGAGAAAGGGTCTGGAGGGAAGAGGACGCACTGGCCCCCAGGGCAGCGGACACTGATTTATTGTCCCACTGAGACTGTACAAAGCAGGGGATACTTGGGTCCCTCAAATTAATGGATGCAGGACAGTCATAAATCAACAAACGTCCACTCTTACCACCTCACAAGGTTGAGAGTGAAATAAATTAGAGGCAAAAGCTCTGAAAACTGAAACCCACTATACAAATACTCAATGGTACACTGTTATTATTACTATTGCTATAGCAATGACAGAATTTATGAAAAAATAAAGTACCTTTAAAATCATGGCTACTTCAAATTTTGAAGATTTTTTCCCCTTTAATAAAGAAATTATTTCATTAGCATTGAGCGCTAAATTAACAGACTATGTCTCAAATGAACAGCAGGGAATGTGTGTAGACAACGTTGACATTAACAGGAAGTAAAACAAAGTGCCTTTACACATGTTGGGAAGGTCACCTTTCATTTTAGGTAGGTTTCAAAGAAGAGTGTGGAGGATGGGGAAATATACATTTCTACGCAAAAGCCATCACCCAGAATAGGATTCTCAGCGGTGGTTCTTGAGTGCATGAATGGCTTCAGAGGCTTATGAACTCCTGAAATTGCATGTAAATATTTTGTTTGTTGCACACAGAACTGTGTGGATGTATGTGCGTGTGTGTGTATGTATATATAATTTTTATTTTTCTCGAGAATACTGCCAATACCTTTTATCAGTAGTTGAAGGTACATGACCCTAAAAACACTAAGAATCATTATTTTTGATGCTAGATATCATCATGTTGTATGGAACCAGAAATAAATGGATTCAGATTCTAGGTACCCACCATAGGTTCGAAACTGTGTCAATCAGTGGAGGAATTCATAAACCTTCCCCCATTCTTCAGGAACTTAGGGTCTCACGTAAGAGATAAGAGTAGATAAACCAATTAAAACATCATAGGCCCAAATTACAGAAAATCGAACTGACCTTAGTCTACATAAATATGGAAATAGTTCATGAGGTTCACGGGAATAGAAATCCAGAGATAAGGTAGATTTCAGAGTTGGCGTTAGTACAATGATTTAGGTTGCATTTCCCTACAATTCTTTTGGCTTGGCCTCCTCCTTGTGCTGGCTTCTTCTGCAGGCCAACATCTGTTGTGGTTACAGAGTGGCTGCAGATGTTCCAAATGGAGTAAATAATCAAAACTAATATCCATACAAGTAGGAAGCATTCATAGTTCACCTTTTTTTTTCCCCTTGGAGTACTCGGCACAACTGAGTATTCAATTAATATCTCTTAGATAACAAAGCGATCGGATAAAAGTATGAAACATTTAAATAATAATACATGGCAGGCATGATTAAATGAGCATTTTAGATGCCATAAACAATAGATCAAAGAAAGAAATTATACATTCAAAAAGCTCCTAAAACTCACAAAGTTTCCAAAGACTATCATGCCTCAAATAAATAGGAGACAGAAATAGTATTCCAGGCATACAGTCAGTGCTTTGTTTAAAGCAAATGAATTCATAAATGAAAAGAAAAAAAAGATACTTGATTTCAGAGGAACTTTTCCATCTACTCCAAGTGGTTTCATATTTTAAGTTGTAATATTACGAAGTTATTAGGACCCTGGACGTTTCTGTGAAAACTTGTATCCTATAGAATCTCAAGTTACCTCGTGCAATAATGATCATGACCACCTAAATGATGAGGAGATTGAGGTTTACATCCTTTATGCAATAAAAACTTGTTTTTTAATCCTCCACTGCTATTTTTACAGCTCGTTTACACATTCATTGAGAACTTTCCATATGCCAAGCCCTGTGCTAGGTACTTCCAATTTTTTTTTTTTTTAACTTTCACCACAAGGTTAGTATTATTATTTTGACTTTACAATGAAGGAAAATGGGAAACCCAGTGAGGGTGGGTGACTTGGCTAAAATAACCAACTAACGAGTGTCAGAGCTGGAATTATAATATAGGTCCGTGAGGGTTAATATTAAGTATTTATATTCTGTTTTAAAAAAACAAACTACTTTTTAAAATACCAAAAGTAACAATTTAAAGAGGAACAAATTATAGAGGGATTAAAAGTAACTTCAGGCTAATTACGCAGGTAGATTTACTTCATATTCCCAATATCCTCCTGTAGTCAGATTCTGGATACAAGACACAAACACAAAGGGAATGTAATGACTTTCTTGGAAGCTACTGCTGTTTTAGATTGCGCCCTCTTAATTGGAACAATGTGGTAAAACAGAAAGCACGTCTATCATGGAGCGAAGTGGAACTCAAGTCCAATCTTAGATTTGAACAAATTATCCAATTTATTTGAGCCATGGTTTTCATGTCGATAAAACAGAGGTTTTAATCACCCCTATAAAGGACTGATGTAGAATAAAATGAGATTAAAGTACCTCTTATGGACAGGTATGTGCCTAAGAGTCATTACCTCTCCTGCCTTTATTCAACTAGACCTGTCTCTCAAATTTTTCAAATTATAAAAGAAGGCAGAAAAATGGAAACGAGATGTTGAAAGCTGACTTTGCGTCAAGGCCACAACTATTATTTCAGCTTCCTGAATATCCAGGTTACCAATTCAGATATTGCTGCAACGTGGAAATGATGGCATTAACAGTATTGTGGAGGTGGTCCATTTATACAACACTTAAAATGAGGTTTGTTTCTTGGCCTGTGTTTTGGGCTTCCAACTTTTTAATTGTATTGAGGTGGACTCATTTTGTTTCAAATGAGAGAAAACCCAACTCAAAGAGACTTAAAAGATACAGAGAATTGTATTTTATTTACACAGTTAAAAGTGCAGAAATAAGGACTGGTTGGGTTCGGGGTTGGTGTGACGGAGGGGTCTGACGCTCTCACCAAGGACTCGTGTGCACTGTTCTGCGCACCTATGTGTGTGTGCGTGCAGGTGCGTGTCCACTGTTCTCCTCTGACCTCCGTGGCTCCAGCTTCATCCAAAGGCAGGTCAACCACACGATGAAGTGCCTCCAACGAACTAATACTCTAACCAGAGCCAGAGAGGGGAAGGGAAACCAGGAGACAGCTCAAATGGGTAAAAGGCACCACACAACCAAGTCGGTGGGAGGTGAAGATGAGAGAGAGTCCAGAGAAAAAATGTTTTCTCTTTTGACAGAGAAAGGCAGTGTTATGGGTGGAACTCCCTCCGACCCCCAAACAAAAATATTTCATATGCCAAAGTCCTAATCCCCAGCACCTCGGAATGTGGCCTTACTTGGTAACAGGGCCACTGCAGATGTAATTAATTGAGATGAGGTCATACTGAAGTAGGGCAGGCCTCTAACCCAAAAAAGACTAGTGTCCATATAAAAAGGGAAATTTGAACATAGACACGGACTTGGGAGAAGAATGCCACGTGAAGGCTGGAGTTTTGCTGTCACAAACCAAGGAACTATCAAAAGCTACAAGGGAGGCCTGTGCAGATCCTTCTCTGGAAACCTCAGAGAGTATGGCCCTGTCAACACCTTGGACTTCTGGCCTCCAAAACTGTAAGATAATAAAGTTCTGTTGTTTAAGCCACTCAGTTTGTACCACTTGTTATAGCAGCCCTGGGTAACTAACACAGGTGTATGGCTAGAAGAAAGGTACCTGTGCCAGGTGAGTATTTGGGAGGGAAGCTGAACAGACTAGAGAAGGCGATTCCAGGTCCCAGTACCTGCGATTTGATGTGGGCTGAAACATACAACTCAAACCAAAGGTGAGTACTTACTTTTATATTCTTCTGGAATCAGTGTCTGGTGGAAAGCAAAGCGTGGTTGTTAATTAACTTTACGACTTCTCGTTTCTACTACTAAGAGTTGATGGTTTGTAGTCACTGCAACTTCAGGTCTAAATATTCTGGGTTCTAGCACTCTCTGCCTCCTTCTTCAGAGACCAAGCAACTCAAGTTTAAGTTCCAAATTGGTCACCTCCAGGAGAAAAGGAAGTCAAGTTTAGAAATACAATGAGCCAAGAGTTAGGGAAAGGATATGATTTTCTCCTGTTTTTTCCTATTATCACCATCCCTTCCAAAGTTACTCTCATCTCACAGTCAACAAAGTGCTTTCACATACAAAGACTCATCTGTTTCTCCCAAGGACGCAAAGAAGTAAAAGGAAGGCTGTTCCCATTACACAGATAGGTAAACTAAGGCCCTGGGAGATTACAAGACTACCCAAAGGGAACTGACACAGCTAGTTGAAACAGGTCTGTTGTCCTTTTACTAAACAATTAATACTAAAATGTTTTTCCACCATGGAAGAAGTATTCCAACACACACAGATCAGTGTTTCCCTCTGCCCAGTCTAAGAGGGCATTCAATTCTTGCTTATGTGCTCCAAGGACCTCAGCCAGACTTGGAGTGTGGTCCAGATTTAACATCTTGAATTCTGTCGTGGCCTTCGGGCTTTTTGCCCCTCCTACTGACTTACCAAGCTTGAGTCACAATTCTGGATGGTCTTACAGGGAATCTTTGACTCAGGAAAGCCTCATAAAAGCTCTTCTGGGAAATTAGACACTAAGCCAAAATTTCACACAACTGAGGTATCTTTACAGAATCCAGATCAATACCACCAAAGCGTTACTTCCCACTGCCTCCTGACAGAAGGCCCTAGAATAAAAAGATATGTTTTTTATGGAGATGTGGTAGTTTTCATATCTCCATTTCTCTTTGAAAACAGGGTCAGGAAACCAGCCCAGAACATAGGGTTGTGGTTTGTTTTCTTAAGACTCAAACTATTATTGCTAGAAGTGATCTGAGAGAGATTCTGATTCAACATTTTAGACTTGCTAAGAACACTGAGATCCTTAGACAAGAACCAACTGGTCCAGTGTCTGATAAGGGGCTGGTAGCAGGGCTGATATTAAGATCTGGTGTTCCTAACTTCTAATTCAGAGCTCTTCCCAATATGCTAGCCTATATCCATTGACCCAATCATTTCCAATACACAGTTGTTTACCTTCCACTCCCATTTCACAGATCAAAGCAGTAACCAATGTGAGATGTGAGGTGTGATTTGTCAAGAGTGGGGAAAACTTCACACTGACCCCAGGTCCATTCTCTGTTGTCTGCAGGGGGGCCTATTTCTTCAATATTCGTTGCCATATTATTGATTTTTGCATTCAATAAACCTATTTATAAACTACAGCACTCTGAGCTTT
This sequence comes from Camelus ferus, assembly GCF_009834535.1. Lineage (NCBI taxonomy): Eukaryota > Metazoa > Chordata > Mammalia > Artiodactyla > Camelidae > Camelus > Camelus ferus. Next base: position 9,595,462 of record NC_045720.1, on the reverse strand, counting down.
TTACTGCCAGTGACTGGTCTTACGCATCTTGGTCACCTCTGATAATGTGAAGGTCAGAGTCCAGCAGGAGAAGGAGCTACCTACAGAATTAAGGAAATACAACTTGGTAGAAATAAGCATATAAGAGATGAGATTTGAACATAAAGGAAAGAGTGACTCACTATTCTAGGAGGGGAGGTTAAAGGGAAAAGGAGAAGACCTCATGATGGAGATGACACTATGATGTCAGGCCCTGAAGACTGAGAAGGAGCTTGTTAGCTGTACAAGGCAAAGGGTACTCCAGACAGAGGGAACAGCAAAATCAAAGTATAATAATGTGGGATCGCCTGGCACGGAGTTCATAGGGCCCATAGAGGGGAGCTGGGGAGAGATACAACTAAAAAGCTGTCATGAAGCCAGGCAGTCAGGGGCCTTGAAGGCCATCACGAAGGGTAAGGAAGTTGGGCTTTGCACTAAAGATGCCTGGAAGCCAGATGAGGCAGAGTAGAGACAGATTATATGTGTTTGGGGAGAGTGTCTGTGACACAGTTGAAGACAATGGCTCAGAGGTAGCAAGAGTAGAGGCAGGAAAATAATTTCAAAGATCTCAGTACTCCAGACAACAGATGTTGAAAGGCTCAACTACAAAAGTGGGCTTGGAGGAAAATAAGAGTTTAGGAGATATGAGAAGGTGGGACTCAGTGATATGTTGGATACTGGTTACGGGACAGTAGCAACAGCTGAAGGTGATGGAGACTCTGATTTACGTGGCTGTCACATGATTATGAAACTATCTCCAAGAACCAATGTTTAATTATTTAGATTCACTGGATCTTTAAGAATTAAAGTGCAAAAGAACTGGTGAAGTTTGGATTGTCAATTACTAATGTCCTAGAGTTAATCTGTCAGCTTCCAACATGGCTAGTTGAATATCTGGACCGTAATGTAGCAGCCAGGGGTACAGCTGAAAGCACTTGCCACGTGGTGGCCATGGGGCAGGAAGTGTGATCTCAGAGTAGAAATAAGGCACAGAGCAGGGTTCAGAGAGATGATCATCACCACCTCCCAGGTTTTTCTGCGTCAGTGCCAAGTCATGGTCCTGAATGAATCAGGTATATCCCACGGTTTTACCATCCTTCCACATCTGAGACTCAATTTAGTACTCACAATAACCCTGTGTCATTAGCAGAGACATACTGGCAGATCCATGTCAGAAGATGAAATGATCAAAGCTCAGAGAGATGAAGTGACTTTCTTTCCCGAGGTCAGCAGCAGAAGCGGAGCCTAGTCTGTTTCCTTCCCTTTCAAGGCTATTTCCTTTAAAGACAAGTTAGCCTGAGACATCAAGATGAAACATGTGCTCTGATATGGATACTGACACAGTCTTTTCCATCTCACTCTGATGATGCTGTTCGGAGTGTTGGCTACCTAGAACACTGCTGAGGTCACAGCATTCAGGAGGCAGTGGGGAGGCCATGAGTTGGAGCCATTAAGGACATTGTCTACAGCTTTAGACAGACTTGAGTTCAAATGCCAAAACTACCACTTCCATTTCTGTGAGATGGGTCAAGCTATATAACCTCATCAGCCTTCGATCTCCTTGTCTTTATAAAATGGAGATAGAAATATGCACCTCCAGATTTGCCAGGCTCAAATGAGACACGGGAAGGGAAAACAGCCTCTAGAAGCACTGGCTCCTCTCGGGAGGGCTTCATCAGCTGCAGCAGATTCCCTGAGATCATAAATCCTATCTGCAGGCTCCTGTCACCCATCCCTTTCTCTCAGATCACTCACTGGGGGCAACCAGCCTGCCAGAACAGTCCACTGGCTGACCTGCCTGACACACACAACTCTGTTGCCTACATCACTAGAACAGTATGTGCCAGGAACATCTGAGACCGTCATACTTGAAGGGCGAGTCTTTACAGACTTAATGAGGATCTATTTTTAAAAGCACATGCTCAGAAATAGAGAACAATAAGAATGCGAATGTGGAACATTTCCTGATGGAGAGGGTTGTTATAGGGTCTGTGTCATGGAACATTCCAGCTGTGTTTACTGTCCTCATAATAGCTTAAATCTATTCACATATTTAAATCATCACTTGCAACATTTGAAGGCCAACCTCCTATAAAGCAATAAAACATGATGTATTGTGTCTTATTCCAAGAAACAACTAGATGAGAAAATGCTGAGAATTATTTTTTTCATTTAAGTAGTTGATTGTCACGAACATGAGTAAATCTTGCCACGATAAAGAGGAGTGCTTTTCCATATCATTTGTTGCAGAAAGTGGGAAAGACCCAAAACCATAGGTTTTAACGTAGGTGTCCATCCACTTGCTAACTGCATGACTTTCAGAAAGCCAGTTAAGAAAATCTCTGAGATTCTGGTTCCTTATTTTCTCAGCTGGGGAAATAATGCAGGCTTGTCACCCTTAAAAATCTTAAGACTATACACATCCATATTAAATTGAGGGACTGTTGGCCCCTTTCTGAACTTCCTTCTTCCATTCTGTTGCTTCTCATTAAAGTGCTCAAGAGTCAGTGTGCCAAGGACGTGCATGACGGCTGCCTTTCTGGGCAACACTTACCATTCTGGATTCTGCTGTTCATCTTCGTTAACATTAAGCAACGGGTTTTGCCTAAGATCCATTTCCTCATCTCTAGGAAACAATTAATTTCCTTTCTGTCTTTATAGACTTGTTTATTCTTGCTATTTCACATAAATGAAAACATAAAATATGTGGTCTTTTGTGACTGGCTTCTTTTACTTAGCATGATGTTTTCAAAGTTCATTCACATTGTATCATAATTTCATTCTTTTTTATTGCTGAATAGTACTCCATTGTATGAATATATTTTACTTAGTCATTCATTGGATGATGGACATTTGGGTTACAATTATTGACTATTATGAATAATGGTGCTAAGAACATGTGTGTACAAGTTTTTTGTGTAAACATATGTTTTAATTTCTCTTGGGTATATATCTAAACTCAGAATTGCTGGGCCATATGCTAATACCATGTTCAACATTTTGAGGAACTGTTGAATTTTTCCCAAAGAAGCTGCACCATTTTACATTTCTATCAGCAAGGTAAGAGTGTTCCAATTTTTCCATATTCTAGTCAAAACTTGTTCATTGTCTATCTTTTTGATACTAGCAGACAGAAAGTAGTAACTTATCTTAGTTTCATTCGCATCTCCCTAGTGACTAACAATAAGCATCTTTTCATGAGCTTGTTGCCCATTTGCATCCTTCTTTGAGAATTGTCTATTCAGATACTGTGATCATTTTTAATTGAGTTGTGTATTTTTTTATTATTGAGTGTTAAGATTTCTTTACATATTTTAATGTTCCTAATCAGATAGACAATTTGCAAATATTTTCTCCCATTATATAGACTGCCTTTTCACTTTTCTGTTGGAATAATTTGCTCTACAAAGTTTTAAATTTTAAAGTCCAATTTATCAATTTTTTTTTTTGATTCCTGGTACTGTAACTAAAAAAAAGTATTGCATAATCTGAATGCCAAGGATTTACTGTTTGGTTTTCTTTTACGAATTTTATAGTTTTAGTTCTTACATTTAGATCTATGATTGATTTTGAGTTGATATTTGTGCATGGTGTGAGAAAGGCATCCAAATCCATTTCTTTGCATGTGAACATCCAGTGCCCCAACACCATCTGTTGAAGATATCCTTTCCCCCTTTTATTGTCTCAGCATTCTTGTCAAAAATCAATTGACCATAAATGTAAGATTATTTCTGGAAGTTCAATCCTATTCTACTGACTTATGTGTCTTTGCTTATGTGATAACCACACAATCTTGATCTTTTAATCTATTTTTGTAGTCATTTTTTTAAATTGGGAAGTGGGAATCCTTCTACTTTGTTCTTTTTCAAGATTTTTTGTTTTAGCTATTCAGGGTCCCTTCCATTGCCATATAGATTGTAGGATTAGCATACCAACTTCTGCAAAAAGAGCCAGCTAGAATTTTTATAGAGATTGCTCTGAATCTGTAGATCAACTTGGGGAGTTTTGCCATCTTAAGAATATTATGTTTCCAAGCTACAAACAAAGACACGCCTCTCCATTTATTTAGATCTGCAAGGCAGGGCTCAAGATTCAGTTTGCCCCTTATAGATACTCAATTGTTACAGTACTTCTTATTTTTTATTGAAGTATAGTTGATTTACAATATTATATTAGTTTCAGGTTTGCAGCATAGTGATTCAGTATTTTTATAGATTTACTACATTAAAAGTTATTACAATTACAAAAAGGAATTATTAATTCCCTTTGCTATACAATATATCTATTTCATACATACTAGTTTGTGTCTGTTAATCTCATACCCCTAACTTGATCCTCCCTCCTTCCCTCTCCCCTCTGGTAACCACTAGTTAGTTTTCTATATCTGTGAGTCTATTTCTTTTTTGCTATATACATCTGTTTGTATCATTTTTTAGATTCCAGGTATAAGTAATATACACTATTTGTCTTTCTCTGTCTGACTTATTTCACTAAGCATAATCTCTAGGTCCATCCACACTGCTACACATGGCAGAATTTCATTCTTTTTTTTGACTAATATTCCACTGTGTGTATACACCACATCTTTCTTTATCCACTCGTCTGTTGATGGACATTTAGGTTGCTTTTCTATCTTCACTATTGTAAATAGTGCTGCTGTGAACACTGGGGTGCACGTACCTTTTCAAAGCAGTGTTTCAGTTTTTTCCAGATATATACCCAAGAGTGAATTGCTGGATCATACAGTGGTTCTATTTTTAGTTTTTTGAGGAACCTCCACATTGTTTTGCATAGTGGCTGCACCAATTTATATTCCCGTCAACACTGTATGAGGTTTCCCTTTTCTCCACATCCTTACCAACACTTGCTATTTGTAGACTTTTGGATGATAGCCATTCTGACAGGTGTGAGAATTGTGGTTTTTATTTGCATTTCTCTGATGATTAGCAATTTTGAACATCTTTTCACATGGCTGTTAGCCATCTGTGTGTCTTCTTTGGAAAAAATGTCTATTCAGGTCTTCTGCTCAGTTTTTGATTGAGTTGTTTGCTTTGTTGATATTGAGTTGTATCAGCTGTTTATATTTTGGATATTAACCCCTTGTTTATCATATCACTTGCAAATATAATATTTTCTCCCATTTCATAGGTTGTCTTTTCATTTTGTCCATAGTTTCCTTTTCTGTGCAAAAGTGTTTAAATTTAATTAGGTCTCATTTGTTTATTTTTAATTTTTATTTCTTTTGCCTTAGGAGAAAGATCCAAAAAAATATTGTTACAATTTATGTCAAAGAGTGTTCCACCTATGTTCTCTTCTAGGAGCTTTATGGTTTCATGTTTTACATTTAGGTCTTTAATTCATTTGAGGTTTACTTTTGTATATGGTTTGATAAGTAGTTCTAATTTCATTATTTCAAATGTAGCTGTCCAGTTTTCCCAGTACCACTTATTGAAGAGACTGTCTTTTCTCCATTGAATATTCTAGCCTCCTTTGTCACAGATTAATTGACAAGTGCATGAGTTTGTTTCTGGGCTCTCTATTCTGTTCCTTTGATCTGTATGTCCATTTTTGGTGCCAGTACCATGCTATTTTGATTACTGTAGTTTTGTAGGATAGGCTGAAGTCTGGGAGGGTGATACCTCCAGCTTTGTTCTTTTTTCTCAAGATTGTTTTGGCAATTTGAGGTCTTTTGTGGTTCCATATGGTTTTCCTTTCCCACCTGAATTGCTTTCACACCTTTGTCATAAGTTTGACTACTGATGTAGAAGTCTATCCTTATGTCACCAGCACCACAGTCTCAGAATGACTGTAGTTTAATAGTGAATCTTGAAATCAGGTAGTTTAAGTCCTCCAACTTTATTCTTCTCCAAAGTTTTCTTGGCAATTTTAAGTCTTTTGGAGTTCTCTGTACATTTTATAGAATCATCTTGTCAATTTCTTCAAAAACGTGTGATGGAATTTTTACTGTAAAGCATTGAATTTAGATCAATTTTGAGATAATGATTGGCTATATATGCTTCACACCACTGACCTCATATCTCTTTTATTGGAAGCCATCTTCCCACAAGGAAAAACATGTTTTGCACCACCTACTCTGCCCTAAGATTACTTGGGGAGTTCCCACAGGTGGGACAGTCTTTACATTGTCTGGTTATGTCTACAACTGAGTAATTTCATTTCAAGGGTAAAATATCAAAGTTACTTGCTCATGTACCTAAGCCAATAGACTTCTTCATGAGAGCAACTGGGAGTCATTGAGGGTTTTAAGCAAAGGTAGTGAAATAATTTGATTTGTACTTTGGAAATATTACTCTATGTCTGGTAAAGGCAGAGTTCTGAAAACTTTTTTGCCAAGTTTCAGACAGTAAATATTTTGCATTTTGCAATCCATACAGTCTCTGTCACGACTATTCAATACTGCTGTTGTAGTATAAAAGCAGCCATAGACAATATGTAATAGACAGGCCTGGCTGTGCTTAAATAAAACTTTATTTACAGAAACAGACGGCAGGCAGTATTTGGTCCACAGGTTGTAGTTTGCTTATCTCTGGTATAAAGTATGTAAGAGGAAGTCAAGCATGGAGACTGAAAAATATTCGAAGGACACTTAGTTAATTACCCAATTCACTCAGTACATCTCTAAGGAATGCCCGCTGTGTACTAGGAACACTTCTAGATACTCAGGATACAGTGATGACAAGAAACACATTATTCCTCTCCTGGTGGATGTTATAGTACAGTGGATCAGATCACTGTATAATTAAGTGAGAACAGCCTTAATAATAAGCTTTGTAGGCTGAAAATCGTAAAATGCATATAAACCACCATCATTGTGATGATTCAATTTAGTATTTAATATGATTATTTTATTATGAGGCATTTTTAAAAACATAATGTCAAGCACATATTTACTGACTGATTGACTAGAAAGACTTAAGGAAATTGCCAAAAGTTCCAGGAAAACAAATCTAGTGTAGAATTTAAGACACATGCCAAGAATTCTGTTAGGTATTTTCTATGTGTGAGCACATCTGGCACTCAAAATATCTTTTTAAGGTACTTATTATTGGTCCCATTTTACAGATGTGAAAATGAGGTCTAAAGAAATCTGATCTCTTCCTAGGTCCTAGGGAGTTTAAATTTAGGCTGTAAAGATGGTTTTCTTCCCCTTCCTCCATATTGCCTGTTTGGGAAATAACACAGGCGAAGCAGCAGGGAGTTGGAAGCAGGAATTTGATAGCAGGGAACTAAGCAAAGAGGTTAAGATGAGTCCTTCAGAGTCTCACAGAGAACTCAGGATAGGCCTGGGAACTGAAATCAGGCATCCCAATTGCCACTTCCTGTTTCTAATCACTTTCCCAAGAGAGCTGTCCCAGCTGTTCCTGAGTAGAAGGAAGGCTGAGAGAATCTTTTAAAACCCAAGCCCTTGTTGTAAATTTAGACTTCAGGGGAGGAAAAGAAGAAGAAGGGGGAAAAAAAAACTGTTGGCTTAAGAAAGTAATGTTTCCCATTCATCAGATCAAGGGCAGTGGACAGAGGAAGAGAAAGTAAATTCAGGCACTTTGACTACTGGCCCGGAGGCAGTTGAGCCCTGGTTTGCCCTGAAAGCTCACCCACCCAACTTTGAGGGAATGTGGTCATGCCCAGAAATATGGAGCTCTACAAGGAAGGCTTCTGTTTCTCCCTAATGAGTTGATTATATCCTGTCAGAAGAATCGTAAGGCCATCAAATGTCAAGTCAATTTTCTCAAACATATTATTTTCATAGCAGCTGGGTCTGACTAACTCTTGAAACAGAGCATCCTATTGTTACATTTTACTGAGAATGTTGAAGTGAAACTCAATTTAAAAAGGAAGAAAAAAAAAATCTTATAGGACACATGATCCTGATTCTTGCAAGTTTATAATTCAGTATTTAGAGGCCAATTTTATCAAGATGATTTGGTCACTTAGCACACAACTCACTAATAATGACAGAGGAAATAAATGCGGAATATGTTATTTGCCCACCTTCTCAGAAGGCAGGCGGGATGTCTCCTCAGCTACAGACTCTACACATGAAGGGTCTGAAGGATAAGCTTGGAGGCTCCGAGATGCTGAGTTCTAATCCATGTGTTTCCAACACGTGATCCTGAATCAATCTGGTTTATCACACTCTCAAAAGACCTGGGTCCAATACTGAGATGAAATAAATGGACTTTACAGTCAGGCAATTAGAGCTTCAACTACTTATGTGCTAAATGGTCTTAAGTGAATCTATAATAACTTAAGTTATATAATAACTAGGTAAGAGTTGTTGAAGGAATTAAGTGACATAAGATACATGGCACATTGGTACAGAATAAGTGTTCGATGAACAGTAGCAATAAAAATGATGGTAACAATAATAATAATGATGAAAATGAAAAAAGATGAGGAATTTGGTAAAACATGTATCCAGGGTCAATCAGAGAGAGTGAGTGTAGAAGCCACTAAACGTGGAGCTGAAACTAAAACGCAGCCTCCAATCCACGCTGACCGATGATTGCACTGGACAAGTTTCTCGGGTTATACCATCAAGTGTGCGGCCAGGAAACCAAATTTCCCTTCAGAATTAGAGCATGTCTCCTTCCACCCAAATCCAATAGCATTTTCTTGCAGACACTCTATTTGGTCTTCACTTATTTCCATTTTTTTTTTTTTTTGTACACTTTGTTGAAGTGGCAGGCAGAATTCTGAAATGGCCCCCAGGACTCCTGGGCCTTGGAGTACTCAGACTTCCCATTTATTCAATCAAACACTAATACAGGGGCTGCTGTGAAGGGGTTTTGCAGAGGTCATTAAGGTCCCGTACCAACTGACCTTAAGGTAAACAAAGTATGAGGGTGGGCCTGACCTCAACACATGAGCCCTTTAAAAGCAGAGAGTTTTCTCCAGCTGGCAGTAGAAAAGAAAGTCGGCGATTCAAAGCATGCAAATAATTTGATGCACCATTACTGGCTTGAGGATGGAAGGGGCTACATAGCAAAGAATGCTAAAGGCTTTGAGAAGCTGAGAGCTGACAGCCATCAAGGAAAGAGGAACTTGAGTTCTACAATCATAAAGAATTGAATTCTGCCCAAAACAAAAATGAGATTGGAAGAGGAATTTTCTTTCCCTAGAGCCTGAAGATGAAAATTCAGTCTAGCTGACATCTTAATTTCACCCTGGGCAGGGAACCCAGCCATGTCATGCTGGACTTTTGACCTACAGAACTGTGAGCTATTCCTTTGATAACTATGTAAGTTTAAAAAGCTAAAGCTCCAAACTGTTCTTAGAAACAATAAGCAGTACTTATATGTAAATTTTTTTAATTCTAAAAAAAGATTAAAAAAATAATAGTATTTGTATTTCAAAGATGGAGCCACAGCCTTTTCTTTGGCTCACAATTACACTATTAATTCAGTTTTCACATAATCTGAAATAATACTATAGTTACTACTTTTCACCTGTTTTGCTTGTTTAAATGGTTTTACTATTTCAAAACTGGGTTATTAAACCCGGAAGGATAGATTTTATATTCCCATTTTATAGACAAGAAAATTAAGGCACAGAAAATGAAAAAAAAGGGCACTGATTTTGTGGTCATTTGTCACAAAGCAGCAGAAAACTAATACAAGAAGTCTGGATAACTCGGAAGTTAAAAGTTGTTGAGTCCTCTGGCCTCTGAGCAAACCTGGTTTACCCATCCAAGCTTAGATAAGGAAAGACTGACAGTAAGAACTCTAACCAGATGAAACATGCATGCGTACACAAATGCACACACACACTCTCACAACCTGAGTAACAAATACACAGTTCTTCAAAGAAGTCGTTGAATAGTAGGGTAAGAAGTGAGATAAGGAAAATCCCAGTACTAGAAACCAGGGAAGTCTTCCAAGAGCAAGTAGTGTTTAAGCTGAAAGCTAAAAAATTACTCACTCAGATGGATGTAAAGGGAAGCAGATGTTTCCAGGAAGCAAGAATACCATGAGCAGACAGACTACCAAGAGTGATGGAGGCCAGACTCCTCTGGAAGAACCACACAGCATTCATTCTGATTGAAGCATGCCTGGAGGTTGGGAGTGGGGGAAGGCAGTAAGAAGAGGAACTGAAGGGGTAAGCAGAGGTCATCCATAGAGTGAAACCCTCCTAAGGAATGTGGAATTCCTGAAGGCAATGGAAATCCTTGAGGATTGATAAGCAGTCAAGCAGTACTACCAGCCCTGTTTAACCAGAGATCACTTTCCTAGAGTTTACAGAACAACTTGAAAAGGGACACTCAACACTGGAGACAACAGGCCGTTGCAATAATTCAAGTGAAGTTGACAAAGGACAGTGGTCTGAAAGCATTGCCAAGTGGATGGCAGAATAGAGATTTGCAAATTACTAATTTTAGATTTTTCAAGACTTGGTTAGAATAGGAAGAGAAAAATGGAATCAAGGGCAACTTTAAGGTACCTGGCTTGGGACATGGGAAATGCCAGTCAATGAGAATAGTACCCTGGAGAAGGAGATCGTCTCGGGGGAGGGTAGAGCTGGGGAGGAGGTGGAAGGTGATGGATTTGGTTTGAGACATGTCGGATCTGAGATGTTCGTGGGACAATGAATGGATATAGAGTCGGGAGCTGTTTATTGGGTGAGGTTGGTAGAACCAGGTGGGACATTCTAGCCTCTCATTTTTGTGGATTGTAAACATCAAAAGCATGGATTTCTTAGCAGCATCACAAATTTCTTAACCTTTTTTTCTTAATTCTTCCTCCAGTTAATTGAAGGTGCTGAAACTTCTTGCAGTTGGTGAAAACTGGAATATCATTTGTGTTCCATCAAAATTAGTTGCCTCCTTTTCCTTCAGGTGGGTGAGTGGACAGTAAAATCACTAAACATTTTAAGTGAGCAGAACACAGAGGCATTCAGAAATCCAAAAGTCCCAGAGAGAGCTGATCAATGGGTAGGACATGGCTTTCCTTTTACTAAGCCTAATTTTTCATATTGTTAATAGTTAATAAAAATACCTGTTACTTATGTTGTGAAATTTAAATGGGGAGATAAAAGATAACTGGAAGAATCAAGTCCACTTTAAAAAATAGATGATCTCATTAGAGAAGTACTCATTTGTGTCTGCCCTCTTGAATCTTGTAGCAATAAAAGAAACACAGTTCCTTGGCTTTAGTAAAATAATGACCAGGTGGGAACATATTCCATTAGAAAGTCTCTAACTAGGTTTTATCTTACGCATTTACTTACTGAACAAATATTAATACATGAAGTAACTAGTAAACAATGACAAGTGTAGTCAGAATATCATTGGCGATTGGATGCTAGGGTGACACAGACCTGGGTTTGCATTTTAGTTGCAATATTTGCTAGATGTGTAACCTTGGACAAATTATCTGTTCTTCCTAAATATTAGTTTGTCCTCACCTCTGAAATGAGAGAATACTAGAATTCATACAGTTGACATCAATATTCAATGAAATAATGCACATAAAGAACTTGGTACATATAAAGAACTGTTGAAAGTGGCCCATTCACTTCATAAACATCGGTCATTTATATTATTTTTATCATCTTACTTGTTCCTTATATGAAGGTCTTCTGACATCTGTTATTATCTCTGGATCTAATATCCTATAATTCTACAGCACCAACTTTGTATACATGGAGATTAAAAATTTGCAGTCTATGCAAATAGAAAATAAAGCAAATAAAAATAATATTAGGTGACATTTTTCAATTGGTCAGGCATATATTCCAAGTGGTTCTCTTAAACTTGTCTATACAACAACCCTGGGTGTGAAACTGAGTCTTAAACAGAACTGGTCTTGCTATCTCAAATCACACTGACCCACTCTAATGTGATGAGCATCCAAGTGAACCACCTTATGTGTATTTGTATATACATATGTATTATGTTTGTAAGTATGTTTTTCATATGCATTTTTTCAAACTGTTAAACTTACCAACCATTTCATTGTTGAATCTCTAACACTGACCTTAGGCTTCTATGATGCCTAGCATGAGTGTTAAGTCAATAAACTAATATATTTATTTGAAGCACAATAACCCAACACATTTAATAGAGCTGTAAAGATATGTAATTCTAAATATTTCTTAAAATTTGTATAAAGCCATGACATCAAAACAGTCTTCAAGACATGCAGATGGCCAACAAGCACATGAAAAGATGCTCAACATCGCTAGTCGTTAGAGAAATGCAAATCAAAACTACAATGAGATATCAACTCACACCAGTCAGAATGGCCATCATTTAAAAGTCTACAAATGATAAATGCTGGAGAGGGTGTGGAGAAAAAGAAACCCCCCTACACTGTTGGCGAGAACGTAAATTGGTACAGCCACTATGGAGGACAGTATGGAGATTCCTTAAAAAACTAAAAACAGACTTACTATATGATCCAGCAATCCCACTCCTGGGCATATATCTGGAGAAAAATGTAACTGAAAAAGACACATGCACCCCAATGTTTAAAGCATCACTGTTTACAATAGCCAAGATATGGAAACTACCCAAATGTCCATCAACAGATGACTAGATAAAGATGTGGTATGTATATATACAATGGAATACTACTCAGCCATAAAAAGAATAAAATAATGCCATTTGCAGCAACATGGATGGACCTGGAGATCGCCATTCTAAGTGAAGTAAGCCAGAAAGAGAAGGAAAAATGCCATATGATATCACTTATATGTGGAATCTTAAAACACACACACACAGACACGCACGAATGAACTTATCTGCAAAACAGAAACAGACTCACAGACACAAAGAGCAAACTTATGTTACAAGAGGGTGAAGGGGGTGGGAAGGGATAAATTGGGAATTTGAAAATCACACCTCTTGAGGAGTGATGGAAATGTCAGCTATCTTGATTGTGGTAGTGGTTTCACTGGTGTATACAGCTATCAAAATTTATCAAATTATACATTTGAAATATGTGTAGCTTACTATACAGGAACCATACCACAATAAAGGTGTTTTTTTAATTTTTAAAAGATATCTAAATTCAAGATTCTGAGGATACTGAAATAAAAATCAAACAAATTTTGAACTCCTTTAAGAAAAAAAAAAAAAACAGTCTTCAAGTCTTGAACAATGACCATTCCACTATAGCTAACATTTATTGAGGGCTTTTATCATGGGCTGGACACTTTTACAAACATTTTACATGCATTTAATCCTCAACATCACTTTCTGAATTAGGCATTATTATTATTGTTTTTATGGTAAAATTGACATTTAAGGAAGCTAAATCTACCACAATTGTGGTAAGCGATAAGGATTGAGCCAGGACTCAAAAATGATTCTACCCAGCTCCAAAGGCCCTGCTCTTACTTAAACTCACCTGGTTTTGCTGCCTTCCTCTCCCACTCTTAAATGTATACACTTTCTATAAATAGTTCAGTATTACTTCATGGCTAAGATACTACTTCCAGATTCACTGAGAACTTGATTGGCCAGATCAGATAAATAAGAGCAAGAAGAAGCAAAGATGCAGGCAAACCAATGAGATGAGAGGAAAAGAGACTTGAGCTGGAGCAGAAGAATGTTTTGGAGGGCACTGTCCCATACCTACCCAGTGCCCAGAGCGCCTTCGTTCTCTGCCAAAAGAACCTAGATTTTTGTTCTGAGTCATGATGCACTCATTCCTGGGTGATTACCCATTACTGGTGAAAGCCAAAATCGTTATCATCCTAAGTTCTATTTTTCTTGCCACTAGGGTAGCTGTGGTTCAAATTTTAGCCTGTGACATATAAGAAGCCCTCCGGGGCTTCCAAAAAAGACTTTGTTTTCCTGATAAGAAAAGAAAGTCATGACTGTTCCATCCCACCATTTTAACTTAAAGATGGACATGATGTCTGGAGCTCCAGTAACCACCAGCGTCCATTAGAGAAAAGCCAAGGAAATCATAGTTGAACCTCAACCAAACTGAACCACTGAACCAGCACCACCTCCAAGTTTCTTGTTACAAGAGAAACCCACTCTGTCAAATTTCCTGCTACTTGGATCCAAAGACATTCCTATCTGATAAAATTATATAAGCTATGGATTTACATACAGAGATAGAGGTGTTAGTATTAGGAGACTGCATAAGTAAAAAGCAAAAGATTTATGGTTGTTTTACTGCTTAATGCATTTTATTGTTTGTTTTTCTGGCCACGTTTAAATAACCCTTTTTAAGTATGCAGATGTGTTCCTGGAGAGAGGGAAGTTAGTTCTATAAATGGCCCAATAGCAGATATACTCAGCTTCTTATTTTGAAGAGGAAACTGTGCCATAATAAACACAGCCAAATACCTCACAGCACTGAACGACGGCAGAACCAACCGAGACTCTGTGGAAAACTGACTCTGCCTCTTCGCATGGGTCTAATTCACTGCTGCCCGGTACCTCGGCATGTAACAGGCACAATAAAATTTCAGTGTAATCGACCCAGCTCATAAAGTTTCCATTCCGACCAGGACTTTTCCTCATGTGAAAACTGGACGGCCCAGCAACACATCTGCTGTCTACAAGTGATAAAACTGTGGTTAAAGCTGAATATTCACAGCATTTCACACTCGTGCTGTCATCTGGATTATATAACAATGTGTGGATTTTATAAACAGCAACTGCTCATTTTTGTGGTTGGCTTTTTACTGGATGTGCCCAAGAGCCATCTGACTATATAAGCTGGAAACAATGAGATCAAGCAGAAGGGAGCAGTGACATTCCCTGGCACACGCAAAACCAAGTTCTGCAGGCACTTGCAGACCAGAAAAATCCCCACACCCGTAAACTGTGGTCAAAATGCCCCCAAAATATCAATGTGCGTTTTCTGGAGGATTGACTCTGCCTTCTGAGAGCATTTAACACATCTTCTACCATACCATTTTGCCCCAAGAATACTATTGGACTATAATCCTAAAACAGTAGACAGTGGTGGTGTCCAAAGGCAAATCACTTTTAGAAGATTCATGTCAAGTAATAAAAGTGTCCATCATGTTGAAAACCATTGTTGCATGTATCAATTTTCAAGAACAAACATTTTATGTCTGCCTGACGAATGACCTATTATTTCATGGAATGATGTAATGTTTTTAGAGATCTTTTTGTAATACTAGTTGAAACAAGCGAGGTGAAATGGGATTGTCCAAGACCGTGTCTGGAGACAATTTACAGACCTTAAAAGATGAAAATAATTCACCAGGGTGATGAAAAAAGATGAGCAAAGTCACCAAATATTGTCCATGGATGACATCTGTAGGGAAGAGCCAGCGGAGGTAGAGTTAGATATGGATAAAGGGTCCTATATTCTATGGTAGACACCGTTGTAATATAAATATCAGAAGGCCCTCTTGCAAATGTATGTATTTTAACGTATTGATGTGTCAATCAGCAAATACTCATTCACATCTAACGACTACATTGGAATTTGTTAAATGAAGCATACAAAGATGCTTCCATCACTGTTCCTGCCACACAGATCTTCTAACACAACTGAACAGCTGCGGCACAAACTCACAAAGAGCTACGTAACAACTGGACAGCAACCAAAGTCAGTCAAAAGATGTTCCATTGGAGCATGGGTTGAAAAACCAAATGCATTCCTTTAATAAGTGTTAACCAAGTTTCAGTGGATGCAGTTGAATAGCATTTAGATGAGGGTTACAAAAGAAGATTCAGACAGGACCATCCTCAGGACGTTCACAGAATGCCATGGGGGCAGTCTTGCTATTTTAGTAAGATCTTTAGGTTGCAATCTCTTTTCATCTATCTTCTGTCTCAAAGCTTTATACTCACTCCAACCTGATTCTATTTCATGGCCTCTCTCTATGCACCATTTTCAAACTTTCGTTGTTCCTGCTGTTTTATCACCTCCACGCTGCCTAGTTCAAATTCCAAACCAAGGTGGGATGTGGCCATGTTTTCAGGACAGGAGACATTATGGGTCGCTTATATCCTGCAGGTTAACACTCTCTGAATAGTGCCCTTCCTGGTCCCAGGGCTCTCCTATAAAATGGGTTAACAGCCCATGAGAAATCACCTAGCTCTTTGCAGAATGAAATGTGATACTGAAAACCATGTGTACAGATCTGGCACATTGCAGACACTCAAGAAATGCTATTCCACTTTTCTCTCCCCCACCCACTCATCCGAGGGCACACTTGTTATTTTCTTTTCCATGTGTGACTGGGAATCCTTTTGTGAACCAGAGACTAGAAACCTTGCACTGATTGGAATATGGCAGTCATTCAACATCTCCCCTGTCTGTTCTCACTAAGTTCTTCTGACCCAATGGGAATGGGGAATCTCAGACTGCTACATGGGTCACTCTGGAAAATTCCAAATTGAAGCTTTTTTGAGAAAGGAGACATTACCTCAGAACTTCCACATGCAGCTATTATGGAGTTTCTGTTTATGTGAATGGATATTTTCACCAGATATTGGAAAAATGCTAAAGCTCAACTCCAGTGCAATAAAGGCAACTCATTTAGCCACTGGCTTCTGGTATGATGAGAAATGTAGTTTAATTAGACAAATGCTCCACCAGGAACTGTGGCCAAAACAAATTATCATTTCAAAAAAAAGAAAAGAAAAGAATATAAGGAAAAAAAACAGATTTCTGTCATTTTCCTTCTTGCCAACGTCTCTGAAAAACAGACCTAAAGTCGCAAATGAATACCTTAAATTCCAAATGACCATTGGGAGATTTGAGAAGCCTAGTCTCCTTATGGATTGGATGGATGCATAGATAAGTATTCAAGATTTTTCTGTTTTTTATCTCCTGTGAATAAATCCATGGAATAGTAACTGAGAACAGCTTGAGAGTGCTTCTTGGAGAACAGACATTTGGAGAAAACAATAAAAGATGAGTAATTAGAAGTGAAGTTTGGAGAGAGGAATATTTTTGACTGAAAGGAAAGTATACAAAAAAGCAGAGAACTAGAATAAATGGAAGTTTATCTCCCATATAGATAACAGGAAGAATGTCTCCTCACTTCTACACCACAGTAGGAAAAAGCAAGATTTTTCCCAAGTGAAAATCAGAAAACTTTAAAAAGTACTTAAAATGTGTTTCTGACAATTAACATTTTCTTAATTTATTGCCTTTTTAATAGTATATTTACTTTGGATAAAAGTAATGAGCATACACTGGATTTTAAACTAGCAAAATTCCATAACCTAATACAATAATTTTTATTTTCCATATGTCCCTACTATTCCTGCCCATACAAATTCACATTTATATAATTATTAGCATAATGCATATACTATTTAATATTTTTAACATTATTTTGTAACTTTTAACCATTATCTTTCATTATTATGTTTAATTATTCATAACATTTCATTGAATGGAGAAACCGTAATTTATTGAGTTGGGCCATTCAAATGTCTCAATGTTTTTGCTATTATATATAAATTTACAAAGATCATCTCTATTAATATGGCCATTTTATTTCAATTAGCTTCTTTCTTTAGGATAAATTCTTACGAATGACATTACTATATCAGAGAACATGATCTTCGTTGTGGTCCTTGATGCATATCACCAATTGCAATCACAAAACCACCACCAGTTGCACACCAACCAGCAGCACGTCCATGTATTAATTTCAGATAGCCCTGCCGGCACTGGGTGCCACCATGTTTTACACTGTTGAATAATTTAGCAGGTATACAAAAAATCTGAAGAAGTTTAACTATAATGAACTACTCCACTAGTACTAATTAAGCCCAGCTAGGGAGTGTGGGGATAATTTTGTGTTCTCAGCCCATGCAAAAGCAATAAAGAGATGCATGATGAGAGGGTAAATCGGGGCTCTGGACACATAAGGCCTGTGGGCCCTGGTTCGGATTTTGACTTTAGTTTCAGTGCTAGGTGGAGCCTCTGTAAGGGAAATAAGTGATTTCGTTTGATCCTGTTCTCAGGAGCTTTTCACAGATCTTAACGAAGAGATGAGAATCAGGGGCTGCTCCTCATCTTCCAAAACTACCTTCCCCAACCTCCATGCCCACCCCTGTGCAGAGACCAAGAGCATCAGGACCAGTCCTTGGAGACACGACTCCCCATCTTCAAGGAGGACAGGAGGAATGGAGGGTACCAGCGGCTGCAGCAGGGCTGGGTGCTCTGCGTATCCAGTCTCATTCTACCCTAACAGCAGTCCCGAACGCCAGCTCCCTTCTTACGGTAAAGGAAACCACTCGGTGTGCTTACTCTGGGAAGACCTTCTGTTTGTCTTCCCAACTAAGGAAGTTTAGATGCCAGAGTGTCCTCAAGGAGCTTTGATAGGATCAGGACCATTTTTACCCTGTCTTTCATTTTTAAGTTTCCAAGGCACCTTCACCATCTCCACCCTGTGGAAACTGGGGCATTCCATGCTTCACAAGACTGGTACATCAGGTAAACTGACCACCACCTATTTCCTTCACCCTTCTTGTACATATCTAGAACTTGAAAAGGAAATCGGTTGGATCCCAGAAGAGTACGTCCACTGAACTGGGAATAAATGAGATTGGAAGTCCCAATCTTTAACGTCTTCTATGATTTTGAACTAATCCCCTCTTCTCCCTGGGTCTCATTTCCTCAAATGTGCAAGGACGGAGAGGGAGAAACCAGAAGATCCCTGGGGATCACTCCTGCTTTAACGATCCATCACAAAACTTTCTCCATGGGCTGCACAACCAGGAAGGAACCAGGCTGGGAGCTAGTTCTCCCCAGAAATGTGATTCTACAGTTTCAGTTTCCTGGAACAACTGAAGAGTGTGGTAATAGAATCCATGGAGAGAGACTTTATGTGGCTAATATTCCAAAGCTTTCTAAGTGCCGTAATAAACGGAGCACATCTTGGTGACACAGAAATTACAAGGCAGAGACCATAATAACAACTCATGTCTGCTTCTATTCACCAGAAGAGACGAGAGATGCTTCTACTCCCAAGATTCCAGAGCAGCAAAAAAAGTAATTCCATTAGTTGCCATCACATGTATTTTCGTTTATGCTAGTTTTTCTCTTTTGGTGTGTTTTTTTGGTTTGTTTTTGCCACCCACCAAAGTGAAACCCAATCATCTGCAGAAGCTGCTTTATGTCTAGGAGTTAATTAACTGAATCATATGAAACTACGCACCATGCTTTCCATGCTGGAAAGGAAAGCGCCTCTTGATTAGGGATTTTTGGTTTACTGTAATATATATTCAAGAACTGGGAAGCAATGTTGAATGTATCAACATTTGCAAAAGATTCCCCAAACTCTGAAAATTTCAAGGAAATTAGGTGATCGTGTTAGCAAAGTATACTTTCTCATCTCACCATTTCCCACCTCCAAAATAATACACCAAGGCACAGAATTTTACTGCTTGACTGTTCAATGATTCATCCCATTTTGTATAACAATTCCAATTATTGGGAGTGAAATGTGCTGCCTTCGTCCTATTGGAGCAAGGCAGGAAGCATTTATTTTTGTACAACTCTTCTTCAGGGATGGGTAATGAGCCTCACACACCGTCTAAGTTTTCTCTTCCCCATGGTAAGCACAGACAATTCCTCAACCATTCCTGGTTGGGCATAAAACTCAGATCCGGTCCCCATCTTGCTTATCCTTCCTAAAGTGGTACCACTTGACCAATGTACACCTTAAAATAAGCCCCCTACTCTTGAAATAACACCTCTAAGAGGGGCTGTGTCCAAGAAAATGATTGGAATCATCACCTCCCTTGATCTGTACCCTCTATCTCTATTAATTTTGCCAAAGCAGCCTTTAATTTTTTTTCCCAGCAACTGAAGCACTCATTTGCTTGTGTTTAGTTCTGTGGTCAATTTGTGAGTTTTGCTCTCTCCAAGGCACAAACAGGGGTATACTGAGAATCAAAGTACTTGTGGTAACTCGAGTGTTTTGACAGAATAGAGCCTTTTTACAAAATCAGAAGGTCAGCCAAGACTGCATTTTGGACGCTCCCTTCCTTTTTGCTGCTCTTGAACCTTCTCTATCTCTTCCACCTCAACATAGCTGTAAGGCTTCTCCTCACGGGAATATGCTGTAATGTTTGAGAACTTGGCCTGCCCAGGATCCCATCCCAGCTCTGACGTTTGCTAGCTCTGTAGATTTCAGAAACTCACTTAATATCTTTGTGCTTCATGTGCACAATAACAGCACCTCCCTCATTGTCCTCATAGTGTTCTTATGAGTTTTAGTGTATCTAAAGCACTTAGGACAGTGCCTGGGACGTATTGGGTGCTGGTTGCACTACAACCTTAGCATTGTATTAGGGATAATCAGGTCTGGGGGACAGGACACGAGGAGTACAGTCATCATCCAGGCTCCAGTAACCTATGTCACTTAGACTTGGCACATCCTTTTCAGACTTTAAGTTTCTCTTTCCACAAAATGGGAAAATCTCACAAGATTCCTAGGGTCCTTTCCAGCTCTCTCCTTTATCAGACTATGATTGTCTGCAAGTCTTGGACCATCTGGCCCCTGCCATGGGTGGACCAGTCATCCCCAGCCTGGATGGTAGGTGATCAAAGCTGAGATCTGACTCCTCTAGCAGCTATGGCTTTTGTCATCCACACAAATAAAACTGTAAAGGCAGACTATTTCATAATCATTGGAGGCAAATTAGGGAAGACTTCTAAGGACAGTGGTATCTTTTCAGAGCCCCCTTACATCACACCACAAGCCTGCTGTAATTGGTAACATGGTGGACCGATTATTAAGAACAGCCTGGGCAGTCAGGGATGAAGGATGGTATCATTTTGAGGACTGAAATAGAGAAAGGAATCAATTTTTCATGGAAATACTTGGCTTTGCACGGGCCTTTGAAAACCCACAGTTAAATGCAGTGGAAAAGGCAACGCACCACAGCAGAAGGCCAGAGGTCTGGGGCTGCATCAGGCTACAAACCAACACAGCACTTCATTAACCTTGGCCATGTGTCTCAACCAGCCAGGGGTGCAGCCTCTTCATCTGCCCGAAGCGATGGTAACACTCTTCCTTTACTTCCTCACAGAACTGCAAGAGACCGTGAATGTGAGGGCATGACGAGAGCAGGGAAGATGCCTTCCACTGCAACGCGGTTAGTGACACTGGGGACACTGATCCGTCAAGGCCAGAATCTGGGTCCTGTAACCTCTTCCAGCCTTTAGTTCTTGAAGCCACTCTAACATATGAAAGTGCACTTTCTTTGCCTTTCCCTGTTCGATGCCCTTAAATAGCTTCCTTGCCACCTCTCTGTAGGCACGCTCACTACCACTCAGCCTGTGTGATACGTAGTAATACGTCCTATGATCTGAGCAAATCATCTCAGCTTTCTCTCTCACACACCCTGCTTTAAACTCTAAGATCTAGTTGACTGATCTTCCAGTTTCTTGGACATTCTTAATCATTTTCTCTTACTTTATGCCATCCCATCTGTTTGGCTGGTTCCTAATCACTCTTCAGGTCCCAGTTTTTTACCTTTTTAATACTCGCCCTGAAAATTAACTTAGGTTCTCTAGGCGACGTGTTCCTAAAACGCTCTCCTTTTCCAGGATGGTCCACACCACAACCTGTTGGAATCCACTGTTTCATTTGCTCTTCCTTACCCTGAATGGTTGGATTCTTTATAACTGCAGATATCAGATATTATCTCTTTAATTTTCAATATCCTCGGTGCTTAGCAGAATGGCTCACATATATTGATTGACATTCAATAAACATGAATGACTTGCATGATAAAGACAGGAGGCATCTTTCACTGACATTCTGTATAGCCCTTCTCCCTTTACCCAAGACCCATTCTCTTTCCTTTTTGCTTCTTTGCACATTGTCACAATTCTTCCCCTTATTCCCAGTGCCCATCATTGGCTTAAAGAACCACTGCATTTCAACTCTTCTTACAATAGTTAATCTATATGTATCACCTCCTCCAAGAAGGTTTTCTGACCTAGTTCCTGGGCAGTGCAGTCCTTCCTCTACCCTACAACTTGTTTACTTGTCTACAAAAGGAATTACGACACTGCTTTATTTACTTGTTTACATGTCTGTCTCCACACTAAACTCTGAGGCTTGTGGATACAGAAATCTGTTCTTTTCGTATCTGTTTCCCTTCACCTTGCAGTAATCTGAAAAAAAGATGGTAGCACTTAACGAATATTGAATAAATTTTAACCAGTCTCTTCTTTTTCCAGATGAAAAATGCCAAGTACCTACACAGAGGAAGAGACCTTACTGGTCCAGGAAGAGGACTCAGAGGGTTTTACCCTCATTCATTCTTTCATTCAGCAAAAATACCTTGAGTTTTCTCATTCGAGGTGGTAGTCTCAGGGAGGACAAAAGCCATATGCAATCACGTCAAGATGGACAGCCGATACTTACCACTAATGATACTGTCATTTTTTGTCCTCCTGAACTTAACTATCACCCTTCTTCTAAGAGACCTCAAGAAAATAAAACTTACTTAATTTTGCCAAAGAGTGAACGAAATCCCACAAAGCATCAGTGTCCCTCAGTAAAAACCTTTCTAGTTGAAATTAGTGACCACCATGATACTTACTAGGCTACTTTTTAGTGTCATTTCTTGATTGCAATGCGCCACCTGGCAAAGTTCTGCCTTTATTGGAATACGGTCTACGGTCATCAGGAGTCAACTGGGGATGACTTAGAGGACAGAGGCGAGAATATGGAGAACCCCCAGCTCCACAAGGCTCTCTGCTGCTTTTCTTTTTTTCTTTTTTTTTTGTTGTTGATTGATTTTGTACTTAATTTTTTAAAACATTTTTACTGAGTTATAGTCATTTTACAAAGTTGTAACAAATTCCAGTGTAGAGCAAAAGTTTTCAGTTATACATGAACATACACATATTCACTGTCACATTTTTTTCCCACTGTGAGCTACCCCAAATTCTCTTATCTGCTGGTTTTCACAGGTAGCTCTCTGGGAATGGCACTATTCGTATCCTCCTTAGCTCAGGCTGCCTGTGAAGACTCCTTACACCTCCTTTCTACTTTACATTCAGCGATTGATGACCCCCAAGACGGTGAATGAATCAGAAAATAATGTGACATTGAATTGGAAAAGCCATCACTCTCCTTATAGAAACCAAAGCAACAATGTGAGGGATCAAGTTGCCCAGAAATGCATTTCAGATGAGTCACAAAAGTTGCTTGAATTTGCCAAATTCAGAATACAGGTTAAATTTCTGAAGAGAATAAGATTTTAGGGCCCATCTCTGTAATTCTCTTAACTGAGCTCATAATTAAGTCAGTTCATCCCAAATCAGAGTATACTGAATCACTGTGTTTGAGGCACGGGAAAAGGAGGGAAGGACAACATAATCTAGCCACTGGAGCTAAGCAGCAGCATCGTCTTTAAAACCCTGGCTCAGCCACCTGCCAACTGTGTGGCTTTGGCAATTTACTTGATTTCTCTGGGTCTCAGGTTCCATATTTATAAAAGGTAGGTGGTGATAATAGCCACTTCACAGGGTTATGGTGAAAACTAAGTTATGTTATGAATGTCAGAGTGCTGGTTAACATTCGTTCCCTGGCTTTCTCTAAAATTAAATCCTTCTCGCTTATGGAAGGTCAGTATGAAATAATCCAGGTTGAAAAATAGATCTGCATATTTTGAAAAACTGTGTAATATCATGTTCACTAAATAAACACTAGTTCCATCCACACCTGACCCCAGTCCCATGGAACTCATTGATCACCTCTCTGAACCTTGATTCCTTTGTCTGTAAAATGGAAGCAACAGGAAGTACCTCAGAGGACTACTGTGAGGGCCTCATGAAGTGGCCCGTGTAGAGGACTGGCTAGTGGCTGACATGGTAAGTACTAAATAATGTTGGCTGTTATGATGATGGAAAGCATTGTTATTAATGTTTCTGATTCTTATCAATTATGCCAGCCTTCTCAAATATAAATATGAGCATTACTGAGTATGTGAAAGAGTGGTTGTTAATGATTTTTGAAGGATCTTCCCACTGCCAAAATTCAAAGAACCTATGAATCCATTATCATTTAAATAGTTGTCTATGGCCATAGCCTGAGCTGGTGCTTGAGAGCCTGGCTCCCAGAACTCAACTTACTGAATATGTTCACATTCTAGCACTCTGCTTGGGACTAGGAGAGGAAGCAAGCTTCCCAACCTAAAAGAACTCACAATGTAGAAAGAAAGAAACACACTAAAATATAATCAAAATCTCGCCTTCCCGTCACATCAACTGAGGGGGGAAAAGAAATAGATCCCCAATGAGAATTGTGAAAGTTCCTGCAATGGTAGAAAAAGACTGATTAGTCTGTAGCCATGGTAACGAGTAACCACCAGAACTGCTTTTAAACCTGTTGAACTGACCAACAACAACTCCCCTCAATGAACTTACTTCTTTAAGACAATCAGTAACAGTCCCCGGCTTTGGAAAGACAGCTTGTGAGGAGCTGATTCACTCTGGGAAACATACTTCTAAGAGTAAATCAACACCAGTTTCCCCCAAATGACCTCCCTTATGTGGAGGCCAGACCACTCACATCCCTAAAATCCACTAGCCCTGACCTACACTCGTCCCCAGCACCCTGTAAGACTGGCTGCCTGCTCCGATCTCACGGTGGGGACACCAAGCCTCAGCAGCGTAGCTCTCCCTAACTGGGAACAATACCATCAGTTCTGTCTTTCATCAGTCTGAGACGATGAGTGATGGTCGCATCCTCTGACTCTACTACACAGTTTAATTCCAGATTGATTGAGATTAAAATGCATGTGAGTGTGTGTGTATATATAGGATCATAAGGGCATCAGGACAAAATACACACTTTAAAAAAATAGTTTCATCATAGCAATGGTCCTTTTGGTTTTTCTGTTTGTTTGTTCTTTGGAATGGCACCAAAGGCAGAAACTTTAAGGATAAATACTGATAGAATTTAAACTTCTGTAAGGTAAAACATCACAACACCATCATCACTACTAAAAAACCACTACTACCAAACAGTATCGCCAAAGCAACACCAAAGGCAGCTCCACCAGCAGCATCTCTATCGCCATCACCACCACCGGTACAAACACTTAAAAAGCAAATGGCAGATAGGGAAAATATCTGAAGTACATAGGATAGCACAAAGATTAATGTTCCCAATATAGAGAGCTTCTAAAATCAGTAAGGAAGAGCACAGGGGTAGATTTTAAAAGGTCAAAGGATACAAAAGGAATCACAAAAGGAAGAAATGCAAATAGGAAGAAAGAATAAAGGACAACAAGTGAAAAACCTCATTTTCAGGAGTCATAGAAATGCATATTTTTGAACACTAATTTATTATTATTTTACACTTTAGTTGGTTCATATCACAGGATTTTTTAAATAAATTTTTTCTCTTTTTCTTTTCTTTTCTTTTTTTTTTAATGGAGGTACTAGACCCAGGACCTCATACAAGCTAAGCATGCACTCTACCACTGAGCTGTTTCCCTCCCCCTGAAATGCATATTTCATAAGATTGGCAATGCCTAATTTTTTATCAAAACTGTTGACATGTCAATGAATATACATATGCTCATGTATAACTGAAAAATTGTGTTCTACACTGGAATTTGACACAAAATTGTAAAATGATTATAAATCAATAAAAATGTTAAAAAAAACTGTTGACATGTATTTTCACGTACAGCTCGTGGAAAAGTCAATTGGTCAAATCTCTCTGAAAGGCTATTTGCAATATGAGTTATACACCCTAAGAACATGTGGCTTATATCCTGCATTTCCACTTCTCGGGATTTATCCCAAGAAAACAATCAGAAAATAGCAAAAATATTTTCAAAAATGCTTACTGCAATATTGTTTGTAATAATGAAAACAGAAACAACTCTGATATACATCAATGAAGGATTGTTTTAATAAAGTATTCTATGTCCATGGAGGCAAAATGTGGACTACTCTGGAGTACCTAGAAAACGAGGCAAATGTTCATTGATATGGCAATAATGCACACAATATATTATTAAGTCAAAGAGGTTAGGTTGAAATATTCTAGGTATAACATGAGCTCATTTTTATAAAATACAATTTACATTTTTTTCATTCATTTACACATATTTTCATTCTCTCATTCAACAACAAATATAAAGTGTATCACCTATTTTGTGCAAGACACTGTTCTAACCGCTGAACCTACACGGCTCCTAACTTCCCGGTGCCTACAGCTGGGTGGAAGTAACCCAAGGACGTACACCTAGCACCAGACACCTGAGGAACTGCTATCTGAGGGCAGCAGAACTATGAGGGCTTATTGGGTTTTGTATAAACAACTTCTAAATTTTTCAAAATTGTTTTTCTTTTGAACACTTCTACAGTGAAAAATTTAAAAATAAAGCCATTTTCATTTTAGAGAAAGAAAGGAGGAATACCTTCTACAATGCCAAGTCATTCAGGTTTATAATGTTTTAATATTTTCCATCAAAACTCCCTAGGACAGCCTAACTAACTGGGGCATTTGCCTGTTCAATTTCCATTTTCCTCTCCTCCTCTCTCTCTTCTCCCTCCTGCCCCTCCTGTTCTTTCTCTTCCTCACCTCTCCTCTCCCTTCCCTCCGCTCCTTTCCTTCCATCATTTCATCATCGTCTTCATATTGGTCATGAACACCCTGGCCTTTGAACTGTTTCCCAATAGGATGTGCTGCCCCTGGACTCTAAGAGCCATCGGTGTGAACAATGATGGACTCACAAGCTAGGGGCGATTCACCACACCTCACCCTTCAGACTTTGAGAAGAAAATTTCAAAACAGGGCAGCATTAACCAGGGAGCAAAGTGTATTTATCATCATCTCCAAAAAGCACTGTTTTTCTAAAAGACAAGTTCCTTAAGTTCCTGGAAGACTAAGGTACCATCGCTTAATTTTTATTAGATTTCTCCACTAAGGGATTTTTTTTATGCCTTGCTGCTAATACACCTTCTTTTACTTATACACACACACATTTCAGCCCTCAAACCTGAACAAAGCTGTACAAAATCCCTCTGACTTCAGGAAGTTTTTGATCTCTTGAGGGTTTTAGGATATGTCCTTGCCTACATATTTGAAGGGGATGTTGAATCAGTGTTACCCCAAGCAGGGCTCAGGACCCGGACCTATGCCAAATGCAAAGCGCATCAGGACACATTGAGTATTGACTTGGAATAGGGGACGGAGATGTTAACAAGAATATAATAAGGAGATGGAGCACAATGAGGGCAGACACAGCCATGCGCAGGAAGACAGCAAACAAGCATGAAGTGCTTAGAGAGCAGGACAAAACCTGCCCAGTTTCAAGCAAACTTTGAGAGTCTGCTCTGGGTGAAGCAGACACTGATGTTAACAGGATTCTCTGGCCTCAGATCCAAATTCATTAGAACCCATTGCTTCTAGCTGCTCAGCCCTATAAAGCACCACTGTTTTAGTGACATTCAAGATGCAACAGATGTGAATAATGCTGAAATGAACACGCAGGTGCAGACACTTCTTCAAAATAATGATTTCATTTCCTGTGGATATATACTTAGAAATGGGACTGCTGGACGCACTTCCCTATTCATAGCAGCATTCTTCTCATTAGCCAAGACATGGAAACAACCTAAGTGTACATCAGCGAATGAATGGATACAGAAAATGTGGTATATTTTTATACACAATGGGACATTATTCAGCCAGGAGATAAAAGGACATCCTGTCATTTGTAACAACATGGATGGACCTTGAGGGCATTATGCTAAGTGAAACAAGTCAAAGAAGGACAAATATCGCTTGAGCTCACATGTGGAAAGACTGAAAGCTGAATTTAAACAGAATAAAGTTGTGGTTGCCAGGGGATCGGAGAAATGGGGAGATGTTGGTCAAAGGGTACAAACTGTAAGTTTTAAGATGATTAAGTTCTGGGGATCTGATGCACAGCATGGTGACTACAGTTAACAATACTGAATTATACACTTGAAAGATGCTAAGAGAGTATATCTTAAATGTTGTCACCACACCAAAAATAAATGGTAATTATATAAGGTGATGGTTATGTTATCAAGTAATCACTCGACAATATATAGACATATCAAATGATGCCGTATACCTTAAACTTATACAGTGTAGTATTTCAATTGTATCTTAAACTGGGAAAAAAAAAAAACCTCTATACTTAAAAAAGAGTCCAATATATGAAAACTGGTACAGATCCCGGTTTTGAGCTTCTCAGGATGTGGAATGCAAATTTTAGGAAGCACAAGAATGTCAAGACCACATGAAATCACCTTGAATAACACAGTGAGAGCATTCCTCCCCTTTCAAATCTGACTGTCAAGAAGAAAGCATCAGCTGTGTGCTGGGCCATCTTACGTACTATTTGCTAATAAACATTTTTAACAAACAATGTACTCAAAGCTCAGAGCCTTCCAGAAGAAAACATTTTCCAGTTAGAACATAATGACTTTTTCATGTTACATATATTTTTATGTCAAACCTCCAGAGAATAATTCTAGTATTCCTTTCATAGTACTTTAAAAATATTTTTTCTTTAAATAAGTAATTCTGTCGGTAGACATACTAACACGGCACAATGCAGGAACATGTTATAAAAATGGCTGAATGTGGCAAAAACTTAAAAAGGAAAAGGAAAAGACTGTCCTGACCCTTTCCTCCCACCAATTTGTGACATCTGTCACACTGGAATAGTCTTCCTTGCTGAAAACCTATCTTAGCATTTCTATTTCAACCTGACCACGGAAATGCTCTCATCCATTTTTCCAACTTGTCTTGGTGGCTGCATCCATTCTCAGGGTCTGTGCAGAACAGCCATGGGTCTCTTTCAGACCTATGCACAGAGGAGCTGGTGCATGCTCTTCTGGCTGTGGCAGGGTCTTTCAGCTAAAGAGTCTGCTTGTTCCAGATGCTACAGGGCAAAGATGCTACAGGGCAAAGACAGAGCCTCAATCAGCCTAAGTTGCCAAGGGACCATGCGGAGAAATCCCTCTGTTGAACTATGCAGATACATACTTATTTAGCTACTGAGATTGGGGGGAGGGGGTTCTGGTTACTTGCAGATCTATTGCAGGTCCTCTCCCCTGGAAAGAGTTTCTGAGACTGAGATTGGCATACTGGACATTTACTGGGAAATGCTGCCAGAATAAACACCCGTGGGGCAAGAGAAAGACCCAGAATCGGGCAGTGAGAGAAAATGAGCTGTAGCACAGTCAGCTCAGAGCCCAGCTGGCTCTGTGGGAAGCTCTCAGGCTGCACTGGCCTCTTACAGTTGTCCCAAGTTGGAGACAGAGAGCTGGGACTTGATGCCCCAAAACCAATTAGTCACTGAACGAAAGCTGGCCCAGGAGGGAGCTGTGATGTTAGGTGAGGCGAAATTCCTGCAGAGGACCTTGAGCTGAGCGCCATCAGCTGTGAACACTACCAGCAGTTGGAAAAATAACTTCTTCATTCCTGAAAAGGGACCTGGGAAATGCATCACAGTATGCACTACTGCCCTATAACCCAGTCGATTCTGACTTCTATGGAGAGCTTGAGTAATTTCCAAGTCACAAA
The DNA here is from genome assembly GCF_009834535.1 of Camelus ferus. Taxonomy (NCBI): domain Eukaryota; kingdom Metazoa; phylum Chordata; class Mammalia; order Artiodactyla; family Camelidae; genus Camelus; species Camelus ferus. The sequence continues at coordinate 9,565,921 of NC_045720.1, read as the reverse complement.
ATTGCAAATGGCAGAATTGGGATTCAAACCCACATCTGTCTGACTCCTAAATGTTAACTATTATGTTACACTGTCTACCTCTCTAAACTTAATCCTGGGCCTACCTTTTGTTTGGAGGCCAGTTACTGGGGTCACTGCCATTTAGGAAGGAATCTTTCTAAATGCTACCAGCACAAAACTGTGAGGAGTGAATACATTTCTTATCATGCAGAAGGCAATCCAGGCTTGGAGAAGACAAGCTACTCGTCCTGGTTAAATAGTTCCTTGACGACATATGGGCCCCGGTCTGCTTTACTCTAAGATTCTAAGATCCACATTCTATTTTGAAAGACTTTAAGCCAACCAAAGCTTTACAAGGAAACTAAATACAGACCTTCCTTGACTTACATTGGGATTAAGTCCTAATAAATCCGTCATAAAAAAAAGAATCCATCCTAAGTTGGAAATGTCCCAAGTCAAAAATGCATTTAATACACCTGACCTAGCAAACATCATAGCTTAGCCTAGCCTACCTTAAACGTGCTCCGAGCACTTAGTCTACAATTGGGCAAAGCCATCTAACACAAAGATTACTTTATACTAAAGTGTTGAGTATCTCATATAATTGATCGAATGCTGTACTGAAGGTGAAAAACAAGAGTGGGTGTCGGGTACAGGACAGTCGTCAGCATATCAGTTGTTCACTCTCACAATCGTGTGGCTGACTGGGAGCTGCAGCCTGTTGCCACCTGAGTATCAGATCAACTTGAACATCAGACTGATTATCACTCACCCGGGTTGGGGGTGGGGAAGGCAAGTGGAAATCAAGATGGAGAATTTGAAGTACCGTTTCTACTGAATAGGTATGACTTTCACACCATGGTATAAGTTGAAGAACCCTAAGTTGAACCATCCTTGGTCAGGGACCAGCTGTAGTCTAAAGCCTGGAGGGAGGGGCAGCTTGATCTTTCATCTCCATTACTGTTGGCATTTGTTTCGGAAAAGCTGCTCATTTTAGAAGCTTCATAACTAAGACTTTCCCAGACCACACATTTATTAGTGTAGATGCTGGAACGCCTAATTCCCTGCTGACCTTCCGGAGAGACAACAGCTTTCCTTCAGTCGTGTGCCTGTTCGGGGATAGAAATCACGGTACCTGGTCCGCAGACCGGCTCCTACTATTAATGATGAACTTGGACAGGTCACCTTTCCCGACCTCACAGCTCAGGGAGCTGGACACTATATACAGCTCCTGAATTATATTTTCTTATTCAGATTCAATTCACCAAAGCATTTACGGAGCCTGCACTCTGTGCCAAGTACCAGACTGGGTCATGTACATTGTGTTCAAGATTTTTTAACCTCCCTTAACCCCTCATGCAAATGTCTCCATTTGAAGGAGAGTTCCTAACAATGACTAAGGTTTCAGACAAGATCACGTGCTCTAAGTAGTAAACATGTATCTGCTTCATTTGGCAACAGCCTTTAAAAATGGGTATCTGTAGCGTTACCTATGGGAAATATCCCACAGAGTAACAGTGCTTATTAGAATATTTTAACTCATTCATTTACTGGGTATGCCCCAAGCCTTCACAGGCTTGCAGATGGCTACCTTCTTACCATGTCCCCACACAGTCTTTCCTCTGTGCTTACACATGGAGAGAGAGAAAAAGAAAGAGGGCTCTCTTCTTACATGGCCACCATTTCTCTCTAATTACAACCCTACCCTTTTGACATCATTTAGTCTTAATTAATCTCTAAAAGCCCTATCTTCAAATATAGTCACATTGAGAGTTCAGACTTCAACATATAAATATTGGGAAGACACATTAAGTCCACAGCATCTCCTGTGCTTGATCTCTTCTCAGGACCTTTCCTGTACCAAATCCAACCAGATATCAGGGGCAAAGATTCCCATCGATGTAGCCCATACAGAAGTGTCCTGGGCACAGAGCAGGTGAAAAGGGTGGATAATAAATCCGGAGAAGCCAGAAAGCTTCCACTACAGTAGACTGAAACAATGAATAAGTGAAAAAATGAATTAATAGAATAAATAAAGCTGTAAAATGTTACAGACAGTAGGGAGGTATGAGAGAACATTAGTTCAGGACAGAGGAGTTAAGAACAGGGCAGAGGAGTTAAAGTCACCAGGGACTAGATGCAGAAGGATTTTGTACACCATACAAAGGATTTTGGACTCTGTTTATTCAAAAGCCATGATACAAAACACAGAAAAAGAGGATAGAATTAAGGGGAAGTGATGAGTTCCATTTTGGACATAAGATTGAGACACCTGTTCCAGTATTCAACTGGAAACACTCAGTTTGGAGTTCAAGAGAAAGAGAAGATGGAGACACGATGTTTAGAAGGCTGTTTAGAATTCATCAGTGTATAGTGCCGGCTTGGGAGTGATTTCCCCAAGACAGTACACAGAATGAAATTTGAACATTAAATTTTTTAAACTTAAATTGTACTTATATTATTGGAGCAAACAGTTGGAAAAATATGCTAGTTAATGTATACAGATAGCTATAAAGATCTGTACTTTTCACAATTAGTTGGAAGAAAAGTAAAGCTGAAGGGAGATGAGATGAATTGCTCTGGTAACTCAACATCAAAATTATTTTAAATATGTTTTTTGTTCAACTAATAGGCATTAGAAGACATACTATGAGTCAGGTACTATGCCAAATGCTACAATACAAACTTTTGGACTTTTCTCAGTAAAAATAACATAGTGGAGGAGGTAAAACAGGTAGAAAATTCTAGATAACAGGATGTTTGGAGCAGAAACTTTCCTTAAATTTACATGCTGATAGAGGAAGTGTGTAGGCATGAGTGCAAAGGACAAAAGAACTTAAATCTGAACCATCTTGAAAGAAAAGTAATATCAATTCAATTCACAACTGCCCACAGACTTGACCTGAATACAGTAACTAAAAAGAGAACACCGTTAGAAAGCCCTGTGTGGCATGAAACTCTGACTTGTGACAGAAACAGAACTAGAAAGCCCTTGAACATTAGTTTATGGTCTCATTTCAGGCCCTAATTGAATCATTTGGTTTTAATAATGCCTCAACTCTTTTAAAAGTAAATACATCAACTTTCTCATTCAGCCATGATGGATGACTGGGACCAGTCCTACCCTCCTACTCCAAACAACAACAACAACAACAGAAAATGTATGAAACAAATGTCCAGCATTTTACACAGGCTTGTGATCCTTATGAGGCAGGAAACAAAATACATGAGCTCTAAAATTGCCCCAGATTTCCACTTGGATGTACTTTCCAGGCTGCATTGTAAGGAAAGTTACCCAAAGAGAACACAGCATTCTCACTGAGTTAAAGAGACTGATACTGGAGTTCAAAGAGGGTAGAGTGGCTGCAGTTAGCAAAATAGATAACTAGAGAGGTGGGATAAATTTTTTTAAGCAGCAGACACGTCCATAAAGGCTCTCTCAAGTCTATTACTAAATGCAAAAGCGTATGTGTGTACAGTAAGGCTCCAAGAAGCCAGGCAAAGAATGACTAGGAAACTGTAAGCTGAATAGTATCACCCAGGGATTGGATGCATTCATGTTCTAACCAGAGATAGTGGATAGTTCAAGGAAAACCAGGAGCATTTGGAAATAATCATAGAAGGATCTGACTTACTAGCACAGAATAAAGGGTATTTTACATTGAAGCTTAAAAACAAGGCATAAAAGGATCAAGTTGATCCCCAAGGAACTTTAACCACCTGGCAGAACAAAATTAAACACTCTTTGAAAGAAGACAACAGAAAATTCAGTGCTCAACAACACAAAATATATGATATCTAGTCTCCACTCAAAACTTGTCGGATATGCCAAAAAGCAAGAAGACAGACCCATAATTAAGGGGAAAAAATCTATCAGTAGAAGCAGACCCAGAAAAGACAGATGATAATTTAAGTAACCATTATAAATGCACTCAGTATGCTCAAGGATTTTAAAAAAATGTGGACACAATGAAGAAAGGAATGGAAGATATAAAAACAAACCAATTGAAACTTTGGAAAGTGGAAAAGACAACATTTGGAATGTACAGTTCACTGAATGAGGCAGATTAGACACTGAAGAAAAGAATGTCAGTTAACTTGAAGATACAGCCATATACTATTCACCATGTAAATCACAGGAAAAGGGAACAGGGCTTCAGTGGCTTGTGGGAGAACAGAAAGCAGGATAATACACAAGCACATGACACGATGAAACAGATAAAGTATTTGAGAAAAAAACAGCCGAACTTTTTTCAAATTTGTTGAAAAGTATAAAATCACAGATTTAAGAAGGCCTATAATTGCAAAAAAAAAAAAAAAAAAGACAACAAAATGAAAATGACATCATGACAAACCATAACCAACCTGTAAAAACCAGCAATAGAATCTCAAAATCTTCTATATATTTGGAAAAAAAAAAAGAGTTGTTATTCACAGAGGAATAGAAATAAGAATCAGAGAATGATTAATACTATGTAAACCAAAATAAAATGACTTATGGTCTTTAAGGTACTGAAAGGAAAACACAGTCAACCAATAATACTACTTCCAGAAAAAATACTTTCGAAAAAGTAGGTGAAAATAAAAACATATTTAGAAAAACAAAGGCTGCAAGAGTTTATTGCCAACAGATATGGCCCACAAAGGAAAAAGAAACATTAAAGGAATTAAAATAAGAATGAAAAGGATACAAAAAGAAAAGCTGGATCAACACAGAAGATTGAAGAGTGCTAAATACAGTAAATATATGGGTAAATAAAAAAATTAGAAAGTACCATTTCTAAGTTTATTGTGGTAATAGTTAACATTAAGAGAGATCTACCCTCTTAATTTTTTTTAAAAGAATTACACTTTTTTACCCTGATGTTCTTAACCACAAAAGAAGTCTTCAACTGAAGTAAAACTGAGCATGCTCTCTGACCACAATAGAATTAAAATTGACATTACTGTCAGAAAGATAATTTGAAATTTCCCACGTGAATGCATTATGAAATAAACCATGGAATGAAGAAGAAATAAGGGAAATTATAGTACATTTTAAACTGACTGAAAATGAAAACATATCAAATTTTTGAGACGCAGCTAAAGTATTCCAAACGCACTAAAGTCAATTATCTCAATTCACACATTAAAAAGCTGGGTAAAGAAGAACAATTTAAACCCAAAGTACATGAAAAGGAAGGAAATTTAAAATGTGCGTTACACTGTAGCAACAGAAAGCAGATCAGTAGTTGCTTGGGCTGGAAGTTGAGGGATATTGATCACAAAGAGACAACAGAGAACATTTTAGGAAATGAGAATTTTTTTACCTATTTTGACGGGAGTGGTGATTACATGAATGTATAGAATTATCAAAACGCATGGAATCTTTTACATCTGAACTGCTTGTTTTATTGTATGTAAATTTCGCCCCACTAAATTTGATTTTAAAATTTTTAACAAGTGCACACAACACTGAATGAAGATCCTGTGTTAAGCACAGAAGATAGAAGTACAAATTAATGACGATGGTGATTCTGATTATGACAGCTCCTACAGTCCAGTTAAACATATGTTCCAAACGCTGACCTAAGCCAGTTTGGATATAATGTTTAACGCACTTGTCATCAAAAACTGCTGAGTGGTAGGTATAACCATCCCCATTTTCCAGACAAAGAAACTAAGTCTTAAAGTTTAATTAACCAACCCACAGTCATACAGATATTAAGAAAAGGAACAGATCGAACCCCCAGTAAGTCGACCACCCAGGAACAGGGCTTTGGGGGCCAGATGCATCACTGCCCACTATGGTCTGTGGGTTAACACGAGCAAGATCTTATCCCTAAAATGTATGTTCTCACTTGATGAATTTAGCACTCCTCCTTTGTTTTGACTTACAATCTTTCATTTGATTCATTCCTGTGAATCTACATTTAGGTTGGCTTTTTTGGTAGCGTTTTGCATGTTTCGTTTTTCAGACGACATCTCCCCTCTTTCAGTTTCACCATTCACCTTTGATAGTTACCAGAACGTTTTGTGTTCTCTGCTGGGCTGGATCTTTCAGAGCATGCGCACTGGAGAGCATTCTGTATCAGGGAGCCTCCTTTTCTTCTCTGTCTAGACTCGGCCTTTCCCAGTGCGGCAGGTAGGATGCTCTGGGCAACCGGCCAGGCTGCACACACAATCTGTTTAAAGGATGGAAACAGAAGCGGTGCTCAGAGACACACTCTCAGCTTCTATGCATTTTACAGCATACATGCCAGGAAAGTGTCCCGCTGGCTGCATTATTCCAGAGGCTGGGTGTCTAGGGCAAAGTGAGACAAGGCTGCAGTGAGGACATGTGCATCCATATGTGTGTGTGTGTGTGTGTGTGTGTGTGTGTGTGTGTGTGTGTGTGTGTGTGTGTGTGTGTGTATTGGCCTCGTAGCGGCTGCAATAATGCTTTCCCATCTGAAATAAAAGTCGTCCTTAAGTTGACTAATGAGTCATAAGAGAGGTGCCTACGCTTGCCAGGTTTTATCCCTCTCTTCCTCAGAAAGAATGGATTTCACACCGGCAAGACCATCTTTCCCGAACACAGAGGTTTGAAAACCTGCACACACCCACGTTAAAATTAAAAGCTGTATATGGATTTGAGAGCTGGCTCTGTCACTCAGAGGCTGAGAGACTGTGGGTAATTCATTTATCTTCTCCCAGCTGCACTTTTCTTCAGTGGCAGATGGAGGGAAAGATACCAGCACCACAGGCTGGGGATGAAAATTCAAGGAGATACTGCATTCAGAAACCCTTCCATAAGCCGTCAAGAACTGGAACACAGTATATAATTATTGCTCTTGGTAAACACCTCATTGTTCAGACCCTTCCCCTTACTGAATACCCCTGCTTTCTATTCAAGGGAAAAGCTCTTAAAGATCACACCATAAAATCGTAAAAGAATATGCTAGAAAGAAACTTAGAATCTCAAAACTTAATACTTTCACAAGGGAAACTGAAATCCAAGGAAGGGAAATGTTTTGCCCACAATTCTGAACTTGGTTACTCATATCTGCTCTGAGATCTGACATTTGTTTGGATTCGAGGGCCTTTTGTGATCAATTAATAACATTATTGTCAAGACGTGTCTATATAATAGTTCCCAATTCTGTGTTTCCTACGCCATTGTTTAGAGTTTTCCACGAGGCACACTTCTTACTAGACAAAACATCTTGCGCATGCAGGGCATAGTATCAATGTTTTGCAGGTTTCAGATCATCCAAATTCCAGCACTAAAAACCAAATCATGAATCGTCACGGTTGGGAAGTAGCTTTGAGGGTAATTAGTTATTCTATCTGTATTTCTATGTTTCTTTGTTTGCTGGATACCCAGAACTCTGGAATTTCCGGTTGCATACTTCAAGATTCATGCCAAAAGGTAATTAAGTGTTGGCTGTTCCGAGGGGTGGACCGGGGTCCACATCTTTTGAGCAAAGCCTGTACTGTTCGTGCGTGGAGAAGGAGTGTGGTTCCCAGGAACCGGTTCTCCCCAGGCCACCACCCTCCAGGATTTAGGCTCCGAGAGCTCTAAATCCAAACCTGGCCTTCCAGATTGTTATGACATGATATTTGTCAAGCGAGGGGGATAGATTTAAAAGTTTATTCGCTTGATTTGTAACACTTAAATATTTAGACACATGGTATGTGGGCCTCTATTTGTTCTCTCGTCCTGGGCCCTGCAAACGTTAGCGGCGGGCATGCTGAACCTGAACACTGCCGGCTTGAAATGAATAGCTGTGTTTTTCAAACCGCAACCTCCATGAAACTCGTCTACGAGATGTTAAAAGGTACTCCATAAAAAAAGACTTGTGCTAAGCGAATGGCTAGAGATGCCTAGCAGATACTTAGCCCTCACTGGCTGGCTGTGATCATCACTATCGTTACCATGTTAGGAGGGGTGGTTGTGGAATCATTTTCCAACCTTCAAAGCATCTATTACTGTTTCAAATTATTGTTTATTTATGGGTTTGTTATCTGTCACTCCACTAAAATATAAGTCCTATGAAAGGGTGGGCCTCATCTAGCTTAAATCACTTGATTTCCTCAGTGACTACAACAGTATTTAACACATAAGAAGCATTAAATAAACACTTTTGAAAATTTCACCGGACAGCTGATGACTACACTTACAACAGGCCCCAAAGATTTACAAACACCAAACTGTATTTCCCTGTGACTGGGCAGGGCAGAGTTACTGCCCCAGTGACGCACTACATCACGGCCTACCCTCCTTCCTGGGGCATGGCCGCGAGAAAAATTGTAAACAAAATTCTTGAAAAAATCAAAAAAGCCGGGTCATTTTCTATGTTGGTATCTACCAAGCTACCTGAGCATGTCAATGAGTATTCTCAGGAAAAAGAGGGTAGCCTGCTCAAATCAGATTAGGAAGGGCCGTAACATCTCATTATCCCTCAGTGGAAGGGCTGACTTTCTCCCCATTTAAAAAAGCTGCACATAGAGACACGCAGAAGTTAATCAACTCAAAGTCATACAGCCAGTAGAGGAGGCAGGGGCTTTGAGTCAGGAGAGTTCAGCTCCTCCTGAGCCTGAAATTTTACTGCAAAACTTTCCAAGTATAATACGAATTTGACAGTGTCTCCATTAATGGAACAGGACAACAGTTCTTTCCCAGAGAACAGCAAAACTTCATGACTTCTTGTTTCATCACTTAAACCTCAAGAAACCTTGGCTCAGTCGTGAAAGCCTGATGTTAGGTGAAAACTTACCCCCATCCACACTACCAAAATCACCCCCGGCTTCCTCCCAGCCAAGGCTTTTATCAGAGGTGTCACAGAAATCACCACCCTCTGATAGCCTTCAGGAAGTACCTACGGCAGGATCTATCTCCTTTCCCTCCCAGTGCGGCTCACACACAGCAAGGGCTCACCTCACACCGACTGAGGGAATAAAACAAATGGATTAACGACTTACTAAAGAAAATCTGGGTGCTACTTTTACCTCTACAACTTACTGCTGGTGTACTCAAACGTCTCAACCCCTTTGAGCTTCCATTTTTCCAATGGAGGTAATGCTACTGAACCAGGTTCGTTTTGCCCGACGCACAGCAAGCCCAAATGCAGAGACGCTGACGTTCGCAGCAAGAGGTGTTCGCAAGGCAGCCAGTCCAGGCGACAGAGACGGAGGACTAGTCCCAGATTCACCTCCCTGAAGGCAAGCGGCCTGAGGCTATTTATGGGACAACGAATAATGAAGCAGAGCGGTCCCAGGCGTGGGAGGCGCGTGGGGCATGGGGGGCCCGTGGGGGGCTCGTGGGGGAAGGTGATTGGGAAAAGGTGCGGTAATCTACTTTCTGTATCTAAGCCCCAGGCCGCTGCACCTTCAGAAATGGTAGCCCTTAGCGCACTCCGAGGCCCTCTGATGGTGAAAGGTCACTGAACACTCGCGCATGCCCAGTCTTAACCAGCTCGGCTTGAACCAGACACAGCTGACTCCGCGTTCCTGGAACTCAACTGCGGCAAACATCTCGTTCAGGCTGCGTGCTGCTTGGAGGGCATGCCGCTCTTCTGTAGTTGACCTTGATTAGTGAAAGCAGGTGACACGGACTTGGCTAATGATGACCCTTGGTTTCAGTAACATCTACTCTTCCTTCTTTGCCGACCGTTTAGAAAGAACAGATAAAATAATAGCAAGCACTTATGTGCCATTTCCAGATAGCAGACATGCTCTCAACACTTCATACGCATTGTCTTATTCAATTCTTAGAAAAATCCTAATAGGAAGGTAGTAATAGTGTTTATCATCCCCCGGAAAATGAGACGCCAGAAGCTTAAGCGCCTTGCCCAGGTTCACCCAGCTTATCACCGGGAAGAGCTGGATTTGGCCCTAGAGTTCCTGACTGTTACCATCTCTCCAAGTGTGTGATTACGTTTTGTTGATTATAAAGCACTAGTCAAAGAAAAGAACTCCTAATTGTTATTCCTCTCTTTCAGAAAAGGTATCTCTCCCCCTCTTTGGACATCCAATTCTTGCCCCGATTGCTCTATAAATCTGTTCGGATTCTGTTCTCCTGCAGGCACTAACTAGAATTTCATTTTTGAGGGAAGTAGCAGACTTCCCTCCCCTATCCTAAGCTTGCTTGTCAGCCCTATCGGCTGAGTAAGGCTTTGTTTGCATGCTTCCGTCTGCCCAGCCCAGCCCAGCCCTGGTAACATAAACCTAGGATCTCAGGAACAAAAGAATGCAGAGGCTCCCTGGTTGCTTATTGCTGGCTGTGCATCCTGAATCCAGCTAGCCCCACCACCACTCCCTGTAGCCCCAGGAGTGGTGTGTTTAGAGCCTCATTGATTGAAACCAGCCATATGTTTGGAAATTGAGATGCTTGCCCATGCTGCCACAAAGGAGCCTCCACGAAGTGAATTCCTGCTGGTAGGCAGGGAGGGGGTGGGGGGGGCAGGGCTCCATAAAATGAGCAAACACTAAAGAGATGATTAGAGGTGTCTCACCTCCGCGCCTGGGCTGGGAGCAGAGAATACCTGAATTGAGTTTTCAGCATCAGTAATGAATTTAACTCTCCCATTTGGGAAATGGGGCTATCAGCTTTCAGTTTCGTGGAGACAGTATTATTTTCAAATGAAAATTTGGGAATTGGAGAAACAGAGGTGCTTAGCCGTAGGCACAAGAATGGGGCTGTTTGTGATAATGATGACTTGAGGAAATAGCACACTGAAGAAGAAAGGGGCTTGGAATCAGGGTTCAAATCCTAGGTCATCACTCGCCCACCACGTGACCTTGAGAAATTCCTATTCTGAATTCCACTTTCTCCTTGGTAACGTAGGAAGTACGCATAGACCATAAACAGTTACTGTGACTAGAACAGGCCCTCTCTCTTTCCTTATTTTAGTTATATTCTAACACCAGTACGAAGGGGTGAAGGATAAGAGAGAAATACACAAGGCAGAATTTAATCAAGCCCGCAGTTATGAATCACTCATTTTACAAATGTTTGGTTGGACTGAATGTGCCCTGCCGGCGTTGGGCCTCTCCCTATATTTACAGACATCTTTTTTTTGTTCGTTTCGCAGAATATCCAGGTTCCCAATCTTATTGCTTCCTTTGCATGACTAAACCAAAAGATTTGGGTTGACCCAGATGCAAATTCCAACTGCGTTATTTGTGAATCTGTGAATTGTGTGACAGTAGGCAGTTTTGGTTTTTGGGGTTTTTTTCAACCATCTTAAGGCTCAGTTATCTCATCTGGAAAGTGGGAATAGTATCTATCAGATAGAGTTGTTGTGAAGATTAAAGGGGACCATATTTATAAGGTGCTTATTTCAGTGGCACTGATAAATGCTCGGAAGGCGGTTGCTATTACAGTAGCGTTATTACTACTATATTTCAAATATCTGTTACAGTGATAAAATACTTAGACAACAGGATGCATTTGGTCTTGAATATAACATGTGGAGTCATGAAGCAGCATTTAACTAAAAATATTTGTACTTGCATAGCACCTACTTTCTGCAGGTGCTCTTAAGATGCAGCTTCGGGGGCAATAGCCCCACAAAGAAGCAGAGTGTGTGACCACTGGGTGGACCGAGCCCCAGAGAGTTTAAGTGACCCGTGGAACACTGGACCACAAGTCAGGGGCAGCTTGAGAACCTGAAGGTTGGAAATGCCTCCTGGTTTAGTCAATAAGCAGAAGGAACACATGCAACTTGAAAATTTGTCAACCAAAGCCTGATGTGACCCTGCCCTACCCCTTCTGGCTCTTTTTCCCCCGTACCCTCAGCACATGACCATCCTAAGTGCCAGTGTTTGAAATACTTAGAGATCCCTCAACACACTCTGCTCTTCCACCCCTCCAAACTTTGCACATGCTGTTACTTACCCCCTGCCCAGGATGGCCCTTCACAGGCGCTTGGCCTCCAGGCCTCTAGCCAGCTCCTCCCTATGGCCCTAGTGGTGGTGAGTCACCTCCTTTCATTCATCGCTATCATATTATGTGGCTGCTGATAATAACAAAAGATAGTATTTTCTGAGCCCTCACTAGGAGCCACATGCATTACGTTACTTAAGCTCTTGTGAGGCAGGTAATTATCGTCCTCATGCCATGTGTAAGGAAACAGAGGATTGTAGAGGTGGGAAAATCTACTCAAGGTCACAGAGTTGGTCCACAGCCCATTCATTCGCATAAGCTGACTTACAGAAGAGGAAAGAACCTGTGAGAGTCATTTCTGAGGCCTTAGATGGTGAGCACAATGGAGGCATCACACTCAGTAAAGGCTGAATGCAAAGGCCAAGGCTGCGGGTGATGTTTCACCGATTGTCTGTATCTAGTCTTGGTGAGAGCTTCCCTCTCCCCCAACTGCTACTTCTCCAGCATCTCCCATTCCCCACACTCAACGAGCAAAGCCTTTTTAGGGAGCAGCCATGTCTACCCTTCACCAATGCAGCCAGGTAAAAAACTCTTCCCTGTGCCCAATGAAGGATGGCTGGTGCTCAGTCATGTGGGTTGGTGAGAGAGATCTGGGGTACAGTCCAAGCTCTGTCCTTGACCATCACACCCTAAATGCCTATGCTTAATACACTCATCACCTCTGGTCCTCATGCCAATTATTAGAGACAGGTTTTACTTCTGAGGATCAAAGACGTCAAGGACTTGCTGAAAATCAGCTGGTAGGTGAGCAGAGCTGGAATTCAAACCCAGCTCTGTGACTCTGAAGCCCCCAGTTTAACCCCCATGCTGCGTTGCCTCTGGGACCACTCTGAAGTTCCAAGCACAAATACACCCTGTTAAACAGTTTTACAAAAGAACAAATTCTAGTAAATCTTTCATAATTTTTCATGGATACTAAACTAATTTGGTGGAAAAATCTGAGGTCAAAACATTTACCAGCTTCAATTAGCTGATGCTGAAATTGAGGTTCAGAAAACAGACATGATTTGCCCAACCTCAAACAGTTTATTAGCTGCATGAACAACAGGAGAACCAGATGTACTGGACTTCTTTAAACTTGTTTACTTTCAAGTCTTCTGCTATTAAATAAATACTGTAGAATTGCCGGACGGGCTATCCAAAGGTGAAATGAAGAATTGGAAGAACTCATTTATGGTGGAAGGCTTTCGTGGCTTAACCAGGTTTATCCAATAAAGTCAATGTATTAAACTTCTTTGGTAATTCCAGCATTATTTAAGACACTTGGAAAATAAATAAATGCAAAGCATAGCCCTTACCCTCAAAAGGCTTACACTTTGTTGGGAGAGAGATTTAAGAATGAAATATCATGAACACCACAACCAAAACAGCACACAGTTACGTGCGATGGTGGTTGGAACAGCTCTTAGATGTTCCACCAAGTCTTACGTGGACGCAGGCAAAATTCAGCAGAGATGAAAAATCAGAATATGGTCATCAATGACACCCTCATGGAGAAGGAGAGAGAGGTCAGCCTTGAAGTGCACAGATCATTTCTTTTGACTGGGGAGGAAACAGTTTTCGAAGCTAGAGAGAGAGAAATTGTATTTCCTGCCATAAAATTCTTCGCACTGGAAGGAAAGGCGTGTTTGTGTCACCTCAAGGAAAAGGGGTTTATTATAGGGGTACAGGTAAATGTAATGAATAAAATAGTAATGATGACAGGCACAAAGTTACCAAGCATTTATTCTGTTCCAGGAATTATGCTAAGAACTTCACCTACCATCCCACAGGATCAGTGGCACTAGTAGCTCCCACCCCATTTCACTTGTGGGAAAACTGAGGCCCAGAGACATTAAATGCCTTACCCAAGATCACACAGCTAGAATTTAAATTCAGGCACCATAACTTCAGATCCCTCACTCCTAAATTCTGTGCACGAAGTGGCCTAGAATTGGGCCCTGAAATAATTCTGTGTGTGTGTGTGTGTGTGTGTGTGTGTGTGTGTGTGTGTGCATGTGCGCATATACCCACACATGCACATGTCTCTAGGTTCTCACAAAATCCCGATCATAACATCTCTTCTGGCTTTTTCCTACCTTCTCTGTTAGACCCTGACTACCAGCCAGCCCTTCCACAACTTCAGCTTATTTGGGAATCACATTCTCTGCCTCAATCGTGTAAGGACCTCGTGGCTTTGGGGTTCAGCTTCCAAGTGAGTCAGCCCTGCCTATCATTTTCCTAATCATGGACTCCCCAGCTAGGACCAAGTCCTGCAGGCCTGAGGTCACTGGCCCCCTGATCAATTTTTCAATGGGGTGCTCAGCCCTGTTGTGCAGGAGGCTGTGGCTTGGGCAGAGAAGAGGTCACATGCTCCACTGCCTATCTAGCTAGTGCTGTGGGCACAGCAGTGCCCTGTAAAGGATGAGGTCAACAGTGTAGGCAGTGACCCAAAGTAAGGCATTTGCTTTCAATAACCCAATAGAGTTCTTTATCTCTTTTTTTTTTTTTTTTTTTTTTCAAAAAAAAGGGGGGGGGGAATTTTTGAGATGGAAGGGATCTTAGATCTATTCCCATTTTACAAATGAGCATATTCAGGTTAGGGAAGACAATCTGCACCCTCCACCCAAGATCATCTCACAAATTAAAGGAAAAGCTGAGACCAGAATTCTGGTGTCTGCATCCTACAATCCAGCTTCCTTTTCCTCGTGACACTTTGGAATCTAAAATGTACATCAAACAACACCTTGAAAAGGACTTTTGTCTCCTGGCCCCACTTTGTCTTGTGGCATCATGTGACTTTGAAAGAGCTGGGGGTCAAAAGAACTGTTTGCTTCTAATTGTCTCAATAAATTTGAAAGACGTTATTACATCGCAGTCATTAAGGACTGGGAAGAGGAGATGCAATATGATAAGACCAAGGCCATGAAGCTTAATAGTCCTTAGCTGATTGTCACTCTTACTTTTTTTCTTTCTTCTTTTTTTTTTTTTTTTTCTTAAGAAAGAACAATGCTACCCAGGGCTCTAAAGCACCCAGATCCAACAACACTTAATATTTCCTGCCATAAAATTCCTGCGCTGGAGCAGCTGCCAGCTAAAGTGAGGATTGAACAAATAAACACTGGCGTTCTGATCCCTACGGCGCAGCCAGCTCAACCCACGAGCTGGAGAGATAGGCGGGACAGATTTCTGTGCAAAGAAATGTGACCTTTCACACACTTTGAAATGCTCTCTCTGTTCTTATGATGGTCCAACACCTTTTTTCCCTTTTCTTTCCTTCCCTCCTTCCTTCCTTCCTTTTCTTTGGAGCAGGGTTAAAAGAAAACCACTGGCTAGCAAAATCACCTGCTACAGTTGGCAATGGAATTTTGTGAGCTGAGGAGTCTACGGGATGAGCAAAGCATAATTACAGCAGTGCCATATACAGAATGCCTACTCTATGCAAGAACTGGACTTGGTTCTTTACTGAAGTCCCCTCATGTACTTCTACCTTGCAAGCTGGGTATTACTACTCCTATGATACAGAGGAGAAAACTGAATCTTAGAGAAGTTCTTAATGGATTTCCATTATATCGTATGGTTATAGAATGGTAGGATCTGTTTTGTAGTAGAAATGAAAGATGGCCCATTGATTGATTTTCAAAGCCCTAACATATCCACAAAAGCAAATTTCACTATTGGCAAGAAATTACTTAAGTTCAAAGAAGCTTCCAGGAAGGACAGATCCATGATCTAACCAGATCTCCTCGAGGGCTATGTTTAACGTAAAACAGCAAATCTCTCATCATTAACGTTAAACTGAGTAAAATGTATAGTAGGTTCCCCCCAAATCCTATGACTTCTTTGTAACCTATCATGAGTCAACATTTGCTGTCCTGCTAAGTTCAGTGCACTTTGCTGAAAGCACTACTGCTATGTCCTCAGCTCCATGACAATCAAGGAGTAGCACAGGTGGGGAGAAGGGTTTCTGATACTATCATGTCCGTGGTCCTGGTCTCCTTTTCTGTTTCAAGGATTTCCATAGGCAGACATTGTGCTTTGATGAAGCAAGCCACCTAAGTGTTATGCATCAGTGGAACTGTTTTGTATCAAGAAAATTAAAAGAAGCATTACCGTATCATCCATCAATCCCACTCCTGGGTATACACCTGGAAAAGAGGAAAACCTTAATTTGCTAAGATACATGCACCCAATGTTCACAGCAGAGCTATTTACAATAGCTGAGACATGGAAGCAACCTAAGTGTCCATCAACAGATGACTGGATAAAGAAGATGTAGCATGTGCACGCACGCACAGCGCGCGCGCGCGCACACACACACACACACACACAATGGAATACTACTCAGACATTAAAAAGAATGAAATAATGCCATTTGTAGCAACATGAATGGACCTAGATATTATTATACTAAGTGAAGTAAGTCAGACAGAGAAAGACAAATATTGCAAGATATCACTTATATGTGGAATCTAAAAAAGTGATACAAATGAACTCATTTACAAAACAGAAGCAGACTCACAGACATAGAAAACAAACTTGTGGTTACCAAAGAGGGGGTGGGGGAGGGATAAATTAGGAGCGTGGGATTAGCAGATACAAACTCCTATATGTAAAACAGACAAACAACAAGGTTCTACTGTACAGAACAGGGAACTACATTCAATATCTTATAATAACAACCTATAATTAAAAAGAATATATATATGTATAACTGAATCACTATGCTATACACCAGAAACCAACACATCATTGTAAGTCAACTATACTTCAATTTAAAAAAGGAGAATACAGGAAACATCTGCTGTATTAAACAACAATATAAAGCAGTGAGCAGAGACAGCAAAATAGAAAACCAAAAGACAGTCTGTTATACAAATGCACAACCATTCAAAGTCATTCAACGTCATTATTACTTAGAGGTGATAAATGAGATACTAGAAGAGGAGGTGGTCTGAGTTCTCTGGTCTCATCTGATATTAATCTATATATGTTTCTGGCAGCATGAAGTCCCTACAAGCTTAACTTAACAATCCTTTACAGGGGGAGTACAGAAAAGTCAAGGCTGAATACTCAGTGAAATAAGAGGGGAAAACTGAAGCCACACATAGAGCTAAGGACACACCATGTCTGAGCAAAGAGGAGGCCCATCGACCAAAATCTGAGGCATAAATCCAAGACAAAGACTGGCTGAGGTGGGCAGGACGCAGGGCAGGGGGAAGAAGCTTACCTGTGATGACCTGAGCACATTCGGGAGCAATGAGACCCCACCTAGTGACTTGGTTCTTCCATCAACATGCACTGTTTTCTGCTTTCTGATCTGCCTCCTCTCTAAAGACTATAGTCCTATAAGGCAGGAATTTCTAGAACTATCTCTCTTTGCCTCCGTGTGGCCAGCACCAACAGAGCACATGAACTGTGTAGCTGCTCAAAAACCCTGGGAAAGGAGTACAGGGCTTTGGGTTTCCCTCCACACCCAGCTTCTGCTCTAACGCACTCTAGAATGCCTGGGATCCCGAAAGAGACATTGTCTGTGTCTCTCAAGTAGTTAACTCCAAACGAGAATATTTTAATGCCATGTCTATTCCTGGCAGGACCATCTCCTTCAGCATCATTTTCCCTCTAGAATAGAACAACTTGCCCATCCCAACAATTTGGCTCCTCTCAAATTTAAGGTACCATGCCTTGTACAAGACTTTTGTCTTTGAGAAATAGAGCCAATATTGGGCAAATTATGTTATATTCCCAAATTAACAGTCTAGGGAATAGCCCCCACCCCAAGACTAGGAGAGGCCCCTTCAGATAGCAGTTTTAGGAGAGAAAAAAAAAAAAACTTGTGGCTGAAATAAAAGTGTCCACAAAATTTGCTGGAGTTGCACCAAGAAAATATATTTCATATTTTTCTCTTGATTAGCATTCTAATGGTTTCTGATGCAGGTCTAGCAGCTTGGAGAGAATATTACAGGCAATTGTGTAAATAATACAGGTTTTTTTTTTCAGTGTGTCCAAATGTATAATTAAATGGATAATGTTACAGCTCCCCAAACCCACTAAGGCCTGCTGCCTAAATGGAGGGCTTTTGAAATTTCATCCCAATATATGGTTACATGATACATTGCTTTTATGGCCCGCTGGGCAAATGACTAGTGGTTTGGAAAAGGTCTGAATGCATATTTATAGTAGAGAGCACGATGATGTTCAGAGGGCCAGTAAAATCGTTCTAGTAAATAACATGAATTATACAAAAGCCTCTCTTTATGTATCTGAACTTTTCGGACGCAGGATGCGTGTCAACACAGACACACTTCGTCTCCTTAATGTTTGCAGGTAACTCTTGCTCCAAATTCTATGCAATCAGATTTCAGGGTTAACCAAACTTGAAGGAGAAATTCTATTTTCTGAAATCCCTCTACTGTGGTCAATGTCCTCTAGAAGTCTTGGGGGATAGAGTTTCCATTATCAGTAAAACAGGCCCAGTCTTGAACCCAAGATTTTGTGTCTGTGTCCACCCTTTGGCTCATACATCTAACAGAAACCTCCGACAATGAGGCCAGGTCAGTGAGACTTTTGTTCGCAACTCTGCACGTCATGTGTGAGGATGGGGCTGTGTATGTGTGAACGGTGCTGTGCATAGAACCCAACACCTCGATGCTCGCCCTTCTCCACCAGTCAGCTGTGCAAACTCAGAATTCTCCTCACCTCTCTGAACCTCCGTTTCTTAATTTATAAGCAACGTATGTCTTCCCACCCCACCTCCCAGTTTTGTTACCATGATTGAATGAGGTGACATACTTGAATGCAGATGGCTCCTAGTAACATCAGCCCACAGTAAGCAGTTTATAAAATAAGTGTGTTTTATTCATGACTGCCCTTATTCAACAAATATATTGGACAGGATAATAGACAAAGGCACGTGCTAGGAAGTGGGGATAAAACAGTAACAGAGAGGTCCCTGCCCTCTGGGAGGAGTTGGCAGTTTAGAGGAAAACAAAAACAATGCAATGCAATGCAGTATGTGTTATACTTGGGAGAGTAGAGAAAAGGATGCCTTGGGTAGAGCTGAAGCATCCATTTCAGTACTGGGTAGAGGTGAGGAGGCTGGTATTGGAGGTTGGTAAGGAAAAGTTTCAAGGGAAGATATGACAGATCAATAGGAAGCAGGCTTTTGATATTAGAAGGAAAAGGAACAGATAGAGGAGGGTCTCAAGTTGAAACATGAGCACATGGCAAGTCTGGACAAAGGGAAGCTGCAGGCTGGTGGCCAGGAGAGAAGCAGGTGGAATGAGGCTGGAGGGCAGGGATGGTGGACCATGGGAGTCCTGTTGAGTCTTGTGTAAGGGACCACCCGAAAGCACAGCCTCCAAATCCTCTTCCGACTACCCTTGGGCTTTTCTCCAAGACAACTTCAGGCTCCTCAGCATTCTTCCCTCCCCCCAAGCGTGGGCATCTGCAGCTGCCTCGCATCAGCTGAGCAACCTGACCCGTCCTAGGTGAGGCCCCTCCGTGGGCTTTCTGGAGGTTGGGGAGAAGGTTCCACTTCAAATGCACTGGAAGTGTAACCTGAGAAGCACCCCCACCTGGGGAAAGCAGAGACACAAACACCACGCATTTCCTAGCTTAATCCCTAGGTCGTTTTCAAACTGAGAGCCCTGCCCATTAGTGGGTCTGGCAATCAAAGTAATGGGCTTTGATCAGCAGTACTTGAGTAGAATAGAATAGAATAGAACAGAACAGAACAGAACAGAATAGAATAGAATAGAAAAGAAATCAAGTGTTTAGCTTTCGAAGAGGGCATTGTCTCATGTGATACTTTATTCCGATTACAGACATTTGTACGTGTGCGTAAACTGGGTTGCAAGGCACAAGGCATTTCTTGCTGTGAGTCCTCTGTCACGAAAGTTTAAAAAACACTGTTTTAGCTGAAACAGGATGTGAAGCTTAGTCAATTAGCTTAGAACACTCAGTACATGTTTCAGTCCCTCAAAATTGAAGCTAACAAGTTTGTCTACTAAAATATAACTTAGCTATATTTTTAAGGATACAAACACCTAAATGCATGTATATAATTAAAATTGACCTTATACTAGAAGTGGCGTGCTCTCCCAGGGAATGAACGGAATCCTTGGCCACGTGACACAGGAAGTCATGTGTGGTGATCACAGGTTTCAACACGTTTGAACATGACTTGGTGTTTATTACTCATCAAACATGTATGTCCTCAAGAGTGACCGTTGGTTCTATTAGCACTTTATCATTTTTTAAAGTTTCTGTGGTCAAACAAGTGTGAGAAATTCTACATGGTTGTTTTTGATTGAGGAAAGACCCGAGTGCATACTGAGTCATCTCATTTTTAGGTGAGATGATTGAGACCCTGAGCATGCCTTGCTAAATAATGATAAAAATACCTATTGTGTGTTGAGAGAGCACCATATGCTCGTTGCTCACCTGAGCAGTTCATACACATGATCTTATTTAATTCTCACTAGAGCTACACAAAGTAGGTAATATTTTCTTCAAATTACAGATGTGGGAAAATTAGGCCCTGGGCGATAAAGTTATTACAATAATTCAAAAAGAGCACATGGCTCCTTGTTGCACAGTTAAGAAATGATGGAACAGGGACTGAAGCTCAGGTTTGTCAAATTCCAAGCCTCTGATGTGGAGAAGACTCCCATCTCTCCTTGGCCCATTGCCATAGAGAAGGGGGCATCTTTTCTGCATCACCCTGGTCTGTCCCTCGGTCCCATATTCATTATTTATTGCAGGAAAAGGAGCAGATGATTTACATGGGGAAAGTCTAAAATCCATTCAGCCATTTTTTTTAACAGAAGGTAGGATCACTTTATTGAAAAGGTCAAGTGGCCTTTGCTCTTGTATCCTTCATTCTACCAAAGACTGAACACAAGCCACACCATAGTTCCCCCAGGAATGTGGATAACACACAGATGCTGTTTTTCAGATCCAAGTGTTCTCAAGTCAGATTCTGAAGTTTATATTTAGACAACAAAATAGGAAACCCGGCTTTGGGTTTGGTCGTCAGCCACAGGCTTTACTGAGAAGCCTTGAACATTCAGTGTGATGGAATAGATTGTTCCGTTCCCTGTTGCCTTTGTGGGAATGTGTATTCTCTACTGGTCAGAAGCCAGGAATACAGAATTAGGGGCGCCCCCAGACACCCAACAAACGCCTCTGATGATCGTTCTATGATTTTACAACCTGTCAGTGTCCAGAACACTCCAAGTACACGCCCCAGTCTTGGTGAATTAGAAAAAATATATAATACTTTGAGCCAATGTCTTTGGAGATTCAAAACAGGCTAGAGATAATTAGACTGATCATTTAAAAGACAAAAAAATTAAATATACCTTAAATTATGGTGCTTTCCTTAATGTACACTTCTTCTAAAAAAATCCACAGCAGGTTAGAAGTAGGTGGGAACTGACAGAGCATTAACACAACCTGCTCATGTTACAGGTGAAGGAATCGAGGCTCCAAGTGGGGTACGACTGGAAAAGTGTCACCAGGCCTTAATATTTCAGTTCTTGAGTCTCTTTGATTTCATCACTATGGTATCTGGCTTTGCCGTAAACTAGTTTGAATACAATTCACTTCTTGCAAAGTCCAGCTTCTGCCTCATAGAAACAGGGTAGGTGGCTGGATGAAGCAAGATTAAGAGGTGAATCTCTCACCGCATAGCAAGTTACATCACGCAAAGACTCTCTAAAGACTGAGAATAGTAACATGTCCTAAGTGCATTACGTAAAATAGAAATTTCTGAAAGACTCTGTACATCTCAAGTTCGTTTTGAAAGGAGCCCCAAGCAAGAACAGAATAGGACCAAGAGCAGGCTGAAGCCAGGATGAAATAAAACACTGTTCGAATGAAACACTGTTTGATTCTAATTAAATCTCTGTAAGATGGCCTGATCCAAATTCTCCAAGAACAGCCTGTAACCTTCTGGTTAGCAGGTTCCACCAGGGAGGCCAGGGGCATTACATATGTCCTCTCTATGCTCCATAATACTGAGAAAAAGGGATTTTTAGAAAGAAGAAAGTTAAGTTGGAGGGAGCATCTGGATAGCCCAAAGCACTATCTCAGTCTCCAGTGAGCGTGCAAGAGACAAACTCTCCAAAACATAAGAGACATGTGAAAACCCACCATCTGTCTGTAATACCATGAGCGCCACAATGCTGCAACAAGGTAACACTTAAAACCTATGCCCACGGTCTTGTGGAGAATTCTCCCAATGTGATGTTCAAGGGGCAGCCGCCCAGCCCTGTTCTCAACTGCATTCAATAGCCTGGGTACACACCTTCATAACAGCCTCCTGCTTCTGAAACAGCAAAAGGGAGCCCATCTGGCCCAGCCCATGATTAGCAAGCTGAGCCCTAGAAAGGGACAGGGCCCTGCCCAGTAACACACAACAGGAGCAGTGCTGGCAGCAGAGAGAGGAGCTTGCTGCGCTGCGCTCTCTGTAGCGTGTACTCCAGCTGCTCGGCTGTCCTTCGTCTTCCTGACGTGGAGTTAAGACTTGGCTCGAAATTGATCCCTTATTTCTAGTGATTTCCAGTGTTTTAAAAGTTCAATATCACTCTGAAAATAGCAAAATAAACTCTAGACGTGGTTGCCATGGTTCTTACAGTGTCGAATAAGCAAATGCAGAGAAGAATGTTTAAATAAAGGAAGCCTCTGAATGATGGGAACAATTGGCTACCCATTTACACTAAGCAACAAAAAACATTTATCTGGTGTGCACTTGACTGAAGGAGACCTGCTTTTGTTGGAATTAAAGTTGAAGTGATACCGGCTGACTGAACATGGGGAGGAAGGTTACCATGACAACTGGCAACAATCACTAGTGGCCTCAAATAAGAAACTAGATTCAATTCCTTCTCCTCCTACTCCTCTTCCTTCTTCTTTTCAAGAGATTCATTTAAATTTATGTTACATTAGTCCTGAGTTACAAAATGATGAGCCCTGATTCAGAAAGTTGGAGAAGCAATTGAAACGTTGAGTAAATAGTTTTACAACTTGGGGGTGGTGACTGCTTTTGTCTTTCTATTCGGAATTTCTGGATGGTCTGGTTCAGTCTGCGTGACCATGTCTCTTCTCCTCAGGCCTTGCCGAAACAAAAGAAAACAAACAAAAATAACACTGAGTTCTATGCTCCAGAATTAAGTACACTCACTTTCGTCCTACACATTCCATGAAAAGTCCCATAACTACTCAGTTATGCACTTATAAGCAGGTGTCTTGCAGGCCAAAAATACTCTAATAGTTTAAAAGGGTTCAAGAATGGAGACACAGAATTAGAAAAAACACACAAGGGAGAACCTGGCACTGCTCTGTGGCTGAAGAAGTCTGTTAACAGGAGGCTCCATCTGCCTGTGGTACATGGTAGCTTACCTAACAGGTGTGAGATAATACACACACACACACGTGCACACACACACTTGCAGAAGCTCTGCATATTCCAGCTGGCTTGGGTTCCCCAAATCTTGTTATTTCTGTTAATGATCAGATAACTCCTTTGACTATAATCTGAGAAATT
This sequence comes from Camelus ferus, assembly GCF_009834535.1. Lineage (NCBI taxonomy): Eukaryota > Metazoa > Chordata > Mammalia > Artiodactyla > Camelidae > Camelus > Camelus ferus. Next base: position 9,542,483 of record NC_045720.1, on the reverse strand, counting down.
ACATGAGGGGGACCCACCAACCCATCAGGCTCAGTTCTTTGGTTTCAAACAGCTTTCCATTCCACACATGCTGGAGGCCTCGCCGATGTTACCATCAAAGGACGCTGTCTTGGTATCACCAGAAGTGCACTGAGGCTGGGACTGTTGAACGAGACAGCATCACGTCAGGTGTTCTGGTGCCTTTGTTTTAGGCACATCTCTTATTTAGTAGACTTTTGTTCTTCCAAAAGAATCATAAACTCTAGAGGTAAGAGGCAGGTGCTCACTAAAGAGCTGCATAGAACAATTGGAAAAAATTAAAATTTGTGACAGATTACAAATAAACACATTCAAAACCTCAAACCATGTGACAAAATGTGACTTCCGACACCAAATAATTAGAGTGCCTTACTTGCATGATGGAATTCATTGAACTGGGAACTGGCTATTAATTAGGTTGTTAAAGATGCTCTTTCTTTTCCTTATTTTCTAATGTTTGCTCCCCATCCTTCTGCCCCCCACCCCAAACAACAACAACGTCTGGTTATTCTGACCCTTGGGAAAATGAACTACCCCAGAAAGCCAAGTTTTACATTTCTTCTAACAAGTGTAGCTTTCAATTTCAAACTGTTCTGTCCTTAATGGGCATAGTTCTTTAAAAAAAAAAAAAAAAAGCGCATAACATGTCCCTTTTTCGTGCATGAGGAGCCACAGTTTAACTTGTCTGAACACCGTCTGGTTTTGGCCAGTCAGCAAACTGGTTATTAGGTATTGGTTTCCTGTTGAAATGAAAGACGATCTAAGGCTATTGTTTATTGTGTGTGATATGCAGGTGCTCCAGGTATGGTATCTACAATCTTTGCATTGATGCTCTTAGATATCCAATTATTATTGCCATTTCCTGTTGAGTAAACAAGCTCTAGCTCACAGAGACAGGTTGTGCCAGGTTGCAAAGCGTGTTGGTGATGGACCCCGAGTCTGACTACCAAGATTGGTTCTTTCCATCACAACAGGAAGGAAGGGAAAGAGGTGAGGGGAAGCAGGATCCAAGGCCCTGGTGAACTGCTCTCCCCACGACTGTGGCTGAGGTTCAGGGCTTGTATAGCTTGAAGATCTGAACTTGGCAGTGACTCTGAATCTCGTGTCCTCAGGACACTCGATATGCGTTCTATTTCTCTTTCATCCTCCCCTTTTTCTGAAAGGTGAGAAAGAGCCTATTCAGCTTCATGGCCTCCTAAGTCCTTGAACATTTGCTCAAAATTAAGCCAAAAGCAGCTTTGTCTCCTACTGCGCCCCACGCAAAACCTATGGAGCAGTTTCTGCGCTGGAGCACTGCAGTCCTCAAACAGCTACACACCACTCACAACCCACTAACCTCTTCATTTCACTTGTGAAATGTAGCTCAGGGACACTAAGGAACAAGCGCCAGTCATCATTTAAAAATACTTTACCAGGGTGATGCGGTAAAGGAATATTTAAAGACAACATAATTTTTATGATTTATGTAAACCTACCACAAGTATAACAGAACAGCCATTCAATATTTTATGTAATGTTGATTTAAAGCGTCGTCAAATGAACATACACTGTACCACAACTATTATCACGTGTAATTGTGCCTAAAATTCTGCATCCCTTTTCCCAACTCCAGATAGAAAATGGGAATAAAGAGGACACATTTTAAATGTTCTAAAAATCAGACTGTGATGATGGCTGCACAACTCTGTGAATATACTGAAATAAGCATTGAATTGTGCACCTTTTTATAGGAGAATTTTATGGCATGGGAATTATATCTCAATAAAGGCATTACCAAAAAAAAAAATATATATATATATATACTTGATCTGGTAGTCCCTCACCTACGTCAACATAGATTAAGTGTTTGGGAAAAAGGACACCAAAGCTAAGCAGTGGCAGAGAAAAATGGGACAATTATTTTCTTCTCCCAAAGGGAAGGGAAGAAGAAAGAACCTAAGAGGGGAAAATGAGGAGAGAGAGCTAAAGGTGAACAGAGCAACTAGACAGGGGATAACAAAAATTTAAGGATTTTCCCACTACCAGGTTTAAGGAAACCCCGTACCCTCAGCCTTGGCCATCCCTTCAGCATCATTTATGGGAGGGCCATAGGGCTCCCCAGCTGACTGAAAAATGCCCCCAACTGCAGCCCATACTATTCACAGTAGAATTTAATTAACCTCTTTTTTAAATTTAAGAAATTAATGCTACATAGCATTCTGCATTCTTTTATCTACCACCCCTAAGAGATTCCCAAGATTAACTCTTTCTTTTTTATATCCCACTATTCTCAGCTCCTACAAGAAGTTCAAAATCCCAGGCTTCCCTCATCACCTGATAGTTTTCACCAAATCAAATATTTCTCTTAATTTGATGTTGTATATGTTGCAGAGGTAAACACCTCAGGCTCCCCAATCCTCCAGTTAAAGCCAGAGACTCAAGTGCTTTGGATAAATTCTATTACTTTTTTCTTTCTTGTTTTATTTCTGAAAAATCCTGGACAGAGGCTTATTTCTACAGCTATTGGGCAAGGGGAAGAGAGGCAACACCTTCATGAAGGCAGCAGAATTTGTAAACAACTTCAGGAGCGGCAAGAATTCAGAGCCAGATATGACTTTCTGGAGAACTTCTGCCCCTTAGGAATCCAAGGAGTGATGTAAACGGCATTGTGCAATCTTATCTCCAAGTGCAAGGAATAGGGTGGCTCCAGCTAACTTCTGTGTTGCAGAACCTTATCGTGATTCTTTCAAAAGTCTTATATCATGATTACTTAGAAAGTCTTATAAACTGGCACTGCCCTAGCTATGAACTCTACACTGATTTCTTCAGTTGTTATGGTCTTTTGAGTCCTGCTTCCCCATAAATGTCAGTACCCTGCCCTCTTCCTCTCTCTGCTGGCCCCCTCTCATACTAAACACCACTTAGCATATCATAGAAGGAAAGTTTCTGTTTTCACTCTATGGGTTGTGCCTCCAAGATAATGTGTGTATCCCTCCCAATACGCAGAAGTGAGAGTCATCAGACTCGCTCTCCACATCAGAGCAGGGCGTGTCAAATATCTAAATGGGCAAGGTTTCAGGGGGAAAAAAAATGAAGATGGTATAGAATGAGGCAAGAAGGAAAATTTAAAATATGAATTATGAGATATATGTTAGAAATGCACTCAGCTACAAGCAAAATACCTTATTAAGAGTGACTTTAATCAGCGTCTTAGTTTCTCACTTAACAAGCATTTGGGAAGCAGACATTCATAAGGCAGAGAGAGCTGGTCCAAGCGTCAGAGCCTCCTGCGAGGCAGACAAAAGTGGCGGAAGAATGGTGACAGGAGCAGGGGTCCTATTTATCTGGAAATCAGAAGTTTTCTTGCAGTCAACCTCCCCTTACACCTCATGCCAGACCGCTTCATATGGACTCTCTAACTGCAAGGGTTACTGGGAGCAGGGGAACAGGATCTTCATGCCTGGCTTAGCCTTAAACCAATTATGATCCATTGCATGGCTGGGAGAAATCTGCACCATGTGAAACCACAGTTTTTAGCAAAAAGGGAGATCACAGGTACTGAGTAGTCAACTTACAGTGTCTGCCATGGGAGTATGGTAGCAACACAGAGAAAACGGTGAGGCCAGACCAAGAGTGAATACGTCTAATTTCAAATTAACTCATGGGAAAGAATTTCAAAGCCACCTCTCCTTAGGTCTTCTCACTTGGAACTCAGAACATACATAACCTCATAGTCATCCCTCTCTCAGCCCTCCTTCTCCACTCTGGTTTCACTTCTAGGTCCTTTTCTGTCATTCTGCTCCTTCTCCCAAAATGCCTTTCAGCCTCGTGAGAAAATGTTGGGAGATTCCTTCTCCCTCAATGTGCAGCTAAAAATCTTTGTGAACCCTACCCTGACCTGCCTAGTGAAAAGCATCTTGACCCACATCGTGGCCCACACCAGCCCTGGGAACACTGTGCGCAGCTCCCACGTTGCACTATGGTGCACACGGTTTCCTGTGCACTATCTCCTGCGCTACCCAGAGGTTCTCTGGACAGAGCTCCACATCATTAAGGATTTTCAAGCAGAGGCTCGACGGTCACCTAGCTGGGATAATACAGAAGAAATTCAAGCATGAGGCGGAGATTTGGAGTAGATGAACCTTGGGGTCACTTCCAGCAGTCACTGAGCAAGCCCTCAGTGCCAGATCCTAGGCTACACGCTTACCTATGTACCTGTATGTAATCCTCACACAATCTTAAGAATGACATTACTTCTCAAGGTCACAGAGTCAGTAAGTGGTGGAGACGGAAGTCAAACCTAGAGCTCTGATTCCAGATTTGTTTCCATATTAAATTTTAGAAAGAAAAGAAAAGAAACAGAATTAATGGTTTCCACTTCATCACTCTTATCCTTACAGCACGAAAAAGCTGAACAAACTGAAAATCTAGGACTTTTCTTGGACCCACAGGGGAACTGAGGTCATAGGGCAAACTGCCACCCCCAAAATCTGGAGAGACAGGCAGATCTAGAGTCACAGACAAGATCTCAGCACCTGGAGCAGAAGCCCACAGAACTGTAAACTGGTAGGAACATTTAAATGGCAGTTCTGATAAATCACTGGAATCTGGGTGTGGACTATTTCATTAGTGAGAAATTCCTGGAGGCCAGAGTCTTAGAGAGGCCCACATTTTTATGGGTTTTATTGCTGGGAAGCTCACCAAGTTCTCATGGCGAAGGGTCAAGAAGGATCCTCCAGTGTTTCTGGCAGAGGGAAGAGTAAATATTGTGAAATATGCTCAGAGCCTTCTCCATAACAAAGCCTACTCTCCAAGGGAAAAGACTTTACCAAAGCTTTAACCCTCCTGGAGGAAGCCGTTTCTCTGACTCCAGCCTCCTCTAGATTTCCTGTGTCACCTGAGAATGGGGAAGAAGGAAGCTAAGGTCACAGCCTGGAGGGATGGGCTCTCCACAAGACCGATATTTAATCATAAGGTTATACAACCCTCTCCTTCCCACACCTTACACTATAACAACAAGACTCCAGCACAGTAACTGCAAATTACAACTCAAAGAGCTGCAACGATCAGATTCTATCAGATGAGGCGTTTTCAGGGAAGCCAAAGACAACAAAGGAGACAAAACAAGGACTTCCTTTAAGAACTGGAAGTCTCCAACACCTGCAGCTGCACCAAACATCACACACAACTCAGCTCCGCACCAGACTAACAAAAAACTGCACGCTAAAGGCCTGTCGCCCAATACATCATGTCTGGTTTGCAACAAAAAGTTACAGGGCACACCAAAAGTCAAGATAAGCAACACCTGATGAGTTGCGATGCCTTTCATATAGACAGCTCTTGTTTGGCCCATCAATTTTCGAAACTCAAAAGCAATGCTACACTGAGCTTATCAGGCCATCTATTTAAGTAAGCAGCCTCCAAAAATTTTTTTATTATTCTCCTCATTAGAAAAAAAAATCACCCTTGAAAAGATATAGTTATAAATTATATACTCTACAAATTTTCTAATAGGTTGCATTCATCATAAATTACACAAAAATTAAAATTTAAATGGATGAAATAAAAAATAGTTACAAATTGAGGTTCTAACATGTGTTCCCTACACCTGATGGGTCATGTGCAACTTGAACACATACGCTTTGTTTGGAATCCACTGGTGTGGCAGGCAGTCTAAGATCTCCACCCCTTGGTATCAACGCTTATATGAAATTTCCTCCCTTTGAATTAGGGCAGAATCTGTGGTTTGCTTCTCAGTAACAGAATGGGGTAAAACAGATGGAATTTTACAGATGGAATTAAGGTCTCTAAGCAGCTGCCTTTGAGTTAATCAAAAAGGAGACTGTCTTGGGTAGGCCTATCAGGTTACCACGTGAGCTCTTCAAAAGAAGGACCAGGTCTTCCCTGGAAGAACAAACTCAATGCAGGAGAGACCCTCTCCTCCTGGAAATGAAGATGCGAACAGCCGTACTGTGAACTGCCCGTGAAGGGGGGCGGTGTCTAGCGCATGAGATGAGAACCTCACTCCTACAGCCTCAAGGAAAGGTAATTTGTCAATAACCTGTACGAGCGTGGAAGAGGACCCCAACATCCAGATGAGGACGCAGCCCGGCCAACACCTTCACTGCAGCCTTGTGAGACGCTGCACGGAGGCTCCAGTTACGTGAAGCCTTGACCTCTGACCCACAGAAACTGTGGATAATAAATGGGTGTTGGTTGAAGCCTGAAGATTTGCAGTAATTTGTTACAGAGCATAGAAAACTAATACAACTGGTCTTAGCCGATTTGTTGACTCTGAAAAGTCACAACTTTCAGTGAAGAGAGGCCTCGTGGGTCAGGAGATGCCAACCCTGCATCCTTCTGGTGCGTATTAAATGAGGCCCAGCCTGTGGAATGTTCCCCTCATTTCAGATTTTCTACGGCTGGGATTCCCAAGTCTTACATCTCAGTCGTAGGGATCAAAAAGTGACATCATGTTTACTCATTTTACCTCTCAGAGGCCCTGTAAGTTCACTAATATTTCTCAGACTTTAAGGTTCTCAGTTACAACTCCTGAGATGAGCGGTCATTGAGATTTTTTGAACAGGTGGTGGATTGGGGGCGGGTAAGTCTTGAAGTTCCCACATCAGGAACAAAATTTCTGCCAGTCATGGGAACACAAATCTCTCTCATCCCCCTCTTGTCCCTTCATTTTAACCTCATGCCCTGCAAACACACACATATGCAAAGCCAACATCACCCCCAAAACACACGTATGCGCACGCGCGAACACACACATACACACCGCTTGCCTCTTCTCCCCTCACAATGCACACTCTGCTGCTTCAGAGTTTCAGAAGAGAATCAAGTGACGAGAACACATTTAAATGGGGCTTCATATTCCAAACTTGATTATTCATCATAAAATAAATTATTGGTGGGGGAGGGTACAGCTCAGTGGTAAAGCACGTGCTTAGCATGCACAAGGTCCTGGGTTCCCAGTACCTCCATTAAAAAAATACAGTAAACCTAATTACCTCTCTCACAAACAAAACAAAACAAAAACAAAAAACAATACCAAAAAAAAAAAAACTTATTGGAAAATGTTTGGCTGTGAAAGCACTTTTGAATTATGATTTGACTCTGGGATGCACTGTGTTCCTGAGCTGATCTGGACCGGCATGTGATGCGGACTTCTGCAGAGCCCATCCTCTCCTGCACGGAGCATCACTGAAATTTAAGTCCCTCCAAATTCAGGGGACCTGAGGTTGCACTGTAGTGCTCCCTCACTAACCACATGAGTTTTAAAAAGCAATTTACTTTCCTAATGCTCTACCAAAATTAAGATACTAACACCTACCTCATAGGGTTGCCATGAAGATTAAGTGAGATGAAGTGAAAGCACCTCTGTGACACATGACAGAGTCTAAAACCACGCGCCTGCCTGTGACAGCCGAGGACCTGCTCTGCACTTATGTTTTAGGATTAGAATTTTGCATTTCATATCTTACCCTATAAAACAGTTACCTCCTTTGATTCGGTTCCTTATTGGTGTATTTATTTATCCTAACAAATGAGTGCCATTTTTAAGCACCAAATCTTGCCTGATGAAATTCCGAACGCTTTAAGGTAACATTTTGCAGTTTCTCCCTCTGTATGTTTTAATATTGGCAATGATCTTTGATAGTAGTAAAATGAGCAGAGCTATCAGATACAGTGTGATAACTGGGGAAGAACAAGGAAAGACTTCCTGGGATCTATTCTGCATTCCCTCTTATTACTACATTGAGTAGCAACCCCAGAAAGACCCACTCATGGGTTTGGTTTTATTTAAAGCATAACTGAATAGCCAATCTTGTCCCTAGATGTCAAACAGGTATAAAGAATAAGCAGTATTTGCAGAGCACTTTAAATTTCACAACAAGTTGCAAACTTAGGAAAAACTCTCGATGAGAAAAGGACACAATGTGTGGCACACTTCCCATAAGCCAGTCACCAGTCTAGTCACACTGTACACGATTTCACATCAGATCCTTGTATCACCCTTATGAAGGAAGTTTTTACTTAGGTAGGACGAAAGTTCAGAGTCCCCAAAATGCTTCTTGTGTTAAAGGATGGAGACACTGGCGCTTAGCCTACCCCTGGGGGGAGTGAGGGTTACCAGGCAGACCCAGCAAGCAGCCCAGGGTGAAGAAGTCTTTGGGGGGCCGTGCTGAGGCATTCGGACTTCATCCCACAGCTGACAGAAAGCCTGAAGACCTGTAAGAACCAGAGATGTATCCGAGCTCTATTTTTTTGGAAGATATTCTAGTGACTGTGCAAGAGTGAACCAAAGGGACGTGCATCTGGAGATAGTTAAGGTGCTTTTGAGCTTCTACGGATGCTGAGAAGTTACGGTAATCGTGAGGAGAAGAAATGTGTAGGAAAGAGGTCTTGACTGTGTGTGGAGTGAGGCAGAGAAAGGGGTTTAGGACAACTCAGAGGTTTCTCTGAATTGGACAACGGAGTCGAAGTATTGCTATGACTCAGAACATGAGCAGGAAATGAGAGAGGTCTGCTCTGCTCCAAGTAATGGGGAAAAGGTCCAGTAGAATATAGGTCCTCACTCGCAGCTCTCTAAAAAAGAGAAGAGGAACATGTAAAGAAAATAAGAGTGAAATACAAATCAAGGCATAGGGTGGGTCTCAGTAGGAGAATCATTTCTTTACAGATACTAAGAACAAGCATGGTGGAATGGAAAAACAAATAAAAATAATGGAAGAAAAGAATGGCAGCATGGAAGAAACAAGAAGTCAGAGATCCAGGTTCCATTAACAGTTCTGCTCAGCACTCTCTCTGTGACCTTGAACAAATTAACTTCCTGCATGTCAGTTTCCTCACATTTTTTTAAAGTGTCAATAATAGTAACTGGTGCGATTTGTTCGCTGAAAATGTTTGTGGAACTAGAAGGCAAAAGATCCAGGAAAGTCCCTGAGTCACATTATGAAGAAATCCTCTTGCATGTCTACTCAGAGAACTCTGGAACAGGAGGTCAAGCCATCAAATTTCTCTAGGTTGAAATGTATGAAATCCTCCATTTTTGACCATTTTTAATCATTATGAAAAATGATCATTTCACGGGATCCAATCTGACATTTAGCGGGCATCTCCTACAGCCCTAAGTCTACAGAACACAGAATGGAAACAGTTTTTATGCAACCTCTGATTGATAATGGTTGCCAGGAAAGATTTCTAGATTCTATCCTGATTCAAAAGGAAAGATATCTGTGATTAATGCTGTCTACACAATGTCTAGGGCAAGGCACACCCCCACACCTTGCATTTTCAGCCCTCTTTGAAGGAGAAGAGTATTAGAAAGTGCCCTCCAAATCATCGGGGTACAAGAGAGGTGTAAAGGAGAATGGATGTGTGAAAAGGGCCATGAGACAAAAAAGAATCAAGGTGTGTTGAGTCTCCTTTCTTGGTCCTCTTGAGTGCCTGCTTCCTATTTGGCATGGAGAACGAATCCTGAATTGACACAGGATGGTTCTGGCTAATGTCCTTGGAACTAAGTAACAAAAACCCATGCTGGGTCTCTAACACTTTGCAAACTCTCCAGGCTTGCAGCTTCTTTTCAAAAGGTGCTCTCAATCCAAAAGAATTCTTTTTTAATGGCATGTATAATGCAGGCTAATAGTTTAGAGTTGAGCACAGGAAGAGGTGCTCTTTCCTAAGTCCATGCAGTTTATTATAAATTTTAATTCAGTCAGATTGCAGCCATCCACTGCGTTCCAGCTCCACCATTAGCAGCTGGAGAGCCCCTTCACAGGCAACCTCCCATGAAAGTGTCCCATTTACCAGTGTGTTGGTTCTCCCTTTGCAATTCAGCTAACTTTGTAAACTTGTTACTCATAACCGAGGACTTGCTAAGACAAAACACTGTACTTTGTAGAGAGATTGGGTACAAAACTGGATATGACATAGTGCCTGGCTTCCAAGGCTTGTCACAAAATGAAGAACCCAGGAAAATGCATAATGCCCTTGAGCTGATGCCAGGGAAGAAGGCTGTATCAGGCACATGAGGACTCAAGGAAATTCCAATTCTTCCAGGAATCTTGGGCTGGCAAGGGAGGCAACAGCTCACAAATGCCTGACAGGGTGACAAGAGATTTGAGCTGAATTTGAGAGACTAGTAAGAAGCTCATGTTAATGAGAAGGACAGAGAGACCATGTCAGTGAGAAGAAAGCGACTGGGCATAGAATGGAGATGCGAACTGAGCACTTAGTGGTTCTCCAGCCAGGCAGTCCTCAGACCACTAGCAACGGAAACTGTCTTTCCCATGTGTCCCTTTCCCTTGCTGTGATCTCAGCCAGTGGCTCAGGATGAGGCACACAATAAGTCCTCAAAACACGCTTCTTCGGGGCAGTCACAACTGGCCTCACAGGGGCCCTGCCTGCCAGTCTTTGTTCCTGGAGCTGTAGACCTGGAGGGAAATGGTCCCCAACCACAGTGCTCACTGACAGCACCTGCTGGGGGGGGACAGGGGGTGGACAAAGTCGGCACAGAGCAGAACACCTGTCACCAGACGTTGTTTGAAGTGGAATGCCGTTCAGCATTCTTTTGACAAAGTCCCCCGGAGAGTGCCTTCTGCCTACGTCATTTCTGTTCAGTCCGCCAGGAGTCCTTCTTGATGTCCTGGCAGGCAACCTCTTTAAAGTCACACCGCTCTCATTTTTCTCGCACTTTACAGCTCTGTAAAGAGTCTTCTGCCTCCGATGTTTCGTCTGCTACATGAAGGCAGTAGAAAACTGAAGGCCATTAGGGCAGGGGCCATCTTTTCCATTTGCTGGGACAGTGGTAAAGCTGAAGGTTGTAGGAATGAAGAATATACCTCAAAGTAAAGGTAAGTGTTGAAATATTTACAACTACTGCCAAAAATAGTTTGATTCTGTTCCAACTCTTAAGAATGCATATTCCCAGGGGGGAGGGTATAGCTCAGTGGTAAAGTACGTGCTTAACATGCACAAGGTCCTAGGTTCAAGCCCCAGTACTGCCATTAAAAGGTAAATAGATAAATAAAATTTTTTAAAAGATAGATCTAATTGCCTCCTCCCCTCCCAAAAAAAGAAAGTTAAAAAAATATTTAAAAAGGTATGTACATTCCCTATAAGCCAATGATTATACCTCCAGGGACACAGCCCTTGAGAAACTCTCATTTATACAAGATACAGGATGTTTCTTGACTTTGTTAATAGTGAAAAGTGTATAAACAATGCAACTGCCCGTCCAGCAGGAGAATGAATACAAAAAGTGTGCTACATTCTATGTATATACAACAGCCAAGACATGGAAACAACCTAAATGTCTATCAACAGATGACTAGATAAAGAAGCTATGGTATATTTATACAATGGAATACTACTCAACCATAAAAAAGGATAAATAATGTTATTTGCAGCGACATGTATGGGCCTGGAGATCATCATTCTAAGTAAAGCAAGCCAGAAAGAAAAATACCATATGATATCACTCATATGTGGAATCTTAAAAAAAAAGGAGACACAAAGGAACTTATCTCTAAAACACAAACAGACTCACAGACATAGAAAACAAACTTAAGGTTACTAGGTGGAAAGAGGGTGGGAAGGGATAAATTGGGAGCTCAATATTTGCAAATATTAACTACTATACATAAAATAGATAAATAACAAGTTTCTTCTGTATAGCACAGGGAACTGTATTCAATATCTTGTAGTAACCTATAATGAAAAGCAATATGAAAACAAATGTATGTATGACTGAAACATTATGCTGTATACCAGAAATTGACACATTGTAAACTGACTATACGTCAATAAAAAAAAGTGTGCTACATTAATATGATGACATATCATGCAACCATTAAAAGGAGTAAAAGTAGGTACATATGTCAACAAGCATAGAATTCAAGAAATATAGGGCTGAATATTAAAGCAAGTTTCAGAATAATTGTAGGATGTAAATACCCTTTTATAACTTAAAGTCAACATTCTATTTCAGGGGTTAGCAAACTTTTTCTGCAAAAGATGAACAGTAAATATTTTAGGCTTTGCAGGCCATATATGATTCCTATCACATGTTATTCTTTTGTGTTGCTGTTTTGTTTTTTTTTTTTTTTCTTTTTAACAGCTCTTTAAAATGTAAAAACCATTCTTTGTTTGCAGTCTTTAGAGAAACAGGCCATGGGTTGGGTTTGCCCCATGGGCCGTAATTTAACTTCTGCTGTAAATCAGCTGATGCATATATTTGTATATAAAAGTATAAGTAAACATAAAATGCATTCACAGAAGGCTCATAATAGTACTTACCTCTGAGAAGAGATAGAAGCAGAATAGGAATGAGATATGAGACAAAAGATCATATTAATCTGGAATGTTTTATTTCTTTCTTTAAAAATCTAAAGCAAACATGAAAAAAATAAATGTTACCAATGGTTCAGTTTGGGATAATGGGTGCATGATACTCTGTTTTCATTATTCTTTTATACTTCCCTGCTTTTTAAAAAAAAATTCCCCAAACAAAAGCATATGCAAGAAAAAAATCAGTCATCCAACACCAGATCTGATGCTTTGCTCAGACTGAAAATGTCACTCATGAAGATCATTCATTCTTTATTGCATGCAGCAAATACTCGCTAAGCAACTGCCCTGATTCAGGTGCTCTGGTTGGTGCCGGGAGAAGTGTCAGGTTTGGTCAGACAGGCAGATGTGGACCTAATCCTCCAGAGGCTTAAAGCTGGGCAAGAGAGATGCTCACACACAAGCAGCACCACATGTAACAAGGAATCATTTTTCCCAAAAGAGATACTCAGGCCACATGCCATAGGAGCTCAGCGCTAGATCACGAGGAGCCTAGGTTGCCATACCCAGGATTCTCAGCCTGGCACCTACAGACAATGAAAAGCCACCAAAGATTTACGAACAGGGACGTCATATGACCAAGGATATTGATTGTTAAATCTTGCAGTGTGTTTGTGAGTAAGGGAGAATGGAAGCTAGAAGCAGAGAGACCAGCCAGCCACGCAGAGCTTTAGAGAAGGATGGAGTAATAACTCCCCTAAGGAGGCAGCGGGAGTCCCCAACATGCATCTCCCAAAGTCACTGTCAACCTCTACGGGGGAGCTGGGGACCTAATTTGGGGTAAATGTCACCTGGAGTGAAAGAAGCAGTGAGAGGAGGAGGACACAGCAGTCACTTGATAGGGGCCCAGGTGTGATGCCTGAATGGTACGGACAGGTGAGTCTCTGCATAGCCCTGCAACCAAGGCCTGCTCAGAGCAGTCACATCAAAGCCAGGCCTTGGCTGTTGAAGAACAATTCATCGTTCTTTCTAGGAACAGTTCTGAGAAAGTCTTTCCAGGAGCCCAGAAAACACAACAACGTGCCAGTAGCTCACCAGCAATGCTGTCTGCGTATCCACAGCCTCATTTGAGTGTGCCCTTGGCAAGGGTTCTGGCTGCATGCGCTTTGGCCAAGAGACTCTCTCTCTGAGGCTTATGTAACATGTGCTGGGCCCTGCTGTATGTCCAGCTTTTGTCCCTCTGTAAACTGGGCGTTCATTGTTAATTCTGTTTTTATGTTTCTTTTGCTTTCCTCACTCTCCTTGTCTAAAGGGACTAGCTGGCCTCTGTCAGTTACTCTGATTTTTCCAGCCAAGTCACAATACCACAGATGTAAGGGGAAATCCAAAAAATTGCCAAAATGAGGTATTTCCTCGATGGTAACCTCCACCTCATGGGGCTGTTGGAAGGAGATGAAAAAAATGGGCATGAAACACTTTAAAGTGCAAAGGAATGTCCTCAAAGGTCATGTCCCAATTATTAAAAGGCATAAGGGCAGAAAAAGGGCATCCCTAAACTCTGAGATAGAGCCAAGTGAAATTACGTAACAAATGAGACCGGACAGCTTCAGAAGACGGTGTGCAACTGATCCACCTCTCAGGGCAAAGACGGAAGAAGATGTTGGTGATCTAACCAGCTGTCCTCTTACATCTAAGAAACTCTAGTGAAAGTCAGAGTTCTGAATGTATGTGAAGAAAGATTGCTTAGATTAAAGGAGCCTAGTACAAGAAGGATCTTGGGAGAGGGAAGGGAAGGACTGCCTGCCTCCTCCATGGGTACCTAACTAGAAATCGAAGGCAGCACCAGTTATTTAGGCCATTTGGGGGAAGTTGGGTCCTAAAGGGTAAAGTCAAGACCAGAAAGATGGATTGAAATGGTATGTCCAAGACATAGTCCTAGAGAGGACCAAAGGTAGCTGAGAAATCCAAGACCAGTTCAAAGACCAAGAGCACGTAAAAGATTAATGAACTAAAATGGGAGTGAAAAAGCAAGGGTGTAAAGGGAAACAGAACTGATAAGGAGATGCAGCAGTATTTCAAGTAACTCAAGATGATCCTAGCTTCTCTTTCCTTACCATCACCAGCACAGAGTCAACACAAGGTCACAAAAGGCCGACAGTAATAATCGAGAGATTCCAACACTGTCCAAAAGAAGAGACTTTTGATCAGAAGTTTAAATATCCAGCCCCCTTGATAGGTATCTTTCTGTTTTAAACAGGATTGTATCTAGTGCTGATATACCCTGATGCTGAGAGCCATTAAGATGCACCTAAGTGCATTAAGGAAACCCCAGATTTTTTTGGCTTGCTGCTTCAGAAAAAATCATGTTCACCAGAAGACTCAAGACTCTTATACTCTCATAATGATTTTTATTTTTTATTTTAAAGTAGTAAATAGATATCCCAGAGTTTGCATTAGTCTCTTCTAATTTGGATAGCACGAGTGCACATCATGAACAAACCAAATTTCGATGTGAAAACCCAAGAGCCAGTTCCTGGAGCAAGGAAATAAACAACACAGTGGTGCAGCCACTTGGAAGCCAAGGTCCTCTGGCAGCAGCTCTATACATATTTCGTAACAAAATCACAAGGACTGGACTTTTCTTTGGGAGGAGTTATGTTGAGCCAGTGATTATTCAAGCTTCATGGAGCAACAGAAGCTAAAAACAAAGAATCACTCAGCTTTACCTTACTCAGGATATCAATGTTCCATTCCACTATCTTGAAATACTACCAGAGAGGAAAGAACCATTCAATAGGCAAGTTCAAAGGGACGAACAACTAAGTCTTTTCAAGAAATTGAGACATATCCATGCAGAAACCATTAACTTCTCTTTTAGACTTTCTCTGATCTTGTTTGGAAAGCCACAGAGACTTTGGATTAAAAACAAACAAATGTGAAATGATCATGACATAGTGCGAGTGAGAATGGCAGCAGAACTATGATTTAATTCTTGGGCCTCTTCAGGCTGTTGGGATGAGCAGAGGTCTAGGAACGAAGGGTTTTAAAGCCAAGCATAATCCAGTCAACCTAGGGTCCATAGGAACGTTCTTGAACTAGTTTCTTGGCCTCTTTGTGCTTTAGTCTCTTCAAATGCAAGACAAGCATAAACTAAGTGGTCAATAAGGGAATATCGTAGGTGTTAAAAATTTTACAGTTTTCTTTGACTGAATTGAAAGATCACTTGTCATGATGCCCAAATTGCCAAAGACCAGTAAGAGATCATAGATGACTGGCTGGCTGGCCAAGGCTCAGAACTGGCAGGTCCCATTAAGTATTTTAATGAAATCTTTATGCAAATGTTGACATAATATAATATAGCAAAACTCTTCTTTCCATTCTATGACATTAACCAATGTATCTCAGGGTGATTACAATTCCCAATCTCCTAACTAATTAAGGACTAATTAGTCAACTTGTATATTTATGTATGTTTCCCGTTTCTTAATTGCAGGCTTGCAGAGTCCTGGGAAATATCTGTGCCTGTCAATGCACTGAAAAATATCACAACACTGGATTACAAAGCAGTGATATTAAAGATTGGATAATAATAATCCTTCATGTCTTAATAGCATGTCAAGGTATACATATATACTTTCTATCTATATTAGCTTATTTGATTTTCACAACATCTCCAAGGGTAAGCATATTGGGACTTTTTTTCAACCTGGCATTAGTGCCCGGCATGTGGTACGCCCTCAATAAATATTGACTGAATGAATCAAATGAATGAATATTAAGTGCTCAATAAATGTTGGAATGATGGATGGATGGATGGATACAATTTACTCAAGAGAAAGAGGCAATGCAGCTTCCTCTGCTAGGGCCATCTTATCTTCCCAACTTCATTACTATCCTCTTCGTGAGGAGTGGTTGAATTTTACAGCCACTATGTATATGTCACAAGGCCTCCGTCACAAGGAACTGTTAATACTGATGTTAGTGCATATCTATATTCATTTCCCAAAATAATAATATACATAGAAACCTGTAAGTTGGAATACTCTTTTTGCTTCTTCCCCGACACTTCTGGAAATATTAGAAATACACAGCATGCACTTTTATCCAAAATTATATGATTCATCTTCAACATAAAATAATATTGAACATAATGGCTGATAGGTGAAGCTGAAAACCTACTTTTCTCCACCACGCCACCAACTTCCTGCGAGTATAACCGAACAGTATTATGCAGAAAACCTTTGCTTTTGGTCTTTCTTAATGTCGTAGGGCTCCTTAAGGATAAGATCAGGATGGATTTCTGGGCGACTCATCACCTTCCTTACTGCATGCCAGCGGCTCCAGCTGGTCCAGAGCATCCCTGTGCTGTGAACCTGACTTACAGACAGGGGCTTTGCTTCCTTCAGCTGTGGTGGCGGTCTTTTGGTTTTACTTGTTTATTGAAGTATAGTTGATCTACAATGGTGTATTAGTTACAAGTGTACAGCAGAGTGACTCTGTTTTTATTTTTTTCCTTTTGCCTGGAAGTTTCCTCCTCTGCCCCTTTTCTGTCAAGTAGATGGCCTCCTATTGCTGCTATAATCCTGCAAAGTAGGCAGGGTAAGTATTATATCATGTGTGTTTTACAAAAGAAGAAACCAAAACTTCACGGGGAGAAGTGACACTCCGCAAAAGGAGTGTAGTGACCCTTCATTATCTGTCCATGTACTAAATACATTTTGCTTTAAATTCTCTCATTGTTGCAAGTACAAGGGCTTATGATATAATAATAAATGAAACAAAGCAAAAAGCTGGGTATACACTACAATCTTCACATGTATGCATGTGGTGTACGTCCATCTCTCCCTAATTATATCTGTCTACTGAGTGCAATAATTCATTTAAAACACTTAGCACAGTTCCCAGCACATTATAAGCACTAAATAAACCAGCCGTCTTTCTTATCGTTGTTATTATTACTATGTATGCATAGAAAAAGAAAAGGAATATCTGTGGTAACAGATTATTAATGGTAATTTCCCAATAAAGGGATTTTGGGTTATTATCTTTTATGTTTTTCATCATTTTCCAATATTTTCAAGATGTGCACTTCTTTTATAATAAAAATGTAAATATGTATTTGTTTTGTAACATACAAATGGCCAAATTATTCATATAAAACAGGGAATGGGCACAGATAAGATGAAAGATATGTATTTCATTGCAGAGTGAGATAGAATGTTCTGTCAGAGAGGTCCAGAGAGAAAAGAAATAGCTGAGAAGGCAGTGAGCTTACCCATCTTTGGTAATAAGCCAACAGCAGCTGCACTGGCTAAACGGGCAGGGACTTTGTCAAAGGAAAGGTCGAGCTGATGCCCCAAGACTGTGTGAACCTGCAAACTATACTTTGACATCAGGGTTTTTACACTTCAGAGAAGGATCCGCTTCATAATTTGCAAGGCCCAGTACAAAGTACAAATGTGAGTCACTTGTCCCCAGAATATTAGGATTTTCAAGACAGGGACAGCAGAGCATTAAAGCCAGCACTGGACCCTTCTGAGAGCAGAGCCCTGTGTGACTACAGACCCGTGACCTTGCTTCAGAGTCCACAATGTGAATATTCTATTTACTCAAGATGATTTGGACAAGCCAGTTGTCTCCTAAAGGTTGATTAAGAGGGAAAATCCAGCAATTCATGAGGACTTACAGAAGCTAAAGCATATCCTAACCATCAAACGTCCTTTTTTATGATCTCCTTTACATTACAAAGTAAATCAGAGAAGTTACTTTCCTGAGGGAGGCTTCAGGTGACAAATGGTGAACAGACCACAGACGTTTATCACTTATTCTACACAAAATCCAGCCAGAATGAAAGCAAAGGCTGACAAGGAATACAAGACAGATGGGTCGAGAGAGGAAGCATCAGCATGTCAGCGACTTCAGCCACATGCTGGAAAAGCGAAAGTGGGTAGAGAATTGGTATCTGACTCAGCAGATCAGAGGAAGTTTCAACCTAAGAGTCAACAGACGAAAATAGTACCAAGAAGTGAAGCGGTGTGGCCCGCAGAATCCCTGAGCTCAGCATTTAGAAGCACCAGGAATGGCGGAAGGCCTGGGGAGCCGGGTCCTGGTCTAATGGGAGCAATCCTGGTAAAAGGGCTGCAGAGAGGCTGGTGGAAGTTACAGGACCCCTCTCCTATGCCAGAGGCTTATAACTGAACCAAAGAAGGATCACTCTGGACTCTAGACCCTCAGATGCAGCCAGGCTGATTTGATGATTTGAATAGGGTGCTAAATGGAAGTCTAAAAACTGACCTGTGAGATTTTAGCGGACTATCTGGAGATAACAGTGTAGAATATACTGGCTCCTTGAAACAAGAACAACCTGCCTCTGAAAAGGAACACTCCGAGGAAAACATAAGTTGCCTGGAAGAGGGCAAGACTTAGGCTAGGTTTTGCAAGATTTGAAGAGGCCATAGTTAGGTGGGGACTTAGCCAGCTAAGCCTGAAATCAAGCATACGGTGTGAGCAAAATAAGCATGTTAAAATGTCACCGTTTTATTATCAGTCCGCAATTCTCAAACAGACCTAGGAAGTGGCATTCTATATTCTTAATATTTCAAACGTAGAATAAAACCTTGCAGAAAAATAACAAACACTTACACTCTTACAGACTTAGTACATTTTAACATTTTTCTTTTCATGCTTCATTTTTTTGTAATGTGAAGAACAAAAACATTACAAATATAGTTGAAACTCATGTCTCTCCCAACGTCCATCTGAGGACCCTTCCTTTCTCCAGGTTAGTATCTTGTGAGATTAGTGTCTATCTTCAAGTCTAGGTTTGCATAATTTTATAACACCTCTAAGTATTCAGAAAAAAACGTATAGAACTCTTTCAAGTTAAAAAAATAATTATTGGCATCATTCTGATCATATCCTTCTGCAACTTGTGCTCTTTGCTCAACGTGATGCTTCCCAGATTTTCCGTATGAAACCCCTCATTCTAGTTCATCCATTTTTAGAGCTTTCTGGCATGCACTCTATAAATATGCTAAAAATGCTTTACTCATCCTCCCAATAACGAACATTAAGGTTGTTAATGTTTCCTTTTGCTTTAACAAATAAAATTGCCAGGAACATTCTTGTGTGCGTGTGACAGGGATGAGGGGTAACTTCTTGAAAGTATAACTGATGAATTATAAAATACACATATCCTCAAACTTACTAGATTTTGAGAAATTGCAATCCAACATGGTGATGCTAACGAACATTCCCACCAGCAAGTATGAATCTATGTTTGCTTCACAGTTTTGCCAACACTAATATTATCAGGCAGTTTAATGTTGCCTATGGAACGGGTTCAAAATCTCATTTTTCCCTATTGAGATTAAGATATTTTTCATGTATGTTTTGGCCATTCTAGTTTCCTCTTCTGTGACTCAAAGGACCATATGCCCCATCGTTTCTTGTTGTTGTGGTTTTTTCTTTTTCCTGTAGTTTTTAATACTGGATACAAATCTTTTATTAGTTGTATAGGAAATAACTTGACAGAATGTGTTGCTTGTCTTTTTATTTTTTTTAAGTATTTTTTATTTACTTAAGAATTTTTTTAAAAATCCCACTCCTAGGCATATATCCAGAGGGAATTCTAATTTGAAAAGACAAATGCACTCTAATGTTCATAGCAGCACTATTTACAATAGCCATGACCTGGAAATAACCTAAGTGTCCACTGACAGATGACTGGATAAAGAACTTGTGGTGTGTGTGTATGTGTATGTGTATGTATACATGTATAAAGTGAAATACTACTCAGGCATAAAAAAGAATGAAATAATGCCATTTGCAGCAACATGAACAGACATGGGGATCATCATTCAAAGTGAAGTCAGGATGAGAAAGAAAAATACCATAGGCTATCATTCATATATGGAATCTAGGGGAAAAAAAGACACAAATGAACTTATTTACAGAACAGAAAGACTTACAGACATAGAAAACAAACATGGTTACCAGGAAGGAAAGGGGGTGGGAAGGGATAAACTGGGAGCTCGAGATTTGTTGATACTAACTACTATATATAAAATAGATAAACAACAAGTTTCTTCTGTATAACACAGGGAGCTATATTCAATATCTTGTAGTAACCTATAATGAAAAAGAATATGAAAAGGAGTATATGTTATGTATACATATGACTGAAACATTATATTGTACACAAGAAATTGATACAACATTGTAAACTGACAAGAAATGAAGGAAGGAAGGAAGGAAGGAAAGGAGGAAAGGAGGGAGGAAGGGAGGCAGGCAGGCAGGCGAATGGGTGGAGGAAAAAAAATTCTTTTAATTTTCTATTATTTCGTAGTAATTTTTCCCAGGCAAAACAAATGTAGTTCTCAGAAACAGTTGCTGGGAGAAAGGGGTAGAAGGAGACAGGCACTAACCATCTTTGAGCACCTGCTCCATGGCTGATACTTACAAGCCATCTCAGTCAGGTTCCCTAGAAGAGCATCTGAGACAAGTGTTACTAAGGTAACAATCAGGGGGGATCTCAGGATAGGCAGGGGAAAAGGTCAGGCAAAGATGTGAGTTCCTTGGAGGTACAACCTCTTTCTGATCCCATGGGGTGCTCTGAAGTATGGATGACATCCTAGAGTTCTCCCCACTTACAGCAAGAGGTATTTTGAACTCCCAAATCAGGCTACTGGAAGCCTTCTCCAAACCCAGGAGGAAAGAATAGCACCCCAGAAATTTCCAGAGCAGGCAGTCCCCATTAACAGTGTGCAAAGGGATGTAGTTATGAACTGCAGGCACCCAAATGTCACAAGAGCTGAGGGATGGGAACCTGCCAACCCCATAAAGCAGAGCTCACAGGGCACCAAACCACATCTACTCCATGTGAGTTAAGTCATTTAATCTCACTACAACCCCATGGAATATGTAAAATCACCTGCCATTTAGATCGAGTGAAGGGAGGCTGAGACAGGCTGATAGAGTTCCTCAAGGACCACCACACTAATACGCTGAGAAACTCCAAATTCAAACTTAGTTTCTTCTGACTCCAGAATGTGTCCCCTACTTATTTGGCCACGGCAGCATCTCCATGAAAGTTCCGTTTAGTACTTTCTCTAGTTAATAATGGACTAAGCCAGGGAAGCTTTCTTTCTGCCCAGCGGGGGTTGTGGTTGCCTTCATTTGTCACCAGGAGAGGACCTGCAGGGTGAACAGCATCCCCAGGTCAGGTGGGTGGGAAATGCTCCACCAGGTCCACCTCCTTTGAGCACCCCATTTGCACCACATACAGTGTCTTTTCCCTGGAAATGGCAAAAGACTTCACCTCCCTGCAAGCAGGTTAGGTACCTGAAGGAATCCAGGCTCACTTTAAGGAAATATGTTGGGAAGAAATAAAACAGTTTCACATCTTGATGTTAGGGAAACCCTCTGATTTCACTTGTGACCCTTTTTCTAGTGTCAGAAACACATGGCTGGGGAGAACTAGCACCTGCTCTCCTTATAAAGTAAAGGTCAGTAGAGCTGAGGTTTTTAGCCCTATCACCTTGCTACAAATCAAAATTATCACAGAACTTTGAATATTTATTGATACTGAGAAGGTCTCTGCATGTTTCATTGCTTAACATGACGATTCAAAGATGCCTCACCATCCAGGCCACTCTGAAATTCACTCCCTGCTGTACTCCAGGCACAACATATATTATCTCACTTAACAGAGCAAATGATCTAAGAGTACTCACTGTTGTCAGTTTCTTTCCCCCCTCATAGCAATTTACTCATGAGCCAGCCTGCCATTTGTAAAAGCAATAGACAAAAGATTTGCCAGATGGCTTGGGGATCTGCGAGAGTAGGAAATGTTTTTACACAATATGTTCTGCAGGGTTACTGACGACACAGGCACGAAGGCAAGGTGACAAGGTGGGAGGACTTGCAGGGTTGCTATGAATTCCATTTGTTCACTGCAAACAGTGTCCCCCCAGACTACCCCCAGGACTGCTGAAAATCTGAATTACCCTTCCTTCTCTAAATGACACTTTGCTCCCTGCACAGCACAGGAGGATGCCAGTGGGGCTATGTGGTACTTACAAAGGGGGATGTCCTACTGTAAACCCACATGCTGCCCTGATCCGTATTCAGAGCTCCAATTAAACACTGCCAAGTTAAGTGGCAGTAAAATTAAAACGGAGCCACAGGATGGAAAGGAATCTCAATCCAGGTGCAATTATACTCATTTTTATATCAGTCTCTTAAATTTTAATGCTTTTTATGGGCCCCTGAATAAATGAATTATACAAGATTCATAATTTCTGAGATGAATTTTAGTTTTCTCTAAAATCCCCTAGTTTCACAGAGATGGTGGCAACAGAAAAAAAGAAAGGACCAGTAAGTATTGCACTGAAGAAACTTACAGGTAAAAATTGGTGCATGTGTAGCAGATTCATAAAAATCCAGGCTGATAAAGAAGATGTTGTATGAAATTTGACACATCAGGGGACTTATTTTTGACAATTCAGTTTTATTTCTGACACCCCCAGGAACACCTCTGCCCACAGGAATTCCCATCACTGGGTCACCTGCTATCCACCAGGGACCACATATATTAAGTAATTATTTATAATTGGTGTGGGTCCATTTGATCAAGACCCCTTCATATTCTCAATCAATTTATACCCAGTGCCACAAGGGAAATAAATTCTTTATTTCTTCATTCACCTCTTTCTTTATTCCTTCATTCTACCTGCAGCTTAAAGTGTAGACTGCCACATCCTACCAGTGGGGCTACTTAACCTTGTGCTTCAATTTCTTCATCTGTAAAAGGTAGTAATAATCTTCTAAGCTCCTTACTCATAAGATTGTTATAAAAGTTAAATACACTAATCCATGTAAATACATGAATACAACGTCCACTACACAATGAGGACACACGTCAAGCCGTCATTATTATTCATCCAGTTCAACAAATATTTCTTGAGCATCTACCGTGTCAAGGACAGCCCTAGATGGAGAGTCCTAAGAATGACCAGGAAAGGCCCCATCTCTGAGCTCGGAGAACTTACCTTGATCTCAGCTCTCTTTTCTTATTCCTGCCTCTCAGAGATGCTAGACAACAGAAAAGCAAGGGGATAGCATTTTATAGGTGAGCTTCACATCAAGTAAACTAACAGGGTGAAGTATATATGTACATTGCTATTATTAATAGGAGTCATAATAATTATAATACCTTCTGCTTCATGAGCACTTACAGAAAAGTTTGTGACTTTTTTTTTTTAACTTTTTTGCTTTAATTATATCAGTGCTTTTCACCAGAATCGTGAAATGGCTATTTATCTACCTAGTCCACATCTACTTCTCTATTTCTGATGGGGAGTTGTTTGAGATAGCTTATAATAAAAGCAGTCAGATTGAAAACTTTCAAGCAAGGCATGGATGGATGGATGGATGGATGGATGGATGGATGGATAGATAGATAGATAGATAGATAGATAGATAGATAGATAGATAGATAGGCAGACAGACAGACAGACAGACAGATAGATATAACAGAGTGTGAGAGTAGAAAAAACTTTGTATCCAGACAGCTTAGTTAAAGACAATACAAGAGCTGTATACAATACTTAAAGCCAAGGAAACGAGAAAAAAAAAATGATGAATCCTATGACTCACTGTCCATATGAATACCCATATGATTCATTGGAGGAAATAGTATCTTTCTTGTTGTTATTTTATGGCCCGAAACTCTGAGATGAATTTATCAGTGAGGGGTGGTCTTCACAGAGGAGGTTTGGAGCAGCGCAAATGATGTCCTCCACAGCAGCCCCCACTCTACCCCATAAAGCGTCATTCCCAAGTGTCCACGTGTGTCTCTGCTATTGCTCTGTCAAGGCAAGTCAATCCACTAGAAACCTAGGAACATACACCTGGATTTAAGAAAAAAAAAAAGTCTAGAAAATCTCAAGGAAAGAAGATGAATTGATCCCTCAAAATTGCCTTCTCCATGTAGAAGTCTTAGCTGTGTTTATGAGAGGCAGGCAGGCAAGACTGACACTGCAGGGAGAAGATAAAGCACTTCTCTTCCACGCGGTCACTGTAAGAACAATAATCTAATCTCCACAGGCCAAGTGTGCAGAGGGCAAGGTGATGGCATAAATGCGTGGCCTTGATCCCCAGCACTGTGCTAAAAATGCTGTACAAATCATCTTTCATTCAGTCATCCCTCCACAGTTTTTATTGTCTTTGCGGTTAATGTAATTATCAGTCCACCTCAAGTGAGGACTAGGGAGCAGAGGGAATTGAAGTAAAATTCCCAGTGCCACAGAGCTTACATATGGCAGAGATATGGTTTGAATTCCGCACTCAGATTCGAAGACTGATATTTTTTTCTAAACTTCAGTTTTTTTCTAGGATATCATGCCGAGTATTTTAAAAAATAAACAGGTCTGTAATCATAGCCTTAGTGAGACAGCCTCAGTGCAGAAATGAGCATGGGTTTCAAGGACTAGAAATCAAGTTGTGGGATCTTGAGTTTGACTATCCTCTCTGAATATCATTTTCTTCATTCATAAGGTGGCAAAAATAGTAACCAGTTTTCAATGACATAATGAAGGTCATAAATCATGTATAAAGTTCCTGGAATGCAGTAGTTACCCAACCAATGGGAGCAGCTACAGTAAAGATTTAAGAGCACTCCTGGTCCACGTTGTAGAAGGTGGCATTACTGTTCTCAGAAAGTAGCCATGGATCTACTTAAGGACCCCAAGACATGTGAGAAGGCATGGAAAACATCCGGAATGAAGAGAAAAGGAAGAGTGGGAAGAGAAGAAAAGGGACGCTTATTAAACATCAAATACAAGCTATCAGATTTACTTGTTTATCCTATTTAACCATTCCAACAACTTGATACAGAAGACACTATACTTTTTTTTTTTTTTGCCAGAAAAGCAAATTAAAGCTTAGAAAAGTTCATCAACTTGTTCAAATCCACCATATGGTAAATGGCAGGGCTGAGATTCAAGTTCAAGTCCCTCAGTCCCAAACCCATTGCCCTAAACCATCCTTCACGGCATCTCAGTTCATCAGGAAATAAGCTCACAGGTGTTTCAATGCATTTTCCGTATTTTTTAAAATATCACTAGAGAGACTGGAGAACTACATTTTCCCCTTGTCTCCCCTACTAACTAGATATGCAACCACTGCCCTTTCCTTGGTATAAGTTCCCCCATTTCTAAAACAAAGCAGTGAGTCTACACGATTTCTACAGCCCTTTTCAGCTCTAACATTTTATGGTGATTATTTCCCCCAAAGAACCCTGCTGGCAATACAGAGCAAAGACATAGCACATATGTACGAAAGTTACTCCGTTTATATTAAATTCCACATTCCTGCAGGGAGATGTAATGTCTGTTGCCCTTCAGCCGACTCCATACTCCCATGTTTGTTTACAATCATCGGAGCATGAACAGCTATTTTTAAACCTGGCTTTTCATGTAAGAAGGTTAAAACTCAAACTGAATTTGATTTGTTGGAGAATTCAAATCCTCGGGATTATGGCAGGAAAAGAGAGAAATGTAAGTCACTTTAATTACCCTTTGACTATCCTCTCCCCAGTCCCACCCCCATAATTCCACTAACAAAGATGCACTGGTTAAGCTGATTGTATCCAGGGCAGAAAGCCCATACATTGGCACTGGTGATCAAGGGTCTTGCGGTTGTTTACCTTATATTTTTGTTGGAAACAACAGGAAGTAATGTTTTAGAAGGCAGCTGGCTTGCGATCCAGCAAATCCAGGGATTTGCACAGCTGGGGAAAGTGAAACTTCTGGTAGTCTTATTCAACTGAGTTTTTATCTGTCACACTCTCCTTTTATGAATACAGGCTTTGAAGCCAGACAGATGCCAGTCCACCACTTACAAGCTGAGTGAGCTGGCAGACAGCCTGGCACACAGTAGGAATGTAGCAAATACGCCTTCCTGCTCCTTTCTGTTACTAACATAGGGCTTGTCTGCTTTGTTTTCAACGTGGGGCTGATCTACAGACCCAAGTACAGAACCTGAGGCCACTGAGAGCTGGGATGGCTTGCTTCTCTCAGTCATCTCCCTATCACAGGAGCCTGGGAGAGTAGTTTCAGCACTCATAGCAGTTTCAAAAAATATTGGATGACTTACCGAGGGTTTATGTTCCTGGAGCACTTTATAGAAGAATTAGAGAGCAGTTGGTTAGAGAACTGTTGCCTAAAATGGGGAACCTCTGTTAATAAGCATAGGGATTCTTTTGGGGGGTCAAAAGTATTCTAAAACTGATTGTGGTGATGATTGTACAACTCTGTGAATACATTAAAAATCATTGGGCTGTACACATTAAATATGTGAGCTATACAGCATGTGAGTTATGTCACTATAAGACCATTTTTAAAGAGACTTTTTGACCCCTCCAAACTGTACATGTTCATGAAGCCTCATATTTAGACTAGAAACTGATAACCTGTGGGGCAGCTGGCAACCAAAAGAACTGGGAGAGAAGAGCTAGGAAAGAGGAGCGATAAGGCACGTCCCATTCAGGAAAGTGGTGCACCCGTAGGTCCTACCTAGTATGACATGCTCTTCCCTCCCCGTACACAGATCTTTCTCAAGACAAACCTGATGAAGACACCGAACATAAGTGGAACAGCCGAGAGTCCAAATTCCACACTTTTTCCTTATAGACTGACTCGTTCCAAACAGCACCACGGCAAGCTGTCAGAAGGGAAACTCCTGACCTTCAGCATGCCTTCCAGACTCACGAATTCTCAGGATTGTCAGGAATTCCTGAGTCCTGATTATCTCTTTCATATCAGAAATCACATACTTTGCATAAGGCACACACACGCTGCGGGCATATTTTTAAATGATTCATTCATTTGTCCAACAAATATTTGCTGTTTAGAGTCACTGGACATCGGGCTCTGTGCCAGAGACCAAGAGATAAAACGTAGGACTGAGGGTTAACACTTCTGAAGCTGCCATGTGCTTCAGGAGGACTGACCTAGTTAATTATTCTAACAAGCTTTTAAGGCAAAGACAAATATCATCGCCCTCATTTGACAGATGAGAAAACTGAGACACAGAAAAGGTGAATAACTTGCTTGAGGTCACACTGCCGGGCAGTCAAAGACCTGACCTTATGCCCAGGCAGGTTGGCTCCAGAGCCTGAGCTGTCAACTTCTACCCCGACCACCGCCCACATGGAAGACCGGAACGTCTAGGCAGAGGGCAAAGACCTAGCTGCAATACAACAGTGATGCCCCATCTGAGGGATGAGCAAGGTTCAGTTACAGGAAACGCAGGGCTCACATATTAACTACATCTCAGAATTTTACAGCTGAAAACAGTAGAGCTGTTTTCTCCAACTCTCTCGTCTCCCAGATGAGGAAAACGCTATCAGGAGACTGGCAATGACTTGCTCTATGTCCCGCAGCTTAGTAGTCATCGGACTTGATCCCGCATCTCGTAAGTTCCAACGCAATACACTTTCATTCATTGATTCAGAAACATTTGTGCCAGGCACTGGGCTCTTTTCACTACATCCTACTGCGCATACCAACTATAATGCTGAGAAATTATTTTAAGCAGCATAAAAAACACATCATTCCATATTTAGTTGTGCAAAGATCATATTGTCCGAAGACAACTTTGCAAATTCATCAAGTCATTCTTATGAGTCATGGGAGCTGGGGGAAAGAGTGACCAAAGGGAGGAGAGAATGAACTGCGGCTTAGCTGTACTATGTCCTGGGCTGATTTATCCCCACTGTTTCAAGTAGTCTTCCAAACAATACTATTGGATGTAATCCTTCACCATTTTTCAAAATGATGAAACAGGGTTGAAGATTTTAAATAATTTTGCACAAATTTACGAGTCTAATGAGTAGAAAAAAGTCTACATTTGAGCCCTGCTTTTACTTATTTTAAAGCCTAAATTCTTTTTACTCTCATGCTGACTTCAAGCTCAATAATTAAGTCTCTGAATGATATGAATTCTTTGCATCTGAAGCATTAAGTATTAGATAAATTATGGTTAGGCTCAGGGCTCCATAAAGGCAGTAGGGTGGATAAAATGACCTTTCTTCCCCTCAGTCCTTACCTGTGCACAAATATAAAATGTCATCTTCAAACTCTGTTTTACTTCTGCCTCTTTTTTTTCTCACACATGCAGCTTTAAAATGTCTTCTTTAGCACAGCCAGCTGCCATGGAGACTTAAAAGTAGATGACCTGGGCAAGAGATGTTATCAACTGATTTTTAATGAAGATTGCTCTCCTGAATGCCAAGTATAGGAGGTGAGTCAGAGTGGACATTTCCAAATGTTAAAGAAAGCCACAGATACCCTAAGGCACTTAGATTTCTCAATCAGCCCTTCCTTTGTCCATGGCAAAGGTCACCCTAAACAGACACTCAAGGACAGACATCATTGTGCAGTGGCTCAAGGCTTTGTGCAGACACATATGTTCCTTTTCTAACTTTTTTTTAAGTCAGTGGTCAGTATATTTCCCCTCACATCATATGTAAAGATGGTGAATTTATATGCTCATCATAATTTTTGAACAATAATATTTTGATTAAAATTTGCAATAAATTATTTATTTTGGTTTATTTCTGTTATCACTGAGCTCAGTGGTTCCCTGGCTTTTCTGCACACTGGAATCACTGGAGAGCTTAAAAAAATGTCACTGCCTGGGTCTCAACACTCCCCCCAGACTGTGATTGGAATAGTCTGAGGGTAGCTTGCAATTTAAAAGTTTTTAAAGATCCCGAGGCAGTTCTAACGTGCAGATAAGTTCAGGAACTACATTAAATATTGTTCTTATCATTAATTAATTAACCTACTCTAGGGGGAGGGTAATCTAACTTTCTCTTCCCAAGCTAGACTTGCTTCTTTCATAGCTCCCCAAAGCTTAAGCCGGGAAAGGAAAGACAGCCAATAAACCATTACTGAGCCGGCCACCGTTTGGTATCAAGCACAACTGAAGGATGGGTCTTCTGGGACTGAGCTAGGAGAGGCTGCATGAAAGACTGCATCCTAGAATGGTGAGTGAGTGGAGGAAGAATTTATCTTCCAGCTTTGTGTTCCACAGGGTCTCTGGTTCCAAGGGGAACCCAGAAGCAGGAGGCAAGAGGAGGGCAGGTGGGGCATGAGGTGAGGCACTGTTGGGTTATGGCAGGTGAAGTTGGTAGGAGCCCACCCAGAACTGGCTGCCACACTATGGCTTGGTTAAACTAAGCGGCCAGATATCCTGAAAAGGGCAATGCCAAGAGGATCTCAAGTGGTTCATTCAGAGGGATCTGGCACTGGCAAGAATGTTCGGCTAATGTGGCTGGAGACTTATCAGAGCCATCGGCCGTGAGCAGCTGTAGTTATGTGGGATGCCAGGTTGAAATCATACCATTCGGGGGCCGCTACTCTTTAAAGCCTTTTAAGTCTCACACCTAAGATGGTGCAGGTCACTTGTGGCTGGTGAGCTACTCTCTTCTCTCTTCCATTCATTCTATCTGGCAAGGTGGGTATTTGAGCCCAGGGATCTTCCTGGAGCCTGACCTTTTGCCTTTCTCTAGACACAGATGAATACCCTACTCCTCACATTTGAATTTAGCGTGTGAGTGATGGAATGCGGGTGAGAGCAGAAGAAATTCCATGTTGGCCTCAACTCTAATAAGTCATCTACTTCATTCCAGTTTTGGCCAGAGGACCCTCTACTGAGGGCAAGTGAGTTCTTATTCAGCCGTATTCAACAATATTTCAATTTCTATGTGTTCCTTATGTAAAATCCTCTGAGAGAAACGATGACTGGTTGGCATGATTTGGAAATAGTTTGGTCATTGACCATAGCAGGACTGAAATCTCACCCTTAAACTGTACTGCAAACAAGTCATAGTATCTACTATGTGTCCAGAACTGTGTTCGGTGCCAGTGATTTAATAAGAACCAGGCAGAGTTCTTACCTTTAATGAAATTACAAAGTAATAGCGAAGAAAGGCACGTAAATAGATAATCAAAATATGGAGTTGGCCTGTTCTGTTCAAAAGAAGTATGAGGTTTTGTGAAAGCACAGAAAGGATTTCTGTTTCCCTGGGAGAGTCAGAGATGGCATCACATATCCAAAATTGGATCTGAGTCATGAAAGATGAGTTCTAATAAGAGCTTCATTGGTAGAATATTCTAGAAAATGCAAAATACCTCCAGCTCCATCCCTCTTAGAATAGAAGCTTCATAAAAGCAAGGATTTGTCCATCTTATTCACTACTGTATTTCCAAAGTATCCTGGGAACACTGAACCCATTATTAGTTTTGATTCTCATATCCTCCCATGCTTCTGGGAGAAGGTAAATATCCCCTCTCCTGCCATTCAGAAGGAGAAAATACATGCACAGAGACAGCAAATTCATAGTCCATGACCTCATGGAGTTCTGACCTGTAGACATTCCAAGAAAAGAATCTCAGTAAATCCTGCCAATGGCTATGTTGGGCAAATTAAGGGGGAAAGGCAACAGCTGTGACCTACAGCATACCTCACATTGCTGCACTTAGCACCTCAGTAAAGTCACCATAACTCAGAATCTCGTCATCTTTGTAGGTTTATTTTTTTAAAAGAGGCTCTGTCATTCAGGGCTCCACAAGAGCCTAGTAGGTGACACTGCTGGAATGACAACTGATTAATTCATAATGAGAAATTTCCATTATGGGAACTATAATATTCACCTTTTCATGATCAGCCTGTCCTACTTTTGCAAATTCAGCAAATTACAACTACAAATAATTGTCATGGTGGCCAGAACACTCATATAAGACTATTCCCACATAAGTCCCATCATAGGACTATTTTCTTCCTATATAAGAGCAGAGATCATAATCAGCAGATAGCTTAGTAATCAAATGTAAAAGGGTTAGGGTATTGAATGCTTAATAGAACTCAGATAGCCTGATACATTCCCCTCTCCATCGGGACAACTGGACCCGTGGAACAAGATTACACAACTTTATCTGCCACTTTACCAATGGCCTCATATAATGAACCAGAATAATCAAAGATCGTGAGCTAAAGCACCCTCTCCTGGATAGTATTTCCTCTTTGTTTGCAGCTGCCATTCAAACAGGATGCAATCAACACTTGCAAGGCTGGAGGTCATTGCATTCTTTCAAAATGACCATGACAACATTCCTTGAGAGCCTATTGTGAACTAAACACCGACATTATCTCATTAATCTTCACAGTTATGTGAGAAGAGTAAACTAGGAGTAAACTGGTCTTAAATAACTTGTTCCAGTGAATACACCATTAGATGGCAAAGTGATGATTCTCTCTGAGTCATCTGAAATCCACTTCCAGCACCATCCACTTGGGGAGACAAAGCATGCACCCTTGACCAGACCACTAAAAAACCTCAGAAAGCTGTGAATGAATGGGTCAGGCAGCACCTGCCACAAGAATTCTGGGAAAGAATGACGTCGTTATGGACCAAAGTGGCCAAAAGATTGGGGGACGGGTGATTTTGAGTCAGGAAACATTTTCTGTCCTCAAGTGTTAAAATATCAAAGGTTAAAAAACACAGGGCATATGAGCTTTACTTCCTTCTTCCCACAACCATAGCAGAACTGTTTCTGCGTTAGTCCCAGATACAATCTCAGTAGCCTTCAAAATGCGGCAATCCCCGGCATAACACAGCCGTTAGCAGTCAGTCACGTTTGACATAAAAGATGCGATGTATATTCATCACCTACAAGTTGGATGGTTAATCTACAAGGCGTCAAAGGGGCTCAATGATTGGGTCTCTCTGGTGGAGAAAAATGACAAATTAAATGAAATCAGGTAAGTCTATTTTTTGATGAAATGCATAAGAACTCAGTATATATATATACGTATAGAGGGGTGCGTGTGTAAACTATTCAGAGATGGTTATGTAATTGCAACATCATTACGTGATGAATTCTGAATGGCAGGAGAGGGAATCCTTTCCGACACATCACTTCCACAGCTGACGTTCCACTCCTGACTAATGCTGACATTATTCCCTAGAGAGGACCAACAGTTTTGGATCAACAGTACTGTTAGTAAATCAGATCTGCAAAAACCTGCTTACGGTTCTTAAAAAAAAGAAAGAAAA
Source organism: Camelus ferus (assembly GCF_009834535.1). Taxonomy (NCBI): domain Eukaryota; kingdom Metazoa; phylum Chordata; class Mammalia; order Artiodactyla; family Camelidae; genus Camelus; species Camelus ferus. The sequence continues at coordinate 9,510,064 of NC_045720.1, read as the reverse complement.
GGGTGCATTCCTGATTCACCATTCAGAAGAATTAGTAGTTCCTGAGAAAAATGTAAAGGAGACATTCTTGCTAAACCATGTCTCAACCAAATCATCCATCCCGAAAGAAGAAAGGAAGTCCGACAGAGGAACTAAGCCAGCTCGTTTGCCCCACTGGCTTCCTCAACGCTGAACCCAGGGAAGGAGAAGTGAAGTCTCAGCCTCATTCAGTCCTTCCGTTTGGGGGCATGAGAAACCCAGTGGAGTCATGACTCTATTTTCTCATTCATTCAACAACCACCAAAAAGGCAGGACTTTATCTCTGCCTATTCCTTCCCACATTCTGCCTATTCCTTCCTACACTTTCCCAGACATTCTGCTGGTAACTGGGGTTGTGGAGGGGAAGAAAGCAAACTCCTGCCATCAAGGAGCTCACTGTACAGTTGAGCAGATGATGATTGAAAAAAAATGAATGACAACGGAGCCAATGATTGCAATACAGTGCGAAAAGCCTAGTGATAGACTTATGCAAAACACAAACGAAAGAAACCCCAGCCCTGCAACTTGCCAGAGTCACCCTCTATGTACGGGAGGTTTTTCAAGGCATCCAAGCTGTTCCAAACCACGTAACGATTTACTTCCAAGTAGTAGGATCTTGGTAGAATCCCATGTCCTCCAGTTTTGCGTGGATTCCAGCTTCTACGTCACATCTCTCCCCACAGTTAAGTCAATTTGATGCTACTTATCCCCCGGTCCTAGCTCTGCTCTGCCCCCAACATCAATGGACAAGACTGACTTAGGAAAAGAGTAAATTAAGGGCTCAACTTAAAGGAAGAGGCAAGAATAGCATTATTTATATGCATTATGAGTATGTATCCAAAAAACCCAAAGGAATCACCTGAACAACTATGAGGGTTAGTAGGACAACACAGTGAAACCACCGAAGAGCTTCATACGTACAAACCACCACCAGTGAGAAGGCATAATGCAAGAGAATCTCATTTACAACGTAGGAAAAATAAACTAACAAGAAATGTCAAGATTTATATCACAAACCTTTTGATGGGAACAAAGATTTAAAGTGATGCCTGACAGACGCTCTTAAGGAGAGAAAGAGGCTTCTAAGAATCATAAGGACACTGTCCCCAAGAACCCAAGGTGGAAAGGACCTGCCTCAAAGAGATATGTGGGTATGGTCTTTGTCTAAAAAAATAAAATAACATTTATAATGAAATTTTTCTACCTAGGACGACACATGACAGAGATAGTTCAAAATGAAGAAGGTGTCTGGAACTTTCTATGGGAACAAAGCAGGCTGATAAAACTACTCTCCAGCAAACACGGCCCCTTTCTTATGGAAAAGGGAGGCTGATCTGATATCCGACAACGAACATCCAAAATGGCGTGCAAAGAAATAGTCTCCAAGGACGCTAACTGTAATATTGCTAGTGGTAATGAAAGACTAAAAACCCACCTTATCATCCATAAGGCAATGGGTAAAAAAAATAGATACAGTGGAAATCCTATGTGGGTTTATACAGCACATTTTATCTGGCCTAATGTGGAAAGATCTCTATGACTATCTAAGTATTTATTTTTTTATTTTCTTTTCAAATTTGCACCTGCTGCAGGTTGAGTGCCCTGAGAAGTCGGCTCTATGAAGACTGGGGTATGGTCTGTGTTTCACTGCTATATTCCCAGCATTGGGACATCACAGATGTGAAGCAAGTGTATCTTCACTGAATGAATTTCTTTAAAATGTTTAATAATCATCTGGCAGACAGCAAGTTCTTAGTAAATATTAGTCAAGATTGTTGGGTTTTTATTCAGCCTCATAAAACTGACAAAAGAGATATTACTACACAAGATATCACAACCAGCCAGAGAGAGTTGCTTTCAAAATCTGCCACGGAAATACTTCAGGACATGGGTTCAGGGAACTTCCTCGCTCAAGAGGCTCTTTCCTGGAATTTGGCCCCTATTAAAAGACACCCTAGTCAGCAATCATGGCTGACACCCCAGTTCCTCTCTGTCCATGCTTGAGGCTTTTTTTAGATGTCAGGCCTCACTGACTTCTCCTTTCTCATCGATCTATCACTCTCCCAATGCTCTTCCCCATTACAAGGGTGACCAGGACAGTTACACCGCTGGCTTCCTGCCCTTCCTGCCAACTTTGCAACAGAGCGAGATTATGGTATCTTTCCACCCTGGACACTGTCAGAGAACGGGCTGGGCCCAAAGAAATTGCTCTGGTGTTTCTTTGCAGTGGGTGTTTGTTTCCTTATTTGAAGGTAAATTGTAGGCTCACCATGAACGCACCATTGTACTATGAATGTCACACATTACTGCATTTATTCCTCACAACAACCTGTGAAGTGGACACTGGGTGTCTATCTCTTATTTCCAGATGTAGAACTTGAGGTCCAGAGAGTTCGAAGGCAGAGCAGACCAGGACTTGAATCCTAGAGCTGCTGACTCCAAAGTTGAGGCTTTAAACCAGCATAGAGCTTATTCCATCATCGCGAATTCCACCCCACACCCTTCCGCAAGACTGACTATATGCCCAGCATTTCCCTCCTGGAGAGGGTAGGAAGTGAGGAGAAAAGTATAAATAAAAAAAGCAGTGGGTATAACTGGTGACATCCTCTGACTTTGAAAAACCAATCACTACCTTAGGACAGACTTCCGGCGGAAAGGGGTGCACGTCTGATTTTGCTTACTCAGGACATCACAGTCCTGACTGCTGCGGTTAGGTCAAATCCAGTCAGTCTAGGGGACAGTGAAAGGGGCCGTTTCCTATATTGTCAGTGGAGATTTTAACCAGTACAAGCTCTTTTGGAATGCAATTGCACAGAATACGTGAAGAATCTTACATTGTCCACACCTATCAACACAGCGATTCGAAGCACCATAGGAAACACTGTAAAATGTGGGAAAGGCTTTCATGATCCGTTCACTTGACAAATGTCAGTCAGCATCTTTTGAGGCAGATGTATTCTAGAGCACTAGGGAAGCAAAGCTGAGCAAGGGAGGCCAGAACCCTGTCCTCATGGAAATTGATTTTTAGTGAGAAAAATAAGAAATCCATAATTAATGTATAATATCATCAACTATTGATAAATGCTAGAAAGAAAATGAGCCATAGAAAAGAGATAGACAATGAAGGGAAAGGCCAGGGTAGACATCTCAAAGGAAATGATTAACAAAGAAATGAATGCAATGAGGGACCAGACTATGCCTTCATATGGTGGGAGCAGACAGTTCCAGCATAAGGGAGAAAACGTGCAAAGTCCCTGTGAACAGAAGCCAAGCTTCATGTGTTTAAAGAGCAGGAAGAAGATGGTGTGGAAATGGAGTGGTGATCAAAGCAGAGGTAAACCCATTTCACAAAAACATTCAGTCATTGATAGTATCAAGGCTAGATAAGTAAATTGCCATATAACTACTTTGCAGACACACAGTGGCCCTTGAGTTAGCCCAATGAAGCACAAACCTTGATTCTGCCATTTGCTACTGGCATGACCTTAGAAATGTACTTAGCTTATTACCCATTCCAGATGATAAATAAGGCCAATCATTGCCCCTCAAAATATAGATAGAATGAAATAACACAAGAAAAGCATTTTTCACAGTGCCTGGCAAATTTTGATAACATAATAGGATGACAAAAATGATGGTGATAGGAGTGATGATGATGATGTTTCAATTACCCAGAGGAAATATTTAAACTGTGATTTTATGAAGCCAACAAAAAATTAAATTATGCGTGAAGAAATCCTCACTATGAAATGAGAAATACATGCCATTTATTATATCTTAACCTAAACATATCCTTACACAACATTCTACAGGCTATATGTAAGGCATAATGATATTATTTCACTAACAGAGAGCTGGTATGAACATTAATTAGGAATAAAAGATCTATCTTTGTCCCAAGTTTTCTCCCCTTGGTTTCTGCTGATCAATCTCTGCATACTAGACTTCATTCCTTCATTTAGGAATTTAGGGTGAATAATCACTATTTTGCATCAAGGTCTTTATCTTCAATTTCTACCAGAAATTACCTAATTGGAGCCCTCATCAACGGATTCTTATGAAGGTTTTATTTTTCCCATTTGCTTGGGAAAAATCAATAAATATATTGCCTCCCAAAAGCTCTCTTTCTGTTTTGTGGGAACATACTATATCTTACTTCTCTTTTTCATTGGATGAACAATAATGAAAACATCATGATTTTTCCCATTTCCATTTGGCAGGATTAGGACTATTTTTGGCTGCAGAAGATATAATTTATCTTTTTTAACTCTTTAATGCTTATGATAGAGATTATACAACTTAAACTTCATCCTCGTGCACATGTTATTTATGTCCATCGTAATATAGTAAAAGTGTGATTTTAATCTCCTACTAACCCCGTGATATAGCTACTATTTTAAGTCTCTCTTTAAGATGAAGAAAAAAATGCCCGAGAGCTGAAGATATTTACTTAGGGTCACATGGCCTGTAAAATGCCCAACACTATTATGAAGCAATTTGAAAAATACGTGTCAGACACTTAAGTGCTATTTGACCCATTAATTCTAATTTTAATAATTATTTTGTACAGATATGACATTAACTGTGGAAAAGATTACTGGCACAAAAAAATATGTATTGAGGAGTAATTTATAGAGGCAAATGTTTGGAATTAGAGTGTTCAAAATAGTTAATCTGCTGTAATACTTACTCAGTAAAATTTTACTCAGTCTTTAAAATGCTATGAATGAAGAGTTTTTAATAACATGAGAAAATACATCTATTATAAACATAGGAAAAAAATTGACGCAAGTTATACCTGTATTATATTGAACATGTATTCCAACCACATGCCATTTTACATAAAGTATATAATATTTAATTATGTTATATATAATTTTCAATCCATTCTGTGAGAAAGTGACAAAAGAATTAAAACTCTGAGAGGGTAAGGAAAATTTCAGTGAAAAACTACTTCTTGAGCCTGAGTCTGTCTGACTATAGAACCAATCTCTCTGCAACTAAAAATTGTTTAAAACTATGAGTAAAGAAATAGGGTGGATTAAAAAATGACCCGAAGTCATCAGCAGTGTCCTTAAGTACTGACTATATGGTCAAGATGGTTTTATCTTGTTTATTTATTTTTTTTTTTACTACAGTTACTTTTACTTTTTTATGCTATAGACAGGGCATCACATTGATTTTTTTTCTTTTTTTTTTTTATTGAGTTATAGTCAGTTTACAGTGTTGTGTCAATTTCCAGTGTAGAGCACATTTTTTCAGTTATACATGAACATACATATATTCATTGTCACATTCTTTTTCGCTGTGAGCTACCACAAGATCTTGTATATATTTCCCTGTGCTGTACAGTATAGTCTTGCTTACCTGTTCTGCATACGCCTGTCAGTATCTACAAATTTCGAACTCCCAGTCTGTCCCTTCCCAACCCCCCCGGCAACCATAAGTTTGTGTTTTATGTCTATGAGTCTGTTTCTGCATTGTATTTATGTTCATTGCCTTTTTCTTTCATGATTCATATTATATATTTATATTTTACACTTAGTTATTTAAATATATTTAGCAATATTTGATATATTTAAATAATTAAGTAAATATTATAGATATATAATCTTTGAATTATATTTCAGGACAGAAAAGATGGTATTATAAATTGTTTTTAACCATTTTAATACAATTTTAAAGGTTATACTCCATTCACAGTTATTGCAAAATATTGGCTGTATTCCCCATGTTGTACAATACATCTTTACAGCCTATCTTACACCCAATAATTTGTACCTCCGACTCTCCCACCCCTATATTGCCCCTCCCTGCTTCCCCACTGCTAACCACTAATTTATTCTTTATATCTGTGAGTCTGCTTCTTTTTTTGTTATATTCACTAGTTTGGTATATCTGCATGCACCCCAATGTTCATAACAGTATTATTTATAATTGCCAAGATATGGAAGCAATCTAAGTGTCCATCAACAAATGAATGGATTAAGAAGATACACACACATAAACACACACACAATGGAATACTACTCAACCATTAAAAAGAATGAAATTTTGCCATTTGCAAGAACATGAGTGGACTTGGAGGACATTTCGCTAAATGAAATAAGTCACACAGAGAAAGATAAATACTGTATGGTATCACTTATATGTGGAATCCAAAAAAATATCTTTCTTACTCTTCAAGGTGTGAAATATTTGGTACCATGGTACCATGGACTCATCACTTGATTTTTATCACATTTAACATTATGCTATATTTGTTTCTCATATTTTAAAATAAAGTTAAATTTTTGGTGTATCTTTTCTATAACTTGTTTCACTCAACACTGTATTTCTGATACTTACCCATGGTGGTAAATATACCTGTATTTCATCTATTTTAACTGCTGCATAGCAACCCATTTGTATCATAATTTATGTATTCATTCTTCCATTGATAAACATTGAGTTTTTTCTTTTTTTATCTCATTCTTATTCCTTTTGCAAGTATGTAAGGTTTTTCCCTTGAGTATATATGTAGAAAAGGAATTGCTGGGTTATAAGGTACAAATATCCTCAACGTACTTGATGGTACACTTTCCTTCTCTCTGCATTAGTGAGAAAACATGAATTGCAGTAATAAAGAACCTCAGAACTGCAGTGATTTAACACAGAACATGCTTCTCCTCCTTTGCTGATTGTTTTATTCTGCATCACGGTTCTCAAAGAAGACAGCTGTACTTCAGCACTTTACGTCAAGTGACCAGCAAGGTCTGACCGGAGCTTTGACTCCCAGGGGAGTGCAAATTCCCAAGGGAGAAAACATGGCAGAGCACCCCAAGGCAAGCATCTATCACTGATCCAGTTTCCTAGGGCTGCAAGCATGGGTTCACAGTTCATAGGGATATCGAGTACCACCCTTTGATGGTGGGCTGGGGAGTGGGCAGTTCTCAGAGCAGGGAAGCTGCCATTCCGAAAGAAGTTACCCCTAGAAGAGCACAAGTAGGCATCCTCTCTGTCCCTACATCTACTGGAGATGACCCGTCTTTCTCTTGTGTGTGTTTTTCAAAGCTACAGACATAGAAATCCTTCATTTAGAGGTTTTGCTCCTTGGTTATTATATTGTAAGTATTTTTCAAACTTTCTTAGGATCACGGATTGTGACAAAGATCATTGAGTTCCAGATCTCAAGAGGAGAGAAAAAAATAAAGTTCAAGTGGAATAAGAGTAATACATCTGACCTAGAAACCTCTTTCCCAAGCCTAAGCAATTTTAGACAGGTGGCCTTTCCAGGGTGATATATAACTTGAAAGACTTTATCTTAGAATGGAGAAAAATAGGAAGCTGTTGACATGTGGCCTTTTCTAAGCCTGGTGGCCTATGTTCCAGTTTCAACAGGGGCATTAACCATTATGGTACCTGCCATTTGCACTAGCAACCGGTCATGAACAAAAACCTCATTTGCTGCATATAATCCAAAATCTAACTTTCCCATTGAATTGTCATATATATATATATTTTTTTTCATATACATATGGTTGAAAATAAATATAATAATTCATAACCTCAGTGTCTAGACTGAGCTTAGCCACAGACTAGCTGTGTGACCTTAGGCAAGTTAATTTTCAGTTTCTCTCTCTGTAAAATGAGAGAAGTTAATACATTATTTCTATAGCCCCATGGAGCTTAAACATTCCATGAATATATATGCTCATCAACACATATCTCATTTCAATACTGAAGTCATATTTAAGGAGGAGGAGGAAGAAGAGGATCAAAATAGTGGACAACGCCTGTTCAGAGCTCATTTCATGCCAGGTGTTCCAACCTTTATCTCATTTGCTCAGCCAAACACCACACAAATAAGTACAGAATTGTCTTCATTTAGCAAATCCAAGGCACAGAGAGTTGGTAACGATGGAAGAAAGGTCTGATGCCTGCGGTGAGACAGCTGAGCTGGTTCACCAGTTGACTGGGCTGTAGGGTACAGCTTACAAACTAGTTTTCACCCATGTCATCTCTCATATAAGCTGGGCAAAAAGCTTCTGGTATAGATACTCATCTCCCTTGGAAAACTGAGTCAGATGAGGCTTTCAGTGGTTAAGTAACCTTCCGAGGTAGAGGTAATGAAGTCAGAATCAGGTTGATGTCTGTCTGTCTGTACATCTACCTACCTATTGGAAAGAGACAGTGGAGCAAGGAGAAAGAATTTCTTATCATAATAACATGTGCAGAAGACAGCATGGAGACAGAAAACAACCCAGACTGTCCATATGGAAGAATACCTAGAAATAAAACCCCAGTTCTGTTACTTTAAGAAGTCGTTTGCACATGGGCACGTTACCTCATTTTGCTGAGCAGACTCAGAGAGGCACTCAGTAAGTGGTAACTATCTTCTTCTTTACAAATAATCCTACAACTTAGTCTACTACAACATTCTGTTCTCAACGATCATTAATAATATGGACTGTGTAATTTTAAGTTCTAAGCCATCCAGGGTCTTGCGAGTTCATTTTAAAGTGCTTTAGTTTATTCTCTCCAGTAGCTTGACTTTTTCACACACACACACACACACACACAAAAATGTGTCCAGATTGGCTAATTTATTTGTAATTACAGAAAGGCAGGGTGGTTCTCGTGCAAACTGTTTACAATTGGTATTGGTAGACCCCATCCTTTCTTGGTGCTCTCTTTCTTCCTTGGGTTTCTTCTGCTCTTAAAAAATCACTCATTTACACTTGTATTAGTTTAATTTTGCTGTGTAACAAACCACCCCAAATATTTATGACTTAAAACAATAATTTTTTTTCCTATGATTCTGTGGTTCATGAATTTGAGCAAAGCTCAGCTGGAAGGACTCGTCTCTGCTTCACATGGGGTTGACTGGGCTCATTAACACATTTACAGTCCACTGTTGCCTGCCAGGCTGATTCTCATGTCTAGCAGGTAGCAGACTGGAGGCAGAGGCTATGGTAACAGTGTTCCCAAGAGCAGCAATATCAGAAAGTCCACAAGACACAGCACTTTACATGCCTCATCCTAACCTCACATCTGAGAATGTACCATTGGTCAAAGTAAGTGATGACTTTTATGTCAGATGAGAGGTTTGACAAGAAGATGTCTTCATTCCCTTCCTGGTTCATTAAGAAAATAAAAACGACCAATTTCCCAAGCACTCTTTTCAATTCATACAATTGTTTCCAGTTGTCCAAGAAATAACCCTAATACACGGACAAAGGAATAATCAGAGGAAACTTGAGTGGAAGGGAAATTAAGAGACGTTCTCATCAAACTCTCACCCAAAGCAAAAGTCATCTTGACAAATCTCTCACAGATGATCAAGCAAAGGCTTGAACACCTGCTGAGGTGGTTACTCAGGGCCTCAGAAAAGAGACCCTCTTTGTTTGGTCATGCAGGTAGCAGTCAAACAATGAACAGTTATTGAGCACCTAATGCAGAGCAAGATTCTCCTAGGCATTACAGGTAAGAAAAGAAATAAGACATGCATAGTTCCTCCTTTCACAGAGCTTACATTCTGGTGGGTGAGACAGACAATAAAAACCCAAGCCAATACACATAAAATAAAAGCAAAGACAAACAAAGCATTGTAAGGGGGTACAATAAAGGAGAGGTCAATCGGCTGGTAGAGGAAGGAATCCCTGAGGAGGTGACACCAAGCAAAAATTTCACCTAAAGTAAAGGAGTAAGTCAAGTACAGACTTGGAGGGCAGAACATTCCAGAGAAAGAAAACATAAAATGCTAAGAGCCCAAAAAGTGAACAAACTTGGATTGTATGTTTGAGTAGCAGAAAGTAAGTCAATGTGGCTGGAACAGAGTGGGAGAAATTTGTTAGGGTTTCATTTCGTTGACTCGAAGGCAAGCTTCCTATCACTTCTGCCTAATGAACTAATTACCTGTTGATTCTTAGCACGTTCATCAAATAAATAACGGAACCAGTGAACAGATACATGGATACATTACCCCAAAGCAGATATGCTGGCACGATCTTAACCCCAGGAGGTAAAACAGCACAAAACAGAAGAGGGACAACCTGACTCCACATTCCCACAAGCCCTGGCTATTGACCCTAAGAGAGCATCTCAAGCCTCGTAACGCTGGCCCTGCATCCACCATGCCTAACGCTCACCTCCACAAACATTCCATCAGGAATCCATCTCACCTCGCTTATCAGTTTCCATACGTAATGGTTCCAAGCTGAAGCGATGCCTTTGAATTCCAACGCTGGCTGTTGCCACCAGGCCCAACTTCACATGTTTCTTCTCTGCCCTCTGGAAATGCAGCTCCAGCATCAGAAAATTCCTCTATACTGTACACCTCTTTTCTGATCATTCGTTCCATTTTCTTTCCTTAACAGGTCCCTCACTTTCCTCTAAAGACATCACTTCTCCTACAGTTTTATCAACAGCCATTTTGGTTTTAACACAGTCATGAAGCAGCTAAATACACTATTCTCTGTCCATTTTGGGTCTTCTTGTCACTTTTCTAACAGCTCTGCTCCTTTAAAGCTCAAGATTTCTGCTTTGACTACTCCTCTCTTCTACCTTCTGTCCTCTACTGAACCCCTTGTTACTCCATCTCATTCACTAAAGAATCTGGCTTCTGACTCAGAGTGTTTTCCTCTGACAAAGCCTACATTGTCATTTGTGACCTCAGTGACAACACAGATGAGTTATTCAGCAACTTGGCTTCTCAACAACTTGAACCTCCATCTCAGCTTCAGCTTTACCCACCTCTGCTGAACACCCAGGTGGTCATCAACCAACTACCAGGTGGTCATCATCTGACACAGTTCTACCTCTGAAGTTACTGGCTCAGCCACTCCACTCTGATCACAGCTTCCTCTCCTTCACCTTCATAGTCACTTCTTCTTAGGTCTCCTATTTTCCAACATTGAAACTTACTATAAATTGACCTCACTGCCCTAAACAAGGAGCAGTTCACTTCCCACCCTAAGCAATTCATGTGACCCATCATTTCAATAACTTTTGGACAGAACTATTCCAAGTTTTTCCATCCCTTCCTCCTCTTTTTTGTATCTAACTACAAATCTGTCTCTTTCTTATATTTAACTACAAAAATCCTATTCTTGAATGCTTGTCTATATATGGGCAGTTGAGCATCGTTGGAGAGAAGACATAATAGGATATCTTAGTCAAGGTCCCAGCAAGAAGCATATGGCAAACTCAAATCGGGTAGTTCCAGGAAAAAAGAAAAGAACATAAGTACTACTTAAAAAACTGTGAGCAGTGTATTGGGAAACCCACAGAGGATCCTGTAATGCCAGGACTAGCAACAGCCAAGGTGAACTGATCACTCCAAGGTAGAGAGGGGATAAAGGAGGCACAGCCACCCAACCCCAGAGACTCGGGAAGCCCCTGCAATGAAGGAGTCAATGGAATAAACACCACAACCTTCTTCTCCTTTCCTCTGATCACCTGTCAGTGTTTTCCACTGAGAAAACTTCCCAAAGAGCAAAAGAGGTGGGACATGTAGCCATGCAGGTCGGCTTCTGGAGGGTTAGGGGTGGGTTTTAAGGAACAAACTAAAATTATCAAGCACAGTAAATATACTGGAATAATCCATAGCAACAAATCAATCATCACCCCAACTGGACCCTGAAAATATTTATATATTCTCTTGCTAGCACTTTCTCCAACTTTTCACAATTACTTTCAAAACTTCTCTATTCTTTAGAACTCCATGCTCCATCATCTGTCCCATTTCACTATTAGCAGATGACCTGGCATCTGGTTTCTCAGAGGGAACAAAAGACATCAGAAAACTCTCCATCTCTCTGCTACAAATCTGCAAAAGCCATCGAAACCATCCTCTGCAACCCTCCTCCCGCTAGAATAGATGAGCAGTCTCTCTTCTGCAACACCACCCCCTCCTCCTGCACTTTGGATCCCACCATCTCCTCCCTCCTTCTCAGAGGCTCTTACACTAACAACAGTCTCTTTTCTCCCTACATAAAATCTCTTCTGCCAGTTCCTTTCCCATGAGCACTTGAAATACTTGACATAGCCCATTTTTTAAGAAATTTACCCAACCCCACACTGCCCTTCCAGTAAGAACCCATTATCCCTCTTCCCTTTTACTACCAATCTCTTCCCTCCACAAAAAAGGTGTATCTATTTTGTCTGTACACAGGTGATGAGCACCAAGTCATGCCCTTGAGATGAACTAATCTGGGCAGGGGAAGAGGGTGAGCTAGAGAGCCCAACCCCTTCATTTTATGGATGAACACCAGAGACGAGCAGTGACTTGCTCAAGGCCACACAGCAAGTTTTAGGGCTGCAGTGAAATCTGATGACTCCAGGCTCCCCGGCCAGAGCTTCTTCCTCTCCATCAAGCAGCCTCCTTCATTTGACCCACCCCAATAGCTGTAAGAGTGTTCACATTTAGAATGTATTCCTCACTCTCATAAATTACATTTAATAGCTTGCATAAAATGGAAAAAGTAGTCAAGAAAATGACCCAGGTACCATAAATCTGGCCACATCTCAAATGCCGAGGGCAGAGGAGGCAGGAGGGAGCAGGTTGAGGAGAGAGCATAGACATTGTTAAAGCTCAGTTTTTAAAGGGCAGTGCGTGGCTTCAAAAATCTCTAGTTCCCCTCTCAGTGCCTTGAGATCAGCTATCATTTGAAACATTTGTGTCTAAGAACCTTCAATCTTATTAAAATATTTGGCCGTATTAAAGTCACATGACATTAGGCCATGATAAATATTTCCACTTCCCAACCCTGATTTATGAGAACCAGCTAGTAAATAGATTCTGATTCAAACAGTGATTAACCATTATTCACAAAGCAAAATGAGCCTGCTCTGTCATGTCATAAATTTAATGTAATCTCATCTTGCTTCACTATTTCTATCCACAGTTTTATTCTAATTTCCATCTTCTCCCATCTTGCCACAGACTCCAAGAGATGTGCACAAAGGAACGTAAGAAGAGACATTTTCTTCTAAACCGTATCTTTGGGAGATGGTGAGAATGACTCAGGGGACTGTAGGAACTGACTCCTGTTAACATCAGAACACAACCGGAAGGAGTCTTCAGGGGAAGGTCTAAGATTTGCCATTAATCCCATCTCAAATCAATTCAAGATTAGCCATTAAAAGCAAACCCCAGCAATCTGGAAAAGAAGAAATTTGACTATTGAGGATGTAATATGGGAAGCATGTGTTTGAAAGATCAATGGTAATTTGTAAGGCTTTCTATCTCTAGTGATGGTAAATCCAGGAAGTGAATCATTCCTCGGGGTGATGGCTGTTAACAGAGCCATATAGTAAATTGCCCCCTCCACCATGGATTTCCAGTCACTCAAGTCATCAGGTTGCCCTGAAGACCCCTCAAAATAATATGTTGTTACTGACAAGGGCCTCCTGTGACTCACTGCAAAGCACATCTGATCTGCTCATTCAGCCTCCTTTCCCACCATCTCCTGCTCACCTTAGGTTCCAAGTTGCTGCCACTCTGGTTTCTCTTAAGACTGCTCTGTCTGCCTGGAAACTCAAGTCCCTCCTCCCGTTTCCCACAATTCTTTCTGGAATGGTACTAACCATTGCTCAAAATTCATGTCAGGGGTCACCCTCTGTGGGCAGCTATCCCTAGTGTATACCTCCCCTTGTCCTTCACAGCAGCTTGTCTCAGACTTTAAGGTGAAAATAAATCACCTGGGGAACTTAAGATGCAGGTTCCCATCAGCAGAGCTGAGGTGGGGTCTGCAGATGCCTCAGACCCCCAGGTCACATCCATGCTGCTGATTCATGGATCGCACTTGGGGCACAAAGACTCACTCAGAAGTACCTCTGCAGAGCTCCTGCAGCAGCGCCCTGTGCACTGAACTCACTCCTAGAACTCTTGTGCAATTCAGTTACATTTTTTTCTCTACTAGTTAAAAAAAAAGCCCCTTGAGGTCAGAAATTATGAATCTTTCAGTTGCAAGTGACAAGAATCCAACTGAATCCAGAATGAATAAAAGGGAGAGGGATGTCTTAGCCCAATCAGTTGAACAAAAAGCCCAAAAATATCTAGCTTCAGAGACAGCTTGGATTCAGGTATTCAGATGATGCTGTCAATATACTTCTTTCCCTCTCTTGGCTCTGCTTTGTTCTGTGCAGGCTTCTTTAATAGGGAGCAAAAGTGGTGAGCTTAGCAACCTCAAGAGGAAGAAACAGACCCTTTTCCAGGTGATCACAGACTGAAGGAAAGATGGGTTAAATAAGTAATTACAAATCAAAGATATACATCCAATCACAGAGACACATTCAGGGCGCAATGGGACCTGAGGTGATAAGGAATCTCCTCAACCTGGCAAAGTCAGAGAGGGAAAAGGAGGAATGATGGGAGAGGGTTAGGAGGGGCCTTCCAAGGGACACGATGGCAAACCTAGGTCTTGACGGATGGCTGTCAGTTTCCCAAGGAAGTGCATCCAGGCAGGAGTCATCCTGTATGCCCCCTTCAGCAACTTGATTAATAGCGTATTTAAAAATTGGGAAAGCCAACTTGATATCTAGATAGCTGAGATTATAATGCCAAACATCAGGGTGTTTGGAAGTAGCTAAATGATCTGAGTAAGATCATGAAATCCTAATGCTTGCAAGTTAAATGCTATCTAATCTTTCTTATTTTACAGATGAACAAAATGAGATCCAGAAGTCTGAGATGATCTAACATTTATTTACTCTCCTGAAGTCATTAATAATTCCTCTGCTATGGCACCAAATACCCAGGTGCAGGCAGTAATACTAATACAACCATAATTTCAGAGATCAATAAAACAGCTGTTCCCAGGAAGACAGGTTTCCTTCTAATCAAACTTTTTACAAGCAAAGAAGTTTTCTAAGAAATATATCCGTGCACATTTCGAAAAGACTACAAAAATGATAGGAGAAAAAAGTGTTGTCATAAATTAATTCTGCAAATATTTCATGCACATATACTGTGGGGCAGGCAGTGCTGGGGAATCTGAAAGGTTATGGAGATAAATAAGAGGTCACTTCTGCCATATAATGGGAATTGGTATTGAGAAATTACGTTGAGAGATTAAAAATTCCCCTATCTAGGGCTAGAAAACAACAGGATTGACTGTAAAGTTACATCTTAAATGTATTAAATTCGTTTAACTCAAACATACCAGAGAACATTCACACAAACATGCATGCACATGTATACGCGCTCGAGGCAGCTGAGCTCACTGGTTACACTCTTACTAACCCTCAACCCAGATTTTTCTGGATGCAGATCCCAGCCCCGTCAGGCACTAATGGAATGACTTGTGACAAATCATTTAACCTCTTCTGCCTTAATTCTCAAATCTAAAAAGTGGGGGCAGTTGAGTACACGTATTTCGTAACTGCTGTGACGCTTAGATAGTATCACGTCTGTAAAGTGTTCGGAGCAGGTCTTCACGCGTCGTGAGTGCTTCGGAGCGTTTGCTCTTAGCAGAGTCAGTGCTTCCGCCCTGCGTCCCACCCTAAGAACACGGCCCCTCAGGCACTGATGGGGCAGCCTACGGGAAGCTGTAGCTCCCTACACTTCTCTCAGCTTGCGGTGTGAGGGTTTCACACTTCCCAGGGTTTTCCTGTGGTCCGGGGATGCATCGTGCCCTAAAACGCAAACCCACAGGGACCCAGGACATTTTTCAGTCCACTCAGCTTCCCCAGTGAGGGTCCCTTTAGCGCCTCACTGCTGGTAAGCTGTGACTCTGCTGCCTAGGAAGTAGCAGGGCAACTACTCTCTTTGTCTCCCAAGGCCATTGCCAGGATCAAATTCATGTGAATATGCTTTGAAAATAAAAGAAAGAAATTAGGAAGGAAGGGAAGGAGGGAGGGAGGGAGGAGGAAGGGAAGGAGGGAGGGAAAGAAAAGTAACTCAGCCTCTACTTTCTCTCTCTCTCTCTCTCTCTCTCCTGTATAATAATTAATGATTAATATTAGTCAACACCAATATTATATTATTATTTCTTATCACTGATATTAAGTAACAATAAGAATTATCATTATATTACACATCCTCTACAACATTAACAGTAGCAAAAATGAAATTTTATTTTAGAATATTACTTTACAGTTATCAAATGTTTTCTATTTATTAACTTAATCTCCAAACAGCCCTATTAGGTGGTTCAGGAAGTTATTACGATCCTCAGTTGAGATGAGGAAATCAAGGTTCAGAAAAGTAAAATGATCTCTGAGAGCTGCCCAGCTGAAAAATTTTAAAGCAGCAGTAGAAGCCAGACCTTCAGACTCCTTTTGAAATGTCCTTTCTCAGATGACAAACTTATTCCATTATCTCCTCCTGAACTGAACAAACCCCACCCCTGCGTACGGAGTACAGCAATACCCACTGAGCACTCTTAGCTTCTACAGTCCTAATGTGCTGGGCTTTTGCAAGGACTGCAGGATATTTATACAAATATAGATATGCAGGGTATTTGTAAACTGAAAAGTGCTGGACAAATGTGAGGCATCACTGTCCCATTGTTCTTATTTCAGATGCCTCACATGCTTAATACACATCACAAGTCTTTGCAATACTGGTGGAGTTTGGGTTAACTGATCCACTGTTTGTCTGCAGACTTCACATTTGTCAAGGATGAGGGAAACCAGACTTTGTGGAGCAATTAAGCAGTCTTAAGCCAGGTCAGAGAAGATGTTTTGCTCGAAGCGATGGGAGCCAGACACATCCAGCTATGTGTGAATTATACATGTGTCTGCTTCAGAGATTGTATCAACTCTCTTTGTCTGTTCAACTTGACCCCAACCTCAGGGACTCAACTCCTCCTTAAGCCAATAGCCCTCCCTTGAGTCTTCCACAGTTTTGGCCAATATGACCATTTCTCGGGCTTACCAGGGAGTCTGGTCAACTTGACCTGGGCCAAGCAATTTATTAAATTTTATTTAAAGGCATATCATTCCTTTCCCTCAATAAGCAAGTCTAATTCATGGAAAGCCTTCAACTAGAAGAGGATTACACTTGACTCAGTTTGGAAAACTAAGACCACAAGCACTGACCTTTAAGTTACAACTGCAGACAAGGCGGTATGGTGGAAGGGACATGTTTTTTCAATCAGGGAGAACAAGGTTCCATTCTCCATTCTGCATTATAAACTTTGAGATCAAAGTATGCTCTTCAAGAGCTGCTTTTTATGAAAAGTTTACTGTGTTCTATGATCCAAATTACTCTCTCACCTAGCTAATTTTGCAATGTCCTCATTTAAACATGCATTCATTCAGTAAATATTTACTGAGCAACTACTCTGTGGTAAGCACTGGACCTACACGGTTATTTACTGAGCCTGGAACTTACAATCCACGTGGGAAGACACACACGGAACAAGAAATGACAAGGGTCATGAATATCTGGAGGGAGCAGTTCCGAGTTCTGCGAGGTCATGTAACATAGGTACCTGAGGCAGCTCGACAGTCAGGAAAGACGCAAGGGATGAGCAGAAGTTAGCCAGGCAAAGGGAAAGGGGCAGAGGGTGGAACAGGCTCTTCCGGGTAGAGGGAAAGGAGAATTGGCGAAGGTTGTGCAACAGGACAAGGCATGAGCTCTGCAGGTCACTGAGAGCCCCGCCTGTCACACAGGTACGTGCATTTACACACACCTGTTTCACTCGTTTCAGCTAATGGCCTGGATCCAGGGGCCCATTTTTTTCATGACCCCCTAGAGTAGCTGAAACAGTCGGAGCAAGAAAATCCTAAATTCAAATCTTGGCTTTTCCACTTAATACCTTTGTAACTGTAGACAAGTAAGTAATCCATCTGAAATGATCAGTCTTCTCACTTTGCATGTGGACATAAAATTATCTACTATCTTTGAGGAGACTGAGGTATATTACTTACACAGTGTTATGCACATATTCATTACAAAGATGTCACATTATTTGAAGTGGAATTCAAACTGGAAGGAAACTGCAGCAAAAGGAAGGTATTGCTAATGGTGGAAATGTAGGCATTAGGGAAAAGACATTTTCAATAGAGCAATTTCAGCACGAAAGACCTGAGCTTTGCGGGAGAGCACATGGCCGCTACTGGGACTTTGGTCATTAATACAAACAAACAATAGTCTGTCACAGCAGCCAGACTGCCTTCGACAACCTTCAACTTTCAATCTGCGATTATAGGAACGTGTGTGTGTGTCTCCTTTCCAATGCCTGTGTTCTGCTATACGTCGTTCTCTTCTCAATCTGGCCGAGCCTTTATGCATCTCAGCTCTCAGGATGCAGCTTGCATGTCCATTTTCTGAGAAGTCCTCCCTGATACCCTCAGGTCAGATTAGCTGTCCCCTCCTATGTACCTCCAATGGTGCCTGGAATTTTCCTCTGTTATGGACAACATTTACCCAGAGCAGCACATTTTTTCACTTATGTTTCTCACTCAATATTGTGAGGCCCTCAGGGGTGAGAATGATGTCTGCAGTGGTTAACTGTATGTGTCAAATTGGCTAGGCCACAGTACCCATACATGGTCAAACGTTATCCTAGATGTTTCTGGGAAGGTATTTTTTGATGATGTAACATTTAAATTAATAGACTCTGAGTAAAGCAGAGCACCCTCCACCACAATGTGGGAGGGCCCCATCCAATCAGCTGAAGGCCTTAAGAGAAAAGAGCAAGAAGGAAGTTTTGCCTTGTGGACTTGAACCGTGAATTCCTCCCTAGGTCTCCAGCCTGCCAGCCTGCTCTGCCAATTTTGGACTTGCCAGCCTCCACAATCTTACAAGTCAATTGCTTAAAATAGATCTCTCTCTTTATACACACACACATACACACACACACACACACACACCCTGTTAGTTCTGCTTCTCTGGAGAACCCTAACAGTGTCCTATTAAGCTGTGTTTCTCCTGCATCTGCGACAGCCGCTCAGCAGCCACTCATGAGCTGTGGAACAAGCAAGCAAATAAATGGATACATGAGTGAATGATACTAGGGGAAGAAATTTTAACTGCACAAGAAGATAGGTTAGTTCACCTTTTAAGTTCTCTAATTTTAGAAACGATCCCATTCCCATTCGCTTAGTGGAACGCCTTTCTCCTCTGAAATCACAGAAAGCTTAGGCCGCCTCGTACTCCGCGGGTATCCTAGCTCACATCTCCCTCTCAAACTGAGAATTCCTTGAAGGCGGAGAAACTGAGATGTTCACCTCTCCTGTTCTAGGACAGGAGCACCTGGTATTTAGGACATACTCAGTGAAGAATTCAAATGGACTCGGTTAGATTGCACTGAATTATTCCTGAAGTCGGCCTCCAAGTGTGCCAGGTGAGGCTCCCACAGTCATCAGGTCTCCTAATAAATAATGAGCTGTTCTGCTCATTTGTCATATTTTCATAATTGTTTTAATGTACTGTATCGATTTCACATGGCATTTTTAATGAAAATCCTCCTGAAGTCTCCCAATACCAACCGCGAGTAACACATGCTAAGGTAGATCGGGGCCTATTTAAAGGCTGTTTTTCTTTTAATTAATTGAAGAGGGATTAAATTAGTGAAAATATCAGATTCTCTAAATAGGAAAGTTTAAACTTAAAAGAATTACATGGGCTAAATTAGTTTCTGTTGGCTTACTACCTTACTATTTACAAAAACACTGCACCGTTTCATGACATTGCATAAGGTATCTCTGTTAACCTCGTTCCACAAGTCAGAAAGCTGAGATCCAGAGCGGGTAACAACTAACCTTTTCATCGTGTTACATCATGCTTACAGTGTGCTAGGCGCTGTTCTGTGTTTTATTTGGGAACTCACTAATCTTCTAAACAACCACGAGATATTCATTGCTTTCCTCATTGGAGGTGGGAAAACTGAACACTGAGAAAGGTTAGACAACCCGTCTGTGAGGGTTCTTGTCTGTGCCAATCTGACTGGATCACAGAGTGTCTCGAAATCTGGCGAAGCATCACCTCTGGGTGTGTCTATGAAGGTGTTTCTGGATGAGATCAGCATTTTAACAGGGAGACAGAGTGAAGCAGACAGCCCTCCCCAATATGGGTGGGCATCAGTCAATCCTTTGAGGGCCTGAGTGGAACAAAAAAACCGAAGGGAGAATCTGACCTTTTCTGTCTGACTGGTTGAGCTGGAGCGTTGGTCCTTCTCCTGTCCTCTGACTGAGACTTACCCCATCGACTCCCACGGTTCTCAGACCTTCAGACTTGGGCTGAATGATGCCACCAGCGTTCCTAGACCTCTAGCTTGCAGACAGCAGATCACAGACTTCTCTGAATAGGATCTATATCTCACTGATTCTGTTCTTCAGGAGATGCCTGACTAACACACTGTCCAAGGTCAGATACTTCAAAGTCACACAGCTAGCCAGCATAGAGCCCGAACTCAAACCAGACTTGTTGAGTCTGAAAGTGTGTTTTCCCTGCACCGAGCTGTCCCTAGATCACCCCATCACACGTGACACCCATATGCAAGTCCGTGGCTGCTAATGGGCTTGATCTGTACTTCCCCTCAGGCTAAACAGCCTGGAAGTGTCAGGTAGGAGACCGTCTCCACTATTAAGTCATCATAGAAGGATGAAACACAGTCTGTCTTCATTCTTTTACTCCGTGTTTGCAGAAGAACCATTGTTTATACAGCCACAGATTGAGAGCCCTGAGCCTCAGGGGACACAGCATGTTGAAAAGGGAGGGAAAGCAGAAGGAGGTCAGTCCAGGGTTCTTAGCAAAAGGACACTAATGTGTGGGCCTCAGTGTTCTGTGCATTCAGGGCCTTGGTTATGCTGGCTTTGAATAGCTTAATTTCAAATGACTCGGCAATTTTAATTGAAAGACGTGTTATTCTTTTTGCTAAAAATCCAAAAGAAAAAATAAGTTTTGGGGTTTAAGGAACAGTCTATCTCTGTGAGACCACTGAAAGTCTAAAATACTTCCCAGCAAGATCCATTTGTTCAGCTATGAATATACACTTTATTTTTCCACTATGGCAGGAATCTCGCTGTTCCTTTAGTTGATACCTCTCTTAAATGGAAAAAAGAAATCATTATCATTTCAGGCATCAAAAATCCTATTTTCCCTCAAGTGCACAGAAAATGGAAGCAAAAGCAGGCTTTGCTATGTGAAAAATCCAAAAAAAAACTGAGTATATAGGCTTGGTTTTGTCCCTTTTTCCCCACCTATACAATCGAATTAAAAAACAGAAAAAACAAATTTACAAAACTGCCCATTCAACTGATGTAGAATAAGGGTGATATTCATTCTGACATTCAAATGAAGATCAAAAATCTTATATATTAGGATCCCCCCCCCAAAAAAAAATCTCCCCAGCACTTGGGATGTGTCTTTCTATTGCCATTCTCTCCTTGCTGGGATACAACTTTCATGGGCCCAGCAAGGTCATTGCCGGTTCCCCAGAGTCTAGAAGTCTGATGGAGCACCACCCAGAGCTGACTTCGGTTCTCCAGGACCTGCTGTCATCCCCACCCCACAAAAGAGGGCCTTGGAGTAAGGGAACCCAAGGTCTCATCAGTCAGACACAGGAAGCTTGCAAAACTCTACTCCAAGTGTCACTGTCTGAACCATCTGCCCTTTCTCTGGGCCCCTATGTCTCCATTTGCCTTTTGGTACTCAGGCCTTGGCTGGGTCTTCTGCTGGCTCACGTGTCAGGGTGTCCTGACACAGCAGTCACTGTGGCATCCGGAGAACTCTGCCTGCCCCATCTGGGAGCTCCCCAAAGCAGCAGGAGAAATCTTACCCACAAACAAAGCATCAGGCTTCAGGACAATGGGACACTGTGACCCTGCTCATCCTGGGGACACAGCTTCGGCACACACCTCTGGCCTGGCTCCTCAGGGAAATCGCAGTCTCTACCAGCCAGTCACAGCATGAGTGTAGCTGCGGGGGGTGAGGGGGGTAAACCCAGAGACCAGGCAGAAATGAAACAGACTGGGGAAGGGGCACAGGAACATCTTTAAAGAAAAGGCAGGCAGAAAGGAAGACAGAAAAAGACCCTGTGGTCACTGATTTCTACCAGCTGATTCTAATTCCAACTCTCCTCTGTCTCTACCTCCATCCTTCTGGAGTGCCCTCCCAGAGGTATCCGCCCCTCCCATCCCCTCCCCTGCAGTTTTTCCCCCTTCCACTGCCAAGCTGCATCTCTCTTTACATGACATCACTGTGCCAATGCCAGGTTTGGGCCTCGGGAGCACTTGCCCTAATAAGACCTGTTAGCAGGCAAAGGAGTTTGCTCAATTAAGGGGTAGCTTTCCTTCCAAGACGGCCACCCTGGCAAAACCCCAAGTGCTCCAAAGTCTCCCCCCACACCCAGCTTTGATGCTCTGATTATCCTATTGTCAGATCAATAGCCCATCTGCTCCTTGGAGTGGTCTAAGCCATCCTGCGCTAAATTAAAACAGATAGGATCAATCCGCAGTTAATTTCTCCCAACCAAACAATTTATCTTTCTTTTGGATTCCCTAAGAGGGTGAATTATATAATCCTGACACACCATTAGGGCTCTCTGACCAAAGAAAGCCTGCTACAATGCTTGCCCGCTCTCTTTATTAGCAGCTCGACAGTGTGACGAAGCCAGAGATTTATCTGAGAGTGTTATGCAGACCTGGCTTGAACCTTGCAAAGTCTCTGCCAGGGCACCAGGAGGGGGAAAAAGGATCTGAATACTAGTGCGTGCTAATAATCTTGGAGGAGGAATGCAGCGCACATTTGATAAGCTAAGCATAACCTTCTGCTTCTGAAAAAAAAATCAATTATCATTAGTAAATAATATTTTCTCTGCTTAAGACAAAAATCAGGATACCTTGTGCCAAAAATGTCAATGGACACATAGGATTTAAATCCAAGCTGGAACAAACTGGAGGTAGGGGACAAAGAAATACACATTAACAACAGCAGATATTGCTAATAATAGTATTATAATTATTGGACACTACTCTATGCTAACCCACTGTAATGCTAAAGGTTGTGAAACTGATGCTCGGATAGAGAAAGTGATCTCCAAGGTCACAGAATGATAGGTGGTACCATCAGGATTTATCACCAGGAGGTGTGCATGGAGAGAGCCCTACCAATGGTTAGAATGCTGGGGTTCTTCCATACTGGCTGGCAAAGAGCAGCTGCCCAAAGCCCTTCAGTGCTTCCTCCATGTCAGCTCAGCACACTCCCACACACCTAGCTCCCTAGACCAGGACACCTGGCCCTGGCCCTCCATGGTTAGTATTTCCATTACTTCTGGTAATTCCAGGATTTATTCACAGGCATGTGTGACTTGCAAACTCATACTCTTAACCAGGAGGCTCTCATTCCCAAGAAGAAAGAGGACCAGTGGGAGAGAGTCTGGAGGATGCTAAGGAAGGCAGATGGATGGACCTAGTAAAGCATCCACGACATCCATCTGACCCACCAGAGGTTGAGCTCTCCGGGAGGAGTTTCTGCAGGAGGGTGAGAACCCAGTGACCACTTACCACATGTCTGGCCCGGATTGAGCACTTACAACCATTATTTCATTTGATCCTCTTGGGAAAGACACTATTGTAGTATCTGATAGAGAAAAGTAGATAAAGAAGGAGATGCAGATGAAGGAAAGTGCTAGCATCCAGGTGCACAAAGAAACTGGGTTAACTCACCCAGTGTCACAGGACCAATAAGAATGGTGCCATGACTCAAAGCCAGGCCATTCAGCTTCAGAGCCCAGGCTATCAGTCAGTTCACCATATTGTTTTTTCAGGAAAAACGGAAAGGGAAAGAAAGTCCCTCGCAGAGTGAAAGAACAGGTAAGTGTGTCATCTCAGGGTCTTGCCCCTGTATCCAGCATCAAGGCGGCTTGCCCTAGACACAAGGGTGTGGGCAGAGCAGTGACCATCATGGGGAGAGTGAAGCATTCCATCTAGACAAGCCAAATCTCCCAAGCCTCAGTGCTGACACCCAGTCTTGGGACAGTTGTGCCAGTACTGTGGTCAGTGACATTTGCTGTATCCGCCTGCCCAGAATCTACTCCTTTTTATTCTAGAGACACCACTGTGATTTCCATTTGATGCGCCATCCTTCCTATTCTCTCAATAACATGGCCAGGGTCCAGCCGTTCAGAGAGTCTTCTCCCAGCTTAGTTTGCTGTCTACAAGAGACAGCGTTGCCTGCCCCAGATGCCTTAAACTTTTCAGGTCAGAAAGTCTCTCATTTGAATAAGGGAGACCACGTTGGATTTTTGTCTCTTCAAACAGAACGAGTGCTGTGTTCTACGACTATGTAATTCACGGAGGGGAAAATTAAAAACAGCTAAGACCAGTTTGCTGAGATCCGGAGCCAAGCTCAGAACAACCTGTTGAGGAACACCACTCAGTGGGAACATCCAAGGTGGTGACTTTATTTTTGTCCATCTCTGGCCAACCTATCAGGCTGATCCAGTGTAAGAAATAAGTATCTGAAATGGTGAAAAGCCTTAACTATTTAACTTTATGGAAAAACTTCAGCAGAAAAAAAAAAAAATGGCAGAAACTTTTAATGGGGAGAAAGGAAGGGAGAATGGCAGAGATTGAGCTCATAGACTACGACCAGAAAGCGGCAAACGTGGCCTGCTTAATGGGAAATCCAAAGCTTCTCTCTAGGTGTGCTGTGTTACCCTGCCTCAGTCAGGCTCCAGATGGGAAAGCAGATTTGAACAGAGAAAAATAACATGGGGAGCTGGTTAAAAGTTATTGGAGGACTGACAAATAAAAAATGACCATAACAATACAATGAAAATAAGGCAGCCAGCAGCTACTTTAGAGATGGTTAACAGAAAGACACTGAGGTTATCAGAAGCCAGACGCTCAGAGATATGGCTGCAGGGAGCTAGGACTGAGACCCTCGGGAGACGGTGTTCTGCCTGGCTGCTTCTTTCCCTCCGGAGCTTGGAGGAAGAGCCCTCTAACTGCATTTCGGTCCTGTAAGGATGAAGTGCTGCCAGGCTCCCTCTGAGGAGGGCGACGAAACTATGAAAGTATGAAGAGAGGCTGGAAACCGGCATCAACTACTGCTGCTGGGATGGCACAGAGAGGAACAGCAACAAACAGAAAGAAGCGAGTCCCCACCCCCCTGCCTCCTGCCCTTCTTCTCTCAAGTGCCCTCGTTGGGAGAAACTAACAGGGAGCCAACAGCAAAGGGGAAACAGACTCTGCAGATTTCAGACCCTAGCATCCCAGAGCAGAATGTGGGATTGCGGATTTGGAGCTGGGAAACAGCAGCCTAAAAATCAGCATATTCCGACCCATCCGAAAGTAGTCTGCCAAGCAAGGTTGCAGAACTGTTCCGAAAGCCACTGGATCACATAAAATAACCATCATGGCGACAGCTAACATTTACTGAGTACTCGATCTACATAAAATACTGCGCCATGCACATAACATAGATTAGTTTATTAATTCTCATGACCCTAGGTGTAGATACCATTATGATTTTTATTTGATGGACAAGAAAAAACTGAGGTCAGTTACGTTCTCAAGGTCACTCAGAATTCAAACCTTTTAACCCCAGCCTATGTACTTACCCAGTACAAGAAACTCATCTAATGCACCTAGTCTATGAAGACCTTCCAAAACACCACTGCCCTCCAGATTGAATTTCTCCCTCCTCCCTATTCCTATTATAGGTTATTGTGTCTGTCACTTGTTGAACTTAGTTAAGTAAAATGAGCACAGCCTTTGATTGAAAACCCAGGTCCTTCTCCTCATTGAGAGACGATGTATGCACAGACTCCTTGAGTAATACTTCTTTTATTTCATGAAACTCCCTTGCTTGTCTCCATCTCTATTCACTATATCAAGAACCACCCATGTCCCACACTGGACATCAACAAAGCCAAAAATGACCTTGGGCTCTCTAAATTACTCTGTCTAACTTGAGTTGCTCTCAGACAGACTAGGTGACTGCCCAGTTATCTCAACCATAAAATAAGCAAGGGATCTTATGTTGATTCTTCCCAAACCACAGGAGGAAAAATTTCTTTTATTCACTATGCTGTTGCTTTCTTTCACAAGTCCTGAATCACAGCTTTCTCCGAGATTAGAACTAGGTGGGGTTAGGGGTGTGAGTGGCCGGTGTCAGATCTGGCAGTGGTGTGGACACTGGCTATCGCATCACGCTGTTGGAGACCCAGTTCAGCCAGAAAATCCTGTGGTTTGGTTATTCCTGGTCCTCTGGATGCTATAAGCACACGTCTAACATTCAAAGTGAACTGATCCCATGACAAAAAGTAAAATGACCATAGGAAAACTAGGCCAACAGATCTCCACAACCCACAACCAATTCATCCCAGGTCACAGAGACCAATACATCATTTAGACAAGCCATTGACCTCTCTGCACCTCAGTCTGACTTTTTCCAACACAATGCCACTGTTATCGATCATTGTTATGGTGAACACCTAGAGAATCTTGGACTGAGTGTCATAAATCCAGGGTTCTAGGCATATCCAAACCTGTTCCATAACCCTGGGCAAGTCATCTCCCATCTTTGAACGTTCTTGTACATAAAAATGAAATATTTAGACCAGTTCTAATTATTTAGGTTTCTATTGTTCGGAGATTCAAATATGAATGTAAATGCCTCTGTCCCTTAAGAACAAAAGATCTCACTGCCTTTGACAAGACTTGTGCACATGGAACTGATGGTGATGGAACCATGGAAACTCAGAGCCTAAATGGATACAATCCAGCTCCCTTGAGCAGAAAGGCTCAGCCCAAATTCACACCTCAGAGACTCTGGACTTCAAGCCGGCTCTCCAGATTGCCCATCCTGTATCATTTATTCCATAGTCACTGCTTCTTGGCACACAAGTCAGAGTCCAAAGATAATGTACCTTCATTCTCCAATCCATTCTCACCAAAAATATCTGAAACTATAGGGCAACAAATAAACAATATTAATTTATTCAACAAAATTTACTAAATGCTGATTTAAATTTTACTTCTAATATCAACATCCAAAAACACAGTCAGTGCTCAGTGGGGCACTCACCATCAGCTTGGCTCTCTTTGGTCATAAAACCATGTGCTTGCAAGAGTTTGAATTACAGTAGCCATCAGAAGTGTAGGATTTTTGCTGGTGCCAAGCTAATGTCCTTGGCGATACTGGAAAGGTAGTTAATTTTTCCTACTTCCTTTCATCCTTGTCAGAATTCAGTTCCAAAAATCTTCTAGAAACCCAAGCCAGGGAATGGTATCAAGTGTTTGAAACTGTCTGTGTAGTCAGAGCTGGCACAAACTTTGGACCAAACCCTACCCCTTGCAGTGAGGACAGAGCCACCTAGGAGCACAATTGCTCAGGGGAGGAAGCACCCCACTTAGCAGGTGCTAGAAAAATCTAAAGTCCAACACAGTAGGCAGAAATGCCTTATTCTAATATACTCCCCTTACCTCAAGTCAGTTACCTCTGTGTTCTTTTCTTCATATTCACAGGTCAAAGTTACTCATTTATGAATTCAACAAAATTTCTTTGAATGCCTAATATGTGCCAAGCACTATTCCAGTACCAGGAACACTGCAGTAAGCCCAAGAGAGTAGCTCCCAGATCCCAGTGGATCTTTATGTTCTTATGTCACCTCTGGGGGGCCTTGGGACATGCTGCCTCTCTTCGGAACAAAGCCCATTCCTCTGCTCTTGGGTTTCCTGTGATACCATGTTCCTCGCTTGGGACAACTTCTTTCCTATTGTGTTTGCATTAGGTGTGCTGTGTCTGTCTTCCCCTCCAGACGTGGATCACCTCAAGGACAGGTTCCAAGTTTAGTTTCTCATAGTGTACCCTATGCCTAACATCAAATCTATCATATAATAAGAACTCAGACTTTGCCTGAAGCAACTAGTTTATTTATCTTGACTTCAACTCTCCCTGCTATGATTAGACTAGCCTAAACCCTTCCCATCATCCCACGTTCCCTCACCTGCCAAGAGCACTGCCCTGAAGCAGACAACAGGTCAATAATAATCTTATAGTCTTAGAAGCCTACAATGCTTCAGCTTACATGGCCAATTCACATGTATGATTTTATGCCATATTTCTGGAGCACAGAAAGGACTGCTGTATAGAGAGAAACAAGTAAGACTCAGTGGGGACAAGAAGCTACACTTCAGCAAGAACACAGCTAGGGAGAAGACACAGTGGGTGGTTACAGACTATTAAACAGACATCTCCCCTCCCTCTTGTTAATTCCTATGGCAGCTTGTTTGCTGAGAGGACAACAGCATTACATGGTCCGGGCCTTCCCAGCAGGTGGAAATTGAAACTATCATGGCTACCAGACACAGAGGCCAGGTGGGGATGGAGGTGACTGTTAGTAGAGGCAAAGGTGACAACTGGCCATGTCAAAGGTCTAGCAGAAGAAAAAGGTGGGAGGCTAACTCTGCCTGCA
This sequence comes from Camelus ferus, assembly GCF_009834535.1. NCBI lineage: Eukaryota > Metazoa > Chordata > Mammalia > Artiodactyla > Camelidae > Camelus > Camelus ferus. Next base: position 9,481,688 of record NC_045720.1, on the reverse strand, counting down.
ATATCCATTTCAGTCCCAAGCTCCCACTTAGAACAAAGACAACTGTCCATGGTTGAGGCTGAGAAGACTAAATGGACACATGGATTATCCAAGAATTTTCAAAGTCAAAGTTGGCCCTCATAATATTGAACCTGTCTATGGCTTATGTAGAGTTCTTGATAAACTCTTGGCTATGTCACTAAGGTATATGTTTTATCCTTTATTTCAGATCATTCCAGCAAGGTTGATGAAGAGGCATTATGTCCCCAAGTACATGAACTGTGTAACCTAGGAGTATCAGTGAACAGTGGCAGAGATAGAGGTGCCAGATGAAAAATAACCCTATAAGCTAGGTATCACTTGCCCCCATTTACAAGTAAGAGTGAAACTTAAAAGTGTTAGTGTCTTCCCCAAGAGCACACAGCATGCAAGAGACAAAGCCAGCAAACAGATACAGGACAATTAAATTCAAACCTCACCCTCTTTCCTACCACAGTCCCAGAGCAACCTTCATCAACTCTTGTGTTCAGCAAACATTTATTAAGAGATAACAGTAATAGAACTTCGAGCTTGGGGAGCTTAAAATTAAAAGAAAACCCTGGCTGTCCCTTCCTTTCTGATCAGTTAATGCATCCAGGACATTAACTTACACCTCCCTAATACATTAAACTCCCCAGGCACCGTCGTTCACAGACAGAAAAAGACTGATACGATACATCCAAAAAATAAAAAAGGCTTCAATTGGCTGTCAGAACTTTAATTAAAACACTTATAGATCAACTTCACTGCAGCAAATTGCCTGTGCCACTATTACTATAGCAAGATGGATGTTTGCTGGGAAAACAGACAGAGAACTCTTCCCTGGACTAATGTGTAATTTCATAGTCATTGATTTTTTACTTTGAAAATTCTTCCCTGGCTCTTGGGAATTGGAACTTGTTCTGGGTGACCTGGCAGCAGTGTTACTTTTTTTTTCCCCCTTTTATGAAAGTGGAAGACCTTTTCCTAAGCCCATTCATATTTTATCTTCATTGCCCTGACTCAGAACCAAACTGAAGTTGTGTGGGATCGCTGAGGGCCTCAAACAGAAGCTTCTGAGGGGAAAGGGTGGAGGGAGGGGCTTGAAGAGGAAAAAGGAAAATGGACAAAGGAAAAAGACCAGAGGGAGGAAATGAATAAGAAATGAGAGAAAGAACTGGGAAAGATGGTTAAAATATCTTTATAAGATTGCTATTAACATCTGAAAGTGGACTCACTTAAATGTCAAGTAGAAAATTATTAGAAGGTAATTGGAAAAAATTAAAAAATCATTCATCTAATTCACTGAACCACGTTGCCTCAAGGCAATGGCTTATGGGTGATTTTCTTGATTCTTTATCATTTCAAACATTTCTACATTGAAATGGTTTTTGAATTCAAGTAAATGTAGAAATAAGTATGAGTTGTTTAGTTTAGGGGAAACCTTACTCAAATTCAACTCCTTCTGATGCCTCCAAAATCAGCATCCTGGCCCAGTGGTTCTCAGCTGGGGGAGACTTTGCACCCCAGGTGACATTTGTCAGTATCTGGAGACATTCCAGGCTGTCACACTGGGAAGAAGAGGTACGACTGACACTCGGTGAGTAGAGGCCAGGGATGCTGTTAAACACCCTACAATGCACAAGACAGCCTCGGCAACAGGATTACTGAACCCGAAATATCAAAAGTGCTGAGATTGAGAAATCCTGTTCTAGTCCAAGAAACTATCACCTCTCACCTGGTCCTGCAGCTGCCTCCCCTCTGATTCTCTGCTGCCATCTTTCTTCATTTCAGTCTGTTCTTCACAAAGCAGCCAGAAGGAGGTCAGATCATGCCACCACTTTGTTCAGACCTCTCCCACGGTTTTCCACCACACTTAGAACAAAAAGCAAAGCCCTTTAACACATCTGCTTCTGGGACCCACATTGCCCATCAATGATCATTGGTCCCTTGCTCAGGCTGCCCCAGCCGAACTGGCCACCTTGCCATTTCCTGGATGTACCGAGCACACATGCCCACTCAGGCATTTGAGCTATCCTGTCTCCTAGATATTCAAGAGCTTATTCTTATTTCATTCAGACCTCTTCTCAAATGCCACCGCATCTAGAACTTCTCTCCTTGTCAATCACTGTATCTAAAGTATCATTCACTCTCCATCCCATAATTCTGCCTTATTTGTCTTCATATCATTTTAGTAGCCCCCCCAACACACTGTTTCAGAGAAACAGAACCAATAGGATGTATATCATAGATAGATAGATAGATAGACAGACAGACAGACAGACAGACAGACAGACAGACAGAGATAGGAGAGATTTTAAGAAATTGATGTAAGCCATTATGGGGCTGACAAGTCTGAAATCTGCAGGGCAGGCTGGGAGTCTAGAGAACCAGGGTAGAGTTGATGTTACAGTCTGGAGTCTGAGGTGGTCTGGAGGCAGAATCCCTTCTTTGAGAGACTTCATTCTTCTCTCTCAAAGCCTTCAACTGACTGGATGAGGCTCACCCACGTTATGGAGGATAATCTGCTTTGCTAAAAGTCTACTCTTTAAATGTTAATCAAATCTAAAAAAACACTTTCACAGCAACATCTAAACTAGTATTTGACCCAAAACTGGGTACCATGACCTAGCTAAACTGACATAAAATTAACCATCACATGTGCTCTATGTATTTACTTTCCAGCTCCAATAGAAAGTTAACTCCATAAGAACAGGAACTTATCTGTCTTATTAATTGTTGTTTCCCCGTTGCCTAGAACAGTGCCCACCTACAACTAGTACTCAACACAAGTGTTGAACACATGGTGATAAACTATTTAGCCTCCAAAAAAATCAGCATGCCTGATTGAATTAACTGGTTTCACAGCTGAATCAAGTAACTTAGAGTTTCAACTAACCTGGTCTAATGGAACCAACTCAGACTTCACAATCTGTGAGGCACAAACGTAAGTGCCACCTTCACCAGCCCAATGCTCCCAAAAGCCATGGTGATGACCACTCAGTCTCAGGAATGAGAGAGCAGGCAGATGGGCAAAAACAGATGCTCCTGATGGTTGAAGAAAAGGAAGAGCTAAACTCTGAAGCTGCAGGATGCAACAACAAAGAATTGGAAAGTGGAGGTGGGGGAAGAAGAGATGGCTGCTTCTGAAAGAGGAAGCACTGCTCACGGACAATGCAGAGGAAGTCCACGTGGACTGTGTTAGAATCCTGCTACTGGCCAAGGTTAACGCCGAGCAGATTCCCTGGCAGCTCAAGGACGCTTGCTCCATGGGGGAGCAGCCACGAGAGCCATGCAGTGTTGACAAATACAACCAATAGCAAACATAAAGAGGAACATAAAAGCCATCCCTACCCACTCCAGACAGACATACATGCACACACACAACTGCCCCAGCCACACAGATAAGGGTCTGAATTTCCACAGCACACCTAACTCAGGAAAACCACAATTCAACCAGGCCTTTGAGTGTGTGTGCTGCTGAGCAGAAGACTCTAGAGCTTGTCTCCCCACCTACAACCTGTGCACCTAGAACCATGTACCTTTCCTTCCTCTCCTTGGCTCCTAATAGTTTCTTAGCCTTGAATTATGTACCTGATTTTTCTGAGCCACAGTTTCCTTATCTTTAAATTGGGAGCTAGAATTCCTCCCCTGCAATGCTGGCCTACGATGAAAATCAAATATGGGAATTGTACGTGGAAGTGCTGAAAGTAGGGCCTTGCACAGGCTGGGGCTCTGAATTAACGCAGCGCCAGCTTCGCCAGGCCTCTCCTCTGCCTGGGCACAGACGGGGTCGTGGGAGCAGTAACAGCTCATTGCTCACTCTCCCATCCTCCCTGCTTGCGCCTCTCTTCAGCTCCATTCAGAATGTCACCATTTATGACTAAGAGACCCCAGCAGGTACCTCCCACTTCTCTTGACCCCATCTATCTCCATTGCACTCAACACCTCTGTGTTCTTCACCCCTTGCAGGGGCCCTTATGTAGCTGCTGGGTGTGGAATCAACTGAGGAGACCTCACCGTTGCACCTGCTGCTGGTGCCCTGGGAGAGAGTGATGATGTCTGAGACAAGGGTGCGGCTTCTGCGTGCTCCTGAAGCTGCCAGCGTTCAAAGCGCCAGGGGAAAGCTGTGTCCCATGCACAAGTGGGTCACCAGGCAAAAATATGTATATCTCCCTACCTAAACCTGTCCATTTCCTACTTACCGGCTGGGACCTTCAGACAGGTTAGTTCATGCCTCCTCATTTCTCTGGTTGTAAAATAGGCTTGAAAAATACCTACTCCACTGAGTTGTAACAAGGGATAAGTGGGGAAAATATATGTATGCAAATGCATCTGGAAAAAAGTGGCTCCCAATCTCTAATGGTAGCCAGCCCTCGCCTTCTTCACCATCCTTTCCAAGAATGAGAAAACTGGGCTTTGAGCAAAGACACTTGCATCCCATTGTCTCACAGAGTGATCTAAGGAAAGAGCCCCTTCTGCTTCTCCCTGGGCGCTTGCTATGGACTGAATGTTTGTGTGCTCCCAAAATTCATATGCTGAAGCCTTAACAGTCATCATATTTTGATGGATAAAATACCATCATACTTTGGAAGTCGGGCCTTTAAGAGGTAGAACCCTCATGGGTGGATTAATGCCCCTGTAAAAAGACACAAAGATGATCCCCACCCCACTGCCTCTCTCTTTCTGCCATGTAAGGACACAGCAAGAAGACAGCCACCTATAAGCCAAGAAGAGAGCTCTCACCAGAACTCGACCATCCTGGCACCTCGATCTTGAGCTCCCCAGCCTCCAGGTTTTAAGAAATAAATGTCCGTTGTTTAAGGTACCTGGTCTATGGCATTCTATTATAGCAGCCCAAGCTGTCTATGACAGGGCTTCTGCATGAGACTTGAGTTTGGGACAGGAACTGATTTCTGCAATGGACACCATGATGTCCAGATCTCCCACAAACAGGCAGGGACAGTTCCCCAAACACACAAACACACACACACAAAATCTTCTACCTTTAGTCCACACACACACACACACACACATAAAGGAAAAAAAAAATGAAAGAAAGAAAAATAGCCTAAAATAAACAAAGCAAATGCCACAATAATTGTTTCATACCATCTGCACTCCAGGCACACCCAGAATTTCTGATTCTCAGTTCAGGCTCAAGAATGCCTTTTGCAAAAGGAACCTTCTTCCTCCTCGCCATCAAGTCGCAGCCAGGCTGCTCATCTGTGGATCTCTGAAGTGGTTATACCATAAAATAAAGCTGAATCCCCACCACATACTCAGCCAGATAGTTTACATACTCAGCCCCTCGTCCAATCGTGAGTCCTGCAGGTTGTCAAACACCCGTTCTGTACGTTTGAGGTGTGCAAACTCAGTGCTGAGTCACACTGAAACGGGCGCAGTGGGGCCAGTCAACTGCACAGGGCAGGAGGGACACCAGCCCAGATACCACTGAGAGGTCAGGGTCGTAATGCAGCAACTGTATCCCAACGGCAGCACCAACGGTGATATTATTGTTACCAGGTGGAGATGAGATGGAGACGAGAAAACTGAAGCACAGTCAAGTTACACAGCCAAGGTCATACTAGAAGTAGCAGCAGAGCTAGGCACAAACACTGACCCTAAAGTCCATGTCTTACCTCTTAAGGATAAAGGAGGAGTCTAGTGAGAGAACTTAGGGGGTCTGTGTACTTGGCTGGGAAAATCATTACATCTTCATTTACATTCATCTCTAACTGAAATTTAGTATTTCCCTCAAGTTTGAATATAAGCAACAGACCACAGTACTATTAACAGTAACTGTAACTATTACCACTGGAAATCACAGGTATTTTCGTATCACACTGCAAGTCTAAATAAACATCACAAAATGCCATATAGACTCACTACCACCTCAAAATTATGGTAGTTATTAAACTTGCTGCTAGAGCGTGTTATTTGAAGAGTGAATAAAGAAGCCCACGTATCACTATAACACAAATTTTGTTAATATACTGATGAATGTATTTAAATATAATCGGTTTATTTTGAATTTCATGATGCAGTATTTTAATATGTATTATAATACATATTATTTCATGTTTATTAAAATGCAATAAAGAACATTTGATTCATTTTAAAATATTATTCTAAAAAAGAGGTCCACAGGCTTCACCTGGGTAGCAAAAAGATGCGTGGGACAAAAATGGCTTAGAACTTCTGCAGTCGAGAGTTTGTGCACGAGGGCAGCTGACGAGACACCTTGGGCAGGGGGCTACACAGAGACAAGGTGCTGTGTGCTTTGATGTAGATGGAAGTAATGAATGACTGGTTTCCGTGGTTTAGTATTACTAACTGTCCTCAAATTCTTGAATAAGATTTTGGTACAAAGATAAAACACGATGTTTTCTTATTGGGCCCAAGCTTAGATGGCGTGGTATACTTGCTGCCCAGGCGGCAACCTGCAGCTCTGGTTTAGAACTCTAAGTGGACCACTGGCAAAAATTTTTGACCTTCAGCCCATCTTAGTCCCCAGATAGAATTTGGGTTTTTTTGTTTCCTCCTTTGTCTGTGACTGGCCTAACTAAATTACCAGATTTTTTAACTCAGTTGATTCTAATGAGGATGTCTGTGCTTCACAAATGCTTGATATTTTAACTTCCTCCAAAATCATTCGCATCTTAACTGAGGTCTTGCAGTGCCTTAAAGCAAGGGTCAAACTCGCAAATGCTCTCCTGGGCTGAGCATGTGATGTGAGTGAGGATGCAACCAGCTGGCTTGGGATGCTCCCCAAGGGGTTCTCCCAAGTCCCTGCTCCAATCCCCCCATTTTCTTCTGGACAGAGTCTGTGTATTGATTGTTGGAATGATGGCCAGCGCTTCCGGAGCTTCCAGCCTTCCAACAGAAACCAGAGTTCCAGAACTGTACATGATATATCCTGATTCTTATATGCTGTGAACAATGTTCAGCCAGCACCTGAGCTGTCAGTAACGCATGTCTAGTGAGGGCATTTCAACACAGAGGACAGGTTATTTTGAGAGTGGCTTCCCCCGATTCCTCTTGGCCACAACATCTGAGCAGCATTTGACAGCGGTCTTTCCTAGGCACGATCATATTTGCCCTTAAAGAGTTGATGCAGGGGTCTATTCTGCAGATAAAATCCATTCTACAGATTAAAAACTGAGGCTCAGAGAGGTTACCTGATAAATCCAACATCACAAGCTGGAGGGGAACTGAGCTGGTCTACATTTCAGGATTCAGATGGACTCGCTACCTAAAACGCCCGAGAGGTCAATTAAGATCCAGCGCTGGCTTGAGCTGGCCGTTTCTGGCCTCCAACTCTCTCACTGGGATACATTTAAATAGCTTTAAACAGAAGCTTGGCAACACACAATCTTGGCACCCAGTCCAAATGCTTCGACTGCCTTTAGTATTTTATGTTCTAATCAATTGGCTCCATGCTTTTTAAATGTTCATATATATATCCTGGCTGTGCAGTGATCCAAAAGGTATCGCGGAAAAACTTTGATTTTTCCATTTGTTCAAAGATTTTAACAGGTTGATCACATCAGCAGTGAGCTGTGGGTCCCTCCCCCGTCTCCTCCTTCACAGAAATATTACCACAACTTGCTGGTTTCTCTGGAAATAGCCGCTCACCGTAGCAATAAATCTTAGGTTCACTATGTAACCCCTGATGCATTTCCCATTTTCCCACCAAATTCCACTGTCCAAATTTGGAGTCTCGACTTGACCACAAGCAGATACAATTTCACTTTGTGGGATTTTCCCAGCTTTTCCCCTGCATTACGGTTGCAAAGTTTGTAACGCTAGCTGTGTCTGAGCCGGCCCTCCAAAAAAGGCAATTGTGCTCCTTGACAGAATCACGAAGCAGGCAGGGCACGGCTGCCAGCACCGCCGGCCAACAGCCTTTTCAGGATTCTAGGGCTGATTCCAGTCCCTCCTCCCCACTCCACTGGTTAATGATGCGGGCCTTCAAAAGGCTCAAGCTCCTTTAAAAGATCTAAGAAAGGAAGGGGGAGGGGAAATAATGGGTACTCTCCCCCTCTCATTCTCTGGGACTCCATTTTTATTTCCTTCATCACCAAGACCCTATCATTCATTCATTTAATCAATACACATTTATAAATAAGGGCTGGAGAAAACAAGCTAAACAGGACAGGCTGCCACTTCTGCAGGGACGCACGAGGGAAGCAGATCTGAGATAGCAATACAAATACCAGTCCACAGAGCCTTTTCTAAAGTCCTTGGGGCCAGCGGAGTTTCAGAAGTCACCAGTTTTCAGAACTCAGAGACATGCCCTGCTGTATGTACTGTGTATTTCACAGGACCCCAGTACCAGATCTGACTGGTATAAGACTGACCTACTAGTAGCCTCACTTCAGTTCAGGTCAGATTTTGCCCCCATATTCATTTTGGCACAAACTCAATTTCAGAGTCTTTGGGGATTAGGAATTACAGGATTATAGAACTCTAACAGTTACTGTTTACTGAGTGTCTACTACATCCCAGGAAACTGACATGCCTCACCCTCTTTTAACCCTCCAAACAGCCCTCTAAAATAAACTATTGTTTTAATATTACTGAGCACTCCATCTGATAAACATGCACACGGAACACCTTACGAGAGCCTTGTAACACTGCCACATGACCCTGTTCCCTGCTTTAAGGAAAGGAAGCTGAGGTTCAGAGAGGTTACACAATTCTCATAAGGCTGTGGAAAAAGTAAGTGGCGTGGCTGGGACCCTCCTCTGTTGGCATAGGAAGCTGTGTTGTTTCCATGATGCAGAACTGCTGCCTTTCTTGGGAGCCACTTTGGTTCCACCGAACACCTTCCTGCCCTCTGCACTTCAGGTTGCAAGCCCTCCCCAGCTCCCCTGAGAGACCTTCAACAACAGGAGAACAATACGTCCTACCCCACAGGTGTGTTCTGGGTAACACACCCCTGTTGACAGTTTTCTCTCTGTGCCTCATTGCAAAAAGTTTTGGAATCTGACCTGTCTGGGCTTGAATTTCATTCCTGACCCTAACAAGAGCTTGGGAAAGTCACTTAACCTCTCTGAGAGTGTCTTCACCTCCTTAAAATGAAAAAAAAAAAAAAGTCTATAATTATTAGAGTTACTACGGGGATAAAATGAGCTAATTTGTGTAAAATACTTACCGTGATACCTGGAAAACAGTACGTGCTTGACAAAGGGGAGCTACTGCCATTGTAATTATTACTGCTTTGGTTACTATCACTATTGTAAATGTATTGTTTGAATAGTGCCTATGTCCTAGGTAGCATTCAAAGCAAATTAGATGCAATGGCATAGAGAAACCTGTCCCACTGTAAACGACAGAAGAAAACTGACCATATGATGCTTGGTACTGTGAACAGAGATGTTTGACCCAGGAATAGGCACTTGACCCAGGAAGAGTCTGTAGTGGCCTCTGGCTACTGAGTTCCTTTGGTACAAAGCTCTTGCCAAAAAACAACACTAATGATTTACTGCGTCCATCAGAAAGTCTTTTTGAAGGAAGTTCGGATGTGAGAGACGTAAAAGAAAGAGCAGCTGGTCATGGGATCGGAAGTCAAAGTATGGACTAGACACGGAGCAAAACCTCTGGGGCAGTAAAGCCAGAACTTATAAGGGAGTAGAGGGTAACACGGACGCAGAAGAAGCAAGAAATGCTTCCACCACATCTGGAGAACGTAGGCAGGAAAAGCATTGCAGCTGAGTCGTCAAAATGCCAGAGGAGAGACTTGGACTGTTACCCCTTGAACGCCAGAGTCTATGCTCTTGACCTCCACACTGGGGGCCACAGATCCTCCAGGCTCTTGGGATCAGGCAAGTAATCCTGTGTCAAAGTGGAGAGAATGTCGCCCTTCAAAAAGGGATTGCTGCTAATGCATTTTAGGCAAATGGACTATGTGGAAACATGAGCCAAAGATGTCAGGTCTTCTGACGTTCCAAGAGAAGCCAGAAATCCAGACATCCACTGGAAAACTCCAGTGCTTTAATGCTGAAAACTATCTCAGTTTTTTTAAGCACTGTGTATGCAAAAATACATACATGCACACATATCTTTGAGTCAGATTTAGTCTACGGGCCTCCAGTTTGAGAACACTGCCTTATACCATCAGTTATAAGAGAAGGGAGACTTTTAATGTAATGCCAAAACATTCTTCTCTGACCAAGGAGGACAGGAAAGGAGAAACATGTGCCATCGGCCCAGTGAGGAAGTGCCCCAGGGACTGCCATTTAAAGGCAATTTCCGGGAGCAGAATTCAAAGGGAATGCCTCTTCAAAGGACCCAAACCATTTCATAAATCCAAAGGGGAAAGAGATGCATACTGCTGGTCAAGATGGAGCAACAGGGACTAGATTAACCAGCCTACCTGAAACACCTAAGAAAACAACACATATATGAAACAGCATTTTTCAAGATATGGCACCTAAGGCAATGAGGGGCAGTGATCTGTGAAGAAGGGAGGTAAATGAAGCCAGCCCTACCATCGCCCCAGCCTACTGCCTGGAGAGCGTTTCCATTCCTTGGCACAGAGAGGGGAGGGGAAGCCTTGTGGAACCCAGTGGTCTCACTGAGTTGAGGTGATGGGGCTGAGAACGTGGGGACACCAACGCAGCTGGAGTGTGGAGGACAGAGTCCTGGCACAGAGAGGTCAGACAGAGCTCTGGACGCCTACACGGAGTCTGCCCGGGTCTTCGACTGCCTGACTACTCATGAGCACACAGTGCAAGGAGAATCCCCAAGGCCGGGGGGACAGAGAGTACAGGAATCACTCCCTGCAGCTGACAAGGGCCAAGAACGATCCTTTTTCCCCATAGCCAGAGTGGAAAATCTCATATTTCATGGAGTATTGGGTAAAATATTTGGAATAGTTTTGCCTCAGGAATGGGGAAAAATAGCCCTAGCGGACTGTTGCTCCATCTTCCTAACAGAGCTTAAAAGCAGGACCTAAAAGGGTCACTTTGTTAAATTTTGACAAACATAGACACCTGTGGAAGTGTCGCTGCAGTGAGGACAGCTCACGACCATCAGCCTGGAAAGCTTCCTCGTTCCCCCTTTAAAGTCCCTCCCGCCCTCCCTCCCTCCCCTGTCTGTACCCTCTGCCCCACTTCACAATCCCCAGGCAAACAGTGATCTGGTTTCTCCTCATCATAGACTGGTTTGCATTCCCCAGAACTTTGTTACTATTTTTTTATTGAAGTACAATTGACTTACAATGTTTCAGGTGGACACCAAAGTGATTCGGTTACATATATATTATACGTAGATACAAATATTCCTTTCCATTACAGCTTATTATGAGATGGAGTATAGTTCCTTGTGCTGTACGGTAGGTCCTTGTTGTTTATCTATTTTATGTATAGTAGTGTGTATCTGTTAATCCCAAATTCTTAATTTATCCCCTTCCCTTTCCCCTTTGGTAACCATAGGTTTGTTTTCTATCTCTGTGAGTCTATTTCTGTTTTGTAAATAAATTCATTTGTATCACTTTTTTATATCCCACATATAAGTGACATCATATATTTGTCTTTGTCTGACTTATTTCACTTAATATGATATATCTAGGTCCATCCATGTTGCTGTAAATGGCATTATTTCCATTCTTTTTTATGGCTGACTAGTATTCCTGTGTGTATGTGTGTGTACACATATATATACACCACATCTTTATCCAGTCATCTGATGTGGACATTTAGGTTGCTTCCATGTCTTAGCTATTATAAATGGCGGCCTTTCTCAGAACTTTGTAGACATAGACTCAAACAGTATATACTTTTTTTTTTTTAACCTGCTTATTTTACACAGTGCAGTGATTTTGAGCCTCAGGCATGTTGTTGCGTATGTCAACAGTCCGTTCCTTTTATCTATCGTTCACTAGTGTTCCGCTAGAGAGCAAACAGTGAGAGAGAGGCAAAGAGTGCCTCCCGCACTTGGGAAGCTTTGCTGTCAGAGCAGGTGAACGTGTAAAGCGAGTGGTGACTCATCCAAAGGGAATGAACATTTCATGTCCTCAGAGCTAGAAGTGAGAGTGTATGGTGATGAGGAAGTCAGGAGGCCATGAGGTGCACGGCCCAAGGCCAGCTGTGACCACTCAAAAGCAAATGTAAGAGGTCAGAGCAGCCCCCCAAGGAACCAAGAGGGAAGCAGTTGGAACAAGTGCTAATAAAGAGTTGTGTGCAGGGGTTGATTCAGAAACACAGCGTTTTGTTCCTCAAACCCTGACTGTTACACAATAATAACTAGAGAATTGGGGTGAAAACGATTCCGAGGTTACACAGAGATTGAGAGCAAAGAGTTTTTTCACAGTAAGTGTCAGAGGCATGAGATGGGAGTACAGCTGGCACACCTGATAGATACTTGCCGCTCCAGCCCCGGGGTCTCCTCCAGTTGGAGGCCTGAGGAAACCCAAGCACAAGTCCTTCTTATTCTGAATTCATTCTTCCCTTTTCAAGACAGGCCCTCTCTTTGAAACTCTTCTCCATCCGTCTACCAATCCTAGGGGATACGGAGCTTGCTTTAACTAGGAGTAAGGCACCTGCATGCGGAGGTTCTGTCTCTGACGCTTCCTTCCTTCATGCCGTATCACCTAGCTGGGCCACAATCTCATCTATTGTGTCGTAGACTGAATGTTTGTGTCCTCTCAGAATGCATACATTGAATCCCTACTGTATTGGTATTTACAATCCAACAAGATGGTATTTGCAGGTGGAGCCTTTGGGAGATCATGAGGGTGGGCCCCCTCGCCCGTAATGGAATTAGTGTCCCTTCAAAGAGAGGAAGAGAGCTCAGAGCTCTCTGACACCACGTGAGGAAACAAAAGAAGGTGGCCACCTGCAACCAGGAAAAGAGTATTACTCAGAACCATATCTGCCAGCAGCTTGATCTCGGACTTCCCAACCTCCAGAACTGTGAGGAAATAACTGTCCACTGTGTACGCCATCCCGTCTGGTCTTTTGTGATAGCAGCCCAGACTAAGACACATGGCCATGTGAAACTAGATGACTTAAAAACTTGATAGTAAAACAAACTATTGGTACAACTATTGGTATCCAGCACGATGTTTCCTTACAGCAGACTTCGTATAAACCCAGGGACAGGATGGAATTTTTTTTAAATCAGAAATTTAATCAACTCACACTTCAAAATTACCAGTTAGTTTCCATATTCACTCATTCCTCATGTGCATGCATTTCATTCTGTACAAAGTCATTAAACAAGTTGGAAGGATAAGAAAAATTGCTTTTGACCTTTGGGAAATGCAATTTAGGGTTTATTGTTTGGAAAGCCCCAGGTAAATAATGATTATATAGTAATAAATTGTGTAATTGCATTTAATCTGTGTCTGGAGGCTAGGAAGCACTGCAAATCAGTACCTTTCACATAGAAGACTTGACGATGCTGGGAGGAAGCAGACACCAACTGGTGTAAGGACATACCTGTGTGGCTGCAGCAAGCATCTCTCTAGAGGCTGAAACAGTGCAGAGATACTGGGTTTAGTCTGCTTTCAATCACTGCCAGTCAAGTGATGAGAAAGACCAGAACAAATTATTAGAGATAGGGGAAATGGGTTGTAGAACATAAGAGCAAAGGATTTTGAACTACGTTGTTGGTTAGCCAGGATAAAACTAAGGGCCAGCTTTGGGGATGTGTTCACAAATCCAGCCAATAAAATGGGTTGGAAAAAGCCATAGAGTAAGAGGACAGAGGTAATTAGTTGAGGTTCTATTTTGAACTGGTTGCCAGTATGCCCTTGAATAAAGGATTACCCTTTTCTGGGTTGAGAACAGGAAAACAGTGATTAAGATTAAGTGATTAAGATTAAGAGCATCAGAATAAGATTATCTGGGCTTTAATCCCATCACAGAAGAAGGGGGAAGAGAAGACAAGGCACCTGGAAATAGGGAAGTTGGTAAATAACCATCACACTATCCCTGGTAAGAGGGAGTGAAGGTGAAATTAATGCACTGGCCAGGGGAGGAGAGCCTGCATGACTTAAGATCACTCATCTATCTATGGTTTTGTCAGTATGGTGTTGAACAATTAGGATGTAGAGTCGACTCAGCTTTGGAATCTGAGAAATTTAGGTTCTGATCCTCTATCTGCCACTTACTACCTTGAGATGGTCTTTTTTCCTTCCTGAGCCTCAGTTTGCTCATCTATAAAATGGGAATCTAGTAATTACCTTGGAAGGATCTCCATAAGAATTAGAGGTAATGTATGTGAAGTCCCTGGGTTAGTGCTAGGTGCCAATCATTTAGTTACACATGACAAATAGCAGAAGCTGTTATTTCAATTGTACCACCTTAATTACACAGCCAAGATGCTGAAGACCAAATAATGGATATAAACATAATGAGGGAATACACACCTATTTATGCCTGTATCTATCTGTCTGTATATGTGTATTATGCACATTAGAAGAATATACATTCAAGAGAAAATATACGTTAAAAAGGAAGGCACTAGGATACTTAGAAAGATTCCTGAAAATGTTTGCATTCCATGCTGGTATAATGTCTATAGATTTTCTCTGCAAATATCAGTTTAAACCACATCTAAGTTCCATCAAGGAACTTAAATATTAATTTTCTTTTTACTTATGAAATACAGCTTACCAAACAGGAACTCCCAAAATGAAGGCTCCTTCCTGAAATCTAATGAGGAATAGATGAATTCATATAGCTGGCCAAAATGGAGGGGTTGACTAAACTGATGAAAACAGCAGTTTACCAACCTGGTGATCCATCAAAATCTGGTCCTATCATCAAGAGAGCCATCTCTCCTCCTATCAAAGTCATTAGAGCTGTTTTCTCCTGGACCATTTTTGCCTTATCTTCTCTGTATTAATAAACCAAGTATCAATGGTGAGCAAGCTGGGCAACTGGGCAGAATCTGTTAAGTGACCCCAGAGTCTACTTCATTTTCAGAAGCTATGTCATTTATTTTCATTCCCTCTGCCTTCCAACTTTTTTATTTTATTTTATTTTATTTTATTTTATTTTATTTTATTTTACTTTTACTTTTGTGCGTGATGAGAAGACTCTGGGCTCCTCAGAGCACACTTGAGTCTTCTATGATGTCAGAATTGCCTGCTTTGAGAAAAAAGTACCCTCAATAGAACTAAAATGTTTTTGACTGGTTCAAATCCATCTAGGTTTCTTGGAAACTTGAGCCCGGCAACATTCACCAGTTAATTCATTAGTTAATAGACTAATAACTGGTGCATCAAAAATTCTAGACTTTCAGGGGACTTGTACCTTCAAATTCAGAGAGACAGGACACACAACTGGAAATTTGGTAGACTGTGTGCTTTAAGTGGACAGGGTTAGGGTGAGAGACTGACATGGAGCCCAAGAGCAGGAAATCATAGATGTGTGTGCTTCTGAACTGGAAGAATCTTGGGAATCAGCTAGACTGAGCAATGGTCCTCAAATGGTAGAACACATCAGAACCACCTGGAGGGTTTGTCTCACACAGGATGCTGGGCCTGACCTCAGAGTTTCTGATTCAACAGTTCAGAAAAGGGCATGAGAGTCTACCTTTCCAACAAGTTCACAGGGTAATACTGATCTGCTGGTAGGGGGACCACAATTTGAGAACCACTGGTCCAAAGCAGTAGCTCTCAATCTCTGCTGCATATTAGAATTACCTAGAGAAATTATTTTTAAATTCCATTGCCTAAGTCCTATTTCATACCAATTAAATCAGAATCTCTGTGTGTAGGACCTAGTATTCAGTCATTTTTAAGGTTTCCCAGATGATTCCAATGTGCACCCAATTTTAATAACCAGCTTATTTTCTAGGTGAGGAAACCAAGACTGTCTTGGTGGTGGCAGGATGAAGTCTAGATCCCAAGTCTTCTGTCTCCTACTGAGGGCTTTTTCTGTTTCGCTCATAACACTGACTCAGGAAAAAAAAAAAAAAAAAGTACATAGCAAACTGGGCTAGAACAGGTTTTAACAAGAAACCCCTGTATTATCGCACCCATTATAAGCATGGTAAAACACACACATTAGTTATCAAGTACGGGATAAAACAGTATTTCAGATCTTAGTGGCTTAAAGCAACAAATAGCAGTTATCTCACAGTTTCTGTGGGTCAGAAATTATTCCCAGGTTGAAGTCATCTCAAGGCTTGATTAGGGAAGAGTGATTTCAAACTCACTCTCTGGCTGTTAGCAGACCTCAGGTCCTCACTAGCTGTTGACAATGACATCAGTTCCTGGCCACACATTACACAGGGTAGCTCACAACATGGCACCTGGCTCCCTGCAGAAGAAGCCAATGAGCAAGACACAAAGCGAGGGCAAAGAAGATGGAAGCCTCAGTCTCTCCGTGACCGAATCTCAGAAGTGAGATCCCATCACTTCTGTGCATTAGAAGTAAGTCACTGTGTCGAGCCTGTACTCAAGGGGACGGGGTTGCACAAGGGCATGAAGACCAAAAGGCAAGAATTACTGAATCTTAGAGACTGCCTACCACCAGCCAACTACAGAAATTTAAAAGACATAAAACACTAATGAACCACAGTCCTCTCAACATACAGGAAATAATAACAAGAGCACTAAAGGCAATTCAAGACTTCTCAGAGATGAGTTTTGCCCTTAGATGTGTGTGTGAGGGAAGGAGAGGCTGAAGAAAGCAATACAAAAAAAGGAAACTGGAATAAAGCTTTCTCTCTAAATTCCCTAGAGAATAAAGGAGAAGAACTTGTGAAAATCATTAGGGAAGTAAAAAAAAAAAAAAAGGTAGAGCATGAGTTTTACTGGAAATGGAAGAAGCTAGTAGAGTATCTGATAAACAAGGGGGCAACTTGCTATCCTTATTAAAGTAACTGGGGAAAATCTGTACATATTTCACTTCATCCAGATGTCTGAACAAGCTGGAATAAATATAAATTAAGTCTTAAATCTTGAAGAAATTATATTCTACCTGAAGATTACAATAATAGGCTGTACAGGAACTGAGAGGCCATTTCCATACAGGTGAGTTGATCGTGGGTCTGTGTCACCACCAGAACTGGGGTCTCCTGGTTCCCAGCCCAGAACAGTTCTTACATAGCGCGCGCGCACACACACACACACACACACACACACGTATCGATGATACACATTCAGTTCTATAGAAGATCATCAACATTCCAGACAGTGGGCTGCTACTGTTTTAACCAAGTCTTGCAGCAGTACAACCACTTGCAAAAGTGAGAAGCAAGCAGGTAGGTGGGTGTATTCTTGCTGAAGGTGACTTTTCCGCCTCCAGCTTATCTACCCAGACAAAAGTAAAGTTTGCAATAGACATAAAGAACAATATTAGCATACGGCCAGCTCAACTGTATTTGATTTCTTTTCTCAACAAGCATTCACTAAGGGTCAGGTATGTGCCAACCTCTGCATCAGCACAGAGGTGACAAGTCACATAAGATACACGACCTACTCTGAGGAGTTCCCAGGCTAACAGAGGAGACTGAAAGGCAAGCTGGTAATTATCAGTACAGTGCAGATAGCTGCCTCCCAGGAAACAAGGATCAGGGGAATTTAAATCAGATTGAGGGTCAGAAAAGGGTTCCTAACAAAGGTGACTCTGAGATGAGTTTTGAAGAAGTGAAGTTCATTTGAATAAAGGAATGAAAATCTTCAGTAGAGGTAACTTCATGTACAAAGGAATGAAGGCTTAAAAGCACACACGTTCTCAGGAATGGAAAGAAATCAGCGTGGCTGGACTGATGGATTTATGGAGGAAAGGGGCAAGAACTAAGAACAAAAAGGACTGTCCGAGGGGTCCTAGTTTTCTATTGTACAACAAATTACCACAAACTTGGTGGCAAATTTATTCTTACACTTCTTGAGGTTAGATAGCCAAAATGAGTCTCAAAAGGCTAAAATCAACATGTGGTCAGCGCTGGTTCCTTCTGGAGGCTCTAGTGGAAAATCTGTTTCTTGTCTCTCCCAGTTTCTAAAACTGCCAGAATTCCTTGGTCACATCACTCCAGTCTTTACCTTCTGCCATCACATCACCTTCTTCACTTCCGTATTCAACTACCTCTCTGCCTCCCTAGTTTAGGGCCACTTGTGATTACATTTAGGGCCCACGTGGATAATCCAAAATAATCTCCCTATCTCAAGATCACATTTGCAAAGGCCATTTTGCTGTATAAGATAACATTCACAGGTTCCAAGGATTAGGACACAGATCCCTTTGGAGGACATTATTCCACCTACCACAAGAACATTGTCAGCTGAATGAAGTTTGTTCACCTTAAAAACCTACAGAAAGCCATGGAAAGGTTTTAAGCAGGAGAGTGATAGAGCAGATTTGGGGAAGCTCACCTGGGCAGCCACCTTGAAGAAGAGGAATCAAAGGGGCAAGAAGAGAGAGAAGCAGCCAGGTTTTCAATAACCCAAGTGAGAAAAAAAAAAGAAAGAAAGAAAAGAACTTGGACTTAAAAAAGGGTTTTGGAAATGGAAAGCAGGAATTAATATTACAGGATTTACATCTAAATCAGGAAGACCTGAAGACTGTTAGAATTTGGGAAATAAAGGGAAAGGATATCTGAAAAGACTCGCAGATTTCTGGCTGGGGTCACTGGTTAATACTGATGATATTCACATCAATTTGATGCACATGAGGTTAGCAGGTGTGTGGCCAGGGATGGGAGCCTTGGCAGAAGGAAGGGAGAGGCTGTGGATGACGAGTTCTCTTAGGGACCAGTTGGGTTTGAGATGCCTGGAGGATATTTAATGAAGATACCCAGCTAACCTGTTGGAAGTTGGTAATATCATAACCTTAACAAGGAGATCTGTCCAGAGCACTTGATCTGAATGACATCAGCATATGAGTGAGCACTGAGCCACACGTAATAGTATACGATTTATACAGTCATTCTAAAAGATAAAGAAGAGACAAAAAGAGCTATGAATAAAGCCCCGGAAAATCCCAATATGCAAAGTTGAGGAGCCCACAGAGGATCCTGGTTTCGGGCCAACAAGGGAATACAAAACCAAAAGAAGATGGAGGAAATTGCTACTGTGAGACAAAAAGTACTATTTGGGAAATCATGTAACAGACATATATCTAATTTCCCTGAAGATCTCCTACAAACCAATGAGAAAAAAATATTAACTTAATACACACATACTGAAAAAATAAGAATATTTAACAGGAAAAAGTACAAATGACTGATTAAATGTATGAAAAAATACCCCACCCCACCCCTTATAAAATAAGTGCAAATTAAAAGTACACTGAGATGTAAATGTTACCTATCATATAGCAAAATTAAAGTTTTTTATAACAGTGCATTAGGCACTCCTAAATCACGGATTGTTTATATTATAACTGCACAACCTCCTTGAAGAATTTTTTTTTAATATCTATCAAAATGACTAAAGTATATACTCTTACTGCAGATGTAGAGTGCTAAGTCAGAAAATGCTTATGCCTTTTTTAAAAAGTCAGGAGAATATATGTGTGAGTGTGTATATGTGCACATGTGAGTATGCAAGTATGCATTTTTGCTTGTGTGTGCAAAAATTGCTCACAAAACTGGATTTTTACCTATGTGACATTACTTACTTAAAAATAAATTAATTTAATTAAGAAATGAAGTAGGTCTCAATATTTCCACATGCTGCAGAGATTTTTTTTAGAAATTCAAACAAAAAACAGGAAAGAATCAGTTGTTTGGGGGAGGGGCAATACTCAGGCCATTGGTGTCCTTAGAAAGAGGGTATCAGTGATACAGTAGGAATAGAAGCCAAATTATAGGTAAGTCCATAGAATAGAAGTTTAAAAAAATTAAGACCTTAAAAGTAGACTGATATTTCAAAGAAAATTAGCTAAAAGGGGAAACAAATATGAGCAATAGCCAGAATTTAAAGGTTTTATTTGTCAGTTTGCTTGTTTTTTTTAATATGCACATATTCCTATTCTGAAGGGAAAGAGAGAAAGCCATAAAACACAAATTTTACAAAAGGGTATTTAGTGGAGTATAACATTCACACAGAAGCAGAATGGTATGAGATCCAGAACACGTTTTAATGTGAATACCTGGGTCAGAGTTAATGTCATCACATCCACTGACACAGGGAAGAGAAGAGAGGATGGATGTATACAAGGATGAGCATACAAATGTCAAAGAAGGAAACTCTTTAACAAATGAAAATTTGTCTTGGCCTTGATTTTTTTTCTCAGTGAGTCTGAATGTGCAGTCATCTTGCTGAATGAGAAGAGTGGTGGTCAGTCTGAGGCTTCAGCAAAGAAATGAAAGTTTGAAATAGCTGCTGCAAGAATGAAAGATAGTATGAACCATGGAGAAATGTAGAAGGATTGTCTGAAAGCACCAAAAACCAATCGGGACTCTGAATTTGTAAGGATATCAAATATCCACAGTAGCTTGACTTCCCCACCAGAATTCAGCTATCCAGCTATTGAAATGAGAAACTGCGAGGTTAAGTTGAAGTAAAATTGGGTTTTACAACATAGACAAGGGAACAAGTAAAGGCTATTCATGAAAACATGAGTGAAATGCTGGGCCACACAGTTTAGCTATGTTAGATAGCAAGGGATGTGAAGCAAGAAACAGAGTAATGACTGGAAGAAGGCAGAAGAGCCAGGGTCTGGAGGTCTAAAAGACAGATAGAGGTCAAGGAGTGGAGTAAAAGAACTTCAAGTAGAAGACGGAGAGTGGGATTTGAGTTCTAGATTTAGAGGAAGAGACTTTGGCCACAACAATGACCAAGGGAGAAGGTGGACCACAGGGGATTGAGATAAGGATCACTAGAGATAAGAAAGTCAAACACTGCCTCATGCTTCCTTTTCCTTGGGTTCCATGCTTGTTACCACTGGGGCTCTCCTCAGGGGCAGAGTATGCAATGAACAGGAAGACCGGATGAGAACTGCTGACTTTAAATGCTTCCCCAAAGTGCAGATAACTGTGAAATGAAGGGTCTTATCTAATGGAGTGTACTATATATGGTCTTTCTGGACCCTAATATCTCAGCCCTTCCAACATGTAAAATTTACTAAAGAGAAACTGCATCCCTGGGGATTGGATCTCGGGATGGTGATGACTTGACCCTGAGCTGACCCTCTGCAGTTGTCTATATTTGGTAACTGCTGAAATGCACTGGTGTCACATTAGCACTAGAGAATGTTTTTCATGTTTCTAAATGTCAAAGACCTTATAAAATAAGCATAAGCATCTACAGAAGAGGAGGGAGCACTGGTGAATAATCTTCCATTAGACCATTGTGCTTGTCAAGGTCTCCCAAGGGTTGTTTATGAAAAGTGGGAGCAGTTCTGCAATTTTGGCAGAAAAGAAATGCCTCCAGTTTCTCTGGCCAGAACTATGAAATCTGTCAGACCTCTGTTAGTCAAGAAACCAGAAATTTGGTGCTAACTCACTTGTCCACTCGAAAATTACATTACCTGGTTTCTTAGTGTTGTTAACAAATTGGATGATCTTAGACAAGTCACTTGAACTCACTGAACCCAGGGATCTTTATCTGTCAGGTGAGTCTATAAAACTTGAATTACTGATATTACAGAAATAAAAGAATAGTAAAATTGGAAAATATTATTTTTGCCTCCAAAGAAGTCTAAATCTCTATGTCTAGAAGTTCAAGCTCTCCAACCAAAGTACACTGTAATAAAATATATTATATATTTATATTTTAATCATTATATATATATTATAAAACAAAACACCTAGAGCAACCACTAAAAAATCTACATACAGATATACACTCAAAAACACTATAAATCAAAATGGAATTCTGAAAAATATTCAAGTAACCCACAGGAGGTAAGAAAAGGAAATAGAAAAATTAAGAACTGAGAAAAAAACAGAAATTAAAAAAACAGCAGATGTAAGCCCTAAGATTATCAATAATTACATTAAATTTAAATAATATAAATACACCAATTAAAAGACAGAGATTAGCAGAGTGGATTAAAAAGATGACCCATTTAACAGGCAAGCCACAAGAAACTCACTTCAAATGTAAATAGTAAAAGGAAAGAAAAAAATATACCATGCAAACCTTAATCAAAACAAAGTAGGAGTGGCTATATCCATGTACAATAAAGTAGACTTTAGAACAAAGAAAAGTATCACTAACAGAGAGGGACGTTACATGAACAGGAGAAGCCCAGTCCTCTAAGAAGATATAACACTCCTAAAGTGGATGAACTAAGCAGAACTACAAGACATGAAAAGCAAAAACATTTAGAACTGAAATAAGAAACAGACAAATCAAAAAATATATATACTGGATACTTCAACAATCTTCTTGTAACAATCGATAGAACTAGACATGAAATCATCAAGGACATAGAAGAATTCAAAACACCATCAACTAACAGAACCTAACTGACATTTATAGAACACTTCGCCGAACAAAAACAGATTACGCAGTCCTTCCCAGTGCAGAACATCTGCCGAAGTGATCACATCCTAGGCTATAAAACAAACCTCAACAAATTTTTTAAGATTGAGATCATACAGAATGTATGCCCTGACCACAATAGGATCCAACAGGAACCAGTAACAAAGATAATGGGAACAACTGTAAAGTGCTGATGAAAGAAATAAAAGAATATTTGTATACCTGTATTCAGAGATACACCTGTGAGTTGACTGAGCTCCTGAAGCTTCAGAAGAAGCCTTAAGGCAAAAAAAGCTGAGAGCTGTTGCCAGCAGTGAGACGGAAAGTCACCAGCGTGGCCTCCTACGGTGGACCACAGCTGCAGCTGAAATCAAATCACAGGAGGCCAAAAGACTAGCGTTTAGGGCACTTAGAGCATCTGCTGCAGTCAGTCTCTTTAATTCTAGAGTGTTAGCAAGAACATTTGATCACAGGAACAAGACGGCGTCAAGCATCAGCCTCCATTGTTAGTTAAAGGAGATCTATTTTTCCCCACTTCCCTTACCCTTTTAGCTTTTCTCAATTGTTTCAGGACCTGACTATGAAAAGAGATGTTAGTTACTGCTCCTTCTCAGTACTCCTAATCCTAGTGCAAGCTACCACCTTAACCCTCAGCCGCACTTTAAATCTCACACTCGCCATCACCCTCACCCTAAGCCTCTAGTTCACTGTAACAGTAATCCTAACCCAAAGACAAACACAAACCCAAGGATATCTTGACTCACCTACCTTGTCACCATCCCACTAACATAGCCTGAAATCCAGAAGAAACAATTGCAGAACACTGTACCAATCACAAAAACATTTTCAGATACTTCTTAAAGCCATAAATAATGTGAATGTCAATCAGCAAGAATCACGGGGGAGCAGAGCATGGAAAATATGATTTAGCCACATTTTCTACAGATTCTGAGACACTTTTCATGCCCCTTATGACAGTCAGTGAACAAGAAAAAAAATTGGTTAGACAATGTCCAGTTTCAAGTTAAATGCAGATACATCCTGGTATTTATCATCCTATTAAATCCTTAAATATTTTATGCCTTCCGTTTATACTGGGAAAAGGGTCAAGACAGGAAAGAGCTACAGGGGGAGCAGAGAGAAAGGGAGAAACTGAGAAAGAGCAAGACGGATTACGATTCAGCTGATACAGCAGAATTTACCGATTCTTTCTCCGCCTTGACCAATTTGTTTTCCCTTACGTTGCAAGTTTGGCAATTGCTCTTGGGAGGCAACCCCGGCAGATGCCACACGCTGACTTTGGCCTCATCCGTGTCTAATGAAGTTTCCACCTAATGAGGATCATCATGGATCAGTGGGTCCACATCATTCATTCCATTCGTTTCAAAAACAACCTCACTCACACCTCACACTTCGAATACCTCATTAATTTACAGTAACCAGGACAGCTTTTAAAAGAGCTGACTGGTGATTTCACCCCACTTTTTAAAATTACAAATGCTAATCATGTACAATTTCGAAAATACACAAAAGAAAAAAGCAAAAGCAGTCTCACACCAAGAAATAATTTAGTTTCCATATCTGTGTAAATTCTTCCAAATTTTTGTTTACCTATTCTTATTTTGTTCTGATTATTAACTTGTTTTGACTGGTTAAAATATCCTATATATAATTGTGTGCCCTTTTTTTAAAAAACAGATTATTACAACTGAGCATTTTCCAAATACTTCTCATTTTTAAGAACAGCACAGGTTAACATCAACTGAGTATTCCACTGCTTATAACCCTTCATTAGATTCATTAGGGATCATTTAAGCTGTGATTTCATCTTTCTTCATAAACTATTCCTCCCCACGTCCAAATGAGACACTTATTATCTAGGTGGCTTTACATGTCTACTACTTGCCTGTTGATTCTGTTTAAAGAGTCTTGAGGGCAGGGAGTGTATATTTCTACCTCTTCCTCTAGGATTCAGCAAAGTACTTGACTCACAGTAAGTAAGCAATAAATGCTTGTGGAAAAGATAAACCAGCCAATTGATCATTCAGGAACCCATACAGTACCCTCCAGAAACTGAGCAATTACAAAAAGCCATGCTCATGATAAGGGCTTAGAACAAAACCTGCCAGGGGTTGGCAGGGAGTCCAAGGACGTCAAATTTCTCACGGGCCCCTCTCAGCAGGGAACGAGCTGACCCATAAAACTACTTTCCCTCCTTGGCGATATGATAATGTCTGTTTCTAGGTAGGTGGCCTAGAATGGGAATTCCTTTTCTGAGCACAGCTCGGTCAGGTACAGTTGAGGTTTCTATCGGTATCTCCGACCCGAGTTCCTTTCCAGCGAAGGTGACTTGCCCAAATGCTCTCCCTGGGTTTACCTGTGGACCACTAGAGATCTATTTCTGTCCTGGGCTCCCTACTTCCTCACTTGCTTCCATACCCTCATTGTGAGCTTTTGCGGACAGGAATCCGATCTGCCCATCTCATTTTCCCCAATACCTTGCACAGTGCTTGAAGCAGAATACCTGGGGTTCAAATTTAAACGCAACCTGTCTGATTCCTCACCCTGGCACCTTCCACGTATTCAGCAAATATTGATTGAGGTTCTGTGACGTACATGGCTAAATGCTATGGGACAGGGGTAAGCAAGACAGAGGAAGCAATCAGGTGACAGACATCACAGTGCCTACAAGTATATTGATAAAGTCTTGGCTTAATCTGAAAGATTATATAAGTGGCCCAAAGATCATGCTGAAGCAACAATCTAACTTAGACTCTATCTGGCTAGAAAAGAATGGGCCTGGACTGCTCAACGTCACGTCTAGAATAAACGGCTTCCTTAAAGGGCCTGGCCACTTTGGAGGCGACCACAACAAAGCCTCTGCTCCTTTCTCTGACCTGGAGCATTTTGAGCTGCAGCATCTGCCGTCCAGGAACCAACAGCTGTGATGGTGGCACGCTCTGTGAGGCCCCGGGAAGGTTAAACCTGGCTTACGGAGCGCAGTGATTACTGGAGGTGGTCCCCTCAGGTCTGCACTCTCATCCTTCAGGCTGACCCCTTGTGCAAATCAGACACATTTGCATAAGCAGCTCAACTTCGCTTTGACACAGAGAGTCTCCAGAAACATGGGAAAGAGTCAATGTGTGACCCAGGAAGGGGGAAATTCTCCAAGTGAAAGGCAATACTTAGGATCAGACTGGGTTTAAGCAGTCACGTTGGGAGCAACAGAAATGATCAAAGCCGTGCAAGCGCCCTGGGCTCCAGCTTGTCCTGGGGCTGCCCCTTCTTCTTCATCTACTCAACCCTTCAGTACTTTCTACTTATCCTACTGTCTCAGGGTCCTTTATAGCCAAAAGCCAATACCTGAGGGCTCTAAAAGTCTCTGCTCCAGCCCAGGCTTTGTCTCACAGGGGTCATATGACTGTGACTGAGTCTCATGTGAAAAACAAGAGATCAAAACACCAGTGTAGGGCTGCCACACAGAGTTCCATCAGCTAGGTGGTTTAAAAACAGAAACTTGTTGTCTCATAGTTCTGGAGGCTACAAGTCCAAGGTCAGGGTCTCAGTAGGGCTGGATCCTTCCGAGGGCTGTGAGGGGAACTCTGTTCCACGCCTTTCTCGTGGCTTCAGGCTTCCTTTGGCTTGTGGATGGCCGTCTTCTCCCCGTGTCTTCATATTGTCTTCTCTCGTGCATGCCCATCTCCAGACTTTCTCTCTTCATAAGAACACCAGTTGTATCAGATTACATCCACCCTAATGACATCATTTCAACTTGATCACCCCCGTAAAGACCCTACGCCAACTGAGGGCACATTCTGAGGTATTACAGGTTAAGACTTCAACTTATCTTTTTGAGGAGACAAGAGTCAACCCCTTACCTTGGAACTTTTTTTTCATTTATTTTTTATTTTTATTTTTTTTACTGAAGTACAGTCAATTACAGTGTGTCAATTTCTCGTGTACAGCACAGCGTCCCAGTCTTGCATATACACACATATATTTGTTTTCATATTTTTTCCCATAAAAGGTTATTACAAGATATTGAATATAGTTCCCTGTGCTATACAAAAGAAACTTTTTTAAAAATCTATTTTTATATATAGTGGCTAACATTTGTAAATTACAAACTCCCAAATTTAGCCCCTCCCACCCCCTTTCCCCGGTAACCATAAAATTGTTTACTAAGTCTGAGCTCATCTACGAAACAGAAACAGATCTTGGAACTTTTTTCAGTCACACTATAGATAAGTTTTCCTCCCAGTATATTCCATGTTCAATACTTTCTTCAACCCAGCCTTCGCAGGAATACCAGGGTTAACACAGCGCTGGGCACTCCCCAGGTGCTCAACACACTTTTTATAGGAAAATAGTTTCACTTTCAAAGTACCCTTCTACTTAATGTTTTTAAGAACATTTTTCAATGGAATGAATGAGAATGTATTAGCGTAATGTTTAATATGAATTAATTAAAAATACATTTACAAAATGTAGAATAGATAAACAAGATTATACTGTATAGCCCAGGGAAATATATAGCAGATCTTGCGGTAGCTCACAGTGAAAAAAATAAATAAAGTGACAATGAATATATGTATGCTCATGTATAACTGAAAAATTGTGCTCTACACTGGAATTTGACACAACATTGTAAAATGACTATAACTCAATAAAAAATGTTTAAAATTTTTTTAAAAATACATTTAGCTTTGAATCAATGGATTTGGGGATATAAAATGGCATTTACACGTACAGCATGTTCAAAGTAGGCACATGCTTCTCATGATTTTGAGAGAAAAAAATGGGATCATTTATGTAGAGGGTTTGGCACTTAGTAGACACTCAGGCAAGTAGGGTTTATATTTGTCATGCTTGTGGCTAAGTCCCGGGCCCTGCCCTCCACAAGCTTTCTGTCTAATGATTTGACTTGCACTACACTGTGGAAACACCAAAACTGATGTAGTGAAGGACACCACAGAAGCACCGAGGAAAGAGGGAGCCCTCCATCTGGGAACGTTTCCAAGAGCCGAAGACTCCAACAACCCAGCATGAGGAGGAAGGGAGCCTCCAGACAGCCCGGAAGAGCTTGTATAAAGTCAGAGGCTGGGGCGAGCGCTGCGTGCTCTGGGACTATCAGTCAGCTCACCTCTGCAGGAGCATAAAACTCCAAGTATGGAAGGTCAGCTGGAGAGCCAACAGGACAGATCAGAGAAGTCTGTGTTGGTAACATAAGAAGTTAGGATTTTGTCCTGAATATGATGGGGAAGTCACCAAAGAACTAAAAGTAGGGAGTGACTCCTTTCATTCACTCAGTGTTGTTAGTCTGGGGTGATAAAAGATGAAAAATATATAGCCCCTATCCTGGAAAGGTTAAGAATTGCATTTATGGTAAGAATGTTTCAGTTATTTCAAGTAAAATATCCCTAACGTGCTAGACTTCAGGTTGTTCCTTTGTAAAACAGCAGAGTGAGACAAGATTGCTAAGGTTCCTTCCTGAGAGAGTTTTACACGTTCTGGAGAATAAACGCAAAGTACATTTTACACTGGAGCCGTAATTATTTAGTGCATAAAAGCAAGGACTGTGAAGTTAGAGAAACTTTCATTCAAAGTCAAGCTTCTCTACTTCTACCATTAATTATCTTTTACCAAATTACTTCACTTTTACCAAATTACTTAACTTCTCTAAATTTCAGGATCCTCATTGATAAAGCAAAACTATCAGTCCTACCTTGAGGGGATGTTGTACGTACTGAATATGAAAACAACATGCGCTGCCTTCGGCAACGTCTGGCATATTTAAGTACTCAGGACATAAATGGCAGACATGTAGAATTCATATATATGAATATGAATTATATACATATATATATATATATATATATATATATATATATATATATATATATATAATGAATTCTATATGCCATTTATGTATAGCCCAGGGTTTGGGTGACATTATTAATGTTCTCAGAGAAAGCAGTGCTTATGTTTGTATTACATACTCTTTTATTTCTGATATGCACAAAAAGGCCAAAATCACCTTTAGAAAGTATACCTTGTTTTGCTTAAAGGCTACCATTGGCATATCTGGCCATATACAGCTTGTAATGATTTATAAATATCTAATTACTCAACAAACACATTGCAAACATCTCATAGTTGGGAACTGAACTTGCTCAATGTATGCTTAAATGAATATTTTAAAATAATTTAAAGAAATGGTAATCTAATAAACATTAATCCAAGCCAAACTAACTAATTTATGCAACATGACTTGCTGGGAAGAAGCAGTGACTGGCGACTGCTTAGTACATATGAAATATTTATGCACCATGTGCTGCCTGGAGAACTGAAGCATTCTCTGCTCCTGGGCTACCCCTTCAACTAAAGACGTGCGAGTAACACCATGTGTGTCGAAGGAGGAGCTAGGTAGAACATTCTATCTAGTACCCTTGCCACCTGGTCTCGGGTCCTCCTTCAGCCAAGATGAGACCTGACTTGAAATCACAGCTCCCTGATATTTGCTCCAGTCCCTAAGCTTGCCTTGTGGCAGGAATCAGGATATCAAGATCTTTCTTATAATTTTAACATACCAAGGAGAAGACAAAGAGGACTCTGTACTTAGGGTTAACAAAGTACACTTTTCCTTACAACCTGATTTTATGCACATCTACTACCAGAACAGGTTTGCCTACAGCAAAAACTCATTAGCTGATGTTTACACCTTCAGGCAAGGCACCACACCAAAAATATGAAAAAGTAAGTATCCAATAATTTAGTCAATCTTGACCACGTGCCAGTAATATTCAAGGCAACGGGAATGCAGAGCTGGGAGAGTCTCTGCTGTACTGCAGCCTTAACTCAGAGGGTAAATGATGCAGTCAAAGACCTAAAGTTATCAGAAGGAAGAAATGTACTGTGAACATGTCTGGGTATTAAAACCTAGTCCAGTGATTGCTATGGAAGCGCCAAGGCAGCCCCTGGCCAGTGCCCCCACATTCATGTGAGCGTGAGACCTGCAGGAGCAGGATTCTTCCAGTTAGAGGAACACGGGGCTGACCTTGGACTCATCATTGGGCTTTTTTTTCTAGCTGAACAAGTTAAGAGTTGTATTGCAAGAAAAATAAAAGGAATTTGTTTGGAGGTTGTAAAGAGAAAGAGTAGTTGCTAGGGAAAACACTGGAAAAGAGAAGAGAGATTTCTTAGATACATAGATGCATGGATTTTTTTTTTACTGAAGTATAACTGACATATAATATTAGTTATAGGTGTACAACATAATGGCTCAATGTTTGTACATGTTATAAAATGATCACAATATCAAGTTAACATCCTTCTCAGGGTAGATATTTTGACACAATTTTGTTACATGTGATGAAACCCACAGAATATTCAGTAAAATTTATCTTAAATAATGAGGCTACTTTTGTAGCCACTAGTGCTGATCTGCAGTCCTCCTTTTTCAGACACACAGAAGGCTGAACTTCCTGACCTCTTTGTGTTTGGCTAAGGTCACTTATTAGCTTCCCAGGGCTGCTGTAACAAAGTACCACAAATTGGGTGGCTTAAAACAGCAGAAATTTACTGTCTCACAGTTCTGGAAGCTACAGGTTCAAAATCAACGTGTCAGCAGAGCCATGCTACCTCCGAAACCTTTAGGGGAAAATTCTTCCTTGCCTCTTCTTAGCTTCTGGTCCTTTGAATGGCATTGGAATGCCTTTGATGGGTATTGAAATGCAAGGAATCCTTGGTATTCCCCGACTTGCAGCTGCAGCTCTGCAATCCTGCCTCCATCATCATCTGGCATTCTTCCTTCATGTGTCTGTGCCTGTGTTTTCTCCTCGTTATAAGAACACCATCATATTGGACTAGGGACCACCCTAATTGAGCATGACCTCATCTTAACTTGTTTACATCTACAAAGACCCTACTTCCGAATAAAATCACACTTACAGGTTTTGGGAGTTAGGACTTCAGTGTATCTTTTTGTTCAACCCATAACGGGCCACATGAATGGTTTCTGTCAATATGTGTGAGTAGAATATATTGTATATAAAGTAACATATACAACCTACAGCACTTAATTACTGGTACAAGACGTAATACAGTTCTTTCACTCTCTGTATGTTTCCTTCCAATATTCTGGGGATGCCTATTTTGTCAGCCTGGGTTCTGGAGTGAGAACAACATGCAGCTGATTCCTAATAGACAAGCAATATGAGTAAAAACTACGTATTTTTATTTTCTTAAGCTACTGCATCTTGGAGGTTGGTTGTTACCATAGCATAACCTTGCCTACCCTGACTGATACACTTCTAGTTTGGAGAGTTGGCTCCAACAGAAAATGAAGTGAGACAAGACAAAAAGCTCAGAGACATTCAGGTTTATCTAATTAAAAGGCATTAAAATCAGACCTCAGAGGACTTGCACCAGGGCAGTCAGTATCAAAGTGGGCAAAAGAATCAACATGGGTAAGAATGAGAGTTGGAAACTTTATAGAATCGCAATAGGCTTTTGTACCTGAGTAGATGGAGTGTTTGAGGAGGAAGGCAGATTGAAGAGTTCCAAGATTAGACCAGTGAGAGGAAATGACACTCACAGCACTCAAGACCTCAAGGGCACACAGATTAATAATAGAGCAAGTATCTATTGAGTGTCTATGAAGTGCCAAAATCTAGGTCGTCATGCCCCATTCCTCCTGCTACACTAGCTTCTATAAATTATTAGAACTTGACAAGCTTCCAGTCTCAAAATTCTGTTTCATGTTCCCTCTGATTTGCAGTTTTCATGGTCCTCTGACTTTGCTGATTCTTTCCCTGGCCACTCTATCTAAAGGACAGTATCCCCTAAATCATCTACAGCAACACCCTGTTAGGAAATAACATCAGAAAACATTAAAGTTCATCTGCCTCCACTGTGAGAATAGAGGATCTATTAAGGCAGAATACTTTCATGTCTTCTCCTTATAAGACGATTCTATAAAATAGCAGGAGCACAAAAAAATGTTTGAATGAGTGAGTGAGTGAGTGAGTGAGATAATGGATTGTTCTGGAGTCAGCAATCAACAAGATAAACCCCAGTCTCTGTCCTCATGAAGCTGACCTTAGAGAGACGGCCAAAATGAACCACCAAGACCACAGGATATAAATTTAATAGCCAGCTACATAGTGGATTCAGGACTATTCAAAAACACTTCTGTGCAGCAAATTCCCACCATCCCTTCCCCTGTAAAAAAATAAAAAGGCAAGGTGTAAGAATAGACCTTCTAGGACCTAAAGCCACAATCCTGAGCAATCTAGAGCCTCCTGTATTTTCACTTCCTTTTGAGAGCACTTTCTCTTCAACTTCTTTTCTGTTTCCTTCTGAATTTTGATTCTATTTTGATCCCAAGTACAGTCTCCATTTGACAGAGGGGGACGATCTTAGCTGTAGAGGGGAAACAGGAGTTGGTAGAAAATGTGCAATAGTGATGTTCTCATGCTCAGTTCTGGATGGAGAACAGATTCCTGTGCATACTGGCAGCAAACAGTCTTTTATTGTATATACTGTTACACGTAGGGCAGGATCTGAAAAATAGTGGTCTGTGAATGGTTTCCATATGACAATGACATACAGTGAAAAGTGGGGACAGGTCTAGGTGGGAATCAGGCAGCCTGCACTGTCTCACAAAAAGTTGTCTTCTGAAATAGGTATGAACATCCACCTGTGACAGAAATGGAAACTGATGCTCAGAGAGGTTACATCACTGCTCACATTTACACAGGTAATAAGTCTTGGAATCAGATCCCTAATACTGGTCTTTCTGATGCCAAAGTCCACGTGCTCCCTGTTAAATCTTGCAGTAGGGGAATAGCGTATGTGATCTTCCACTCCTCTATTCACTGAATCCATCTGAAACTGACATGACAACCTCAGTATTACATGCTTGATCCCTCACTTGCCAGATTAGTAAGAAGTCATTTCCCTTGGGACTCTCTTATTCCACTAACTTGCACCAAAACCCAAAGCACACACTGTCCAAAAGTAGTTCTTTCAAAATTAGTTCTAAAGATCTGCTCTACAGCTTCATGCCTATAGTCAATACTGTATCGTGCACTTCAAATTTTGTTAAGAGGTAAATCAAATGTTGAGTGTTCTTACCACAAATAAAAAGAGGCAGAGGAAACCTTTGCAGGTGATGGATATGACAATAGTTTCACAGGTGTATACATTATGTCTCAACTCAAATTATACACTTTATATATTTGCACTTCTTTTTGTATATCATTTATACCTCAGCATAGCTGTGAAAAATAAATTACATCAGAACAGGCAAGGTAACAAATTCCAACCTGCTGCCACTGGCAAGATCTTACTGTCCAAGGTTGTCGTAACGGAATACTGGTCACCCCTCACTAGTCAAGATCCTTGCTCACAGCACTACTATTCTTCAAAGGAAATTGATCTCATTCCCTCAGGGGCAATATTAAACCAAAGGGACTCTGGGCTGAGACCAGTGTTCAGTTTCATCACCATGTTCAGCTCCTATTACCCAGAGCACAGCTCTGTGTTGAAGTGGCTAAATCTCAAAGAGATTCTGACATCACTCACAGTGGAAGGCAACCAGCTCACCTCCAAGGTGACTGAGATCCAGGCCACTAGCCTAGGTCTTCCTATCCTCAAAGAGAATGTTATTTGGAGAATTTTATTACCTTCAGCAGGTCCACCCAGCTTCACTCTAATAATTCTCTCTTAATTAGAATCTCAAGGAGAAGGAGTAGGTTTGTTGTTTCTTCTCTTAAAAAAAAAAAAAACCTATAGGCTCCTCAAGCAAGTGTATTCACCTCCTCCTCTACTGAGATCAACTCTGCATACCAATAACCTAGAGAGTGGCACTCCTGATAAAGTTAGAAAATTTTCTGCTATACATTATCTCAACATAATGGTTGTGTTTCTTTCACTATATATTTGCATAATTAGGTGATCCTACTCAAATGAGCCTTCACAAGTAAGTCAGCTTCCTTCGATTAAGATTTTAAGGCAAACAAATAAAAACACACCTTCTATTATCATCCAGATCAATAAACATTTAAGTGGTATTTATGGAGCATTTGCTCAGTATCAGACATTGAATATGATGTCCTGGTCTCTGCTCTCCAGAACTCAGCGTTCAGTAAGTGTGTAAATAACTGTA
Source organism: Camelus ferus (assembly GCF_009834535.1). Taxonomy (NCBI): domain Eukaryota; kingdom Metazoa; phylum Chordata; class Mammalia; order Artiodactyla; family Camelidae; genus Camelus; species Camelus ferus. Next base: position 9,448,125 of record NC_045720.1, on the reverse strand, counting down.
GACCTCATTATAAGAAAACATAGTAAATGATACAAAATAATAGCATATGCAATGCCATAGGTGAATCAAAGAGAAAGAAATTAATTTTATATTGTCAATGGAAGGCAGGAGCAATAGGCAGTGAAGAGGCAACACTTAAACCAAGCATTGAAGACACCTGATCAAGAAGTGAAAATAGGAGAAATATTTGCAAAGGCAGGACAAGTTCATGTCCAATTTCGATGGCCTTTTGGATGTGTAACTTGGCTAGCCTACAGCCCTCAGCTGTTCAGTAAAACACTAATCTAGGTGTTGCTGTGAAAGTGTTTTATAGATGTGACTCAAGTCCATAATCAGCTGACACTAAGCACAGGAAATTTTCCTCGATTCATTTGGTTTAATGAAAAGCTGTGCTGCAGTTTCTTGAGAGAAGGAAAAATTCCACATATGGACAGAAGCTTTAGTCCACGTCCAACAGTTCCAGCCTGCCCTCTCTGATGGCCTGCCCGGTGGACTAGCCAGCAGCCAATTCACTGCAATAAATCTCTTAATATTTATTTCCTACTAGTTCTTCTTCTCTGCTTGAATTCTGACTTACACCTATTTTGGTACCTGGAAGTGGGGGGCTCCTGTAACAAACACAGAAGTAGCTTTGGAATTTGGCAATGCGCAGAACTTGGAATAATTTTGAGGAGCATCAGAGAAAAAGTTTACATTGACTTGAAAAGAATGTCAGAGATGCTGCTGGTGGGGACTCAGAAGGCAATAAAGAGCATGGTAGAAAAACAAATTGCTAAACTGGGCAGGAAGCTAAGTATACAAGTAAATAAGCCATTGCAAAGCAGAGCAGAGTTTCTGCCAATACCAAATATCTTAGTCAGTTTGGACTGCTATTATAAATATCATAGACTCAGTGGCTTAAACAACAAGAAATTTGTTCCTCACAATTCTGAAGGATAAGAAGTCCAAGATCAAGTTGCCAGCTAATAGGGTTCGTGGTGAGGAGCCTCTTTCTGGTTTGCAGACAGATACCTTCTTGCTGGCCCCACCCATGAAGAAAGAGATCATCTCTCTTTCGCCTCGCCTTATAATGGCACTAATTCCGTTGATTAGGGCCGCACTCCCATGACCCAATTCCCTCCCAAAGGCCCAACCTCCAAATACCATCACATTTGGGGATTGGGCTTCAACATAGGAATTTGGTGGGGGCGGAGTCCCAAACATTCAGTCTATAGCACCAAGATACTGAGGGGTCCAAAACTGGAGCTTAGCACCTGCTTTGAAGGAAAGCCCTAGTGAATACCCCAGCTTTCAGTTTATAAACCCTAGAGGATGACACCTAAGAGTAGGGGCAAATACAAATTCCCAGACCGGGGCACTAACACCTCAGCCAAGCGTTAATGAGCCCCACTCTTGCCTGGATTATGATGACTTACTGCTACCTTAGATGCAGATCAGAGAACAGAATGAATGCTCCCCCAGAGGAAGAGAACACCATCCAGAGCCGCTACAATTCCTCACAAGCAATGCTAGGCCTTTAACATGAAAATTACATACAAAGCAAAAAACCAAGATGAACATAAACAGATACAGATACAGCTCCATCAATGACCTGTATTCATTTTCTCATGCTGTTTTAACAAACCACCCACATTCAGAGACTTTAATATTTATTATCTCACAGTTCCTAAAGGTCAGAAGTCCTTGCACAGTATAGCTGGCTTCTCTGCTCAGGGCCTCACAAGGCTGAAATCATATCTGGAGCTTAGGATCCTCATCCAAGCTCACTTGAATTGTTGGAAGAACTGACGGTCCCATTTTCTTGCTGGCTGGCTCAGCTCTTAGAAGCTGCCCTCAGGTTCTCGCCATGTGACCGTCTCACAAACTGGCAGCTTACTTCCTCAAAGACAGCAAGAGAGTCTCTCTTCTGTCTGCTATGAAGAAGTCTTGTGACAGAAATTACTGTGTCATCACATTTGTTACATAACATAACCTAATCAGGGAGTGATGTCCCACCATATTCACAGGTACCACCCACACTCCAGAGGGAGGGATTATACATGCAAAGTACATGAGTGGAAGAAGAGGTGGAACTTGCAGCTCATGTCACAATTCTGCCTGCCATGTGACCCAAATATTGTCTTTAACTACGACTGATATGTAAAAATTGGATAACAAAATGGACAATTTCACCAAAGAAATTAAATCAATAAAAAAAATTCAAAAAGAAATATTAGCATTGAAAAATGCAGTAAGTGAAATTAAGAACTTATATGTAGCATTAGTAGCAAATTAGGTTCAGTAAAAAAAGGATTAGTCAAATGGAAAATAGATGAGTAGAATATATATAGGCTGAAGCAAAGAGTAAAAAATATGGAAAATGCATAGAGGATAAGATAAAATGATAGCCAGATAAATAAATATTATACTCATATGTAAGTGATATACATGTACATACATATATATGTGAATGATAAGGTATAAAGTTCTAATATATATGTAATTGAAGTCCCAGAAAAAGATGAAAGAATGAGACAGAATATTTATTTAAAGAGAAAAAAAGGCTGATAATTTTCAAAAAAAAAAATAGTAAACAACCCAATCAGAATACAAAAGAAGTCACACCTAAATATCAGTCAAACAGTTGAAACCCCCCCCCCCACACACACACACACACACACAAATTAAAAGCAAAGGAAAAAAGAACATTAACTTCAAATGTGAAACAGTAAGACTTAAGACTGACTTCTCAAGAGAAACACAGAAGCCAGAAGACAATGGAAGAGTATCTGTAAAGGGTTGGAAGACGAATATGTAACACAAATGCAGAACTGTGTATTCAGAGAAAATGATCTTCAGAGTGGAGGTAACAAAGACATTTCCAGATAAGCAAAAACAAATAATTTGTATCCAGCAGATCTTCAGAAAAAGAGAAATTTGGAGGCAGAAGGAAAATCATCCCAGATGGAAATGCAGAAATGGAGGCAGAAATGAAGAGTGATAGAAATGGCAAAATGTTGGTAAGACTAAAATGAATCTAGGCTACACAAAAAATTTAAATTTTATGGGCTTAAAATATGTTTAAAGTTATAATAAACATAAATCACAAAAAAAGCAATAGAGAATAAATTAACTTAAAGTGTTCAAAGCCCTAGCAATATTGAAGAGATGGTAAAGATACTAATTTATATTGAATTAGATAAACCTACAGTCAGTCTTTTAATCTCTAGTATAACTACTTGAAGTATAACTAAATAGAGAAAATAAAATTTAGAAATATTTGCATATCCCTAAGAAAAGCAAGAAAGAAAAAAATTAAACATAAAACAAGTGAATCAAATACAAATAAAGAGTAAGAAGATTTAAAAGCACAAATATGTAAGTAATTATATTTAATACTAATGGACTAAATTCTCTAACTGGAAGACCCACACTGTCACACTAGGGAAAAAAACCCTAAGTAGTCCAAAACTTATGGGATGCAACAAAAGCAGTTCTAAGAGAGAAGTTTAGAGTAATACAAGCTTACCTCAGAAAACAAGAAAAACCTCAAATAAACAATCTAACCTTACACCTAAAGGAACCAGAGAAAGAACAAACAAAACCCAAAGTTAGTAGAAGAAATCATAAAGATTAGAGCAGAAATAAATGGAGACTAAAAAATAGAAAAGATCAATGAAACTAAAAGCTGATTCTTTGAAAGATAAACAAAATTGATAAACCTTTAGCCAAATTTATCAAGAATAAAAAAAGGGAGAGGGCTGAAATCAGAAATAAAAAAGAAGTTACAACCAACACCAAAGAAATACAAAGGCTTGTAAGAAGATACTACAAGCAACTATACACCAATAAAACAGACAAGCTAGAGAAATGGACAAATTCTTAGAAAGGTACAATCTTCCAAGACCGAACTAGGAAAAAACAGAAAATTTGAATAGGCCAATTACCAGTACTGAAATTGAATCAGTAATTTAAAAACTCCCCAAAATCAACAGTCCATGACCAAATGACGTCACAGATGAACTCTACCGAATATGTAGAGAAGAGTTTATGTCTATCCTTTTCAAACTGTTACCAAAAATTGCAGAGGAAGAATTGCGTAGGAAGGAACACTTCTGAATTCATTCTATGAGGCCATCATCACCTTGATACCAAAACCAGACAAAGATATCACAAAAAAAAGAAAATTACAGGCCAATATCACTGATGAACACAGATGCAAAAATCCTCAACAAAATACTAGCAAACCTAAGTCAAAAATACATTAAAAGGATCATCTACCACAACCAAGTGGGATGTGGGATTTATCCCAGGTATGCAAGAATTTTTCAGTATCCGCAAATCAATGTGATACACCATATTAACAAACTTGAGAATAAAAATCATATGATCATCTCAATAGATGCAGAAAAAGCTTTTGATAAAATTCAACATCCATTTATGATAAAAACTCTCCAGAAAATGGGCATAGAGGGGACATACCTCAACATAATAAAGGCCATATATGACAAACCACAGCTAACATCATACTCAGTGGTGAAAAGTTGAAAGCATTTCCTCTGTGATCACGAACAAAACAAGGATGCCCACTCTCACCACTTTTATTCAACGTAGTTTTGGAAGTCCTAGCCACAGCAATCAGAGAAGAACAAGAAATAAAAGGAATCCAAATTGGAAAGGAGTAAGTAAACTGTCATTATTTTCAGATGACATGATACTATACAGAGAAAATCCTAAGACGTGACCAGAAAACTACTAGCGCTCATCAATGAATTCAGTAAAGTTGCAGGATACAAAGTTAATACAGAAAAATCTGTTGAATTTCTATACCCTAACAACAAAATATCAGAAAGAGAAATTAAGGAAACTATACCATTTACCATTGCATCAAAAAGAATAAAATACCTAGAAACAAACCTACCTAGAGAGGCAAAAGACCTGCCCTCTGAAAACTGTAAGATGCTGATTAAAGAAATTGAAGACAACACAAACAGATGGAAAGAGAGAATCAATATTGTTAAAATGGCCATACTATTCAAGGCAATATACAGATCCAGTGCAATCCCTATCAAATTACCAAAGGCATTTTTTTTATAGAACTGGAGGAAAATAATTTTTTAATTTGTATGGATACACAAAAGACCCTGAATAGCCAAAACAATCGTGAGAAAGAAGAACAGAGCTGGAGCAATCATGTGCCCTGTCTTCAGACTATACTACAAAGCTACAGTAACCAAAACAGTATGGTACTGGCACAAAAAAACAGACACACAGATCAATGGAACAGGATAGAAAGCCCAGAAATAAACCCATGCACTTATGATCAATTAATCTATGACAAAGGATGGAAGAATGAAATTAGAGCATTCTCTAACACTATATACAAAAATACACTAAAAATGGATTAAAGACCTACATGTAAGATTAGATTCTCTGAAACTCCTAGCAGAAAACAGACGGAAAACTCTGTGACATAAATCACAACAATATTTTTTTGGATCCACCTCCTAGGGTCCTGGAAATAAAAGCAAAAATAAACAAATGAGACGAATTCAAATTTAAAAGCTTTTGCATAGCAAAGGAAACCATAATCAAAACAAAAAGACAACTTACGGAATAGGAGAAAATGTTTGCGAACAATGAGACCAACAAGGGATCAATTGCCAAAATATACAACAGCTCACACAGCTTAATATCAACAAAACAAACAATCCAATCAAAAAATGGGCAGAAGACCTAAGTAGACATTTCTTCAAAGAAGATATACAGATGACCAATAGACATGTGAAAAAATGTTCAACATTGTTAATTATTAGAGAAATGCAAATCAAAACTACAATGAGGCATCACCTCACACTAGTCAGAATGATCATCATTAAAAATCTACAAATAGTAAATGCTGGAGAGGGTGTAGAGAAAAGAACCCCTCCTACACTGTTTGTGGGAATACAAATTGGTGCAGCCACTATAAAGAACAGTAGGGAGGTGCCTTAAAAAACTAAAAATAGACTTACCATATGATCCAGCAATCCCACCCCTGAGCATATACCCACAGAAGACTCTAACATGCACCCCAACGGTCACAGCTATTTTACAATGGCTAAGAATGGAAGCAACCTAAATGTCCGTTGACAGAAGAATGGATAAAGAAGATCTGGTGTGTGTGGGTGTGTGTGTGTATATGTATGTATATGTGTATGTATGTGAAATACTATTCAGCCATAAAAAAGAATGAAATAATGCCATTTGCAGCAACAGGGATAGACCTAGAGATTATCACATTAAGTGAAATAAGTCAGAGAAAGGTAAATATCATATGATATCGCTTATATGTGGACCCTAAAAAATGATACTAATGAACTTATTTACAAACCAGAAATAGATTCAAACATGGAAAACAAACTATGGTTACCAAAGGGGAAAGGGGGAGGGGAAGGGATAAATTAGGAGTTTGGGATTAACATATACACACTACTATGTATAAAATAGATAAACAACAAGGTCCTACTGTACAGCACAGGGAACTATATTCAATATCTTGCAATAACCTATAGTGGAAAAGAATCTGAAAAAGAACATATATATATATATACACACACACACATATATACATATATATATGTATACATATAACTGAATCACTTTGCTGTACACCTGAAACTAATACAACATTGTAGACCAACTAAATTTCAATCTAAAATTTTTTTAAACAAAGAATATTAGTATGGTATTAAAAAACATGAAAGTTTAAAAAAAACTTTGTATTTTCTACCTTGAATTCTAATTATTTTGTCTCATGTCTTAATGTCTCTTTTTATTAAGGCAGAGCTTCAATATACTTCAACTTCGTAAGGATTATGCCTGACAAAATATGGTTCAAACCATAATGGGAGCTCAACTGCTATTTATTATATACATAAATGATGAATTTTCCCATTTACCGTTCTCCCAAAAGCATCATCCAATGCCAAAATATGAAAGAGAGGAGAGAGAGAGAATGAATTCAAAAACTATTTTTGCAGAAAATAAGCCTCACTCAGGCAAGAGTTTCTCAAGCCAAAAGCATCTAAAACTTCTGCAGTTGACTCCCCTTAAAAAGTGCTCCCTGGTTGTTGTGACAGAAATCCATGGATACATAAAACCCTGTCTTGCCAAGACCTGAGGCACTGGTCATCTTCCCACTGCCTGGAGCTGATGGCTCTCTGTCTTACCTTACACACAAATACTTCATTAAAGCCATCGTGTTTCTGTTTTCTTCACCCTTGATTTTCAACCTTTTATCTGCCTGAGTTAAACAGGGAGGATAGGTAAAAGCAGCTGAGACACTGGAGTGAAAAATTTGGCAACCCAGTGCTTCTAAAAAAAAGTTGCTTAACTTGGATGATTTAATGTCTCAAAGTCTCTGTTTCATCATTTGCAAAGGGGAAATAATAACACTCACTACTTAGATTGGAGGGTCATGGGGAGAATTCGTTGAGAAAATACAAGTGAAGCTACCCAACAACGCCTGTAAAGACATGTTAGCTTCTTACCCGCCTTCCCTACCTCCTAGGGGCCGTTTCTCTCGTTCAGAAAACACTGGTGGGAGAGGAGTGATAACAAACCACACCCATCATCTCCCTGGAAAAGAAGAGAGATTCACTCTGGTTGGCTGGCACTTCCAGAAGCTTTGCAGCTGTTCTGAGGATTCCATGTGCACTGGATGAAACTGGATTTCCAATCAACTATTCCATACTGGGACATCACCCAGCCAGAGGCTCAGACTCCTGCCCAAAATTGAGCTGAGTTTGCCATCTAGAGGACATCCATGGACAGGCAGGCACCAATACCCACTTTGAGCTCCTGGCACAGAGATAAGGTTTCACTCCCTCCCTAACAAACATGTACTGAGCACCTTCTATGAACCATGCACAGCAGGAACAGGGCACGACGCAGCTCCTGCCCTCAGCAAGCTTACAATCTAGTGGGGAGCTCACATCCTAGACTGATTTCAGTATCCAAAGTGAGACCTAGTTTCCAGTCAGAGGAGGAGCCCCTCCTCCAACAGTACAGAATGGATTTGCCCACTGCTGAATCCCAGCTGGTAAGTAGAGCGGCTGAGCTGAGTCTCGCACGTAGAACGTGGGCTCCGATCTTCCGCACGCGCGCTCACAGCTGTGTCTGACCTCAGAGGGCCCCCCCCCCATTTTACAGCCAAGGGGAGAGTCAGTGAGATGGCCTGGGCCCCAATACCAGAGCTGGTCTGTGAAGCCACTCTTGTAACGCCTGTCCCCCTTCTAGGACATCAAGAGATTGACCTACGCCTGAAGCAGCCAGCCGCCAGGGCAGTTCGCAGAAGGGCTGTGTACAGGGTTTTCCGGGCTAAGTTCTTCACGGGCACGTATGTTGAAGGCAGTTGTTTTTAAATCTTGTTAAGGTCCTCACTTGCCAACCATAGACTAAATGGGGAGCCTTGGCCTCTGGCCTAGATCTGCATATCTCTTCTCACCCTATAAATCAGGTCCATTTGGAGAAAGCCTCCCTAACTGTCAGGGGTGTTCCTCCAGTTGCTGCGAACATCTCTACATTTGGAATTGTGCTTAAGGTCCAGGAATCCCTTAGCCTATGAAAGGTGGCAACGTGGCTACATACGAGTTAGTTAAGAATGTTCTCCAGGATACTAAACATTGCACCAACACTGTATCCTTTTCAGGCCTATAGCATAGCTCTTTATTGCATCTGTGGCCAGTTTTAGCTCATCCACACGGTCATTAAACAAACACACATCCTGTTCCTGCTACATGATGAGTACTGGGCTGAGCAAAGCACCAAGCACTCAGTGATGACCGCGGCCGCCACCATCACTGCCCTCGTGGAGTCTGCGAGTCATTATCCAGATAATGTGTCGTTATGATGAATGCACAAAAAGGAAAAATGATGACTTCTCTGAGTAAATGCCAGGATTCATTCACTGCAGAATGAAGCCAGATTTTTGACAAGCTTTCCTGTTCACAACCTTTGTACCCACAGCATCCTATGCAAGCTTTTCTTGGATCTGCTCAACCGTTTTCTTGCCTTCGTTTTTCAGTTTTGGAGTTGATTTTTGTTACAGTTTACACTTGTTTGGATCACCTACAATATTCAGCTTCTTGAGGTCGGGGGGGAATTCTTTTCTCAGGATCCTCCACCCCACTGTCGACTAAATAGTGGGTGCTGATTGACTTTTTTGATTGATGCTGAATAAAATAATCAAATTGAATCCATCCGCTGGTCAATCAATCTCGAATAGTATCTGATCAAACCACATCCATAAAGCTTTTAATTGGAAATGCATGAGGACCTAGACATAGTTATGGATGACTGGGAAAAACCGTAGTCACATGTTCCGTCCAAGTATGTCATTGCCAGCCTTTCATCATTTATCATACAAGCAGTCTGTTAGGCATGGTGCTAGATGTTGTCAAGAGCAGGGAATGAGCATTTACAGAGAGAATCCTAACATGCTGGAGGGTTCCCAGAGAGGACCATGCCTAGTACTAGCAGGAGTAGTCAGAGGAATGAAAAATAGGTATAACAGGATTCATAGTAAGAGACCGATAATGATGGTTCATTGACGGAATTACATTGTTGCAGAGCCCAGGCCAAGCCTAGGGCTCTGATGGGGTCACTGGGGTTACAGTTCAGATCAGATCTAGCATATTCATTGAGCATGTAATGTTAGCCTGAATAAAACGCCTCTGTACAGACAATCAGTCTGTTACAGAGTGAGACTCTATTATGACAAAACCAACACTAAATAATGCCCAGTTCCTCATGTACGGCAGTAGGTTGACTTTGCTTTCCGATTTGCTGAAGGATTTTAGGCAACTTAACCGACCCATAAGCAGAAGGCAGCGATGTTACAGAGCAGCAAGCCCTGGACCTGGAGGTGGTCCCAGCACAGTCACTTCTTCCTCAGGTACCTTGTGCCCTGAAGCCCCTGAGAGCTTCCTACTCACCATTCTCAGCAAAGCTAATAATGCCCAGACTCCACCTAAAAACAAGTCTAGTGGAGTGAAAAAAGGATGGATTTTAGGGACAGACAGACCTAAAATTAAATTATCTACCATTTCCTCAGACAATTCACTTACCCTCCAAGAGCACCTGCTCCCTCATATTAAGAAGAAAGAGGTCATATTTACCGCACAGGACTGTAAGATTAGACACACTAGATGCAAGCGTCCCAAGAGCACTGGCACATGGCAGGAAGTCCACAGGGAGAGACGCATACCTTTTCCATGACTGAAGGAAGGAAGGGATGAAAGATATATAAGGCTACACAGGAGAATTACAAATATCAGAGATATATATTGCCCACTTTACAAGAGAACACAGCATTTTTTTTTCCCACCCTTGAAGAGTCCCGTTAGCTTCTGTGCCTTCTCCAAAGACAAACTGACTCCACAGGAAGATTCTCCAAGGCTCAGAATGCATGTCACGTCACTGAGTGAAATTATAGCTTTACATAAAAATTCTAACATCGTTTTACATTAGTTGGAAAGGATATGAATGCTGAAGATTTTAAAGAGACTTGATTTTTTGCGTGTGCTTGAAAAACAAAGGCTGGTGTGTGAGGTGAAATCTTGGCTTGAAAATACGCTTCAAAACCATCTAAAGTGGCCCCTTGGACACATATTTCCTCAAAACAGACCTCAAAACATCTCTAACAGAGAAGCATCATTTCCAAATCTTTCAAATAGCCAGAGATAACCCTCAGGACTGTCTTCTCATTATCCACATAAGAAGGAAATTCTCCCTCCTACGTAGTGAGCAAATACTTACTGAGTTCCCAAGTGCAGTGCACCATTTCAATCAGCAGTATTTTTTTAATGAGACCATAAGGGTCTGAAGTTCAGAATATCATCTTTGTTGACAATATTCAAATAATTTCTAAATGGAAAAACAATGCTGTTGACAATTCCACTGCTCATGATATCTGAGCTTAACTGAAGGACTCAACTGGAGAGCTGAAATAGATGGTTACTATGCTAGTTATTTTAGAGAGTTGGGGGAATAGATCTTGCCAAGTTTATATCTTGTCACATGATTTGACTTCCCAGACCTAAATACAAATCAAGACGCACCAAATTCAAATGCCGTCTGATCTTGACCAAGAATATGAAGGCAAGAGAGAGTCGGAAAGCAAAGCCTTAGCAGGGTTTCAGCAGGGACCATGAGCTATCTTGGACACCCTACACAAAACGCAATCCCAATGAGTGAATCATGAATTAATAAACCCTGGGAGCAAGGACATCCCCTGCCACAATGTCCAATCAGTTGAAACTTCATGCAGAACGTGTCTGGCTACAAGGGTTCTGGCTTTTGCCAAACCTCACAGAATTTGTTGGAGCCGTTTTACAGGCCTTTGCATTCCTAGAGGTCTTCCCACCCCAAGCTCTGTCCCCTTTAATGTTGTGTTTCTCTAGGGATGATAGGTCTTGGGCCTTGGGTTCGATTCAATGAATGCCAGGACTTGGATACATTTTAAACAAGTTAGAATCCATGTGTTGTTTTCAATTAAAGGCTTTGTAAGGCAAAGGATACCAGTTCACCCACCAAAAATTTGGGTCTGGGGCAGCTTCTTCAGCCTTCCTGACCGGCCAAGTGTGTTGTGGTGAGCCTGGCTCCTGTCAAAAGCAATGAGACAGACAGCAATGGGCACCGGCAAAATTAGGCTTGGCAGCAGCCTAAGCCACTGGGTATTCAAATGCATGGTGTGTGTGAAATGTGGTTTGACCATCACGGACTGGGAAGCGATGAGAATTCTGGATAGAATTTGGGTACTTGTGAGAAATGATCAATCTCAAGGCAAAGAGGAAAAACGGGGGAAGTAGCAATGGTCAGACAGAGGGTAGGAAGGAGGAACAACTACACAAGTCCTCTGTAGAAGTTGACAGTATTTCTGAAAAACTCACTTGATATTGGTTTGCTCACCAAATTTATTCATCCAGTGATCGTGTACTGAGCCTGAACTTTGTGTGTGTTTGGAAGCACTGTGGAGGCTATAAAAGACTTTGGTGCAAACAAGAGATTGTGTAGACAAAGTGCAACTAAAACCGCAGTACTACTGAAGGACATACATTTCCTGAAAATATTTATTTTCAAAGTCCTTACTGGGCAAGGAGCATGGGAAGTCCAGCAGACCTGACTTCGGTCTGGGCTCCTTACACAGGGAGTGACCCTGGTTGTTATTATCAAGGCTGACATTCAGTGCCTGGCACATTGTAGATATTCTGTAGACACGCGATGAATGAATGAATGAATGCATGCATGCATGCATGCTTCCAATGGGCCAAAGTACTGAGAGCTCAGGCACTCCTGTGAGACAGGTACCACTATTACCTTTATTTTATAAATAGATAAACTGGGGTCTAGACGGCTTACATAACTTGCAGAGTCACATAGCTAATGAGCAGGAAAAAGCCAGAATTCAAACCCAATCTGTCCAGTTCCAAAAACAGAATCTCCAATCTCTGCCTAAGAATGAACTGCTCCTATGTGCGGTAGGGACAGAGGAAGCTATCCGGGGAGGAGATCAGAGGGAAAGCACTGATAGGACGGAGGAGAAGCAAGAGGATGCCACGTGGGAGAACGCGAAGCCTTCCCTATCGGAGCGAAACAGATGAGGGGACTCCGGCCAGAGCGCGAGGCAGGACCTGCTCAGGAAGCAACAGGTGCTCCTTGAGGCAAACAAAGGGTGATGCACAGGCCTTAGCAAGTCGGGTCAGAGAGCCTCGGCTGCCATGATGTCTGCTGTCTGCCTATCAAGAGAGCAGAGATAACCATATGAAGGCTAATGAGGCTTTTGGGTAAACGTGTTGCCTTTCAGGGAAAGGTAGCTACAATATGGAAGCATGAGAACTGGCCAAGAACATTCTAGTAATACCTGCAGGTGATGAGGAGGATCAAGCAGGCAGAGACCAGACGAGCGATCTTGGAGGCCAAACTGAGGAGCTTGCACTTCAACTTGCGAATGACAGGGAATCATAGAAAGGTCACGGTCAGTGCTGCAGAAGATGGTCATCTGGACAGGGGCCAGAAGAGAGGGAGGGTGGCCACTGAGGGGCTCTTGCAATCATCTAGGCTACACAGGACAAATGAATGAACGGACAGATAAATGAATGATCGTGGAGACGAGTAGTTCTGATAACTTCTGCTGGAGCTTCTACTCGCAGGAGAAAGGGAAGTGGCTTTCATATCCTTTTCAACTGCTGTCCCCTCCCCCGCCACCAGCATTCATGAATGGTTTCTCTCTTGCACGCATGTGTATCTCTTCCTCAAATGCTGGGATCTTGGAGCTGCAGTCTGGGTGACTTGTTTTGGTTATATTTAAACAATTCTTTCTGGGAGGCAAGTGCTCAAACCAATTAAATCAGAATTCCCAGGGGTCCTGGGCAGAGACTAGAAATACACAGTCAGGGTGCAGTTCGGACCAAAATAGTCATCAATTAGAGAAATTCTGAGACTGCTCTGTCCATAGAAGAGTAAAAATGAGGATGCTGAGATCAGGCAAAGCCTGGTAAGTGGGGATAAATGATGAGCTTCTTAAGAGGCTAACACTGCTCGCAGATATACCACAGTAATTCAGAAGCCAATGCTAGTCTGTTTTGATTCACTGATTACTAGTATTAATACACCAATTACGCACGTGCCAGGAGTGGACAGTAGATACAAAGAGGAATAAGACATGATTTATACCCTCAAGAAGCTCCCAGCTTAGTGGAGCGAGGTGGGAAACCAATTATACGCACTGCATTGTAATAACTGCTGAGATATGTGAAAAAGAAGGGAAGGCTTCACTCCACTTGTGAGTAGGAAAGGCCTTGACATAGGGGGAGAAAAAACAGTCAAGCAGGATGTAGAAGAGAGATGAGGAGGAAACAGCTCACGCAAAGGCACAGAGGTATGAGACTGAGGTGAGGCTTGGAAAACTTGAAAAAGAACTTGGCCAAATCTGAACACTTTCAGCTGAGAGCTTTGTTCAAGATCTTTCTCTCTCCCCTTTGCACTCGGGGCAAAGGTCTCAGAAGGCAGCTTTCTACTCTTGACATCAGAAAGGCCAGGGGACAAACACTGTCTTGAGGCAGAAAAGAGCTACAAGTTGGGTCATAATTAATCAGCACATCAGAAAACCCGTGATCCAGGCATTGTTAAGAATGAAAGCAGTTAGATGTGGTCCATCTGTAGGGAACTTCCTAAGATACATGTCTGAGATGAACCCGGTCAGCTGCACAGTAAACGCCAGGGAAGCTGAACTCCTTTCCCAGACAGCCACTTGCTTGGCTGCATGGCCATAAGAAGACAAGAAACTCCCTGAACCTGTTCCCTAATTTATAAATGGGGATGAGGATGTGGGTGATAACTCCCGCTCACAGGGTTCCCACAAGAATTAACTGTGACAAATGCATATAGCCTGAAACCCAGCAGACAATGAACAAATGCAGGCCCTCTTCATCCCCCAATCCCCTTGAGTCCTGGACTGAGTTCAAGGTCTTGCACACAGTTGATGTTTATATATTCTTGGTTTAAACACCTCCCATCCTCCACATAGCCATCGCATCTACTAAAGGATGGCAGAGAAAGACAACGACAGCGTTTACTACACGACAAGTATTTTGCCTATGTTTGCTCATTTAATTTTCACAACAACACAATGAGGGATCTGGAAGTTCTGCATCCCCATTTTACAGCTGAGAAATTCTGAGGCTGAGAGCTGAAGTGATGTCCGAGGTCATACGACTAATTAAATGGCAGAGTCAGCAATGAACTCTGGCTCTAAACCACTGCTTATGTCCGCTCAGATCCTCCAGAGAAGACCGTTCCAGAAATGAGATTGAGGTAACCTCAGGTGACTTTGCCCAGCAAATCAGACCTGGACGAAGGATGACAGTGTTCACACGCTCCAGAGTGAACTTGTCTCCTGCTCAGTTACAGCTGCCAGTATTTCCTGTGCATCCAGTGATACAACCACATGACTTGCTCTGTTCAGGGCGGTATTTCTGGAACCTTGTTATTCATGATAAATGACAAGAATCATTCTCATGATACATTAGGAGAATTTATGAGGAAGTGCCTGGGACAAGAATTGGTAGGCTTTCTTAATTCTTAATTGGAAAAAAAAATTGTGAAAAAAATCAGTGAGACATTTTTTAGCGACAATTACAAGTGAGACAATATCCCCTGCGCTTCTCACTATCAGTCATTTTGGGGCCACTTTGGAGAGGTTTTGTGCCTTTTTTAAACTTCCAGATTTCATACTTTCTGTTCAGCTTTTGCAGCTTCCCAAGAGCATGGTTTAAAAAAAAAATAGAGAAAAAATAGAACCTCAGCCCTTTGGTATCACTTTCAAGAAGGTACCTCCTGCAGAAGGAAATCTGGGCCATAAAAAGCCCTCGCAGGCTTGCTTCAGCCCTTCCCTTCAAGATCATTCTTTGCTCTCTCTCTCTCTTTTTTTTTTTTTTGCCTTTTATTTTTTCTGGTAAGTGAGTAACTTCGGATGATCAGTGTTGCGTATCTTTGGGAAAAATTCATGCCAGACTAGTCAAGTCGTAACGGCCACTATCATCAGCTTGAAATGGTTTCCAAGTTACTCCCCAGCAGAGAAACCACACACACACAAGCTCACAGGTCTCCTCTAATTTTGACATTGGAAATATCTATTTGAAAGTTTTTTAGGTTAAAAAAGAACACAAAGGATCACAAAACAGCACCGTTATCACGGCCAATCTAAAATAGAATTCAGACCACGCAGCAGGCGGTATTCACTGGCCCCCTCCTTTCTAGCTCTCAGCACACAGAAATAAACTCCTGTCTCTGTGTGGCACACTCTTCACAGTGGCCTATCTGCTGGAAACATCTGGCAGCTTTGGTCACTCAGTGTGAACCTTCCAGGCAGGAGGACTACAGTGTACCATCTAACTGAAAAAAAAGCCAAGAAGAAGAAAACGTGCCTGCTCCCTGCTTTGCCTCTGGCTAGAGGGGAAACTTTGCCTCCATTTCAAAATATTTCTAACATGATTCCACATCACCCTATCTTCTTGAGAAAAGGATTCGAAACATTGTGTTTTCTGGAAAATGCAAAGTCATCGTTCCACTCAATTCAACACGCATTTTGTAGGGGTGACTGAGTACCAAGTGTGAGGGGTGCAGAAGCGAAACACATCATCATTGTATACTTTTTTGGTACTTTCTAAGATGATGCTTCTGAATCAACGTGCTGGGGAACACAGGACAGTTGTGCCAAGATGTTAGTCCCTTTAGTCCTCAGGGAAGGTGGACAGGGTTGAGCTGGCCAGGTCCCAAGGATGGTCAGCTCTGCTTTGAGCAGCCTCCTCGATCTCCCCAATGTGCTGAACAAGTATCATCTTTACTGTGAGTGCTGGACTGTGGAAAAGGTTAGAAAGAACTTGCCTAAGATCACTGACATGACTGGGGTTATTTGCCCAGCCCTGAATAACCTAACACTTATGCTTTTGAAATTATATATCTACTTCTAATAGTTTTCTCTTTTTGTTTCCTTCCAGTTAATTGCCACATCTTGCTGTCTTGACTGTTCCTTCCTTCTTGGTGGCTACTTCTAGTCTTCTTTTAGCCAAAGAGAAAACAACTCATTAAGCAAAAATCACATTACACTCAACAAACCTTTCACAACCTAAAATTATGAATAAAATAAGGGCCATTAGGCCCTATCTGACTGGTACGTAGATCCCCAGATCCTGGGGCTTACATCTGAGACTACTGCAAAGTGCTTTATGGGTTTCAAAACAAAGCGCAGTGAGGCTGTCCCGGTCTGAGCTGAGGATTAGGCGGCACTTGTGCAGCGGACTGCAGGGGCAGACGGCCCACAGACGCTGCAGCAGAACTCAAGGCACATTCCAGCTCCGGCCATTACTAGTTGAAGACTTGATATGTCAAGTCGCTTAATCTCTCTCAACCTCAGGTTCCTGCCTTAGAAAAATGTGGAAAATAGCATCTACCTCCAGGGTTATTGTAAAAATTAGAGATAATATATAGAACACAGGACTGACTCCAAATTGGCATTGGATAGATGGTAGCTTTTTTTTTTTTAAGTCTTATATGCTATATTTGGAAATCTACCTATTGCTGGTAAGAACATTTTCCAAGTACAAAGATTTAAACACCAGTGACTGAAATGCTTGATGAGTACGCAGGATCTTATCAAGTGTATTTCCACTAACCAACAATTCCTTGTTTCTTAAGTGCTTCTAAACCTGCATTGCTTCATACGATCCAGCAATTCCACTCCTCAGGGATATATCCAGAAAAAACAAAAACACCAATTCAAAAAGATACACCCCAATGTTCACAGTAGCATGATTTACAGTAGCCAAGATGTGGAAGCAATCCAAGTGTCCATCAACAGATAAATGGATAAAGAAGGTGTAGTACACACACACACACAGGAGTATTGCTCAGCCATAGAAAATGGAATTCTGCCATCTGCAGCAATGTGGATGGACTTAGAGAGTATTATACTTAGTGAAATAAGTCAGAGAAAAACAAAGTACCATGCATATGGAATCTATAAAATGAAAAAATATACATAGCAAAACAGAAATAGATTCTCAGATACAGGAAATAAACTAGTGATAACCAGTGGGGAGACAGAAAGGAGGAGGGGCAAGATAGGGGTCGGGGATTAGGAGGTACAAACCACTATGTCTAAAATAGATAAGCCACAAGGATACATTGCACAGCACAGGGATTACATCCATTATTTTGTCATAACTTTCAATGGAGTATAATCTGTAAAAATACTGAATCACTATGTCGTACACCTGAAACTAATGTAACACTGTAAATCAAGTACACATCCATTTTTTAAAACTGCATTACCTTGCTTACTGCCTCCGTACAGTGAATATATTTACGTGTTGTTTTGTTACGCAAGCATTAAAACTGTTGTTTTGAACACCAGTGCCCTCTGTGATGCTGTGGGCACAGTGTGTCTTCAAAGCCTGCTACGGGAGTAGAGAAACGATCGAACACGGTTTCTGACATAGGTAGGGGGCCTTGTGCTAAGTCCACTGCAGCCAGCCTCCTCTTTGACGCCATCCATGAGATAAGCCTGTTTGCTCGGGAACAGTCTCTGGCTCTTAAAAGTGGAATTGCACGGCAGCATAACACGAACAAAAACACGTTACCAATTCCGGCCGTGACAGGAGACAACACTGTCTTGCCTCCTGGAACTCTGCACTCTGATTTTTCATCTATAAATGAGGATAACACTCACCGTAAAGTTGCTGTCAGAGTGCAGAGAGGAACTGTCCACAGCATGCCTAGCCATGCACCTGGCATGTCATGGATTTTCAACTGGTATTACCTTCCTGACTCACCCTTTTGATTTGTGATGATTTTAGGCCAATGACTTAACCTCTCCGAACCTTGGTTTCCCCACCAATACAGTAGGGATGACAACACCTGCCCTGAAGGGTTTGGGGAGAAGCTGACAAGATAGTGTTTGGGAGCTGTCCGCCTGGGGTCTGCAGCACAGTATGTACTTCAACATGGCTCCTTTCCCATCACCCTACAGAATTATTTTTATAAATTCTGGTTCATTGGAAATTCTAATCACTGAGGAGTGTGTGTACGTCTGTGTGTGGGAATTTCATTTGCCAAAAAGCCAGTGTTTATTTAAAAACCAAAAGAAAAGCTCATTGTAATCTAAATGCCCCCCGGAACTATTTCCTATGTGAGAAGCTTCGGGGGCCCACACAGCCAAGCTCATTTTGAGCGGCTGGCGGTCTGGGCGGGAGTGGAGAATGTGCAGGATGCGAAGCCACCAGCGTCACCCGCTGGGTAAGAGGCTGCGCGAGCCTGAGTCACGTGGCACGCGCCAACTCGGACCGGCAGAGATTGGCGCACCAGCCGCGGCCCGAGGCTCGCTCTATAATGGAGGTCACTATCGCTCACGCGAAGGAAGTGGGAAGACCGCTGCCACCTCTCCCTGCGGTTGACTGAGTTTTCATTGACAAAAAACTACGAACACTTTTGTTTGCTCATGCACTGCCCTTTCCAGACAGCCAAGGCCCAGCCCTGTGAAGTCGCACTTCGTGTTTCAGCGGAGCATATCTCCCCCAATGAGAGAAAAGGTTACTTCCTCCATCACACTCCCCTGACCACTACCTCCGTCTGCTCCCGTCATGTGCTGGGAGAGAAGACAGAGCCAAAACGGAGCAGCCAGCAGAAAAACCACTTCTCACTCTCACCCAGTTTCTGAATCCAAAGTGCTAGAGTCTGTCCGGTGCTGTTAGCAGGCTCTGCGGTCAAGCCCCTGGCTCTGGTTCTGAGTCATGGGCAGAGCCGGTGGGAAGTTTCCTTACACACAAGTCATAAAGCAGCGAACAGGAGGCAGCCATGGTGGCTACATGGCATTATCTCAAAGCCTATTCTGTTAACACTCTTTCTTCAGACAAGAGAAACAATACAACTACAGCTTTTCTTAATTACAGTTCTATTCTGAGCCCCCTCTCTGACCACCTCAGTTCACTATGAACCCCTATTTTAAACAAACTCCTCCAAAAGAGAAAATGAGGTCCACAGAGGTCAGTGACCTGCATGAAATCACCCCATTTGTAATGCCCATCGGAACAGTGACTAAGAGAGGAAAAATTCGTATCTAGAAACATAGGTTTAAAAACACTGTTGAACTGAAATGCGCAGGGGCTACCAAGCACAGAGCCTGGCTGTAAGTAGGCATCCAAAATTATTCTTCCCCCCTACAGAAAAGGAAAACCTTCTGGTTAATGGATGGTTCGGCCACACTGCAGGCCCTTTCATCAGGAGGAAACTTTGCCCCTACAGAAGATGATGACAACCACAACCACCACAATACTAATACTTGCCACTCTTTATTGAAAAGATACCATTCTCAAAGCCTTAAATACAATGCAATCCCAACTGACCAAAAAGGAAGGGAAATAATCACAAAAAGGAACATCTCTCCATTCACAATGACGACCAGAAACACAGTGAAAGAGTTCCCCTAGGCTGGGGCCAAATCCTAAGTGTTAAGCATAGAGTGACCGCACAATTAATCATCTAAACCAAGACAGATTTCAGAATGAAAGGTCGCACTGTGAATAATTCCTCTGGGAGACCACACGTGTATCAAGACTGGCCTGCACGAACCAGGACATATGGTCACCCTAGTTTGGCAACTCAAGTCCCAAGTCCCAAGAAACCAATTAATTATTTTTCAAGTAATGAGCATGGGTGAAGAAAAAAGCACCTATCTTTGGTGGGATTCATTTTAATTCGAAGCCTTGAACATCTTGAAGCGAGGCTATGATCTGTATCTTCAAGGGAATAATGTCCCCTTGTTCACTTCCAGCCGATTAATCTTTAATGTTTGGGGATGTTGGAACACACTATTTTCCATTCTTGAAACGTTCTCCCCATCTCTTGAAAAACTTTTCATCTGGTTAATTTCTACTGTCAGCCAAGCATCAGCTTAAACTACACTGTTTTCCAGTGAACGGCTTACCCAGCTACCTCTGCACAACCCCCACCTGAAACAGGGTCTGCAGACGTACCCGCTACTTTCTCTTTTATAGCACTTGCAAAATAATTCATTAATATTTTTGAATTGTTTTTTTATTTTTCCGTAGAAAATGTTTCACAAAAAAAGTAAAGTGGGGACTTGAATCTCTCCTGTTCATTACTGTATCCCCAGGCATATGGTGCAATGTCTGTTAGACACAATTGTTAATTGAATGAATTAATTTGTTGATAAGGAAAAGAAGTTGAATTTAATAAACATCTACTCTGTGTCATTTAAACCTCACAGCAACTCTGGGAAATACATGTAACTTCCAAATTACAGATAAGAAAACAAACTCTTCAAACTACTTAGCTGGTGCAAGGTGACAGGACAAGTGCACCTCATCTTAGAGCAACACTCTGTGCTGCGCCAAACCACAGCCCAAAGACACAGCACCAGATCAGCCTGGCTCTCCATCAGCCCAGTGGACGTCACTGCAGTGGGGAAGAGTCGCCCTGACTTTGGATCTTCCATGAGCCTTAGTTTTCTCATCTGCAAGGTGAGGATTACACCAGTTTTCTCTGGAGGCACAACTGGAAGATTTGAGCAAATATAGGTCAAGTGACCAAGCATAAGACCCATCTCATGACACATGTTAAATAAAAGGTGGGCCTTTTCATTGTTGTTGACTCTGCCACCAATACCCCATGTTAAGCCCGGCATGCATAAATAAATTTACGGTGGGGAATACATCTTTCCAGGGACCAGGCTACCGAGTCAGCTCTCCAGATGCTCACTTGTACCTGTGTGAAAATCCTTGGGATATCGCAATGGTAACAAGAAAGTAGCTTAACGCAGAGCTAGTCATAACGATGAATGGTATTTGTCGTTGTATTTAATCCCAACTGAAGGATTCATTCCGCCCCCACCACAATAAAACCCATCTCCCCAGGGCCTGGGGAATGTTCTTGCCCACTCTACTCTGGGTTCCTCTCTCCTAGGTAAGACATATAAATAAACCTTGCTAATTTCTGAAGACTTCATTCCTCTTCCTTGTTGCACCTGCAGACTCTGCTCTTCAGTTATTGCACTGAGCATGGAACACGTGTTTTCTCTTCATAAACTTACATCCATTCTACACGGCAGATACTACTACCATCATCATTTTACAACTGGGGAAATCCAGGTTCAGAGCAGTTAACTAACTTGCCCAAGATCACACAGCTATTACATGGCAAAGCTCAGGTCTGCCTGACTCCAAATCCCAGGCCCTCAATCTCTATGTTAGAATAGTTAAGTCACAGCTTTCCATAGTTAAGGTCCAGTCTTGACCATAATGTCTCGCCATTATCAATCGCACTTCAATAATTCACAAGTTCCCTCAATGCTAAAGTCCTCTCTTGACGTGGAAAGTCGTGCCTCTACAAAGAAAGCTCATCCAGAGACATGTCCCCTGGGACTATTTCCCACATTGTATTCACAGCAGAAAGTTGGACCCCAGAGATTCCACTGTGAGAAGGTCAGTCCCTTTTCCCATTGGCTGTTCTCATCCATAATGAGATGAAGGAAGTGTCCCTCGAAAAATGAGGCCTCCCTCTGACCTCATGTCCCAGTCTGAGGGACACCTACTCCACTGACTCACACAGCAAGAATAGACCTTTATTTCATACCAAGCCTAGAGCAGAAAACACCCGTTTCCTGCCTCCATCATACAGGCTTCTGGGCACCTCCACTGAATTTCCTCTTGCTTTCTTTGTACAAGCTTTCTTTCCACTGATTAATTTCTTCCCAGGTGCGTTCCTTGTTGGGAGGTGGGGCGAGAAGATTACCACCGACCCCTGGGACTGCTGGGCCCGGAAGAGTCTTCCCAGTGGGGGTCTCTCGGAGGAAGGAAGAGCAGATGTGTGACCTGAAATGAACTGGGTTTGGGGCAAAAGCCTCAGGTGTCTGGGGCACCTGCTGCTCGCAGGCGGTACCTCTTAGCTGCTATTGCTCAAGGCGCAGATGCCACAGAGAAACATAATAAATCACTAAATGTTAGTAGATAGGTCAGCTTAAAAGACATCCTTTAAGTTATCTTGCCTGGCTCAAGGTGCCCAAGACACTGAGATAAAACAGAAACTAAAAACACTACATGAGCTATGGTGGTTATTTCTAAAAGCTAAATATCTTTTTATTTCCTCTTGTTACAGTTCTTGTTTTGCACAATGATTATGTGTTACATTCATGATTATATTTGTTTACAATTACTAATCAAAATAATTTTTTACTCATGATAAGACTTGATAAGCTAATTAAAATGCCACATTTAATAATAATTTGAGGAAGAAAATGAGAATAGAACTCTCATAGAAGACACACAAATCCATTCTCTAATACAAACCAGAAGATGACAATTCACTGTGTAAAACCACACAGTTTTCATGGCCCGTAGAGTAAAACTTTAATTCCTCATCACAGCCTAAACAGCCAAAAATAATCTGGCCCCTACTAGCCTGTTTAATTACATCTCCTGCCATTCACCTCCTTTCTCACTACAGTTGATTTCTTGAATATTACAGCTAGTCCTTGTCTCAGGACACTTGCATGAGCTATTCCCTCTGCCTGGAATACTCTGCCCTCCTTCGTCCACTCAAGTCAAAACAGAAACAGACTCACAGACATAAAAAGCAAACTAGTGGTTATCAGTAGGGAGAGGTATGCAGGGAGGGGCAAGATAGGGGTTGGGGATTAAAAGGTACCAACTACTATGAATAAAATAACTTTAAATGGAGTATGATTTATAAAAATATTGAATCACTGTGTCATAGTAGGTCATCCAAAACTAATATAATATTGTAAATAAACTATACTTCAGTTAAAAAGTAACAACAGATGACTGGATAAAGAAGATGTGGTATATTTATACAATGGAATACTATTCAGCCATAAAAACTGACAACATAACGCCATTTGCAACAACATGGATGCTCCTGGGGAATGTCATTCTAAGTGAAGTAAGCCAGAAAGAGAAAGAAAAATACCATATGAGATCGCTCATATGTGGAATCTAAAAAACAAACAAACAAAACATAAATACAAAACAGAAACAAACTCACAGACATAAAATACAAACTTGTGGTTGCCAAGGGTTGGGGGGTGGGAAGGGACAGACTGGGATTTCAAAATGTAGAATAGATAAACAAGATTATACTGTATAGCACAGGGAAATATATACAAGATCTTATGGTAGCTCACAGAAAAAAATGTGACAATGAATATATATATATGTTCGTGTATAACTGAAAAATTGTGCTCTACACTGGAATTTGACACAACATTGTAAAATGATTGTAAATCAATTAAATAAAGTTTTTAAAAAGTAACAAGTTTTAAAAATGCAAATTAAAATAAAAGATCATCACTTCTTTTTCAGACTGGCAAAGAATCATAAAAGATTCCATCAAGTTCTGCTGAGTATATAAAGAGAAAGTGTCATGGATTATCAATTCTCAGCTCAGCTAACCCACTACTCCCTTCTAAAGCATGAACTACATTTCCTACAATCTCCTCCCTGTGTGGTTCAGCGTTAGAGTTTGCCAAAGGGAAGGACTTGTGGGAGATTTGGAAGGCAGAAGTGAAGCAGAAGCCAGAGATCCTAGTGGCCAGAGGTGGTGACTTTTCAGACCTTTCCATGAGTTCCCCCTTTGCAGTTATGGTGACCAGCTGTAGTGCCTTCTCAAACATCTCTGTAAGCTCCAACTTCTCTGCCAGCTCCAGTGTTTTGGGTGGAAGTCCTTAGTGATAGTTTTTCCCATCTCTGGCTACAGCCTTCCAGATCTTCACCAATCCATGCATCCCACACTCACGTAAACCCTAATTTCTATGTTAAACTCTTTTCCCTAAAAACTTGTAATGAATGGTTCTATTTATTGACCACACCCAGATTCATACACTGCCAGGATAAATACATTTCTCTCTCATTCAACAGATATTCATTAGGTAGTTAATATGCCTTAGAGAGCAATGTGGTAACAGTCAAGAGTTCACAACCTTTAACCCAGTTATTCCACTTAGAATTAATCTCATCTAAAGAAGCAATCATTAATCCAAACACCTAGGTTTATGTAAAAGAGTGTTCATGAAAGCAAAAGTGATACCATTTCCCTAATTAAGGGAAGACCAAAAAGCCCAACAATAAGTAAGTGGATTGAAACTTCAGGTTTACCCGTAAGACACAACATTATGTAGCTTATATGAACTGTGGCACTTCATGATATGGTAAAAATTAAGTGGCAATGCAATATATCAAATAGCGTGTAAAATATTTCAGTTTGCTAAATTTAAAATACAATGCATGCCATACTCTCTTACACATTATCTTTGCAACTTTGGGCAGATCAGTTAACTTTCAAACTTCTGTTTCCACATCTGTCAAGTGGAGATCATAATATCTGCCGTGGCTTTCCTAAAGAGACAGGGAATGTGAGTTTTTTATCTGAAGCACCACACCCACGAACGGGGCCTTATCCGCTCCACTCTCATCTTACAGCAGGGATTGTACAGCACAGCGGTTAGGACAAAGTCCGCTCAAGCCAGTTGCCAAGGGTTCAAATCCTGTGCCATGTACTAACCGTGTTATATTAGGAAAGTCACTTGGCCTCTGTGCCTCAGTTTCGTCATCTGAAAAGTAGACTTACTAGTATTAATTCATATTATAATTGTTATTATGAGAACCAAATTAGATATTAGATATTTAGGACAGAACTGAGTACATGATAAAAATTAAATAAGTAGCATATCTTCTTCCAAATTCAAGTAGTCATCCTCCAAAATTAAGAAACTTGCCCAGCATCACCTAGTTAATATTGATACCGATAGAAATAAAGACATAAATTGCAACATTAACATTTGCATTTTGCATCCTTTATCTCCTTAGATCTTCACAACACTAAGAAATAAGCATTGTCATCCCTAATCCTACAACTGAGGCATCTGAAGCTCAATAAAGCTTTGACTTGCTCAAGCTGTAAAATGAAAGGGTGAGAACTTCATCCCAGGTCAGGCTAATTCTATCCTCCCAAGACTCTTTCCTTTGGGCCATAAATCATTTCAAGTTATAATTTCAAGTTTTCCAGTAACGTTGTAATTCATTGCATTATCCCTAACTTTCCACATCCTGGGATCCTTTTGCCCTAGACACCGTATTACCTAGTACCCCGTATGATGCCTGGCCGGTAGTGAGCTGTAATGCATCAATGTCAAGTGAGTGAAGAAACGCACACGCGTCCAAATCAGTGGGGAAAAGAGAGAACAACTGTCTCCTACCTATTAAGGGTTTATTTAAACAGCAAGAATAGAAGCTGAGATAACTAACCATGAAAACCGTAACCTCTCAGCTCCCAGCAAACTGTTGTACCCTCCCTGACTAGTCTGCCATCAGTTTCAGTCAATGGGCCATCCTATGGCACATTAAGTGGAGAATCTGATCCAAAAGGAAGACAATCAGTAGGTGCGTAGGCAATTGTTCTGATGAAATGCAGCCTGCTGGAATTAAAACCCCATGGGCTGTTTGCAGATCTCCTTGATTTTAATTAGACGAACCCCATTTTCATAGCAAAAACACAACCACGCGTCCCTCAGGCCCTGCAGAGTGATGAATGTGATGCTTCTATGCGACAGTGTGACAATTCTGCACCAAGCTGGGGAAATTACAGGATGGTCGATTAGAGCTGCCCAGTTTAATTCCTCCAAGTCTTGTTTGGTGGACTGAGGTAGGCAGTTCCCCTGTGTCAGCCTTCAGAGAACAATCCATCTCACCAGCATCCCAGCTAAAAGGAGCCTAACGTTTGTGACCAGCTGATCATGCATCCGGCTGTCAGCCTGGGCATCTGCACAGAGGATCTCTGTCAGTCCGCCCAGGGACCCCTATGTTACAGATGCGCAAACTTGAGGCTCACAGAGGTTGAGCAATTTATTCAGACACACATCTGGTATGTGCCAAAACTGGGATGCCAACCCAGAACGGTCTGGTTTCAAAGATGTTGGTGTCTGTGGAGCAGGTGAGAGGTAGTCCTGCCTGGCTTCCTACTGTGGCTCCCGAATGTGTCAGGAGAGATCCTTGGTAAGTTTCTTAAGTTTCTCCATCCTCAATAGTCTTATCTGTCAAGTGGATTTCATAGCAATACCTATTTCATAAAATAGGCATGAAAAGTGCATGAAAACACATAAAGAGTGGCTGTTAGCCATTCATTATAACCTCGTGGAGCGCTGCTGACACCTCTGATGTGGTGTCCAGAGGAAGTGAGCGAGCACGTAACAGAGAAGAACCAACCTGACTCCATAGTGGATCTGCTCCTTTAGCTCCAACCCTGTGCTCTGTTGCCTGTGCTAAGTCGCACTGGCTCTGCACCTTTGTAACAGAATGTTGCCTATGGCCTGAAATCCACAGGACAGCCTCTTCTCAAGACTCTGACATTTAAAGGTGTGACATGTTTCCATTGATATGGAAAGTTGTAGACAGAGAACAGCATTTGTTTTGTTGGAGGCATACAGGAACATTGTAACCAGACCTATGTAGACATCGGAAAGAACAAAGAATTCCAGAAGTTTGCAACGACCACCCACATCCTCTTCCCTTTTAGTGTAAAACAAGCCTGACTCAATCTTCTCATCTGTAAGACAGAGACAACCATAGTCCCTAAACTCACGTTGCTATTGTAAGCATTAAATAAGTTACTGTTGGGAACGTGCTTAAGACTGTGCTTGGCATCATTCTGCCGTGCTGCGGCCAAGTTCCATTATCTCTACGCGGGAATATCAACAGTTCTCAAGTGAGTCCCTCTTGCTAAGGATACAGAAAGACAAAGTTCACCTGCTTGGTATTTCCCTCCTAGAGCTGTGGTGGGGATGAAATGGGACAATTCCTGGAAAGATGACAGTGGTGGTTGGGATGCACCATAACCTCCTGATGCTTCACAAACTAAGTAAGTGTTCTAGAATATCGCAGCAGGTGACCTGAAGGTTTTCCAGCTCCAACACTCTTCAAACAGAAGCTCGTCTGTTTGCGTACGTGTTTGTACGCAGTCTTCAGATGGTGGTAAAGAGCAACGGCAGTGACCCCTCGTGATCTTGTTCTCATTCAAGACATTAAGAGTCCAAATCTTGACCCAAAAAACTGATTCTCAAATGATCCACCCCAGTTAACTCAAAATTGCCTTAGCACCTTTCAGCTCGGTACCCAGCTGTGTTCTAGGCACTGGGGGAAGAAGCAAAAGATTTAGAAAATGTGGGGTCTCCCTGGTGCTGCTTTAAAAACCTAACTCTTGCCTGCCTCTGACACCTCTCACCCTGGTTCTCTGCTTTTTGTTACTTGCAACAACGTCTTTCCAGACCTCAGAATCTACACATTTGCCTTCCTCTTTCTGAATGGCTCCCTCATCCCTTCCCTCCACCCCTCATGGCTCCTCTTGCTTATCATCACTCATCTTTCAGGTCTCGGCCCAAACATCACCCAGAGAAGCTTTACCCTCCCCCAAGGCAAGGAAGTGTCCTCCTGTTATATGTGTTTATCTCACCCTCATTTCTTCTTGCAGGCCTTATCATAACTACAGTTGCACTTGTAATTGGGCCACTGGACTCAGCATCTCAACTGGACTGTAAGCACCTTGAGGACACACTCACACTTGTATCCCTAGTGCCTAACACACACTGGAACACAGCTGCCACTCATTAACATTGTGTTGAATTATTTCAATAATTACAAAGGAGTGTGATGCATTTTGGTGTATCTGGGTTTACTTTTGTTTTTGTTTTATTTTTTAGGATCGTGATCACTTAAAAATTTTTAAAGCAACCTGTTATTTAAAAATATTGAAATGCCTGTTTTCACAATATCTTTTATATAATAAGTTCATTTATTCCCTCTCTTTGAATCAGTTTAGGGGGCCAACTTTGCCAAGAGCTAAGGCATTTTGGCAGTATCTACTGAAGCTATAATTCATTTACTCTTTGATGCAGTAACTCTGCTTCTAGAAATCTATCTACAGAAACACTTGATAAAGTATGAAATTACATATGTGGAAGGTCATTAACTGTAGTATTATCTGTAAGTCAAAATATCAAAAACAATGGAGCATCCAGCCACCAGCTGTGATTAAATAAGCCATGGTACCTCCGCACAATGGAGGACTATGTGGACATAGTAAAGAATGAGGATAATCTCTATGCAGAAATATGGAGCGTTCACCAGGGTACACTGTTCAGTGCAAACAGGACCAAATGCACAACAGTTATAATATGCTGACTCTTATCTAAGAGAATAAGAATCTCCATCTGTTTCACACATTTGCAAAAACAACAAAAGAACACAGGAAATAAAAACAAGAAAAAATTTAAAATGGTTACTTTATAGAAAATACATTGAAGAATGTAGGGGAGGGGAGGAGATGGATGAAAAACTTCCTGTGTTTCTATGCCGTTATGCCCCTTGACTAATGTAAGTTCATACCTATTAAAAGTAAAGCTAATTTCTAAAGGCTTTCTAAAAATTGAAAATAAACCAAGACAAACCTAACCATGTATCAATTTAGTAACACAACCACACAGAGAAACGATTATTTTTCCTCCCAAGATGCTTTGACCGCAGGACTTTGATCGAACATCCTTTGTGGCGTTATGTTCCACAGACAAAAAGAACTACAAAGTAATTTAAGCTAAGCCTGACTATTGTATGTTAGTGATAAAATTCATATTGTTATTTTGAAATTATTTTATGTTATACAATAAAGCAAATGAGGAATTATTATGAGGGTCTAAGAGAATAAGATTCAATTACACAATCAAAAATTAACTATAAAACTCATGTTGAAATGGAAGCGAAAAAGGGTCAATGAATGAATGGTCTTATTAATTGCGTATTATCTATCTTAGTCCAGTGAAGTGGCCTAGGAACAATGTCACCCCCACTAGCGATAATCACACCTAGCGCTCAAATTTGCTCTCTAAAATCAGGATATCTTAGAGAACTGGCTGCTTTCAGGAAAGTACAAGGTGAGCCTGGAACATGTTGTCATGTTCAAAAGCAAAGAAGCCTTCAAATAGTAACTGAGTATGTGAAAAAAACACAAGAACCAGCTGGAAGGAGTTCATGCTGCCCCCAAATTGCAGTGATTGGAGCCCTAAAAGAAGCAGTGATTACAGTGGGCTGAAATACACTGGCCTTATGAAAGCCATGAGTCCATAATGATACGCAGAAAAGAGAAACCTAGGAACAAAAATTTGTCACCATTTGAAGTGGTTATAAAAGCAACATCTTCTTCTGCGAATCGGTAATTAAAGAGGAGTAATTAAGTATTCATCCTACCTTGTCTGTAAAAACTGTATTTCAGGGCAAACAGACCCACTTATGACAGAGGGTCTGTTTTATGGAAGCATGTCAGGCATGTTAGGAAGGGGTGTTAGAATTATAAAGGCAACACTTCACGTAGGCAGCCCCAACGTTGAGGACTCGTGTTGCAGACGCACGTGAGAAGGGCTGAGGGACCAGGGATGGCGCTAGGGAAGCGGGCAGAGGCCACAGTAGGAAGGCGCAATGTTGGAACCTAGCACCTTAGACTCCGAAGTGGGTAAAAACCACTGGAGAGAGTTTTAAGTGGGCTGTGGCGGGATGATATCAGCGCTTGGAAAAGATTACTCCAGCTTCATTGAAAAGAGGGCGTGGAAGCCACGAGGACTGGGGTGCGGGCAGGAATACAGACAAGTAGGGAGGTGGCTGCCATCACTGTGTTTAAATCTGGCTTCCTTCAGGTCCTCCTTAAGAGGCCAAGCATGACGTGAACTAGCCATGAACCCAGAGTTTTAGATCTGAAGGGAAAAGTGGGTGCCAGCTTTAGAACCCCAGTGCACAAGAGAGGCGAGCTAGGGATCTAGATTCTTCAACCACGGACTCCCCCGGGCAAATGAAGGGAACCGCGTGGGGTTTCTTCCCAATGACTGACCGTGGTAGTGGAAGTTACAAATGCGGCCAGGATGTGGTCCCCTTCACTCCAACCCGCCTAGAATACATTCAAAATAGCTGCCACTTGCAAAAGCAAACCTCAAATTCTAAACAGTCCACTCAGCACGTACCCACTCACCTAGCAGGCTTTACTGAGCATCAGCTACATCGGAGACTGCACTACAGTTTAGGTTTGCAAAAATCAGAAATGAGGCCCCTGGGAAGAAAAGACTTGATACATGAGACGGACAAGTGAACAGGAAATTCAGAACAGGGTGGCGAGTGTTCTGATGGGGGTGAGCACAGGGGCTAGACCTTTCACCAAGCCTAGGCTGCTGACTTCAGTGACCCTGGGAAGCCACACCACCTGCGTGTAACTGGATGAGAACAGTCTTATTAACGTCAAAATGTCATCAGCCTGAAGGATGAAAAAACGGGAGAATTCTGGTGGATTTCATTTCCAACTTGCTTCAACATCAACCAAATACATTTTTGGTTCCTAGCCTCGTTGTTAAAAATACTCCTAAAGGTGAACAAGACCACTATACTGGTTAGCAGCTAGAGTAAAATGAATGAAACTGAATTATTCAGTGATAGCTACATAACTAGAAGAATTCTGCTTCAAGAATTTCAGACCTAGAGGTGGGAATGCCTGCCTCACTCCTTTGCTCTTAAATGGTAAAATAAACAGTGATGATGGATAGACATCGATTGATAGGCAAACAGGTAAAGAGGACGCTACATATAACACAAAACAAACTCCCCTGTTACATCTCTGATATGGTTTTTGCTGCACAGTTATTTGCTTTCTTCAAAATACTTCATCAAAGGAAAATAAATCTTAATCCGAAAACTGATGAGTTTGATCAAGTAGCACACGATGTTGTGCAAAAACCACTTTACATACAAATGCCCATCAACTGCATTTACAAAATGTAGTCTATCCATGTGATGGAATACCATCCCACTCAGCAATTAAAAGCAACAAATCATGATTATCCTACATGTGAGTGAACCTCAAACATACTAAGCTAAGTTTAAGAAGCCAAATGCAAGAGACTGTATATATTATTCACGTGAAAGGTTTAGAATGACTACGTGGTCCACAGACATTTCTTCATGTCTATGAAAGGCAAATTTGTACAGACAGAAGACAGATCATGATTGTCTGTGGCTAGGAGTGGAGGCAGAAATTAACTGCAAACAGACATGACGGAAATGTCCTAAAACTAGATTCTGGTGATGGTTGCCCAGCTCTATAAATTTACTAAAATAATTAAATTGAACACTCATAATGGACAAATTTTATGTGGAAATTCAAAGCTACTAAAGCTATTAAAACAAACACACACACACACATTTCACATATTTTTAATCCAGGAAAACAAAGTTTTTGAAGAGAATGTCATGTAGCTACCTTATACAAAGCATCTCCTTAAGAGCCAGGTACTTTTATCTCTGTTCCAGAAAATCACCTTCAGAGAGAGAATGCAATTAGCCCAGAAATACACATCCAGTGCTAAACTAAGATAGGAATGGAAGCCAACTGGGCCCACTTCTAAGTCCTGTACACAATTTGCTTCATTATACCCTCAAAATGGAAACATCTTACTGCCCCAGATTCACCTGTAGTCAACGTAACCGTTTCACCCTGCTCCAGTTCCCCCTACTCCTTCCCCGCTGTGGCTGGACTCTGTTCCCCTAGTCTCCAGATGCTGACTGACTCCAGCACCCAGCCTCACTGCTTCCCCATCCACTCCAGCACTGCTTTGCCCTGAACTTCTCGCTGCTCTTGGAAGCTGATGGCTATTTCCACATCTCTCTGACCTTTGTCCACAGAGCTTCTCTCACATGAAATGCTGGACCTCTTGTTACCCCTGCTGGATGCTGGCAAACTCCTGGTCTTCTTTATTATTATGAACAAATATCATACTCTCAGCAGAGCCTTCCCCAGCATTTCCAAGCAGAGTTAGTTGTTCTAGGCAGTTTGTGCAGACTCAGATCATTTCCATCAATCTCTGAAATATCACTTAAACCCACTTCCCTAGTATCAGTCTAGCATATTTGTCACATATTCTTTATAACCAAAGTGAGTGTCATTAAAAGGACTCACTGGATTTCATCATTTACTGGCTCTATGACCTTGGACAGATTATGTAAACTCTTCATACATCAATTTTTTCAACTGTAAAATGAGTTTGAAGAAAGCATACATTTCGTGGATATTTATAAGAATTAAATAAGTTAATAATCATTAAGGAAAAGTGTATGTTCTGCCCCTAGTAAGTACTTAATAAACGTTAGTTAACAACATCCATTTTTGTTGTTATACCAGGGCTCCATAAATGTGAACTGAATAAGCAAGAGGGGAAAAGACAGAGGAAAGGAAGAGAAGAAGGGAAGAAGGAAGAGACCCTTGACAGCACAGCTAAGAGCACAAGCTTCAGAGGCAGGCAGCCCGGGACCCTGGCCCTGCTCCTTGTGGGCTGGGTAATCCTGAGTGAGTTATTTAGCCTCCGTGTGTTTCAAGATGAATATGAGGACGCCACTGAATAGAACATGCAAAGCACTTAGTGGAGCACTTAGCCCACAGCAAGTAATGCTGAAGAAGAGAACATTTTGTGAAAAAGAAAAATCCTCTTCTTAATCTCATTTACTCGTTTTTAGGCAAAGGCCACTTAAACATTTTCTTAAACATCCTGCGTTTAACACACGGTAGGGTATTGCTGGAAGCCCAGGACTCCAAGGTGGTGGAGAGAGGCGGAGTATAAAAAGGTGTGGTTCACTCACATCCCCTTCTCTCTCTTGTCCCAACGCACTTAAGTATAATAGAAAAGTCTCCTCCAACACAGTCATCTCCAATGAATCTTAACTATTTGTTTTGTTTTTCAGCTACTTCCTCATGAGAACAGTATAAAGAATGGAAAGTAAACAGTTAAGTGAAAAAGACTAGCCAAGAAGCAATGAAGAAATTCCTAACAAAATCATACAGGTGCACAGCAGAAGAATTAGACACCTTGACCAAGTGGGATTTGTCAAAGGAATACAAGGTTGTTTTAGCTCCAGAAATCAAAAAGCCACATACTCATCTCAATAGACAAAGAAAATGCATTTGACAAAATTCAAAACACATTCATGATAAAAAAAAACTGTCACAAAGTTGAAATAGGAGACTGTTTCACCAGGATAAAGGGAATCTACAAAAAAACCCAACAGCTAACATCATACTTAATGGTAAAAGACTACATGTTTCCCGTTAAGATCCAGAGGAAAGAAAAGATGTCTGCTCTTGGCTTTGCTACTTAACATTATACTAGAAGTTCCAGCCAGTGCAATCAAGCAAAAAAAATGAAATAAAAGTTACCCAGATTGCAATGGAAGGAGTAGAACTGTCTTTGTATAGAGCTGATGTGAGCCGGTATGTAAAAAACCCTAAGGAGTCCATCAGTAAATATTACAAATAATAAACAAGTTCAGCTAGTTCACATGACCAAAGAGCAATTACATTGATATACAAAAATCAACTGTATTTGTATAAGCATTGAACAACCTGAAAATAAATAAAGAAAACAATTCAATTCACAGTATCAAAAGAACTAAATACTTAAGAAAACTGTCAGTGAAAGACATTTAAGACTGTATACTTACAACTACAAAACATTGTTTAAATAAAGATCTAAAAATAAAAAACAACATATGTTGCTCATGTATTGGAAGACTCAATATTGTTACAATGGAAATTCTACCCAAATTGATCTATAGATTCAATTCAATCCCTCTCAGATTCCTAGCTGTCTTTTTACAGAAACTGAAACAGCTAAATGTTGAAAAATCAAAACGAAGTTGGAGGACTTAGACTTACCAACATGCAAATTTACTAGAAAGCTATGCTAGTCAGGACAGTGAGGTACTGGTGTAAGGACTGATAAATAAGTCAGCGGAATAGAGGGCCCAAAATAAACCCTTACGTTTTCAGTCAACTGATTTCCAACAAAAATGCAAAGAAAATTCAATAAGACAGAAAATTTTCTCAACAATTGTTGTTGGTCCAATTGAATATTCATCCACAGAAAGATTAATCTGGACACCTACCTCATGCCATACTTGAACACTAACTCAAAACTGATCAAAGACCAAAGTGTAAGATCTAAAACTATTAGAAAAAAAAAAAACAAGAAAAATCTTCATGAAGGCAATGATTTCTTAGATACAACACAAAACCACAAGCAAGGGGAAAAATTGATAAACATCAATTTAAAACTTGTGATTCAAAGTACACTATGAAGAAAGTGAGAAGACATGCACATAATGGGAGAAACTATTTGCAAACTGTGTATCTGATAAGGCACTTCTATCTAGGGTATAAAAAATTTTTACAACTCAATAGTAAATAGGCAAACAACCTAATTTTTAAATGGGCCAAGTATTTGAATACACATTCTTCCAAAGATAAACAGCCAATAAGCACATGAAAAAATGCTCAACATTATCACTCACTAGCAAATACAAATCAAAACAGGAAGACACCATTTCACACCCAGTAGGATGGTTAGAATCTAAAAGTCAGATAACAAAAAGTGTTGGCAAGGATGTGAAAAAACTGGAATCCTCATACACTGCTGGTGAAATATAAAATAGCACAACCACTTTGGAAAACAGTTTAATGGTTTCTTAAAAGTTAAACGTATACTTACCTTATGATCCAGCAATTCCACTCCTGGGTATAGTCCAAAAGGAATGAAGACACACGTCTAAAAAACAAACAGAAAACCTTGAACATGAATGATCAATGATCATAGCAGCATTATTCGTAATAGGCAAGAAGTGAAAAAAAAACAATCCAAAGGTCACTGCACAGTTTTATTATGGATTTGTTAATCCAGCTAATTTAAATGTCAGCTTCTCTTGCATTTTACATTTGTCTCTGAACACTCCAGATAGTCAACATTTTATATTCTAAGATGAGACTTCAATTTTACCGACTTTGCTATTTTTTGCAGCCTTACGTCCTTCCCCTGTCCTTCCCTTCCCCAAGCCCTGCCTGTTATAGTCCTTAAACAAAAGCACATACTCTTGCTAGGAAACAGTTGGAGCAAGCTGTCTTGGATCTGGTCTAAAATATTTGACAGTTTTCCGGGAGTTAGGTCAAGTTGATCTTTCAGCAAAACTATTTTTACCGAATAGGTTTTCAAGGAATTGGTGTTTTGGTGAGTTGTCTTTTGGCAAATGGGTTTTCAGTAAATTGACTGAGAGCCAGGGAACAACTCGATTCTCCTGTATTCTCTGCCTCCTCACAGCTTCATTCTTTGTTCACATAAACGAGCCCATTGACAGTCACATGTTTTCATTGTTTGGGCCTCTTAGGACCTTCTAGCCTTTGAGACCTAAAGCTTGTCAATTTAGATTTGTCCACCTGACTGTGGAGCACAACCAAGTTGAAGAGTATAAACCAGGTAGTGTGGACTAGCTGTCCCCCTTCCCTTTTTTTTTTCCAATAACCATGAAATCCTTTCTTTAAAAGTATCCAGAGGCATTCAATGTATAAAAGAGATAAAAAGAAGATAAGCTCTTGCTGATGTAGGAGCCATTAAGCTTCCTCCGATGACCTCCCCCTAGGTGCATACCCATTTCTCTATCAGCCTCTGAGTTCCTGGAAGGGGACCTGGCATTCTACAAAATAGTTTTAAAATTACTAGTTTCATCCAATCATGTCTTTTCACGGATCAGAAAGCAGGCAGAAAGTCCCAGTGATTTTAGTCAAATTCAAAAGGAAGAATGAAAAAATGATAGGATATTAACTACCCCACTACCACCACCACCACCAGAATGTGAATTAACTGTAGTCTAATTCCCGCTGTCTGGTATAGAAATCTTTCCCGTATCCAAATGGATCTTCCCAAACCAACAGCAGAAAGGACATGGATTTCTACTCTGTCCTATCAAATTCCAGTTCTCTCTCTTCCTATCTGTGTAAATTTGGGCTGTCTCGTAACCTATCTGAGCCTCAGTTTTCATCTGTAATGAATGGATTAAACTATGCTGCTGCGATGATTAAATGAGCTAACAGATGTAGATGTTTAGACATAGTAGGTGCATGTCACATCCTTGCCCTTCTCCTTGCCGCCTACCTTCCCCTCAGCTCTGCACAGGACCTAGGGATTTGAATGCTGTGTCTATCTTTCAAATGCATTCCTCCTCAAAAGCGTCACCAACACTCAAAATAATCTGTGACCACAAGTCCAAATAAAGTTCACATTGATCAGTCAATTAAAACCCACAAAGTAAATAAATGCTATAGAGAAGCAGCCCTTTAAGCTGAAAATAGTAAAAACCCATATAAATTTGCACCAGAAATATCACTTCCCTTTAGACATTTCTCAAATCATCTGTCAACCTCCTCTAGGCACTTTACAGTCTTTTCTCCGGAATCCTGTTGGAAGTTTCCTATGGGCTTAAAGGAGATGCACGAACCAGTAACTTTTCTAGAAGTGCCCTGACTTAGCTGCTCTCCAACATGCAGGCTCTCAGGGGAAATACTGCTGAAGGCCTGCCCGCCTCTCCAATTCCTAAGGCCAGGTATTCCTGGAGAGCTAAATAACGTGCCAATGGAAGACTTCCAGAGAAAATTTGGAAATGAAACTCTCAGGATTTTCCTGGAATTAACATTAAGTCTCCAGTTGGAGGGACTAGAGGAAGAGGGGTAAGAAGAGAAATATATGCATTAAAAATACTGGGGAGCAAAAGAGAAGTCTCTAAAATCTGATTTGCCCTGTATTCCTAAGGGCTGAGAGGTGAGACACCACAGATTGGTGAGAATGACCTTAGAGGTCAGAACAGCCCAAGTTGCTTCACCAGGGGCAGCCTCGTAGCTGCCTTTTGTTGAAAATCTTTTATATAACAGGTAATTATTTATATATATATATATATATATATACACATATATATATATATATACACACACACACAATTATTGTTGAACCTTAGAGCTTTAAGACTTCTTAATCTTGAAGGAAGAATAAAATTTTACATTTGACCAAAATAGTGACAATTTTATCCCAATAATAAGATACAAAATATCCCATTGGGGTCACTCTGATTGCCTTTCAGCACTCCGGAAATGCCTCTCCTTAAAACCTGTCATTCACCATTGATTTATACTATCAACCAAACTCCTTTCAATGGCTAACAAGCCCAACGTGATTTCAGTCCTGTTACTTGAACTGCCTCCGACTTCCTGCTGGCCCCTCCTCCAACACTGTATGCTCCAGGTATACATAACCATATGTTTCCTCTCCTTGGCCCTCTCCTATTTCGTCTTCCTCAACTCTCAAACATTTTCTCCCTCTCCCTCTCCCTCTCTCTCCCCTCTACTCCGTCACACTACTTCATTTATTGCTCAGGAAAGTTGCTGATGAAATATTTCTCACCAAGTCATGCATAATTGGTTTAATGTCTTAGTCTCCCAAGAGCATTTGCATTTTAATAGAGGACAATATTTTATTAGCATTAATGTTAATTATTAAGTAAAATAGCTTTCAGTTTTATAGTACTTTAGCATTTACAAGCCACATTTACATACAGTATCAAATCTGTACTCACAGAGGTGAAGAGAGGACCATGTTTTTATTGAAAGAAAAAAGTTACCTTGAATTACATTTTCTTCCTGTAGTGTGACTCTTCCCCTTACTTGGGGGGGAAAGGGTACTTCAGTTAACATGCTAAATGCAAACAATGAACAATGCTAAACCCTAGACTATCTGCACAATTAGGAAAGGTTGTGATTTCTACATTTTAATAGGAATCTTTTATTTTGTTATAATTAATAATGCTCATTGTGAGAAATTTTAAAAGTTAAATTTTCCCTCAAAAGAGAATTCCTGACAAGAATATTCTCTTATTGGAAGAACAATCAGTTATCATAAATAAGGGTAGAATTCCATTCAGAATCATACTGGAAACACAAAACTAGGATATAAGGACATTTGGCCAGCCTCCAGTTTTGGTCTTTCCTTTGCCCTCCCTTACACTTGGAAATCCCTGTAGGGAAAAACACGGTAGTCTTCTTTTCAGTCTTCTGAAATCAGTTATTGAACACTTTGTATAAAAGGAGTGATGAAGAGGAATTTTGCAAATCTTAATCAAATGGCAATGGCCAAGTTGCAACGAACTGAGAGAACAGAAGTGGGAAAATTTGGTCAGAACTCTCAATAAGATTTAAGGTCCAACCCAGGGTTACAGCAAGGGAGATGGAAAGAAAGTGAAATGTGTGGATGGAACACAAATGTATCTCC
The DNA here is from genome assembly GCF_009834535.1 of Camelus ferus. Taxonomy (NCBI): domain Eukaryota; kingdom Metazoa; phylum Chordata; class Mammalia; order Artiodactyla; family Camelidae; genus Camelus; species Camelus ferus. The sequence goes on along the minus strand of NC_045720.1, from coordinate 9,409,358 downwards.
CTGTATCTCCAGTATTGTTTGAAGTGTTATCTTGCTGCCATGAGGTGACAGTCTCAAGTCCCATTATTAATTCTGCCAAGCAGCTCAAGAAGGAAAAGCCACATTCAAATACGGTGATATAATGAGAGCGTCTCCTTTTTTGTATATATAAAATGTCCAGTATTCATTCTATAATTACTAAGAAGAATAAGAAACAGGATTGAGGAAGAAAAGAAACTGACAATAGAAACAAATACACAGGTGACCCACTTACTGGATTTGACAGACATGGACCTAAAAAAAACTGTGTTAATGTTCTCAAGAATATAGATGACAGGATATAGAACACTATCATACAGTTGGAATCTTTAAGGATCAAATGGAAATCCTAGAAGTAAACAATACAGTATCTAAAATTGGAAATTCAATAGATAGTTACAATGGATTGCATGCAGCTCATAAAAGGATGAGTGAACTACAAGAGGTAGTAGTAGAAATTATCCAGCCCGAAGCACAGAGGGACAAATATGTTTAAAATACCAAAAAATAAAAAAAAGCATAAGATATAGATGACAACAGTGAAAACTACATAAGTATAATTGAAATTCCACAAAAGGAAGAAAAAAGTATTGCTGACAATTATGCAAATTTCAGGTGTACGTGGAACACTTACCAGAAGTGACCATATACTATGCTATAAAGCAAGCTTCAATACAAATCATTTGAAATACATTTTATGATGGCACTGGATATAAAATTCCACAATAGGCAACTAGAAAATTCTCAAATGTTTGAAAATTAGACAAGATACTGCTAAATAACAGTCAATGACAAATCAGATTGGATATTAGAAAATACGTTAACTGAGTGATATTAAAAATTTGACATTTTAAAACTTGTGGCATTTAGCTTACACATGTTAGAAAAGAAGAAAAGCTGAAAAATCTATTCACCTCGATAATTTTACATCTTTAAAAGAAGAACAAATTAAACCCAAGCAGAAGGATGAGAATTAGGATAATAGAATTAGTGAAATACAAATCATGGAATACAGAAATCAATAAATTCAGAAGTTAATTCTTTGAAATAACTAGTAAGTTGAGTAATCTATAGCAAGAGAGAGAATAGACAGAGAAAATAACCAATATAAGGAATGAAAATATAGATACTGCTTTACATCTAAAGATATTAAAATACAATACAAATAAAATACAATAAAATAATTTTGTATTAATTTTGAAATTTGGACAAAATGAGTAATTTCTAAAGAATACAAATTACCAAAATAAACACAATGAAATAGAAAGTATGAATACTATATTAAACAAATTGAACTTGTAATTTTAAATATTTTCACAAAGAAATCTATAGTCTCTGATGATCACGTCTGAATTCTTTTGGTACTTAAAAAAGAAATAACACCAGCATCACACAAACTCTTTCAAAGGAAAAAAAAAAAATGAGAACACAATTCCAAACCTATTTTGAACGACCAGTATAACTTGATCTTCAAATCTAACAAGCATATTGAAACAAGGTAATATTATAGATAATTATGTCTCGAGAACACACACAAAAAAATCCTAATTATTATTTCACATTCAGAAATAATGAAAATTATACAACCAAATTTACTTATTCCAGAAATGTAGCTGAGGTAGTTCATACTTACTACTTGATAAAATAAGAGAAAAATCATGTAGCCATCTTTATAGATACCATAAAATGATTTTTTTAAACTTAGTAAACTAGCAATACAAAAGATCTTTCTTAATCTGATGAAGAGTATTATATAACACCGACAAATATCTCTGTCTCAATGATCTGAAAAAAAAACCTACAGCAGATATCATATTAAGGATGGGATATTGAAATATAGCCCTCAGACACTGAAAAAGAGACAAAGATACCCACGATCAATACTTCTATTCAACCTTGTGCTGGAAGCCCTAGCCAGTGTAAAAAAAGAAAGAAAAGAAAATGGATGATGTAAGGTTGATAAGGTGGAAATAATATGACCATTCATTGACATTGTGATTTAAACATTGAGAATCCAGAAGATCCTACAACCTATTGAAATAAATCATTTTGTTAAATGATTAAAAACCCTAAAGATACCATTTGTTTAAAAAAAATCAAACAGCATCACATATCTGGCAATAAAACTGACTAACGGTATGGAAGACTTGTACACTGAAAACTACAAAATATTATTTAGAGAAACTCAAAAAGACCTAAGAAAATAGAGGGAAAGACTATGGTGATGGGTCAGAACACTCAATATGTCCACACGTCAATTTCTTCCAGACTGACTTTACATATTCTTTGCAATCCCTATCAAAACCCCAGGTTTGTTTCATGAATATTAACCAGCTGATTCTAATACTTACAGAAAATAAAAAGGGTCAGAAAAAGCCAAGATGATCTTGAAGAGCAATTTCATGACCAGATATCAAGATTTATTATGGTGTTATGGGTAATTAGGGCCGTGCAGACAGATAATAGACCAATGAAACAGAAAATGGGATACAGAAACAGAATCACACATGTAGTCATTCATAACAAAGGTGACACTGCAGTTAAGTAGAGAGAGAATGGTCTCTTTAATACATGTTGCTGTAATAATCCTGGCTCCCTATTTTAAACAGACACAAAAATCCCAAATAGAGTATATATCTAGACAAAAATGGTAAAACAATAGAGCTTCTACAAAATACCCTCGAGGAATATCTTGATATTTTCAAGTACGCAAAAATGTATTAAACAGGACATAACATGCAAACAATTAACCACATAGGGAAAGTTTGACAAATTAAAATTTTAAATCTTTTCATCAAAAGAAATAATAGTATGAGGAGGCAAGCCACAATGTGGGAGAAGACATTTGAAATTCATGAGCCTGACAAAGAACTCAATTCTGGATTTTAGAAAGAACTCCTTCAATCAATAAGTAAAAGCCAAGTAATAGCATTTGAAAAATGAGTAAAATATTAAACAGGCACTTCACAAAGAAGGATTCCCAAGTGGCTAATAAACATATGAAAAGGTGATCAGAATCACTAGTCATTAGGACTATGTAAATTTAAGTTACAATGTGATACCATCACAGGGTCACCGGAATGCCTAAAACAAAAACACACCCCTAGTACTATGTAGCATTAATGAGGCTGTGGAGCCATCAGAACACTTCTGCTCCGCTGGCAGGACCACAGCTTGGTCCAACTTTAGAAAACCACTTGATGGGATCTCCCAAAGTCAAACACACACGTACCTCTGATGATGCAGCATTTTCCACTCCTAGGTATAAACCAAACGAAAATGAATACGTAAGCGTCCTAAAAAATGTGAACAAGAATGTCTGTATCTTGACATATTCATAATTGTGAACATTGGAAACAAATGTCCTCGGCAGAATGTCTACAGCCTTAAGTGAGCAGGCCGTGGGGCCCAAGCCCAAGTTCACAATAGCTCGCACCTGGTAAGAGGTAAATGTACGCATGCGCCAGTAGCGTGAGTCAGCATTATGAACACCACGCATGCGCCACTAACATTATAAAAGGACAAGCGCGTACACTTGAGCGCCGGGCGTGCCACCCACTTGTGCGGCAGGAATGTGGAGTTTCGCCCCACGTCAGCTCCTCGCACCTTCTTCCATTTGGGGCAGCTCACCTCCTGGAATAACCTCTCCAGCCTCCCGCAGTTGACACGGAATAAGAACTTTTATATTCATATAATGAAACAATATACATACAGAAAGGAGGATGGACAAACCATGGCTACACACAAGCGCATGACTAATTCTCACAAGCAGAACGTTGAACAAGAGACCAGACACAAAAGAGTATGTGTTCTATGATTCTGTTTATATCGAGTTCAAAACAATTAGAAGTCAGGGTAGTCATTCCCCTGGGGTATGTAGTGATGGCAAGGGAGTATGAGGGGTCATCTGGAGGTTTGGTCACACGTTTCTTGAATTAGGTGCTAGGTACTAGGGAGGGTTCATTTATTTTTGAAAATTCGTCAAGCTGTACTTTTATGATTTGTGTCCTTTTCTGATGTTCTCTATAATAGGTTTGTTCATTAAGAGGCTTACTTATAAGAAGTTCGTGTGGCATTCCAAAATCTTGCCAAGTCAACTTTCCAGTCCCTGGGATTATTTAATAGTTCTCCCTGTCTTTTGGCTTTCTGGACCCAATTTCAAGATGTTGCGGGTGGGAATTCACCACACCAACAATTCTCGGGACACCAGCTGGGTTGTCCTACAAGTCAACTCAATTCAGACACTACCTACCCAGAAATAGCATCAGATTCCATAGGTTAAGGGTTCAGTCCTGTGAGATGGCCCCTTACCCATTTCAGACACCAGTGGCAAACTCAGGTGATAACCTGAGCGTCTCACCAACTGGCTTTCCACAACCTCCTCCTTGGGTTCAATTAATTTGCTAGAGTGGCTCACAGAACTCAGAGAAACATTTAACTCACTCGATTCCTGGTTTAAGAATATAACTCAAGAACAGCCAGATGGAAAAGATGCACGGGACAAGCTGTGGGGAAAGGGCAGACAGCGTCCACCTTCTCCAGGTGTGCCACTCTCCCAGCACCTCCACACGTTCACCAAACTGGAAGCTCTCCGAACCCCATCCTTCTGGGGTTTTATGGGGCTTCATTACATAATAGATTAACTCACTGGCCATTAGTGACTGATTCAACCTCTAGCCCCTCTAACCTCCCCGGAACTCAGGGGATGGGGCTGAAAGTTACAACCTCCTTAATGGGCTGCCCTCACAGGCCTGCCAGATTTTGCAGGTGCCCAGCCTCGAGACTGAAGAAACAGCCTGGATACAGTGACAAAGACATCAACGGTTTATTGAAAAGAGGACTCTTACAAGTCTGAAGCAAAGTCCTGGAGTGACACCCCGCTGTGCACAGCAGACAATAGGCAGGACCCGGCGGCAGTCTTCACTGCTCACTACTGGGGGAGAAGGAGGCTACCATTTATAGGAGGAACTGACGTCAGGTTAGCTCATTAGTTACCAGGGAAACCAGCGGGGGAGGCGGGAGCAAGCAGGTAGGTAGTTACTGACTGATTAAGCCCTGTGATTAAGAAGATTGGATAGTCATGTGAGTAGTTAGTAGGTGAAGCAGGCATTAGCTGAGCAGGAGACGTACAGAGAACAAGAGAACTGCCATCTTGAGTGGCCTGACCATAAACGCTTATTCATAGCTGGTTCCTTTGGCAGCCAGCTCCCAAAAGTCACCTATTAACATAAACCCAATTGTGGCGGAAAGGCACTGTTATGAAATTCAAGACACCTGTTTCACCTTTGTGACTCTGAAGTTTTCAGGCAACCAAGGACAAGACAGTAAATACTATAATGAAAGCTATTCCCATTTCTTTTATCACTCAGAAATTCCAAGGGTTTTGAGAGCCGGGAAATGTGGATGAAGACCAAATATATATGAGACATATATTTTGGTTATCTGAATGACCAAGTGTATGCATATATGTATTTCTTATAAATCACAATATTGTACCCCATTTTAAAATATTGCTTACCTGAGACACTCCCCCTAACTAAATGCCTAATATGGTCTTGTGCTATTGAACAAAATTGTCAGGTTTTTGCTAAAGAATAGACATGTATCCACCTAGAACAGATGGAGATGAACATATCAAATACCACGTACATTTCAAATATTATAAGACAGTGTAAGACTTTTTAAAAAATAAGACTTAATAAAAGATTGCAACTAATAATAAAAATATTAGAAAATTAAGAACAACACACAGAAAATTCTTGAAATTTTTTCCCTGAGTCATATGCCAGGGACTTTCAGATTCAACTCTCCAAATTAAACACTGGACCCAGCTAAAAATTTCAAAAGGAAAAAACACAATACAGTCACCAAATCATCTCTTCTGCTCATTAACTGGCGAGTCCTCAATTGTAAACGGCTCAGTTCCTGAACAGGTGCTACCCGTTAGCCAACCAGCCAGCAGGTGAAAGCATTAGCTATTGTCTGCACCTAAGCCACAACATGAGCACTAAATTCCCCTTCTACGTGAAATCCTGCCACAACCTCTACCCCAATGGGCCATCCTAAACACAGCTGTTTGATGTCCCAAGCAGATGTGGACCCCAGGAACCTCAGTGTGGAGACGATTCCAAATGTATGTCTGCCTTCAGCTCCTGGTCTCCAAACCTCCCCCCTGCAACAGATCCCAGTCTGGAAACAAGGCAATTATTTTTTCTAGTGGGGGTTGCCAAGAGGAGAGGAAGCAAGCTGGGAAGGAGAAGGGGAGCTAGGGGATGGGAAACCAACAGAATGTGGTTCGTTTTCAGGAAGCTGCTTGGCTGGATCTTTCAGAGCAGCTCACATTTTTTTCAAGATTCATTTTCTTTGAGGTCCCCCGCTCCGGATACCCAAGTGCCCTCCTTTCAGCTGTGGCCCTTGCATCACCACCAGCTAGGGGAAGGAGCCGTGGCATGGCCGCAGCCACCGTTCTCTTGGATAAGCTTTACCGTAATCTTCATAAACCTCAACGCTCAAGGTGCAGAGGGAGATGGGAGGAAATTTGTTTTTCCGTTGGTTTCTTTCTGACTTCTGTGGCTAATCGTTCCTAGAACAGGAAGCTGGAGAAATTTAGGTGGGAGACACTCTTCCGACCAGTCGGGTTTCCTCACCCTTCTAGGGTACAAACTGGTTAGGAAAAGCTTCGGGGTTACATAACCACCTTCCTTCAGGGAAGGTAAATGGGCTGCTTACCCCTGAGAATCATCCACCTCCAGCTGCCTCCCCACCCAGCAAGAAGCAGGGCAGGGGATCTCTTGTTGTTTCAGCACTGTTGCCAGCCTCATCTCAACACCCCAGTGGACCAGTCGGGCAGGATCAGCAAGTACTAATGCGTGACCCCCATTCTAGGTACTTGGGATGTGTCAGTAAACAAAGCAAAGAACGCTATCCTGGTGAACTCATGTGCCAGTGAAGGGAGACAGATGAACAATAGTAAATAAGCAAATGAAAAGTGTGCGGGAAGGTGATAAGTGAAATCAACAAAGGCAGAACAAGTGCAGAGTAATGGAGGAGGGGAAGTGAGCAATTTTAAACAACGTTCAGAATATGAAAAGATGACACGAGCAAAGCCCTGAAGAAGATAATGGGTGTCAGTTATGTGAACATCTGGAGGAAAAGCAAAGGTCTAAGCTAGGAGTGTTCCCAGTGTGTTTAAGGGACAAGGAAAGTGGCCAGGGTGGGAGGAGCAAAGTGAGAAAGGGAGAGACGAGTGGGAGGTGCTGTCTGAGAAATACCCGCCGGAGCAGGTCGGGTTTTGCAGGTGATTGACAGGATTTGAACTTTTAGAATAAATGAAATGGGAGCCAGCGCGGCTCGGAGCAAAGCAGTGGCAGAATCAGACCATTCTCCACCATGCTCACTCTGGAGTGAGGAGAAACACAGAGCTGTCCGCCTCCATTGGAGGCCCCGACAAGCTTCCGGGTCAAGTCAGATGACCTCCAGGCCCACCTCATCCCGGCCCTGGGGGAGGTGGGGGAGGGCAGGGAGGCCAACAGCCTATGTGCTTGACAACACGGTTTCAATCATTCAAGTGACCCATCAAGAGTTAAGAAGGTCATATTTAGTTTATTTTCCTGCAGAAGGAATGGCTTTATTTTGAGTTCCTCCCCTTTCCTTTCTTCAAACATCCTTGTGACCAGAGACAGATTCTGAGGATGCAGTGGATGCCCTCAGAACACAGCAAAAGCTAAATGACTACTCCGGACCCAGGTGCCACTGATACACGCTCTGACTCTCTGAGCTGGCCGCCCATAATGCTTCATGGAATGCAATCTTAAAAAAAAAAAACCATGACACAGTGAACACACCATTATCTCAGTGATGTGAAAAGCCTGGGGGAATTCTTTCAAGGCTATCAGTCAGTTCACTGCGAGCAGGAACACCAGCCTCTCTGACAAAAGGAACTGCTGTTTGTCGCCCTGAAGGCATGAAACCAGAGGGAGAAAGTCCTACTGAAACACTCCAAGCAAACTATACGATGGCTGTGCTACTGTCACCCCAAGATGCTGACAAATACTAACAAGAAGGTGAGGACAGAGGTAGTGCATGGAGATCAGCCCAGTGAGAGTCATGTGTTGAATTTTGGATCAAGAAAGCCATTGAGACATAGAAAACAAATTTACGGTTACGGTGAGGGAAAAGGGGTAAGAAGGGATAAATAGAGAGTTCGAGATTTGCAGACACTAACTACTATATACAAAACAGATAAACAACAAGTTTCTACTGTACAGCACAGGGAACTATATTCAATATCTTGTAGTAACCTATAATGAAAAAGGATGTGAAAAGGAATATATTTATGTATATGTATGACTGAAACATTATGCTGTACACCAGAAATTGGCACAACATTGTAAACTGACTATACTTCAATTTTTAAAAAAGAAAAGAAAATAATTTAGAGATTGACCAGTCCTGATGTTAACCTGTGGGCCACAGGTTGAAATCCAACTGGCTTATGTTTTGTTTGAAATATACAGCTTTTTAAGAAAAAAAATTTTTACGTAGTTGCAGGACATATCAGACACACAGAGAAATGTTATTTCTTGCTTCTCTTTAAAAATCTAACTTTCTGGCCATGTTGAGTCTATCTGGCAACACCAAGTCTGTCTGTATTCTAAGGTGGCTGGAGCTTAACAGTGGCTCTCTGCACAAATCAGGTAGATGGTCCCTAGTTCACTGCAGGTCCCACCACGTACTGTTACTTATTTCTGGCCCATGTCACTTATTATAGCTCTAAAGTTGCCAAGCCCTCATCTGATCTTATTCTTTTCATGTAAAATATAGAAAATTGAGGCCTAGAATGACAGAGATGGCAGAGTCTTCAGTCTTAAAATCAGAATCTGTGCCTCCCAGCCACCCCCATAAATGCAAAGGCTGAAAACGAAACGTCAAGGAATTAATTGTGCAAAGGCCTGTGCCTCCCCCTAAGGCAACCTGGTGGCCAAGCCGCCATGATACTCTGGGCTCAGGTTCCTGGTTATGTTTCAGAATTATTTTTAGTTTGGCTTTGATTCTGGTTCCCTTGGTACCCACACTGAGCTGCATTTGTGGCCAAAGGCTTGAACAAGCAAACAGGGTTCATGACCCTAGGCTTCACCGGAGTTTGGTTGGAAACCATAAAACCACCAGGTTTCACTGGAAGCTGCTGGAAACCTCTTGTCCTACCTGGTGAGTGGCGTTTAGACTTTGGATTGGAGTTGAAATGAGTCTGCCTGCCACTCTCCCTCTCTGAGACTGTGGCCTGGGCTGATCTGGGGCCAAATGGTGAACTATATTAAAGAAACCTGTGTCTGGGACCCGGCAGCATTATTCTCTGTGCTCTCCCTGTTTGGTTCATGCCTCCATACCCGTTTTTGGACTTGCAAAAGCCCAGGCTGTTCCATTTCTTGCCCACTCTCACAGTCTCCAGGAAAGATCTAGAACTGTGCGTGATAACTTGCTGCCTGTCCCAGGGAAGTTCCAGCATTAGGTTTTGCTGGACCAGGAGAGGATAAGAGCCCCATGAATCACAAGAAGGCAAAAGAGGGATCTGGGCAAACAGGAAGCTTTCTTACACATTCATTCACTCATTCATATAAACAACCCTCATTGAGTACCTACTGGGCTGAGTGTTTAGAAGATATAAATGTCACTAACATACCTGCCCTATCTTCAGGGACCTCACAAAACCAAATCCTGACCTCCCAGTGTAACACAAGTGACGGCGGAGGAGATTCTCTGGAGCCTCAGTTTCCTTGTTTGTAACAGAAGGACTCCATTAGCTCCTACACTGACCAGCTGTGATGAACACATGGGACAAATGGATGCTGACCTCCTCTGCAAAACACGAAGCACAACTTCAGCACCTGATTACCATCTCATACTACTTATGCTCAAGGATTTGAACCATTGCAGACCAGGCTTTTAAGTAAATAAATACAAAAGGAGGGTCTTTTCCTTGCAGTCAAAAGCTAACAAATGTAGAAAGAATAATTGAACTAGAAAACCATCATTTGGCAATAATTGTAATAATAATCAAGTCAGGCAAGAATCATCGATGTGTGATAAAGCTAGCGGCTTAGGGTGTGAAGTGTAAAAGAATGTCTACAAAATAAAGTATCTCCTGACAAGATACTCTCTCATTAAGGAGAAAGACAGTCACCTTACAGAAGAGGAAGCTGGCAGGCACCACCGTCATCAAACATCAGCAGTAACGGGAGAAACTGGCATCACATGCCTCCTGATACAAAGCCTGGAAAAAGGCATCACTTCTATGATGCTTCAGTTGAAGACGCATGACCTGAATCTCACCATGAGGAGACATTAGAGAAATCCAGACTGAGGGACATTCTGCAAAATACCTGACCTGCACTTTTCTAAACTGCCATTGTCATCAAAGACAGATGGAGGAGGGGCTCCACAAGAAAGGAGGCTCAAGAGACACAAGTTCAAAGCGTGAGCTAGTGTTTTCTTTTGCTACACAGCATAGCATTGGGATAGCTGGTGAATCTGGACAAGGTCTAAACGTTAGGTAATCGTTCTGTATTAGTGTTAATTTCCTAGTTTTGATGGTTATGCTATGGCAATGTGAAAGAATGCGTCTGTTTTTAGAAAATACACACAGAGGTATTTAGGGGTTAAGGGCAGCATTGCTGAAATTACTCTCAAATAATTTACGAAAACAGAGAGAGAGAGAGTAACCAAAGTTGGTAGAATTATTAACACTGGGGGATTCCTTGTACTGTTCTACAGAGAGGTCTGGCTGCATTTTCTGGAAACCCCAGATGCCAAACGTGTTTCACCCATTTTTCATCCCTGTTGTCAGGGCTTCTGATATTCATGACAAGATGGGAGATAATGCTACTAAGTGAGCCTATTTTTTCGGGGATGGTTTCCATAACTCCCCACCCACACCACTGAGCAACGCCATTACGAGTAGCTATCATTACTAAGCCAGCTGGGGTCTTAAAAATTTATCTCCTGGAACCCACAGTCCAGCACCATCTCTTCCATTCCTGATGGAAGGCAGAAGGCTATCTCTACTGCCGCGTGTCCTGCCAGCACACATAGATCATGCAGAAACCAGGTGGCAGTTTGGTCCCCGGTGCTATTCACACCATCTGATGGCTGTTTGTTGTGCTGGATTCTTTACATGCCACGCGGGCCAGGTGGTCAGCTCCTATCCATTCTGGTAAAACCACTGGTAAAAATCAACCCAAACCTGGAGGCTTTGCACTTTGGGGAGTCATGAAATGGCCAGCCCCGGAAAGTGGGTCCAATATAACCCAACACCCCCACAGTGACTCAAGGACTAAACAGGGCAATAGGAATAAGACTGTTCTCTCCCTACACCTGGTTAGGACAATCTAGAGAAAGTGCAAGAGTGCCCCCTTCTGCCCAGAGCTGGAATCGTTCTCATTGGCCCTTCACACATTTCCGTCTCAAGAGGATTTAAAATCATGCCTTCCAGATAAAAACGCGATTCCAAGGCTCACCTCTTTTAAACACTATGCTACAGTTATCGCCTAAATCAGCACTTCTCATCCAAAATAAGATCTCACCTTTATTATGTCATTTTAACCCTTCAGTGACCTCAAGAGTCCAGCAGAGCAGTGATCATTACATCCCCTAACAAGTTATTTGAAACAGTAAAGTTACTTACGCAAGGTCAGAAAGACTCTCCTCCAAGTCTCCATGTTTCAGATTCAGTGGCTGCGAAGAATGGCTTCTAAATTCTCCTGTACCCCCGCCCAATAATATAGATGAGATTCTGTGATTCTGGGTCACCCTTTTTTTTTTTTTAATTAATTAATTAATTATACTTTATTGGGGAGAGTTAGGTATTTATTTACTTATTTATTTGGAGCTACTGAGGATTGAACTCAGGACTGCATGCATGCTAAGCACACACTCTACCACTGAGCTATATCCTCAACCCCTCTGGGTCATCCTTGATGGAACAAAGACTGAGGAAGAGTGGAAAACTGCCATTAGGGACGGCCCACAATGACTGAAGTCATCATACATCAAAAATACAAACTCTGTTCATTTTCCTGTTGGGATGTGACCTGCCCGAGGTTACCCTCTTGGTTTCCCAGGAGCCCGCGATTCCACTCCCTCCTCCTCAGTGACAGCTGCCACAGTGGAAATGGCTATCAAATTTGAAGAGAAAATTCACTAGAGCTGTGCTGTGTAGAGCATAGGTCCAGCTAACAGACATGCCTAGCTACTCAAACATGTCTACACAGACACAGATAAAGGTCTAGAAAGATGCACACCAAAACGTTCAAATTGTTTCCTCTGAGAAAAGTTTGGGGTGGGAGAAGACAGCCCAAAGGAAACTTTTCTGTCTTACTTGTAATATTTTATTATATAAGAATGTATTTATGTGTTAGATATGCAAGTGAACATTAATTTTTCTCCAAATTCAAGACATTCCTACTGGACACCTCAAATATCAACTGGGGGACATGAGGACAGCTTTTGTTTTTCCCAGACTAACCACAGCCACGGTTAGAACCTACCCAGGTGGAACCTTTAGCTGCTCAGTCAGTTGGCAGGATTCTAGGAAAGTGGACCCAACTATCAGTCAGAGTGTGGGACCAGAAAATGACTCTGAAGGCCCTTCCCTTAGCTAAGCATGCTAAGCACGTATCAGTGCACCGCGCACCGTGGAAGGCCTGGTTCAGACTGGGTGGGAGAGCCGTCCACCCTTAATTGCCACCCCATAGGCTCACCCCCCACAACGCGCATGTGCGTATGCCCCCATAGTTCTCAAGCTCCCAACTAGGGGCGGTGAAATGAGTCAGCTCCAGATGGACACATGTTCTCATATTCTCCGGTCAAGGTTTCCAGTCTGGGGCGAGTGGAAGGAATCAGAATCTAATGTGAAAGCACATTAATAAATGTGTGGTTCTCCCCTGAGTGAGACATTTATGTTGCCAGGATAGAAAATGGGCTTTCATGGCTGATGGGACAAGCAAAGTGGGTTCTCAGTGACTGCTGGCTGCATTTTTTGTCTTCTGGGTAGATGCAGATATTCAGATGCAGTGAGCCAGCTGTCTGGAATTACCTACACACAGCTGAAGATGGCTAGAGTCATTGTTCCTGTAGAAAGCGAAGAGGTCATGGTTTCATGTGGTGTACTGCATAAACAGAAAAATCTGAAGAACCAAGCTGGGACACTGCAGGGGCTGGCCCTCTATGGTAGGCAGAGGGTGGGGGCCTGCAGACCCTCCTCAAGTCAGGGACTGTTTGGTATGGAATTGCTCTAGTCAGTCACAGGATGAAGTCTCCATAGACTTAATGCTCTACAATGGCTGTGCTCACTGTGAAAAATAAAGTCAAGTTTGTTGTGGTGGTGGTTGTCCTCTTGAGGGTTTTGCATAAACAAGCCAAGAGGGTCTGTTTGTAGCTGATAATGGTATCAGAATAAAGAAATGTTTTGCTGAATAACTTTGAAGGAGTGATTATTTGGGCTAAAAAAATGAATTGAGAAGAAATGGGGAAAATACTACTCTTGGAAAATTGAAGACTAGAGTTTAACACTCAGCTCTACTACTTAACGAGTTGTGTGAACTTGAGCGATACGGTAAATGTCTGAGCTGCAGGTATCATCTATAAAATGGGTATAATGCTAACATGTAAGTAGTCAAGAGGTTGACATACAAAACCAACAAAATTGTTCTTATTAGCCCCAGATTACACATGAGAAAACTCAGAGTCAAAGGGTTCAATGGTTTACCAAGGACAGACAGCTAGGGTGTGCAGAGCCCAGTTTCAAACTCAGGTGTATGTTGTTACAGTACCTCCCATGCCACCTGCCTCTACTGTTGTGTGGGGTTTGATCATGTTTATTTGAACTCCATCCATCACTAGTCCCCTCTTCCAGCACCCACCTATATTACAGCACATATGGGTGCTCACTGCAAGTATTTCTTGAATGAACCAACAGAAGATTCAATGAGTGAGTGAGCTAAGAAACTACTGATTCATTTGCAAGTGTTAATAAACAGTTACATGCATGATATGAGGGATACGATTGTTTCTTGTTCATAAAGTCAAAAATATTTCTCCCCGTGTGATGGGGGTGTTTCAAAGGTTAGTGTGTGCATGTGTGTTTGCATCATTAACACCTAATGTGTGTGTCCAAGAGAGAGGGGATGACGGGAGAATAAGACTAAGACAAAAGCAATCGCCATTACATAGCGGCCCTCTCAGTATACGGTGGATACCAGGCACCTGTCTTTGGAGACACTGGAAGCTTCATGGATATTAGCCTTCCTCCATACCTCAGCTGATGGCCCTTACTTTGTGGGGCAGAGAGAATTGTCTTTGAGGGGCAAGACTAGCTCCTTCCTCCATCAGTGTTTGGTACTCAGGAAAGATCAGGTTTGAAATTGGATTCACCCTCTGCACTGCCAAGGTTCTGGCTCAGCGGGAACCGTCGGACAGCTTTGTGATCAGATGCCCGGTGTCATCAGATAACCTTTCATTACACAAGAAAGGCCACCGCTGCCTACCTCCACCTTACCACGCTGGAGAAAGGGGGTCTGCGGAATACTGAATTTCTAAGGCTGGCTCAGAAACGCAGCCTCCAAGACAACACTCAGCTGCTTTAAACCATGTGCGTTTTATGTTTTCTGCTATTTCCTCTTGGCTATAGTTTTCAGGCTGGACTGGAAAGTTTAGTGAAACTCATGGGTATTCAGGAGTCACAGGTCTGGTTTTTACTCCACCACTTCCCAGCTATGTGACCTGGACAAGTTCCTTGACCCCCTCTGAGCCTTAACTCCCTCATCTGTAAAATGGGAATAATGAAACTTAGAGGTTTAAATGAGTAGCCCATTTGATGCACAGAATGCTGATCAACTGGGAGGGTTCACTCAGCTGCAATATTATTAATAAAAGTATAGTTTTGACTATGTGAAAGGAGAGAGTGGATTTCATAGAAAACAGGTGACCATGAAATTATACTGCTCATTCAAGACCCAGCTTCCACATCATCTCCTTGGGACGCTTCCCCAGAGTGCCTGCAGGCGTAGCTGAGCAGGCCTGCCCTGAGCGCCACCCCCCACTGCCCCGGACTCTGTTTTACCCCGTGGAGCACGTGCATCTGCAACCATTTGTCTCCAATCCTCCAACCATGACCCCAAAGGTCAGGGTCATGATGCCTCATGAAACCATCTATCTCCGCCACTCAGCACAGATCATCCAATTAAAAATGCTTATTGAAATCATTGACTTGACATTGTAATAGCCGACACAAGACAACCATTTAATCACTGAACATTGCCCTAAATTGTCATACAAGGAAAGACTTTTGCGTGCCCTTTTTTAAAATGATGACATTGAGGCTCCGGCAGAGGAGGTGACTCTCCCAGGAATCGAGAGCTGGTGACCGAGCTCAGACTGGGTCTGGGGTTGCTGGGCTGCACCCCATAGGCCTGTAAGCCTTGTAGCTGCCCAGCCACAAGCCTGAGCTCTTCAGAAAGAGCCCAGCGACAGTGACAGAGACATCGATGGCTTCTTGGACAGGGGATCTTACAAGTCTGAAGCAGAAGACCCCGAGAGCGACTCCCCACTGTGTACAGGCAGGACACAAGCAGTCTTGACTGCTCCAAGGAGAAGGAGGCTACCATTTGTAGGCAAAATTGACGTCAGGTTGGCTCCTCAGTTACCAGGGAAACCAGTAGCTGGGGCAGAGGCAAGTGCATAGGTAGTTACTGATTAAGCCCTGTGATTAAGAGGGTTGGAGAGTCGTGTGAGTGAAGCAGGGGCTGGTCAAGCAGGGGACGGCAGAGAGCAGGAGAACAGCCACCTTGAACGACCTGCTTCCACCACCAAATATCTTCTAGAGGGGGTTGCCCAGTTACACTTGAATTTCAAATAAACAACAAATAATTTTTTAGCATAAGTATAGCCCCATGCAGTATTGAGGACATACATCTACTTTTTTTAAAAGTATTTATTTATCTGAAATTCAAATCTAACTGGGTGTCCTGTGTTTTTTAATGAATTTGGCAGCCCTACTCCCAGACTCCAACATGGACCTAACTCATCAGCCCACAGTCACCTGGCTGATGTGGCATTTTTATGAAAGTGATGTGGACAGAAAGGAAGAACGGTGTGACACTAAGTGGGGAGATCTGGAGTCCCCGAAGCCACAGGAGAGTTGCTCCAGGCACCTGAAGAAGAGGCATCTGGAAAGCTGTGACAGTAGCAGCACAGAGAGGGGAAATCAGGGCTTTGCAGTTAGAGCCAGAATCCCATCGAGACACTGCGCCTGCCCATCTGGAGGCTCGTAAAGCTGCACTAATGGCATCACGACCTCACAGAGTCATCACAGTGCTCAAGTGAGATAATGGATGTTTAATTCTAAGACCTGGCACTTAGCAAACTCCCAAAAGTGGCTTTGGTTATTATTCTGTTTTCCAGGGAGTGAGAAACAGCATTTAGTGACAATATTGCATACGTCCAGCACCGAAATGAGAACTATACCTATGTTATCTCATGTGAACCTCATGACAATTATCCAGGATAGTTACTGATATTAACTGCAATGTACCAAGGTTCAGAAAAGCTGACACCTGCCCAAGGCCACACCCATGCTGAGCAACATAGGCAGGATTTGAACCCAGGTCTGCTTATGCTTCAAGCCTCTCTTTCCCCACTGCACCAAGCTGCTTAGAGGTACCCTTTGGGGATCTTTGCTCAGTGCTGATACCCACTAGGCTTCAAGTCGTTCCTTTCCAGAACAGCCTTCTGACCTCTCCTAAGGGAGGATGCATGGGAGCAGAAAGTATGGTCTCAGAGATTAAGTGCAGGAGGGGTCAGCCTCAGATGGGGTCTCCAGCCAGGGCCCTGTTCCCCTTCCAGAGCCCCCTAAATGACCAGCCCCTGAAAGCAAGGCTGCACCTTCGACCATGACATCCGATCGGTGCCCTAGGGCCCACTCTCTGCTCCATCTCTCTTGGCTCAGAGCCAGGGGTGGGCTGCAGAAAGACGTGAGGGTGGACAAGTCTGAATGGAGCCCCCCCTCCAATGGTCACAACCCCCCCCCCAGCCCCAATTCAGTTAAAGATTGCAGGAAGTGGTTTGTCCGTTTACAAGACCTCTCAGCTCTGGGGCCCTTCTGAGAAATGAACTTGCAGTTCTCTAAAGATAGATTGCGCAAAACAGGAGGGGGCAGCCCCCAAGGACCCTCCACCGGCAACTCTCCTGAGGACTTCCAGAGGCTCTTCAACTCCTCACGCCCCTCCCAGCCCGCCCCCTCCAGCAGCTGCTGGTCCTGGATGGACCAAATCAACGCCCCACTCTGTGGTGTGCACTCTTGTGCAAGGCTCAGGTTTCGTATCCCCAGTGAACAAATTTTGTTCTGAAGCGGGGGAGGGGAAAGAGGGACAGAAAAGAAAACAGGGGGAGGGGAGTTGAAGGTGGGGGGGCGGAGTTTTCAGCTGTTCGTGTCATTTATTTTCCATGGGCTCTCAACTGTAATTTCAAACTGCATCTGGGTCTTCTGAAACTATGTGATTTGACATGAAGTTCACAGAGAGTTTAAGCCCCTCTCCAGACTGCAGTTCTTTCATGCCTAGGAAAACAGGTGGCAGGATCTAGGAGACTAGTGATGTGAAGATGCAGGGACGGAGGTCCCCGGATGGAGGTGCAAGTAAATAAGCGAATCAGCAGTCAGCCTGGGCATTGGTGGAGGGTGAGGACATGGAAGCGATTCCATTCAGACACTGACATTTCCCAGCATTTTCCTACAAAGACTAGGGCTGGTCTTCAGTAGGACAAATCTGCTTTTCACTTCGGCGATGAGTTTTTAAGCCACTGGTTTTGGAGAAAGAAGGTAACAACCGAGAAGGACCAAAACAGGCTTGAGGCTTCTATTCACCATCAACACATATCACTGATTACCACTCTGACCAGAATTTCTCCTTCACTTTAGCAGCGCTCAATGTTTATTTCCATTTGTTTGCAAATCTTCTCTCCTGAGTAGTAGGAATACAGAGGCAACCAAGAGACAATGAACTTAGGGTCTAATGAAAGAGAAAAAAAAAAGGGTAGACAAAGAGAATGCAATTCCATGTAATAGGATGAGTATTGCAAAGAAAGCATAGGTTGGCAGAGAAGGGAGTGAGTACCTCTCTGGAGGAATGCGGAAGCTGGGTTTGGAGAACATCAGGGAAGCCTTCCTGGAGGAGACGGCAGGTGAGCAAGGTTTTGAATCCACCAAGCAGACATGGTAGGCAAAGCCAATTCTGACATGAACAAACAGCACATGTAAAGGCACAGAGACATAAGGCTGCCTGGAGCAACAGATTAGGCTTGTGACAGTTCAGGAGGAAAGGACATTGAGCACAATGGGATCAAGGTGCCCTAAAGCATTTGGCCATGGGACACAGGAACCAGGGTCTGCTCTGAGAACCATTCAGTGCAGAGTGGGCTTTGAGCCAAACTGGAACCCTATCAAAGCAGGCACAATGGGGCTTAGAATCCCACAGTCAGAATCCCCCAGATAGACAGGACTTAAACAGCATCACTTCACCTCCCTGGTCCCCAGTTCACCATGACAGATTTACTACGAGGGATTTCCGCCATGTCTGTCCCAAAGCCTGACCCCACAGTACCATCCACTCATGCTTTTAATATCATGTCTAAGAATCCACTGCCAAACCAGAGGTCATACAAATTTATCCCTACATTTTCTTCTAAGAGCTTTATAATTTTAGCTCTTACATTTAGGTCTTTAAGACACCTTGAGTTAATTTTTGTACATGGTGTGGGATAAGGGTTCAATTTCATTCTTTTGCAGGTGGCTCTTCAATTTTCCTATAACAGACTATTTTTCCCCTATTGACTGATCTGGGCACCCTTGTTGAAAATCAACTGCTCACAGACATATGGATTTATTTCTGGATTCTCAGTACTATTCCGTTGATCTGTCTGTATTTATGCCATTTCCACACTGACTTGATTATTGGTGCTTTTGGTAAGTTTTGAAATGAGAAATTGTGAGTCCTCCAACTTTGTTCAGTATTTTTCAAGGTTGTTTTTGTAATTCCAGATCCCTTGAAATTCCATATGAATTTTCAGATCAGCTTGTCAATTTCCACAAAGAAGCCAGTTGAGATTCTGATGAGGAGTGTATTTAATCTGTACATCAAGTTGGGGAACATTGCCATCTTAACAGTATTGTCTTCCAATCCATGAACAGGAGATATTTTCCCACTAATTTAGGGTTTTTTAAATTTCTTTCAAAAATGTTTTGTCTTTCACATTTGTACTATACTCTAAGAGTCTATTAAGTGTGCAAAGGAATTGTCTTTTAAAAAAAATCATATGTTATTTGTCTTTCTCCATCTGACTTATTTCACTTAGCCTGATAGACTTAAGGTCCACTCATACTGTTGCAAATGGCAAGAGTTCATCTTTTGATGGCTGAGTAGTAACTCATATGTGATATATAAAAAAACTAAAAAATTAAAAATTAAAAACAAAACAAATGAACAAACGAAACAAACACATAGATACAACAAACAGAGTAGTGGTTCCCAGAATAGGGGAAGGGAGGTGGAGGAGCGAAATGGGTTAAGTGTCAACGGTGGGGTGATACATGAAAATTAAACTTTTGTGGTGAGCATGCTGCAGTGTATACAGAAGTCAAAATATAATACTGTGCTCATAAAACTTATATAATGTTACAAACCTATAAAAAAAAGTTTTGCCGTTTTCAGAACATAAACTTTGTACATCTTTTTTAAAAAATCATCCTTAAAAATTTTTTCTGTTTGTTATTATCATAAAAGCACAATAAAACAAGATGTGTCTGTATACCTAGCTGTATTTCTAGGAGTGGAATTTCAGGGTCACTTAGAAATTCTGTTTAACTTCTTGAGGAACCGCCAAACTGTTTTCCACAGTAGATGAACCATTTTACATTTCCATCAGCAATGTGGGAACTCAAATTTCTTTACAATACTCATCAACATCTATTTTCCTTTGTTGTTGTTGTTGTTGTTACAACCATCCTAGTGAGTGCGAAGTGGTACCTCACTGTGGTTTTCAGTTCCTTTGTGACTAATGACGTTGAACATCTTTGCATAGCATCTTTGAAGAAATTCTATTCACGTCCTTTGCTTATTTTTTTAATGGTTTGCTTGTCTTGGCTTTTGAGTTGTGGGTTATTTTTTCGCTCATACATTTAATCTCTTTATTTGCTATAGGTCTGTTCACACTGTATACCTCTTCTTGACTCAGTTTTGGTAGTTTGTGTCTTTCTAGGAATTTGTACATTTCATCTAATTTGTCTGATTTCTTGGCATACGATACTTTTTATTTCTGTAAGGTCAGAAGTAATGTCCCCTCTTTCATTTCTGATTCTCATAATTTGGGTCTTCACTCTTCCTGTTGGATCCAGGTAAAGATTTGTCAATTTTGTTAATATTTTCAAAGAACCAGCTTTTTTTGGTTTCACTGGTAAAACCCTATTGTTTTTCTACTATTTTATTAATTTCCTTTCTAATTTGTATTATCTCCTCCCTTCAGCTTGCTTTAGTTTTAGTTTGTTCTTTTTCCAATGTCTTACTGTGGGAGGCTAGATTATTGATCTGAAATTCTTCTTCTTTTTGAATATAGGCATTTACAGCTATAAATTTCCTTCTGTGCACTGCTTTAGCTGCATCCCATAAATTTGATTTTTTTATGTCTTTGTTTTAGTGCAATGTATTTTCAAACTTCCCTTTTGATTTTTTTTTAATCCATTAGTTATTTAGGAGTCTGTTGTTTAATTTCCACGTATTTATAAATTTCTCAGTTTTTTTCTTTTGTTCCTTTCTAATTTTATTCCACTGTGACTGAAGAACATACTTTGTATTACTTCTACATCTTAAATTTATTTAGGTGTTTTTTTTAATGGCTTACCCGCACTTGAGAAGAATATGTGTTTGCTGTTGTTTGGTGTATTCTGTAGATGTCTGCCAAGTCTGACTGGCTTATTGCGCTGTTCATTTCTTATGTTTCCTTGTTGGTTTTCTGCCTACTTGCTCCACCCATTATGAAGTGA
Source organism: Camelus ferus (assembly GCF_009834535.1). NCBI lineage: Eukaryota > Metazoa > Chordata > Mammalia > Artiodactyla > Camelidae > Camelus > Camelus ferus. The sequence goes on along the minus strand of NC_045720.1, from coordinate 9,388,255 downwards.
GGTGTTGAATTCCCCAACTATTATTTTGAATTGTTTATTTTTTTTTTCATTTTTGTCTGTTTATGCTCCACTTTTTTGGTGCTTTCTTGTTGTATGTTTGTAACTGTTATATGTTCCTGATGAATCAACCCTTTTATAATTATAAAATATCCCTCTATATTTCCAGTAACATTTTTTGTTTTAAAGTCTATTTTGATGGACACTTGAGATTTCTTGCTGTCACTGTGTGCATGATATATCTTTTTTTTCCATTCTTTTACTTTCCACCTATTTGTATCTGTGAATAAAGTATGTCTCTTGTAGACAGCACATTAGCTGGATTTTTTCAATCCAGCCTGACAATCTGTCTTTTGATTGGATTGCTTAATCTATTCACATTTTGTCATATTATTGATATTTTTGGATTTACATTTGACATTTTACTTTGTTTTCTATATGTCTTGTGTCTTTTTTATCCCTCTAGTCTTCCTTTGCTGCTTTCTTTTTCACCAAGTGATTATTTTTAACATAGCATTTTTATTTATTGAATAATTTTTACCATATTTTTGAGATTTTTTTAATGCTTGCTCCAGGACTTGCTACATACATCTTACTTTAAGAACTTCAGTTTACTTCTTTGCAATCTGAGAAAATAAACCTTTGTCGTATGGACCTAACACTTTTGTTTTTTTGTTTTTGTGGCAGAATGTGACATCAGTATATAAAGGGAAAGTACTACAAAGACTGTAACTGAGATGTCCCTTCCTGAGACTCAAATAAACAGAGCTTAACTCCCCTACCCTTCAAATATACACAAACAGTTGATTTTCCCAAATTCTCTTCTTCTTGGTCCCATCAGTCTCCCTTCCCACTTCGTCAATCACTTACGCTCTTTGCCATTTCCAAGAAGGGAAAAAAAAAATCCACTGAAGCCAAACATCTGGTGATCTTAGAAATTACACTGAAGACTTGGGGTGTCAGAGCAGAGGAATATCATTTCTCACTTCACAGGACAGCCATCTGATCAGATCTGTATCACATGATGCCCTCTTCCAAAGCTTGTGTTCCTAATACACGGTCCTCCTTGTCATGCACAGTGCCCGGAAATACACCCAGTTACCCCAGTCCCACTGCTTCCCTCCTGGATTATTGATGGATCATTGGTATGCAACAGTTCCTCCACCCTATCACATCCATAATAACGCATTTCCACAACTGACAAAGGGGGAGGAAAAAGGAGACATGAGTTGTTCGTACAAGTACAGATGTAAAAGCACAAATCCCACCAGACTTTAGATCACGTTTGGGAAGCAAAGGAAATGCACAGTCATATACATTTTTCATTCTTTTATAGTAATGTGGCTCTAAGAAGTGGGGAATCATAATAGAAAGTGCCAGGGAACTGTACGAGGTCAACTGAAGCAAAGGCACCTGACATGCAATCAGGTCTTTTGTCCCTACTTAGCATTTAACCACAAAGCATTAAATGTATTTAAGTCATTAATTCTATGATTGTGGGTCTATGTGTTATAATCCTGTGTTATAATGAGCCCGCAGCAAACTTTTGAGCCAATCTCTTATAAAGCAACCTCATTTAAGAGTATCAAAAGTTGGTTCTAAAATGGTTTCTTGGAGATGGACAGCAACCCAGATTTCTCAGAACAGCAGTTGGCAAGTCTCCCTTACCTCTTTAGTTCCAGAGAAAGCTTGCCCTTACTAACTCTAGAATTTGATTTTGCATTCACTGCACACATGGGGATGGGGAGTTTATAAGCTTATGGAGCAACTAAGCTAAACACCTAAGACTCAGAAGGGGTTTGTTGTCCCACAGGCTCAGACATATAAGTAAGAACCTGAGTTCCACTGTGGACAGCTTTCTTTCTTGAGGGCTAGATAATGTCCCACACAATTTTAAGCCTGCTTTCTTACACATACTGTGAACTCAACCGTGTGCGCCATTAGCCATGAGACCTCAGGTGGGTCATTCTCCTCAGCATGTCCAGTTTTCTGAAGCAATGCCTTCTGCTGCTCCGGTAGTCTATGATCCTGAGACTGATTGGGGTTCTTTCTGTTGTACAAAACTACTGACTCTCATCTGCGGCCTGAAGATTCCAGCCCCACATACAGAAGCCATTTTTTGACCCACACAATCTCTTCACTCACGTAATTTCATACACTGCTATTCAGAAGAACAAGTTTCTGTTTGGAAAAGTCTACTCACTGCCAACCATGAATTTGGAAAAATAGACAAAGAAGATAATTTACATCAACTAAGGGTTACTTTGAGCCAAGCACTCTGCCAGGCAAGCTGTGCACATGATTTCATTTAATCCTTCCTAACAGTCCTGCAAGGTCAGCATGATTGCTCCTATTTTACGAATTACAGAAACCGAGGCTGTCAGCAGGCAAGAAGCCTGTCTAAAGTCATACAGGTGAAAAGTGAAAATAGTGTTCAGTCAAGTCCACTGACACAAAGGTGACGTTCCTGCTGCTACAACAGGAAAAAAATAAAATAAAATGAGTATTTTTCAAAATGTGATGAAGCAATTAGATGAGCAGCGCACGGTGGGAACCAGGGATGTATCCAATTGTTCTTTCACCCTCACTCGGTTCTACAGGAGGACAACTGGTCCCCTTTAACTTGACCACACAAATAGGAAAATCCACATTTCCTAATACCTGTGTCAGGACCTGACGGTAAGTGATTTTCCGACTAGTAACACACAGAATTCACCTCCCATGTCTCAACTTATCTCCTAGTTTGGTTAAAATAAGAGGTGGTTTAGAAACACTTTGAAGAATATATATTAATAAGCTCAGCGGTTCCCATTAAGAATCAAAAAATCTCTTAAGAACTCAGTTTGGAAACAAATAAATGCTTTGTGTTTTCCAGCTAGAGTCCAAAAATTTCTAGATTAAATCTCTTTTGAAGGAGTATCTCCAGCAGTTCCAGGTTCACTTGGCTTGTAAACAAAGCCAAAAAAGGAAAATCTTTGAAAATCAAAACCCCTGCCCTGGGTACATGAATCCATAGTTTACAAAGTCCTGCCAGGTCTCTTATCTCGTTTAAGTTTCTCCCAACACTCTATGAGGTTTACATTCAGGAATTAATGATCCCTGATAAACCTTCATTCAGTTCGACATATTAATTGAGAGCCTGTTGTACGTGAAGTTCTTCTTATTGAAGGCTACACATACAGTGAACTAAACACACATGATCCCTGCTCCCCTGGGGCTCCTAGTGTAGTCATTGAACAGACATTACACAAACACGGTCGTTACACAAATCAATATATGAATGAGAGCTCGCACTGTACTAAATTCACCCAGGAACAAAAGCTAGCAACAGCTAGTAAGCTTCGAGGTCATGACTCAGATCCCCAGTCTTCTGTCTTCAAGATTTCTGATTTCACTTATAGGGTCATTTCACCTATCAGAGTCTCAGTTTCCTCATCTGTAAAATGGGATGATGATGGTACCGATCTTTCTGGTCATGGGGAGGGTTAGAGATAACATATATAAACCCTCAGCACGGAGTAAGCACTCAAGAAATGTTTGTTCCCCTCTTCTGCCCCTACTTCCCTCCTTTCCTTTCAAAGTTCATGTTTGATGAGACATCTTTCCTGCCCACCCTTTTCTTGCCCTCACTTATTGGGGCAAGGGGATATCTACTCTCTGAACCATAACAGATCTTGTTGTCTATTTCACTCCTGTAAGAATTTTTAAATAAGTTATTTTTATTGTTTTCTTATTTTTCTAATTATAAAAACAAAATGCACTCATGGCAGAAAAACATGTAATAATATTGATAAGGCAAAAAAAAAAAAAAGGAAGACAAAAATGAAGCAATTGCCTTAAATTCAGAGATAACCATTCTGGGTATATGTATTTTACGCATGTACTTTCAAATCTTTCCCTAAGCATATTTTTATTAAAACTTTTATAGCCATTTCATAACATGCTTTTTCCACTAACTACTATATCATAAACATCTTTCTAATAAAATAAATATGCTTTTGCATTATTTATATCATTCCATGGCATAGATGGAATCTCTTCCATTGCATGGATGCATTTTCTTAATAATTCTTGTACATTTGCATATGTATGTTGTTTACAACCAGTGTTGCGATGAATTTTGGGTGGAGGAGTTGCAGATCCTGAATACTTCCTTAGTACCCACCCATCCCTTTTAACACAAAGCCTTGCCCTGGTAAGTTCCATTTTTATGGCATTTATTTCAGTCTTGTACTACTTAAATTTCTCTTCAAATTCTAGAATGAGTCCTTAAAATTTGAACTTTCTCATGAAGCTTAGACTCATGAACCTGTCTCTCCCATAAGCTTTCTTTGAGGGTCTAGGCCTGGGCTGTTCCATATGGTAGACATTAGCCATGTGTGTGGCTACTTAAATTTTTAAAACTTAAAATTATTAAATTAAAATTTTAGTCCCTCAGCCACACTTCTCACATTTCAAACACTTGACGGCCACATGTAACCAGGGCTGCCATATTGAATGGCACAGATAGAGAACATTTCCAACATCACAGGAGGTTCTACTGAGTGGCCTTGGTCTAGTGGGATAGTGACTATAAATTTGCATTGGGGAAAAAAAAAAGACTGAAGCAGTCACTCCTGCCCCCTATCCAATCTCTTCCAGGCAGCCCCCGAGCAAATCTAAGACATAGACCCAAACCTCTGTCATCCCTGTTTATAACTCTTTAGTGGACTCCCCTGATCTCAGGTTGAAACCCACAGTTCCCTCCCATGTCGCTCATCTGCTGAATCTTCTCAGTCTCCTCCTCCTCCGCCCACACTGAATGGCTGGTATTTTCCGGAACACGCCACACCCTCTCACAATTCCATGCCGAAGCCAATCGTGACCACTGCTTGGCAGACCTTTCCTTTCCTTCTATGTTTAGCTAAGTTCCACTTGTCCTTCAAGACGTGGCTGAAGCTTAGGCTTCCTCTGCCAAGTCTTTCCAGACACTTGCAGGCTGTGTTAGTTTCCTTCCGTTGCCCTCCCAGCACCCAAGGCACGTTTACATTCGGCTAAAGAAGGCCTCAGGCAGGAGCCCTAGCACTGTGTTCACATGATCACACATTTTTGTAAAATGGGCAAAAATAAGACATTTTCATTGAATCAGTTAGGAAACTCTTCCCTCCTATTATGCTTTCCTTCAATCTCATAGCAGCAGCTGCCAACATTTGCAGAATAGCTTTGGGGAAGGTGTGCTGGGAATGTGTCACTTAATCTGCAAAACAGAGAGACATTTTACACCTATTACACAAGTCAGAAATGAAAGACTCCTGATGCAAATACACATAGAGGCAATTTTTGTCACCTTTATACATTAAATTGTGGAGAGAAAGTTCAGATAAAAAGTGAATATGGAATAAAAGCAATAGAGAAGACTGGTACAATCAAGAAGTAAATTGCCAGAAAAAAAATTCAGACCATACCAAAAGTAGTAATTCACTAAGAGGAAGGCAAAATTTTGAATAGACTAATGAATAGGGTCTCAGGTAATTTGATAGTCCAATTAATGAAGAGGAGTGAATCCTCGGAATACACTGGGAAAATATTCAAGTTTCTTGCTGATTTAACTGACATTGACAAATATGATAAAAACTCATAATATCCCACCAGACAAGAAATGGATGACAAATCTGTTAATAATGTCATGTGGTATATTTATACAATGGAATACTACTCAGCTATAAAAAGAATAAAATAATGCCATTTGCAGCAACATGGATGGACCTGGAGATCATCATTCTAAGTGAAGTAAGACAGAAAGAGAAAGAAAAATACCATATGATATCACTCATATGTAGAATCTAAAAAAAAAAAACAGAGAGAGAGACACAAATGAACTTACTTACAAAACAGAAACAGACTCACAGACATAGAAAATAAACATGGTTACCAGGGGGTAAAGTGGGTGGGAAGGAATAAATTGAGAGTTCAAGATTTGCAGACACTAACTACTATATATAAAGTAGACAAACAAAGTTTCTATTGTACAGCACAGGGAACTATACTCAATATCTTGTAGTAACTTACAATGAAAAAGAATATGAAGACAAATACATGTATGACTGAAACATCATACTGTCCATCAGAAATTGACACAACATTGTAAACTGACTATACTATAAAAAAGCGACATCATTTTCAATATAAAAATAATAATAAAATAATAATGTCATGAATGAAGAGAGTTTGGTGGGCTAGAATAATGGCTCCACCCCCCCCCCAAAGGATGCCTACTTTCTAATCCCTGGAACCTGTGACTATGTTACCTTATATGGCAAAAGGGTCCTTGCCAATGTGATTAAGCACACAGACCTTGAGACAGGAAAATTCTCCTGGATGATCTGGGTGGGCCCAGTCCAATCACATGGGTTCTTAGAAATGGAAGGAGGAAGAAGAGTGGATCAGAGGGAAATTCAACTACAGAACATCTTGCTTTAAAGCTAGAGGAAGGGGGCTACCAGCCAAGGAATGTGAGTGGCCTCTAGAAGCTGGAAAAGGCAAAGAAGTGGATTCTCTTCTAGAGCTTCCAGAAACAAATGCAGCCCTGCTGAAACCTTGATTTTACTCCAGTAATATCCGTACTGGACTTAGGACCTAAGAGCTCTACTAAATGTGCATGGTTTTAAGTCACTAGGTTTATGATAATTTGTTACAACAGCACTAGGAAACTAACACAAAAAGCCTTTAAGATTAGATGGTGCACTAGAAATGTCCCGAAATCTGACTGTCCTCATGTATGAAAGAAACTTGATGAGGATTTCCCAAAATTTGATAGCAATCCTAAAAATTCACAGGGCATTATTCATAACGGACTATGAAGAAAAATTGAAACTTTTCTAAGCTACATGTAATTTTTTTTAATTTGTGCAATTATGTTGGAGGAAGGACTGAACTATCTTTCCATTCTCCTTATAGAAAAATCACAAAACCACTGCCATGTAGAAGCAATCAAAGAATATACAGCCAAAAATTTAGGGAAAATATTATAAAAATGGGTCAAGCATTTAATAAAAATGCAGTTGTCTTCATTTTGAGATATTTGTGGAATATCTCTGCGGCTTACATTGGGTTCCCCCAGATGCAAACCCGAAGGCAGGGGAAGTGCAAGTAGTTTACCTGGGAGGGGACACCAGCCCCAGCACCAGCCCCAGCCCCAGCCCCAGCTTCATAGGCACGTAACCTGTGCAGTCACTCAGGCCTGTCAGAAAAGTTCGGTGCTTGTTTGCTTTTTTGGGTTTTTTTTTTTTTTTTTTTTTAATTTTAAAAAAAACTTTAATGGAGGTACTGGGGATTGAACTCAGGGCCTCGTGCTTGCTAAGCATGTGCTCTACCACTGAGCTACACCCCTTCCTACCATGTGGTTGGTTTAATGCTCTGCTGTCAGCATCTTGAAATTTGTAATAATTTTTCAACAAGGGGCCCTGCAATTTCAATTTGCACTGGACCCTACAAATTACGTAGCTGGGCCTGACCTTCAGAAAGTACCCGCGGGAGAGTGGAGGAAGAGAGAGAGAGAGAAGGGAAGGCACCTGATAAAGGTGTGCTGTCGAGCAAGTTGCTGCTGTGGGAAGCTGGGGCTCCATCCCCCCGGGGCAGCTGTGGGAGTCTGTGTGGAAAACACCTTGGAGTTTTCTCACGCAACAAGGGCTACAGCTAGGAGGCTGCGCACTCTTACATCGCACACTTCTGGACCCATCCACTGAGTTCTATACTCACCGAGAGTCATCTGTCTGTTTTTCTCAAACCAGTTCATGTCATCTTCTCCCCTGGGAAGTGAGATAATAAAATGACTGGCCTTGCAGGCTGGTTAGAATGATGAATAAGTGAATTCAGGCCAAGCACTGAACACAGTACTACCTGGAACAGCCTAGCCTGTAAAGTTAACTAATATTGTACTCACGTTAGCTAAGACTATGCGAGATGTCATTTCATTACGTTATCTGTAAGCCTGAGTATACAATCTCAGTATTTAAAACAATCTGAGTATAAAAAATGAAAATTACTGTTTCCATGAAAACTTAGTTGAATTCTTTAGAAATTTTTGATAAAGTCATGTTGGCTTTAAAATATTTTTTGAATTAATCATAGGCTAAACAACCATAAAATACTGGGAGGGGAGAACATTGTAAAAAGTTAGAGGTCTAAAATCAAATTGCTTCAAAAATTTCTTGAAGTTCCTCATCTACTTTATAGAAAACAGAGTTAGGAACCTGAATACTGTTGGTGTCTTTTTTTTTTTTTTTTGCAAGAGAGATGAAAACAAATGCACAGATAATTATATCCGATGTGTGAATGAATATACAGACATAAGTTTTAAGTAAAAACAAACAAAAATTTAATTGTACATTTATTTTTTAAATAATTTCCTTCTTTAAAAATTGTTTTGATTAATTGGCCAAATACAGGTCCTGCTCATATTAAAGACAGGACTTCTAATATAGATGCTCAAACTACTGAAGGAATAAGTGAACAAGGATGCACAAATGAATAGTGAAATGAATATCTAAGTAAACTGGTCATTTCTCTTGTAACTGACCTACCTTACATGCACCTGCTAATCAGGGGTGAAAATGTTTGCCCTTGTGTTACTGGTCTGATGGCTTGTTCGACCTCAGAAATAAATGTTGGATAGCTGCTTTTGGTTTCCACTTTCTTTTCAAGTTTTCTAAAGCTCTTCTTTTCTCTGCCATCATTTTCTTCACCTGCTTGGATGGATGAGACAATCTTAGTGAAATAAAAAGTTCAATGAGGTGAAAATACAGCTCATAAAAACTCCCATTAAGGACTTTACTGAAGGGGCTTGTACCCTCCTCACTCAGCTGGCCATATTTTCTTCCTCCCAAGGAAACTGGATATCCTTAATCCCAAAAGAATGCAATGAGAATCAAAGAGCAAGAGACTGAATCAGGTTACAATCCTTTTATTTTCCAAAGAAGGTTCAGGGGGAAGGGATGGGAAGAAATTTATAACTAGTTATTCTAGAAGGAGAGCCTTCTGAGCACAAAAGTTGTATCATTCTAACTTCTGCCTAATTTACTCGACCTCAACTGGATGAGCAAAGCGAGATTCTGTGTGATGGGGGAAATCTGGGCAAAATGGAAAAGAGCTGGAGTATAAATGATGAATTTAGTGTATGCCTTTAAGTACAATATGTAGATATGTTGCATTAATGGATGTTGTCTTAACTGGATGAAGCCATGTAAGGAAGGGAAAGAACACGGGAGCTGGAAGTGGACAGAACTGGGTTCAAATCCTGCCTTGTGGGAACTTGTAGGTCCCTGTGACCCCAAGGCAGGTTATTTAGCCTCTGTAAGACTTGGTTTCTTCATCCGTTAAATGAAGATAATAATGCCTATTTGGAAAATTTGTGAGGCGTTTATAAAATACTAAATCTAAAATTATCTAGCACAGTGCCAGTCTCAAAATTAGCCAATTTATCTATTTAAAGGGTTTTAATTCAGCCTGGATCCAAAACCTCGCCATCCATTTTCTGGGAATATTAGTAACTTTAGGGAGGTAAGGCTTTACCCTGGCAAGATGCATTTAGTCTCTTTTTTCAAATGAGTATATACGAATTATGCTAAGCATTTTATATTCATTTACATATTTAACCCTGGCAATAATGTTAGGGGGAACCTGAGATCTAGGGCAGCTAATTCACGTGCCTAAGGCCTCACGAAGAATTAAAAGGAAAGCCAGGGACTGACCGCCAATCTGCTTGACTTCCCTTACCTTCCTGGGTTCTCTACTGTTGTCTCAAAGAGACTGCAGCTGCAAATACAAACAAAAGGACCAAATCTTTCCTTTTCCTGAGACGCGTTCACAGCCTGCATTGACTGTGAAGGAAGTCTCTTCGATATTGTTTATTTGGGGAAATGCACTACACGTGCTTATTTAATTTAAATTAGGCAGTCCTGAAAAATGTTTACACTCTTGGACCAAATAATTTGCCGTCTAGGAATCTAGAAGAGAAATGAGATGATTTCCATAACACAGACATTCATGACCCCACTGGTGAAAATTCAAAGCAACTGAAGCCATCCAAATGTTCAACCGGAGAGTCCATTAACTCTGACATACCTATTTCAAGTAATATTATCTAGTGATTAAAATAACAGTTTCAAATAATTTTAACGCATCAAAAAAAATTAAAAATGCCCCTGAAATACTGTAAATTTCTAAGAGGCAATATCCACCAAGAGCTGAGCACCTGTATTAGTTTTCCAGGACTGCCGGACAAACATCACAGACGGGGTAGCTTAAACAGCAGAAATTTATTTGTTCACAATTCCGAAGGCAGCTTCTTCACAATTCTAAAAGTCTAAGATCAAGGCGCTGGCAGGGTTGCTTTCTTTCAAGGAGGCCTCTCCCCTCGTCTTACAGATGGCCACCTCCTCCCTGTGTCTTCACACAGTCTTCCCTCTGTGTGTGTCTGCACCCTAATCTCCTTTTCTTATAAGGACACCTGTCATGTTGGATTAGGACCCACCCCAATGACTCCTTTTAACCTCAATTGCCTCTTTAGAACCCCCATCTCCAAATACAGTCACATTCTGAGGACTTTAACACGTGAAATTGGGAAGGGGGCAGGTAGCAGAGAGCATGTGGACACAATTCAGCCCCTAACAGCCCCGGAATCAGGCAGACCTGCATTTATATTCTGGCTCACCTACTAAAATGAAATCTCAAAGAAACTATCCTCTCTGTCAGTTCCCTAATCTCTAAAACAAGAATAACAATAGTGTCTGCCCCATAGAGTTTTTGTAAAAGAAATGTAGATTTTTAAAAAATTAACACAGTGTCTGACCTATGATCAAAGCGTAGAAAGTGGTAGCAAGTATAATTACTGACCGCAAAAAGGAGGAAGCACTGTCTGTAAAACGGATCTCCCCGTGGCGAAATACATCAAAGAAGAAACTACAACAAATCTTTATGTTTTTCCATTGGTAATACATAACAAGCAATTTTTCTCAATAATTGTCTATGGTATACACAAATTAATTTTCTAATTAAAAATGCAGAGAATAAACTAGTGATTACCAGTTGGTAAAGGGGTGGGGGCAGAGGCAAGATAAGGGAAGGGGATTAAGAGGTGCAAACTACTAAGAATAAAATAAATAAGATGCAAGGATGTAATGTACACCATAGGGAATATAACAAATATTTTATAATAACTTTCAATGGACCATAAACTGTAAAAATATCGAATCACTGTGTTGTGCACCTGAAACTAATATAACATTGTAAACCAACTATACTTCCATAAAAAACGTAAGTCAAGAAACTTATCAACTTAGAAAATTATCACCTTAATTTTATTGAATATACTAGAAGTTATAGGTGAACAGGTCAATCAATTTGACTTCATAAAAATTTCAAATTCCTGCACATCAAAAATCATTGTGAATAAAAGCAAACCAAAAAAACTATAGTTCCCTGGGAAAATATTTTAAATATATATATATTATTAATGTATCACTGATTAACAAATTGTCCCAAAACTTAGTGGCTTAAAATAAGGATTTATTATCTCACAGTTTCTGTGGGTCAGGAATTTGGGAGCCACATAGCTAGATGGGTCTGGCTCAGGGTCTTTTGTGAGGTTGCAGTCAAACTGCCAGTGAGGGCTGCTGTCAGCCCCTGGATGGGGCTGCCCAATTCTCTTCCAAGACGGTGCCCTAACGTGGGAGGCAACTGGTGCTGCCTGTCAGCTGGTTGCCTGAGTTTTCCATCCATGTTGCCTCTCATTTCTCATGGCCTTCTGCCCGTGACCTCTCCTTCAAGATCACCTGGACTTCTTTACATAGCTGCTGGGCTCCAATACAGAAGAAGGAAGAAAGTGTGCCAGCAAGTGAAAAAGAGCAGCCAAGAGAGAAGCCTTGGTCTTTTCATAACCTAACATCAGAAGTGAGATCCCATCGCTTTTGCTGTGCTGTATTCACGGCAAGTGAGTCAGCAAGTCCAGCCTAGACTCAGGAAAACTGGATTATACAAGGTCATGAATATCAGGAGGCAAAGATCACCAGGCACCATCTCTTTTTTTAATTGAAGATGTTGTGTTAGTTTCTGGTGTACAACAAAGCGATTCAGTTATGTATACGTGTATATATGTATCCTTTTTCATATTTTGTTCATCATGGTTTATCACAGGATATTGAATATAGTTCCCTGTGCTATACGTTAGGATCTTGTCATTTATTTTACATGCAGTAGTTTGCATCTACTAATCCCAAACACCTCATTTATCCTTCCCCACCTCCTTTCCCTTTTGATAACCATAAGTTTGTTTTCTATGTCTGTGAGTCTGTTTTATAAATAAGTTTAGTTGTATGATATTTTAGATTCCGTATATAAGTGATGTCATATGATATTTGTCTTTCTCTGTCTGATTTACCTCACGTAGTATGATCATCTCTAGGTCTATCCATGTTGCTGCAAATGCCATCATTTCATTCTTTCTATGACTGAGTAGTATTCCATTGTGTGTCTGTGTGTGTGTATACATACATACCACATCTTCTTTATTCATTCATCTGCTGATGGACAGTTAGATTGCTTTCATGTCTTGGCTATTATTACTAGTGCTGTTACAAACATCAGGGTGCATGTATCTTTTCAAATTGGAATTTTCTCCAGATACATGCCCAGAAGAATTGCAGGATCGTATGGTAAGTCTATTCTTAGTTTTTTAAGGAAACTCCATACTGTTTTCCATATGGTTGCATCAGTTTATATTCATCGGGCACCATCTTAAAGGTTGCCTACCACAATGTATGATTAAAAATCAATAGAAACTATACATAAAATTTAAAAGAAAAATATAGTTGAAGTCACTTTAGAGAAGAATAAATTAAAATGGTTAGTACATATTAGAAAAAATACTTAACCTCACTCATGCATAAATAAATGTACATTAAAACAATGAGATCAGTTTTTATTTATCATATTAAGAAGTATTTTAAATATCTGATAATACCCCATGCTGATGAATATGTGGAAAAACAGCTACTCACCACTAAAGGCACTATTCCTTATAGGACAATTTGGCAATTGCTCTCCCCCTAAAAAATAGTAACAATGCACAATACCATTTAACCCAAAAATTTTACTTTCTGAAACTTTTTGTGCAGAATATTTGTAAAGATATATGTATATTGATTTTCTTACTGATGTAATGCATTTAATTGAATATTACTGAAAATAGACTAAATAAATTATAGAAAGCTATGCAGCTATTAAAAAGAATGAGGCAGATTTCTATAGACCGATGGTAACGAGCTCTTTGCTATTTTATTCAGTGAAACACAGGAGACAGGAGTATTTATAACATGATTGCTTTTGAAAAGAAGAAAAAAACATATGCACACTTATATTCTGAAAAACAGCTAAGAAAAATGTAATAGCAGTTATTTCTGGGGAAAAGGATGGTATGTTTTGCACTAGTAACATTTTTTAACCAAATGTACTTGATTATGTTATAATTCAAAATATTAGGTGTTAAAAACCAGAAGCCTTAACTAAAGTTCATATACTAAAACAACACCAGGCTGACAGTGAGTGTGATTTGCCAGAAAAGTTTCAAGTGAGACTTAGGCAAAAGGGAAGAAAGGAGAGGAACTCTGGTTTATTCATCACCCACAAAGCTCCAGGCACTCCGATTTAAGTCATCCCTCACCACCTACACTGTGCTCCAACCGCGCAGAACGACCTGCTCCCTTCTGCCCTCCCTCGCCTCCTCTATCTGCTGGAGTCAAAGAAGAGACGGTAAATGTATACCCTAGATTACAACCTGGAGTTTATCCTCCTTTAGAAAAAAATAATGTTTTAGCTTTTAAAATGCCCCAAAAAATTTTTTAAATGAAAATGCTCTTTCTGAGTTCCAAACCAGCCTGGGTGAGCCTCTGCTCATCCACCATGTTTCCAGTACATGCTCCGAGGGCCTTGGCTCTCTGGACCAGAGCAGGGACAGGCTACCAGAACCCCCTGCACCCTGGGAAGGAAGCATCCTCACGGTCTGTCAATAGGCCGTCATTGCAGTCCTACCTGCCTGTCTTGGGAGTCGAATGAGACTCAGTCCATCAGGGCTGAGATCCTGCTTGTGAGTCTACGAGGCTGACAGCACCTCCGATTCTCCCTGAAGAGTGTCGAGAGTGTTGGCAGCTTGCTGTCCCACACTGGCTGATGGTGATGTTCACACACAGTGTGCCGTCAGTAACTGCTTGTTGAAAAGCTATGGGACTGACCTGGTGTGAAAAACATCACCTCTGCACAGATTCCATCCAAACCAACATTAACAGTCAGTCTAGGGGGAGAAATGAGGAGGACAGGATCATCATTTCCAAGGAATTTCTTGGGAAGAAGTCATGAGTTCCTCCATCTGCAATTCTTAATCGCCCCCTCCCGAGTTCCTTGACATGGAAGATTGTAGAGTAGTCTGCACATTCAGACTTAAGATAAACCCCCTGGCTTTCTTATCCCCCTCTTCACTAATCTGGGCTGCCTCCTCTAGTCCTCCCCAAAGTCAAAACTCAGAGGATGCTTCTGACGCAGGGCATGGGGGTTTAAGATGCCAAGATGCACTGTGCATATGTTGAACTGAGGTGCCCATTGGACATGCCAGGGCGGGTAGAAGGACATTTTGCCCACCAGGCAGTGGCAAAAGGAACTATGTAAGCAGAAGCAGGGAGGGCGAGAGGGTACCCACCGAGACGGGTAGCTACAGCCTCAGGGGACAGGAGGAGAGCCCGGATGGAAGCAAAGACAGCCATTGAAAACAATGGCCTCCATTTTCTAAAAGCAAAAAAGAGCAGCAAGAATGCCAGTGGGGCAGCAGAGCCAAGAAGGGAGCCAGATCTGAAATGGAGCACCCCCCAACCCCGCCATCTTCTCCACCGCCAGAGACAAAGGGCCAGTTTGAATTTGTGCCTCACTATTTTAAGGACCAAAGATTTTCATTTGGCACTCACTGTTCACACAACACAAACTCTCTTTCGTCTGACATAAATTCTTTCTGTTAAGGAGGAAAATAAGAAAGCCTCCATCATCCCAGCCCGCGGGTCCAACAATGGCGAGAGCGTGGCTGCCAGGGCCCAGTGAAGGGGGCCTGTGTGCCTGGGCGGCTGCCCTCCTTATCTTTTATCTCCTGCCTGCGCCAGAGCTCCTGTTTGTCCTGGGTGTTTTGACGACTTCCCTCCTTCAGCTGCTTTGACAGAATTTGCCGGCTGCCGGACGATGCACAACAACCCTCTTCTTGTGCCTTGGCCGCTCTGTCTTCTGTCCAGGCCACAGGGGAGAAAACGTGTCTTTGTGGCTCCCCTTCAATAGCTGTCTGAATCCAAACCCCTCGTGGGCTTTGGCAGGAGGAGCCCACGAGACCGTGAATAGATGGTGTTGTTCACTCCTCTTTGCAAAGCCGGCCTCTGGGCATCCAGAAATGCATCCACCGCCCAGGCCTGGTGGTCTGGGGACAGATTCATGGGTGAGCTGGCAGATGCCCCGGCCCCTGGAGAATTATTACTGCCCATGTGTGTACAGCTCATTCAGTTCCACTGACAAAATGCTTTCAGAACTGCTGGCTCGTGGGACGAACATTTTCCGTGGACCTACTCTGTGCCTAGCACAGCCCTCACCATCACTTATCTCCTTGAGCCTGTGATTAGGCTCCCCTGTGGGTACCATTCTAGTCTCTTCATGTTACAGTTGAGGAAACCAAGTCTCAAAGCAATATGGTGACCAAAAATTTGCAAAGATCCAGTCAGAGGTACCAATAGCTTCAGAGATGCTCAGGGCCCCCTAAAAATCATCTTATGCTCTGCTATGCAACAGAGAAGGAAGATAACCCCCACCAGCCCAGCTGCTGGCGGCTACGTCCCTCTCCCCACATGGAAGGCAAACGGGGGACATAATTGATCCCCTTTCCCCTCACCCCTTACCCATCTTGCCCACACTCAACAAAGCCCCCTTCAAATAAAAAATGGAGTCTGTCACCAGGCTGACAGGTCAAGGTGGCTTCTTCACTGTAACATTCTGAACCTAAGCATCTCTGATGTGCTCAGTTTGGCCTTTGCTGGACAGTGCCAGGTGGCCTAGGATATTCCTCAGGCTCCAGCAGCAAAGCTCAAAGGACTCCACTCTGCAACTATGAGCAAAGTAACCTTCAGCAAGCCTTCTCTGGGCTCCGTTTTTCCCTCTGTTAAAATGGCGGTGCTGATGATACCTCACCAGGTGTTGGAAAGGCTACATGGAAAGGAGACATGGCCGTGGGAGGACAAAGCAGTAACACTGTTACACCATAGCAGCAGCAGCCATCTCAATACGGGTACAAGGGGTAGTAGCAGGGGCAGTGACCACGATCCTACTACAGCTCTGGTGGCCTGAGCAACATTTTGATCCTCTGCTTCCATCAACCATACATGCAACATTGCACGTGAGCTTACCAGGAACAACACCTAGTCCAGAAACCCTCAAAGCTTTCTCCCCTGCCAAAATGCTTCGTGGTGGTGCCAGGGAGACAAGAGGTGGCCAAGTTGATCTCTACCAGTCAGTACAGAGAATGCAATCTGACTACCAATGGGACAGATTGATCCCACGATAGGTTTTATTTGGCACCTAGGTTTTTTTTTTTTAAGTGAGCCTGAATTTTAAAATTGGAAGTTTTGACAACACTGTATTTATTTATACAAAGAAGCAATCAAGCAGAGTTGATAAAACCTTCCTCCTTAGACAGGGGCAAGCAGACTCCAGTTCACCACAGTCCCCACCACTCTCTATTGCATCATCAATGCTCAATGTCATTTCTATTTGTCATTGCAATTATATTGCTGTGGTTCTTGTAGTAAATATACTGTCCATGTGTATTAGGGTAACACTAGCTGCTGTAATTAAACAATTAGCTTAAGGCAATAAAAGTTTATTTCACGCTTTTGTAACAGTCAGTGGGGGTGGCTTTTCTCCAGATGGTGATTTAAGGACACAGGTTCCTTCCAACTTGTGATTCTGCTGTTCCCTTGGGCTTTAGCATTTGGCCTTCAGCCAGAAAATGGAGAGAGAGAGTAGAAAAAACCCGATCTGCTTCTCAAAAGCCACAGCACAGAGGGGACATAGATCCCTTCCCCACACACCTCGTTGGTCAGAACTGATCACATGGCACCACTAGATGCTAGGTGGGCAGGAAAAATAAATTCCAACTGCAAAACCATCTCTAACAGTAACATGAGTACAGAAGAGGGAGCACTTACTTTCTGTTGCCATCAGCCTCGGCCACATCACAGCTCCAGGAAAAGTAGGGGAAAGTAAAATACAGACTAAGAACTATACGACTTGTCTTCACTCCCTGATCGTACTCATTTATATCCTATCCCTTGTGGGTACTTTAGTTTCCAGTGTCTGAACTGCTCGTTCAGAAACAACAGAGTCTAGTTCCAGAGTCTGGGCTTCAGCCTGTGATTCTGTGTTTCTAACAAGTTCCCAGGTGACGTCGTAATGCTGATCTGTGAACCACGATTTCTGCAGCAAGACTCTAGAACACCTAGACTGCCTGCCTCTCCTCCCGAATGCCAGCCCCCTCCTATCTACTCTCCTGTAGCCTTCTCTCTCCTTCTGTCACAACTCAACAAAATTGAGTTTATTCATCTGAGATGTTATTTATCAGTCTGTCTTCCCCCATAGACTATGAGACCCTCAAGAGCAAAGACAGCATTGTTCATGCTCAATAGATGTTTGCTGGAAGGTGGGGTGAACTTTTACCGAGAACCCAGCTATATTCTAGGTGTACAGTGCTATGTAGTCCAGGATACACGAACAAAATGAACAAACTTTAAGTATTTCTCATGTGCCCACCACAGTGAAACGTGAGCCACGATACTGCAGAAATATTTTGGCCTCAAGGGGCTTTGTGTCTAGTTGGGGCAATGAGACTTAGGATAGGATTCAGGCCAAAGGAAAACTGAGAACAGCCAAGTGCCAACATGCATGGGAATTTGGAGAAGGGAGGATGAGGGGGAACTGGTTGCTCTTTTACATGCAGAGTCAGCTGTATGTTTGTACTGGTGCCACCCAGAATCCTCCGGTGTTATGGGCTGAATTCTATCCCCCAAATGTCATATATTGAAGTCCTAAGCCCCAGCACCTCAGAATGCAACTGTGTCTGGAGATGGGGTCTTTACAGAGGTAATTAAGTTAAAATGAGGTGACTGGGGTGGCCCCTTAATCCACTGTGACTGGTGTCTAAGAGGCAATTAGGACACAGACATACATAGAGGGGAAACCATGTGAGGATGGAGGGAGAAGACCATCTACAAGCCAAGGAGAGACAACTCAGAAAAAACCAACCGTGCAGACACCTTGATCTTGGACTTCCACTTCCAGAGCTGTGAAGAAAAAAATTCTGCTTTCTTAGCCATCCAGTCAGTGGTGCCTTGTCATGGCAGCCCCAGCAAAATAATACACCTTGTCTATTAATTCTTTGCCTCTCAGGGTCCTTGCCTTTGAAAGCAGAAGGGAGTGGGACGGGGTGTTGGTTACACACCTCTGGTGTGGCTGTTAGGCAGCCCACCTTCCATCACCCTTATCACAATCATGTAGTGCGAATAACCGTATTTCCCCCTTTTTGTAGGTAGAGGAAACTGAGGGGCAGAAAGATGCAGCACTTGCCCTCTATCACAGAGAGAAGTCAAGAGAGCCAGGCTTATAACCACCTCCCTTGACCATAAGACCCTAAGCTCCCTCAACAATACCACGTTGCCTCTCTCAACATTGGCCCGTGGACCTGTTGAGAAAATCAAGAAGTGGACTGTGTATAGGAGCCATGAAAGCATTTGGAAACATTGTATGTCTGAGTAGACTGCAGTTACTAAAATAAATGTGTTGCCATTCCCAAACAAAGCAACTATAAGAAAACACTGGGGCTCCAGCCTCAATACCCACCTTTCTAAACTTAACACTAAACAGCCTACAACGATAGCGAATTCTCCTCCTGTTCCTACTCTTTCCACTCAAGTTGGCTTTGTGAGTTGTTAGTTTTATCAAAATTGAGTGAGAGTGTGTTCAATACAATGTCAGATTCATTGGGGAGAAAAAAAGCAAAAGAAAAAAACCTCGGTTCTTCAATGCCAGGAGCTTACAAAGACATACAAACCATGAGGAATTCCAAGGACTTACTCAGAAGCCGTTCTGCAAATGCATTTCTTGAACAAAGGGCCAATGTTCCTCTCAGGGAAGAGCGCAGGACTGGTTTCCGGCATGTTTCTTTAAGTCATTAGGACCATGCCAACAAACAAACATATACTTCTCCTGGGAGAAAGAAACTCATTCAACGCAGCTTACAAGAGTTTGATTATTGGGGAGGGGGTGCTTCAGGGCACGTGCCTCGCCAGCCGGCCCCCAAATGTACAGATCTGCTTAAAGGGCTTTATTGATGGTGGCCACAGACAGATAGGAGCTTGTGCAGAGTCCCACGGATACTCACTGATCAGCACCCTCCTGACGAACGCGGTTCCGCCAGAGAAAGCGGAAAAGTCTGCCTCATTCCTCGGGAAGTGTGTTTCCCCAACATGTAAAAATATAGAAATGATAAACTCAAGTCTAACAGGTTTGCAGTTTCCTTCACAATGACAATTCAAGGGTTGTGGAGGACCTGGATGATACAAAATTGAATGACTTGAAGTGAAATGATGATTAAATTCTCAGCCAGATGCAAATCTCAGCTTTTAATGAACTGGAAATATTACGGGGAGGCTCTGAAAACACATAAGGACTGGACTGAGACGGGCCATAGTTCAACCTGCAGCGCTGCTATATGCTAGCTACGTGACCTTCAGTTCTGCCTTAACCTCCCTAAGCTTGAGTACCTTTGTCTCTAAAGGATGATAACGCTTCCTACTAGGATCTGTGGGAAGATGAAATGTGACTACATAGCACGTTCAGATGGCGCTTAGCATAAGGATCAACCCTTAGAAGATGTTGACAATTCCTCCTTTCCTCTGAGGAACCGGTTTCGAGTACACAATGTGTGTAAAGTGTGTCCACCCTTAGTGTGTGCACACCTAAGATTAAAGCAAGACCACGAGCAGTCGGTGCGGGGATGGGTACTTCTACCCCAGCAGTTAGGAAGGGATGGGGTTTCCATTCACCAACACCTTGGCCTCTATACTGATTCAGTCAGTCAAGCAACATTGATTGAGCACCCACTGAATGCTGTACCAACTTGCTGGAGCAGGAAGGGCCATGGGGGTGAGTAAGACTGTGTCCAGGAGCTCAGACCCTGAAGAGGGGAGAAATGTGGAGAAACACACCACACGACAGGCAGAAGGGAGCAGGGTTACAATGCAGGAATAAGCACTATGCAAAAATCTGGCAGACTGTGCCTGCAGGCCACACACACACACACACACACACACACACACACACACACACACACGATGCACCATTGTGGACTGGAAGCCCTGTGAAGATTAGGGCTTTGTTTTTTATATCTTGTATGCTAGTCCTCAGCACGTTGCCTGATACTCAAGTAGGTACTCAAAAAAAAAACAGCTGTGGGATAAGTGAACTGATAACCACTTTAACCCACTTTGACTAGAATGCCCGAGGTGGAGAGAACTGCTGTTATCTGGAACAGAGGATGCAAGAGTTGGGCATTTCGGTGGGAACATCTGGATGCAGCGGCCGTCTGGCACCTTCAGCAGGGAGGGGGCGTGCTCAAGACACAGGCCTGGGCTGGAAGTACAGAGCTAGGGTCACCTAAAGCTGGGAACTGAAGTCAAGAGAGGAAAGCATCCGGACAGGAGAGGAAATGCTGAGAGCCGGTCCAGGAGTGAGAAGAGAACAGTTTCTGGGAGGGTCCGAGAAGACCTCTCAGCAGGAAGTTCTCTCATTGATGAGTCAGGGTATGAACAGGGAGGGGGAGGCTGATCAAGCCCTGGGGAGGAAGCTGCCAGCGGGAGAGGCAGCCCAGAGGGAGTGTGCGTTCCCTGGACCCCCAGCCCAGGTGGAAAATGTTGTCTGCCCACGGCCACACGCTCCCACGGACCCTCCTCCCACTCTAGGCCTTTTCCTTTCTGATCCTTCTTATTGAAACTTTGGAAGAAAAGGGGAAGAAAGTCAGGATGCCACAGAGAGACTGGGGTTAGCAGAGAGTGGGGGCTTTGCCCCAGGGGGGTCTCTGGGGAGGCAGCACGAGGCCGTAGGAAGACCAGAGACTTTCTGGCCTCTCACTTCCTAGTGACGTCAGCAGTTTTGTATCTTCTCTGTGTCTCTGCTTCTGCGTCTATCAAACGGACACACACATGCACACATTCCACAGTGTTCTTTAGACAATGCAATAAAATGATGGATATGAAACCCTTTTGCATCATGTGTGGTACATAATAGGTACCCAATAAGTGGGAGCTTCCTTTCCTTTGGTCAACTCTTATAACTGCTCCATTCTCTTAGAAGACAACGAGAATTAAACTTAGTGCTACCTGTCTCATGTGGTTATTCTCAGGATCCAGATAAAAGCTGCTGGGTGTTATAGAATGGAGGAATCTCTCGCCCCTGATACGCTATTTCCCTGCCTGGCTCTCCTGCTGGAGGAGCTAGATACAGCAAAGGAGCCGGGATGCTCGCACTCACACGTACCAGAGAGAGAGAGATTTCTAAATAAGCACAGGAATGAATGGATAATAGAAGGATGGGAGGATAAATGGACGGATGGAGGGCTCTGAGTTAATTCTTACAGACACAGAATCTTCCAAATTCAAGCTCTTCCAACTTCTGAGTAGTCTGCTGAGAAACAGGGGTCACAGAAATCATCTCCTGAGTCTGAAGACTATGACAAGATTTTTCCCCCTATTTTGTGTAACAGCAAACTAACCATTCTTCATCAAGTCTTGTTTAGAAATGGTTGTGCAGCCTGAGAAAATGGGGTTCAACTTGCCATGCAGAATTTTGTTAATGGAGCTGTATAAACATAGCTCTTTATTAATCTAAATTACTGGCCTTCGGGGTGAGTTTATTTTATTTGCACACACAATCTTCAGCCCCTGGGAACCCTGAAGGGCAAGTGTGTTCCAGCGAGAACAAGCCTTTTGTGAACCACTTAGAAATAGATCCTCAGGAGGTGCTACATAAACAAAATGGAATGAATTGTTCCCCTTGTCAAAACCGAACAATTGATAACGTGCCCCTGAATGGAACCAACTGGTCCTCTTGTCAAACACTCTGTACTTTGATGTCCATTTCATTGGTCAGGGAAAAAAAAGAAGGAGAAAATAACAGTGCTTTTTTCGTAACTTTTTTCAAAATCCAAAGAGAGAGAAAAAGCTATCAGCTACCAAGACACAAGCACCCTTCCCAGCTGGAGAGGACTTCGGATATCTCAATTAGACCCCCTCAGCTGAGAAAAACTTGAATAATGCAGTTAAAGTATTCTTTACTAGTGTTGGAAAAACAAACTAAATAAAACAACAACAGAATTTGTATGTGGCCATAACAATAGTAATTATTAATGTTTCTATCTCTTACAGTGTACCAGGTGCTGTACATTCATACTTTATAGATGCAATATTAGGTAATAGAATTATACAACAAACCTGTAGGGTACATGCTATTTTTATCCCCATTTCACAGGTAAGAAAACTGAGGCAGAAGATGAAGTGACTTATCCAAAAATCACACAATTTATATCCATAAATACATAATGGAACCAGATATTTAAACCAAGGAACTCTGGGCCAAGGGATCATTCTTGAACCACTATGCTATAAAGAATACTGGACTAGGAATGATGAAATATCTTTCTAGTCCAAATTCCACCATTAACTCCCCATCTGACCTAAGGCAAGTTACAGACATACTTCAATTTTCCTACCTCTAAAACAAAAGGTTTTCATGCGATGATTTCAGCATCAGTTGGGGTTCTCTGGCTGCAGACAATTAAAACCCACTATTTTTAATCAAAGAAAAAGGAGGAAGAGGAAGGAGAGAGGAAGGAAGAGGAAGAAAATGAGGAAGAATTGATTGGCAAGGTCTTTAGGCAGCTCACAGAATAGACAAAGGGCTAGAGGCTGGAAGGCCAGGGCTGGAAACAGAACTTGCATCAGGACAGGAGTCAGCATGGCGTTTAGGGTCTGGTCTGGTTGGAAAGACTACCAAACTATCTTATTCAGGTGCCACCAAGGAAGCAAGTGAGCCCTCAAAATTGGTTCTATTCTTAAATCATTTTTTAGGATGTAAAGTCCCAGTAGAAAGTACATTGCCCTTGCTTTAGTCAAGTGACCACCCTGACTTACAATCCCACCGATGCACTACCCACCAATGAGGGTAGGTCCCAAAGAGAACCTGGGTCCTGTTAAAGGGTATGGATCCTTTTTAATCCACTGCTACGTGGAAACTCACTTTTAAATGACTGTATAGATTAAGATTAGATATGATGTATGTAAAGTTCGAGTTGGACCCTGTTCATAGTCAGAGGGCCACAAATGTTGGAGATTGTTGCTGGAAGGTGGTGGTGGCAGCTACTGTCTCTGCTGCTTTTTCCACTATTTTGTCGTCCTCAACAAAGAAACTGTAGGGTTCTGTGAAGCAGCCAGGACTGGGTCTGGGAATTTATATCACCAAGTCCCTGATCGTCTATCAAAGCCATTTCTACTTCACAGTGATGCTCATGTCTCTCAGAGATACTGATCGCACTAAACTGAGCCTTTCGATGCGATTCCTCCTACTAAGGGTGGTATAGAGAATGAACCAGAAGGCAAACCATTTGGATGGTTTGAGCAATATTTCAGGTGAGAGATGATCTATGCCTAAAGCAGGTCAAAGATAACAGCAGTGGAGAAGACAAAGCACATTCAAGAGACACTTTAAAGGTTGATATAACAGGACTCAAAGTCCTGGCAAATGAAAGAGAAATGTTAGGGATGGCCTCAGGGGTGCTGGTACAGATGACTGGGTGGATGGAAACAAGCACTTACTGTGGAAACACAGGAGCCATGGGCAGTCCACAAGAGAAGAAAATGGACACAGTCTTGGACACGGTGAATTTGAAGTCCTTGTGCACACTTCCAGGAGAGACGTCTAGAAGTCAGCTGAATATGAGGCCCTAATGCCCAGCATGGAGAATGATATTTGGCAATAACCCACAGCAGCATTGGTTTAAGGCATAGGTCTGCTTAATCAAGGAAGAGTTTATGAGCTGAAGGGGAGTGAACGGGGGCTGCAGGGGAGCAGGAACTGGTGGTAGATCCTTGAAATACAAGCAGAAGGGAGAAAGAAGCCCACAAGGAGATGGAAAGGAAGAATCATGGAGGGAGGAAGGAAACAGGGAGAGAGGGAAACATGGATGTCCTGGACTAGGAGACAGCCCATTAACAATATGATCTAAAACTCAGAATATAAGACTCGAGGAGAAAATCCAGGGAGAAGACTGCTTTTACAAGGGTCCTTGTGGGAGGGCAGAGCACTGCATACTCCACTACAGAATCAGACAGCTGATGGACCTAAAAAGAGTAAGAGTGACCAGAGCGAGATGATGCTGGATGGTGGGCAAAGCCAGACCATGCAGAGTCTTGTGGGTCATGATAAGGAGTTCGGACTTCACACTTAAGGCAAAGGAAAGCCACTGGGAGTTTCCAGCAAGAGGATGATATAATCAGAATGAGTTTTGAACAAACTGCAGGGTGAAGATTCCCAGAAAGTCAAAAGTGGATGCAGTAAAACCAGATAGGAAACTCCTGCATAAACGGTGGAGTGATAATGTGGCCAGTGGTCCAAAGCATGGGCTCGAGAGTCAGGCTGCCTGGATTTGACTCCTAGCTTTATCACTTACAAGTTGTCGGCAAGATGTTGACCCTCTCGGTGCCTCAATTTCTATATCTGAAGATAGATTCGCACATACTTCCTACCACCAAGGTTATTATTAAGTACCATCATATGTTATAAAGCACTCAGAACAGTGCCTGGTACCTAGTAAACACTCAAAACATCACCCACTATTGTAGCAGGGCAGTGAGAAATAGTAGTCATCAGAGCAATGGCAGAGAACATGGAAAGACGTGGATGAATTTAGGAGAATTTTTTGGCGGCAAGAGCCACAGAACTTTAGCAAAAGTTAAATTCATGGAATCTGTCTTCCTTGTAGGAATGTAGAAAATGGTGTTGAGATGATAGCTTGTAAAAGTATGGTATTTTGTGAGCAGTTTTTTAGAAACTGTTACAAATTCAGATTTTACATAACGAACAAAGGAGTGGAAGTCCGGATAAATAAAAAGGCATTTCTTGGAATGGATGTGAGAAGCAAATTGTAATGTCATCTGCAAACAGGCCCACTGTGTGTGAAGCATCACCTACTGTTACGCCTGGCTTTTTGGAGAGATTTTCCACAACAACTGCTATAGATACCAGTGATGAAACAGAAAAGCTTGCAAAGGCCAAAGGCAAATTCTCATTCTTTTCTTGACACTGAGGTCCAAAAATCTGAGAATCTGAGAATCTGACAATCTGAATTTTATTAGGGAGGATTAAAAACTGTATTTTAAAAAACTATACATGAAGGCAGAAAGGGCATGGCACAGTCTCTAGCTTATAGAAGCTACTGAATGAATATTGATTTCTTTCAACACATTTGATGACAACACTTACTTCTTTGTTGGTCTTCTAACATTACAAACCACTAAGGTAAAGTAAAACGCTGAGAGCTTCGTTGGCTGTATGTGTTCAGAATATGCTACTTTGCTTGAGAAGATAATAGCTCATCATTTGCTATGTTCATTTTCGTGGCAACAGACCTAATAAATAATAAAAATTATACTGGCTGCATATTTGTTTTCAAACTTTTTTAAACTGTATAGTCATTTCCATTATGAGATAAGTGGCAGCATTAAAAACATGCTAAAAGATCCTACCCAAAGTGTCCTCACCCCCATAACACCCATGACCCTTTCTTGTATAGACAGTTGACTGCTCTGGTCAAAAGGAAGAGAGAAACAGGGAAAGAGAAATGGAGAGAGGAAATGAGCTACTACCAAGCTGGCTACACCCCAAGTGCTGTGCTAAGTGCTCCCGCCTACATCTATGGTCAAGCTCCCCACTATCTGTGCAGGAGGAATTGTGGTCCCATTTGACGGAAAAAGAATCTATGGCTCAAGGAGATTAGGAGTCAAGGTAGCAGAGCTAATGCATAACAAATCAGGGGTCCAAATTTAAGTTTGTATGACTCCAAATCTTGTTCTCTTTCCGCTGCACTGGTGTCCCTTTTAAAGCCCTTAAAGCATGTGGGAAACATTTCTTCTTGAAGAGAAAGGACACAAAAAGCACAATTCTAAAAACATAAATTCAATTAAAGAAAAATACAATTGTCATTTTCCTAGAGATAATCGAGCAAAAACTCCTTGCTTAAGGAGTCTTTGCCACAGTGAAATTGAGAAACTGTATAGAAAGTATCAGTGTTCTTCTGGTCATCCACCATGTGTTTGCTAAGGCAACCCCAGGTACACGTGCAACTAACCGGTTTTCTTTACTAATTTAGTGGAGTCATAGGAGTAGAGCACAAGTTGACCTTCATAAGTATAAGAAGTACAGCAGTCATAAACAGGACCAGGAATAGGACAAGCTGAGGACATTTATATGAGGAAAGTAGGTAGGAAATAGAAATTGATTCGCAACATACCAAGAAAGCACGATGATTTATAGTTTAGGTAAGGAGCTGTTTTTAAAGACTTCTTTGTCATTTTACAAAAATATATTTATGACTGTTCATTGTTTATGGGCCTCTCTTACTTCATTTTGAGCTCCTGGAGCTTAGCGTGTTATTGGTCCTTGTATTTTAGTACTTTGCACAGTAACTGGCATATGGAGGATATTTAATACATGTTTTCTGATGAGATGGATAGACAGACAAAAGACTAAAGAATATAGAGATATGAAAATAAATTAATAAGTGTGAGTGCATTTATGGATGCATTTTCATTGATAATATTTCTCTGAACAATAAGTGCTTTAAAGTTATTGTTATCAAAATTCTATCATCCTTTGTGCCCTGTTTAAAGAATTAAGTCTAGATTTTTTTGTCCCAGGGGCCATGCAGACAGCAGTAGGGAATGGTTTTCATAGGGTCAGAAATTTGGGAAGGGAGCTCCTCCAATACAAAGGAAGGCAGTAGGTCAATCCACTATTTTACTAGATTGCAGACATTCGGATGCCAAGAAGACCAAGCATACATCTTATAAGGGACATTGGTTGGCTATCTCTTTGCTGCCCACCAACCTCTTTCCTAATGGTCTGACTTCCATCTTCTCTCCTGGAGCAGAGTTCATAACTCAGGCCAACTCAATCAGCCTGTTCCAGGCCCTAGCCAGAAAGTTGATTCATAGAAGTTCTGTAACCTTAGCCAATTCGGAATGAGTCTCAAGACTTATGCTGAGAAATCTCAGAAAGTAGTTTTCACATCTGCTGTATGAGACAGGTAGAAACGTTACCACAGGAGCTGCTGGGATGCATCTTGGGAACAAAGAAAGAAGAATTCTTAGTGTGAAACCAGGAAGAAAGATGGCGGCAGCTTTGGGGGTGGGAATCAAGTCTTTGGTGACAGCATTATCTGAGGCTAAGCTTTGTCTCTGAACTTTTCATTCAGCTGTTTGTTTTCCTGTTGTTTATAATATAATGCATCCTAACTGACACTACTATCACTTAACCAGCAAAACCACATCTGGAGCAGTAGGTGGAGAGTGGTCCTAAGTGATTCCCTCAACTTCAGCCAGTTTCAATCACTGCCTTTATGAGCCAGTAAATGTATGACGTGCAGTGGTGCTCAACAACTTAAAGGAACATGAAAGTCAAATGGAAGTGAAGACGTAGGTGTGAGCAAATTCTAAGGACTCTCCACGCTCACTAGTTTGTTCTTGTACATCTTGGACAATCTGGCTAGATCAAACACAGTCCATCCCTACAACCAGATTTTGGGGTTTACTGGAGAAGCTAACTGCTCTCCCACCAAGACACAGACCTAGATGACTCCCCTACACCTCAGCTGTTTCCTTAAAATGACCCTATGACTAAAACAGGCAATTCAATTAGGTATCCCTCTCCCAAACTGCAGCTGTACCAAAAGTGATTATGACAGAATGGACCAAAAATGTGGAATTTAGGAATTGGGGAAATGAGCAAAGCTCTTAAGAGACTATCATTTAAAAAAAAAAATCCCAGAGCATATCAGGGGTTGAGGGTAGAAGAACACTGAGCAACAGCTGTCAGTTGGAAATCTAATATAGGGTAATACAATCAGGTTGGATTTGCAAAGCCCATTTGGTTTACGGAATCGGGTAGAGCCCACATCACCAGGTTCAGGAATCTGTTGTCCTCTGGATGGGAACCGAAGTTTCCAGCCACAACCACTTCATTCAGTGAGCTTTGACACAGACCTGGTTATTCAGGGAGTTTCTCTGGTGGGCCAGAGCAGGCAGCCCATCCTCCAAAGTGAATGCTGAGCCCCCTGCTAGCCCATACCATGTAATCAGGTGAGGAAAGTAGAGGGTGATGCAATGAATTCCAACAGGATGGGGTAGGAACAAGAAAGAAAAACACTCAAAAACCCCCAGATCTTTTCTAAGTCAGCACAGCAACTGGCGGATTTACAATGAAATTCCTATCCGTGGGACAGTGGCCAAACCAGGAGACAGTATAATTACAGGAGATAAGACTTGGAATAGGATAAATTAGAAACATCGCCCCAAAGTTACAGATTTGACAGGAAATAAAGATAACGTACACAGTGAAATTTCTGTGATCAGGAAAATATATCAGGATTAAAGAATGTACATTGGTAAGGCACTCTATTTATATAAATTTACATTTATATAACTAAGATTGCACGTTCAGTAGTTCTATTTAATTCAGCAAACATGTAGAGTGAGCCTCCTGTGTACCAGGCACTGAGTTAGGCCCAGGGTATAGAACAGAGTTTCTCAACCTCAGCAGAGCGGATATTTGGGACTAGACAATTTCTTCTTGGGGGGCGATGGGGTGGAGACTGCCCTGTGCATGGTGGGATTTTTAGCAGCATCTCTGGGCTCTACCCACTACACCAGCAGCAGCCTCCACTCCAGTTGGGACAACAAAACCATCTAAAGAAATCGCTAAATGTCTCCCCTGGGTCGGGGTACAAAATAGTCTCTGTCTGAGAACCACCAGAATAGAGGAACAATTAAGACAGAATCATCCCAGGTCAACGCGTGCACTCTGGGGTGAAACGCTCTGTGTTCAGATCCTGAATCTGCAACTTACTGGCTGTGTAACCTTGGGGAAGTTAGTTAACATATTTCTAACTTCAGGATCCACATCCACAAGGTGGAAATAACAAGAGTATCCTCATCCATAAAATGGAAGTGACTCTGTGGAAATGTCACGAGGATTAATGAGAAGATACATGTGAAATATCTGACACAGTACCGGGCCCGGGTTAGGGACACGGATCTTCCTCCAAGGAGCTTGTGGAGTAAGGCAAGACAGGCACAACAAGTGCACAATTAACTTTCACAGGCTTCCCTTGAGTAGGATTCAGTATTTTTCACAAATTGCCAAGATCCCATTCCACCTGATTCACTTACATGATTTCCCCCCCATGCCCCACGTCCACCGCCATGAATCAGACAAGACTTTACACCAACCCTCTAGTTTCCAACATCTTCTCCAATGCATCCAAAGCCCTCTTGCTGCCAAAGTTTATTTGCTGAAGATCAACTCTGTACCACGTGCCCTTACTTCATTGGCTCCTCATGGCTTTGTCTGGCATTCAGAGTCATCCAGGATTTGGATTCACCATGGTTTTCCAACCCACTTGTCCCTTGAGAGTTAGTTCAACTCCAAACTTCTTTGAAAAGTTTTCCCAGATCCTCCCAGGTAGAACCTCTTTCTTCCTCTGCCACATGTTCCCTGGTGCTTTCCTGCATCTGTAAATTAACTGGTAACAGTCTGCTTCACCTCAGAGTTCTTCATGCTTGTCTGTCTCCTTCACTAGTGTGACAGCCAAGAGGGAACTGAGACCATCTTTCCATCATTTCCATAACCAATACCCAATCTGCTGTTGTAGAGATGTTACATACTATTCATAAGAGAAAGTAAACAGAACTTGCACGACCTGAGAAAAAAACAGAATCTGGACAAGAACCAACCAGAAGAGACACCTCGCTTCCTTGGTCCCAGCTGCACCTCTAGAGGTTTTAAGCTTCACTCTCCACAAAGCCAGAGGCCCACACAGATCCCACCAGTTAATATGATGTAGCGAGCCTGCCTTCCCAGTGGCCAGCATGGAGTCAGAGGAGGCCTGGAATCACACGCCATAGTTTAGGAAAACATGGTAGGAAGAAGGGAGTTGCACGAGGTGTAGTCTGAGCTTTTCCAGGTCTTGAGGACCTCGGCACAGCACAGAGCAGCAAGAAAATCAAGCTCGGACAATTCCCATCCAACAAGATCTGGACACTGTAGCACTCAATAAATATGTATCTCTGAGTTTCTGAATAAACAAATGAATGAGCAAAAGAGGAGAGTAAAGGAACAAAAAGAAAATGATGCTGTGTTGGCCCTTTACAGAGGTTCTCTTCCTGGATCTTCAAAACAAGATTCTAGATAGTCACTACGAGCCTCATTTTGCAAATGAGAAAACTTAACTTCACCAAGGAAGGGACAAAACTTTCGTGACTTCCAGGCTTCGCTTTGAAACAAGATCAGCACTTCTCACCTCGTGCTTTGTGGATAGTAATAGATGTCAGTCAACCAAGGGCTACAGAGTCAAATCCCAATGTTGCAAAGTGCCTGCTTCAATCACTTTAGCCAAGTTTCTCTCCTGCAGTACTGCTCAGAGTCTTTAATACCCAAGCGCATGTTATGAATTTGCAAGGAGGTGTGTTACGTACTGTGTAACCCCAGAGCCCATTCGTCACAGAATACCTTGCAGGACCAGTATCCAGGGGAACATATGCTGGGAAAATTCCACATTATGTTCTACTATCTTTCTGATGGATGAGTAAATACAACGGAAGCGTGAATGAAGACATGAACTCAATAATATTCTAGCAGTAAACTCCGCATACCAGATCGGGAATATGAGGCATGAGCTATGTACTAGTTTTCCAGGGTGGCCACACAAAATACTTGGTGGCTTAAACAACAGAAATTTATTTTCTCACAGTCCTGGAGACTGAACAGCCAAGATCAAGGTGCTGGCAGGGCTGGCTTCTCCTGGGGCATCTCTCCTTGGCTTCTTGCTGTGTCTCCCATGACCTTTTCTCCCTGTATGTGCATCCCTGGGGTCTCTGCTCTTCTTAGAAGAACATCAGTTATACTGGATTAGAGCCCCACCCTTATGACCTCATTTAACCTAATCACCTCTTTAATGGCCCTGTCTCCAAATACAGTCACAACGGGGCTTAGGGCTTCCACAGATGAACGTGGGGTGGGGGACACAATCCAGTCCATAGCAGCCTGTTATTTCAGTCCGATGGGGGAGGCAGAGACATGCCTGGTGTTAGTTCATAAATGAAGGCTGGGCAGCGAGCGCAACCTTGGGACAGAAGGAACAGGGGAGGCTCCACCTGGTAGGAAAAGACATGCACTGAAAAGGTAGGCAGCTCTCCCCACACATACACCTGAAAACAGGAGAGGGCAGCGAGGAGCACGGGGAGCGGGGCGGGGGCTGCATCCTCACGGGACTTGTGGCCGGTCCCTGGAATTGCTTCCTTGGAAGAACAGCAGGCGGGAAATAGCACGGGTGGTGATTTTCTTTTTTCGTTTTCATTCTCTTTTTCATTAAAGGTTATAAGATATTGAATATAGTTCCTTGTGCTCTACAGAAAAAAACTGTGTCTTATGTATTTCTATATATAGTGGTTATCATTTGCAAATCTCAAACTCCCAAATTTATCCCTTCCCACCCCCTTTCCCTGGTAACCATGACTGTTCACTATGTCTGTGAGTCTGTTTCTGTTTTGTAGATGAGTTCACTAGTGTCCTCTTGTTTTATTTTTTTAAGATTCCACACATGCACCCTAATGTTCATAACAGCACTATATACAATAGCCAAGACATGGAAGCAACCTAAATGTCCATCAACAGATGACCGGATAAAGAAGCTGTGGTGTATTTATACAATGGAATACTACTCAGCGATAAAAAAAAGAATACAACAATGCCATTTGCAGCAACGTGGATGGACCTGGAGATCATCACCCTCAGGAGTGGTGATGCTTCCTGCCCTAGGTCCATTTTCCAAAAGTAGCACTGTTTAAAATTAAGTAGTGGGGGTAATCGAGACTGAGACACAAGACAGATGGTAGAGGAACAGCATGTTTTTGTGATCTCACTCGCCTCCCAAAGCCCCGCAGGCCCACTCCCAGCTCCTCTCCTGAGACACTGAACAGGCTTATGCTCCTGAGGAGAGGGGTGCCAGGAAACCAAGAGTCTGGGGGTGTCAAGAGGAAAGTTCTAGGAAGGAGCTGGGGCAGGAGACAGATTACTGGGATGTTGTATTTCATTGGGATGATGCTTTGGGCTGCAAGTTATTACTTGGAAAAAAAAATCCAAGTAGTTCAAACACTAAGGTGATGCCTGCAGGAAGGGTGTTAACAGAGTATGTTAATCCAGCGGCTCAATAAC
Organism: Camelus ferus; assembly: GCF_009834535.1. Classification (NCBI taxonomy): domain Eukaryota; kingdom Metazoa; phylum Chordata; class Mammalia; order Artiodactyla; family Camelidae; genus Camelus; species Camelus ferus. Next base: position 9,355,615 of record NC_045720.1, on the reverse strand, counting down.
TTCATGAAGGACCGATGTTACTTGCAGCCTTCTACGCGGCCATGCTCAGCATCTTCTCAGGCTCGCGTCCTTCATGGTCCCCACAAGGATGGTCGCAGTTCCAGTCATCTTACATAGGCAAACCAGTATCCAGGAGCAGCAACAGAGCCCCCAAAGTTCCCTTCTGAAAACAAGGAAAACCTTTCCAAAAGGCCCTGAGCCGTCATGCACTCATAAGTCTCATTAGCCAAAACGAGTTACAGGCTCCTGTCTACACCAGTCACGGGGCTGGTCTTGGGATGACTGGCTTAGATCAATCAGGAGTCAGTCCCGAAGCCTGGGGCTGCTGCGGAGCCCAGCCTCCCTCGAGGGCCACAGAGAGTGGAAGCCAAGCAAAAGCAGAGTTCTCTTAGCCAAACAGGGAGGGTGATGGCAGCCAACAGTGTCTGCTAAAGACTGGATAGGACAACGCCCAGTGACAGGGAACAAGGAGACAAAGCAGGAAGCGCGACCCTACGAATGGGGAGCAAAGAAGAATCTCCATCACCATGGCTAAATTAAGGGGATGTATATGCCCAAAGGGCTACCCTGACGGGGGTGGACCAGCCACAGTGCGCAGACATACCTGCTCTGGCTTGAATGAGACAGAGCAGCAGCAGCAGGAGCATTAGGCTGGCTGCCTGGAGAGGAAAATCATTCAGCCCCCACCTTAGTTATTATCTAGAAGCACAGGATAAATGCTGCTTTCCACCCTAAACCCCAAAGCAGCAAGCACCAGGGCGACTGACTTTGTTCTTGAACATTCTTGAGGTGAGTAAAGGATGCTTCACGTAACATCAGAAGACTTCAGTTCAGCGTCCAGCGTAGCCACTTCCTGGGCTGATGCACTTGGCAGGGTACCTCCGAGCCCTGATTTCTTCATCTGAAAGATACGACTAATAAAAACACCTCCCTCTTCACAGCTTCACAAGAATTCCAGGGGCTCAGGCAAGGACGGCGCACTGTCCACCTGACTAGTGGTTATATCAATAGCTATTAATCAATGGCTAGTCATTTGTACTCCAGGGGAGTCTCTGATGATCTCAGACTGAGCAAAGTATCTGACTCATTATACAAAATGTAAGAAAGCCCCCCCAAATCAAGCCAGCCAAGAATTCAATTCAAGAAACCAGATCAAATTCATTTCTAATCAAAGTGGAGATCCTTGACTTTGGTGGCCTCAGACTCCAAGAACAGTTAACTCCTTCCTAATTGTCACGGAAGCTTTCTTCCCATTCTTTTTTTTTTTTTTTTTTTTTCCCAGAAACAGAATGAGTCTCTACCACGCTCCATACGCAAGCAGGAATAACTACCCAGCATGTCAGCTCTCGGGTTAAAACTTGTTTTTTTCATTTCTGCTCCAAAGGAAACAGCATCCAGAAATATGATCACAATATTCTGAAGGGAACGGGTGCTCATTTTTCCCCATTTCTTGGATGCCTGTGATACTATCTCCCAATTTGTGCGCCCCACAAATCCAGCTTTTAAAATAAAATCCAGATCTCCACCAACAGCTCTTTGATTTTAGTGGCCAGAGTGCTTTCATCTCAGCTCTGCTGTTAATTTGCTGTGCAACCTTCCCACGTCACTTTCCCTCTCTGGGATTCACTTTCTTCATCCAAGACATGAGGGATTAGACTCGGTGATTACTTGAATTCATTACAGTAGCCACCACTTAGTGAGAGCCTGCCTGGCTGGCGATTTTTAGCTCTAATTCTCACTGCAGACTCACACACCTGTGGCTCAGCAAGATGACACGTCGGTTCGAACCGCAGTGACCGTGTATCACACCTTCGTATGTTGTTACACTATCTTGAAAAGTCTGCTCTTTTCTGTTTTATCATTTTTTTCATTTGTCTAAATAAGCCACTTATTTTTGATCCCGCCTTTATCTGGATTGTGACCTCAGGACTGTGTTACATAGGTTTTGGAATATATGTGTCAGTTTTGGTAGCTTCCTGCAAAGGAAAGGGCCGGGGTGGGAGAGTGCGGGGTGTCCAAAAGGGGTGGGGAGTGGGGCCTACACCTGAAACTATGGGATCCTGAAGCCTCTCCAGGCACCCCCAATTTTGTGACGAGCAGCAGTCTTCCGGCTAAGTCAGCTCACCGCCCCACCCCCCCACCCCCCCACCCCACCCCCGTTAGAAGCGATCCAAGCCCCGCTGAGGACTGCGGGTGAGAAGGGCAGGCCCCTCCCCAGGCCCACTTCCTTTCATCAGTTTCACAAAGGCTCTCTCCGACACAGGTCATTACAGGGGATTAGGCCTCAGAGTTCAGGGGACCCCGAGGCTGGGTCACCTCCTGCAAAGCCCTCCTTTTTGGTCTTTCCCAAGCTTGGTGGGCCAGTGGCTTGTCCCTTCCTGGCCTGGTCGGCTATAACAAAAAGCGTGATGACGGAGGAGGCGGAGGGAGATGATATTTAAAGGGGGAAAAAATTCCCATTCTTAACTCACACAAAAGATGAGATTAAATGGTTCAGAGGAGGCTCCCCGCACGTTGCTGAGGGGCCCTCTGTGAAATCAATATCCTTCCCTTGGCCTGCAGAGAAGGCTGCTCCCCCTTCAAATCTACACACAGGAGAATGTCAGCTCAGGAACCTGGTCTGAGATTTGCTTACTGTCAGGAAGAGAAAGGGCTGCAGGTAAGAAGTGATCCAAGACCTTTGTCTTTCTCAAGTCATCCGTGGGACTTCCCTTGGGGCACAGGTACTCAGCCAAGACACTGATTTTGCCATTCTTAACAACCTTCCAAATGAGAGCAATAACTGGGAATCTGGAGTCCAGCTTTGTGAGTTGCCTCCAAGACTTGGCAGCTGTGTAGCCTTCAGCAAGTTGCTTGACCTCTCTGGTCTCAGGTTCTTCAACATTATCTCTCTTACTCAGTTGTCAGAAGGAATATGTATGAGATAACACATGGAAAGTAAATAATTGGTAACTAGGGGGCTGTTTCTTCCCTTCCTCCCTGCCTTACCTCATCCTTCTTTTCTTCTCCCTTCCTTTCTGCTTTCTTTCAATTGAACACAAATTCCAGTACCTGCTCTAGGTGAGTGATTTTGCAAAGAGCTAAGGTTACCAAGGTAAATATTACACCACCTCTGCCTTTTTGCCCAATGAAGAGACAATTTCAAGTGCATGATAAAAGCCACGGAAATTATGCACAGGATGCAAGTCCATCCATATTAAGTGTCTCCACCCTAAGTATTTTAGATGATGCTTCTGGGCCTCTCTTAAGCAGTCCCTGAGTCTGTAAGTCACTAAGTTATTGCTCAGATGACCCCTACGTGCTAGCAAGGCCAAGTTGGGACCAGGACTCAAATCTAGTGACTCCTGGTCCAAGTTCTTTCAACACTAGTCTGATGACAGTAAATTAAAAGGTCATGAGCCATGATTTTAAAATGTGCCGTTTAATTCATGTTCAAACAGGAAGTCTACTCCTTTTTGTTTTTATTCTTCTGTCTCAAAAGAAAAAAGAGATAATGGTTATTTTAAAAGTAAGATCACTTTGGTGATAACACGAAGTTTATAGAAAATTTATCTTTCAAAAGCAGCTCATGGAGATGCAGACCCAGAGAAAAAAGGCCACTGAGGGAAGCAAGCATCACACGCACCCCACCCTTCTGAAACCAAACCAAACCACATGGAACCTTCAGTGAGCAGTTCAAATTCTAGCCGAGACTGTAGGCTGAGACAGATGCTTTTAAAAAAAAAAATCACAAGCACAGCTGACCTTTGTAGTGGTGTTGATTACGTCTAGAACGGCCGCATGGAAAGAGCGCCAGGCGTGACGTCCAGGGACCACTGTAAGCTCTGGCTTGGAGACCTGGCTAACCCTTCCCCTCACTGAGACGTACATTCCTCACTGGTAAGACACTGAGGGGATCCAGTATGTCGGCAGGTGAGAAAGTGTTTCAAAAACATACAACTGTGTTGCCCCAGATGGTAGCCACCAGCCACAGGCACCCACTAAAATTTAAATTAATTAAGGTAAAATAAAATTTAAGATTCAGTTCTTCAGCTGCACTAGCCACACTTCAAATGCTTATTATTAACACGTGTCTCATTCCTACGGCATGAAACAGGGCTGAAATAGAACACGTCATCATTGCAGAAAGTTCTGCTGGAGAGCACTGACCTAGAAGGACAGACTAAACCACAGTTAACAGCTGCAATCCCTGAGAAGAGGATGGATGCTGAGAGAGACTTTAAATGCACACTTTGTAAACCTCCATACTGTGCGCTTATTTTCCATGAGCATGCATCTTATTTATAACTTGAAAAAGAAAGAGCCACAAGGAAGTGATTACCATTAAAGACAGAATAACAGTTACCTCCAGGGATCGGGGGATGATCTGGAAGGGGTTCAGAAGAGATTTCTGGGACTAATGGCAATGGAATATTTGGGTAGACACTCAGCAAAAGAAATTGATTTTCTCACTCCTAATAACCATAGGCATGGATAGGGTCATGGATATATTTTTTTACTGTATATTTTAAAAAATTTTAAGTGAATATGTAACATTTTTATAATAGTGAGATTTGCTTTATGCATCTTTTCCTATGTGAGTTTTATTTTGCAATACATATTTTAATAAGACTTTTTAAAATGTATAAATAAATTGTGGAGCTGTCAGTCTCAATCAGGGGGTACCACCCTTAGCATTAATAAATGATGGCTTAGTAAATGAAGAACAGTGTTCAACCTTCACCTTCAGTTCCTCTCTTTTAAGCCGCCCTTAACGATGGCAGTCCAGCTCACACTGTCCAGCACATTCTCCCTGCCTGCCTCCCACCAGGGATGCTCATGAGAAATCAGCAGATTGTAGCAGGTAATGGTGATAAGAATTTTTCTAGGGAGCAATTTGACAATATATACTCCCTTCAATTTTTAAACATGAATATGCTTTGAAATATCTATTTTAATGAGATTTTTTTTCCTTGAAAAACATCACAGTACAAAGACTTAGCTACAAGGATGTTAATAACAGTGATTTTCCTAACGTCCAGGAAAAACAATTGGAAACAATTTAAGTGTCCAAGCTAACAAATGGATTAAATTTTGATATATCCAGACAACTAAATACCGAACTATGAGAAGTCAGGCCATGGAGGCATATCTGATGTGAAAATTCCATACATGCTACATTATTAAGAGGAAGATGGCAGATCACAGAAAAGCACATCCGTACGGTTCCTGTTTGGACAAGGCAAGTCTGTGTTAGGAATTAGCTTTGTGACTACATGGAGGTCATCCCCAGCCCAGGAGTGGAACTTAATTACTCTCTTCTTGACTGTGGCTGGGCTTAGCGTTTCACTGCTAAAGAAGCGAGTGTGGAGTCAACTTACAGTGGAGGAACTTGATCAAGAGTAAGTCACGTTCATAGAATACAGACTTGTGGTTGCCAGGGGGACGGGGTGGGAAGGGATGAACTGGGAGTTGGAGATTTGCAGATACTGATTGGTATATAAAAAATAGATAAACAAGTTTATACTGTATAGCACAGGGAAATACATTCAATATCTCGTAGTAGCTTATAGTGGAAAAGAATACGGGGATGAGTATGTGCATGTTCCTGTATGACTGAAGAATCGTGCTGTACAACAGAAACTGACACAGCATTGTGAACTGACGCTAACTCAATAAAAAAGGGGAAAAAAAGAATAAGTCATGTTGATTGCATGTACGTATGAAATGACATGACAAAAAGGACACTTCACCTCTGTGGTATTCTTCCCTAAAACCAATAACCCCAATCTAATCATGAGGGAAAAACACCAGACAAATCCAAATCAGGGTACATTCTGCAAAATACCTGCCTTACACTCCTCAGACATTTGAGGCTACGGTCATGAAAAACAAGGAAAGATTGAGAAGTCATCATAGACAAAAGGAGACTGAGGAGACGTGATGACTGTAGGTAATGTGGTCTCCCTGGGTTAAATCCTGGGACAGAAAAAGGACCCTCGTGGAAAAACTGTGGAAATCCAATAAAGTCTGGAGTGAGTTAATAGCACTGTACTGTTTTCATTTCTTAGTGCGACAAATGCACCATGATTGTGCAAGGTGGTAACACTAGAGGAAGTTGGGTGCAGGGTCTAAAGAAGCATTCCATATTGTCTTTGCAACTTCTCTGTAAATCTGAAATTATTCTAAAATAAATAGTTTTTAAAAAACTACCTTTGCATTTGCTTCTAGGTAGTACTTTGTACTTTTAAATTTTCATTCTCTAATATTTCTAGAGTGACAATGCGTTGTTTTTTAGTCAGATAAGCAATTCATTACATAATCAGAAGTTAACTGGGAACCTCATCTGTTCCCCATTTGAAAGTGACATGCGCCTGCCGACAGGAGTCGACAGGGTAACTGTAAAAGCAAGTCAAGTCAGTCATTTTATGAGTTGGACACCTGGCTGCCGCTGACCTAAGCTGGGCCAATCAGAGCCCTTTCCTGGTATTTTACAACTGAAGACCTATGAGACAAAGCCTCAGTCACTCTACAGTGATGGAAAGTGGCATGCTCTGCTCCATGACCAGGGGGAAGAGCCAGGCTGCCGTAGGAGGTGAGGACAGCATGCAGGAAAGAGAGGGAACCCATAAGCACAGCAAATCTTGCTGATGCTCCATTTATCTTTGGCATTAGTATGTGCTGCCCTCCCCTCAGTTACATAAGCCATCCCCAAAACTAACTTTCTGGCCTAAAATTGTTGGAGTCGGGTTTCTGTCTCGTGCAACCCAAAGTGTTTGGCCTTGACTTTTACACAGAAAAAAGAACACTCCCTGACCTGATTCAAGTCCCTGGGAAGCCCCCAAAGGCACACTTGCCCAGCGTTTAACTGGAGCACTCTCAAAGTGGATCAGGTTTTAGGCTATCAATAAAAAATGAGTTGAATTGAACTGAACTGAAATGAATTGAATTGGATTGAATTGAACTGAAAAATTATGAGTTCAACATAGGAGTCATTAAATTAATACTACTTGATTTTTTCCCCTAAAACAATAAGGATTAGACTTTTCTTTGCATTACCAAAAGGCAGAAGACAGAAAATGTGTCAGTCACTACATTACCCTCAGTGACTTCCGTTAAACTTGGCACATAGTTGCAACCCAATGAATGAATATACTTTCTCTTCTCTACCCATTGCTTGCTAGAAATATATTGTATCCAATTGCACAGGACGTAAAAACCGTTGCGTCTTCCCACCGCTTAATAAACTACGACTGAAGCTGATAAACTTTACTGTTACTCTATCCGTTGAATATGCAAAATGAAATGTTGTAGGCTACCTGCAGCCTCCTGCCTCTCTGAGGGAAACAAAGTTCCGATGACTCTGTTCATGGAAATTGAATGACATAATTAAAAATTTCAACTTTTTAAACAGCTGCCATTTCGGTGCTATAGATGCCCACCATTAGGGAAAATTAGAAATACATTGACTCATTGGACTAAGAAATCCTGCAAGGGAGGGAAAAAAGATGGACCGGATAGTCAATAAGTATCACAGAGGATCAGTCCAATACAGGGGAGGCAACATCATGCTCAGACCCCAAGGGGAAGTTTTAGGAAAGGTCCTTTCTGAAAAGTGGAGAACCTACGTTTGAACAGCTCACCCTCTACATTATAGTCTTTCAACTTCACATGATTCCTCCCACCATCACCAGTAACATTCATTGACCACCTGCTACGTGCTAAGCATTGTTTTTCTCATGCAAACCTCTCAACAATACTGTGCGTTAGTCATTACTATTATCTCCATGTTACAGCTGAAGAATCGAGGTAGTGCAAGATTAAATAACTTGCCTACGGTCAAACAGATGATCGGGGTGGACCCAAATTTGAACCTCAGATATAAAACACTGACTCTCGATCATAAAACCTGGAAAACAATCTATAACAAGTGAGTATTCACTGAACAGTAAAACTAGAAGACAAGGAGGGTGTCTGACTCTTTTTCCAGTATCTAGTGTCTCAAGCAGAGTGTGTGCTCAGTAAATGTTTGAGAGATGAGAGTTTCTTAGTTCTCATATTTTTTCTTAGTGTTTCATATATAAGAAATGTATTTTGCATTTAATGAGCACAGAACTCAGACTTTTAAAATATTGACTGTTCATCCCTCCATCTTGAGGTCCTAGCACTGTATCTTCAAGTTATTTTATATGTTCTCAAAAGAAAGAGACTGAATGGAGAGGTTTCTTCAGTTCTCTCCACATCCACGCTCACACCGGTCCTTCAGTTAATACACAAAACCCGGAGTGAAAAGACCCAGACAGAAATGTGCCTAATTAAGCCGGGTATATCTGCGAACTAAAGCCAAGCCCTCAGATTTCCTTCTACATAAGAAAAAAACTGGTGTGCTACCAATAATCACGTTTGCCCATCTTCCCCTCAAGCTACAATAAGATTAGATTTTCATATTACTATTTTTTAATTTAATATATATTGCTCACCTAATAGGGAAGAAAAAAAAAACCCTTAAGATTTACTATATCAGAATAGGTGATACACAAATAAAGCCCATTTAAAAACAGAATCAGAGGGGACTGGAGATGCTCTAAAGAAAAGAGGCTGACAATACTGTAGGCCTCTCAGTCTGAACCTAAAAATAAACCTGATGTGGTCCTATCACCTTCTTTAGATCTTCTTTGGCATCTGAGTATCTCTTGTGGTTCTTACAACCTTCCCCTGCTAAGGTGTGGTGGGTGAACTCCTCTGATCTCTTCTACGAGGTCAGAAGGCCTGCAGAGGTGGGCCTGCATCTTGCTTGTCTCTGCATTCCCCAGCACGCAGCACTTGGCCTTGGGCACACGAGGGGTCCGAGAAGTGGAGGGCTGCTGAGCTCTCCTTGGACAGTTTTGACATTCCTGGAACACTGCATGGTGCCTGTAAGGCAGAAGGCACTTCATAAACATCCATGGGGTCAGTTGATTGAATTGAACAGAACTTCCAAAATGTGGATCCTGTACTTTAGACTCCTCCCTACTCCATCCTTTGAAACTGCTTCAAGAAAGCTAAGCATGGTCTGCTATGTTCTCCACGGCCTTGGCTGTGCATCCAAAGTCAGCCAGTGTCAGCTCTAAAATGCTCACTAGAACCAGAAAAGGTAGGCATCACTCTCTCCTTTTTTACAATGAAGAGACAGAAGCATAAGAAGTTGAAGATCATTACCAAGGTCATACAGATACTAAGCGACAGCCAGGTTTGGAATGACGATCTGTATGGATGCAAAATCTGCATTGTATCCATTTTGCCTCCCTGCCTTCTCGTTCCCAGACGCTCAAATATGCTTGTGCACATATGCACACAATCAGCCCTATTAGTACTTTCGCCTGAAAGATACATGGGTTCAGAAGACATACACGCCTACGGTCAAACCCAATCGCAATGTCCTGTGTTCCCTCATTCATTAAATTCATGTGTTGGATACTGACTGAGCAGCATCATGCGCCTGGAACATCTGAGGACTCAGCCGTGAACAAGGCAGGCAGGGAGAGAGAGCAGGGGTCCACAAATGTTTTCTGTGGAGGGCCAGAAAGTAAATATTTTAGGCTTTGGAGGCCAACGCGTCTGTTACAACTCCAGCTCCTCACTTACAGAGCCAAAGCAGCCACTGGAGATGTGTAAACGAATGGGCGTGGCTGCGTTCCAATAAAACTTTATTTACAAAAACAGGCAGCATTGATTTGGCCCGCGGTCATATGCCAACCCCTGAGACAGTTGATAAACATGGAAATAATTAGAGACAGATAAAAAGTCTGGAGACAAGCATAGGTCCTACGAATTCAGTGAAGCAGTGCAATTAACAAGACAGAGAATGAGAGGCAACTTTAGGTTGGGTAACGAGGGAGAGGACGACATTTGAGATGAGACCAGAATGCAGGTGAACCAGCCATGAGGATCCGGAAAAAGAACTTTCCAAGTAGCAGGAAGAGCTCGAACAAAGAGCCTGAGACGAAGTATGTTTGGGGAACAGAACGAAAGCCAGCACATCTGGAACCAGAGCGGTGGAAGATACGGTCAGAGGGTGAACATGACCAGATCATGAGGACGTTAAGGGCACGCAGAGGCGGTGGGACCTTCTCACTGCGATAGAAAGTGTTTGGAGGATTTGTAGCAGCATTGCAGCATGCTTTCATTTACAAGTTTGAAAACAGCAACTCCAGCCGCTTGGTAAATCAACACTGGAGATGCAAAAGCGAAAAGAGCAGCAGGGAGGTGGCTTGCATATGGAGGTAGCAGGGCAGAGGGGAAGACGTGGCTGGAGTCCTGAGAAACTTTAGAGCTGGTAGGGCCGGCAGAAGTTGCTGGAGGGCTGCACGAAGGGGAAAAGACAACAGAGCATCCGGCATGTGCTCATTTGGTTTGATGTACGGACACAGTACAGTTGCTGGGCCACGAACAGACTATGTAGGTCAAGAAGGAAGAGCACAAACAGAAAGTTTGGTTTGGGTGCGCTGAAGACTGACCCTAACTGATCCCACGGTGCCCAGCTCCGAGCCATCTGCTAAGAGGCCACTGCAGAGCCACCAGGGAAGGCCTATTGTGTCACACAGCGTTTTGAAACATGCAAACCAGACAAGTAGGAACTAGTCAAAGACTGTTCCAACTTCTTATCGCCAAAACACCAAACTGTGAGGAAGCAAAAATATACATGGCCCAGCTCAGCTGGGGCCAATGTGACCCAGGAACAAAAACTCACACATGCAAGTGCACACTCTACCAGAAAGGGAATTTTGGCCCCTCAGGACCACATACTTAGAAGGTCTTAAAAGTGATGAATATAACACGCTTCCTGGGGAAGGAGGTGCGGAGACAGGGGACCAGGGAGATGGCCTGAGGCTGTCTGAGGAAATCAGTGGCTGCTCCAACGCTCTAAACGGCTGACGCAGGATCATCCCACTGCAAGGGGCTCGAAGGCCTTTCACTCAGAGAGAGGCTCACTCTCTGTTCTCTCATTATCAGAAATGCTGTCAGGCACATAGTAAGAGTTATGTAATAGGAAGCAATACTTTCCGGCCATTTCTCCATCCTCCTGTTATATAATAATGCTGCCAAGATGAAGTGGCCAACGTCTCAGCCGCAGAGATGCAACCCTGTCAAGTAAATTTATAGTTTATACTTCCTTTTCTCTTTTTTAGCAAGGGCTCCCTACCCACTCCTTCCCTCCCCTCTCTCATGCCTTGCCAACAGGCCAGTCTCCAAACTGACTTTTTTCTCATAGGTGGACCTGCTCCATTCATGAAAAAAAGGGGGAAAGGTTACTTTCATTCATTCATTCACTTACTCATTCAGCCAATCAGCCAGCAATTAATCATTCAATAGCTTACCATGTAAGAGAGTCTACAAAAAGGAGAAAAGAGAATAAGCTTTGTGCTTATTTGGGTTTGTGCTGACCAGCTAGGTGACCTGGGGTCTGTGAAACAGGCTAAGAAGGGAGACCTAGTCAGGTTTGGGGAGGGTTAGCGGAAACTGAGGCAAAGCACCTCTGCACAGCTCTTCTTCAGCTTCTTCACATTGTCATGTATTTGGCGCCAGGGTTACCAAAATGAAAACGACAAGGTCTCATATGATATTTGTGTTTCTCTGTCTGACTTACTTCGCTTAATATGATCATCTCTAGATCCATCCAAGTTGCTACAAATGGCATTATTTCATCCTTTTCATGGCTAATATTCCATTGTATATATACACCACAGCAAGAAGAAGCTGTTCTTAATCAGCCTCTGAGATTTGCCTGGGTTTACTCTCACAGACCAACCCAAAAAAAAGGCTTCCATTGGTCTGCCCGTCCCATCAGGCCGGGGTGTTCATGTGATGAAGAATATGAAATGCCCTCCCTGGAAACAGCATAACTGGGCCTTCAGTAACAATAGAAAGGGAGTGTTTGGTACACGTAATGAAGGAGAAAAAAATCTAATTTTTTCAGTGTTCGCTATGTGTTAGATTCATTCATCTTTCCATTCTCAGCTCAAACTTCTGTCTGAATCTTTCCTGAACCTCTTCTTCCATCTGCAGTTATTTTCCCTCCCATTTGCCCTTGCTGTTATCTGTAAACCCGAAAAAACAACTGTGATACTCTACTGAGCTCACGTATCTAGCAGTCTGACCCTCCTACTGATCTCTGAGCCTCTTGAAGGTGAGAACTGGATCTTGGCCATCGGGACGTTCCCAGAACCAGCATGGCGCCAACATACAGGAGGGGCTTCGCTCACGTTTAAAAGCTGGCGTGGAACATGCTTGCATAACCATTAAGCTGCTCTTTGGTTTCATGATTTTCCCTTGGGCCGAGTCAGTCTAGGGGGTTATTCTCACAACCACCTCACAGCAGTGTTCTGGACAATTCTGAGCTTAAGGCATTCGGGACTCAAGATTCAGCTTCGAGCTTGTAGCATTTGGGACTCAGATAATGTGGGTTCAAGGATTGGATCACTGTGCAATAGTTTTGCTTAAATCTTAATTTTTTGTTTTGTCTTTTATAAAACACTGAATATGTTTCTTAAAATTGCTAATGTACTTTTTGCCAAAGAAGCTTGGAGTGCCCTCAGGGAGCCACCAAGGGGCCTGTAACTAATATCTCTCTCTCTCTTCATGCTTCTCAGAGGTGGAACTAGGGCGGAACAAGGCTGGTAGGACTGGGGAGGAGCTACTGAGACAACCTGCTCTGTGGCCGATTGAGAAGATGTTTGTCTTTGGACTAGTGATGCCAGTCCTGGGATTTATCTGAAGGATATGACCAGATAGATGTGCATGGATGTTCATCACAGAATTATGTTCATATATTAGCAAAAAACTGGAAACAGCTCAAAGGGCCAAGAATAATCAAAGAATTTGTGGTTCATCCATACATTTAATACTATGCAGCCATTAAAAGTTGTGTTTTCAAGGAATATTTACTGTCATGAGAAAATGCTCATGACATAATATTATACAGTCAACACATTACAGAACATGTATGCACACACATATATATTTGAGAGAACACTATACACACATGTATATTTGGGAAAGTATGGTATGCGTGCACACACGTGCACACACAGTAGTCTCTCAAGTCTAGATAGTAACAACTTAAAATTCACCATCCATTTAATATCAAATTTGGGTGCTGATAAACACTGTACCATTAAAAATGATGTAATATTGGTTGTAAAACATGTCTCAGTTTAAGAAGCATCAAAATGTAGGGGGAAATCCATCTTTGTTAGAAGATAGGAGATAAAGCCATACAATTTCAGATTTAGAAAAACAGTAGATGTAAGTATATGTTAGATAAAAATATAATGAAATACTTGAAAATGTGAATGATGGTTTTCTCTGGATTGTTTGTATTTTTTCACACTCTGCAAAATTATCTGAATGGACACTAGGTCTTCCTTCAAGATGCTCAGAGGCTGGTAGAGGGAGACAGACACGGAAGCCAACGCTAGGGAGAATTACAAGTGCATGACAGTGTCTTCAGGGTACTGACAGCTGGCAATTCTACAGGAAGCAGTGAGATATCAAGGAAGTTTTCATCCAGGGGTGAGGTTTGAGTCAAGTCTTCAAAGAGGAGCAGAGGTAGATGGGCAGCCAGTTGAGGGAAGGGCATTGCACATGGCAGGAACAGCATGAGCAAAGGCATGGCTTTTTCTGGGAACCACCAACACTGTAGGGTTTGTTGACTGATCACAATGAATACCAGTCGGGAGGCGGGGTAACTTTTCCAGGACTTAAAAGATCTTCCCCACCGCACAAAGATGTTTCAAAATTCACATGCCATGGGACCTAAAATTCAAATACCTAGAACAGCTCACAGTACACAGCAGGCACTCAAAAAAATCTTTGAAATGTAGGAATGAATGAAGAAATGTAACTCAGGCTTCACCTGTTTCAGTCAACCACTGTTTCTATGCCCTTCCTCTATCTTTTCAAGAAAATCTTTCTTTGGGAGTATTATCATTGCCTACTCTACTTCAATGTCATTGAATTAGATTTGAATGCCCAAGAGATTCTTAAAATTTTGGAGGGCTAGGAAATAAGAAGCTGAATTTCTATTTCTTCTTTGCTGTTTACTAGACTTATGACCTCAGAAATGGCTTGAATTCTCAAAATTCTAGGAGTTTTTTTAATCTGTAAAGCAGAGATAATTATATTTTCTTTGATTACAGAATTGAGGAGATCATCTTAGCTAGTAAGTGTTAGAGCCATTGGTGATATCTAAAAGTCTATACAGCTCCAAGAGATTATCACTTTATAAATCATGGGGAAAACTAAAAAGAATCAATAATTTGCCCAAGAGTGTAGAAAATGGCAAAATGAGTTTTTGGGGTTTTTTTGTTTGTTTGTTTGTTTATTTGTTTTGCCAAAATGAGATTCTTGATTCAAGACCTCACCTCTGTCCATACAACATACTCTCACCCGGAGCCCTCTGTCGGGGTGGAAAAGCAGACAAAAGAAGGGAAAGATATTACCCCAAGGAGGGGTTCTGATTCTCACTGTCTGCCTGATCTTACAACTTTGTCCTCATCTGTTCTCTTCTCCAAGTGACTTCCCAGACAGCCATGTCACCAAGTGGTCACAAAGCGATGCACAAGTGCCATTTCTTCTTCCAGGATAACAGTCACCAGGACCCTGCGCCAGGCTTGGGAGGCCAAAGCCAGTGCAGGTTCGCATATCCATCCACCCTTCATCATGATTAACTCTTCCTTCACGGACCAGGACGTGAGCATTTATCTTTCGAGTTCTTCAACTATTAGTGCCCACGACTCTTCCCAGGCCATCTATCATGGCACTGGAAGCAGGAGGTGCAGACAAAAGTTGTCACATGTGTTGATGTGGTGTGAAGAGGATGATTAATGACAGTCACACACGGCCACCCAGCTTCTGACTTACCTACGCTTACTGAAGACGCTGACTTCGCCCTTTTCACGAGCCGTCTTTCCCACACTTTCCCCACCACTGCTTTCAATAATAGCTTCAGCCTTGGGAGCCTCATTTTGAAAGGAAGGGAGGGGAACCGTCTGTTACAGCCACCAAAATCACACCAGGGTTTCTGACAAGGCTGCACGCCTGACTTGGGGTCCTCTGATTACTGCTGCTTTTGTTGAATTTGAAATCCACCCAGGCATTCAGCAAATACAGATGAGTACAGTACCTCCTCAAGGTGCTTGGGATACATCAGAAAGTAAAACAGACAGAATAATTCTTGCCCTGGTGAAGCTTACATTCTGGTAAAGGAAGGAAGGTATTTATAAGTAGACTGTAAAGTATGCTAGAAAGTGGTCCATTCTATGGGAATAAAACAGCAGAGAATACGACGTAAGTACTGGGGAATGAGGTGGGTTGCAACTTTAATGAGAGAGTCAAAGTAAGCCTCACTGATAAGATGAGATTTGAACAAAACTTGGAAGAGATAAAGAGCTTAGCCAAACAGGTAGCTGAGGGAAGAGCGCCCTAAGGGGTCTGAACAGTCACTGCAAAAGCCCAACGGTGGATGCTTGTCTAAATTTCTTGATGAACAGCAGTGAAGCTTGTGTGGGTGAAGAGGCACATGTCAAGGATGAACAGAGTAAGGATACAGCAGGGAGGAAAGAGGGGCCGGACGCTACGAGGACACCAGCTTATTTTCTGCAAGATACAGGAAGTCATTGGAAGGTTTTGATCCAGTTTGTGCTTTAAAGGAGTCATCCAGCTATCATTTGAGAAAAGATAATGGGTTGTCAAGGGAGAGACAGGGGATCACTCCAGAAGCGATGATGACAGTCATCCAGGTGAGAAATGATGGTGACCTTGACCCAAGTGTTAACAGCGGAGGACTGAGAAATGGCCCAATCCTTGATATAACATGTCTCATTGAATTTAAGATGCCAGTTCGTGGGACATATTTCTAATCTGGAGATATTAAAATGTGATGTTATCTGTATCTTGGTAACAAGGAAATAAGGTGTTTTCAAGGTGAACGAAAGGGTTTCCAACAGATTTGAAGTGAGGATGAGAGACAAAGAGGAGTCAAGGGTGTCTCCAAGGTTTGTGGCCTGAACAATGGGTTGGATGGGGCTGCTGCCCTCGGCTGAGATGAGGAGGACCACAGGGGACGCACATCAGGAGGAAGGGTGGGTGAGGTATAGATCAGGAGTGCAGTTTGGGACGTGTTGAGTTGAGATGTTTATTAAAAATACAAGTGAGAATGCCCTGTAGGAAGCTGAATATATGAGTTCAGGAGAGAGGTTTGGATCAGAAATACAAAGTTGAGAATCATAGGATATAAGCAATAATTGAAGGCAAGAGGTGGAATGAGATCACCAAGGGAAGGAGGGCAGACAGAGAAAAGAGGTCCCACGTATGGAGTCCTGGGCTTTCTAACATAAGAGGTGTGGGTGGAAGAAAGAAACCAGCGAAGGAGACTGAGAAGTAACCAGTGAGATCAGATGAAATTACAGAAATAATTGAAAATGGCCGTGCTCTGGATCGGTTTGGAGAGGGGGGAAAAGTAACCTACTTAAATGCTTCTCAAATAGATACAATAAAAAAGATTCATATCTGTGCTTAGTTGATGACAAGGTAAATAGGAACGACCATGGCAAAGAGTGAAAAAAATTAGAGAAGAAAAGGGAAATTATTACACTTCTTATGCGATCTATCTCTTTTTTTATTGAAGTATAGTCAGTTTGCAATGTGCGTTAATTTCTGGT
Source organism: Camelus ferus (assembly GCF_009834535.1). Taxonomy (NCBI): domain Eukaryota; kingdom Metazoa; phylum Chordata; class Mammalia; order Artiodactyla; family Camelidae; genus Camelus; species Camelus ferus. Next base: position 9,338,936 of record NC_045720.1, on the reverse strand, counting down.
GTACAGCATAGTGATTCAGTTATATGTGTGTGTGTGTGTGTGTGTCTATATATATATATTTATATATTTATATATTCCTTTTCATATTCTTTTTCATTATAGTCTATTATAAGGTACTGAATATAGATCCCTGTGCTCTACAGTAGGACCTTGCTGTTTGTTTTATACACAGTAGATGGTATCTGCAAATCCTGAACTCTCAATTTATCCCTCCATCCTTCTTTCCCCTCTAGTTACCATAAGTTTGTTTTCTATATCTGTGAGTCTGCTTCTGTTTTGTAAATAACAGCAATGTATTTGTTTTGTAAATCACGTGTTTCTTCTCGAGCCACCTCGCTCTTGGAAGATTAAAGGTGTTTGTGAGAAATCAGCTTGTTTGTTGCACTGAGTATTCTTAACCTCACAAAGCAATTCTGCTTCCCATTCCATTGTCCTCTCCATCACTTATCCCGCAGGTGTTTATTGGGCCAACTGGTGTCCATCAAAGTCCAACAACCCCCATTCCTGGGCTCTCAGGTGTCTGCCTGAGATCCCTCGACCGATAAAGCACATTCTTGACTGGGGTGTTCCCCCTAACAAACTAATAGCCCCAGGTAATTAGGCAATGCCTAATCTCACAACAGCTCAGGCCGGCCGGTTCAGCGCACCTTATCAGAGCCGTAAACCCCGCCGCCCTTCACGGACCCTAAGCCTCTTACTCACTTGCAACCAATCAGACACTCGCACACAAGCTGATCACTCACCTTGTGGCCGGACCTTATAAAACACCCCAACAACCGGCCCTCGGGGCTCACACAGGCACCTCTTGTCTGTGTGGACACTGTTGTCGACAGCAACGTAACCTAATAAACTCTATTCTATTCTCATACTTTATTTGAGGTAAATTCTTTTACCAACTCACACGTCACCATGCCACCAACCGGCCGCGCCACACTGTGTCCCACAACAGGATCATGTCACACTCATCCATGGATTGCCTCATTCCACAAAGACTTACTGACCATACCGTAAGCCAGTGCTCCCAGGACTGGGTCTAGACGGCTGACTTGAAAACACACCGTTCCAACCTCCTTTTCCAGCTTCAAGCCAGTGCAGACACAAGACAGAGCATTTCGCAAGCTAACTTCTCAGATTCTCATAAAACCCTGGTTTTACATCTACAAAATGCAGAGAAGAAACCCAAGACACACAAGCCATGTGCAGCCCACCCAGCAGGCCCCAAAACCTGCCAGGCTTGCTTGCTCAACGCTGCCTCGAGCTCACTGTCCCTCCCGAAGTAGCGGGGAAAGCAGGAAGTCGGGACAGTAACAACGTGCCAACACGGCAGTGCCTGTCACATTCAGAGTCAATTTCATATCTTGCATTTAAGTTGAACCACATGGCAGTGTCTCCAAGTCACTACGGTTGTCATCTCGGTCTTGGATGAGAAAGCAAAGGCTCCAGAGAGGTGAAGGGTATTTTTCCCTGGGGCATAACCAGGAGGTGGCTCAGCTAAAAGTCCACGTCTTCACAGGGTTTGGGTTTGGGTTGGGTGCTTTGGGGAAGCTCCAAACAGATAAACGGTAAAGGGACGGACTGAAAACAAGAGGCAGCCGGCAATGGAGGGGACCAGGAAACAGCTGGGAGGGGACAAGACCCTGCGCATTGGAGGGAGCAGGCACTCAGGGACAGGTAAGAAGGAGCATGGCACATCCCAAAGCGGGGTCCGAGGGGCAAGCCACATATTGCTGGCTGTGGAGAGGAGCCCAGGACTTCTCAGCACCTACGTGGCACAGCAGAGAGAGCCCAGCAGAGCTGGATATCAGGCTGACCAACCATCCCCGCTGCCCCGGACCGAAGTGGTTACTGGGACACGGGGCTTTCAGACTTACAAGTGGCCAAGTCCCGCACAAACTGGGCTGAGCTGGGCACCCTGGCTAGAATTGTTTCTCTCTAGCTATGGGAACCAAGTGCAAACTTCTCAGCCTCCTCTCTGCTAACGTGGGTGTAAAGGATTGGACCCTGGCAGATTTATCACGAGATTTCAGTGCAGTAAGTGAAAACTCCCTAACATGCCGTCTGGCACTCGGAAGGCATTCAATTAACGGCAGCTCTGATTATTACCGTGATGTTATGAAAAGGAGATTTTCAACTTACTTTCTCGCCAGTCTTCACGCTGAAATGCAGTCTTCGGCGTCCTCCCGGAAATGATTCTCCTGGGAGCTGGGTTTGGAGCAGCTGTTGCGGATCTTCATAAACACCATAAACTTGGAGGAGCTGAGGCAGCATTACGCAGGAGAAAGTGAAAACCCAGCTGTAGGCTCCTCGGTCCCCGGGCTGCTCTGTGGAAGTTCCCGTCACTTCCAAGATAAACCATATCCTAGATAAACTTCACTGCTGGAAGAGTTTATCAGGCCAGACTGACCCTGGGAATAACAAGGAGACCAACCAAGGTCCCTCGTGACAACTTAAATACCCAGCACTCAGGGCTCTTACTTCATCTGCCTCTGTCTATCCCAGGCTGTCTCCCATCCTCTTACCCTCCCAGCAACTCCCCCAAAGACTGAAAGGGGTCTTGGGCTAATCTGATAACATCACAGTCACTACCTCTAGCATACACGTTCCCAGTAGCCCCTCTATTTTAATTTCCAGGAGCATTGGATGCATTAATCCACAGGTCTTGGAAAACTCAGGTCCTGGGCAGAAAACCATTCTCTCTCTCTCTCTAAGTAAAAGTCCTTGCTCTGAAGATTGTTTTATACTCCAGGCCATTGTTCTTGGGGCCTCAACTACCGTTGTGTTTATTCCCTTGTAATCACCTACCTATGCGCCAACAGAACTCTTGAAATGCAGAAGACATCTCCATGCATGGAGATGGAACATAGCATTCCAAATTTAAGTCCCTCCCAGAAACTGGTTTTGCTTTTAAAATAGCCCAGGATTCTCTTACCCTCAAAGTCCTATTATGCACACCCAGGCTCCCTTATCCCTCACTGAAGGAGCGTTTACCAAATATCAGGCACAGGTGAGGTCTTACCCCAGCGAGAGAGGAACGATGTAGCTGGGCTCCAAGCAACAGCTTGGTCCTACTGTGCTGTGACCTGGGGTGGGGAGGGCGGGGGGGGGGGCTGCTGGGAACACCAAAGGAATGCTGTTCCTTTAAGTCTTGCCCCTTTGTGGCTCACAAGTGAGTAAATTCAGACAGCAGCTGTGAGCTCAGCAACAGAAAAGCCTTCCAGGGCCGCATTCCGGACACTGCCGGGGGAGCAGATGAAATCAGGTGGGCCTAGCCGGGCTAAATCCTCATTCAAAGGTCTCTAGTGCCATCTAGCGGCCCATTGGGGGTCCTGTTGGCAAGAAGCCAAGACAGGACTGTGGAGGTAGAGGCGGCCTAGAGGTTTCCCCTAGGCACCGTGGAAAGGAACTTAAACACCAATCAGTCCACCCCCTCGTCTTCCAGATGGAGAAACTGAGTCCCAAAGAGGTGAAGTGGCTCGTCTGAGGTCACACCTCTAGCCCACAGGGGCCCACATCTCCTGGATTCAGGTCTGCGCTCTGCCCCACCCCCACGGGGTTCCTATATGAAAAGATGAACTTGCCGCGAAGCTGGCTTGGAAAAAAGAGCTTCTGTGAAGCACCCCTTCCCTCCCCATTTTCTGTTCCACCTCCTTCCTTCTGGACCTGGTACTGTCTTCTCCTTCTAGAACCCAGGTGTCTTATGCTGTCCAGCAGGCCCTTTCAGGGAGACAGTGTTGAACCATTCACTTGAAGGTACTGGCTTGCATTTTTATGAACGTGGAGGCCAGGGCAGATCCTGACCAGTAGACCTTCAACACGCCCCCTGTTGCAGGTAGGGAAGCTAAGGCTCTGGGCTATCCAAGAATTTGCTAGGAGAAGGGGTTCCCAATGCGCCTGACATTAGGATCACCTGGGGATCTTGTCCAAACTCCAAAACCCAGGCCATCCCCCAAGTCTGCTCAGTCAGAATCTCTGGGAGTGAGAAACACACATCAGTGGTTCTTGAAGCCCTCCCCCCGCCCCAGGTAAGCCCAATGTGCAGATAAGCCTGGGAGCGGCTGACTGCTGTTCTTCAGCAGGTGAGCCAGCAGGGCCCCGTGTCTTTCAACTCCCAGGCCTTTGAGGAAAATTGCTGCCCACATTTCAGTGGTTTGCATCACATATTAAAGATTTTCGCCAATTCCACGTTCTAACTGTATTCTTAATAACATTATCAGTGACCCCTTCTCTACTTACATCAATACACTTTTAAAAGGACTCTGTTACTTTCAGAGATGGAAAAACATCATTACTTGCCATGAAACAAAAGGCAACCACAGAAAGAGATACACTTAAATACAAACATTAAAATAAAAATTTACATTCTAGTACAAAATAAAGTTATTTCATTTCCCCAATTTCAGAGCCATTTTTCAGTTAGAGCAAAGAAAGTTACGCCCTCTCTGCTCCCAACAAGACTGAGGGAAATGTGATAAAAACACACTTCGGAGCAGCAAACACGTGTGTTCAGATGATGCCTCTGTGTCTGTGCACGCCGTTTTCTTGCTCTTTCTGTCTCCCTCCAGCCCTGCTATGGAGCTTGGGGGAAAACTCCCCTCAGGATCCTCTGTGTTGAAAGTCCTAAGCGCAGGGACTGTGGGTTCTCGGCCAGATTACAACAGCATCCTGCCCACGGTCTTATCCAACAGCTGGGGCGCCCTCGCTCATTACTAAGAGCAACAGACATTTGCTCCAGCCCTTTCTCGATTGGCTGGCCCACCTGTTGGAGTGGAACCGTCAGCTCCCTGTCCCCCAGCCTGCAGACCAGCCTCATGACCCACACTTCCTGCAGGTGAGTGTCACCAGGCAGCCTGCTCAGAGCACAGCTGTTTGGCACAGGCAAGCGGCAAATGTGGAGCCCCAGCCCCAACTGCGCCTGGCGGCAGCATCCTCAATCCCACTGACCCACAGGCGGCTGACAGCGGCTGTCTTAATTGAACAAAGAGAGGGTTAATTAGCAATGGCTGGGGATGACACAATTTGCGTCTGTTTTGAACATATTGGGGACTTGGTCTTATTAAGCAACTACCAGGAAGTAGATGGGTTCTCCAGTTTTTTTCCCAAAGAGAATCCTGACCTGCACACCTTTCAAAGAAACTTTATTTTTTAAACAAATGACCACATTAACATCTAGTCCATTTCTATACTGAAGAAAAAGCAGAAAAGAAAAAGGAAGTGAAAAGCACTGCGAGTCCCCATGTCCCACCACCTACAGAAAAATCATAACTAACCTGACAGTGATGATCCTTCTCTGTTCATTGCATACCTCATATTACATTTTTATGCAAGAAGAGTTCATACAAAACATGCTACTTTGTATCATTTGTTTCCCATAGCAACATATTACAACCATCTTCCTAGCGTTCAGTGTCCCTATAGGGCATCAGATATTCCATCAAATATTCCATTTACAAATAAGATTAAGATGAAGAAAGCAACAGAACTCATGTCCGAGTACCCTAAACACTGGATATCACATCACCCACTTTAAAGATGTAAAAATGAAGGTAAAGGAGTAGCCAGTTAACGGTGGAAAGGAGATGACAGATGTTCATCTGCCTGGTTTCCAACCTAGACTCCATCTAACATTCCTGTGTTGCCTTTGCATGCCTGATTATAAGACTCACCTTGGAAACCTCCTTTTTTAAATTGAAGCATAGTCGATTTACAATGTTATGTTTATTTCTGGTGTACAGCATAGTGATTCATTTACATATATATATATATATATTCCTTTCCATATTCTTTTTCATTATAGGCCATTACAAGGTATTGAATATAGTTCCCCGTGCTATACAGTAGAACCTTGTTGTTTACCTATTTTATATATAGTAGTTAGTAACTACAAATCCCAAACTCCCAATTTAACCCTCCCCATCTTTCCCCCTAGTAACCATAAGTTTGTTTTCTATGTCTGTAAGTCTGTCCCTGTTTTGTAAATAAGTTCATTTGTGTCCTTTTTTTTTTTTTGGATTCCACATACAAATGATATATGGCAGTTTTCTTTCTCTTTCTGACTTAGTTAGTATGACAATCTCCAGGTCCATTTGTGTTGCTGCAAATGACATCATTTCATTCTTTTTCATGGCTTAGTAGTATCCCACTGTATATAAACATATATATATATATATATATATATATATATATATATATTTCTCACAACTTCTTTATCCACTCATCTGTCAGTGGACATTTAGGTTGCCAGGAAATCTCCATTGTCAACATGTAACAGGTATGATGATAAACTGGACTCCAAATGAGAGCATAAGAGCCCCCCAAGGTGGCTGAGGACCATTCTTCAAAAGAACAAGGTGAGCAGGATTCTGCCTCCAGCAGAGACCAGCCATAGTTATACATGGCTTCTTGCTCCGTCAACAGCGTACAAGTCAAGACTGGGAAAAACTCTGGACTAGATATCAGGAGATCTGGGGTTTGTCTCACCTCCTCCATTCACCAGCCAAAAAGTCCTGACCTTGACACTCAACTGACCTGAGCCTCAGTCTCCTAATCTATATGCTGGGGTAACACAACCACCCTGCCAAGCTCGCAAGCTTCTAAACAACAAATGAAACAATGAAGTACTTTGCAAACATAAGAGAACTGACCATTTCTGTAATGGGTTGATCAACAGTAAATTCACCTAACACTTGAAAATACATTAAAGAATTTTAAATAGGGAAGGAAACTCTGAAGCCAGCTAATTTTAGAAATAGGGAAACTGACTTTCGGAGAAGTTGGGAGCTTTGTTCAGTTTCACACTGAGTTATGAGCCCAGCTAGCACTGGAAGCCAGCATTGGGATTTGCACTTTTAGAGCGACGAATGCTCCAAACATGCTCACAAAAACGCAGTGAAGGCAATTCAGTTCATTTCCTTTGATTTGGGTTTCCAAAAAATGAAGATGTACACTTACCTCCTCAGACACTGAGTTACACCTCTGATTTATTTTAACCTAAACTTAATTTCTGTAGATTTTGAGGGTTCTAGATTCCTTCCCTTAAAAAATAAATTTTTTAATTAAAAAAAAAAAAGCTGCCTGAAAAGAATACGGAAAATCATAGAGAAACACAGGTCTTGGGTTTTTCCGCATGCTGGGAGCTCTCACACCAGGTTCCAGATACAGTGTTCTCCTGAATCTGACCTGAAGTCACTGGGTCAATTGATCACGTCCCAGGAATTTGGAGAGCTGCCAGGACTAGCAGAATGAGTTACAGAGTCACAGAGCGGTGCGGCCCCATCACAGGAAAGTCACTTCCAGCTTGGAACAGACTGCAAATTCCTGCCTTCTGAGTGGTGTTTTGGATGACTGGGAGCTGGCCTGTCTGTGGGCAGTCACCAGAGCAGCAGAAGGAAGTCGGGGGAGCAGGAGCATTCCTACTCCTTGCCCGAGACCCACAATCACAGACGAGAATGACTTTCTGGTGCTCCCCCAAGCCTTGCCTTGACTTAAGGTTTTCGATTTTTTAAAAAAAATGCCAAATTTCCACTTGCCTTCCTTTTGAAACACAGAAAGCATTTGTCCTTTAATCGCACCAGAACTCTCCTGTCCCAAACTGGAGTTTTTCCAAACTGGCTGCATCGCAGCAACGGGGCTGACAGAGCTTCGCGGACACATGTCAGAACCTTCAAATGCTCACTGCGTGCTGAGCCCTGTGCTAAGTGTTTTGCGTGCCTCAACCCATCTGATGTCACATTCAACCTCAGGAAAGGGTACCTGTATCACCATTACAGCCAAGGAACCTGGAATGGTTAAGTAACCTGTATAAAGTCAACAACTGGTAGGAACTTTACCAGGTTCGGTCTGACTCCAAAGCACAAACTCTAAACAAGCTGCATAGATAGAGCCTTCTCACCGCCGCCAGGCAGAAAGACCATCAGATCGACAGAGGAGCGTTGCAGATCTGGCCTTCGTTTTGTTGGTTGCAAGGCCGGCCCACGTTCCCAAGTTAACAAGGTTTTACAGCCCTAACTTCTGGAAAGTCTTCCTTATGTCAAAATGTTTCGTCACCCTAATTCCTGCCCCCTGCAACCCACAGTCCTCCGAATTCCCAAACTCTCCTCTGAGAAGTCAATCTCAGGCCCCAGTCGCATGAAGTAGATCCCACGACATCATAAAGGGACTTTTGTCTAACTTCCATCCTTCCATCGAGGTGTCAGCGGTGTTCCTTGCTCTAATCTCAGTAAAGAGCGTGACTGTCCTCTATTTTGTGCTGCCCTCGCAGTTACAATATGTGCTTACAACGGCTGGTGTAAAAGGTGATTAGATTTTTCCTAAAATCCTAGAGCTTGAAAGGGCTTGTAAATTTTATCTTTTACTTCCTCCTGCCTTCAGACAGAACCCCCCTGAATCAACAAAACACAGAAGCCCGCCGTGAGATCTGCAGGAGGAGTGAGTGTTAGTGACCTGGCACGTGAATGGATTCCTGCCCAGTGAACGACAGGAAAGAGCTGCTCTTTTTGTCTGTTTTATAAACTTGGAATATGCATTCGATTCTTGTTTGGAAAAAACCTTTAAACCATTCTGATGTTTAAAAAAAGCAAATAAATGCTTAAACCACTGATACCACACATTTACTTTCTAGGCAGGAAACAGGTCCGAAGAGCCTGAGTGGCGGGCCTGGGTCACACTTCATCCACGGCCCGTCTGCTGCAGCAGCCACGGCCTCGGCCACCTGACTCCATAGCTAAGGCCTCAGAGAGCTGTCATCATTGGCCCCCGTGCTTCTTTCCGGGTACAAGAGCCCCACACCTGTCAGGAGGTGCCTGCCTGGGATGAGAGAGGATGCCCGGGCAGTGCCAGCAGCCCCTCCTCTGGAGGCGGCCGTGGTCTTGGACCGGGCAGCCCGGTCTCCAGGCTGTTGCTGTGGGAGGTGGTGTCCCAGGCTGGGAAATCTTCCTGCTGATCAGATCTTCCTCTCTGCTGTAACTTTTTCCTTCCTCCAAGCTGACACCCAGTCCTTATCTCAGGTGAGGCCACGTCCAGGGCGCAGGACCGTTGAAATGTTTCTTGGAACACAGTTACAAGGCTCATGCTTTCATGGAGAAGAAAGCGAGGCGAAAAAGGCACCCAACGATCGCCAAGCTGGTTCTAAGAATGAGTCCTTATCTGCTCAGGCACAGCTCTGGCCCCGGGGGCTGGTGTCAGCTGTCAGTGGCGCAGCGGGGAAGGAGAGTGTCCCACACAAAGGTAAAGATGCAAAAAACAAAACTTATGAGAGAGCTGGGACCTTGAAGCCGTGGCTGCACCAGGCCGAGGTACCACCATGGAAAGACAAAGAGGTGTTGGAAAATTCGAGCCCGGCGCAGGCTCCTGGAACAGAGGGATTGCTCAGCAAACACTGGTCAAGTTAGAAATGTCTGTGCAGGGTTTTTCCTCAAGGAGCCCCTACTGCAGTGAGGGGGACGCTAGGTGTGTTTGAAAAGCTAAGTGGCCGTAAGTTTCCAGTAATAGTTCCAAGCAGAAAAAAAAAAAAAGAAGAAGAAAGAAAAACAGGTGATACAAAATACTACATGGCCAGTGGCTAACCAGATTCTAAACAGTGGACTCAGTAATTACTAGAAGAGCTCAGAGGGGCGGTTCAGGCAGGAAGGCCTGGCAAGACTTGGCTTAATAATATCCATCATTGATTAAGCACCAACTACCAGCCAGAGTCTAAGGATTTTACTTTCAAGAACTCCACGAGGTCTGTATAAATATCTCCACTTCCATGTCTTGGCTACTGTAAATAGTGCAGTGAAATTAGGGTGCCCATCTTGGTCTAGGAAGATGTTGCGTGGGATGGAATGGAATATTAGCCAGCCATAAAAAGAATAAAATATTGCCATTTGCAGCGAGGTGGGAGACATAGCTCAATGGTAGAGCATGTGCTTTGCGTGCACAAGGTCCTGGGTTCAATTCCCAGTGCCTCCATTAGGAGGGAATAGAGAAGAAGGAAAAAAAAAAAAAACACATGGACAGACCTAGAGGTTATCATATTAAGTGGAGTAAGTCAGACAGAGAAAGATAAATATTATCTCATATAACTTATATGTGGAATCTTAAAAAAAAAAAAAAAGAATGAATCTATATACAAAACAGAACAGACTCACAGACATAGAAAACAAACTTGTGGTTACCAAAGGGAAAAGGGGAGGGAGGGACAAATTAGGAGTACAGGAGTAAGAGATGGAAGTCACCATACATAAAACAGATATGCAACAAGGATTTACTGTAGAGCACAGGGAAGTGTAGTCAATACCTTATAATAGCCTATAATGGAAAATAATCTGAAAAAATGTACACATATAACTGAATCCTACGTACCTCAGCTATGGAACCAGAGCGGGAGTGAGGGTCTGAGTCCAGCCAGCCCTCTTCCGGAGTTTCCTCCACTTTAAACAACAAGGAGGATTTGGATCCAGGCAAAAGGAAGGAGCACTCATTCCAGGCAGGTGAGGGGAGCACCTGACATCAGAGATAGGAAAGTCAAAAGCACACTTGAGGCCATTAACAAAGAAGGACTTAGCCATTTCTAGAATGGGTAACATCATATCATCTCATTTAACTCTCACAATAACCCCGTGAGGTATGAAGCAGCAGCATTCCCAACATAGGGATGAGACTATAGAGGCACAGAGAGGTTAAGTAACTTGTCTCAGATCACACAGCTGGTACGCGGCAGGGGTAGGATTTGAACACAGTCTGCACTGGAAGTCCATGCTCTTAGTCATCACGTTATAGTTGGAAGTCTTTGCTGTGAACAGGATGAGAAGGGCTGGCTTCACTGTGGGCATGGCCTCACGTGGCAAGTGTTTGCACTTCACCCTTCTGCAGAGAAATAATTGAAATTATAATGAAATAATAGCCCTAATAAAAAGAAAACAGCATGAGAGCAGAGAAGACCCCTCCGCAAGAGCAAAGTCCAGACAGGAAAGGGGCAGCCACCTGTTTGCCTCTTGGAGTCCTCTGCATCTTCCGCTTCCGTAACAATCCTGAGATCAGAGCAGAAAGGATCTCTCTGCTGCGGGGAGGACCAGCAGGAAGAAAGGAGGGCCAGCCGGGCTAGACGCAGGATGCAAAACGGGAGGCTGCGGGGAGCCTGGAAATATAGAAGAGGAGCATGAGGAGACAGGAAAAGGAAGCATCAAACGTATCTGCTGGACGATTTGAAGAAAACAGTTGATGCTGGTTGTGGCTGAGTCCAACCAATGCTGGATGCATTTTCTGACCCACAACACAGGCAAAGAGGTCCTCCCAAGAGGAATGAAGCAGAACGTCTGAAACTCCTTCTGCCCTGGAAAGTCAAGGACAGTCTGTCGCCATGTTCCTGCCTGTCCCCTTCTGTGTGCCCCTGGGAAAGGATTCACTGGCCCAGACGAAGGCCTGTCCAGTGACTTACTCCAAGGAGAAAGACAGGACGGGAGGAGCGGCCACAGACGCAGTCCCAAGAGCCTCCAGACTCTTCGTAGACTTCCCCGGGAGGTGCCCCCAGCATCCACAGGGGCTTGTCCTATGACAAGGAAATTTCATATACAGTTGACCCTTGAACATCATGGGTTTGAACTGGGCAAGTCCATTTATGCAAGGAATTTTTTTTCAATAATTATATTGGAAAATTTTTGGAGACTCACAACCATTTGAAAAAACTCACAGATGAACCACATAACCTAGAAATATTGGGAAAAGCTAAGAAAAAGGTATGTCAGGAATGCATAAAATATATGCAGATACATCCAAATATGAAATATGTGCTCATCGACCGTTTATGTTACCGGTAAGGGACTGAGCCCCGGCGTGACTCCGTACCTTCTCGTGGTCACACAACTACTAAGGAACAGGCTCCAAACTGGACCCTGCCGCCTCTTTTTCACGAGGAGAGGAAGGCAGGTCACGTGTCACCAGTTCACAGGTGAGGAGATCAAGGCACTGACATCCAGGCAGGCAGATGGCAGGGCGAGGTGAGAACCCCGGGCCCACAAGCCCCAGTTCCCTGCGGGTTCCGCCTCCCATAGCCGCACTCGGCTCACTTGGTGTTTCCCTCACCGCATGGCAAGTTGCTTGAGAAAGGGCCCTGATGGTGCCCAACACCAAGGCTGGCCCCTAAAGACACAAAGCCTGTACTGCTGGCTCGCAGGGTGAATGGCCTGTTGTAACGCACCTCTTCAGGGCCAGCTTTTCACATCTTCAATCCACCCGTCATGCTGTCTCCAGGGGTAAAGCACTAAGGCCGTTGCTTCCTTCTTCAACAAATGCAATCCTTTTCCTCCTTTAAGACACAGCTCAAAAGCCACCTTCCCCACGGAACCTGCTGCATTTTCTCCACGACAGTCCCCCTCTGCCTCTTCACGCCGCTTGGCTGGGACCGCTGCCCTGTACTTGTGGGTGTCTGCCCAGTTATCCACTCTCTGAGGTGCTGTCTTATACACCTTTATGTTCTTAATAAATGTGGATAAGAACACATAAAGGAATGCATGAATTGATGGATGGGTTAGTTAATGAATAAATAAACGTGTATTGAGATAACAGGAGAGAAAGATGAAGTTTTGGGGCGCAGGGGTTACATGGTACACTGTTCAGAGGGGGAAAACAGTGTATTCCATGTCAGAGGCTCCAAATGCTACACAGAACTTGATATCTGACTTGCTGTGTGACCTCAAAGAAGTTGCTTCTCCTCTCTTGGACTCTTTTTCCTTGTGGTTAAAAAGAAGGGTTTCAAAAGACTAGAATGGCTGCAACTCCCCATTCTCCGATTCTGTGAATGAAAAGTTCACCCTTGGCAAACCCATTAACGGATGTTTTGCACCTCCACCCTTGAAAACAGCCATTCTCCTCCACAGGCCTCTTATCTGAAGCCACCCTCCTCCGCCTCGTCCCCACCAGGAGCGTTGCTATCTCACAGGGGACCCCCTCCGGGTGTTTGTGAACAAAAGCGAGCGTCTTATCGAGTTGCTCTCTCAGGCACCATCCCGCCCTTGGAAAACATGAATGGATTTGCAGACTGTGTGGCTTCTGATAGTCTTCCCATCCCAGGAATGGCGCGCAAGGCGGCCTCGGCGTTCTCAGAAAGATTGTGCAATTTCATGCTGCTATCGGGGCTGACTGTGGAGGCAGCTCCTAGCCCTGGACCCTTCAGCTAAGTTCAACTTCGGGTCGAGTCAGGGGCCCCCAGCAGTTCAGGGGCACAGGATCCACAAGGAAGAAATTCAGGGACGTTGCCAGAAGCTAACAACAGTTCCCAGCTGTTCCCAGCCGCCTCCTGCCATTGAAGTAGCTGGGAGCGGGGGTCTTCACACAGACGCAGCAGAAGGAGGAGTCAAGTGAACGGCGGTGCCTCTGGGCCAGAGTAGGGGGCAGGCAGCGAGAACAGAAGTCCCTTTGTTATCGGCAGCTCCTGCACAGGAGACCTCCCTCTCCCTGGACCCCCAGGGGACCTGGACATCAGTTGTATTAACGCACTCTCCCCCTGCAGTGACTTGAAAACCTCTGCTTCCAGCTTGCCTGTGGCCGCGAGCCTGACTGACATTCCTTTTGGAATCCATGCTTCGAAATGCTCTTAGTAAAGGTAGTCCCAGAACTGGGCTCCCTCGAGTGGGACTGAACCAACACCTACCTGAGAGTGAATTTTGCTTGGAACCCCCACCCCCACCCCCACTCTTTGGAGAGCTCCTATTCAACCTTCACGTCTCATCCGTGATGTCCCCACTTCAGAGAGGCCTTCCTGGCCCATCCTCCACAAACCAGCGCAGGCCCCTCCTCCCAACACACTCATCCGTTGTTCCTGGTTTTGTTGTTGTCTTTCCTTCTTGGAACTCAGTGTGGACGTGTGCGTGTGTGTGTCTGTGGACATACTTGGATGGGTTTACTGATTCTTGCACTTGAGAGCAGATGAGCCTAGAGTTCCGGGAACCCACATCATTTGCCAGGAGTGACTCTGGTAAGACCAGGAGGTGGTCTTGCTTCTGGACCCTGTTCCTCTGCTCTCTCTTCCAAGCTGGGCACTGGATCGGTCGGAGAAGGAAGCCTGGGCGCCAGCTGCAGGCGCCCACTCTCGCCCCACTGAGCTGGTTTTCACATCCTTCTGGGCCCCAGGGGTTTTACAGGGTTTGTGATGAAGCGGCTTCCTTTGGATGCAACCCATTAGCAAATGAATGCTGGGTCTGCTCTGCTGGGTTCTGTGGGTGCCCCAGGGGAAATACATTCTTGACTTAAAAAGCGCTCCCTCCAGAGCCAAGTCAGGGAGCAGAGTTCCCCCACAGGGAAGCACGGGGTGCAGACTCACAAAAGTGGCTCTGACACCAAGTGGCTCTGTCATTTGGGGCAAGTTACTCCCAGTTCTTTGAACTTCACCTTCCTAATCTGAAAATATAGATTCTTAATGATGATTGTGAAGACTACATGAGATAAATCACACAAAACTTTTTTGGCACCTAAGTCTTCATTCTAAATTAGGTTTCACCGCCATCCCCTCTGGTTTTTCTTTTAATATACATATATATTCCCTTCCATATTCTTTTTCAATATAGGTTATTACAAGCTATTGATTATAGTTCCCTGTGCTGCACAGTAGGACCTTGTTGTTTATCTATTTTATATACAGTAGTTAGTACCTGCAAATCTCGAACTCTCAATTTATCCCTTCCCACCCCCTTCCCCCACTGGAAACCACTGTAAGTTTGTTTTCTATGTCTGTGAGTCTGTATCTGTTTTGTAAATAAGTTTGTTTGTGTCTTTTTTTTTTACATTCCACATATGAGTGTTATTGTATGGTATTTTTCTTTCTCCTTCTGGCTTACTTCACTTAGAATGATAATATCCCAGTCCATCCATGTTGCTGCAAATGGTGTTATTTTAATCATTTTTATAGCTGAGTGGTATTCTATTGTATAAATATACCACATCTTCTTTATTCAGTCATCTGTCGATGGACATTTAGGTTGTTTCCATGTCCTGGCTATTGTAAACAGTGCCATTATGAACATTGGGGTGCATGTATCTTTTTGAATTAGAGTTTCCTCTGGATATATGCCCAGGAGTGGGATTGCTGGATCATAGGGTAGGTCTATTTTTAGTTTTTTAAGGAATTTCCATAATGGCTGTACCAAACTGCATTCCCACCAGCAGTGTAGGAGGGTTCCCTTTTCTCCACACCCTCTCCAGCATTTATCGTTTGTGGACTTTTTAATGATGGCCATTCTGATGGATGTGAGGTGATCTTTTGGCTTTGAAATCTTTGTTTCCCTCCCCTATTTCCCATTCCATACCTCATTTGGTCTTTGTCCCATTCTGTTATTTTCTGACTGTTCCTCATGTGATCAAGGGCCTTAAGATTCTGATCATCTCTTTTGGGGGGTGACTCCCACTGCCCAGTGGTCAGCATGCAGGGGAACCCAAAAGAAGGAGCAATTCCATTTTCCTGAGAGAGTCAAGAGCCGTTGCATAAGGAGGTGACTCTGGCTTCATCACTGAGTGTGAGGCTACCGCGTGGAGGAGTGTGAAGGGCCCTCAGGGGTGGAGTGGTTGGAGCGTCCAGATCAGTGTTGCTGAACTGAAGCTCAGGGCTGGGCCAGGGCAGCAGAGGAAGAGGAGACTGATGGGGTTTCATGGGGCCATGAGAAAGCTCTGGCTATCTCCCTAAATCTTTGAATGCCATCCTATGCCTCTGGGAGGGCTTTAAACACAGGGGAGAAAGGCCCATGTCTGTTTTAGCTGCAGCCCATGCTGGCAGTGGGCAGGATGGACAGGAGAGAAGATAAACTAGCGACGACGAGCCAGTTAGGAGGTTATCGAGGTGAACCCAGGCGGGATATGATAAAGGCCTGGATCAGAGTGAAAGAGAATGAGGATGGAGGCAGGGGATGGATCAAGGGACATGCCTGAAACGCAGGGGTCTTGGCTACTGATTGGGGAGGGAGGCAATGGAAAGACAGCAGAAACCTGTCGCTGAGGTTCTAGCTCCAGGTTTCCAGGGTCACCAGGAACAGAGACGTCGGCTGCAGGAGAGGCACATGCAAAACAGAAAGGAAAATGAGTAGAGTTTGTGACAGGCAATGTTAGAGTTACCTGTGGGACATCCAGGTGACGTCCAAAGGGATGCCAGCAAATGGATCTGGGGTGGAACCGAGACATTCAGATTGGAGATACAGTTCAGGGCACTGCTTGTCATGAAGGTGATTGACAGCATTTGTAAGAGTGGATGAGATCACCAGGGGAATTCACACACGTGCTGCAATTCACAGGACTGCGCGCCAAAATAAGTCAGTTTTGCTCTACGATCATTTTAAAAATAAAATCAACAAAACACACATATGGAAAAAATAGAATCAATAAAATAAAAATTACAAAAACTCCTCCTAGCAACAGTGGAAGCCCCTGTTAACATTTTGGCCTATTTCCATCTAGTTTTTTTTTTCTTATGCATTTTTTTCACCTGGAGTTGTCTGTGCAAATTACAAGTACATATGTAGTCTTTCCTAATTTACATTACATTGTTTAAAAATTCCACCTGTTGAATAAATAAAATGGTGCCAACAAAGGGAAAGAAGGAAGGAAGGAAGCAAGGGGGGAAGGGAAGGAGGGAAGAAAGGAGGGAGGGAGGGGGAAAGGAGGAAGCAGGGAGGGGCCCCTGATATCCATGAACCCAGCAGAGGGGAAAGACAGTATAAACCTGAGAAGAGGGTATGATTTCTTTCAAATTCAATATAAATCCTACCTAAAGCTTCTAAGTATACATCCTTTTGGAAAGCTCTCTCCCCAATTTTCAAGGAAAAAAACAGCTTGCTGATTTTTTTTCTGGAGTGGAAGGAGGTGGCAGTTTCAAGCCACTGACCAAAACTCCCCGCGTGTGTAGTAACATCGTCATCTGCTGGACATGGATGGTATCACCACAGAGCTGAAGCCTGGGAGCCCAGACCGTCCTAACAGCCTAACCCAGGAGAGCCTTCATCCTGTCGCCTCCCCCATCATCTGCCACTCCCATGCCCACAAAGAATTAAGCATCCAACATCACCAGGGAACATAGGGGTCTGAACCCCACTGAATGCAAGGGGCGCTGGACGTGACTGAAGGCAAGTTGGTATGTTGGTATGGAAATCAGGGCTGCCGAGTCCCAAGCCCAGGGTGCTGCTAGCGCGGTGAGACTCAGGTCCGCCACACAAGACCACAGCTTTGCCACCAAGCAGAGGAACATCTGGGGCTCATCAGAGCAACGTTCTTGGTAGTAATTAAGTCGATGGTTACACCTCCAATTGCCAGATCCCTCTCTCAGTTCCTTACTAAGTGCTAGACTGTGTGATTAATTAGCCTCTTCAAACTCTGTACCTTGGCAGAGACTATCTGCACAATGAAGGAAGCTTGGCCGGGCGACGCCTGTCTTGGAAGACCATGGGTCCTCAAGACCCCACTGGGAGAAGTGGTTTGAGGGGAGAGATTTTTCCTTACCCACTTCTATGAGACCACTGGTCTGCTGACACAAGACCAAGCCCTGCCATGTCACCACATTTGAGCTTTGGTTGTAGCCCGAAGATGGGCTGTGTTTTAGTCTCTCTTTGTGTAGGTGACCCACTGAGAGCCCCTGGATGGACGAGGCAGGGAGGCTCTCAAACAGAAAATGAGCCTAGAGCCCCAAACTCCTGGGTTTGGTTTCATGTAAGCCCTGAGACTAATACAATCCTTGGGTCCAGGCTGCAGCCAAGTAGACAGGTGTGGGCCTAACAGCTGCATCCGGCAAGGGAGGAGGGCAGGCGAGAGGTGGCATCGCCAAGCAAGCAGTCGGCAAAGGCAAGGATGAGGGAGAGGAGAGCTCAAGGGACCACTGATACCCCACCAAGTCCCAGGGCACATGCATGAGTCCTGACCATGACTGCACCCTCGGGGGCTTCTTACTAGAGACGCCAGTAATGACTTAGCTAATGGAAACTCCCAGTAAAGGAGAAAAGGCTGAATTTCCTGCTCACTGGCAAGCAAAACCACGGTTAATTCAATTCTTGGGCTGGATTCTCAGTCTCTCTACCACACCTGAGTGTTCCTCTCTTGCTTAATGACTCCATGCAGAGAAACAATGGAGTCGTCAGGTTTTTGGTGTGTTATGCTTTCATTTACAGAGCATGTATATTTAGTGCCTGCGGCGATCAGGCACCACGTGGACACACACAGGGAATACGGCAGTCAGGGAAACAGACTCAGGCTCTGTCCTCCTGGAACTCAGCCACGGGAGGGGCACAGGCTCTGGGACCAGACAGCTGGGTTCCCGTGGGCCACTTCCAACCTGAGTGATGGGGGCAGGTCACTGAACCTCTCTGTGCTGTTATTCCTCACCTAGAAAATGCAGCTCTTAATAGCTCTGACCTCATAAGGCTGGTGGATATTAAGGTTGTAGTTAAGAGCTTACAGCTGTGCCAGAAACATACAAGCATCTAATAAACATAGACATCTATTATCCCCTGACAAGTCCCAAGGGTCTTCATTCTAATGCAGTAACTGTCCTGAACAGTGTGGACCAGAGGTTTGGAAAAGGGAGGAGGTTACCCTGAGGTTGCACTGACTGAAAACATGACTTAGATATTGTGGGAGGCAGAAGAACGGTCCCCAAGACGTCCATGACCTCAACCCAGGGACCTGTGAGTTTATGTGGCTGAAGACACTCTGAAGACGTGACTTAAGTTTAGGATCTTGAGATGAGGCGCTTGGCCTGGATTATCCGGGGGGGGGGGGGTGTCCAGTGTAATCACAGAGGCCCTGACAGAAGGAAAGCAGGAGGTCAGAGTCAGAGAGCAAAGGTGATGTAATGATGGGGAGGCCAGGGAGAAGAGGGGAGGTGCTGTGATTCCTCGGCCATAAGTCAAGGAACTGGGAAGCCTGCAGGAGCTGGAAAAGGCAAAGAGGCCTCTGGAAGGAAGAGAAGCCTGCTGACACCTTGGTTTTAGCCACTTAAGATTCACTTCAGGTGGGGAGGGTATAGCTCAGTGGTAGAGTCTGTGCTTAACATGCACAAGGTCCTGGGTTCAATCCCCAGTCCCTCCATTAAAAATAAATAAATAAACCTAATTACCTCCCCCACCAAAAAAAAAAAAAGAGTAAATGTATTTGTGATTCTGATAGAAATGGCCAAATTGCCTCCACTGGTAAGCAACTTGTATTCCCATCAGCAATGACTAAAAGTTACTACTAAAAAAAAAAAAAAGAATCATTTCAGACTTCTGGTCTCCAAAACGACAGGACAATAAATTAGGATCTTATTAGCCACTAAGTTCATGGCAAATTTTTCTCAGCAACAGTAGAAAACTAATACAGATGTGAATAAGAACATAAGCTTATTTCCTTACAAATGTACCTTTTGAAACATAATGTAATGGAACAGATAAAGCCCTGGGCCTGGGGTTTGAATCCTGCCTCCATACATTACTGTGTGTCTTTAGATAAGTTTCTTAACCTCTCTGAGCCTCATTGTTCCGTCACTAAAATAAACATAATTATTTCAAGTGTTGGCTGCAAAAGTACACAGTGGGCACTCAACAGTTGCATCACTCTTTCCATAAAAAAGTACAGTGCCCTCTCCCCTCCCTCCAAAAGCTGGTCATTTAAAAGCTCCAGCTCTTCCACACTTTAACGAAAGGGATTCACTTGTATGCAGGCCACTGTCCATTTCTAAGTACTCGGCTTCTCACTACTGTTAGAGGTTGGGGCTGACAACCCAGATACCACACGTTTGCCTGAGATAATATTTTGGTTTCTGTTACCATGGCCTGCTGATAACCTGAGCTCCACCCAGCCGGGCTCCCCACCTCCACTCGTTAGAGCCGGAGACCCTGCTGGCTGAGAGTCTGTCCTCTGCTCTGGGGCACCTTGTCATCGGCACACCAATTCACCACCCTACTCTGGAGTGCTGGGGAAATAAGATCAGAACCATCACATGCTCGTTGGAAATACCGCTGCTACTGTTACTGCTACCAACAATGACGACGGCCGGCACACGCTGGCTGCCGGTGCAGAGCTGCAGACTTTGCAGAAGACCATGGCAGGGGAATCTTCCACCCCTCCCAGTCTTTTCCTGGGAGGGAGTTTTAATGAGAAGAAAAACATTGCCTCTGTTAATATAATAGGATGCTGGAATCATGCAGTAAAGGTGGTCAAGACCAGCAAACAAAATCTTGCCCTATAGATGGCTCACTCTTAGACGACAGAGAGTCTCCGCCCCACTTCCTTCCCCCCAACCCAGCTCTTCCCCCACTTCTAGCTACAGAAATGGACTCACAGGCGCTACGGCATTCATTCCGCCCTAAACACAGCCAAAGAGTAACAGGATGGTACTCATGGAACCACAGGGTGAACTCTTGGTGGGGAGTGAGGTGAAGACAGAAGGGGAAAGAAAGAGGGTTATCAGGGAGGAGGGACTCACGGACGTCCACATCTGAATGAGGACTGCTCTCTCTCGCCCATCCACTGGACCCTCTCCGTGCAGAGTCATTTAATTGTGTGGTCTTTATCCTGGTAACAAACCACATCTTACCATCTTTCCCAAGGCTACAGACGAGCTAAGACACTGCATGCATACACCTCGTTTCACGGAATTCTCACAAGAACCTGTCAGATGGTTTTATCATTCCCATAATAGAGATGAGGGTTTGATGCCCAAGGTCAATGTGTCCAAGGGAGACGCACATCAGAGCCAGGATCCAAACCCCAGCCACCCAGGGCCCTCCCTCTCCCCAGGCGCTGCCCTACCACTGCGGATGGCCCTCAATTCCCCTCCCCGCGACAGTGTCCAGAGCCAAGAACATTTCCAGGGCCTCTTCCGACAAGGCCCCGAAGTCCTGGGTGGTCTGGAAACCTTGAAGCAAGCTATGAGCTTTATCCCGGAACAAATGAGGCACGGGAAGGGAAAGGTCCTTAACGAGCTGGAAACAGCTGGGCCCAGCTGAGGAGCAGGATAAAATCAGCTCTCAGTGCAGCACTGCCCTTCCAGAGGCGGCATATCTACCGCAGGGGCTTGGAGGGAGGCCAGGGACGCTTGTGGAGAGCGGGCACTGCTGGTCCGCACAAGTGTGGGGAAGGGATGGCAAAAGACGCGGGCCAGCTGCTGAGGAGAGGTGGCCCTGGGCCAGGAGGGCTACAGAAACGTCCCTGCAGCTCTGGGCACAGACAGCAGCCAGGCTGACCTTCCAGGCCCTCCCTGCACACACAGAGGGTCACACTTCCCCAGGGCACCTACTGTGCGTGGCAGGCACTGTGCTGTGGCTTTCAGAGATGCTCTCAGAGACAGTCAGAGAGTTTCTCAGGGTTTAAAAAAAAAAAAAGTCCCTCTGTTCCCAGCCTGAAACCTTAGGGTTTCACTTGAGTTTCATCTCCACTTAGGGATTCAGCTTGAGTTCAAGTCAGCCCTATCCT
Organism: Camelus ferus; assembly: GCF_009834535.1. NCBI lineage: Eukaryota > Metazoa > Chordata > Mammalia > Artiodactyla > Camelidae > Camelus > Camelus ferus. The sequence continues at coordinate 9,317,540 of NC_045720.1, read as the reverse complement.
GGACCTTTTTCTTTAAACTGAACTGGACCACACAGCCCTGCTCCTCTGAGATTCACATCTCATTCTACATCTTCAGTGTCCATAAGAATCACTGATTTCATAGGTCCAGTTAGGAGGCTGGGAACTTGGATCTTTAACAGGCATCGCCAGATGACTTTTTAGGCAGATTGCCCCAGACCACACTTGGAAGGTGCTGTTCCTTCTGTAGACCACTGCCTCAAAATCCTCCTTTTCTAGACCCCAACACTAGCCTGTGGTACCAACCCCTCTGCTCTCAAAACTCCTGGCTTCTGCCCTGACTTCCAGGCCAGCATCCAGCATCTCCATTTCAACAGCCCAGCGGTACCACCAACACATGGTGGATTGAGTCTGGAACCTCATCAGGCACCTGACTGAGAGAATCTGCCCTGATTCCACTAGCTGCACTGTGCCCACAGGGGGCTGCCTGCAGGAGGACCCTGCCTTGGAATGTGTCCTGCCTGGTGGCGCCTGTCTTTGGCTTGTTGGACCCCCAGCATCCTTTCCTCTCTCACTTGACTCAAGAATCTCTTCTCCAGCCTCAGTGCCTTTTCCCCACCCCACCCCAGCCCCTCCTGATGCAGCCTTGACCCAAAAACACTTCATCATCCAAGCCCGCTCCTTGCCCACCAGGGCTCCATGGCCGGGGAGAGTCCCGAGGCTTCCAGCATTCCTGGGCGCCACAGAAATACGCCGTCTGGCAGAAAGGAGAAATAGAGCAAAGAAGTGCTTTTCCGAGTTTGCAAAGGAAGTAGGTCAAATAGCAGGAGAGAATGGATAGGCCATTGAAGTCTGACACAGGAGCCCCGGCAGGGGGGAGGGGGGCATTTCTTTGAAGTTCCTGGTCTCAGCTTAAATTTGAACATGCATTCTGCATTCTGCGCCATCACAGAGCTGTGTTGATTTGAACACATAATTAATGTTTTAAATCAGTTGTAACTAAGAGGGGGAAGTGAATAAATCCCTCTCATCATGAATCTGGGTCTTTGTCTACTGAATAACTTGATTTTGAGACAGGAGGGGGAGGGGCAGGGCACCCTGAAGGAATGACATATCAGTTGAGGACAGGACAAACTGGTTAGAACCAAGATGGCAGAAGATTCACCGTCCAGTGGACACTGAGCCTCATGGCACGCCCACAGGAACCATGACAGTTCCTAGGCTGACCATAAAAGGTCAAAAAGTGGGGGGAGGCCCGATTCCTGGAAATCCCTGCCCCTTCCCCAGACTAGTTGGAGTAACCCTCCTACTCATTAGCATATAAAATTATCAAACCCATAAAAACTAACAACCCCGCACCTCATGGTCACTCTCTGGCCGTCTCAGATGGCCCGCACTCTGTCTATGGAATGTGCATCTCCCTGAATAAACTAGCTTTCACTTTACTATGCCTCACTCTTGAATTCTTTCCTGCTTGAGGCAAGACCTGTTCTCTGGCAATATCTTGAGAAGTCAGGTTTTGACATTCCAAGACGGTAGAAAGATTCTCTGATTCATCTCTCAGAGATGCCCAGAAAGGGTGAGGCGAGGTGCCTATGGCGGAAGGGAGAGAACAGTGAGAAGCCAGAGGATGACGTGAGCCGGGGTCTCGAGAGCTCCATGGCGCACTTTGGATTTAAAGAGGAGGGAAGTTAAAGGAAGCAAGGAAGGTGGCATTGACACCCTGACCTGTGATCGCTGGTCCCACGGATGCAATAGAACATAAGGGTGAGCACAGCATAAGGGAAGCACAGGAAAGGAGTGACCTCCCCCTAAACCAAAGGAAATCATCTTCCTCACTTCACAGAGAGGAAACCAAGGCCCAGAGAGAAGCAACCTGCCCAAGGGCATCGGCCGAGAGTCTCGAGCCTAGATGAGCTTGGCCTCAGGCTGGGCCCCAGGCCCGGGCTCTGTCCCCTGTGCCACCTGCTCCCAGCCCCGAGCGTCTGCCCTGACGGCACCTGGCTTCTAATTCATCATGAGGCTTCAAGGGCTCCTGTGATGGGCACCAACATGCAGCGCTTTGACCTGCAATAAATCACTGCGGCTAATGGTCCTCTTGTTCCCGATGACCAGCTGCAGACGGCCCTGTTCTCACTCACTCGTGCAGTAACACAGCTGAGGCTGTGGCTCACCTTGAGGGACGTGTGGGAACCCAGAGAACGGAGAAAGCCGAAGGCAGCAGCTGGGCTGGAATTCCCGTCCCCTCTCCCCGTCTCCTTCCCTCCTCCCTCCCTCCCCCTTGCTTTCCTTCTTTCTCCCCTCCTTCCTTCTGGCATCCCACAAATAGGACACCATAAACAAACAACTGCAATGGTAAACAATGATGCCACCACCTCGGTCACTGGGAACATCCCTCTAATGTAACAGGGTCCCTGGAAGGTTCCTAGGGTCTTACACGGTCTGGAAGCACTTGGAGCAGACTTGGTGATGGCCTCCCGTCCACACAGGCAACAGCAGAGATGCCCGTATCCCCAGGTGGTCCAGACTGGGCAGCTCTCTGCTGCTTCTGGGCCAAGCTCCAGCCTTGGGGACCCATCACCAGCTGCCTTGGGTGGCAGCTCCCGCAACAACCAGCCAGCTGTCCCTCACACAGACCTTGTGGCCTCCCTGATGGGCTGCCTGGACCACCACTGCCCTAAATCCTGCAGACTCCTCTCCGGTCCCGAACCTGGGAGAAGCTCATCCAGGTCTTGGGGGCCAAGCTGAAGATTTTCCTTGCTTCTCCTAGACACTGTATCCATTCTTGAGATGTCCCTTCTCCTAAGGACACAGCCTAATCCATTTACCTCTCTGCGCTTCAGTTTCTTCTCCTAGAAAATGGTAGTCCCTACTCACAGGATTGTGGAGAGATGATCTGAGCTGGGGTAGGTAAGGTATTTAGAACACTGGCTGCCGTACGGTACACATCACAGACATCACATAAGGGATTGCTGTCGTCATCAGTGGTACGGCAGCTGCTCCCCCCCACCCCACCTCCCAAAACCGGCTCCTTAGGCTGCGCTAGTGAGAATGTAACAAGGAGAATGGTGGAGGTGAGCATACTTATGCAATCTCCAATGACCAGACCACACAGGGTATATCCCAATTTCAGGGGGAATATTTTAAGAGAAATTTAGATAAACTGAAGGACATTCAGAGGAGATAGATGCAACTGGTGTAGCAACTTAAGACCTTCTCAGATGAAAAAGGTCTGAAAACCAGAAATGGTTCATCTGGAGCAGAAAAGCTTGGAGTGAAGGGGTGGCGCAGAGGAGGGGGGTGCCACAGAAGTGGTCCTCAGATACATAAAAGGGCTGTTTCGCCATCTTCATCTTTGTGTCCCCAGCTCCTGGTAGGATGCCTGGCACTTAGGTCACACTTAAGAAATGTCAGCAAATGACTAAGAAGGCGATCAGGAAATTCACCAGCCAGTGAACACATTCAAAGGGATAACATCTGAAAGGTCCTTGTAGGCAAGGACCTGATAGAAGAAATTACAAGGAAATAATAGAGTAATTAACACAAGGAAATTTTAAGGATCATTTTTACCAAGAGTCAGGGAGTTTTTTGCCCTTGGAGGGATGTCAATTTGTGCTCAGTTCAGGTCGATGAGCAGGACGGTGGTGCTGCCACATCAGAAGACTCGCAGAGGGTTGCCAACTTTTTGCCCACCATGGATATGAAAACAAATCCCAATATCATGTGCTATTGTAGTCATTCTGTTTCTTTTTTTTTTTTTTAAAGCATGTTGACATTTTAACGAGAAGGAAGAACAGGATCTCAGAGTGAAGGAAGTCCTGTCAATTCACGACCTTAGCTCTTTGACGCCTCAGGCTAGTCCCGTCACTCTTCCACGACCCATTGGAAGCCTCACTCGGCAGCAGCAGTCTGAGGGTCGGTGTTTGAGAACGAGAGGACTCAGGGACTTCCACATCCTTTCTCTGCCTGGGCATTTATCGTTCCCGTTTCATAACTGGAGCCAGGCCCCTAGGTGGTACTTAGTATGTGTTTGTGGAAGGAATGACTGGATTTCGTGCAGTCATTTGATATCAGGAGCACCCCTCACCCTGAGATGGAAACCTGCCTGGATGGACACAGAAGCGGGACACCTGTCCAACACCCTTGAAAAATGCATGGAGGAAAAAAGCAATCAAAACTCAGGGGGACAGAGGAGAGTCTCCCGGGCATGGCTCTGGCTGACCTCCGGAAAGCAGGATTCTCTATAGCGCCTGTATTTCCCCCACCGTAAGCGACAACCCTCCTAGTTCTATAGTGTTCAGCAGTCAACATGGTGCCTTCTCGTTCACTCCATCGTTTGTTCATTCATCAAACATTTATGGAGCAGTAACCCTGTACCAGGCTCTGTGCTAGGTGCTGGGAGACAGAGTGGGGCAGGTGCTCCTCACCCAGACTGACATAACCTTCCCTACCTCCCCAGACACAGGGGGCCCTGCTCTGTGCTCCCCTCGCTAGACCGTTAACTCCTACAGAGCAAGGGCTGCATCTTTTTATCTCCGGATGCCCAGCACATTCAAGGATGACGTGATTAGAGGACAGAAAGAACCAAGGTAAGCTCTGCTGTCTCTCAGCTAAGTGCTGTAGCTGTTCACGTGGGACATCTCAAAAATAATTGATTAGATAAGCTCCAGATGCAGGGAGAGCTACACAATTTGGGGGCCACTGCAAAACCGACACACAGGAGCCCTTGTTCCGAAAGGAGGATAGCAGTGCCCTTAGAGGAACTAAAATATAAAGTTTTTTCCTCCCTTTCATGGCCTCTCTTTCAATCAGTCACAGTGTTTTTGATTTGCTATTTAACATTATTTTAAGGAAAGAATTTTGGAAGTAAAGTTATTAGCATGAACTTTACTGTTCTGTATTTCTATTGTGCATGCCAGTTTTAAAAGCAAATATAAACACATTAAACTCTTGTAGTAATCTATAATGAAAAAGAATATGAAAAGGAATACATATGTATGTATATATGTGTAACTGAGTCGCCATGCTGTACACCAGAAATTACTGCAACACTGTCAATCAACCGCACTTAAATTTTTTTTAATGGGAGAAGAAAAGAAAGATTTTTAAAAAATGGATAAGAATACTCTAAAGTCCACCTAGCAGAACAATAAGGAAGATTATTTAATAAAATTATGAAAAAGAAAAAAATAAATAAATGCATTTAACCATCAAGACTCACTGAAATTACACAATTTGAATTTGGTAGTTTAAAGCTCATTCTTACCAGAACTATGGAAACAGCACAAACGAAGTCAACTGTTTTTATTTCGCCTCTTGACGCACACACATTCTGCCCATCTTCTTCCTTTGGTTTACTGCTGACAAGGAAGGACTTGGAGGAGACAGAACTATGGGTGGCCCCATCTTTAACTTTCGTTCTCTGCCATGGTCCTCAGCACAAGTGGGGACTCACACCAGGAAGTGACACACTTAAATACGGATAGGATAAGACTCCTCAGTGGTTCATGCTTCTTAGAACACCATTGCCTTCTTTCTGTGTCCAAACCAAATCCTAGCTCAAACGGAAAGCCTGGCTTCTGGGGGCTATCAGCACCTCCGCTTACTTTGGCGTAGGTGTAATAGGCCGCCTTGTACCCATCTGAGTCGTGCTGGCCTCCCATGTGTCGTGTCCATCAGAATTCGGTGCTCCTAGGGCATCAAAAGCCCTATCTGTGATGCAGCATGAGGCGCGGCGGGCACACCTACTGCTCATGCTCCACTGTCCCATTAGGTCCACTCACAAAATGCAAGGTTAAGGATAAAGTTCAGGATTTCAAGACTGGTTGCAGAGCATTAAACCAAGCACCGGGCCCTTCTAAGAACGGGACCCTGTGTGACTGACTGCACGAGTCACATGCCCACGAAGCCAGCTTTCCTAGATGAGACCAAAGGCTCACAGCCAAGGGAATGGCCCCTGAAGCCGGATGAAGCCCGGCTGGAGCATCAGCAGCTCCCACAGACGAGTCTGTTAGGCCTGGGTAAAGAGGGGGCATTGATAACTTTGGGGAGTCTCCTTAGCCAGGAGAAAAATACTCCAGGTCCTGCCAAGTGAAGGGTGATCAAGGCTCTGTCCCACCCCGGGGAGCTCCAGGGTGAGTCTGGGGTGAGGGGCAAGAGGAAGTAGATGCAATCCGCCTAAGCCCAGCCTCAGAGGAATCTCCTTGAACCTGCACGGGGGGGGGGGGGGGGGGCCAAGAGACACTCCCAGGCCCAGCAGGGCTCAGAGCCCCCGGCAATTCCAGTCCAGCCACGGAAGGGCGTCTTCATGTCCCCCGATGAGAGGTGCTACAGGGGCAGAAATGGGAGGGCACTGGAGTTCGATGGGCCCAGTATTTGTCCCTGACTGCCTCCAGGTGGGTTTCCTGCTATCACAAGGCCCACTCCTGGCCCTGATTCAAGCACTGCCAGATGGAAATTTGGAATAGCATCCTTAACCTACAGCAGACAAAACGGCTGAACTTCCTCTTCAAGCACAAAGTAGAGCTTTAGAACTCTTTCATATGCTGTTCCCTTTGGAACGCCCTTCCCCAGAGAGGGTTATACATCTGGAATAACCCTCTCTTTCTCTTAACTGAGACCTCAGGTTATCGGCAGTGTTCTTTGATCACCAAGTCTAGGGAGGTCTCCCAAGGTTCCTTGATGCTCGAAACGATGTGTTTCTTGCTCATCTCTGGGTACCAGCATCTAACATAGTGCATGAACATGGCTGATAACTAGTAAGTATTTGTTAAATGAACGAATGCATGAATGCTAAATGAAGTAAATATCTTTTTCTTCTCCCCTGTGCATGTAGTTCTTTTCTGGGTGTTTTGCAAATGTAAATTGTATCTCCCATTAGGATGCAGGCAGGGTGAGCATTATAGATTTCTTTTGTTTCCAGCTCAGGAATGCAGTACAGTACAGTGCTTGTATACAACACTCAAAAAATGTTTGATGAGTGAATGAATGAATGAATAAATCACTGAATGAATGAGCAGTTGGGCACTTGCCCAAACTGACTGGACTGAATTGAATTAAGCAGACGTGCGTGTGAAGCAGTGCCACCGTCTCACGACAGCGAACATGTGTTCTGCATTTGTCTGTGGGGCTTTCTGACGCTTGGTTCCCTCACGTCGTCGTCCCCCATCAGCCCGCTAATGGGATCGTAAAGGAAAGGGATTCAGGGTCCTGGGCTTTCTCAGAGTCATCAGCTCAAAGCCCTTTTCACGTGAGTTCCTTGACTGGACCGGGTGTGGAGAGACGAGGAAAGGTGATGAATGGCCCCAACACGAGGAAATTCAGATACCTGACTTTGTTCTTATCTCGGGAAGAAGGCGGCAGCCTGAAAGGGTGGGCAGCAGGCAGACTGAGTCATGATGAACTAAGAAAGTCAAGAATGTCCCTTGATAAATGTTTGCTGGATAAATGAATGGATGTCTCTGTTGCTTATTACCTTTTAAGTGAATAGGGTCAAAGGTTGGTATTAACCCAAGGCTCATGGGGTAAGATATTCTTTGTGACCTTGCAGGAATTATTACCAAGGGCAGGCTGGGCCAGCCAGTTCACATGGCTAATGAAGGCAAGGTCACAGGTTTGAGGCCCCCTAGAGACTAGTTATCTGCAGGCAGAGGGAAAATCTGCTTCAAACCACACTCGGTGTGCTAACACTAAGGCTGGACAACCCTCTTGCAAATTCATGCATTTATCCGGGAGGGGACGGGAGGGGACGGGAGGGGACGGGAGGGGAGCGGGTCACGTGGATGGCTGAGCTGAACCCCATCAGAGGAAGATAAGGGAATTCCTGTTCGCATTTGCACAGGACGTCTGAAGGGTGATGACGATGACAATGCTAGTAGCATCAGTCGGGAAGTCGCTCTGTGCCGGGCAGTGTGCGTGGATTTCCTCACATAATCCTTACAAGCAGGTATAATTGTCCCACTTCCCAAACAAGAAAACTAAAGCGTAAAGAGGTAAATGAGATGCTTTCACACCCACTCTTATTCATGTCATCTAACTGGATCCGAGGCAGCCCTGCAAGGTAAATTTCATTCTCCTTTGACAGATGAGAAAACCGATGGAGGAAGCGACTTGCTGACTTGCCCACGATCACCCAGCTGGGAAGTGGCAAAGGCAGGTGCACGTGTTCCCAAAACCAATCCCATTCTCTTAACCACGAGACTAAGAGGCAAAGTTATCTCTTGACAAGCAGATTAACAACATGGTCTTTACCAAGGAAAAAGGACTCGTTCAAAACCAATGAAAGCAAGGCATCTGACTGTTGCAAAGAACTGCCAGCTAAGGCATCACCCAGGCTAATCTCATGGCTTCGGGCAGAGAAAGGGGACAGTGATATGCAGAAGAAGAGACCGCCTTAGACCCAGAGAGAGGGCCTTTTTGCAAGTTCCAGCTTCACCATTTACCGTGTGTGCTGGGCATGTGACTCCGCATCTCTCCTGTTCTAAATGCCTTAAGCTCATTAGTAGTCCTACTCTCTGGGTAAGAAAACTGAGCCCTACAACAGGCTGAGGAGCTTTTCCAAGGTGCCGTTCAGACAGCGGCTGAGTTGGGGTTTCAGTCCGGGTGCTCCAGCTATAGTGCCTGTGCTCCGAACACAAGAATATAATAATAATAACACCGCCTACCTTGCAGGCTTTGGGGAATCCGATGTATGTCAAGTTCATCACAAAGTGTCTGGCCTGTAGTATTTATTCAACACGGGTTACGTTTTATCCTTAAATGAATTTCCAGTCTCAGGAGTCATTCTCATTTTACACTAGATGCTTAGGAATACCCTGAGTAGCTACATCTGGATAACACAGACATGGTCCCGAGTGGTCCAGGATTTGAAATGCACATTGTGTGTTGCAAGTCCTAGGCAAGCACCTGGCCCAGCAGGCTGACCCTGGTGCGGGGTGTGTTCCCGAGTGATGGGGGCCAGCTCCGGGTTTCCACCAGACGCAGAAGACAGAGCACAGCGATGAGAAATCAGGAGCAACTGATGCTCAAAGTACAAGTCTACATCAAGGAGGCCTGCCTTCCGCCTAAAGGACCTGAATCGTTGGTCTGAGGCTCAGAAACAAAGCTACACGCCCTGAGGAGACCATCTTCCTAGGACAAGACAGGGCTGGGAGGAATCTGCACCGTGAAAACAGGGACTTCGGCACAGAGAATGAGGGAGGGACAAGTGGCTGCTGTCAGGATGGCTTCATCCCAGTTACCAGGCAACCGGGCAGAGATGGGGAGTAGGGGAGCAGCCCAAGGGGGACCTAAATTTTAGTTTCATTCGACTCATCTAGGGTTTCTCAAAACTCTCCCGCCTTGGGACAGCAGGGTCCTGAGAGCCAGGCATGGGTGGGAGGCAGGCATGGGCAAGGCCGAGAGGCTCCAGCTGATGGGAGAAGGTGCTCACCGAGGCTGGGACCCAGGCAGGGCCCCACCTATTCCGACTACAGCTGGATGAGCACCGGTCAGAAAGGTCAGGGTGGGGATTCCTGCCTTCATATGACCTAGATGCCTTCCAACTCTGCAGTCTCCTGATTGCAATCCCCTCACTCCCCCGTGCTGCCCCCACCCGGTTATCTTTGGGCTTAACCAAGGCATCTCGGGACTGCTTACATGATAACGCTTTTGTTCCAAATACAGAGACTGCACAATTCTCTGAAATCTGAACCTGGCAGAGATGCCCCCGTGAACCCTCTCCCTATAAAGTCAAGGCTCATCCTGAGACGGGCGAGCCCACAGTCGTGCGCCGTGGGGAGCCCGGAGCCCCTAGAATGGCGCCAAGTCTCTCGAGGAGCAGGGATGGGATGGTCCCGCCATCAATGGAGCTCTGTGGCCTCTGTGGGAAGGGAGGAACGCCCTGTCTGAGGAATGCAACCTCCCGGCCGCTGAAGACAGCCCCTCTTTGCCATTATGAAACCCCAGACACTCTGGGTGTGGTGGGTTTTTTTAAAAGCGCATTCTGCTCCCACTGAGGAGCCTTGGAAATGTGGACAGCATACCTCCCCAGCCATTAAACGCCCAGACAGCTAGAGACAGAGACAAGAACAAGGAGCCAATGAGTTTGGGGCCGAGCGTCTCAAAGAAATAAACATGCGGTGAAGGTATTCCCATAGCCCGTAAGTACTGTCTTTCAGGGGCGGAGAAGGAGGCCCAACAGCCCGCCCCCACCAGCCCCCGATACAAGGGTGACACTGTGTATCCAAGGAGCAAACAGCCGGGCACGGCAGCCAGCTTCGCCAGCCACCCTTTAATTTATAGGCCATAAATGATGGAGCTCATGATCTATTGCCCCTGACGCGGGGGGATTTATTCTGGCTAAGAGCACACACAGAGCCACTGATACAAGTAATGGCCTTGGGTGGAAAAAGGTCGGGCTCTCACTAAATGCTAAGTAAAGATGTTTGGAACAGACAGTTATATGACTGAGAGATGGTTCCAAATACATCACAGGAAGCCGCTCACACTAGCCGTCCCCACTGAGGTCGAGCTGGAGGAGAGGAAGACTGGGATGCTGCGCCCATGGGGTGGGGGGGTGCAGCTGGCAGAGGGCCACGATCACCAACAACTGTTTCGCTGTACATCTTTTCAAGTTGCCCAATGACCCCAGCTCCTGCCCCATCGAAACCTGCTCTCAGGTAAAGGCTGGTTCCTCTCCTTCACATGAGCTGCTGGATCAAAGCACTGTGAGGTCCTAGACCTCCTCTGTTCTGTGATCATTGTGACATCGGAGACAATTCGTAGAAGAGAGGCACAATACATCTTTGTTTAATAAATGGACAGAAAGTCTGTTTCTATTCATCCATCCATCCATCCATCCACCTCTGCATCCAATCCGTTTTTCTCGAAGGGTTTGACTTGTTACAAAGACAGAACATATTTCATGCTTAGTGCCAGGCTGGGAAGAGAGAATCTAATAGTGTTTGATTTTCACTGTGTATATATATTTTATTGTTGTCATCTATATACGGCCAGTGATACTGATTTTTCATTTATGGTAGTGATATAAAATTTTTTCAGATTTCTTCATGTAAAAGAAGGGAGTCCCTATAAGTTAAAATATTTAAAGAATTGCATGTTTTATAAGAACATGGCAAAATCCTTAAGGCTGGTCCAGGAATGGCTAAACCTTCAGAAACACCACATTCAACAAACACATACTGATTAGAGACAGTTCCAGAGGGAGGAAAGGCCAAGGCAAAAGGCATTTTTGGTCAGTTATGTTTTCCCAGAATCCCTCTTTGTACAGTTACTGAAATTGTCTGCCCTGCTTTTCATTCGTGTTGTTTGTCGTTGATATAATCCGATTACTTTTCCATTTAAAAAAAAATCAACCACTGTTATAGCCTGAATTGTGGCCTCTCTGCCCCATTCATATGTTGAAGCCCTAACCCCCAGTCCCGCAGAACATAACTTATTTGGAGAAAGGGCTAATAGAGAGGTTAAAATGAGTCTGCTGGGTGGGAATCCAGTCAGACTGGTGTCCTCATAAGAAGAGGAGACCTGGACACACAGAGAGACCCCGGGATGCGCACACAGAAGGGACGGCCGTCTGCAAGCCAAGGACAGAGGCCTCGGGAGGAACCACACCTGCCAACACCTTGATCCTGGGCTTCTAGCCTCCAGAACCGTGAGAGAAGAAACGTGTTGTTTGAGCCCCCAGTCCGTGGTGCTTTGTCAGGACAGCCCAGGCCAACTAAAACAGTCACGACCCCTCACACTTCACTCTGCTGCTCGCGGTGCGCCCTGTGAACGGGGCTAGACAGGAGTGCGGGGACCTGGCAGAGACCCGTGACTGCAGACACGTGACCACGGAGCAGGAGGAGCTGAGCTCCAAAATCACCCGTGAGCAAGAGGGTCTAATGCCACTTCCTGAGGCACATTCATGAGAGCAGAGGCTTTGAAAACACCCATCTTCCCACACAGTCATATTATCTTATTTCATGACTCACATAGTATCAGATTATTTGCTGGTCCTCCCAGTTCTGCTGCAATGGATTGTATGAGTGAAACCTCACATTTTCTCCTGAAACTGGCTGAAAATTCATGCATTTTGTGTTGCATCACACCATACTTGTGTTCACATGTGGCGATCAAGCATTCTGCATCCTCTGGTTAGAGGAGGAGTTGAGTTCATAGCAGGTGAAGGTCCTTGCCTACACCCTTAAACAGCTGCGTGGTTCTCCTTATAAACATGACGCTGTTGAAAAACACACAGCCCCAGCTTCACGGAGCTTCTTATCAAGTAGAAGAAAAAGACAAGGAAGAACTTGCAGCGCCTGCCAAGACGGAGTCAGCCGAGCACAGCCTCTCCCTCCCACTGGCTGCAACTACAAACTGCAAAGTAAAACCTGACGGAGCCAGTTGGCGATTGCACGCTCAGATCTCAACACCCATCTCTCAAGGGTTGCTAGCACAGTCAGGACACAGAAGATGTGAACAACACCATCAACCAACAAGACCCAACTGACGTTCACAGAACACGCCACTCGATACCCGCGTGATGCAGGTCCTTCCCAAAGGTACATGGAACACTTACCAAGGCAGACTGCATCCCGGGCCATGAAGGCACTCAGGACCTTTAGAAGGATTTGGGTTGCACAAAGGATGTTCTCTGACCACAGGGATCATATAACTTCTCTGAGATGCAGTGTTCTCACCTGGAAATGGGAATAATAATAACAATAACCCGCTTACCAGAGAGTTCATATGACACTTAGACACAACAATCTGTAGAAGAACTTCAGCCTAAAAGGCACTCGACAGTGTAACCACTACAATGCACTCAGGACAGCAAAGCCAGTAAGGTGGCAGGAGCCAGAGGAGAAGCCCGAGTTGGCCAAACGTTAAAACCTGGGCTTCTCGCAACATATAAATCAGATGCCCTTCCGGGGATGTGCTGAGAACACAGGAGAGGTCTCCGGACCATGCTTTATAGCCTAAAAACCACAAATTCACATGCAAATATTGGTAACTATTACTATTACCAACACCCAAGATTATGAATGTGAGCACTCATGTTCTGATACCGGGACATGCCACATTTATTTCTTTTTTGCCTAAATTCCTTTTTAATAGAGTATATTTTAAAAGCCAGTAACTTCGTTGTTTTCTGAGTACTGAGAAAAATACACTTTCACACTCGGACTCATGTATCACACATACACCACACATGAATACACTTTTAGAATAATTCCAAACACATAAAACATTAATGCTATTCTATATTTATGTATACATTGATTTATTACTTATTAATGAATTTATGCACAAACATTATACTCATTTGCAATAATGGCACCTTAAACACACACGTACATACATTATAAAGGCTTATAATAGCAATATCAGCTTATAATCATATATCAACTTACCATTTACAAACCTATTTCATATTCATTGTTTTACTTTCTTTTCTTGATAGAGGTACTGGGGATTGAACCCAGGACCTCACGTGTGCTAAGCATGCGCCCCACCACTGAGCTGTATCCACCCCTCTCATTGGTTCATTTCAGGGTCTCAATTGTCCCACACTGGCATCAAGCTAGAAATCATCCCAGCAGAGCATAGTGGGAAAAGCATGGATTCTAAAGTCAGGAAGATTCAGTTTCCAATCCCAGCTGCGTCTGTTGCAGAAGCAAACTCATAGACACGGTGATAATGAAGTGTGGTCAGCTCAGCAGAAAACTGAAATAGGTTCTTAGGAAGCCCAGCCTCAGGTATGTGGGGGGACAGGCAGGGAAGACTGACTGGAAGAGGTGCCATCTAAACTGTCTTTAATAACTGACTAGCATAGAGTATTGGGTCCCAGGGGATCCGGAAAACACACACACACACACACACACACACACACACACTCACACACACACACAGACAAGAAATCACCTTCCTTGGTTCTTCTTCCTCCTCTCAAGTCCTAAACCTGGGTCTTGTCCTTGGGTCTCTCCATGGCCCGTCTCCCTTATACATGTGCTACAGAATGAACTGTGTCCCCCTAAAATTCATATGCTGAAGTCCTGACACCCACTGTGACTCTTAGGAGAGAGGACTTTTAGGAGGTAGCTAAGATTAAATGAGGCCTTAAGGGTAGAGTCTTACTCTGATAAGACTGGTGTCCTTACAAGAAGAGGAGGATCTGCCCCCTCCCCATTCATGCACATGCACCCAGGAAAAGCAGGACAGTGCTGTCTGCAAACCAGAAACCTGACCCTGGCATCCTGAACTTGAACTCCCAGCCTTCAGACAGAGCGGCGAGAAAATAAATTTGTTATTACACCGCTCAGTCTGTGTTATCTTGTTACGGCAGCCCAGGGGACTAATGCACCCATCCCCACGCTCTCCTTTAGATTCTGCTCACTACGTTTTTGTTTTGAATTGTTTCCTCCCGTCTTAAAAATAGTCTCTCTCCTGGGCTTCGGTCCCAAATTTCCAAATCCCAGGTTGGATGCCCAGCCAGCACTGGCAACTCAGCCACGTCTACCACAGGTTTCACGCCCTTGCCTCGCTCCAGATCATTTTCCTGACTTCCTTATTTCAGTTAAGGACACCACCATCCTCCTACTCATCAGGCTTAAGATGCCAAATTTTACTGGCCTCCTCCCCCTCTCCTTCATCCACCATATTCTTTTGTTCTTCTTCTCAGAAATATTCCTAATTTCAGTTACTTTACTCTGTTAAAGCCTTGCTAGTGCTCACCTGTATTAAGTATTCTGCCACATCAGCACGGGTTCTTTTTGCAAAAATGGCAGAAATCCCAAGTTAAACTGCTTTTTAAAAAGAAAATAACCTGTTGACTAATATAAGTGAAAATAGGCTTCAGGCAAGGCTGGATCCAGAGGCTCATCATTACCAAATACCCCTCTCCCTGTCTCTGATCTAATTCTCTGAGTCAGCCTCACTCTCAGTCATGCTCTCCCCCTACAAGGGCAAACACGGCTTTAGGCTTACATCCTACCAATGGGCACCTGCTCTGGTAGGAAGATGTCTCACCGCTGGTTGCAGCAGCAAGCACTCTGTAAGTGACTACAGTGGTATGAGAATAACTTGCTGTGTGTTACTGACCAGACCTAGTCTACTGGCCTGAGCCCCAGATCAGCTCCACTCAAGTCATAATGACACTGAGTGGGAGGAATGGTTCCCAAACCAAAACTGAGGGGCTGCTGCCCAAAACAGGGAAGGACTAATCAGCAAGAGAGACAGCGGACAGACAGATGGCTGCTAGGTAGACAGGTAAAAACATCCGCCCAAAATGCCTCTTAATTGTATGTGTTTAGTTCCAGTTTCACTCCACGTTAATTCCATGTCCTGCCAGGGAACTCCTCTTAAAGACCCCTCTGATCATTTCTGTCCCTTGTTTATAAGCCTTCAGTGCCTCCCCACTGGAGGCCTGTGGTGTTCAGGGAATGGCAATTTGCAAGCTCAGTGAGAAATTTCAGAGCTCTCCTTGAATGGGAGGGAGGGACGTAGAAAGAGGTGAAGTGTTAATACCATAATCACCAGCGGGGAGGGAGTTAGAGTTTTATTTTATTTGCTGTAGCCCATCTGGACCCCTTGGGCTGGTGTGGCTTGTAAACAAGTCTGTTGCATAAGAACCCGCCCCTCGGAGCCCTGAGGGTGGGAGTCACAGCAAAGCATCCAGAGACACAGGTTTCAACGGCTCTGGGTTTCCTGCATAGCTGTCACAGTCCTCAGCCGCCACTGAAGCCCTTTTTCCCTCCCCAGGACAGCGACACCAGTTTTTCTCTTTCCCGTTATGTCATGAGCCCCACTAGAATGTAATACTATGAGAGCAGGAAATGTATCAGTTTTATTTCTGTCTATATTCCCAGTGCGTAGCAGGTAGCTGGCAAATTGTACCTTTAATAAATTTTTATTGATTGAGTAAACGAATGAGGGGGCCAAACGTGACTATTTTTTGCACTTCAACAGCATTTAATCCAGAGCCTTGCCTCTAGTATGTGCTTGATTGATGTTTACTGGGTTTCATTTATTTCAAAACTTTTTTTTTTTAAAAAAGGGATAATCAGATTTTCTTGTTTTGAGCTAGTACAAATTTGGGGAAGGAGCCAGATTTGCATTATCTCCATGCCAGCATCTCCAAAATTTATAGCTTCTAATCCTGAAACTATAAAACTGTCCACAGATGTGAGAGACTTTCTTGCAAATTAGCCATGCTGTGTTCCCTGTGTCATTCCCATCTCAGTACGAGGGCTGCTGAAGCAAGTTTCAAGGACATTTGAAAACAAGTGTTATCCTTTCTTGGCTGTCAATCATGTCACCCTTAGCCATCCATAAGGAGAAATACAGGCTGTGTATGCACACCCTTCCCCCGACCCTAGGCAGACTCCGCCCCTCTACAGAGTCCCCCGACCTCAGTGTCCACCCTACGCACTGCCAGGTGGACCCCGGGCTCAGCCCGCAGAGTCTCTGTGCTGCTTGGGAACCCCAGTGAATTTTAATGCTACTGAGCAGCTCTGCTCCAACACTCCTGGTGCAAACTGAGCACAGAGCTCCGGTTGCTAGGCAACTGTTACAAAAGCAGAAGGATTTCCAAAATAAAAAGCGACCCAGCATACACTTGAATCAAGTACAATTACTCTCTTAATTTGCAGCTGGCTGGAGTGCACCCTCACCTGGGTTAGGTGGTCTATTTCTTGGTTACTTGGGAAGACAGTTCTTCAAATGTTTAACTGAGCTGAGAGTATTTTTTATTCTTTTTCAGAGTCCCAGCGAAGAAACAAAGAGTTATATTTCAGTGCTGGGATTGCCGGCAAGTAGTGGGCACTCAGTGAATATCTGTTGAATGAATGAATGAATGAATGAATGAACAAATGTGTGTGCTTCTGCACTCTAGGGAATCATGACCTCGGAAGATGGATAAAAACATAGTGATACACCTGTGTGGTTGCTTTTAAAATGGTCCACAAACTCTTTGGTACTCCTCCCTGCAAAAGGTGGAGCAGAAGTGGGAGCTGGCTTAGGGACTGACTAATCATAGTGTATAATTAGGTCTTACAAGTCATCAAAACCCGCTCCTCTCTCTTCCTCTCTCATCTTTCACTCTGGCAGAAGCTACCCGCCAAGCTGTGGGGACACTCAAGCCATCTATGGAGAGGCCCACGTGGTAAGGAACTGAGGCCTCCTGCCGACAGCCAGCCGTGTGGGAGAACCGTCTTCAGAACAGACTCTCCAGCCTCGGGTCAGCCTTCCGCAGCCTCAGCCAACGTCAGACGGCAATCACATCAGAGACTCCACACCAGAACCATCCAGCTAAGGCCCCTCCCAAAGCCCTGACTCACAGGAACAGGGACACATACGTTAAACGCTTACTGTTTTAAGCCATTATGTTTTGGAATGATTTGTGACACAGCAATAGATATTACAATCATCTTTCACCTTCTCTGAGATGACAGCTTATGAGGATATAAACTCCTTGAGGGTGTCTTGTTCACTCTGTGTGCTCAACACCTAGCATCTGATGCACACTTAGGTAAAAGCTCATTGAATGGCAAGCTTGTCCCTAATCTTACATGGAAATGTGTACATACACAGAGTCACACACAGAAACAGGGCATGATTCACCAATAATAAAGAAGCCTTTTTTAAACAAAGAACCATTAGACAGAATAATTACCAAGAAAGGAAGTATTAGAAATTATCCAAAAAGTAGTTAGAATCTGCATGCTCTTCTTCCCTAACTGGGGTGAGAGGGAGCTGCTCCATCCAGAAGGAACACAAGGCCTTGAAGCAGCCAAGGTAAGAGCGATGCACAAAGGCCACAGCCTGAGAGGTCCTTCCTCCTCACTGAGAAGGAAAGGGCCTAAGTGAACTAAGGTCCCACTTGGGGATTTCCTTGAAGTTCTCCGGAAGCAAAGTCATCGGAGGCGTTCAAGCTCACAAAGGCCGGTTGGAGGAGATAAGCCCAGCTGACCTGAGCCGCCATGATTGGCAGACCCCCCAGCCTCTCCTGCCTCTGCTCCCTGCCCACCTGGGGGGGCAGGTGGGCACGCACTCTCCTGCCCTCTACTGGCCGCAAGAAAGCCGAAGAGGAAGACACGCACCAGCACTTCCCACACTCAGACTCACACACTCCCCTGTCGGCGTCATTGGATGAGACTATCCACCTGAGGTCCCACTGCCCACCTCTGTAGAAACGAGAGAGGGTGAATGATGACAGCCAATCACCGTCTTGCCTCCTCGATGACAATGAGGGCATGCAGATGAACAGCCAGACCTGCCCTCCAAGCCATCGCAGATAACCGAGGGCTAACCGTACTCAAATGCCAAGACTCCCCGAGGCTTGCAAATTCTGATGCTGTGCACACTACTCCCCAGTTGTGAAGTGCGCAAGAAAGGCAGTATCTAGCCTCTGACTCCCAGGTACTCACTGCCCCACTGCAGAGGGAGGGGGCGTTTTAAAATATGCTCAACTATCAAAGAACAGCTAAAATTTTCAATAGCAATTTAGACGTCCCAGAATGAAGAACCACATTTTTGTCTTCTTCCCTCTCAGTGCTTTTGAGTCCCCCCAAGGCCACGATATCAGGCATAGAGCAAGCCTCTAAACCTTCATGTTACCACTGCCATAGTTCAATTCATTCAGCGAAGTCTTACTGAGCATCAACTATGTGTTTGATGCTATGCTCGTTTCCTATATACTTTATTTAATTTGACCCAACAGCAATTCAATAAAATGAGAAAAATGAAGCTTAGAGAATTCGAATTATCTACGGGAGGTCACAAAGCCGGTGATCTGTCCAACTCCAAACCCAGCTTCTTGCAGCTGTCCCCCGCTCACCAGTCACGGCAGTCTGTATACATATTTGGAGACAATCTTTGTTTCTGCTAAGACAGTGAAACCCAAGATTTTCACCACCCCCGCTTTCCTATGTGTTGACGAGTTTCCAAGATTCTGAAAGAGCTTCATTGCCTGGCTAAATTTATCTAGAAATAATATTTCCCTGCTTCTTGAAAACCATTGGAAACTCTCAACCTGGGCTTTTGCTCAGCATGAAACAATCAGATTTATCCCAGAATCCCCAGTAATCCCAGCATAAACAGCTGACAATTTACCGAGTCACAGCTTCTCTGAAACACTGAAAATAGCTCTAAGTTCCCCATAATTCAGGTCATACCTCCCAGAGATTTTTTTAAGGGAGCCATTTAATACAATCAATGTCGTGCTTAAAAGGGAGATTCTATTCTGAGGATATACAGACAAACCAACGTTAACCCCCTCTGCCATTAGCCCACTCCCCCCAGCCCATTCCCCATAAACCCAGCAGGGAGAAAGCTGGGAGGGGGAGGAAGGGAGAAATGGGGGAGGAGGCAGCAGCACAGAGATGGGATTAAGAGACTGCCTTTAACTCGGTGGATCCCAAAGCAAATGAAGGAAGGGATGGCTGGCATCCCCAACAAGCTTCCAGCTGCTTGACAATGCTGCCACCTTCTGGCAGAAATTGGAAATGCGGGAGAAAATACTGCCAGTCACTGTCATTCAGACTATGCGTGTCATTCACAAAGATGTGATCCTCTACACCAAAAAATGTTTTCTTTTTAATTTATCTTGGAGGAGGAGGCAATTAGGTTTATTTATTTTTTAACAGAGGTGCCAGGGATTGAACCCGGGAAACTTGGAAGGGAAGTATCAGTAGCGAGGGAGAGGTTGAAGACACAGGAGAGGGAAAGGGTACAGGTACCTTATTGTACTTGCGGTTTTTCCCTTCCTCTTTTGTGAAATGAGCTTTTTTTCCCCCAACTACATGCTTTCTAGTAACTTCGAAGTCTCTCCTGCTCTGTGATTATCATCTTCTTCCCTTCTTTAATCATACCGTTCTCACCCCACCCTCCAACCTCCTTGAGTTACTTTCTGCCTTTGAACAACCTTCTTCCCCTGCCAACGGGAAGGGAATGTTAGAGACGCCTGCGTCAGCCACCGCCATGACTCCATCCCCACCATCCACTTCTCAGCCCACAGCCATGAGATTCAGGGCCTGTCACTCCACACAAACACGTCTTGCCAACCTCCCAATGACACTCACGTAGTTAAATCTAGTGTGTCTGTTTAATTCATTTCTTTTTAATTTCTCAGCAGCATCCAACTCTTTTAGCCATTTTCTCCTTCATGAAAAACACTCCTTCCATAACATTGCTGATTCAACACCCTCTTGGAGTTTCCTCCCAGCTCTGGCCACCTGCATTCGTCTTCTGTTGTTATTTGGCAAATTACTACAAGCTTGGCAGCTTAGAGCAATGTTCCTTTGTTACCTCGCAGTCTGTGGGTCAGAAGTCCAGGCGCGCTTGCCTGGGCTCTCTGCTGAGGGCCTCACAAGACCGAAGTCAAGGTCCTGGGGGCTCTGGGGAAAATCTGCTTCCAAGCTCATCCGGGGTGTTGGCAGAACCCAGTTGCTTGAAGCTGTGGGACTGAGGTCCCCGTTTCCTCATCCTCAGTGCCTTCAGGCCACCCATATTCCTTCACATCATGGCCCCTCCATCCTCAGCGTTAGTAACAGCATGTGGACTCCTTCTCATGCTTGGAATGTCTCTGAATTCTTCTGCCATCAGCCGAAGGAAACTCTGCTTTTAAGGCTGTATCTGATCAGACCCATCAGGGTGGCTCCATTTTCGAGACCAGCTGCGCCCTCTCACATAATGTAATCACATGAGTGAAGTCACAGTCACAGGTTCCGGGGACTGGGGTGTGGAATCATGGGTACCATTGCTAAAATTTCTGCCTGCCATCCACCTCATTTTACTTTCCTTGCCTGGTTCAGCCTCCTCCAACTACCCTTAAATGAAGGGAACCTCAGGCTCGGTCTTAGTTACACGTCTTCCATACACTGCTGCTAGCAGTCAACCTTACCTCTCCCCTCCCCATGCCTCCAATTTCCACTTATAGAGCAATAACTTCCAAATTTCCATCATCAACCCAACTTCTCAACTCCAAAACCATCTCTGCAAGCTACCTATTTAACACTTTCACTGGGAGATCGCACAGACTTTTCCAATTCAGTATGTGCGAAGGTCAGTCAAAGATCCTCTTCACCCAAGCCTTGACTGTCTGCAACTGCTCCTCGAAGCACAGCACTACCAGAACCCAATGGCCCGTCAGAAACTGAAACCCAGCTGGCTCAGATCCCTAGCCCACTCTTGCTCTCCGTCACTCTACATATCCATTCCATCATCAAATTTTATAAAAGGGCAAAAGATCTGAATAGACATTTACCCCAAGATTATCTATGAATAACCAACAGGAAATTGAAAAGATGCTCAAAATCATAAGCCATCAGCAAAAAGCAAATCAAAACAACGAGACACCCATTCGTACCCAGCAGGATGGCTCTACTCAAAATAACAGCTATAGCAAGTTTTCTCAAGGATGTGGACAAAAAACATACACATACACACAGATACACGCACATACATACCTATATCTATGTATAAATAAACACCAATGTGGGGAGGGGTTTCCTTTGAAACAATTTCAGGCTTACAAAATGTTTCAGGAATAGAAAATGCTCATACATCCGACCCCCTTATCTCCCAGTTATTAACATTTCACCACATTTCCCTCATCACGCATCGTCCTTCTACGATCAATCCATCTTGTTCTTGATGCATTTTGAAGTTACAGACATCAGTACACTTCACCCAAAACAATTCAGAATGCAAATTATTAACGAGAGTTCAATGTTGCCATTGCTTCGAAGTAGAATTTACCTATAGTGAAAGGCTTCCTTCCTCAGCATACTGTTTGTTGAGTTTTGACAAATGCATAAACCTTTAGCAAGATATAGAGTATTTCCATCACCCCAGAGTGTTCCCTCAAGTCTCTGTTGATCCCTGTCCTGCTGGAACCAGAAAGGCAGAGAGCTGAGGCCCCGGATCCCCTGAGCACCAGTGAGGCTCACAGCACAGACTGGGGTGCAGCCAGGCCTCTGGACAGAGCGACCCAGGGAGGGCTCAGGCCTCTGCCAGCCGCTGCAGCACCGAGAGGGACCCGTACAGGGCCACAGGGGCTTCTTGGCTTCCGGGTCCCAGGTGGCCAGTGTGGCTGATGGGCTCCACCATCAGGCCGCACCCCTCCAGCAGGCCGAAGGTGATGGCCACCCCCTCACCCTGCAGCGGGGCGAGAAGCTCGGGCTTCAGGGTGAAGGCAATGCTCTCGGGGTACCTGAAGTTGGGCTCCAGGATGCTCCTCACCTGGAAGAAACAGTGTCAGGTGTTGCAGGTCAGCCTTGAGGCCGGGAGATAAAACCTTCTGTCCCAAGAGCCAGGGGCCTCTCAGGGTAAAGGAAGAGGCCAAGTGATGGAGTCAAGGGGACCAGGAGTCACGTCCCAGCCTGTCCTGGGATCAGTGTGGTCTTGGACACGCTGTTGGCTCCTCAGCTCAGGGGATACCAAGCACCTCAGCATGCAGGGGGCTACTACTCCCTGGCCCTGCAGCACAGGGCCAGAGTCCCCAGTCCCTGACATCCTTCTCACTCCCCTGTGCTTACCCCCGTTCTGCCTCCCCCATGCGTCTGGGCAGCCAGATCTCCAAAACATTCCCTGTTTCCAAGTTTGATCAGCCCTAGGCAGCTGTAGGATGCCCTCACCGTGGTCGTGAGGTCCCGGAGGACCCCTCCGTCCCTGAGTATGGCCGGGATATTATAGAACATGGCATCCTGAACGTCCTTTGAGAGCTGGGCCACTGCCTCCACTTTCTGGGAAAACTTTTCTTGTAGGCACTTGAAATACACCCTCAGGCATTAATGTCAACCAGGAAATTGGGACAATTCTAAGACTAGAACGTGGCTGGGATGGTAAGCCCTTTCCCAGCACCAGAGCAAAACCCCTCTCTCCCTTTAAGTTGCTGACAGAAAGCATCTCTGTAGGTGACAGTTCTGAGCTCTGGAGATGGAGCGGTTATAATGGGCTGGAACCGTGGAAAACCCCAGCAGAAACGAGGGGGCAGAACACACGGAGGAGAGAAGGAGAGTCTGGGAGTGGGTCCTGGGAAGCGGAAGAAAATGCCCAGGCGCTCGTTCCGGGGACAGGTCGGGAATAACGTGGATTCTGGCGCTGGGCTCTAGAGTGAGAACCATAGGTGTTCTGGGCTCAGTTTCCACATCTGTCCAGTGGGAATGCTCTGAGGATTAAATGACTTAACGGATGTGAAGCGCTTGGGGTGGCCCCGGCACACATAAACTATCCTTTCCATCAGGGAGCTGCCTGCATCAGCTACGTCCGCACAGAATCAACCACAGAGTGGAGTCAGGGATTCTCTGCTTCTCCTAGCAGACTTCAGGCGGCCCCCAGGTGACCCGCCAAGCACGGGAGGTCAGGCGAACGGAAGGTCCAGCGAGGCGGGCATTTCTGCTGGGTTCACTGTCGTATCCCCAGTGCCCAGTCAGTCCTCAGCAAAGCCCAGTCCGCTGCACATGGTGCGTGTCACACGCAAAGACAGAAAGAAGTCTCACCCTTTTACTACAGAGCCCTGCAGTTACCCCCAATTAATAGTGTGACTCTTTTCAGGATAAATAATAGCTAGTCCTCCCACAAGACTTGACAGCACCATCTATTACACACAGTTTTTCCTGACTTCACCTGGTAAGTGGGGGGACCACTTGTGTTGGCTAATTGGCTTTATTCAGAAGAAAAACAAACTTCTATCTTTTACAAGAGGAAGTAGATTTGCACCTCGGAGCCAGCTGCCCACTAAATGTAGGCTCTGTTCTTCCACAGAAACTGGGAGGGGTGAGGGTGGTCTTGGCAATTTGACAGGAAAGGCCTCACTGTTCAAAAGGCAATGACTTTTGAACAAAAATTTAAACTAATACAAGGCAAGAAGTGAGCTATGCTGCTACCTGGGGGGGAAGAGTCCAGGTAGAGGATTAGAAGTGCAAAGACTTTACAGGAAGAGGTGTCTCACATGTGAGCAGGAGGGATGAGCAGGAGAATTTATCAAAGTGAGGGCACGTTGGCGCAGGCCACGGTTAGTCACTGTTAGAGCACTCAGATGGCTAGATATGAGCAGAGGAAGGGGCACGCAGGCCAAATGGCAGGAAGTGAGCAGAAAGGAGGGGCAGGGGCCAAAAGCAGGAAGCCATACATCATTTAAGCACCAGGGGTCCCCGGGCAGACAAGGAAAAGCAGGAGCCTCTGGGCTGATAAGTGGTCACACGTTTTGGGGTAACAAGTGGCCTGGAGGCCAACAAAGAGGGGTGGGAAAAGGCAAGACTCTCCAGTGTCTGAATGTAACCTTTTGCTCACTGCGCCCTCACTGCGATAAAATCAGCCTGGCAGGTTAGCAGTACCCATCGTGCACCGGCACCGTGACACTTCTGATCCAGACTAGGTAAGGACAAAACTCCGTCCTCCCCTCAGGAAGGAGGAAAATCAGGGAATACGACCCCAAACCGTTCCCTCCCCAATGAATATTCCACCCACTCAGTTTTACACTCTGTGTAACCAATTTGCCAAAGAAACTCAGGGCAGCTGCTCACCTGAGTCAGCCCGCTCACCCCTTGAGAGCACACTATCTATCCCTTAACAAATACTCACTTTACCTTCTTAGTCTCAGCGTCCCATCTCTGAGTTCCTTCTGTGATGGGAAAAGAACCTAGTCACACCAGCAACATGTTTACCGACAACGTTACGACTCTGTTCTGACTGGATGCAGGGTTGGCAGCTACAGAGGGTTTGAGCTCAAGAGTGAGAAGTCAGACGCATCTTTTGAGAAGATGCCTGTGGTTGCCGTGTTGACCACAGCCACAGGCAGGCAGTGAGGACACACAGGTGAGAGCTGACGGTCATTCAGCCAGAGTGTTGGCACAGGCAGTGGTGACAAGCAAGCAGGTCCTGATCTATTGTGAAGGCAGAATAGACATCCACGAAGAGTGGTTTCCTTAAATGGCCTCCACGGCTTCTCAGAAAGAATCAGGAAGGTGCTGTGTGCCCATCAGAGAGGTAATTCTGACGTGAGTTGACTGTCAGGGAGTTGGGGGTGGGGGGCAAAGGAAGCTCAGGAGGAGCAGGAGAGTGAGATGGAAGAGCCCGGAGTCCACGTAATTAAAGAGGAGCTGGCCTGGAAAATCAGAGCACACGTTAGCAGTACACCTGTCCATGCGTGTGCTCGCTGGGGACCTGTAAGGACAAGCTTCTTTCCCATTTTTCTCTACTTTTCCATTTAAAAATTTTTTTCTTTGTTTATTTGTTCAAGGGAGGTAATTAGGTTTATTTATTTATTTAATGGAGGCACTGGGGATTGAACCCACGACCTTGTGCATGCTACACACACTCTACCACTGAACTACACCCTCCCTACTACTTCTCCAGTTTTTATATGGGTATTATCTACCCTCAACAAAAAGTAAGTCTTCGGAGCTGGGGGCTCTGTCTTACTGACCTCTGCCCCCAGCACTAGAATCCAGACGGTATGGAGAAAATGCAGACCCGGAACCTAGAAACCATCGCTGGCACATAATCACTATTTGCTGACTGAGTAGCCCAGTGAGGGGACAGCTCCGAGAAGCTTAGATGATTCTGAAAAAGAAAGAGGAGAGAATGTGGCAGAGAGCAAGAAGCAAAAAGGCAGAAACCTGTAAGACCTTGAGGAGGAGAGGAGAAATAGAAAAGAGGAGACACCGAGTGGCAGGAGTAAGTCAGGAAATGAGGACGAGGGGCTGATAGAAGGGAGCCGCATGGAAACCTGCGACAAGGCTAACCCGAAAGACAACCGATGGAGACTCAAGAAAATAGGAGATGCCCTTCGAGGCCCCGCCTCCACTTCCATCTCCCTAGGAAACCTTAAGAAAATCACCGTTGCTTACTTCCGGCCCTAACGCATGGGATGGGATCCTACGATACGTGCAAAACTTGAAGCCTCCTACCGCGAGGTTTGCCAGGGGAGAGGCCCGAGCTGCTGGAGAGACGGAAACGGGGGGGGGGGGGGGGGGGGGGCATTGACACACTTAGCAGGAGTCCTCCAAGAAGGAGTTTGGGGTTTTTTTCTCGTGCTTTTCAAGATCGCTGCCTTCCCAGCAAGAGGCTGTTCTCCGTAGGGGATGCTCAGGAATCCTTACCTGCTGCTACGTGTCTGGTTTCCCGGATTTTCCCGTTTACATCCTTCCTCTGGGGCGTGGCAGGTGCTTCAGGATAGAGATCCAGGAAACGTGAAAGTAAAGCCAGCGGCTGTATGAGGACGGTCTTGGTTCTAAACCCCATTAGTTCTAAGCCTAATTTTAAAAAAAAAACAGGGTTCACTGGGCTCACGTAACTCTTGCAAACAGCTAAGTGACTTTTTCTTTGGCTTCTAGGACCTCCAAAGCAGGGGGTGGCCCTCAAAATGTTGGCATGTGACCAAGTACTATATGTGATGAAATTTTTATTTTTCAAATCTACTGTCTTTATGATGCGAATTGTAGAACGTGAGAAAAGGGTGGGCCATCTCTTGGTCCGGTGGCATTACACAGAAAGCAAAGCTGTGAGCTCTGTCCCGAGTGGAGTGGATGTTGGATGCCCAAGGTGGAGAAGGGTAGACCTGGGACTTCGACGGATAATGAAAAGGAGGAAAAAGTGGGGGAAGAAAAGGATGTTGTGAAATACTGTCCACTAAAAGGAATGTTGCTGTTTTGAGTGTCAGTTCCGGGACATTACACAAATCCTGCAGGTGTGGCCTCCTGTGTGCATTTGGAGTAACCATGTAAGGCTGCAGGAGTAACTGGAAAGGGAATGGGTTTGGGGCAAGTCCTTTTAAAAAGTCTTTTTTCCTTATACTTAAAGATTATCGCAAGATTGGATTACACAATATGTACTTGGAGGCAGGAGGGGTTGAAAACATCCACTCCACCTCTAGGCAGGCCGGAGGCCCTGCCCAGGGCGCTGGTTGGTACCATCCCTGTCCTTCTGCTGGAAGCGTATTTCTACCTTTCTTGTTGATTCAGGGATGCATTTTACACACAGCACCTTTAAGATAAAACAGGAGCCAAATAATTTGTTCCAGCTGCAATGACTGGAAATCTGTGAATCAAAGACATGTTCAGTCAGTTCTCTTTGTGCCAGGAATAGAGCACTGCTTCCCAAGATCTCTGCTCTGCTCTAAGCAAATATATAAACTCTGCAGCCCAGCAAACACACAGCCAGACGCTGCCTGATTCTACTCCGCAGACTTTGGGCTGAGAAGGACTTCAGAGGCTAAGATTCCGTGATCCAGAATTCAGCTCTGGACCCGTGCTCCTGGGTGAGAAGAGGGCCCATCGTCTGCTTGTTTTTCTAGGGTATCTCACTGGAAACTAAGTCGGGGATCTATTGGTGGAAAGAAAACACAGTGAGCGGAGCCACATGTATCTCCTCCCTGGAGCCTGTTGACACACTCTGCTCGACATCAGGAGGTCTGAAGATTGGAAAGGACCCGACTCGACTGGGATCACTTCTCTACAAGACAATCACAGTTCTAACTCGGGATGAATCAGAAGAGAAGATACTACTGCCAGAGACAGAAATGTTCAGGATAGATTCGTGAAATAAGTAGAAGTGTTTTTGTTTGGGGGCTTTTTGTTTTTGTTTCCATCATTTGACCCAAAAAGAAGGTAGTCCTTCTTCCTAAAGTTCTCATGAAAAAAAGTAGAATTCCTGGTAACGACATGCTTCTGTGAAGCCAAGGGATGTGTCTTTGATAGATTTGTATCCAGGTCTAGTCTTACAGAATCTTTTTTTGTTCTTGTTACTCTCAGTTCCACAGTCCACACTAGACAGAACTGAAAGTCACATCAGAGATTTTACATGAACTGTCGAAAAGTCTTTCTCTATTCAACACTCAGTGAATGTTCAAAAACTGAATTCTATAGAGCTGGGAAATCTTATTCCTACTTGCCCGGAATAGGGAAATTCAAATGAATTACTCTCATTCAGCATAGTCTGCAAGATGCACTTTCCAGTTTTCTCTACTATTTCTCTCTACAGCTATTAAATATTTACTCGTGTCTTCATCTGTACTGCGCTGGTCTCAGTCACCTCCCAGACACAGATAACTCAAACACTTTCACCTCCAGGGCAGTTCTCAGCTCTAGGCTCCAGTCTGTTCAACTGCCTGGGTTTATTCCTTCTTTAGTTTTGCATAAATCTTTCTTTTCTTTTTTTCAGACTTACTGAGGTATGAATGACAAATAAAAATTCTATCTATTCAAGGTTTACAACTTGATATTTTGGGATATGTACAAACATCATCAAATAATCACCAAAATCAAACCAACAAACATAACCCATCGCCTCGCACACTACCTTTTGTATGTGTGTGTGGTAAGAACACTTAAGATATGTCCTCTTAGGTATTTCAAGTATATAATATAATTTTGTTAACTATAGTCACCATTCTGCATGTTAGATCTCATTGATTTTTCCATCCAGTATAACTGAAACCTTCATTTGACCAACATCGCCCCCATTTCCCCTGTCCCTCCAGCCCCTGGCTACCATCAGTCTCTCTGCTTCTTCTCTAAGTTTGGCTGTTTTGAGATTCCACATACAAACAAGCTCTTGAGGTATTTGTCTTTCTGTGCCTGGCTTAAAATCTAAATGAATCTCCTGTATTTGTCCTTTTCTTTGGGAAGAATATCAAGGATCTGAGAAGTTGCCCGCTTTCTCCTCCCTCCCAACGGAGCTTTCTACTCCCCTCTCTCTGCTCCTAGCAACATGCCCTCCCTGTTTGAGAGTATCAGCAAGAATCTGGTCAAGGAGCTTGGAGACAGAGACCTGAGACCTGTCAGATTCCTGCTGAATGCCAACAAATATTGTCAGCTTGCGCTATTACGGAAGAGGAAGAGTCGCTCATGGTTCTGGGAACAACCAGATGTCCCAGTTGAATACACCCTCGTGGACATCCTGGAGCCAAGTTCTTCAGTCCCAGGTAGTGTCAACCAGGGGCAAAGGAGGCGAGGAGTGAAAAACAGGGTGTTCAGACAGAGGTGGTGCAGCCTCCAAGAAGCCCTAAGACATCACACTGGTAGATCTCAAATCAGCCTTGCCAAGAGGCGCAGGGTAAGGAGCTACGATTATTTGAGAATCTAGTAATTATCATGACCCAGGCATTCATTAATAGTACACTTAATACTTACAATAGTCTCTTGAGTTAGGAATATTATCCTTATTTGCATTGAGAACAAATTGAAACATAAAATAATT
This sequence comes from Camelus ferus, assembly GCF_009834535.1. Classification (NCBI taxonomy): domain Eukaryota; kingdom Metazoa; phylum Chordata; class Mammalia; order Artiodactyla; family Camelidae; genus Camelus; species Camelus ferus. The sequence continues at coordinate 9,288,401 of NC_045720.1, read as the reverse complement.
TGTTCAAAGTTACATACCCGGTAACTGGTAGGACCGGAATTCAAATCAGATCTGTCTGGCTCCAAACCCCAAACATTTCTGTTCAGTGCGCCGCCTTCTGGGGCTGATGCCGTGCCTGGAAAGATGATGCTGTGGGTCTCCTGGACCAGCGTTCACCTGACATCATCATTTCTTAAGGTTAGGGCGTTATCCCCATTATCCAGCCCCTGGGTGATTCAAACATTTGTCCTCAGCAGTAATTTACATTTAAAACATTCATCGATTAGTTAGCTTCTCCACTGAGAGACACATGAACATGTAGGAGGGCTGGGAGCAATAGGACTATTATCTCATTTCCCACAGCAGCTGCTCCAGAATGAATTCTTGGCTAAACCTAAGGTCACCTTTTCTGTCCCCAGAAACTGTTGTGACAGGACCATTCCTCCTCAGTGACACTAGGATCCAGAAGCTGAAGGCGTATGCGGGCGTGGCTGTTGGGCCAGAGCTGAGTGCATCGGGGGAGGCTGCCCAGTCCCACGAGTCCTCCCTTGAGTTCCAGTCTGTTACCATCCCACCACACAACTGGGAAGCCCTCCAAAAGAGGTGAGGCCGTGGGAGAGGAAAACCGGTCAGCAGAGCCCCGGGAGGTGCACTTAGGGGCAGAGAGGCCTCAAGCAGCTTCCTTCTTCGCTGCTGAGGCGCAGAATGAAGAAAGTCACATCCCAGATCACACTGCCCCTCCCCTGTATTCATCCATTCGTTCAACTACCAGTTATTATCTAAGATCTATGTATTAAAACCATAATTAGCCGCGACTGTGCCATCTTGTGCTGAGCATCGAACTGATCACAAGACAGAGAAATCTCTCTGCCCTGAAGTCACTTATAATTAGTGTGGACAGGCGAAAGGCAGGGAGTGAGGAAACAAGCAGTGAAAAAATAAAAAGTATTCATTAAAATGAGACAAAGACTCTGAAACTCTGTTTCAATGAAGTATGCAGCAGTGTCCAGGGGCTTAATTTACCTCCATGCATATGGGCAAAGATGGATAACCAGTGATGCTCTAAGAACCAAAGAACTTCTTAAATCTTTATGCCTCTTAAAAACAGAGATGGCAGTTTAAATAGTATTTTTATGAGGGCAACACGTTGTTAAATAAGCAACTAGTTAAAGTCACAGACTGCCTGGAAACTAGAAGTTACTCTGGCATTGCCCAATTTCTACAATCCTGGTGTCTTGCAAGCCCTTATTGGAAATGACATTTGCAAAGACTGTGAAGCGAAAGAGTATCTGGGAGCTGCTCAGAGGAAAATAAAAAACATTTTTCTTGTTAGTATTTCTTTCCGTAGTTAAAGAGATCATTTCCAGGATCAATTTTATTAGCTAGTTCCAAGTAAAGTAAGTCTGAGGTCGGAGCTTTAAATATGGAAAAGAAAAGGCAGTTGGCTATTTTTAATAAGTGGGATGCAGAGGATGTTGTGTGTTTCAGCTACAAAGGTAGTTACAGATGGTGAGGGGAGCTCAGAAGGCAAGGCCGGAGGTGAGAGAGAAGGGCTGGAGGAGGGGAGTTTATTTAGTCTTCTCTGTGGGGCTAAGAGTTGAGTTCAGACCTTAAAGAATAAAAGAAGCAAGCAAGAGTGTGAGGACAGGGATCCAGAGGAGGGTTTAAAGGCTCCGAGACAGGACAGAGGTGGACGTTTTCAAGATGAGGGGAGGAAGACACTGAGGATGCAGCTTAGCTAACCAGGATGAAGGACACAGAAAATGAGGCTTGGGAGGTCAGATGACATAGCCCTTAAACACATGGTCAGTGACTTGAACTTCACTCCAAGGCAGTGGGAACACCCAGCACTGCATACTCAGTGACCTCCTCTACTGAGAAGCAAAGCAAGGACCTCTCAGTACTTCATGCAGCTGTTCTCCAGGGCACCAACCCAGCAGGGTCCCCAAGTAGAATCAGAGATGAGTCTCAGAACCGAAACAGAGATGAGATTTGTCTTCAGTATTTCAAACCTCTCATCTCCCGCCCAAACTTGTATCTTCAAGTCAGCCCTACAAACCCACCTACCAAGAACAGTCACTCCATCAACACCCACCAGAGCTGGTCAAGAGGAAATCACCCAGAGTTCTCCCTACTCCCTCAGCCTTCATCTGTCTGTTTCGCCTCCCGCCCTGACTGTGCATCCCAAGGATGGATGTGGGTTTCCCTGGCTTTGACAGGAGGATCTCCTAAGGATTGTTCTCAACCATTCAGACTTGTCTGCTTCTAGACTCTCCTGGTGAGGGGCTCTAGTGCTGGAAATCTATAAACTCCTCCTAACGAGAACTAATGTAAGTTTGGAAAATGCAGATGTCTTTAACAGTATGGCATGCGTACTCTCATACCCGTGCCTCCATCGGGGAATCAGGGCCCCTCCATTGTGCACATCAGAGACGTCCTTCTTAACCTATAAGCTGGGGTCCTCCTACCGTTGAGGGCTCACGCATCGGAGTCTGCGGCCCTTCCACGTCATGAGGAGAGGAGGAGCCTGAGGAGTCATCTCTTTCACACTCTGACCCTTCCCCTCCCTTACGTTCTCCAGAAAAGTGTTGAATCAAAAGCTGTCATTTCTGAAGGAACACCTGAGCCGAAGGGACAACCTGTATGTGGTGACAGAGGCCATGGAACTGACCAGCAGTACCACGCTGCCGGACAGAAGCTGTGTGAAAGTCAAGGGAACCTGCCTTATTCCTTGGAGTACTTGTGTCAAGGTACCAGGTCGTCCTGCAGTGGGACGGGGCCCCAAGAGCACAGCCGGCCCAGCCCTCTTCCCAGGGGCTCTGGACCCGATCAGGACCTGTCTTCGGCAGTTGGGATGAATGGTAGCATTATTTCCCATTTCTCCTGTGCTGGGGAATCCTGACTTCTGCCCCGAGAGCCCATCTAACATCCTCACTTTAGTATTTTAATATACGGGATGATTTGATATTGACAAAATAAGAAATAGACGTAATTATTTGAGATTATATTTTGCTTTGGATAAATGATAGATTCTGGAAACTCCGAAAGTGTGGTTGCTGTACGATATTCAAGTGCAGTTTTATGGCTGGAGGAAACAAGGGATCATTAGCATAAAATAAAACCTCAGCAGTTACAATACCCTGAATACTGTGAGACCCTGAGCAGAAAGTGTATAGACTCAGATTTAAATATACTCAAGCACATGTGATATATACAACTCACTCACAGTGGCCAACTATAGCTTTTTTAATTAATGTAAACAAATTAATTTATTCAGTATTTATTCAGCATCATCTATGATTCAGGGACATAAGAGTTTTGTGTGTGCATTATAATATGCTTTTGCATGCACTATATTTTGTCTAATTTGTTTTCATTCAAACATCTAGAAACTAAAAAGAAAAAAAAACCTAGAATATGAAGTAACTTTTCCAAATTTGGTTAATTTGTCCTGGGGGAGGACCAGGTTCTAACTGGGTCATTTGATTCCAAGTCTAGTGAACAAAGTGCCTGAAACAAATACATTACTCCAGTTTGGAGGGTATTTTGATGTTCAGCTTTGGGTTCCATCTGCCTGGGTCAGTGGACAGGACTTTGTGAGAACAGGAGGAAAAAAATCTGTGTCCTTCACGAAGGACGACTGCTCACAGCCAGAGCTGTTCTAAGCATCCGCTCCTGGGCTGCGATGCTGTTTAACACATTCCAAGAAATTCCAGCTTAGAATTCTACGTCCAGTCAAAGCAACGATCAAATCTGAGAGTAAAGTGTCTTCAGATAGTGACGGTCTCAAAAAACGTATCCCCAGCTCCCTAGGAAGGGTGAGTATGAGGCAGGGAGGCGGTAAGTGTCACATTAATTATAACAGAAAGGTCTTAAGTGAGGAGAAGCAGCCTCCTGCAACAGCTGAGGGTGAACTTGGACGGACGGACGTTGGGATGTGAATGCTTTAGGAGGATGAGGGAAGGGGAGGCAAGGAGTGGGAGGAGATTGGGAAAACGAAATCCTCGTCATCCTGAGGAGAAAGGACACGGATATACTGAAGTCTGGAAAAAATCAGATCATCACAATATAAACATGCAATTGAGAAAGGTGAGGGCAAATACCAGACAACAGAAGGAAAAAAGTGGTAACTGGGGGTCGGGACCGGGAGGTGGGAGGGTGGGGCTGCTGGGGCCTCTGCTCACGAGCTGTCTAGTTCTGTTTGAGGGGTTTTTTTGTGGAGCCTGGGGAAGTAATTAGGTTTATTTCTTTACTTCTTTATAATGGAGGTACTAGGGATTGAACCCAGGACCTCGTGCATGCTGAGAACACACTCTACCACTGAGCTCCACCTTCCCCCACCCCTCCTCCGTTCTATCTGAGTTTTCAATCACACACATAAATGACCCTATTGCTTGGTTTCTCTCTGCAGAGTGAAGGAGAGGGAGAGGGTCTCAAAGTGAGAGGCAAGACGCTGACTCTGCTGCAGGGCACGGTGATGGCCTATAAGAAGAAGCAGCTGGTTTTCAAGGAGAACGGCTGGGGTGAGTGGAGACTGAAGGAGGCAGATGGGGAGAGGGGTCTGCTTCTCCTGAGAAACAAGACGGGAAAGACCCTCCACAGGCACCCTCGGCTTCCCTCCCTGTCGGGGGAGAGATCGAGCGAGATTTCTCAGCCACCTCCAAGCCTGGCAAGACTGAAATGTTGCTACAGGAGATACAGAGACAGTCTCTCATGTGGGGATGGACTAAAGGGGCCCAGCACGGAGTATCCTTAGCGCTGAGCAAAGTGCATGCCTAATCCCAACCATCCCTACTCACTCAGGTCCTGCCCCCGTCAGCAGCTCACCTGGGGGAGCCACAGAGCCCTCCCCAGGGTTCCCACTACCCCAGCTGCAGCCCATAAGATAGAGCCACGTCACAGACCGCAGATGTAACGTCCCAGTAACTTAACACAGGGTTTCGTCCACATCGCTCCCTCCCGCACTAGCCTCATAATGCACAGCCCCCAACACATGCATGCTTACTTTGGGTTCTGACTCCACATCAGGGAACCACTGGCATCGAACAGCAATCCTATACCCCGGTGGGAGGGTCAGCACTGGGAACACAGCCAGCTTGGCGTCCATGGCCTCTCCTTTCCCAAATGCTGAGACCCAGCAAGAGGTCATTCTGATCCAGCTGAGGTCCAGCTCCCCACAAATCAGGAAATGCCCTCAACACACACACACACACACACACACACACACACACACACACACACACACCCCTTCCTATGGTATTCTCTCTGAAACATCTTGCCAAGGAAGGGTCCTGGCATCAGTTAGCTCCTGTCAATGGCAGCAGTGAGAAAGGGGCTGAACTCCCCGATCTTATTGGGTTAAAGGACTTTGGCTTCTGGAAAAAGGCCAGCCCTACTGAGGTTAGACAGGAGGATGGGATTCACAGCTGATTTAGAGAGAGACCAGAGGGTGCTGAGGGTGCCAAGACATGTAGTGCTACTAGAGATCATGGGAAATGACAAAGTGTTATTTAGGAGGGGATGAACAGGAGCCCCATTTCCAAAAATATGTTGTATAAGCGTTAGCAAGTGTGATGGACTTAGAGGAAAGAATAACCTCACAGCCTTGCCTGCAAGTCATGTCCTGTCCACTGGGGGGCGTGTGCGGCTTCCCTACACAACTCACGCCTAAGGGTGAAGGGAACAAACATTCAGGACTTGCCTGTGCAGTAAACCCTAGACTTCCCTGAACCAACTCAATCATCCGGATTCAGAAAGGAACACAATGTGTAGAACAGTTAAATAATTTGCCATAGCACTTGCTGTGTAACTTTGGAGAAAATTAGAATCTGAGCAGCAGCCTTCTCATCTGTTAATGGACATGAGCCCGTCTCTCTGCAGAGCTGACGGGAGGAGTGTAGATCAGTGCCCAGCAAAGGGACTGACAAGTTTATCTTCATCCTCTCCAGTCACCTGGCTCCTTTCCCGTGAACTGACAATAAGATCAGGTCTCTGACATCTCATAAACCCTCTTATCCAAGGGTCCCCTCTAGAGGTCCCCTCCGCCTACCCACTTGCCCCTCACAGAACTTCCTTAAGAATCTTCTACCCCCTGTGTCCTCACCCCTCCCTGGCACCCACACCCCAACCCACTGCAGGCCATCCTCCCATGAATTCACTCCACGTGTGTCACCAAGGCACACACGCGACTACTCCCTCCTTGGGGCTCCTCCCTGGAGGCTAGGACACCACCATCTATGGGGAGCCTCCGTTTACGGGCCGTTTCATGATACAGCTCTAACGTTAGAGGGCGTGGCGACTGCAGGTTCCAGGTTTCTCTTTAATTATTGTTTGTATTTTAGGGGGTGGAGGTAATTAGGTTTATTTATTTATTTCTTACCCAGGATTGAACCCAGGACATTATGCATGCTAAGAACACATTCTACCACTGAGCTCTGCCCTCCCCTGAACAGGTTTCTCTTTAGCGTGTCTGATTCAGAGCATACAGAGTGAGGTCAGGGATTCTGATGCCAGGGGTCCCTGGGTCACACTGAGAAAAGCTGCCCCACCTGCCCAGGAGGAGGAAGCTGTGGGGTGGGGGCGGGGGCTAGCAGGGGCTGTAGCTGCAGGATGGAAAAGGATCCAGCAGGAAATACCTGGGAAATACCTGGGTTCTCCAGACCTGGCTTCTTCCCCACCCAGACATTCTTCTCATGTCAGATGATGATACGCAGAAAACCTTTCCAGCAGGTGAGTTCCAGAGCTCTCTGCCTGGACCTTGGGCCCCACTGAGCACTAACCCCCTTTGGATGTTAACAACACCTCCAAGGGGCTCTGTGCTGCAGACCCACAGGGAAACTCTTCTCCTATCAGATAGGCTGCAAATCTCCCATCCCTTTTACCAGCCACAGACCCTTGGACACAGAGAAAGCCACCTTTCTCCTCTTAATACTGGGCTAGGGGAATGTGCATGCATGTATGTGTGTGTGCGTGTATATGAGTCTGCGTATGTGTGTGCCTGAGTGTGTGTGTTGGGGGAGGAGAGATTAACCTTTGGTGAATGAGCACTTCTGTTTATCCTCCCAGAGGGCAGGCAGCAGAGTTCAATGACAGGTGGGAGATTCCAGTCAGCAAAGTGGGATCAGATCCCTCTGGGAGGTCATTTAGTACAACCTCCCACCCCCACCCTCACCCCCTACCCCATGACAGCCTTGGCTGTCCTTACCCAAGGCACTGGGTCTGGCCCCTGGTGAAGGGCAGGGGGGGTGGAAAGGAAAGGAGGGGGTCAGGGAAGTAGGGGCAGAGTCAGGGAAACTCAGTGCCTTCAGAGACTAACTCGGGTGGGGAATTTAGTCGCTTTTTCAGACATCGAGAGCAATCGCAGCCTCCCGATAGGTGAGTGTGTATTGGAGGGGACTAGGGATGGGGTCCTAATGGCGCACATCTGAAGACCAGGGCAGATGGCCCCTGCCTTTGCCACCATTGCCCCGGGGACTGGCCCTACTTTCTGTGAAATGGGAAGGGTCTGACAAGGTGGAGGGATGGACACGGAAGGGGGCGGGAAGAGGTGAAGCAGGAAGGAGTGGGTGGTAGGAGGCCAGGACCCTCCAAAATGACTCAACAGTCAATCTGGGGTGTGAGAAGGGAGATGACCACTTGTGACTCTTTGCAGGAAGAACTCAGCAACGCTCTGGTGAAGGTGAGTGTTTACTGAGAGGGAACTCGATGCTCCCCGGGTGGGAAACTGCAAAGCTAACTACCCAAAAAGTGGTCTGCGTGCAACTTACAAAACTGAGCTCTACTTCCAAATGGTAGCTTTGTTCAGCCCCACTCATTCATGCAGGCGTGCAGGCGTGCGTGCAGCAAATCGGACTTTGTTGAGGACTGACTGGGCAAGAGGCATTATTCTGAGCTGTGGGGATACGACCATAAACCAAACAGAAATGCCTGCCTCACTGGACCTTCCGTTCGCCTGACCTCCCACGCTCGGCGGGTCACCTGAAGTCTGCTAGAAGAAGCAGAGAACCGCCGACTCCACTCCTTGGTTAATTCTGTGCGGACGTACCTGATGCAGGCAGCTCCCTGATCAGAAGGATAGTTTATGTGTGCCGGGGCCACCCCAAGCATTTCACATCCATAAACTCATTTAATCCTCAGAGGATTCCCACTGAGCAGATGTGGAAACTGAGCCCAGAGCCTGAGATTCTCACTCTAGAGCCCAGAGCCAAACCCACATTATTCCCGACCTTTCCCAGCAATGAGCGCCTAGGCATTTTCTTCCACTTCCCAGGGCCCCTTTCCAGACTCTCATCTCCTCCCTGCGTTCTGCACCCCGTCATGTCACAGCACTAGGACTGCCCTTCTTTTTTGCCTTGTGTGATAGCTTCATCCTCAGAGCCCAACACACCATCTGCACAGATGCTTTTGGTTGGTAGACCAGTGAGATGGAGGTGCCTGGCTTATCACAGCAGGAATGTCCTAATCAACGAATTCTTCCCACTTTCTGCTTGGCGGTGCTGCCCGAGTGCAGATTTCCAGCACCTACAAGAGGAGGTTTCCCAGGAAATGACGGCGCTGGCCCAGCTCTCCAAGGACATTCGGGGTGCTGTTTTCCATCGTCTCCTGGCCAAGCTCAGGGACCGAGGGGCTCTGCAGGACCTCGTGGACATGGTGAGGAGGTCCTACAGCTGCCTACGGCAGATCAGACTTGTGAAGGGGGCAGGGTCAGGAGATCTGGCTGCCAAGCCACATGGGGGAGGAGGCACGAGGAGGGTGTCTGGGGTCCCTGCCTCAGGCACAACGACCAGGTCCAGGGCGTGCAGCCCGCGTGCTGAGGCTGCTTGGAATCTCCTGGGGGAGGTGAAGGGCCCTCACCCTCCCACCTTGGTTAATCACTTGTAGACACAAAAAAACACTAGCAAAATTATCTAACATCATTACTACTGCTATTACGGTTGCCATTGCTGTATCAGCAGTAATGTTGGTCTCCTGTAGCTGGATTGATACTGTGATCGCGTGGGCTTGGGTGACACCGTCCCAAGCGAGACGGGAGAGGACTCAAGTAATATATGGCTCAAGTCAAGCTTCCAAATCATGTACCTCCTTGAAGCAATCATGGGTAAGAGTGATGTGAGGGAGATATGGGAGCCTCACAAGTTTGGCCTGTAGACCTAAAAGGAAGGAGTTAGGTGCCACCTCTCTGAAACCCTTCTAACATCATGACCTCCATCCTCACATCATCCCTTCTCCGAGGTCAGTGAGATAAATTCACCGTATGACACAGAACCAGCCTAGACCTAGGGAGACTGGCCCAGGCTCATCCAGCACATCACTGGGGGTGGAGGATTCCAGGCTCCAGCCTCAGCATCCCATCCCCTGGACCATGTTATGTGGCGTCCTGGAGACCATCCCAAGGGTGAAAAGAGGGAACTTGACCTTCATGTCTAAGGGGTTTTATTCCTCCACTCCCATCACATGAGGTCTCCCAGTTCACAGTGGGAAATGAAAATCTGAACCCTCACCACTTTCTCTACCCCGATGTCCCCTGTCCCCAGTGCTGAGTGACACTCAACGTGAGCTGCTGGCCCAGTCCATGGAGAAGAGGATCCTGCTCCACCAGCGGGAGCTGGTGAGAAATCAGTCCCCAGGGGCCAGCGTCCAGGGACGGGGGTGAGGGAACCGGGGATAAGAATGATCCTGAGGACAGAGAGATGACCTAAGATTCTGCTGGGAGGGGAGACAGGGTCCTGTGTGGCTGCCGGGAGCTCCCCACTGCCTCTCCCTCAGGGGTGCAGGCCTGCTGGGGGTGAGTCTACCTCAGGAGAGTCTCTGTCTCCATGGCAACCCCTGCAGAGGTGCCCACAGTTCTAAAACAGCCCCATAGGAATACAGGTTTGGGGAGCTCAGGGGACCTGACTGACAGCCCTGCTTTCCTCACACAGTTACCATTTGCAAATTGCTCTCTCTCCATGTATACGTACACATGAGTTCCTCTGTGCACACAGACATATGCACATACACACACACTGCACACATGCACACGCACATGTATGATTCCAAATGCCACTAATCTGCAAGGAAATGTTAGTATCACCATTTAGCAGCTGAGGAGCCAACAGCGTGTCCAAGACCACACTGATCCCAGGACAGGCTGGGACGTGACTCCTGGTCCCCTTGACTCCATCACTTGGCCTCTTCCTTTACCCTGAGAGGCCCCTGGCTCTTGGGACAGAAGGTTTTATCTCCCGGCCTCAAGGCTGACCTGCAACACCTGACACTGTTTCTTCCAGGTGAGGAGCATCCTGGAGCCCAACTTCAGGTACCCCGAGAGCATTGCCTTCACCCTGAAGCCCGAGCTCCTCGCCCCGCTGCAGGGTGAGGGGGTGGCCATCACCTTCGGCCTGCTGGAGGGGTGCGGCCTGATGGTGGAGCCCATCAGCCACACGGCCACCTGGGACCCGGAAGCCAAGAAGCCCCTGTCCGCCCTGTACGGGTCCCTCTCGGTGCTGCAGCGGCTGGCAAAGGCCTGAGCCCTCCCTGGTGTGCTCGGTCCAGAGAGGCCTGGCTGCACCCCAGTCTGTGCTGTGAGCCTCATTGGTGCTCAGAGGACCCGGGGCCTCAGCTCTCTGTCTTTCTGGTTCCAGCAGGACAGGGATCAACAGAGACTTGAGGGAACACTCTGGTGATGGAAATACTCTGTATCTTGCTAAAGGTTCATGCATTTATCAAAACTCAACAAATAGTATGCTGAGGAAGGAAGCCTTTCACTATAGGTAAATTCTACTTCAAAGCAATGTCAACATTGAACTCTAGTTAATAATTTGCATTCTGAATTGTTTTGGGTGAAGCGTACTGATGTCTGTAACTTACTTTGAAATGCATCAAAAAAGAAGGTGAATGGATAGATGGATAGGGAAATAGGTGACCAACGAAATGTGGCCTGATATTTTAAATAAGAGTTCTTTTTTATTCTTGAAATGTTTTTGTATGTCTGGAATTCTTTTAAAATAAAAATTACCCCTCCTCCCCAAAATTATACCCGTGTGTCCATCAGTCATGGATTTGGCTCTTCCTTCATTTCAGGGAGATTCACATATATTATTAAACAGGTTATACATTTTCTTTTTTGAATTCTCGATTTCCCAGTCACCAGCTGTCCTCTGAGCCCTCTAAATACATGTTATCTTGTCCAATTGCTGCAGTCTCTCCTTTTCCCCTTTGCATCCTCTCAGATCACGGCAGGACTTTCCTGGATGTCTGATTCAGCCCTCCACTGGAATGATCAGTCTATTATTGCTTTTCTGATTTATTTGTTAGTTCAGGAATTGTGTCGTTCTGATATTCAGTTTGTCTCCTTAGCTTTGCAATCCCCCATTTCACTTAATCCTGTTTGTTTTATCCTCTCTTCTTTTGAGGTCTTGCTTTATTGAGATTATTTTACTTAAACACAAAATAATTAAGATACTGGGGAGAGGGGTTGCTGCAAGCTACGTTTTCTCCCTAAATGGATTCATCCACTGTCCTCCTGGCCTACAGTGTCTGCACAGATGCCCCCGGCATGAGCAGCTCTGCCCAATTCCTCGTCTGCACAAAGACAGCGGGGTAGCTCACTGAGGTTTTCTTTCCTCCCCATCACCTGAACCGAGACCTGTTTCTCGTCTGCTGTAAAGCATCATTTCGAGCCCGTTTCTGTTGCCTAAGATCATGACATGAGGATGGAGAGGACTTACCTAGGCTCTGGGAAGTCTTGGATGGCTGGCCTGGGCTCTGTCCCGTCTTGTATGGATTTGCTGAATGCCCGTTCCGGGTTCCCTCGCCTCAGCACAGGTATTTGCCTCTCCACACACAACACCTTGAGTCTTCCAGGAGGTCCAGTTTGTGGTGGGGGAGGGGCGAGGAGTCTTCACTTCCTTGAGTTCACCTGGCCGGCCTGGGGGAGAAGAGGTGACTCAGCGCCTGGGCAAGGCCTGCCCTTACTGAGAGCCCGGTGTGGTGATTACCTTTCACTTATAGAGCTTTGCTTCCCGAAGACGCTTTCTAGCGTTCAATGTCGTCCCCACCCCTTCCCAGAAGACATGCCCGCCCCATCTTTCCCTCCCCCCATCCCACCTCCCCTCCCCTCCATGTCTCAACCAAGCAGATGAGGGGGAAAGACTTCTTTTAAAAACCTTTGGCCGTGGGTTAAGAGCTCATAAAGTGGTGCAGGGCACCTCAGCCTCCTCCTGTTCCTCCAGAGGATCTTGTCTGACTCACATTTTGTTTTCTCCTGTGTTGAAACATCCTTGAGGTTTTTTTTTGTTTGTTTGTCTGTTTAACTCATGACAATTACTCTGGGTGCTTAACAGTCTTCTCTTTTCTCTTTCCATCCAGCAAAAAAGATAACAAAAGGGTACATTCCAGAAGTTTCTCCTATCACGGGGGGGGGGGGGGCAGAAGTGGCCTGGGAGAGCTCTTTTTTTCATAGAAAGCCCCAGGTCGCCCTCTAGACAGCCTGCGCCTCTCTCCTCTCCTTCTCTCCGAGCTGGGAGCTGGGAGCTGGGAGCTGGGAGCGTGGTCCTTCCCCGTTGACTGCCCTCTCCCAGCACTTCCGTGGCAGGCAGGAGACTAGAAGATTTATCCTGGGGACCCGGCCTGAGAAAGACCTACTGCTACGGACAATCTGAGTTCCCCAAGGAAACACACAGCAGAGGTGCTCAGCTTAGGGTGCACACAGAAATCAACTGGGGTGCTTCAAAAATGCTGGTGCCAGGGTCCCCCCGTCCCCCCCCACCCCCCGACACAGCTCTGATTTAATGGTTTTGCAGGGACGGCGGCTGCAGCGCCCTTCGAAAGCTCCCGGCGTGGTTCTAACCCGAAACCACGTTGCGCGCTACTGCCCTCTAGCGGGGCTCACGGTTAACCAGCACCATCCCCAGGCCCGGGAGCTTCCGGTCTGATTTTTGATGCCCCTCCCCAAAATAAGAGTAGACAAGCGTCACCAGACACCTGAGAACAGACGAGACCAAATCAAACATAAAGCAACTTGGAGGACCATGCAGAAAGTACATACGCTGTGTTTTTAAAAAATCATTAACATCCTCAGAAAAATGGAAGAAAAGATACTGAAAATATTGAAAAAAAAAACAGGATGCTATTTTAAAAGGAACATTGAGAGAACAAAAAAGAGCTCTCAGAAGTTAAAACTATTATCACAGAAATAAACTCAATAGAAGGAGTAGAGGATAAAACTGAGGAAATTTCCCAAAGAAGTAGAGCAAAAAGCCACCTCAAGGCTCCAGCATCCCAGCCCTTCCTCCCCGGGCTAGCAGGGCCCACGAGGAAAGACATGGGGGGCGCAGACCCTTGGTGGCCCTCACTCCCCCTCTCTCCGCGGTGCTGAGTGACACCCAGCGCTGCCTGCTGGCCCTGTGCCTGGGGAGAGGGGTCCTGCCCCAGCAGCTGGAGCTGGTGAGAGCGTCGGGAGGGGGTGTGGGGAGGATCTCGGGGGGGAAACCCCGGGTGAGCGTGCCCTGGGCTCTGTGCAGCCTCTGCTGGGTGGGCCGCACTCGGTCATGCGCGGGGTTATTCCCTGCGTTGGGTTCCCACCTTGTGCCTGGCCCTCTGTGAGGGCCTCAGCGCCTGAGTTAGCTCGTGCAGGTGGCCTGTTAACAGAACTCAGTGGCATTTCCCAGAGGGGTGACCCCTCCACACAGTTCACAGATTAACAGATGAAAAAATAGCGGATGGGTATCCAGACAGGGCAGGGCATGCAGAGGCTGGGAGTATTGGAAACCAGACACCAGCCAGTGCAGGGAAGTGCAGTGTTTGGGAATATATTACTTGGCACCACAGTTCTGCAGGGAGCAAGGCCCCAGGTTCTGAGTCTCAGTTGTTGGGGTTGGGCGAGCAGCCCCAGGCTCCCACCCTCAGGGTGGGTTCCACTGACCCCGGGCTTGGGAGACCTGTCTGTTTATTCTGGGTGGTTCCTTGCAGGTGGCGAGCATCTTGGGGCCAAACTTCAACCAGATGGAAGAAACAACCTTCTCTCTCCCCTGGCCGTCCTCTCCTCCCTGCAGAGTGAGGATTTGGTCCTCACCCAGAGCCTGTGGAGAGCTGAGGGCTGCAGCTGCAGGGGCCGGATACCAACTCACCTGGGACCCTGACGTGGTGCCACAGCTGTCTGCTCTCTACGTGACCCTCGCAGGGCTTCAGCCGCTGGCCGACCCCAGCCCCGGGGCCCGCCAGGCCGATGCCTGAGAAGGACGCCATAGCCTCCCCCAGTATCCCAGCCGTCCCGACTCCAGGGAGCTGCCGGCCCAGAGCCTCCGTGCAGGGCTAGGACGCAGCCGCCCTCCGGCGGCCACAGGTGACTGTGGGTCTCCACCAGGACTGGCTCACACACTCCCCTCTCTCCGTCAGACATTGGTCCCCGTCCAGGTCTGGAGGCGCACCCGTTGGATAAGGGTCCTACCTTGGATCAGAATTCTTCTCTGAGAGGCAGGAGAGGCTTGTTCCAGAACAGCCTGGCCGCCAGTCACCGCTAAACCACCGACAGCTGTGCAGCTCTAGGGCTCGTGCTCCCCTCTTGGTGCTTCCTCCGCCTGTAAAATTACCCCCGGGAAAATGGGAGATACGAATTCCTAGCTCACAGGATTGCAGTGAAGATTTTAAGGAACAGTGCCTGGCCGTCAGCTACTACGGTATGATGTTACCGTTAATAATAGTATCACACTGTTCTGCAAGAAGCTCGACCTTTCTTCAGCTTAACAAAGGACTTGGAAAGTCTCCCCTTACACTCAGCTTCCTGCAGCTCTCCTTCAGCCTCAGTTTTCCCATCTGTAAAATGAGAGCGATGGGTCAAACTGCTCCGGTGTCACCCAGCTGCACACTGGGGTGCGGAGCAAGGACTGGGCCTGTTTGTGTGAACAGTGGGGGAGCGTGCGCGTGCGCGTGCGTAGGGGCGTGCACCGGAAGCAGCGGAAGAGCCTGAGGACACATCGTGGACGGCACGCCAGAACCAGGGTCCCCAGTTCCAGCTCCGTGTTCTTAGCAGAGCACCTAGACAGAAACGAGCTAGTAATGGCATTTCAACCCAAAAGACCTGGATCTGAGCACAAATCCTAATTATCCTTATGACAAGTCTAAACTACTTGGAACAATCCTTAAATAGTCCAGAGGGCTTCTTAATCTGAATCTCTAAAGTGAGAAAACAGCCAACTGAAGTGCCTGCAGAAACAGGGTGGTGGTACACAGATAATCATGGGTAGAGTTGAGGGGAGACATGATGCAGTGGATACTCTATCCCGTGAAGGAAGAGGCGCAAGGACTGGGGCAAAGGATGCGTGGAGAGATACCGACCAGGCTGTGTTTCAGAGGTAAGAGGGGTAAAAGGAGGCCAGCTTCCAGTGATGTAGGTTTTCAAATAAACCTGCTCTTGTAACTAGAGATCGGTAAACTCTGTAGAAGGCCGCATAGTAAATATTTCGGCCTCTGAGGGCCATATGGCCTCTGTCAAAAGAATTCCATTCTGCTGTTGTAGTGCGTAAGTAGCCAAAAATAATATGTAAACAAATGAGTGAGGCTGTGTTCCAATAAAATTTTATTTATGGACACTGGAATTTGATTTTCATATACTTTACACATGCCACAAAATATTATTTTGGCTTCTTGCAACCTTTTAAAAATGTAAAATCTATTCTTAGTTCAAGGCTGTACAAAAACAGGTGTTGGGAGGATTGGCCCACAGACGAGTTTGCTAAACCTGGGTCAGAGGTTGAGAGATCTTCCCGCTGATTCTCCAACATGCAGATTGTGAACCTTGTTAACTGCAAAGGCCGCAGCGATATTACTTCCTCTATTTCAGCTGTGTCATTATTTTTAACGTATATCCGTTCACTCCGTTCAAGCATTTGCTCGGCACCTACTTTAATTCGGGTGCTGTGCACAATCCTTGGGATGCGGAAGGAAAGCCAGACGTGGCTCTTCTCTGAGGTTCTTAGTGTTGGCAAAGAGACCCAGTTAAATATCGGAGGTGGTGGATGAAATCCTTGTAGTAGATTCTTAGGGCTGCCCTTTTAACAAATTACCCCAAATTGGGTGGCTTAAAACAACAGAATTTTATTCTCTCACAGTCCTGGAAGTCAGAAGTCTGAAACCAAGGTGTCAGCAGGGTCAGTTCCTTCTGGAGGCTTTGAGGGGGAATCTGTCCCAGGCCTCTCTCCCAGCAATTCTTGGTTCCTTGGCTTGCAGACACATGGCTCCAACCCTGCCTCCATCTTCACAGGCCTTCTGCTCTGTGTCTATTTCCTCTTCTTTCCTCTTACATTGTGTTTAGGGCCCAGTGTAATCCAGGATGGTCTTATCTCCAGATCTCTCACTTAATTTCAGCTGCAAAGACCTTTTTTCCAAATGAGGTCACATTTTCAGGTCCCAGGTGCACAGATCTTTGGGGGAGAGACTATTGAACACATTACAATCCTCTTATTAGAAGGTGTCTAGAAGGGCATGGCTAGTGTTATCCCCAAGGATTCGTCAAGGAGATGACACAGGCTGGTGGTCCCTGAAAGATGAGAGTTGCCAGACGGATGTGAGGGAAGGATGACAGGCTCAGGGGCCAGTGGACCTGAGTTACGGAAGTGTGACACCGCATGGAACAATTTGAACAGCACACGGTGGAGCCTGGCTGGAAGCAAGGTACAGAGTGGCAGAGTGAGACAAAGGCCAAAGAGGTAATCAGGGATTCCAGCATGAAGGGCTGGTCCTTGTGATTAGGCCTTACTTACCCCAAAGGTCTTGATGGAATCCTCTGGGATTTCCTCCCATAGTTAACCGTTAACTGTACCATAGCTCAGATACTCTTCTCATTAAACCAGTATGGCTGGACTAGACAAACATTAAGCAGCTTCTCCCAATCAGGACACTTAGATTTCATGAGTAAGGCTTTATGATCTTAAAATAATAGGCACGTGAGTTTCCTACCACTAGTGACACCCTGGCCTTCAATTTCTCCTGGGAAGTCCCTCCTCCACTCACTCTCCGCCCAGTATCACGGGCTGTTCTTCCCTCCACACCCTAGTTGCTACCTTCTTGCTTCTGGGCGGTACCAATCAAGCAAGAGTAGTCTTCCTTCTATGACTACATCCAAACAAGAGTAGATCAAGGATAAAAGTCACATAATGACAAGGTCACTAGTCTTACTGCACTTAGCTAGATTTTAAGAGCAATTAAATAAAGAAAAAAAATTAAAAGACCTAGTTCTCCCCCAAAAGAATCATGTAATTCTTATGTAATGTGTATATGCACTCCATAAAAATACACATGGGGGAAAGCTCGAGAAGCCTAAAAACAAAACATCAGTAAACCAAGCCACACTTAGAAAAATGAAAGCTGATTTTTATTTTATCATCAACAGCCATTCTTTAAACATGAACATGCATACGTAATATTCTACGCACACATCACAGTTTTTAACGTTAGTTAATAAAGGTTAAACACACAACATACATCCTTACAAAAAAAGTCAAAATGCAAACTTAAAACTTTAAACAAAAGTCTTACTAATTTAAAAAAAGTTTGTGTTGGGTACCATTTGTACAACACAGTTAATTTAAACATTTTCATTTTGGCTGCACATGAAAAAAGCGGCAGTAGAAAATAAAGTCATTGAGGGTTTTTAAATAGCAGAATAGGCAGTTTTGCCATGCAGGAGAAGCAATATTAAATATTAGTTTTCAAAAAAAATCCACATTTAAAAATATTTAGTTCAAGTCACAGAATTTTCCTCAGTAGAGACCCCAATGCAATGCATAATTAGCTGCCTTAGATGGCCTGTTTGAAAGGACAATGTCCCTTCAGAGTATAACTTTACTGATTTTGGCACAGAAATGAAGTCTTAAGAACAAGAACATGATTAAAAAAGAGGGAGGAGGAACAGAGGAAAGAAATAAAAAGCAAGAGTAAATGAGATAGTAATTGCAATCACTAAAAACTGTGCATTCTCAGTCACTGCAGAATACTGTCTTCTGTCTACAGCAGGTGCTTATTCCAGAACTGTCATTGCAGCATGGATTTGATCTGCTTGGAGGTAGTCTCATCATTCAGATGTTTTGTTGTGTACCTAAAAGTGAAACGCATCCATTTCAGGGAGTTAAAGAGACAAACAAACAAACAAACATAACCCGCATCAGGCTCTACAATTATGACAAGAGGAGCAACGAGCCAGGCAGTCTTCAGCTCACAGATCATGCCCCTTCGTTCCAGCTTTCACCCTCTTCAGGGCCTGCTGGCTTAAGTTCCCAACCACCTTTTAAACAGAAAATCCAACAGCTGTTGAACTTATTTAGAAGCACCTTGTTGAAATGATCTAGTTAAATTCTAAAGTAAACAATTAGCTGTAATTTCCCACGCAGGGAAGATAATTGTTGCTCCACATCAGGGGATGACAAATTATAGCCTGTGGGTCAGATCCAATCCACCACCTATTTTTGTCTGGCCTGTGAGCTAAGCATATTTTTACATTTTTAAATGTCTAGGAGAAAAAGTCAAAAATTAGCATTTCATGTTAATATATATACAATTTTACTGGAACAGAGCCCTGTTGATTCATTTAAGTATTGTCTATGATTACTTTCTTCCTACAACGGCCAAGCTGAATAGCTGTGACAGACACCACATGGCCCACAAATCCTAAAATACTTGCTTATTCTTTGGCCCTTTACAAAAAGGTTTGCCAATCCCTGTTCTATTCGGTATGTAAAACAGTTCCACTACTACAGTTCTGTCATACCCCAAACTGTTTAAATTCTAAGTGCCTTATTTCCAGGCAGATGTGCTTTGCTATAAGCAAATATAAGATATATTGCTATAAGTGAATGCAAATTAAGAACCTAAAAAAGAATCATTAAGAGTGATTATTATTTTATAAGAAGATTCACAATTGGATCCTTTTTAATAGCAGAAATTCAATAAGCAGGCCTACAATGTGTCAGGTGTTGTTCCAGGAGTTTACAATCTAGCAGAGGGAGAAAGATAAAATTGCAGAAGGGGCATTAGGAGCAGAGGAGGGAAGTACTGGACAGGGCCTTGGAGACTAGGTCATGCAGAAACCATGGGCCACAGTGAAGAGTTTGGAGATTATTCCGAGGGCAGTGAAAGCCAGTGGAGGATGCTGAACAGGGCAGGGATGTGTGATTCCACTCTGGCTGTTGAGGGAGAAGCGCAGGGAGGAGCAGCAGAGGACCAACCAGGGGCTGGGACAGGGTCTCAGGGACCAAGACTTGGACCAGATTAGGAGCAACGGAAACAGGTGCTCAATGCCTGAATGTGGGATATACTTTGGAGATAATTCAGACAGAACTTTAATACTGGATCAGTTAATTTGACTTACAAATATAGTCTTTAAGAAATGCATCATTTTAAGCAGGTGCACACATAGATGGTCTCTCTGTGTCAAAGAAATTTAAACTCAATTCTTGTTAGGTTCATTTCGAATCAATTTAAAAACTGAAAAAAGTACCTGAACTCAAGAAAATCCTTAAAGACGTAAATAATATGCTAATTAAGTGGTAGGTGATGTAGCAGAGACTTAACCTTTCTGTTTTATTTCCCAAGTGCAGATAAAGTATACATAGCTACACATAATCCCACTGACGTCAGGAAATAAGAAATTTCAACATCCATCTCTTCATTTCTATTGTTTCCATCTCCTTTAAACAACTGGGTAGTGGAAAGAGCCAAGTAACATGCACAACAAAGAACCTACTGTGAAGTCCTGCTACTGAGCAGTAGCCTGTGCCCGCCCCAGAGTGGTGACTGCTGTCCTCTCTACACAGACACAAGCTCTCATCCCTCTGGAGGGATGTGATCATGAGCTTCAGCTGCTCTCAGATCCTTCAGGACAGAGCCAACCAGAGGCATGTCCCAGCACCACTCTCACCGAGACAAGGCCAATGGCATCTAATGTGTGAAAATAATGTGTCAGCACGTATGTTGTTATTCCACTTTATGCACAAACACAAAGGCCTTTTCCAAGTGCCTATGACTATTCTACTGAAAAAAAGCAACTATGATTTACCTTTATTCTTGAACTTAATAAAGAAGGCAATTACCTAGCACTGAACCTGAACTCCCAGCTCTAGCTCGCTCTCTCTCTCTCTCTCATGATCAAAGGCACTTGGTTCCAACTCTCCGCCTGTAAAATGTAGACGTGGCTTGTTGCTTTCTCTTAATCACACATTATAAGCTGGAGGTATTTTATCATTACTACAGAAAAGCATTCAAAATAAGCAGCATATTTATGTGTGCAGTTAAACTCCTATTTAAAAATTGGCTCAGAGGAAAATGATGGAGGGAGCATCTCTAATAAACTGGCTATTCACTAAAAAAGAAAACAATGCAGCAAGCATGTGTTCTCTTTTGTAGAGGTGGAAATAACAACACTTGACAGCACTTTGGGGATTCCGAAATGCTTTCTTAACAATATCTTCTTAGCTCTGAGTGAAGCATATTAAGGGCTACGTTAATTTAGTTGAAGCAGTGTTTCTCAAAATACCAGTACCTATATCAGATTGGGTATTTATTTGTAAAATGAAGTGCCTGAGCCCCACCCCAGAACTAACACAGAGACTCTCTGGAGGTGGTAATCTGGGAATCTGCATTCCCCTTTCCATCCAGATGATTCCAAAGACACTAAAGTTCAAACTCATTGTAAACCCAAGGCTCAATGACAGAGCATCAAGTATATGGGATTTCAAGAACAAAACGCTGAATCTGAAAATAGATTCCAACATTTATTAGCTATGTAATCTTTAAGTCTCTCAAGAGCTTAAGGTATATGATGGAGACAGCCCCCCATCACCCCACAACCACCACCTCCCTTACTAAGCTTTGGCAAAGACTCAGTAAAGTCACACACGTGAAACTGCACTGTAAATTTACAGTGACATAAAAATGCTATTAATTATAATCACGACTACCTTGCAACAAGTATACTTCTCAGGTGAAAAATAAGAACCAGAAACAGAACGTATGTTTCACCATGGACAAAAACAGTTCAAGAGCTGTCTCCACAACAAACCTTTATTTGCTGATCTCCATTATATGCTTGGATAGAAAACTTAAAACTGACAGGTGGCTCTTGCCTCAGTGGTGCTTTTCTTCCCCTTTCCCTCAAACACAGATTGCTGTATAGGAGGCTTCAACCCCCTCACTCACCGCCACTGCCCTCCTTTGCCCTACACTGAACTGCTTTTAACTTTGAAAAATAAAAGTGAACTCTAGGATTTTAAATTAACGTTTGAAGCACAGTCCCTTCAGGGTAAAGAAATACATAATCCTAAAACCTCCTAGGCTTCTATTACCTCTTACTTTAAAAAAAAGATTTCTTGTCACTTGCTGGCTTTGGAAGAGTCTAACCAATCAGAGAGAAGAGGGGTTGAGAAAAAAGTCAGGCTGACTGGGACATAGGGGGTCCTCAGGAAGGGATCAAGGAGGAAAGACTCACAAGAACATCAATCTTAGTAAAACCAATGAAAACCTCTAGATAAAAAATCCCCAAAACTTAAGGTTTTTGATAGGCTTATGGTTGAAACAATTTGACACTATAAGGATTTTTGTTGTTCCACTATATTCCTTAATCATTCTGGTATTCATTTAGAATACGTCTCCTTTATTCAGGCAGTCACTGCTCAGAGGATACTTTTCATAATCTTAATAAAATAGTTTGATGGTTCCACTCAGCTGAAATGACACAACACAGATTTTGCTTTATGATGTACCAGGTGTGGTTAAGTATTTAAAAGGAATAATAATCTGTTTTTCTCACAAAACACGTGGGGAGTATATACTAAACTGGAAATCATTCTATTCTATTCTGTGAACTACAATGCACTGAAGTGTTCATGTAATTTTTGTTCAAACACAAAATAAGTAACAAGCAAATCATCCTGCATGTTAGGAAATTATACTACTGACTAAATCTCTATAGTCAAGATGTTATAATGTGCTGAGATTTTCATTTAAAAATACTCCAGGGTTCTTAGGCGTTTCAGTAACTAAATCAACTAAGTCCAAGCTGAGAGGACACCAAATAATGACTACTTCATTGTCATTGTAAAAAATACTACACAACATGCACAAAAATAACAGAGATCTGTACTGTGAACACAGAAATGTAATTACACTATTCTAAGGGGAAAGTGCCAGTTATAAAACAGTTTGTATGGTATTATATTGTAAAAAGATAACTTATACAGAGCTATGACTATACACAAGTGTTCAAAACAAAAACAAAAACCTATGGAAGGATATATGCCAAAATGTTAATAGTGGTTTATTTCAAAATAGTTAGGTTTCAATATTTTTCTTTAAATTTTCCGGTTTTTTTAATTTTTAAAAAATTACTTTTATTAAAAAAATACACAATCAAGAAGGGCAAAAAGTGAAAGCCAAACTCAAGCAAAGAAATGAAGCTGCTATTCTAATTTGTGCATGCGCGCGTGCGCGCACACCCACACAGAGACACACTCTTCATTAAAAAAATATTGGAACCATTATTTAAAAGCAAGATTAACAATAAGCAATATGAAAGCCTCACATTTCTAATTTGAAAATTTATATTCACATCCCTTGTGCTAGTCATATTTTGAAGTGTTTCTTACATAATTTATACATATGTATCTGTATATATACACACCTGAGAGCATTGAGAAGACCTTCTACACTATTAGGAGGTTGGTCCTTAAGAACTTTGATACAACCTTTCATCTAAAGAGAAAAGGAAACAAAAAAGGTGAAACATCTTTTTTTTTCATCTAACATTTATTCTCAAAATAGTAATACTTAAACCAGCAGTATAACAATGGAACTCGTGAAAAATTACACACGAGATGTCAAAATAATTATTCTTAGAATAGGGGAGAAAAAAATCCATCCAAGTGTTATTTTCAGTTTGTCAGTCAAGCAAACTTTTAGGGAACCAAATCAGACAAACTGAAGCACCACCCACACCAATGAGAAAACTAAGGGTTTACTAAGGGCGGACTTCCTGGAAAAGGTGCTGAGTAGCCTTTTAAAGGAAGGAATAGACACACTGGTAAGGAAAAGAGGCGCCTTCTAGGTAGCTGAACACCATGACGAAAGTAAGAAAGTTCATCACACACAGAGGACAGCATTTTGCAGAGCTGAGATGACCCGCACTGGAGAATTTACAGAGGGCCTTGAAGGCCAGGATGACTCATTCGGAACTGATGGAGATGGCAGCAGGGACTTGTTACAGGCTATTAAAGAAGGGAACAACTCAATGAAGATGATATGTAAGGAAGATGAGTGTGATTATTGTGAAAAAGCACATCATAGTAGAAATACCGCAGGCTTTGGAAGCCATGGAGATATGGGTTCAAAATCCTGATGTGCTATTAATTCACTAGCAATTGTATTACAAATCTCTCTAAACATTATTTCTCTATTAGTACAGGGGAAATAACACCTACATCCTAAGAGCATTTTCAGAGTTAAATTAGAGAATAAACGTTAAAATTCCTGGGACACAGTAATCACTCAATAAATATTAACTTATTTCTCTTTATATAGGATAGATACGAATGAAGGCAGGCAGACAGACTAGAATCAGTAACCTACAAATGAAATGCTAAGAGCCTGAACTCGCTGGGAAAGGGAAACTGGAAGACAATTCTAACTGAACACTGGTTATAATTCTTATGAACCAGACATAAAAGTGTGAGGAGAGAAAAGGTGAAAAACCCAGGCTATAGCCACCAATTATGATCACTGGAGGGAGGAGGGAAAATACATTGTCTTCCATTTTTTTCACTGGGGCGCCTCTATGAGCTTTTAATATACATTTGGAAGTAAATCTTTCGTTTAAAATGGCCTCTGGCCAAAGGAATGAAAGCATATAGTTAAAAAAAAATTCTGTGTCTGATTATTTATAGATATTGCCAAATATGCAGAAGTACCTTGATGAGTACTGAGGTTTCCCTACAAGGAGATCTCTAGAAGACAGTAAGTTATCCTTCAGTCATTCTACTCCCTCTGTGTACTAGGTTGTAAGAACTACCACAAGAGAGCAGAGGAAACCAAAATCCAAAATTATCAGGAACTATAAAAACTAAATTCTGTGGTAGAGCGCAGCTTGTCAGCTCTTTAAATGAAAGCTTATGGTTTCCATTTATGGAAATTATTGGGAATTATTAAAAACCATATAACTTACATCAATTTTTGAAGTTTTGGCAAATGCTCCCACTGGATGTACGTGGTCATAGAGTATTATGACGCCCACCATTACCCTCAAGCAGAATGACACTGTCTCTTCATTTGTAAATCTGCTTCGGTATTCCCTGGAGGGTAGAAAAGAGATGGATGGATGAGGCACATCACAAATTCATGAGCTGATTCAACTCTTAGTTGACGCTGAAAATTGTATCCTGTTGATATCTAAAAGGGATGCTAACACTATACTCCCACCTTCTCTGCAACGAGATTCCCAGAGAAATGAGGCGGGAGGGCGGGGGGGCAGTTATGACTTACATACATGCACCTTGGCACATTACCCTTTCTGCTTAGCAGAAATCAGACAATTCTAGAGAAATCAAAAGTAGCCCCAAAGTAAAAGTTTGGGGATTGGTGCTTTAAAAGGCTGTCATCACCAATATGACGAAAAAAGCCACCAGCTTAATAGAGCAAGTTATGTTTGCTATTTAGAGGCTAACTTGATCTACACACATTACTGTAATACTGGATTTTAATTTCCTAAAATTCTATCATATTCTTCTCTCATTTGGGAAAAAGGAAACAGAATTCTGTCTATGTTAGAAGGTAACACGGCACTGAAGAACAAGTCCAGAACCAGAATGGAGACATTCAGGCGCACGTGCGGGGTCAGCCAGCACCTGTACGTAAGTCCCTGCACTTTCCAGGACCGCGCTCCCCCGGAGGAAGAGGATGATGACGACTAGTGGCTGCCCTCTCACTTCACAGGTGTCCAGTAAGGTGAGTGCGTAACAGTGCTTTGGAAAACAAAAAGCTCCACAAACACTAGTCATCTAGTAAAACCATATATAACTCAGGGATGCGGGAGGAATTCTTTCTGCCTGCTGACAGGAAAGTCAAGCCAGAAAACACTGTGGTCTGTTACAACTGGCTTGAGAGAGAAGAGAAACCCAGAAGAGAATTCAGGTTAATTGGCAGCGGGGGCGGCAATGAGAACTAACACTGAGAGACGGGGTAAGCAGAGTAACTCTAGCCCTTCAGCAAAAAGGGAGTGAGAAAACTTACGAGAGGCACAACCAGAAGAGCTTTAAAGCTCTTCCCCTGCTCTCAAAAAAGCACCACAAAATCCCCACTCTGAAGAGTCTAAGTCAGTCTGACTGGTCTGAGGCACCTGAAAACCAACTGTGCTTTATACTTTACCAGAATTTACATTAAGCTGTCAAACTATTTTAATTTTGTTCATATGTTAGCATTACATATTGGGATATACTTATTTCCAGCTTCTAAATATGATATATTCATATCTGAGCAATCATTTCAACAGGACTGATTAAGAGAAAAAGCTCAGCAAATACTCACGGTGTTTCAAGCATGACTCTGCACACACTAGCCATGGTGCTTAGACAATCTGTGGTATTTTCTATTGGTAAGTTTTTATTCTGTAGAAGTGTATGGAGAACAAAAAAAGTAAAAGTGACAGTTATTACTTAAGAATAATTTAAAACCTAGCATAACATAAAAAATCAGCAACTTTAAAGTTTGGTTCCTACTCTTAATTTTGTCTAAAAATGCACTAGTTCTAGGTACTATTTTAGGCTCCAAGGATACAGCTATGAGCCAAGATCCTCCCTTCTCCCAAGAAGCACGCACACTATAGAGCTGAATGGAAACAACCACATGCACAGACAAGGCCTCATAAGCCACAAGGTACTGAGATTTGACCCTATGGGTACTAGGAAGTCACTGGAAACATTTTAGGCAGAGAAGGGAGGGAATGTGGCTTATATTTTAAGATTACTTGGCTGCTCTTTGGAGAAAGGACTGTACTGGATCAAGAGTGGGAGAAATAAGAATAGTAAGAGCATGAATCCAACAGTCCAGGTGAGAAGTGGGGGGCTGATCTGGAGTGGGAGGAAAAGGAAGCAAAGGGTTAAGTTTCCAGATTCAGGGTGTATTTTGCAGGGAGAGCCAGTAAGACTGCTTGATGGAGCGGATGTAGCAGAAGAGTAACAATGCAAAGAACACCTTCCTAGGCAATGCTTACCTCTGATACAAATTTTGTTGTGGCATCGCTTAAGGTTTTCAGCATGGGGGTTGCCTCAGCATAAAACAAAGACATTCGATTTGCCAATTCATTATTTACTTCATTTTCTCCTTCCGCCTGTGTGGAAAATAAGAGCACTTGGTATCAGTTCATAAATTATTAATTATAAAAGATAATCTAACACTTATTAAATTAAGTGTCAGATCCTGAAGTGTACACAATGCTTACTCTTTAAAACAGAAAGATTAAAAAATATTAAGACATTTTTAAGAAGATTAACTTCTTTAAAAATATTTTAAATGATATTAAGCAATTAAATAAAACCTTGATAGGCTGCCTACTGTATACAAGGGATCATTCTAAAAGCTACAGGACAGAAAGAAGGCTATGACACTGTACCCTGCCTCTATTAGGAGCACATAAGTATCCATGCAGCATCCAAAATAACATGCTAAGAGACAATGACAGAAAAAGAGGGTGAGGGAAAGACTAAGTTAGACTGGAAGAAACTAAAATGGACATGGAAGAGTTAGGCTTCTGCGGGTGACAGTGGGCAGATACGTAAGGTATTCCAACCAGCAGGAGGA
Source organism: Camelus ferus (assembly GCF_009834535.1). Taxonomy (NCBI): domain Eukaryota; kingdom Metazoa; phylum Chordata; class Mammalia; order Artiodactyla; family Camelidae; genus Camelus; species Camelus ferus. The sequence continues at coordinate 9,261,608 of NC_045720.1, read as the reverse complement.
AAGAGTATGCTTTCAAATTACTCGGTAGAGTGTAATTCAGTGGAGTCAATGTAATAAGGGGCAGCAACTAGTAGAAGATAAGCCTGGAATTTGATGTCTTGGAGGTAGAAAAGGGTATTAACAGCTTTAGATGAGGAGAAGTTAAGAGGCTAACAAGCCTAAAGAATCTAGAAGAGATGCTATGCTAGAAAAGCCAACAGGTACAGAAGCCACTGTCTCAAACAGGCGTATCAGACACAGAAGTGCTCCAAGTCCAAGACCTCACTCTCCCTTCCTGCCACTATTTCTCCTATTCAATTTCTCTCCAGGATTTTTCCATTCTAAGAATACGGGGACCAAAAACTCATAACCACTAATTCACAAAATTTTTGTGCAGTTAAAATGAGAACACAAAGAGAAATTCTGTAAACATCAATGTTATATAGACAAAAAGCAGTTTTACAGAAGATATCATGGGTGAAGGGACTGAGTGGAAAACAGGCAAGTACCATACAGTTTGCTACATTCTGCTGCATCTTCCACAGCTATGGCTGCCAATAATTACTAACTTTATTACTAGCTTCAGCTTTATGTGAATGAATGAACAAATAAAAGAATAAACTGAACAAACTGAGAACTGAATTATTATTACCACCCCTTAATTCAAAGAATTAACTTACTGGAACATTATTAATCCTCATACGACTCAATGTTCTTCTGTAATAGCTGAAATCATTCTGTATGGCAGGATTTGTCATCTGAAGAGGATATTTATGAAAGAAAAAGGTATTATGTGCTAAATGATAGTATATAAAAATTAAGTGAAAGATCTACTAAATACAGCTTTAACTAGTTAAATAATATTCCCTAATTTGTAATACCATTTTAAGAACAAAATCAGTATCACCCAAGATCACTCTTTGTACTTCAATTATATAACACTGTACACAGTCATTAACTGAACATGTAAAACTGGGCAGACTGTTTTTCAGTCATGGTCACTATACCTTCCTTCTTCTTTTCATTAATTTCAGGTAATATACCAAAAGGTTGTTTACCAAAAAATAGTATTACCAAATAAATAAAAACAAAAAGGAAAGTATAAGCACTCATTTTGGATTATTACAATAAAAGTGTGTGTGTGTGTGTGGTCAAAAGGGCAATCTTCAGACTAAAATTTTATATACAAATCATGTATGCTCAAAAGTATTAATAAAAGAGAAGAGTTGTCTATGATACAATGTTTATACAATGTTGGAGTTAGGAATCTAGCTGTTCCATTTTCTAGACAAGGTACCTGAGGCCCTGAAAAGTCAAAGGACCTGTGCCTCCTAACTGGTTACTGTGACAGAGCCTCAGTGGGACTCAGGTCTCCTGATATGCAATCCAATGCTTCTTTCTTTAACACTCACTCTTTCTAACAAAAGGACATTTATAGGTAGATAGATAGGAAGGGGAGGTGGGGGGAGAGAGAAAGGGAAGGAGGGAGGGAGGGGAGGGGTGAGGTGGGGTGGGAGAAAGCAAGGAAGAAAGAAAAAATATCTTAACATTTTTATATAAAAGAATGTTGGAAAAAACTGGGGATGAGCAGGAAAAACAATATTAGAAAAGGTCATATTGTTTCAGAGATGATTTTCAAAATTAAGTTAAATGAAGACTGAATACTGGGTAATGTGCCACTGGCTACGTATGTATCAAAAGGCCTGTATAATTTTTAAATCCAGTTTCCTATTTTTGCTAAAAACCAGCAGACATCATTCAAACACCTTTTAACAAGGTCTCCAGGCATTTCCTCCTAGTGCTTATTGGAAGACTCATGAGTTTCATACAAGGGCCAGCAAAACAATCCTACCTTGAGTTCATCAAACCGGAGTGTAAAATGAAGAATTTCTGCAAACTGTTTAGCAAGAGCCTGCTCTCGCTCTAGATGCTGGGTGGGAGAATATGGGGTACTTGTCAAGGCTCCCAGAAGACCTCTTAATGCTGCTTCTAAAGAAAAAAAAGGTTAAAATGTTATCTGTATCTCTGTGATACTTGTTTATTAAAAAGTGAGCATTTTTTAATCTATTTCAATTCCCATAAAACTTACGTCTCTTTAAAAGCCAGATTATCTAAACGTAACACTCAAACTGAATACTGTTTAACAGAATAAAAACCCTAAAGTGACTAATTCAATTTCCATAAACCCAAATTCAAAATCATGCAGAGTATGAATTTGAATTAAATTCCAGGATCAAAGGACAAATTTTATATTATTTTCACATTCTACACAGTGTTGATTTTTATGAAATGGTAACTGTTACCTACAGCTGAGTAACTTCTTCAAGTGGCACTGTGGCCACAGAGTCAAATCTGTAACATGGGTATGAATGAATTGCCAACTTTACATACTTTGAATATGCTGTTTATTTATAAACACAAACTGCTCTCTTTCAGCTATAAAAGGAAACCAAATATTCTGTTTAATAATTAGCTTCCTGAGTGTTTTGGAGCCTGGCATCTCAGGACCATAATATAGATGTTCTAATTCATTATGTAAGTAAAACTGTCCCTTTAAAACAACTGCTACTTTTGGAATGCCAGACTAGTAAATAGTGTGTATAAAAATGGAAATACTGATATTTCACTTCAAAAAAATACTGATATTACACTTCATACTAATTCAGTTACAGATTACAGAATCAGAAAACAATGCTAGATTCTATTCTTAGAAAACAAGAGCTTACAGAGTTAGATGGTGATCTGACATTAATGAATAAATGCCAGATCAATAAACAAACATTTATTAATGATAACAAATTTATGTCAGATCATCAACGTTTAAGTTAAAAAAATATCAACTCTGTTTATGAAGACCCAATTATGAACTTATACTCCATACTTATATACGCTTAACCCTAGTCTGTCAACTAACTTTTCACCATCAACTATGACATGGGCATTACAGACAGATAAACTGAGTTTCAGGAGTGTCCAAGGGTGAAGCTCGTAAATGCTCAGTGTTCCTGATTTCACAGCCATATTCCTTCCACCATAATAAACTGTTTCTCAAATAAAGCAACTTTCTAATTAGCCATCTATAACCCTATAAAAGATTAATTTACTGATTACTACTAATAGTAAGCACTCCTTATGTGTCTATTATGTGCCAGGTACTCAGCTAGACATTTCACAGACATTACCTGTAATCCACATGGCAACTCCAAATGACAGTTTTTATCTTTTTTTATAATAAGTCAGAAAATGTATTCACAGTCTAATATGTGCCAGGCGCTGGAGAAACAGAGATGAAGATACTCATGCCCTGCGCCCACACAGAACCTAGTTATATAGAGAACGCAGACAACTTACTACAGCTGGGATATGTATCAAGAAGGAGAAGTACACGGCACTGTGGAAAGGCCTGACAATGGGACCTTACCTAGTTGAAGACTCAGGAAAAGGTCTTCCTGAGTAAGCGACATCTGGGCTGAGACTGGCGCATGCACTATGGATGAGCAAGAGTTTGCACACAGACAGGGCAGGGAGCCAGGTCCTGAACGGAGAAGAGCGTGGCAGCAGAGAAACTGCAAGACCAATGCAGGTGGAACAGAGAGGCAAGAAGGAAAGTAACCGAAGACTAAACAGGCACATGATCTGTGTGCCATATTAAGCCCCCTGGCCTTGTCACTCTGATGTCCCTGGAGAAACCATTTAAGCAGGGTAGTGACATCAGACTGGCATTTAAAAACTCCACTGTATCCGCAGTGTAGAGAGTGGACTGTGGGAGTATAGATGGCTTACAGAGGTGCAAGAGTGGGTGTGAAGATCAATTAAAAGGAAAAAAATTGGCTATTTTGAAAAATTGATTACTTCTCCCAATATTCATCCCATGTATCGGCATTAATGTAAGTGGAAAACAAATCTGAGAGATGTGCAAACTGGAAAAACTATTTTAAAAACAAAAAGAGCTGTTAAAGAAAGAAAGAAATTTGCATTTCCTAGATTTAACAAGTCTCAGGGTTAACTTCAGCTTTCAAAGTGCTCTACCCCTTTGGGGAATGGGAGACACTCCCCACCCCCACACCCAGAGGTGGAATTGGGTCACATGGCTGAGCTGGGGCAGCCAATGACTGCAGCTGGAGAACTATCCAGGGAGGGCTGAAGCCCTCAACAGCAGCTCTATCATAGAAAAGAAACTCAAGATGACAAGGTTGCTTATTTGCCTCCAAAGCAGATAATCAGCCTGGGGTCCTCTGCTGATACAAGCCAGTCCTGCCAGACTATAATGCCCTGCGACAAGACGGGAATCAGAGACAGAGGTCCCAGAAGGTGGCTCAGAGGTCTCTGGCTGAGCTGAAAAGACAGGGAGGTCAAAGAAGAGGTCGTCTAGGAATGGGTCTCTCTGATGAAGCTCCTAAAAGAAAACCATGTGGTCATGATTCTTACAAAAGGTAGATGACAAGGAGGAAATCAGCGGGCTACTTAAGTCCTAATTCTGGCAGAAGTTAGCTGGTAGACCAGTGCAGAAGCCAAAGCTACTTAAGAAGGCTGCAAGGAAGAATTGAGAGGGAAAAATAACAGATGAGTCCACAAAGTAGACCAAGAAAGAGAAACAAATGGATGGATGACTGAGAAGAGAGGACTCCCTTCGAGACAAGAGCCATTTATTTTCACCAACTGCCTTCCACCAACTATCAAAGACCAGTCCTTGAATCCTCAGAAGATCCGTGGGGGGATTTGAGACAGCCAAGAGATATGACAACAATTATTGTGGGCACCTTAGAACCTTCTGAATAGATGTCGATAAATTTAGCCCAGTGAAAAGGAGTCAGCGTGTTGGCTAGACTCTTATCATTATGACCTCCGGAGGTGACCCCTACAAGCCCTTGGACCAGGAGGAAGACTGAGGAGACACAAAGCAGTTTGTCAACCATCTGATCACACAACCTTCCCTCAGGCAGCTGCGTCCACCGAGAAAGGCCTCAGACTGAAACAGGCAAGTACAAGATGTTTCCCAAGCCAGCAAGGTTAAACCCTTCCAAATTAGTCAAGTGATCCCTTCCTCGTCCCTCTACAGGTATGCAAACCACCAAGGGGTCAGGGTCCCTCTCCTGGAGTACACCGGTGGTTTATCTGTAGTGCTTGAGCCATGCAACCCTCTCCTTGGGATTCTGAAGGACCACGTGCCACTTGGTAACTGTGCGGTGCTCTCTGTGCTGTCTGTGGTGTTCAGCCTCATCTCTCGGTCAACAGTGAGGTAGAAAGAGAAGAGACAAGAGGTTAAGTGGACTTAAAGCAGAGGGCTCAATGGACGGAGGTCCAGATAGGATACTGAAGCTCAGAGAATTGAATGATGTAACCAAGACCACACAGCTAATAACAGCAAACACCAGAATTCAAAGATAGGCCATTATCCCTCCCAAGACTAAAATCCATTATTATTGCTTCTCCTAAATACCCAACACGTATTTGAAATATCAGATGTACGAATTCATTAATCCATCACTCATTCGCTCATTGATCACTGAGCTCCCATCACATGCAAGGAAGGATATACATCCTGTCAGCAAGGAAACTGGAAACATTATGAACGAGGTTACTGGCCAAGAGATGAGGAGCAAACCACCAGAACTCAAATTTGTACTTTGCTCACCCCTTCAGAAGCCCCTCGACGACAGCAATGAAGGTTCAAGGCTCCCACATGACAGAATAAAAACTGATAGCTTTTCGCTATTACCTGTGTTACTATACCGTCTGCTGGAACACAGCACCTGTGCCGAAACACACACCACGAGCCCAATTTAACTTCAGTAGTTAAAATACGAGAAAACATGTAAGCCTGACTGGTTTGGCCTATTTTACAAGTATTCTTTCTTTTCACTGGCAGATGCTGAGAGACGAAGATGAGCTACAGCATGACCCGAGCAGCATCTAAAGCAATTTAACTTCAAAAGCTGCTAGGAACTAGCAACCAAGAAAAACTGAGTAGAAGTGAAGGTAGCAAGATGAGAAGACCTAGGCTCTCTGAAGTTACAAAGTTACATAGATAACTGACGGAAAGAACTGACTGTCCTGCTTGGGAAAATAATTTGTAGTTCTTATTTCTAGTAAGAAAAGGATAATTTACACAAACATTTCTATTTTAACTATTATTTGCCCTTGCATTTAACAGTGTGTATTGCATATAAGGAAAAATAGCAATTCTCTTACTCTTTTAAAAATAAAGACTTTAAAAAAAAACGGAACTTCAACTTTAAAGTAGAGGTTGCAAATACAAATAGCCAAGTAGCTAATATAAAGGCATAAAGAGAGCAAGATATAAAACCCTAGGATGTAGTAGGGACCTACTGCAAACCACAAAGCACATACCCTAACTAGTGGACACAGAGTGGGTCTGCCACCTAGCTTCACCTACTGAGAGGCAGATCAATGGATTAATTGTTGCCTAACCTAGTGATTTCTCCAAAGCAACCAAAGAATTACAACACACACACACACACACACACACATACACACAAAATACAAATATTTTAAAACTTGGCAACTAATAAGGAATTTTTTAAAAAACTTGTGGGTCAAAAAATCACATCTTAGGTCTACATTTAGCATATGAGCCCCAAGTTGACTTCTACATTATAGTACTGGTTTCCTTATGAAATTGTATGTACTCACTTAGAATACATAACATATTTATATGACTAAAAAATCAAAACTATATAAAAACGTGTCAAAAACTTAAATTCAACTGTTTCAAATTTATAACACATCTATACTACTCCTCCTCTATGCTTACAATTTCACAAAATAAAGCTCTTCCAATTTACATCTTTCAGATTACACAAGCAGCTAAACAGCTAAGTCTTACCTGCTCTGCCTCTTCCTTCTCCAAGAAAAAGAAATCCAATTTGCTTACTCATTAAATTAAAGGGACAATTCTGATCTCTGAATAATTTTTCCCATTCAAGGGAAAAAGCAGATGGTTTTGAATTCTTTTTACTTAATAACTCCCTAGATAACTTTAACATTAGCCTCCTATTTCTCATCTTGTACAGTTTTAGGTACATGAATTGATCATAATTAGCAATGATCTTAAGAACATAAAAATCTAAATAACCCAAGAGCCTGAGGATGAATTGCCACGTATGGAATAGGATTTGCTAGTGAGCTGGAGAGAAATTCTACCAAGTGGTTTCTCATTATAGGCATAATAGGACCCTTAAAGCTGCAAAAATTCAGAGATTTCCCTATGGAAGTTATAATTTATTAAGGAAAATGGTCTAGATAAATTTAAGATCTGGATTGAAAGGGATGATAAAAAGATCATGCTGTTATCTTGTAACAAGCTTGTGTTACCTATGTAACATGTAAATTTAGTAATGTGAACATAGAATACTGTAAATAACTTCTAATATCAATAATTGTCTTTTTCATTAGGGAAGTCATAATGACAAAACTTTCAACTTACCTAACCTCTGAGAAAATTCATAAAATTTCTTTAATTTGCCTACTAGTGGAACAACTGCACCCCACGCCTTCTCTTGTAACTTCTCATCTGCTGGATGCTGGATTGCCTTCAAAATTCAGAGAATGAAAATAGTTAGACTTTGTTAAAAAATCACAACAGTATTATTTTTACATTAAAATACAAGCTTTGGCAAACACAGGAAACTCTGGTATAATCTATGAAATTCAGAATAATGGAGACCCAGGAATGCTGAGAGTGGCCTTCTCAACTCCATGGATACTTTAAACCTATTATAATACATTTTTTGTTACCCCCGCAATGGATTAGAGTGGAATAAAAAGTGACACAATGTATGCTTGTTAAATATATTATGCCTTGATACCTTTTAGAGCCACAAAAAGGAAACATTTCCCAGATCACAGACAGGCTTTTTAAGAAATTCTTAGTCTTAAGGATTATTTTAGTGCAATAAAAGGAAACCAAGAAAGTAAGATTCCCAACTCTGGGAAAGGGTTAATAAACTTTCAGTAATTCAAATTTCAGGGTGAAAATCAGCTTTAAAAAAGGTAACAAACACTTAAGAAACTAAATCAACCTGAAAAAATGTGATTTGGAAATTGTCACTTATCCCCACCCTATAAATAAAATCCTATTCTGGAATCTAAGTTTACTTAGGTTTTTCTGAATAAGGTGAAAAACTATAGTTTCAAATGTGAAAGGGGACAAAATAAAATATAATCTAGAGACTAACATAAACATGAATATGATCTGTGACCAGCCTTTCAAACCGTCAGGCAATCATTTGTAAATACAGAGGGTTATTTCCAAAGAACTTAATTTTCTTCCTTTCATCTTCTTTTTGCTTATAGATGCTTTTCTTAATCTTTTGTTCCTTGATTTGCTTTCTCTAACATCTTCAAACAAGCTAAACATACCATCTGAGGTGAAACACATAACTACCACCTGTTTATAATAAAATCAGAAGGTAATGGCACGTTTAGATTTTCCCAAGACGCTAGTACTCTGACTCCATCCAAACAAAACCAAAAATAAGAAAGCAAAATAAAACTGAAACCAGATAGATTTAGAGAAAACTTTAGATACATTTGCTACAAACTAAGTAAATGGGCTATATATTGTTTAAGCAATTTGCTTTATAACCTTGCCACTATATTCAAACTTTCTTGACTTTTTTTAAATATAAACAAATAGGAGTCTGAAGTGAGTTCTACCTAGGACTATCTAGAAATACTGTAATGTTAAAAGGAAACCTGACATTATAATATGTGACAGTTCTTATTTCACATTATATTAACATAAATATTTCAAAGAGGCCGTGATATTATCCTGATGTGTACAAAGAAATCTTTTTAGACTCAAGCCCAGTCTCAATGGTTTTATATCAAGAAGTAAAAATTAGTTTATTTTATTTATTATTTGGGAAATAAGCAAACATAAAATTTTTAATTTATTTTCTTCTCTTCAGAAGCCTATCCAACCTTTCTTGCAAGGATCTAAATAGGATTTTCTAAATATCAGCTCATTCTCATAATATTAAAATGCTCCAGCAAATGTCACCAATTTTCATAACTGAATAGAGTTAACTATTTCCCTGGCCCTGCCTTGACTGGATGCAGAACTAAGACACTGGCTGCTCTTTTATGACAACATTTTATGGTTCTCCTTACAATTCTGATTCTTTCTCCTTTCAAGTCAGTTTTACTACTGTTAGGTAACACTTCTGGTAGAGCACCCATCATAGCCTAATATGCAAAAGGACACTCTAAAATGTCAATGGTTACGCTGTTATGGAGGAAGTATTATAATTCTCATTTTCAAAAATGTTAAAATTGTTATGGACATAAAACATTAGCAGGAAGTTACTTCCCTCTCTAGTGGTTCATTCTAGAGAATAAGCTTTATTTATTCAATAGATTCTATCCTGAATTTTATTCTATTTTAGAGTCACGTTTAATAAAGTGCTGTTTAAACAAATATATATATATATATATATATATGTAATCCACATCATTAGTACAGTAGCAATAACAGTCAACTCTCAGTCTGTGTGTCAGGTTCTATATATCTTTGCTGATGGATTCTCCAACTTTATCCTCAGAACTCTGAATTGCTTCCACATTTTTGCTGCCATGAATAAGGTGGCCACAAAGGTTTTTTACCTTCCTCTTGAATGACAGTCTTTTGGAGAATATTTTTTGAAATCTAAGTACCTGGTAAAAGAGTACAACTACTTTTACAGATCTGATTTTACACCTTGCCAAACTGACCTCCAAAAACACAACCATTTTACAATACCCACTTACGTTGATTAAGATTACCTGTTTCTCCATAAATCAGTATTAAACTTTTAACAGTTTATTACTGTATGCAGTAAAACTGCATGACAGTGATGGGTATTTCGTATTGTAAATCTGAACATTTCACCTAGTGTGTGTCTTCTCATAGGTAGAATGATTATTTTACTAAGTCAATTAAGTCTTCACATTGACCTATGGCAGTTTTGGTCATTATATCTGTTCTTTATGTATTTAGTATGTATTCAGCTTTTATTTCTACCTTCCTTTCTTAATTTAAATTGTTCTTCCACTATTCAGAAATCTTTCCTGCTTATATCCAAACATCAACATACATTCCTTCTCAGGGAGGATTTCTTCAACTGCTTGAATAGTTATTATGCATTTATTTCCCATCTACAGAAGATTTAAATACTATTTAAAGAGTTTTCTGGCTTACATATTTTATATCTATTTTTAAATATTTACCTATATCTCTGTCCTTAAATTTTTTTTTAAACCAAACTGTTTAATAACAGTACGTTTCCAATAAGTCTCAAAGCCTGGTAAGATAAGTCTCTATTGCCTTTTTATTCTTCCTTTATATTTAAGTGATCTTCAGTTTTATTTTTCTATATAAACTTTTTTGACTTTTTAACTATGAGACATTTATCAGCTTTCCCATATGACCAACCAGGGACTAATACTATGAGTGAACTGTATATGGCTACATTTGTAACTCCTCAGGGAAACACAGCACTGCTGAGTGACGCAGCATCCTACGGAGAAGTTCAGTCTTCGGTCACAGCGTTAAGAGCTTCTGGTTTCACAGCCCTATCAGCCTTCTTTGAAACAATCAATATATAAACTTTTCTGTCATTTTACTCTCTTCTAGATGATTACAACTGACTATCAATATGCACTCAATTAAGTCAATATAAAGACTGTGGGGAAACCCTATTTTTAACTGTAGTGAGCTTTCCCACACTGAAGCAGAGTAATCCTTCCACTAGGAAGTTTAAAAAAAAAAAACCCTAAGAGTTCTACCCTGAAAAAAATATATATCAAATAGGTAATGGTTGTTGTCTCTACAATGAATGAGATTTTTGTCTTTATTGTTCGTGGGAGATAACTATAACCAGTTGGTAAGAACTCAGTTACAAAACAAACTTTAAAGAAGCTTAATGATGCAACTAATATAATTTACAGCACTAACAATCAACCAGGAGACACTATGAAACATTTTAGAACAACTTGTGAATTGGTGTGACCTATAGGGAAAGAAGAATTTATCAGTTAATTAAGATCCTGCTTAATTATTTAAATCTTCCACTTCCATAAATACTTGATTTTTCAAAATATGTTCAGAGAAATCACAGAAATGGTTACATGCTTTCATTTACTGAAATCTTAAGGTTTTACTCAAACTATTGATAACTGGCAAGATTAGTCTAAAGCTCTTGCGTTTATTTCTTCAACAGTTACTAACTGCTTACTAAGCACTGTACTAGGTGTACAAAAATAAATAAGAAACCAGGTGTGTCCTCCTCAAGCTAGAGGTGCTGTAGTGAAGATATAAACATCACATACAAATGGCTTTAAAAAAAGTGACAGCTACCATGAAAGAAACACACAAAATGCTCAGGGCAAAAGAGCACAGGGAAGTAGATTATTGGGGCTTTGAAGAAAGGACAGGTATTAAACAGGAAAAGAAAAAAGGGCATGTTCCAGACCCCCCCCCCAAAAAAAAACAAGGAACTGTACATGTGCAAACATTCAGGAAACAAGCAGTCCAGGGTGGGAGAGGTAAAAAACGGAATTCAAGGGGGAGAGTATAGCTCAGGGGCAGAACACGTGTTCAGCATGCACGAGGTCCTGGGTTCAATGCCCAGTACCTCCATATAAATAAATAAATAACCTAATTACCTCCCTCCCCCCGTCAAAAAAAACCCCCACAAAATTCACATTCTAATTTCCCTCAGTTAATGATACCACCAACTACTAATCTAGAAAGCATGGAGTCATTTAACTCGAAGCTTCTCTTTTACATTAAACATCCAGTCAATCACCCAAACCTGTGGCCCCTTTGGCCAAAACACTTAATAAATTATCATCTTCAGGTGTCTGCACTTAATTCTTCCTTCACTAGTACTCCAAATATCATCAGAGGAAGCAAGTTTGATACAGACTATAAACCTAATAGATCGATCCTTGATAATCTCCGCACTAATTACTTACATAGAAGAAGGATAGAAACAGAAGGGCGAGGGGGGGGGGAATGAAGTAATAAAGTGTGAACTATGCCTTCAGGTAATGCAATAAAGAGAAGAAGAGAATGTCCAGAGGCAAGGGAGTTTCTTTGGGTAGCACAGAACATCTGAGAATATGCACATGCTGCGGGGAAGAAGTCAACAAAAGAAGCAAAGAAAGAAGATGTCATTTAGAGAAAGAAATTAAGAGGCACATTCCAGACGAGGGTAGAGAACAAAGACAGAGAAGAGAAGTTAGTCTTGGTAAGAAGAAGGAACACAGCTTCTTCTGAAAAAACACGAGAAATGGAAAAAAGAGATGGATGGAAACCTGGGTAAGTTTAGAGGTTTGGGAGATCAAAGTTGAGGGAGACCACACCAGATATTCGTTCTGTGGTGTAAAGTCATCAGATAGAGTTGGGGAGCTCCAGACCGTAAGGATGGTATCAGCTTTCTCCTAAGAAGCTTAGGAGGAGCAGAAAAACAGACTGGAAGAACAAAAAAGCCACAGGAAGTATGATGCTCTCTCCTCCCTTCCAGAAACAGTATGAATAGCCCCTATGGATACGGTAAATTTTAAGTGTTAGAGTAAACCAAAAGTAAATAAAACTTTGTCTAATATACATAAATTACATATTTATAGAATCATACTTTCCTTTTATCCTTATATCACTGCAACGACTTCTGAAATAATGCAAGTGATCTTCCCTGAAACAGAATACTTAATATGCAACTAGACAATTCTAAAGTATAGCAAACAATAAGGACTAAAAAGAAGAGGAACATGGTAAATTTTAGTTGATTGGAAAATGCATAAAAATGCTTTACCTCTCGTATTTCATGGCCAGCTCCTCTGTATGATTGCAAGTCCTCCAAGATGCCTTCTGCATCTTTTAGTACTACATTCACCTGATTATAAATTTCCTTCTCAGACTCTGTAGGCTGGGCATCTAAATAGCAGGAAAGCACAAGAAAATTTACATTCACATGATTTTTTTTTTTAGTACATGTATAACAGTGCTAAGCAATCAATAATCCAGTTTTCTAAAGATGACTAAGATCTTTTTCAAGTTAACTTTGCACACATAGAAAAATTTGATAATTTTTCTGTAGTTCTTTATTTGAATAACTAGCCTCAAATTTATAAATATCACAAAGAAGCAAGGGAACACCAAACATTATTATTTAAGTTACAAATCATGACATGGTATATTAAACAAACCTGAGAATTATAATTCAAAATTTAAATTGAGTGTTAGTAAGCACTGTTTCTACTAGATTCATCACTATCAGTAATGACTGTAAGTGTATGAGTAATGATCTATTTCAGTGTAACAGAAATGAAAGGCCTACTAATAAATCTTGCTCATCTATGGTTTAAGACATAAACTATATTCCTATAAAGTTCACTTTAATGACTGAGCTTTGATACAAAAAATTAGAAACTGTTTTTAAAATATACTTTTTAGACGATCTCCTTTTCTAGAGACTTTATATTCTGTACTAATGAACTTCTCTGCTGATGAACAAAAGGTCCAGATTCCTGTGCAGAGGAGTTCAAATCATGAAACTGTTCCAGAATTACTCAGCTGCTGAAAACTAGATAATTTAAGCTATAATATCATCTATCACATAAAATTTTGAAATACTAAAGCAAAAACTGAGTTCCTATATATTTGGGGCTGAGTGAGAGAAAAATGAAGAAAGAATTATACTTATAAAAAGCACAATCAGGAACAAACATACGGGCATTTCCACCACCTGTGGTGTTAGCCACAAAACATGTTAATAGATGACTAAATATGGATTTCTCTGTTAGACTCGAGGTAACAAAAATCCTATTTTTAACACCTTGATCATTTGCTTCTCTGAGGATAAATCTTTTTCATCCAGTATATTTGATTCTTTTTTTGGGCAGGAGAGAACAATGGATGGTCTGTGAGGAACCTGAGTTTTTCTTAAATCTCTCCAACAAGACCACATTCAGTACTACAGATACGGCATAAAGCACTTAAATGATAAACATTATGATTACTATGTTTTAGAGAGCAATTGTGGTGTCAGAATTCCTCCATGCTGAAATTTTCTCTTAAGCACTAGATGGAGGCAGATCAAATTTATAATATGAATTAAGGATATTTCTGGTATTATTCTGTTTACCAATCATAAAACTAGTACCTGCACACACTTCACCTCCCCACAAATACACAACAATCTATTTATTCCTTTCCTTAGAAAATTTTTTAAAACTTAGTTTACACATGAAACTAGGAGTCTAGATGCCTAGAACCTATAACTTTATTTTGCACTTGGGGCAAATCATAATTCAGTTCCATCTATTAAGCTTAACAACTAGTCAAAAATATATCATATATTTTTAAACCAAAAGTTATAGTACCAAATTTTAATTTCAACATACTTAAGACAGTACTACAGCAACAGTAAGTAACATTCACAGGCAGAGCCAACTTAAGGATTTGTGTTCTATTATCTGTTCCCTTATTTTTCAAATTTCCTTTCAGAAATGTATTTTTTCTAATGAAAATGCTATGACAAAATAATTACACAACAGGAGCCAACTGAAAAAGTAAAGACTCTGTATATGTCCAAAGCTATAATAGTATTACTAGGAGCAAATACTGACACTGTAGCTAAATAATTTCTTCAATTAGTTTGTCATTTAGCAGTAATGTTTTTTCACATTTAGCCAGACCATATTCTCCAAAGTCACAGACACACACTAAAAAAAAGTACAGTTCATAACTTTTATACTTACACCAGATGCAGTAGAGAAAAATAGTTTCACATGCAAAAACAGCAGTTTTACACTTTTTCATATGGAATTGTGAAACTACGGACATAACATCAATATAGACACATATCATAGTTTGAATTCATGAAGTGGGAATTCATGACAAAGGACAATATCTTGACTATAATATATTAAAAGATATTTGTGATGTTTGAAAATACTAAACTAGGTATTTTGGGTGTGGTGACTAGCTATTAACAGAAAAATAGGACACTGAGAATTACATACAAAAGAAACATTATAAAGTAGATTTAAATAGACCTTGGAAGTGGTTAATAATTATTAAAGGTATAATAAGTAAAAGAAATTTAAAAATAAAGGAGAAGATTCCAGTTTCCCCTAAGAGTGGAAAAAATACCCAGCACCACACTGATTAAACATTTTTTTAGACTGTCACAGGAAAGTCACATTTATAATTTCATAATAATAGAAAGCTGCTGAAGACTGCTGTAGAAATGAAGACAAACAGAAAATAGCAGACAGGTAAGCACTACTTTACTGATAGCAAGTCATGCAAAAGGGTGAAATACTAGGGAGGGTAAAAGACTGTATAAAATAAAGCATTTTTTCCAAAAATGGTATCGTATAATGCAACCAAGACTTGTCACTTTGATTTTTCATAGCAAACAATGAAAAATTTTATTACTCAAAGAAAAACATATCACTTAGCCAGCTAACAAAAGGACATTCAATTGCAAAAGTATCTCCTACTGAGAGTAGGCACAGTGATTACTCAACAAGCTTAGTTTTAAAAGCTGTTCAAGGGAAATTAAAGCATGTTTCAGTTGCTCTTATTATTTGAAGGCAAAATTAATTATTTTAATAATTTCACACCAGTTTCCTATAGAAGAGTCACTGAAAATATTTGCTAAAATTGAAGTTGTTATGGTATAAAAGGAGCAAAAATCAGCTACAAAAAAAGTCACATAAAATTATAATTATGATAAGGGGTCTTTCTGCTTTAATCTTGCATTCATTCATTCAGTAAATACTTACAATCTATCTCCACAAGTTTCAACGAGGCAGGGACTTCAATGTACAGTACATACCACTGTACAGTATATAAACTCAGAACCTAGCAGATTTTCCGTAATAAATATTTGTTGAATTAATGAGAAGGTACAGAGATATAAATATGCCTCCAGAATGAGTTAAAGGAGGCTATTATGTATTTTTATCTATAAACAAATATAACCCAACATCATTTATACAAATAAATATCAGAAAAGGCCACTAGAATAAAGATATTTCAAAGTACGGGGCAAAAGCAACTGAAAATATATGAGGTAAAATTTAAAAATAAAGTTAGACTAAAAGAGTGGGTATTATCAGTATTTTTAATGGGGGGGGACAGGTAACACAAAAGACACAAGAATCAGAAGAAATGTATGACTAAATGGAAAGGCACTATAACAGAGAATCAGAGAAAGTTAAGATTCTATTTCTCACTTACAAATGACCACCTATATTTACCCTATTTTGGTCTACCTGGAGGTAAGTGAATCAAGGTTAACAATGAATACTGAACTTCTATGATGTACAAAAGCACTACACTAAGGTTGAGAAGGGACATAAAAATAAATAGAAGTCCCTTTTCTCTCAAGAAACAATTTAGTGAGCTAACAGTAGTTAGTCAGGCTAAAGATCTGTCATCAGAATGAGCTATTAATTAACAATGTTGTTATGAAATAAGAAACTCCAAGGACTAGAAGAGGCTGTTCAGGCCCCAATTCAGCACTTTTCATATGTCATCATTAGCATAACCGTCACCAAATTGTATGGGGCGATTCTGGGCTTACATCATAATTAAACCATTATTCTTCAAAGTATATAGGTATAGTATCATTTAAGAAAAAGATCCTCTTCCTAGTACCTGAAGTAGATAACAATGTTTCACTGAACACAGGGTGTCATTTCATGCTTTATGGCTTTTTTACATATTGTTCCTTCTTTCTACAACATCCTTCACTAAATTAGTCTGAAACATTCTAATTCCCCCTCTACAACCCAGCTCAAATGTCACCACCAGAAAGTCTACCATCATGCCCAATCTTCTCACAGCTAGGTAAAGTTAATCCCCTTCCTGACCTATACCTTGAATGATGTAAATTATGTAAACAATTAGTTCGTGTTTCTATCTGTCGTACTGGATTGAGAACTCCCCAAAGGCAAGGTTGTATCTTAGTTATTTATGCATCCATAGTATCTGCTGGCTGGCATACAGGATGCAAGCTGAACTGAAGTGAAAACAGTATGCGTGTGTGCAAGCACGTAAATTAAGAGATAACAATTTATTTTAAAGACAGTCTTCATTTTGCAAACTACAGGATTCCATTAAATTATGGATTAAAATTACTAGAATAGCTAATTTTCATACAGCTTGATGCAAAATGCCAGTGTATCTACCTGTATGGAATTATTTCTATAGTTGCCTGACCATGGAGATGCACTCAGCTAGATGAGGTCAATTAGAATGATGGAAATAGTAAAACTAAATTACTTTGGTAAACTAACTATTACTGTTCATCTAGAAGTAAACAATGTAGTCCTAAACACTCTATTTGATAAAAGAATACAACTTCATTCTCCATAATCATAACGAACTGGCAAATCAACTGGGCTGGCAATTTTGAGTCTGGTATAAAACCATTTAAAGAGGTCACTAAAGTAGCCTAATGATAAAATATCCTTTTGCAAATGCATATTTCCAAAAAGAGACAAATATGCATATGGATGAGAGATACAGTTAAGAGAACACTAACATTAGGTTCAAAAGAAAACACTTAAAAATCTAAATAAGAATTCACAGTGGGCAAACTCTGACCTAGCGTGCAGTTTGTTTTCACTAAACTTCATATACTACAGTATACCAGTGTCAAATAAAAAATTCTACATTCACTGACATAAGCAACAAATATCATTTTAAATTTATGTCTGCCTTTAAGAAGTTAACATTTTAAATGCAGGTCTTCATTGTTGGCTATTATTGCTGTTGTTAGCAATTTTAACCTTTTTTTGCTACTAAATTAGCTACCTAAATTTTAAGGATAATCATCTAAACCCCTACAGATTAGAAAACCAACACCAAATAATATTTCTAAAACTACAGTAAGTTCATGCTTCTCACTTGACCACAACATAATGCTAGGTTTATAAAAAGATCAAGTGCCAAGTCTTGAACAAGATCTTGACTGTGTCAAAGCCAAGATTCTGTAAATGTAAGGAATTTGAGACAGAGTAAAATAGAGACAGAATAGCAGAAAATTATACAAGACCAAGTTTGAAACAGATGCAAATAAACTAAAATACAGCTCTAATATAAGTTGCCTCATCTGAAAGAATAATCTTCAAGTCAGCAATCTGCTCAATGTCCCCAAGCTGATTAAAATTCATGCTAAACATGCATTTAAAATAGCATTGTTCAATTGTTGAGAAGGGTCAAGAAAACTAATCTTCATTTAGTAACATTTTCCCTAAAAACCAAATGATATGGTCCTGATATTGACACTACTTCTGTTTGCTAGCCTGCACATAGTACCCAAACTGTAACAGAACATTTATAGGAATATAATAAAAGTAGAAAAATATCAGAGACCACAAATTATCCCATCAAATGGGGATAAGCAAAAATTGATATGCTCATACAAACTGTCCTGGTTTAAAGAAAAATATATATAAATTATTCATAAAACAGAGTAAGTATCACATAAGCTAGACTGAAGAGGATGGAAAAACTGCACTGTTTCTCTGGGGATTTATCTTAAGGGATTTGTTTATTTTGTTTTAAAAACCAGAAAAGTTTTTAAAATTTAAGTATTTAAAAATCTGTTCAAATGTTTTAGTCTCAGATAATGCAAGGGGGTCCACATTATTTACAACCTAAAGGCTCTCTCTTCACCCTTTCCTAACAATTTTCTAATGATCAGTTAAAATAGCAACATTCACACTAAAACCAATTTAATATCATTGTTTTCAATTTGACAACCAGACAAGCTAAGCAACACTGACAGCCAAAAAAGCAAAAGCTTTTCAACATGCATGGGGGTCAATGACACTTACCTGCCACTCTTAGACCATATTACAATAGGTCATGCAACATAAAACAAACAGAAGGCAAATTACTTAAAGGTCTGTGAACCCATTATTTTTCTTTTTATTTAGAGTTAGAAAAAAATGAATTCCTGAAATAAATACATACAATGAATTTAACTTTTCAAATTAATTATCTGCTAAGATTAAATAATTAAGGTTCACACTTACCTTTTAATATTATGCCCAAATTACTGAGCTCTGAATGGCCTTCATGAACAGATTTTGTATTTAAAATACTCCAATAGGTACAAAGAATAATTGAAACCTAGTCAATTTTTCTCAACTGCAATAAATTTTTCCCCAAATAGTGCTTCTCTTTAATCTTGAAGTAGCATTTGTCCTTTCCACCAAAATGTTTTCATAAAAATGATTTCATTAGAGAATCTCAAATGTTTTCATTAGAGATCTCAAATTATAATAATGTCCAACCAAGAGATATTAATCTCTTATAAAAATTCAACTAAAAACATTTTATCACAATTTAATCTATAAAATATGACTTCCAGTTCTAGAAGGCACAAGAAATTTTACTCAAACAATTCATAGCTCAGTCATGCAAAGCAAAAGTTAAAAAGATGGCAAAGTGGAAACATTCATTTAGTGCAAGACAAACGCAGTCTACTGCAGGCAAAGAGAAATAGATATAAAATCATCTTCTCACTTTCAAAATCAAGGAAAAAATTTGGCCCCTGCTCAAGGTCTGTGCATGTCAAAACTTTAAGAAGATTCCCCATGTTAAGGTACCTGTCAAGACAAGAATGAGAAAAGAGAAAATATCCCTTTATAAAAAAGAACATCTGAAATTTACTTAAAAAAAAAATAGTAACTGGAAAATGTTCATTAGGCCATGAATTCGTCCTTCAGGTTACCCAGACTGTGCTCTGGCAGGCAGCAAACCGGGTTCTCAGGGTGCTGATATGTAGGACCTAGAGGTGAAATGCAGTTTTCCTGTGCACAATGGCAGAACTGGTACTCTAATTCTTCTCAAAATTCTCCCAAGACAAGTTTCATTAATGGCCTTATAATGAAAAATTCTTTAAGTATTCCAATAGTGCTAGTATTCTGAAAAAGAAATTTCTGATCACGAATTATTCACATGTAATCTTGTTTAATATTGCAGTGAAACAACAATTTATTTCAAAGCCAAATATTAAGAGTTTTAGCCACAGCTCACCTTTGCATTTCATCTTATAATAGCAGAATATTAAACTTTACTTCCCATATGCCATTAAATAAAGCATATTATTTCTAACCAAATTTGGATTATCAATAATTTGTGGAGGTTATTTAAAGTACTGATACTGGATATGCAGCACGACTCTGATTTTTAATAGAATTATCATAGGATTATAAGAAAACAGGTTACTGGGCATCGTCACTAAGGCATACTACGAGAATGTTCATCATAAGGCTACTACTTGCTTCATGGACTAATGAAAGGACACCACTGGCTACAGACTCAACATGATTTTAGCAAATGAAAAACTAAAGAATTATACATATGATGATGATGTTTGCCTACGATTAAGAAAAAAGTCATGCAAACTCTGTTTGATCCCCATATTTTATTAACAAATACTCTGGCTGGCCTTCACTGTGGTGTGAGTGTAATTAATCTTTCACCTTTACCATTATGCACCAGCTGTGAAGGGCTAGAAGACTTACTTTCAAAGTCCAAGAAAAAATGTGCTGCATTGTGGTCTATGTCCCTGGTTAGCACCTTAATGAGATTACCCATGCCAGCAAACCTAAAAATAAAAATGGCAACATCATTTAGTTCCAATAAAAAAAATTTAAGCAGAGGCCTGGGATTCGGAAAAGGCTGGCTTGCTCATAATTACCAACAGGTGCAGGTTTATTTGCTTCTGGCATTGAAAATTTGGATCAACAAAAGCACATTTGGCTCTGAGTTTATAGCTCTTGTCCCTCTTTTCCACATATCAAAAAAGTTACATAAAGCAAAATTGGAAAAAAGATTAATTTTTACATGTAACTTCCAATATTTACATTTGATTAATTTCTATGCTACAGTTACTCCTTTAAAACGTTTGTGACATATATTCTCAATTTAAATTAACATCAAAAATAGATTTCTCAAATAAGTAAATACTGAGACCATTATTTTAAATACTAGCAATTTTTCCTTCTTGCAGAATTAAATCCTATTGGGAATACAAGGAAGACTATTCAAACCACACTTAACGATTAAAGACTGAAGGGAGGTATCAGTGACCCATTTTTAAAAATTTACCAGACATAAACCAGTATTTCTTCTATACACATAAGATTAATCAAACTTTTTATTATTTAACTCATAGATTATTCAACAGTATCAACTATATACAAAGTATGTAACTTAGAAGTTAACACAGCAAACAAACACAAAGGGAGCCAGCAATTAACACAACTTCCTAAGTTTGCAGTACAAAAGTAACACATTGGTATACATCCTGCCTAAGCATCTGCCATGACTCAGCGAGGATGAAGGTGGAAGGAGGTGTCAGGAACATTCTGGAAACCTGGTTCAAACCCTGAAGTTGCAGGAACTACAAGGGAAGGCAGACTATGGTATCAGAGGCATCCCATATCCTCCCCTCCCTCAACCTCCATACTTTTTCTCCAAATATGGAACTGCTGATAAATGCAAATGAGATAAAACATAAAAGTAATAATATTTTTATCAATGAAAGAAAAGACCTTGTTACTCTCCCCTACTACAAGAAATCTGGAAAGAGTTGGTACTTCCAGCTACCTGTGCTGTCCCCACCCCACTTCCTCTCCCTACTCCCTGGACAATGTTCCTAACTTTAAGCCTCTCAAAGAGGAAATAACAGTGTAAGTTATTTGCTTTAGAGAGCTAAATGTGATGGACTGACATATATTTCTTAGAAAATGTTAAAAGCAATCTAATTTACTCACAAATATGGTTAATACTGAAGGATCTCCTCTCTTAAAACAACATTCTACCAGTGGAAAAGGCAGGAATCTTATTTTTGATGTTAAAATCCTATTACACAGAATTTTACTGGAAAGATTTTGTACAATGTTTTACACAGATGGGTTAGCTGAGATTAAAACTAAAAGGGAAATATTTCATCTTAAATATCTTATACACTGTAAAAAGTTTAGTAATACTAAGCTTTTATATTTAAGGCAAATATAAGCATTTTTACAAAATCATCACATCCAAATAATCACCTCAAATTGGTTACTAAATTTATTCAATAAATTTTTTTAGGAATCATTTGGATAGAGAATATTTCACAGCTTCAGTTTTTAAGCTTTCAAATATATATGGGATATCTGCTTCCAAACATATGTAATTCTCTCATAAGAACTAAGACCAAATATACAAAGAATTACCTAGTGGTATCAAAACTTACACCACAGATGTAAAATCAGTGTGAGGAAGGACTGTAATTATCTTTAAGAGGAAAAGGCATCACACCATTTGGTATTAAAAGAGTTAATAGTCTATGGAATCAACCCAAAATTCCAACTCTAGCTTACTAGCTGTTTGCCCTTGAGGATGCTAGTTAACCTTTCTGGGACTTATTTTCTTCATCAGTAAAATACACATATCATAATAACCATCTTAAAAGGTTATGAGAGTTCAATGAGTTTAAACACTGACTTACTAGCATTGTGTATGGCATGCCTAAGAGTATTCAATAAAAATGTTGGCTGTTGTTATAACCCCCAAAACAGAAATAACTTTTAAAAAATAATGGTTCTCTATTTCTTTTAACACAAACTAGAGTCTTCAAATCTTATCAATGAATTTCAACGCTATAAATCAGCATAAATTACAAAACCCATTTTTAGCCGCTTTTGTCAAGAATACTGCTGAAATTCTGTACTAATGAGACCACCATCCACTATAGGAGGGAGGGAGAAGGGAGAGATTTAAGTTTCCTCACCTTCGTACTTGTATGCACACTCGATCCTCGGGGAAAATTTTGAAACTAAACAAGTTTGCTCCACTTTCCTACATCCCCTTCTGCAAGTGTCTCCCGCTATCTAGTCCTTCTTTTGAGGCATCCCAGTTTAATGTGGCCCTAACACCCCTCACCCTGCAATCATACTTGGTCCAGATCTAGTCACTCTCTATAAGTACTCAAAGATTCAGAAATTTCTACCTCTATCCCAAACACTGACACTTAAGAAAATGGCCCAGTTTATCTAGTTAGGTTTCTCACCTCAGCATTATTAACATTTGGGGCTGGGTAATTCTTCTGTTCAGAGGGGTCTTTCTCACACTGCAAGATATTCAGGAGCATCCTGGGCCTCTACACATCATAGATGCCAGCTGTAACCCACCACCCAAGTTGTGACAACCAGACATGATTCTGTATATTGCCAAATGTCTCCGTGGGGACAAAGTCACTCCAGGCTGAGAGCCAATGATGCAGCCTAATGCAGAAAGTACTTCTACCCCAAACATACAGGAAAGATGCTGCATAGGCAACCCACACCATGTGTGTCTCTTTGAAACAAAAACTCAAGGAATTTTTCAAAGATTATCCATTTCAAATATTATCAGTTGTCATTTTTTACAAGAATAAACAAAAAATTAAAGCCACATCCCTGTCTTGCACAGTTTAACCCTTCAGTCAAAAGCAAAACAAAACAAAAAAATCCTCTCTGTTCCCTCAGTGTGACTGATTTCAATGAGTATGACATAATGGCTACTTCTCAGTTCTGCCTGGGTTCAAACCCAGCTCTGCCACTTCCAAGCTTTGTGACTTTAACTCAAGTTTCCCAACTTCTCCATGCCTCAGTTTTCTCATCTGTAGAATGTGTGTAATAATAATATCCACTGCAGAGGGCTCATAAAATCATTAAATGGGTTAATACAAGCAAAACATTTAGTACCATGGCTGGGAAAGTATTTGCTGCTATCGCCATGGCTGCTGTTGGAGCAGCCTGACTACCTACAGGATCTGTTCCCAACAGCAGAACCTGTGGCTGGGAGGCTTTATACCTGTGGCAGCCATATTTCCTTCCCTAGAGGAAGTCAGTCTACCACAAAATAATGAATCCAACATGCAGTGAAGAGTCACAAATGTCCTAAAATCATTAATTTCTGATTCCATTTGCTCCCAAGTTTCAGCTGCCGTTTCCTTCAGTTTAGTCACTAGATTTTCCTCTGGTTTTAAGATATTTGAATTTCTATCAATGTCCCTTTTACTTTTTTAGTTGAGTTGGGTTTCTGTCATTTGCATCTAAAAGAATCTGACTAATATGATTTCTAAATTTCAGATAAATAAATAAATCTGATACAAAAGATGTTTCAGACTATATAAAACTTGGTCCAAAATACTGATATCCTTTAGAAGTATTATTTTAAAGTAAATAATAAATACTACAATTTAGAATAATAAACTGTAAGTCTTACAATCTGAATTTAGGAGGAAAAAGTTATGAAATTTTCTTTCAACTTACCTTTTTTTGTAATCCTTGGATTTAAACTAAATATTATAGATATTTACTATATAAGCTAAGAAAAAAAAATTGATACACAGAAGTCAGATACAGTTTACTTCGTTTGTAATATTTCTGGTGGAATTTTATGACTATGAGCTCTTATGTTTCGTGTTTGTTTCAAAGTTGGCTGCTTATCTGGAATGGAACATGCTCTTCCTGGCCCGCAGTCTGTGGAATGTATTTTTGAGCTCACAAAAGGCACTTAATAAATACATCAGACCACCTTCCCAAAAAACATTTGGAAAAAAGTTTCCTTATAGAATAAGAAAAGCTACTAGAAGCACAATTATATGGTACAATTAATATATTACTTCATCTCTTTCTAGAAAATTCCTGAGAGCTGCTGTTACCTCATTTACTCTTTTGAGCTCAGAGGGCCTTATAATGCTTTCTCCTCTGCCTAGAATGCTAGCTCCAAGGATTTCCCCATGGCTGGCTTCTGTTCATCATTCAGGCCTCATCTCAAATGTCCCCTCTTCAGAGAGACTTTTGTCTGCCAACTTACCAACAGCAGATCCACCCCAGCCCCATTATCTCCTGTCACATTGCCCACCCTCATCCCTTCAGCATCCTTAATACAATCTGAATGACTCTGTTTAGTGTCAGTTTTTTTCCCATTCAGTTTATAAACCTAATAAATATATCTTGGTTGGGGAAGAAGGAAGAAAAAACTCATAAACATACTGTAAATCAGGGCTTCTTAAACTTGGCACTATTAATATTTGAACCATGTTATTCTTTGTTGGGGGCTCTCCTGAACATCATAGGATATTAAGCAGCTTACCAAGCCTCTATCCATTAGACACCTGGTGTCAGCCCAATACCCAGCTGTGACAATCAACAGTGTCTCCAGATACTGCCGAACTTTCCCTTGGGGGCGAAACTACCCCAAGTTAAGAAGCACTACTTTACATGTCTGCCATAGACATGTCTGCCACAGACATGAAGCGTACTCACAGTGTAGCCCAGCAACCCTGCTGCCTACCTCCAGCCAGTTTACTCTCCCACTCTACCAGCTGACTATTCCACAAGGCTTTTTTAAAACAACTCCTCAAACCTCAATCTATCTTCAAGCATCCTCACTTGAAGAAGTGATCTCGCTACATTTTTTACTCCCCCAAACAAGAAAAGAAAACATCTACCATCCTTTCTAACACCCTTTCCTGCTCCTGATGGACCACCTTTCCCCAGGGACACCAGTTATCCCACTTGCTAGATGAAAAGCAAGCCTCCACATCCCTTCTACTACCACACCATCTGGCCTGTCCTCTCCACAGTAACTAGTCAGGTGAGCTTTCCATAGTCACTTCTTCCTACTTTCCCACCTCCCATTCTTTCAGCTCATTCCAAACTAATTCCATAGTGGCTTTTATGCCCACTACGATGATGAAGCTGGTCCCTGTCAAGACCACTGAAACCTGCATCTAGCAAAATCCAAACGGCAATCTCACATGTCAACTTACTGGAGCTCTTAATAGTCTTTAACCCGATTTATCATTTGCTCCTTCCTGAAACATTTTCTTCATTTGACATTTAGGACAACACATTCTGAGTTTCCTTCCTACTTTATGTCTCTTCTTTTTTGGACCCTTTCCTTTAGCATACATGCAGTTATTTCTCCCATCTTAATACAGAACAAAAATGTATCTTGATTATATTTCCCACCCTACTCCCTGCTTCTCTGTGCAGCAAAATTCCTTGAGAAAAGTTGCCTACACTCATTGTCTTTTATTCCTCTCCTTCCACCCTCTGCTAAGTCCACTCTAACCTGGCTTTTGGCAAATCCTTTATTACCAAACTTGCTCAGGCAAGGTCATCAAATAATACTCATTGCTAATTCCAATGGTCCATTCTTACTTCACCTGTCAGAAGCATCAGACAGAACTGACACTCCCCACTCAATACACTTTTCTCATTAGCTTAAAGGAGCCTGTCTCATCTCCTTCACTTCTATACCAACCCAGTTCTTGCCATCATCACCTCTTGCCAAGTTTACTTCAAAAGCCTCCTAACTGCTTCTGCCTTTATCTTCTACTACAATCTCTTCTTATTATAAGAGAAAAAACAATCTTTCAAAAACATAAATTGACCACATCCTTTCTACAATCAAAAACATGCAATGGCTTACTCATATACTCAGAATAAAACCTAAACTCCTTATCATGTTGTACAAAACCCTATATGATCTGTCCCTGATCCACTCTGGCCTCATCTCCCATCACTCTCCACAACAGCCTGTTGCAGTTTCTCTAACACAGCAACTTTCTCCCTCCTTGGAAAGCCTCTGCACCTACTTTTACCTGGCCTCGAACACTGTTTAATAGACCTTTAAATGGCAGTCTACTGCACTTTATTCAGGTCGTTGGTCCTATCAGACCACCTCAAAGAGGGCTTCCTTCACCAATCCATCCATAATACCTCTTCCTCTTTCTCCTCCCTATCCCCCCCTTCCCAAATTGATGGTTCTCACCATCTAACACATATTCATTCCTTTAATTATCTGTTTACTCTGTCTTCTACTGAAAGGTGAACTTTGAACTTTATGGATACGGGGCTTTATTTTGTGCACTACTCTGTCCCCAGAACCTACAGCAATGCCTGGGATGTTGTAGGCAGCAATAAATATTTGTCGAATAACTGCATGATTAAAAAAATACACACAAAAAAAACAAAAGTTTGCCTGTAAAATTACAGAAGTATTCCAAGGAAGAGAAAGGAAAGACCAAAATAAACACTGACAACTGAAAGCTCTGAGTTGAAAAAAAACTGAGAATTTAGGATTCACTCACTGCCTTCCCAGTCAAATCAATGAAGACAGTCCTTCCCTTCTCCCTCCTCTGTAAAAGCCATTAATTTTATGTACAACTATTAAGAAATTTTGAAATGTTAAATATTAGGGAAATAAACTGACAACTACAATAAATATCAAGAAAATTATGGTTTGCCAAGATAACTTAGGAAAAACATACTATCCTCCCATAGCCATAAATATGATTTCAAAATACAAATAAGAATGAAGACTAGCCTGTATTATAATTCTCATCTTTGTAAAAATGAACAGCATTTGTAACATTAAATAGAATAAGCTTTAAAATGTGGGTTTAAATTTTAACTTCATTTAGGGCATACATCCTCCAAAAAAGGCCTATTTGGGAATATCTTCTGATATTCTGATAAAAAATTAACAGCAGAGTGTCAATTTTGCCCCCTCAAAATTTTATGAGGACAACTCCAAAATGAAGCCAACTATCCTCTTCAACCCAGATAACTGAATAAAGAACACAAAGAATTATGAAGTGTTACAGAAAAAGGAGATACCCGCTCTGTTCTAATAAAACTTCAAAACAATAGATTTCATAAGAATGCATTAATGCAATTTTTCACATCTTCCAATGTATGCTGACTAAAAATGTGTGAATGCAAAAAAATCTGTCAAAACAATCACTAGAAACTACCAACCATTTTTAGTGTTGAAGACAAAGAATTTCTTATATTTATCCAAGCTCTGAATCCAAGGCCAAAAAAGTCTTCTAGAAAACATATTACCACACAATGTTCCTGAACTATATTCTGTTGTGCATAAAAATATTACTTTACATTAAATACACTATTTCTCAATCTTATAGACATTCAAACTTGTGGAAACAACTGCAAGTCTTTAATACTGTCAGGATAGGGGGTTAATCTGGAAATTCAACTATGCTTCTGCTTTACTTGTCTACTAAGAAATTTCTGGTTCTCATACAACATGTACCACGAATCTGAAGCAATATTAACAGAATGGAAAATCAGTAATGAAAAATATGACACAACTTTCACCGACAATGGTGCACACATCATGAAGGCCAGAAATGATTGAAGAATCACAAGCTTACGTTTTGTTCACATCCTTCAGTTGTGTTTTCAGAAACAATAACCAACGTAATATAATGAAATGTATTTTACACAAGCAAAAAAATAGTGAATCGCTTTAATAATTCTCCTTCCAAGCACAAACTACCACACATACAAGAGATTCTGGAATTGCTTTGTTATATACTAAATCAAGTAGTTACTATATGTTTAAAAATCTACTTTAACATAAAAAAGTATTAATACTGTACTCTAAAGATAACCAACAACGTCAAAAGCAAAAAAAAAAAAAAAATTTACTAATAACTTCCAAAGAAAAATTCACCTGCTGGAAACTGCTGAAGAAATAACCAAATAGATGTGCTCTATCTTAGAGGGAATTACAGAAATAACTACATGAACATCCTGAAAAGATCCTTGTGACCAATCTACTACACAGAAAATGTGATCAGGTGAATGAAAAGTTGAAAGGCAGGTAGTAACTCACATGGCTTTGCTATCCTGAAAGCCAGATACGTAACTCCAGTGCCACATTTCCAGGTCTAAAGTTTAAGGATAAACATTTCTCAAGTGATTACATAGAGTACAGGCTAAAATAATAGAAACTTATAATTGAAATGATATCAACAATCTCATTTAGCAGATCTGCCTCTGAAAATAATTCCAGGCATCATCTTCAAACACTGCACAAAGTCTTGTTTGTAGAACTGTTCCTAAACTGTGACATCACCATTTGAAGGCAATGTTGATTTAACATAGCAAATGAACAGAAGAAGTGACTTCAGGAATAATCCAGACAATAGTGCAAGAATAAAAAATTTTCAGTATGTCAAAGTTTTAAAATCTATTATAATTCATAATATAATAATTATATTTTGATAAATTTTCAGGTTAATGTCTCTCAGAAGTTTATTCCATGATGATTTTTGCCTTAGGCTTAGCTAAATATTGATTATTGGCCAAAAGTGTATTTGGTATACCTCTGATACAGGCACACAAAGGAAATATCCAACACAGGGCAGAGTAAATATTCAAGTAATAATCGGTGAATTAATTTGATGACTATAAATAGGTGGGATCCAATATTTCTTTTATCTGAAGAATCAGTTAGGTGCACAATAATTTAAAGGAGAGGTATAATCACAACTCCTCCTTAGCTTCTGATACGGCTGCAACTCACATTAGAACATAGCAGTTAATGGTATTAAACATTCTAATTTGGTGTAAGAAGTTGAAAACCCCCAACAGTTGAGTGCCAGTATAATGAAGAGAAATAGCCAACTCAAGCAACTCCACCAATAAAGCATCCGTAATAATGATCCTGACATTATGCTACTGGCTCTCCTGATGGCACTGCAAATGCACATCACACCCCAACCTTCTCACACCTGCTTCTCCACTTTCCTTCCCCCCATTCTTCCCAACAAAGGAAGAATGCTGCTAAACAAAATCTTTTGTTCTAATATGATGACAATGACTGGCCACAAATATCTGTTCATTAAATGGCATGACTAAGATTTCCCTCTTGCTCTTGCCCTTCCCGCTTTCTGATCTTTTTGTGGTAAACACGCTTAAGCAGAATCTGAACTCCCAGGACTTCATCTCTCACCCCAACCCTGGTTCTGTCAAACTTGCAAAATAAGTAGACTCAGTGTTCCCTCTGGGGCTCTATTCATAGAGCTTTATTCGCCTCCCACCTGTATCTCTAAAGCATGAGCTATCCAAGAACAAACATTCTGAGAGGAAGCATGAACTGCTGTTAAGCACTGTTGTACTTAAATCAACATGGATAAATGAATGCTGAGTAGTCAAAGAGGAGCACTGTGACAGTTATTTACCTGTTTCTCACACCCCCAAGCCTCTCCTTTTAAAATCTGCTTTGTGATGTTGGGACAAAGAAGCTGTAAAGTATCACCTCCTAGACTACTTTGTCAGCTGACTTCTGAGAAGACTCCATCAGTGGGAGCCATTAAAAGGAAATTACAAAGGTCTCTTGCTGTTTTTCCAGTCCCATCAGCATTTCCTATGAGCAGAAGACAGCCAAGGCGCCAAGCCTCAGCTTCTCACAGAACTCCCAGCAGCCGCACTGTACTGGGCCTCTTCAGGGCTGTAAGCTTCCGGCCCTCCTCCTGCAGGCACCTAAATTCCGCCTACCCCACCTCTTGCCTTTGTTCCCCCAGCTTTAGAAGTGGTGGCTGCTTCCTGTCACCATTAATATCTAAGTTACCTCATGTGATATAATAAATATATATTTGGTCTTTATCCCCAGTTCCTAACACTGAGCTCCTAAATCCCTTGGAATTTCCTGGGTGGCAAGAGCCTCTTTTGTTTTTGTAGGTGGCTCTTGGCAAGCCCCTGGATAGCTTCAAGACGGGGGCTGGTCGCCACAAAGACCAAGGCATGACTACAGGGTTGGAACTTTCAGCCCCATCTCACGACCTCCAGGGACTGGAGATTGAGTTGATCACCAACAGTCAACGATTCACAGTCATGCCTACATAATGGAGCCTCCTAAAGACCCCTAAATGAGGAGTCTGAGGAGCTTTAGGTTGGTAAATGCATCCACATGCTGGGAGGGTGGCACAGCCCAACTCTACAGGACAGAGGCTCCTATGCTCAGGATACTTTCAGACCTCACCCTACGTACCTCTTCATACGGCTGGTCATTTGTATCCTTCATAAAATCCTTTAAAA
This sequence comes from Camelus ferus, assembly GCF_009834535.1. Taxonomy (NCBI): domain Eukaryota; kingdom Metazoa; phylum Chordata; class Mammalia; order Artiodactyla; family Camelidae; genus Camelus; species Camelus ferus. Next base: position 9,230,702 of record NC_045720.1, on the reverse strand, counting down.
TAAACTAGAATGAGGAAGTAAAGTTTTTCCCTGTGAGCCCTTAAAGCAGATTATCTATCTTAAGGAGGGGTCATCTAACCCTCTCTGCTGGTTGGTCAGAAGTACAGGAAGGCCTGGGACACGTGACTGGCAACCGGAGTGGGGGCAGTCTTGTGGGCCTGAGCCCTAACCTGTGGGGTCTGTACTCACTCCATGTGTCAGAATCAAAATGAATTGTGGGACACCTAGTTGGTGTCTGGAAAGTTGGAAAATTGGTTGGTGTGGGAGAGAAAAAAAACCCCACACATTTGGCATCAGAAGTGTTGTGAGTAAAATCACAAACTCTAGCATTCTCTTTTTGATCAGGCTTCCAACACTTGTGTAAATAAATCCATATAATAAGTTTCCTGTTTTAAAATACATAGCAAAGTTTCTGCTTTCCTGGTTGAAATCTGATTTATACAGAGGAACTTATATATAGATAGTAGCTTAATCCTTAACCTTACAACACTATCTAATCTATCATTACCAGGTATGACTGTAGTTCTTAATAAAGTAACTTTTTTTCTCCTTACTTTGCAAAATGTAAAGAAACAGAAGCAGGATTCAGGTATCCCTGGGTGCCCAGGTACAATACCATCATAGTCATACTAAAATCTCATCATGAATCCCTAGCGTATGTTAAGGTCAATATATTTTATTAAGCTAATAATTACATGGAGTTAAGTTACTTGCCTTAAAGAAATGTGACATAAACCAACAATGGAATGGAAACCGGGAGACCTAATTTCTAGTTTTGACTCACAAAATACGTGACTTTACACAAGTCAGTTTGTTAGACTGAATCTCTCACACTGCTCCTAGCTCTGATTCTACATATGTTACAACACATCTTTCCTAATGCTGACATCTAGTGGATACACTTAAATTTAGTATTTTAAAAAGAAAAATCTTATTTAAGCTATTTTAAATAAAAGCCTCACGAGGATACCTGTGCAATAAATATAACAAATTAGGAGGCCAGTACTGCTCCTTAGATGGAAGTGAATCCTAACAGCATTACATCAGACTGTCATGGCATTTTTTAGTTTGATTCAAAGATTATGAGTACTAGGACCCTTCCATGCATCCAGCCATTAAAAATTAAACCACCAAGGCACATTAGCTGCCTGAGTTGCAAATTTAGAACAAGAAAGCAAAGAAATGCTTCCTACTCTTAATGATCTGCATTCAGATACAGACATAGGTTATGAGAAGGGCTAGTACAAAGTTCAAAGGTAAGTAATTTAGTAGTGTACAGAACGGTGTTTGATGGAAATATTGGGGGGAGGCCCAAAACTCAAAATTACCTACTTTACAAGGATCTATTATGATGGTTTCTCTTAAAAAAAAAAATGGTCATTAAACAAAAACAGTATTTATTCTGAATCCACTTTCTTAAAACTTACCACAATTTTGAAATCCATGAAAAATTATATCCACCCATATATGGTAAAATATACACATTAAAATGCAAGGGAATGATATACACAAAATTTAAGATACTGGTTATCTCTGGCGACCGACAGGGCCACAGGACTGGGAACCTTCAAAGGTTTAGGGGATACTCTCTAGTGCTTCAGTTACTGGTGGATTCATGGGAGTCTTATGTCTAGGTTTTTAAATTCACAACTAAAGGTATACATCTTTTGTATGTATCAATAATTCTAAAAAAATTTAAACATAAAGTCACTGATGCTCAGAGAAGACATGTAACTCATTCAAAGATGCCCAACAAAAATGACTGGATTGGAATTCAGGTGCCTGAACTCTTCCTAATACACAAGCAAAAGTGCATGGATGGTCTACTAAGTAAAAACCTTACCATTATATAAAAGCTTCAGTACTCCTGTATCTCGTGCTTACAGGGCCTGGTGGTGACTGTTGCTGTTTTAAATCAAACCACCTTTCCTTAGCTCCTTTCTGCCCATCACTATGACAGATACTGAATATCTGGCGCACTGAAGAATTCACAGACAACTGGAAGAGACCATCAAGAAAGCGGCATGCTTTCATACCGAAGCATGCAAACCACTCTATGAACATACAGAAAAAGGAACACCTAACCACATGCTTCCTAGAGGAGCTGATTCTTAACTCTTTCTTATTTTCTATTTCTTTAAAGTAGGAAATAATTAAAGCATTTTAAAATATCATATTCACATAATCTACTACCCAGCAATATCTTTTTGCCATATTTGCTTCACATGCCACTCTTTTTTTGTAAAGTTAATCACCCAACCTCCCCCAGCCAACTTTCCTCTCCTCCTCTCCCCCATCTCAAAGGTAATCAGTATCTTCAAGTATGCTTCCTTTCCAAACATACTTTAAAATTTTCATTGCAAAGGTATGTATTCATAAACAACACAGCACTCTTCTGCTCTTCTATTTGCATAAATGATACACTGTTCACATTCTGTAAAACTCACTTTTCTCATTCAGCGGTGTTTTGAGAATTACCTATGTTCTGTCATTTTAGAAGTTACATACTATTCCATTCTTCAAAGAAACCAGTTTATTTATTCATTCCCCCACCTAGAGACAATGAGCTTTCGACTTTCCTCTATTAACAAATATGCTTTATACACACTACATATGCTCGTGCCCACGTTCAAGTTTCCATAGCAGCTATTTTGAAATTAAAAGGCTGCTGTAACTTTCCTAGATTGTGCCTAATTGCTTTCTGAAGTGCATCTATCAACTTACTGCTCCACTAGTAAAAGATTTCCTCTCTCCTATCCTCTAAAACTTCAAGTGTTAATTTTTAGATTGTGAAATATCTGATGTTTTAACTTGTATTTTCTTGATTACTAGTAAAAATGTGCATTTTTTGAATGTTTACAGGCCATCGGTAAAATGTGAATCCTTTGCCACCTGTGTCATTTATTTTTTCCACTGTCTCTCAGCCCACACCTACCCATTGGGGCTTAGAACCTGTAAAAGACATTCCCTGGACATCCTTGCCAGCTAGGTTCCTATAAGGTCATTTCAATAAAAGGCAATAGTGGGTGAGAAGAAGGCTGGAGAAAGAGAGAAGCTTCCTGTTTCCAGCCAGGACAGACTAGCAGCTGCTGTGGGAGTGGTCTGCATGGGGAGATTCCAGCGTCCAATGCCCCAGTTAGAGGCAGGAGTCTGTGCGTTCCAGTCCAGCAGCAGCTTATCTCTGGTAGCAGCAACAACACCTCATCTATTTTGCCACTCTATCCCCCCTCCCCCCTTAAGATCTCCCAGTATTTCTAATACCTTTATAACCAATCCTCTATATTAAATGCCCTGAGTTTAAAATACTCAGAGTAATATTTTTTCCTAACTTGACTCCAAATGATGTATCACTTTTTTTTTTTTTTTTTGCCAAATGGACTTTAGAAAGTTCTAAATAGGAACTCTGAATACCAATTTTTGATGCTTACATACATGGCAAATACTTTTCCTAGTCTGTAATATGACTTAACTTTGTTTATGGTGCCATGTGTCACATATAATCCAATTTTTCGTCATTTCTTTGCAGTCTGTTTCTTTTTTTGCAATTTATGTATTATATATATATAATTGTGAGGCAAAACAGACATCTTAGAAAATATCAACCATTTTTTCATTTAATCTATGAATATGATAGATTACACAAATACACTTTCTACTGTTAAAGCATCCTTGCATTCCTAGGATCAACTCTGTTTGGTCCCTTAAAGAAATACATGTTCCTACATTTGGTTTGCTAATATTTCACTTTGGGTTATTTCATAAGACTAATAATTTTTCTCTCTGTTCTTGTCTGGTTTTGCTCTTTGGTATTGATATTTTATGTATTGGCTCTTTCTACTCTACAGAACAGTTTATAAAAGACAGAACATGTCAGTTCCTTGATGAGCTTCATAGGAAAGTTCTTTCAAACATCTTTTTTTTTTTAATTGAAATATAGTTGATTTACAATGTTGTGTTAGTTTCTGGTGTGTACAGCATAGTGATTTATTTGTACATATATATTCTTTTAAAAATTATTTTCCATTATAGGTAATTACAAGCTATTAAATATAGCTCCCTGTGCTACATAGTAGGACTTTGCTGTTTATCTATTCTGTATAGTGTAGCTTGTATCTACTAATTCCAAATTCCTAATTTATCCCTCCCTCTTCCCCTTTGGTAACTGTTTGTTTTCTGTCTTTGATTCTGTTTCTGTTTTGTAAACAAGTTCATCTGTGTATTTCTTTAGATTCCACATATAAGCAATATCATATGATATTTGTATTTCTCTGTCTGACTTCACTAAGTATGATAATCTCTAGGTCCATCCACATTGCTGCAAATAGCATTATTTCACTCATTTTTATGGCTGAGTAGTATTCCATTTTGGGGGGGTGTGTGTGTGTGGGTGTGTGTGTGTGTGTGTCTACACATCACAACTTCTTTATCCAATTATCTGTTGATGGACATTTAGGTTGCTTCCATGTCTTGGTTATTGTAAATAGTGTTATGAACATTGGGGTACATGTATCTTTTCAAACTAGAGTCTTCTCTGGAGTGGGATTGCTGGATCATGTGGTAATGCTACTTTTTAGTTTTTTAAGCAATCTCCATACTGTTTTCCAGTGGCACCACCAATATACATTCCCACCAACAGTGTAGGAGGGTTTCCTTTTCTCCACACCCTCTCCAGCATTTATCATTTGTAGACTTTTTAATGATGGCCATTTTGACTGGTGTGAGGTGATATCTCCTTGTAGTTTCGATTTTTATCTCTCTGATAACTAGCGATGATACTGAGCATCTTTTCATGTGCCTATTGGCCATCTGTGTGTCTTCATTGAAGCCTTCTGCCCCCAAGTATCTTTTTCATCTTTGAAACTCTGGTCCATGGCAGACATTCTATCAGACAGTCGCTACTCAATAAACATTAGTTGAATTAATAAACAAATTAAAATTCAAGTAAAAAAGCCTGTTCATCAAAAGAACAAACTAAGGGTACCCCATAAAAGGTGTAGCTTCAGGTCAAGTGAAACTAACTGCAACTTCTCAACGCAGGGAGTAAGCTTATGGACTGTATTACCTACCAAGGAATAATTCAAATATAAGCTCTAGAAAGTTAAGAAACTCAGTCAAGGGCAAGATTAACAGGCAAAGGTTTACTGCTCACACATTAAGGCTAGTCTAGATAGCAACGATATTTTCCCATAATACTCTTCATCACCATTGACCTAATCTTCATTGGTATTTCTCATGTTCTTATGCATAACAGCAATGAGAGCCAAAATCCTTGAAATCTTGACCCTGAAGTCCCAAAGTCAGAAATACAGCTTTTTTAATATATTTTTTGGCATGGAGATTACAGGCTACAGGGACGCTCTCATCCACTGCAAATAAACACTCCACTTAACCCTTCAAGAACGAGAGCCTCAGATTTCTCTCCCAGTCACCGAACTACAGCAAAAAGGGTACGGAACGTGGGCCTCTCTCCCAGGTAAGGAGGCCTCAAGGTAGTGAAAGGATAGAATACGTACCTGCCATCATTCTTTTCCCCTCAGAGATTTTACAGGAGAAGAAAGACAGGAAAGCAGGAGACCTCCAATCTCAAGGAAATATGCCAGGATTGGGCATATAGCAATAAGCACTATTTCTAGTTACCACATGATGACTAAACCAATTAAGAAGATCTTAAAAACTATCCTTCTACTGTCTTTCCCTTACAATTTGAGTTAAAAGATAAAGTATTCTCTGAGATGAGAATTCTCATATTTTTTCCTGGTGGACTGGGGTTTCTTCTTAACATTAATAATCACTGTGAGACGTGGGAGACATCAGGCAGAAGGCTTTATAACAAATCATCAATGAGTAAGAGAATCTTAGACCAGGAAGGGACCATCCATGCTGGGCTCTGGGAATCAAACTAAACAAAATAATCCCTCTACTGCTTGACAACTCATTAAATACTTGAAGTAGCTTAGAATATATTAAACTGAGGTAAAAGAAAGTTATGCATCAGACTACATATGTATACTCACACATGACAAAATTATAAACAAGGTATCGCCTGTCTAGTAATTATGAGGATTTAGTTTCTGAAAGAAAATAAAGTTTAGAAGGGTTTATTTAAGAAATCTTCATCCTAAGGACCTTCTTAAACATTACAGACTGAAGGAACTAAGAGCAACAGAATCATTTTTCCCTGAGTGACTATAACTTAACTTTTATATCCAAAGCACTGTGCAAAGGGCCTTGGATGCTGTAAGTACTAACTGAAAGTAAAAGTCAGAAAGATTAAGTAAGTTGCTTCAGGACAACAATAGTAAACAGTGAAGCTGGAATTCTCACTGGGACAAATTTGGCTCCCTACAGTTCTCTTAACCATTTTGCCATATTGTTTCTTAGATCATAAATAAAAGTACACATCATTTATCCAAAAGGAGTTAAGAAAAATCTCAAGTGTTTCTGAGAGAAATTAATTCAATACTAGCACTAAAATTTCTAAATTAGGAACAAAATTCTCACAGAAACAAAATCTTAAGGGAAAAAATGATGACTAGAAAAAGACAACAGATGCCAAGAAATGTCCATAAATATTTCTCTACCTTGTCAGGTCTTTCTGTTCGAGCTTGGCACGCTAAATGAACTTAAAAGAAATTTAAATGTTTTTCTAGATCTGGACCTTAAATTAAAATCACTCTCTTGCATATTTACATATAACTCTTCCAGGCTCATCATAATCAAACAGAATACAAAACAAAATATTAATTTCTCTTCATGTAATCATGTAAGTTTTAAGATACATACCTGAATAATTTTTCTACATTTGTAAGCTAGTATCTCTTATAATGCTAAACAGACTCCAAGAGAGGTAATTCATTACATTTTGATCTTTCAAAGGGAAGTGGTAATTATAACCATTTACATATGTTTTAATTATATCATTTAAAAAAACAGTATTTTGTTTCAGTTAGAGTAGACATTCCCTGAGTAAATTTTAAAAGTATACTCTATAATGATTTTCAAATGACATGGTCTGATACCTTTCACTACATAATATTGTAAAAGCTGATTTCCTGCACTCCACCCCAAAAAAACTGATTTACCAAAAAAAAGGAGGCAATCTATTGTTTTCTTAGTAAAGTGGAACATACTAATTTTCAATGAGTTTTTGAAACCATTAAAACCAAAATGCAGTATCTATATAACATATAAACTTTTCTGAACTAAGTATGTTACCTAGTAATTCTAGCTTTTAAAGTTCCCCATAGCATATACAAGGGCAATACTTAAATAAGCCCAAGGTCAAATCACTTAACTACTTTGAATATTTTTACCATATGTCTAAAGTTGCTAGGAGGGAAAAAGGAAAACAGAAAAGAACGAAGTGAAGAGAATGAGAAAGGTGGAAATCCGAACCCAGAATAGAGAGTTCATGAAATGACTTGAAATCAAATTAGCTCAATTCTCTAACTTTATAAAAGAAGGGAACTGAGGACTAGAGGAACTTGGTGACTTGGGCAAAAGCAGAAAATTATTTTTTAAAAGCGGGGCTTATTCCAATGGCCCTGACAGTGCAGTTTTTAAAAACATCGTTAAAATATGGCATCAGAATCAGATCACACGGATAGAAACAATCAAGGACCACAACCAAAATACCCTCCAAAGTGAGATACCCCACTGTGACCCCTTCAAAACAAATATTAGGACTATTTTTGTCATCAACCAAACTTCAATACATCTGCCATTCCACCCTTTACTAGTAGTCAGCTACAAGGTGCTAGATAAACAAATGTAGTGACACCATCCCAGGCTCTTCCTAGCTTAGGCTGACATATGCTCATGTACAGTTCACACTACTGCAGTAACTGCAAAACACTTGGGTGACTTTTTACAAGTCTTGACCTTTTTCGTGTTTCCATTAACACAAGTATCAGAGCACTTACTATTTGCATCCTTCCTGCGGCAATCAATTATGACATTTTTCTTGCTAAACTTTTGGCATCTCAAACTGATAGTTTATTTTGCACATGTTTATTTCACGTTACTTGAACTAGAATGTGAGTCCTTTGAAAGCCGGCACTCTTCAAGGCTTATCACTTATTTTCTACTCTCTCTTCTATAGAATATGCTGTTGTTTCTCTGATTATTAATCAGCAAACAAGTTTCTTCAAAGCTATTTCAATTAGGATATTATTAAGGAATGGATGTATAACTCTACTTCTTTAAGATTAGTTATATAGAACACAAAATACTACACTTATTCAAATATGATGGAGAAAGAAAGGTCTAGCTGACTTTTCACTGATGGGAGTTCTTAATCTGGGATTCGGAGAGAAAATTTAGTGATCTGTGAATCTAGATAAGAAACTTCTCACACACCTCTATGTGAAATTTAGCAATTCCTTCAATCAAGATTATAGGCAACAAACCACAGCAGTACTGAAAATATCTATAAATTTGTCATTAATAGAAATCAAAGGTATTTTCATATTACATTACAATTACCACAAACTCATTTAAAATCACAGTACTTAGCACAATTGTTGCTAAATTATTGTCTAAGGTGAGAAGCATATGTATTACTTTATCAAAAATTTATATTTTTAATATTTACTTATTTTTCAGTATTATTGGTCTCCTTTTTAATCTTATGTATTTTATTTCATAAAATCATAGATCATTACTGGAAGCATGACACACAAAAAAATGGTTGAGGATGCTTGCACTGTAACATACAGAGTAGGTGAGGTGGTTACAATTCCAAAGGACCATCGTGATAACTGTCATATCAGTTCTAATAAAATGAAAGACAAGTTTTGAAATATCTCTGTTTATGATTAGAAAAAAAGAACAAAGAAAGATATTTTAAGCTGATCATTTTCACTTGAACACAAAGTATGTCCACGGAAAAATTTTTTTTCAAATACCTATTAACTTGTTATAATTAAAATAATTGCAGGATTATAAATGGTCAGATACTTAGGACCCTTGCATGGTAACTATTTTTTGTTGTTGTTTTGTTCTTTATTTTTAAGACTTTATAAAAGGATCAAAACCCATTACACACAGAATCCTTATTTATGAAAGTACGTGCAAGTGACTTTCCTTCTAGCTTCCAAATATTTGTTTAAACTACTAGAATTACGGCTTAGACCTGTCCCGATCAGCTATACTGAAAGCTAAAACGACTTAAAAAGGAATTCAAAGGAAAACACATACCTCTCCTATTGAAAGGAAGCTGTAAAAAAAAAAGCTCTAATTAATTTATATTATTTCCTATCCTAAGTCAGAAACTAGCCAATACAGAGTATTTCCTAGAGATATTTTTAGCAGTTCAATATTATGTACAGAACATTTTCCTTGAATTATATTTAGCCAATGCAGTTTTTTATTTAAATTATAACTTTCCATTTGTATTTTAATAATCATTTCCCCCAAAGACATATTTACCTTCAGCCAGTGCTGGTGATTCTGTTCTTGTCCTTCTATCTGTTCATAGAAAGAAAAAAGGAAGAAAGTCTAAAACATTATTATAATTTAAAACAAGTTTTAATTTATTAAAACTAACTTTAACAATAAAGTTGATCAATGCCACCACATATCACATGCATAAGGCCCCCCCGCCCCCCACACACACACTTCTTCCCCCTCCCCTCCACCTAACTCAACTATTTACAGAGGACTTACTAAAAGTAAGGCATTATGTTAAGCCCTAGGAAACACCAGTAGGTGATACAATACCCTAGCTGTCACCCTCAAGATATTAAGAGACTAATTAGGTGTACCAAGAAAGTACACAGTTCCCACCATAGCTTATGAAGTGGGAGGTAACAAGAGAGAAAAAAATCAGTAACTCTTCTTTATTCAGATAACAAGGGAAAAAAATTAGTAATTCCTCTTTATTCTCATAAAATTATCAAAAGAGGTATATTTTTATATTCTTATCACAGTTTAAATTCATCCAGTTTCAGTGTAAAAATCAGTTTTACTACAGGTACTGAGATCCTTATATCCACAGCAATAACATATTATATAATAAGCCAGAGGCACATTTGGCAAAACTCAAGTGAACCACAAAGTTCTCTCTTGGACTGGTTTTACTGTTTGAAAGCCTTAAACAATTTTAGGTAAAATGAATTTTCAAAATGAGCTTACTCTAACTTTGGCAACGAGGAACAACTACAGCCACTACAACGAATCAGCTCAGTTCATGTACAGCGAGGAGAAATATCCGACTAAAGCAAATAGTCACCTTTATGTGAAAATTCCTTTCCCTTGTTGTTTATTCTGTATAACCCAAGAGTCCTGGATTTAACAAATACAGAATTTCTATGTATAAAAGACTGGTAACATCTTGAGGGAATTGGGTACTGTCTTCCAAGTGGTATGTGATCTTATGCACAGCCTTTCCAAGGCTGAAATATGATGCTGTGTCTCTGTAATATTAAAAAAAAAAACCAAAAAACCCACAACACATGAGTCCAGGAACCAAAAGATGAAAAACAGATTGGCAACCTTAGGCTCCAGTGGATTAAAAATTCTGATTCTGGGGGAGAAGAGGAGGGGCTTCTTCCAGGAGACACAGGAAGAATTCTGAAGCAACAATCAAGTGGGAAGGGATGAAGGAGACAGGGGGTCCTATAAACTAACCCTAACAACCATGAGGACTGATGGCTGCTGCTACACAACAGGGACAAAGGAGAGCATATTGAGAGCCTAGGGGATGTGACTGGGGCCACTCTGCCCAGTGATAACTGTAAATGCACAGCTGCAGCCAGTCTACCCCAGCAAGGATAAAGTAATGACCCCTTGGAAAAGAAGGTCTGGGTCATTCCACCACGAAAATGCCTCAACCTGTTTAAGTGCTGGTTGAAGGTGAGGAAAATCTAGACTGAGCAGTGGACTGAAATAATGAAAATTATTCCATTAACCCTACTGTTATAAGTCTAATGTAGAGACTGTGGCCAGCCACCACCCTGAAAACTCTGTAGTCGGCTGGGCTAAACGGCAGGGGACAAGGAAGGGGACAAGAGGGTAGGCTATATGGGACACCCCTTGTGCTCTGCCTCACATTGTCACTCCAACTGAGGCATCTCCCCTTAGCTGCTAGCTGCAATGGTAGGGTTCACTCCCTGCTAAAAGGCTTTGCAATAAGAGATGCCCAAGGAACTCTTCAGCCATCCTTAGTCCTAACAAACCTGGAAGCGGGAAGGCATTACACCAACACCCTATGGGCAAACCCTGACCAATGGAGGGACATGATCTGGTAGGTAAACACCCTTTCCTTCCCACTAAGAAGCATATTCTTCATGTCTTCTCAGAAGACTTCCTCAGGATCAAGCCCAAAGAAGTGACCAGGTCAATAATACACTCTTAGGCTGACTTTCCTTCTTTTCTGTTTCACTTGCCCCAGTTCTCCAATTTCTGTTTCCTGCTAACATTTCCCAAATAAATTACTTGCCTAAAAAGTCCCCATATCAGGCTCTGCTTCTGGGGTGAAACCAGGTCAAGACACATGTCCTTCAAGATACTGAACCCCCTTCCTTTTTATCCGTCATCACTGGAGGCTCCTTTTTATCCGTCATCACTGGAGGCTCCTTTTTTTTTTCATTGAGGTATAGTCAGTTTACAATGTTGTGTCAATTTCTGGTGTACAGCACAATGCTTCAGTCAGACAAGAGGCTCCTTCTTAATCTCCTTTGAACTTCTCTTCTCTCAAACCCCTGAATGTCGACATGTCCCAGGGCTCAGTCCCAGGTCCTCCGCTCTTTGTGGTCTCATTCCATCTCGTGATTTTATGTATCATCTGTATATCTCAAATTTATTCATCCAGTCTAGACATTTCTCTCCAACTCCATACTCTCATAGCATTGCCTACTCGCTATCTCCAGTAGGAAGTTTTAATAAATACCTCTAACTTAGCAGGTTCAAAACTAAACTCCTCATCTCACTCCCCAAACCTGACGCACCCACAGTCCCTCCCATCTCAGGTGATGGCACCTCTCTATCCTTACAGTTGCTCAAAAACCTTGGATCCCTCTACATCTACTCCTTCTCAACACATCCCACACTCAGCTCCAAACACTCAATAACTAAAATCTTCATGCCTACGATTCTGTCTCCTACTAACTCAAACTTGAAGGTGCAGCTGTATTAGCAGTACTAGATCTACTATTACTTCTGTAAAGAGCCTCTAGAACAAAGGTTGCAAAGTTAAATGCTGAGGCCGTATTAGAAGTGCTAATTAGGGTTTCATCTACAGAGTGCCATTGCTATTACCATGCCATGGTAAACATACAGGTGTTCCAGGGCTGGATATTTATGTAAAACAATTTTTTAGATGTTATCAACTAATTAAGTAAGTTTTGGAAACACTGAGCAGACACAAAGAAACAGTCTGAGGGTTATATCTGGTTGATGAACCATCAGTTTGCAACTTCTGCTCTAGAACTTTGTATTGTCTATAACTGATATATTATTAATTCTTAGTCTTTTACTTTCCTCTATCAGTTAGGAGATGAATGGGAGCTATTTGTTTGAAGCCTAACAACTCTGGCTTTCCTCAAAAGCTCCTCTTGGATCAATGCTACTGACAAATGGAATAAATAAACACATTTTTGCTTTTTCTGCCAAAGAAAAACTTCCTTCCCTAAAACCCAATGCAGCCACCCAGAAATAAAACAAGTGGCTTGGCTGGCCACTTGCAGAAACCACCAAAGAGAAGAGAAACCAGTGCCACTTGCATAAAACCATGGGGGAAAAATTTCTATTGATTCTAATTCTTAATAAATCAAGAAATAATAAAACACTTGTAACTGTTTTCACCCTTAGAACTCAAATGTCAGATCATAAGCAGTGAATATTAGATAATATGTAAATTAGATAATCCAAGCACATAAAAATCTACAAACTTAGAGGTTCTTCAAGTTAGGTAATAAAATTTCTTTGCCTTCAGCAAAACATAAAACGTAAAGAGTTATGACTCCAGAGCATTTTGTCAGCCATATATTTATAGCTTTGCAGTATTTCAAATGACGGTACATAAATCTAAGTGCATTAAATAAAGAAAACTTTATTTAATAAATGGTGAAGTTTGAATCCAATCTCTTGTAACTGACAGGTTTTACATTGTTGTACCTAATTCATGGCTGATATTTTGGAATGGGAACTATGAGGTATTTGTTTGTATGTGTGCTGTAGATGTACAGTACTATCAAAATTAATTTGTAAACAAGTTCATTGCATTCCACATACCTTCTTTTACTGAAAATGCACATCTCTGGCATCCTGAAATGTTTCCCTTATTCATTTAGTAGCTTTAATTTTACTTTTTTTTAAAGGTTTTTTCACATCAAGTTAATTTCTTTGCTGGCAACTGCATTTTGTTAAGCAAAAAAGAGTGATTTTTGCCCTAGAGCTGGTTGCTTCTGAATGGAGGAGAAAACAAGGGATAAAATTAATGGATGCAGAAAGGTGTACAAGGTTCGTGGAAGAGGAACCCTGAGGTATCTGAGAAAAACATAAAATTAACTAAGATTATTTGGTATGTTAAATTAAATGTAATGAGTCATAATTCTCGTAATTCTAAGTAAGTGTCTTCATCGATTACACTGTAAGTGTTTTTAAAAATTGGTGCTGAAATAATCATATGGATTATTGAGAAAATGGAAAAATGAGATACAATCTTCTCAACCTAGATTATAGTCCTCCTTCATTTGGATACATGATAAAATCTAAGTGAACTCAATTTGTTTAAGCTCCCCTAAACATACACAAGGCAATTTAAAAAGCCATCTTAGAAACAGAAAAGAGCACTTGAAATAAAAGGCCTATTGGCCATGTTCCCAGATCAGGGAACATTACAAAAGTGCACTACTATGTAATTCCAACAAATATCTAAGTAACTTTTGATAACTTGAAAAGGTTATCCTGTATCTATTTGAGAAAAAAGAAACATGCAAGTCTGAAAATTTTTTTGGAAGACAGAAGAACAGGTGAGGAAGACCCATTCTACTCATTAATACTTAAAATTTTGTGGAATTGGTAATAGATATAGAGAGAGGGGAAGAAAATAGAAGGCAGAATAGGTCCAATTGTATACAAATGTAAAAAAAAATTATCAAAGTCTATGTACACAGAGCCATAGCATCTCGAACACGAACTTCATCATTTAAAAAGTGTGCATGTACATGTGTTTGTACACGTACACATACAACATAGTGCCTTCTTTCACACTGTTTTTACTGAACTACTAATGAGGTTGACTATTTTTTCTCCACTTTTGTAAAACTAACCTTTTCTCAGATTTTTATATTAAAGGCCTTACTTATTTTTGAAAGTATCACTGCCATGTTCAAATTTCCTAGATCAGACACTCAATATAAATTATATGATACAGTCAGATACAGTCTTTAAAATTCCATCTAGTAGACTGCCATTTCGTAAGTACTTACGGTGTTCAAGACACAGTGCTAAACACTTTGCATGATTAATTTCATTGAAAACTAACAATCTAATGAGATTAAAATTATTAGTGTGTTTTCCTTGATGAGATTTTTAAAGGGTTAAGAAGCTTGCCAAGAGTCACTGAGGGTGAAGGGGAAGAGAGAGGAGGAGAAGGAAAGGGGTGGGAAGGGAAAGAGAAAGAATTATTTTCCAGGAAATTGTTCAAGCAATAAGAGTTACAATAATTCCTTTCTGTAAAGGTAACTTTCTGAAAAATAATTACTACTGCGCCACTAATTTCCTCTGTAAAATTAAAAATGATTCCTTAAAAAGAACCCACGAAAATATAACTGGAAAACCTGAGGCAAGGGCTTGATAAAGATGATCACCAGGCCTGGGGAACATTATGCAGAACCTTCTTACTTCTGGATCTCCTGGCTACTATCAACGCCTTGCCTTGATTACTGGACTTTCTACAATGGGATTTCTCTAATACCTAAACTCAGGTACGTTTTGGAACATATAGCAATAAGACACTGTGAGATGCATTTGGACAACATGTGCTGCAATCATGCCAACCTAAAGATTTCATAGGCTTAAGATAAATCCTGTAAAACAAATCCATACCCTATTTTGCAGTTCCATAAATTCAAATTTGGTAAAAGAAATGCTTGTTTAAAAGAAAAGATGTGAGTTTTTAGTGTTGTTCATTTAACCTACTCCATATGTTTAAAACCCCTTATAAAATTTACACAATTTAATTTTAAAGGAATGGTAAAAAAGAAGAGAGGTATTAACAGGAAAAATAAAACTTTGGAATTCTATTTTTAAAAGGATCAAACAAATACCTACTTAATAATACATCTTCCTACATATGCTCCAAAACTATCATAGGTCATTGTATTAGCACTGAAATGAGTACCCTCTCCAGCTTCTGGCCCTGCTTCATCACCTCTACCCCTCCCACGACCACCATTCTCTTCACTCCTAGTCCCGCTCTGAATTAAAAAGTTTAAAAAACAAACCATGACCAAATTTGACTCATCTCAGAAACGCAAAGTTGGGTCAGAAAACCTAGAAACTGTTTTTCACCACATTAACAGAGAAAGGATTAGTATCTAGTATATAAAGAACTGCTAACCTCCATGAGAGCAAGACAAAGAAAGCAATGGAAAAATGTACCAGTCAAGAAGTACTTCAATAAAAAGAAACACAAAAGGCAAATCCCCAGCATTGATACTTATCAGCTAAAACCATATGAAATGTCATTTTATACCCATCAGATTAGCAAAAATTAAGAAGTCTAACAACATTAAATGTTGGCAGAAATGTGTATCAATCGGGTACTCTTAAACACCGAATATGTAGGATTATAAATTGTTACAATCACTTTAGAATACATTTGGCATTATCTTCTTAAAGTGAACACTACACATCCTACAACCTAACAATTCCACTCTCAGGTATACACCTAGAGAAAACTTGTATATGGATTCCAGGAGAAATGCACAAGCATGCTCAAAGCAGCATTATTTGTTACAGAGGAAAAAAAACAAAACAAAACAAAACACTGGAAACAACCTAAATGTTCACTGATAGGAGAATGAATGAACTGTAGTTTTCTCACACAATGAAAACTTACAGAGCAGTGCAAATGAGCTACAGCCACCTAGAAGAATAAGGATGAATTTTGGAAACAATGAATTCATTAAAAGTCTCAGAAGACTATTGTAATGGTTTTTACAGAGTTCAAAAAACAGCAAAACCAAAAGATATATTATTTAGAGATAGAGACATATGCGATTTTTTTCTAAGCTATTAAAAGTAATAACCCAAAATTCAGGAGAGTATTTTCCTCTAGCAGAAGGCAGGGAGATTGTATAGGCAAGCAATAAAGTAGCTTCCTAGATCTTAATTAGTGGTGAGTTCATGGACTTTCACTTTATGCTTATTAATAATTAATAGCACATATATTTCATACACTTTATATGTGTCAAATACTAAAATAATTTTAATGCAAATGAGTAAGCATTCAAAGGCTAGCAGGAGAGGTTAGCTCATACTCTGGTGCTAGAGCAGGGAAAGTACATTCGAATGTAAACAAAGGCTTACGTGTGGCTTTTCTCCCCCATCCCTTTCTTTTTCTACAAACCTTCCCCCCTCAACCCCAAACAATTCTGTAAGTGATCAACAGGAAGTGTTGAAGCTCCTTAAAGAATGGTTCAGGTAAAATGACTCAGCAAATTCTTAACCTGCGTGTCATACTTATGGTGACAGGAAACAAGCAGGTTTTTTCCTGTCACTGTTAAAGAAATTGATAAATCTACAGAAAAGCACAAAGGTGAATGGTACAATTTAGTACCCTGACTGTTAGGAATCTGCTCCACTTTCAAAATGATGAGTAAACACAGAAGCTTTGGAGATAAGCCTTGCCTTTTCGTAAGGTGTTTATAGTAAAAAATCTCTTTTCTCCATCATAATAATCTGAACCAGTTGTTCAATTCAGCAAAATTCTTGACTGAGATGTTATTTATACGTCCACATTCATTAGCGAGTCCTTTTATGAAGGCCAAGGCATATTCTTTGAATGCAGGCCACTTCTAGAGTACTGAACAGGATTTCCTGCATAGCCTACTGAGATTTCTTCAAACTCTGTGGTGAACAGTTGTTTCATTTTTAAATTTTCCATCCATCATGGTCCAAAGGAAAAAAAACCCAGATTACTAATGCATGGGGGGGGGGAGAAAACATAATACTATAATAATAACGTTTTTTAAAGACTTGCAAAATACAAATCCCAATTCTTTGCAGACTGGCAACAGTTTATGAACTAGTGCTGGTTTACAAAGTGTGCCATAGAAAGCATGAACTCTGGAGCCAGGCTGTCAGGTTCAGCACTGGACAAGTTCATTTCTTTATGCCTTTGTCCATTCACGCGTAATACCTACTTCCCTGGGTTATTGTGAGGACTAAGTGAATATACCCTTAGCACTTAAAACAAATGTAAGCTGATGTTGTTATTGTATAAACCCTATCTATAAATACTATTTTTTCCTAAAATGTCTAGTTTTCTCTCTAAAATGTAATGATAAATGAAGATACAGAAAATATAGAATGCTTTATATTTATAATTTTCTCCAATATTTTACATCATTATTACTGACCAATCACAATACTTCTCTCAAAGCCTGTCAGTGATTGGTCATTAAACACCTGCTATTCAGGTCAGGCACAGCCTACAAAGCATATACTTGGGTTTCCTCCTTGTCTCCCAGTGACAAACCCATGTGACATTTAATAAAAATGGATAACCAAACAAGAGAACTTGCCAAAGAAGATAAAAGCACAGTAAAGAAACAAAAGTGATAATGCTAGAAGTCAAATTCTAATGGAACATAAATGGAGTTATAAAAGTAATAGCTGACTGCAAGAATGTTGACACTACTGCCATTAGGGAGACTAAATACGCAGTTAGGAATTTTGTAGAGGCAAACTTATCCACATAAGTGAGGAAAATGGCTATGATGAAAAAGATGAAGATGTCCCAGAGGAAGTGACACCAGCAAAAGAATTTCATATTAAAGGAACTCGTGGATATATTGCAAGACATTGCGAAGGCAAGAGATAAAATGATGAAAGCTGATCCAGACTTAGAAGTATGACAATGTGGCCAAGGCATAAAAACAATACTCCACATTGTAAGCTATACAACAAGGAGGGGAAAACGCATGTGATTTCTCACTTTTAATTAGAGAACATATTATAGATCTAACATTAACAAAAGGAAAATGGTCTCTTTTGGAAGTAAAGAACACAAAGTCCACCCACTCGTGTCCCTTTCTACAACTGCGGCACTTCACAGAGTACCTCTGAAAATTACACTTCACAGCAACAGAAACACAGACAAGTCAACTCATAGTTGGAAAATTCAAAGTCCCAAAGCTAAGTCTACATCTTAATTTGCCCCAGCCATTTTTTCTACTGCTGGAAATACACAACATATGCAAGTGTTCAGCAGCAATACCTCAAAAGTGCCAAATATTGAAATAATGCCCTCCAAAAGTATATATTTAAGTGTAACATGTTCTCAAACTTCTGGGTCTGAACTGCAGTATCACAAATTTCAAAATACAGATGGCTATATTTTGAGTCATCTATGCATTAAAGAAAAAAAAAAAAACCAACCTTATTCCAAACACTAGAATGAAAAAAACAACCTATTCAAAAAGAAAACTAGGAACCACTAATAAAATCAAATGTACACATCCCACTCTTAAAATATCTTAACCCTTAATGAAACATTAAAAATTAAGAGAAGTAATCTGCAAAATTTAGTAATTTGCGTGTTGCTTAAAACAACACAAGCCAGGGCACCATTTAGTCTGGGCCACTGCAGCATGACACCAACCAGGCCAGCACTACAGACCTGACCTGTGAGCTTCAGAGAGAAGCTCTGTGCCTGGGTTGTCACATATTGCTCTAGTTCCAGAGAGTTCTATAACCAAAACAAATATTTAATTATCTTCCTGGCAAAAATATGAATCCATGTGTAATGTAATTTGACAGAAAGAACACATTAACTTTTAAACTTTGAATAAGAATCTTAAGTCTCCCAAAGCTTCAATTTCTTCTTCTCTAAAAAGGAACGTAATACCTACCTATTTATAAATTGAGAGATTCAAAAATAAAGAATGAGGGGCACTTAATTCCTTTGTCAAGCTCTTTTCCCAAGTTTTAACCTGTCACATTAGGCCAACAGCACACCCTCTGCATAGGTGCTGTTACTACCATTCTTGTAGTTCTAAAGGCCCAAACAGTTTAAGCAGCACCAGAGGGTTACAGTTGCTATTTGTCAATTCAAAAGCATTACTTAAACTTTTATTGTGTCTTCAGCAGTACTTGAGATGCAAAGAAATAAGCTGATCTTCATCCTGAAAGAGGTTACTGACTTTTTGTAGAAATGATACTTGCATATGTAAAAAGCAGCAAGTCCTTAACCATTCCGTCCATACTAATCACTGTTACAGACTACAATTCTAATAGAAATTTAGAAAAAAATTTACAGAGAGGGTGTATTCCAAGATACTTAAGTGTCTTTTCATAGGCCCCATGACACATCATATCAGTCAGCAAAATGTCTGGCCATTTCTCAGGACTGAAAGCCTGTTCATTGTTTTTATAACCCCTGCACCAAGCACACGTCTGACACACTACAGTCTCCAATGTGTATATGCTGAATGAGTGGATGAGTGAATTAACAAACAATATGATAAATGATTTAAGGATACTGGAATAAATGCGACTTGTTTAGAGTTATGGCCCAATATGATTGGCCATTCTGCAAAAAAGATTTATTTGAGAAAATGAGAGACATGAAGAGATCAATAAAAAAGTGAGTGATAAAATTTAGAAAAATGTGTAATTTCCCCTATTAAAGATTAATAAAAAGACTTTAAATAAAATACTCAAAGGTGTACACCATAGGTTTTATACACAATGATTTTACAGATAATGGTTTTCCAGGCTAACAAAATAATTCAATTGCAACAAGCATAGATAACCACTTTGGAGAGATACTGTAAGTCTGATATGCAATATTCCTGCACAATTATCTGTTTGAGTAGCCATCAAATAGATTTCTTAAAACTATTAAAACGTTTTGTCACATAATCTTTAGGGGAAAAAAAATGTGCTAAACTGTTTCCTAATGGCAATTCAACAAAGCTTAGTAGAGGACTTACACCACCAGATGTCACATGCAAGGCAGAGCATAAAATGCTGAATAACATAAGACCTGCCCTCCAGAAGCTCATAGTCTATGAGATGACATGTAAACAAATTACTACAATACTGTGTAATTAAGCACAATGCCACACTAGAGTTTTGTGGATGAACTGCTATGGGAAAACAGATGAAAGAATAATTGAATTATGCCTAGAGGACAGTGTCAGAGAAAGCTAAAGAAGTGATGACGTTTGAATTTGCCTTGTATGTTTAAAAACACCACCACCACTAACAACTTCCAAAGACATTTTCATATGCTTTAAATTAAATAAAACTTTTTTTTTAAGATTTATATGAGTGTATCCATTAACCTGGAAAAGGAGAATATTCTCTCCTCCTAAAAGAGGCATTTCAAATGCTATCCATCTGACTGCTAATAAGGGGCACATAACAGATTAACACTGAAGTCCTCAAAAAAAAAAAAAGCTTTGTTAAACTGAGACTAAGGCAACATCAAGAACTCATACAACAATGGATGAGATTTTTCAGTCCCAGTAAATACAAAAATCATGCCAATTTTTTCAACAAAGACTATCCCATTTGCTATGCATGTCTGATCCTTAATCTGTTTGTCCTCCTTTCATTTCTACCTAGTGGAGAATTTAGATAATTCCAGATATTGACTAGTCAAGCCTGAAACCACAAACCAGCTAAGGAGAAAACACTTTCAAAAGAGGACATGTACTTACTGTGGTAATCATTTCACAATATACCATCATGCTGTATGCCTTAAACTTTTGCAGTGATGTGCGTCAATTCTCAATAAAACTGGAATAAACAAAGAATAGGAAAAAAAAAAAAAGACATGTACTATTCTAAAAATTAATCTTTAATGACCATAGAGTATGTGTACGTATGTGTGTATGTTAAAGCCTCATCTTTAGAACAAAGTCCAAACATGCTACACATCCTGGTATGAAATGGATTTTTTCAGTGTCTATCTTCTTCCTCTTTTAAAAAATGACCTTACATGTTGTGCAGGCTTTTTTCTTAAGAATGAAAGTAGCCACATGACATTTAGCAGATTCAATCAATAATTCAAAACATCAATATGCACAACTACAAAAGCATCACATCATATAGGTTAATTTAATTTCTCAAAAAAGCTGGTAATTCTTTAGTGGAATTTTATTTTTCTTAGCTTTAAGAGGTTCTGCAGAGATATATAAGTGGAAAATAGTCAGTTTTCCAGATTTTGGCATACACATGTATATTGCCTCGTGCTGCCTTTTATGTGGTCAAAAGGGACTGTCATTTCCTGAAATTACTGTCAACGTGTACACATACTATTTTGTCCTACATGCTCAAAATAGCGAATCCGAGTGTTAGTCTCAAACATCAGCATGAGCACTCAGAAAGGAAATCAATGAATCAAAACTTCTTGAGGGAGGGAAACAGCTCAGTGGTAGAGCACATGCTTAGCAAGCATGAGGTCCTGGGTTTAATCCCCAGTACCTCATTAAAATAATTAATTAATGAATGAAAACTTCCCCATTCTCTATTGTGCTATCTTTATTTCACAGACTTAAACATCTTAGTTTAAATGATTTAACAGATTAACATACACAAACCAAATGAATGTATCATTGCAATACTTCAACTGCTGTTATGAATACTTTCGTATAAGTAATTTTTACCTATATATTTCAGACTGGAAAAAATAAAAAAAATAAACAAGATTGGATTTTAAAATAAATCATGTAATTTTAAAGTAATTCTAAAATTTTAAATGTGCCTTTACAATGGAGATATCTGGCAGGTGCCACCTTAAATAAGGGATCAAATTTAGTATCATCAAGAAATGTGACAGACATAGGCCTCCTGATGTGATACAATGGGACATCTTCAATATTACCCTATGTAAAATACTTGTCAAATATGTTTAGCCTCTATCTATTATAAGGAGACATAAAACAGACAAATCCAGATTGTGGAACAACTTCTAAGACAACCTGCCTGGGTGGGAAGGAGTAGGTATGAGGTTACCAAAAAAAGCAGGAGTTCCATTTTGGCCACATTAAATATGTCATGTCAAGGGCCTCCGAATGAAGACGTGGAGGATCAATGCAGCACAAGTGTGGGGGTCACGGAAGGTCAGCCCACAAATACTATATAGCTCCATCCCCACGACTTCCCATCTTGAGAGAATGATCCAAAGACCAGGGATACTTGAGAAATCATTCACAATGGCAGCAACCAGAGACAAGTGCAAGTGTTCTAACCAGATGATTACTACAGCATAACCTGGACTATCCTTTCCTGATGCTCACCCTCCTCTGGTTACTGCTCGTTTTTGTGAGTCTGGATTCCTAGTCTCTCCACCAATTCTGTGAAGTACTTTCCAAGCCTCCCAATAAATTCCTTTTCCATCCAAATTACCCTGTTAGTTTCTGCAGGTTGCAACTAAAGATGCTTGAATGAATTATAAAGAATATTCTGGACTCAAATAGAAAGTTTACTATAATTTCCTCCCTAATTTAAAGCCATTCCTACAAATAAGCAAGACTGAACTATGTTACAAATGAAACTCAGAGGCACAGAATATAAAAAATAAAGATACTGTTAAATTAAAGGTGATATAAATCAACTTTTTGAGACATTTAAGATGTGCTGCTATCACTAAAAACAACACTTTAAGTTCCAAAGTATAAAATTTGAACATTAAAAAAGTATAAGAGAACATCGAGAAAGAAAAGATAAAATACCAAGATCATTTTAAATTATATCAGTCAAATAAAGAACTAAAAGAGCCTTCCAGAAAACAATGAAGCATATTTTAGAAAAATAAGAACATTAAAATGATACTGGTTTTTACAAAGTGTTCTTCCTGCAGTAAGATGACTTCTTTTTATTTTATACAAACCAAACTGCTCCAAGAACAGTAATGAAAAGATTCTCCACCTGTGCCTACCTTCTCTTTAGACCCCTAATTCATATGCTTCCTCACTAAAAAACCAACACATAAGTAAAACTACTTTTCATTCTTTCTGAAAACCTTTCACATTTCAAATCAAAAGTGAATTTTTAGTTATACTAAAGTTATACTACCTACATCCTTGATAGTATTCTGTAGTCATATAAATCCCCTAATCCATTTGGTATTTTAAAGAAATACATTTAGAGGAAGTAAAACACATGTTAATGGGAGTAATACAATTTTAT
Source organism: Camelus ferus (assembly GCF_009834535.1). Classification (NCBI taxonomy): domain Eukaryota; kingdom Metazoa; phylum Chordata; class Mammalia; order Artiodactyla; family Camelidae; genus Camelus; species Camelus ferus. The sequence goes on along the minus strand of NC_045720.1, from coordinate 9,207,332 downwards.
TTAAACTATAGGAAACATCTGCTTTAAGGAAGAGGGCTACTAATATTTATGAATATCTATAGACCATAATGTCTTTGCAAAAACACTAGAAAGCAGAGGATGTTAGCTTTTTTATAAAAACTAAATGAGAAAAATTAACCTCAAATATTGGTTTACTCACTTCATGTCAGTGCTAGTAAGGAGTTGATCTGACTCAAGCACAGATCTACCAGGTCCCAAAGTTGAAATCATTTTATTCACAACAAAATGCTTCAATGAGCACATTCTTTTTGTAAAGATTTGTTTTCATTCATGTTTTTCTTATTAGAAAAACAACTGTAACCATTACCCTGAACAAGCAGAACCTGTGGGACATAACCATAAAGCAATTTTCTGTTCATCGCTGTCCTTTAAAGTCATTCTTCAGCGATAGTTAATGTCCCTGAACTTTTATTTAGACAAACTTATGACTTTAGTCATTTTCAAGTTATAAAAACTATCTGAGTTTAGAAATTGATAGATCCACTTTAGTACAATAGTCAAAATTTTCCATTCAAGGTTACAGCTTCTCCCCCTGTCCCAGCTCTGCCCAAGGCAGGCTAGCGCGCCAGGCAGTATTAGAGGACTGTGCTTTGCCCCTCTCCCTTCCACCTTAGTATCCCTGGTGGGACAACTGTCACTGTAAGGCTCTCCTGGCTCAAAAGAGTGTAAAGCTGATGCCAGGAACTGCTTTCAAGGTCCTGAGAAGCTCTCACCCACCCCAGCCCTTTGAGATCTCTCACTGCAATTCCCTTGATGGCAGAACAATACACCTCCTCCGAGAATACACCCATTTATTTCTCCCTCCTCCATCCCACACCTCTGCTCCTGTGGGATTTCTACAGCTAGTGGCCTCATCAGGTCCATGGGAATCATGCACCCTTGCCCAAAGAACACAGGGAAAATGGGCAGTCACCCACACTGGGACCTCAATTTGCTGTGCTGCCAGAGCAGAGAGGCTCTCTTTCACCCAGGCCTGAATGAGACAGACATCAACCCAGTGTCCCCAGAACCGAACCAGTTACACAGTAAGCTCTTCAAGCCATTACCTGTACTTGGGGTGGGGTGGGGGGTTAGGAGAAACTAGCACACCAACAACTTGGTTCAAAAACTCTTCTAATTTCCAACTCAGTTCAAAAACTATTCTAATTTCCAACTTCCAGAATCTTTTCATACCAACAGATGGGGTAGGTATTAAAAGTCACAAGATCCATTTTCTGGCGCTTCCTTTTGCAAGACCTGCATGGCGCTCTTACAACTCACTTTAGAAATGTGCATCTGTTGACTCAGGGCCAAACTCAGAATAAAAGAGTTTCATTTTAACATCTTTTTACATAATATAGTTAACATTTTTTCTAAAATTTCCACCAAAAGCAGGAAGACAAATCCATAATCCCACCACACAGAGTTAGCCACTGCTAACCGCTTTTCATTCCGTACAGTCCGTTTGTCATCTGCAAATCTCTTATTTCAAGTTTTAACTTTTTAAAATCATGTACAAAACTATTTATTTATATTATTCCATTGAGCAATCCAGTTTCTCACACAACTTAAGCATGCCTTTTTCAAACACCAAATTTCCAATGTGCAGGTGGCTTTCTGAAATGTGTCTCTCTATGTCACTCCTCAAACTCAAAACCTATAATGGCTCCCCACTGCCAGACATTAAACTTCAATCTTTTTAAATTAAGCATAACCTGTATGGTGACCTACACTTGTTATATATCTAATCGTGACTTTAAACCACGTAGTCATCATATAAAATCATACTACAAGAAAAATGTGAAAGTCAGAGAAGTTTCTGATCATGGAATTTGACCTACACCTAGATGAGAAGTTTGGTCACAGTTCCACGATGGCTACTCAGGACCCAGCTTCATCAAGGCTACGAGGTGGAATTCACAAAGTACAAAGGATGCTATTCTTTTATTAACATGGTAAAACCAAGCTTGCAGGACTGGGGATAGGTCCTTATATGCCTGCAAATAAAACTATCACTACATATATGTATATACATTTATTGGCACCACACTCACTGTCACAACTGCCAAAAAGTTTATCTAGTACTCAAAAGAAAACTTACGCAAACTTTGAATGTTTAAAACTGGTTTGGGGATTAATTCTGTTAAAGTTTCACACGTAATTTGCCATCCAATCACAGAGCACACATTTAAAAATTTGTTTTAAAGTCAACTTTCAGCAGAAAAAGCGAGAAATAAATTCTATTTCACATGCTACCAAGAAAACAGCACTCATAGTTCTTAGCCCAAAGAGTCTTCATTCTTCTCAGAAGTTTGTCAGTTAAAAACTCACAAAGTTACAAAAGTGCCTGAAGAAAGAAAAATAATCAGTTCCCTCTTAAAGTTGACAATAGATGCATTCACTCCAAAAGTACACAAGAACAATGAGCGTGGGCAAATACTGATGTGTCTTTATGTGTAACTGTGGAGAGTGTGTGCGCACTCATACAACAAGCATACATGTGCAGAGACATCTGGAAACATGTTCACCAAAACAGTGACTACTCAGGTGCTGATTTGTGCTTTCTTCTTGAAGTTTTTCATATTGTTTCAATTTTTATAAATATGAGCATATATTTTTACAAGAAAAGAAGAATGCTGTTTGCATTATTACAATATGGTATGAAAAGCTACAGTAATCAAAATATGTGGAACTGGCAGAAGGACTGACACGTAGACCAATGAAAGATGAATGAGAGTGCAGAAATGAACTCATATCTACGCTTAATTGATTATCAACAAAACTACCAAGATGATTCAATGGGGAAAGGATAGTCTCTTCTACAAATGGTGCTGAGACAACTGGGTATCAACACACAAAAAGATGAACTTGGAAATTTACCTCAAACTATATACAAAAGTCAATTAAGAAACCAACACAGCATTGTAAACCAACTATACTTCAATTAAAAAAAGGCAATTAAAAATGGATTAAAGATCTAAATGTAAGAGCCAAAACTGTAAAACTTTTAAAAGAAAACACAGGAGTAAATCTCATGACCCTGGATTGGGCAAAAATTTCTTCAACACAGCACCAAAAACACAAACCTTAAAAGAGAAAAAAAAGATAAACTGGACTTCTTCAAAATTCAAAAAACTTGCAACTCAAAAGAGACCATTAAGAAAATAAAAAGACAAGAGAAAATATTTGTAAATCATGAATCTAATAAAGATCTTGGATCCAGACTATATAAAGAACTATATAACTCAGTAATAGACAACCCAATTAAAAATGGGCAAAAGAGGGGGAGGAGAGTATAGCTCAGTGGTAGAGCATGCACTTAGCATGCAGGAGGTCCTGGGTTCAATCCCCAGTACCTCCATTTAAAAAAAAAATGATAAAGTTAAATTTTTAAAAATAATTTTTTTAAATGAGCAAAAGATTTAATAGACATGTCACCAAAAAAGGTATAAAAATGGCTTGAAAAAATGTTCATGTCATTAGTTATTAAGTAAATGCAAATTCAAATCACACTGATATATCACTTCACACCCACTAAAATTGTTGTAATCCAAAAAGACAATGACAACTGTTGAGAGGATCTGGAGAAACTGAAATCGTCAGATGCTGGTAGTGGGATGTAAAATGGTAGTCTGGACAATATTTTAGCATTTTTTTCTTAATTAACATAAATTTACCATGATCCAGCAATTCCATTCCTAGGCATCTACCCAAAAGACATGAAAACATATGGCCACACTAATGTTCACAGCAGCATTATCCATAATAGCCAAAAAGCAGAAGCAATCCAAATGTCCATCAACTGGTGAACAGATAAACCAAATGCAGTATATCCATATAATGGAATATTACTCTGCAATGAAAAGGAACAAATTAGTGGTATACAGTTGACCCTTGAATAACATGGGTTTGAATTGTGCAAGTCCACTTATATGCAGATTTTTTTCAATAAATATGTAATACAGTAAGTACTACATAATCTGAGTTTGGCTGAACCTGAAAATGCAGAACTGCAGGTACAGAGGACAGACTGTAAAGTTATACACCAATTTTGGACTGCACGGAGGGTTGGCACCTCATAACCCCACACTGTTCAAAGGTCAACTGTACTCAACAACAAAAATGAACCTCAAAAACATTAAGTGAAGGAAGCCAGACACAAAAAAACGTAATTGTATGATTTCATTTATAAGAAACGTCCAGAAGAGGAAAAATCTATAGAGATTCCCCCCTTATCCAAGGGAGGTATGTTGCAAGCCTATAAATACATACCTATGATAAAGTTTAATTTATAAATTAGGCACAGTAAAAGATTAACAACAATAATTAATAATAAAATAAAACAACTATACTGTAATATGAGTTATGTGAATGTGTTCTCTTTCTCTCTTTCAAAATATCTTAGTGTACAAACTGAACATCTTTTCCATCTTAACTAAATACTTAACACTCACTGTGGCCGTAACTTGCAGTTCTGAGGTGTGACAGCAAAACTGGCAGATTTCCGTTTCCTTCTTCACAACACCATGGACAGATTTGTTCTTACCTTAGATCTTAGCAACCCCAGCATATGACTTTTTTTCTTTACTTATTAAATCAAGAACTTTCACCTTTTCACTTAACGGAAGTACTTAGTGGCTTCCCTTTGGCATGTATGAGCTGCTAGCATCACCACTCTCGCGCTCTGGAGCCACAGTTAAGCAAAGGAAGGGCTGCTTGAACAGAAGCACTGCGACAGTGTGACAGTGGATCTGATTACCCAGATGGCTACTAAGTGACTAAGGAGCAGGACATGCTGGACAAAGGGATGATTGACCTCCTGGGCAGGATGGAATGGGACTGGCACAAGATTTCATCATGCTACTCAGAACAGTACACAATTTAAAACTTATGAATTGTTTATTTCTGGAATTTTCCATTGAGTATTTTCAGACCCAGGTTGACCACAGATAACTGAAACCATGGATAAAGGGGAACTACTGTTAAGTGGTTGCCCGGGGCTGCAGAAGATGAAGTCTGACAGGGAACAGGAAACTTAGTGGGCTGATGGCCATGTTTTAAAACTGAACTACGGTCCAGTAAATTCAGTAAATTTCCTAAAATTTATTGAACTGCATATTTAAAATGGGTGAATTTTATGATATGCATACTTCAGTTAAACTGTTTTTAAAACAACAGCAGAAAAAAAGTTAGCACATGGTTATGTTTGTTGAAGGAATTATTGTTTTTTTTCTAGATACCAAAGTTAAAAATCAGTGCTATAACAAAACTGTATTAAAAGAAAATATACATTAAAATAGCGTATCAGAATAACACACATAACAACACTTATATCCATCATCAGGACTATAGGTGATTTTTACTTTCTACTTTTTTGTAGAGTACTTCAGAGTCATGGAAATAAATCTGTTTGACCAAATAAGCTATTAGCCCCATATATTTACTAAGACTTAAAAAAAAAAAAAGTCATCTGCTTCTTCCATATTAATTATATATCTGGCTATACAGGGTTATAATAGGAATAAAGCTATATAAAAACAAACATACATGTATATTGTGTACCTGTACATTCCTATACCAGAGACTACAAAAGAAAGCAGAATTATCCAAAGCCTGCTCCAGAACTCTCTGGATAGGAATTCACATCTAAACAGATCATATCTAAACAGAGAGGGATTAAAGGTAAACTCATGTACACTTTAACCCAAATGAATGGAATAAATGAAGATGACTTCTTTGTACTTTTGGAAACAATTTGGTAAATATCTTTATGAAATACCAGAACATATTAGATATTTAAATCTATACACTACTATGCAAGTAATGAATAGTTCCTAGCAGTCTCTTTTCCAGTATCCTCAATCAGCTTATGAAAAGGTTTCTTTCCGTTTCCATTTTACAGGATGAAGGAAAAGAGAGTGTATAAAGATTAGGTGCAGGGAATGAGGGAATTAGTTAAGAAGCCTCGAGGGTGGGGGGCATAGCTCAGTGGTAGAGTGCATGCTTAGCAAGCACAAGGTCCCAGGTTCAATCCCTAGTACCTTCATTAAAAAATAAATAAACTTAATTACCACCCCACCCACCCTGCCAAAAAAAGCCTTGATGTGCAATGTGACCTTGCTACAAGGGGCAAAAAGTGCCGGGAATAAATTGTCTTTGAGCACCTGTTTAACTCTACTTACGACCTGAAGGCAGTTTTCTATAATACAGTAAAACCAGTTTTAAAAAAACTGTTCTTTCATTTCTTACTTGTGAAGCCCAAATAAAATCCTAGAAGAGATCTCAGAGACCAGAGGCAGTGAAAGGACTTCACAAAAAGTTTTGCTTGTATAACTCCACTAGGAAGAATTTTTTAGTGCTTAAATATTTTAAAAAATTATTTAAATGCATAAGCCATCTATCTACCCAAACTAGGCAAACTGAGAATAGTCTAAAAAATTAAATTTTATTTTAATAAAACAAGACACACTATTTTTAAAAGTTGCTCATAAACAAAGAAAACTGAGTATCAGCTAAAGTAAAGTTCTTAAAAGACACACATTAAATATGCTAACAGACTACTAAGAAGGGGTCAGTGACACATACCAAAGACAGAACACTGGCCAGTTGTCACCATGACACATACTATAATGGAACTTAGGCACACCCATTTCAGAGGGTTGCCAACCCCAGGCTACATATTTTGACTATTGCTTCAACATACTGTTCTATAAATAAAAAGGAAAAGCTTTAGTTTAACTATATTCACATTTTAATATAGGAAGTCCCACTTTTCAAATACTATTTCCAAAATGCTTCAGCCCTTCATTTTCAGGTTTACCCACTAAACTTACTACTGGTGCCACCATAGCTATAACATTATTTTACATTTCCAAGTCTATAAATCCATGTACACTTTAACCCAAATGAATGGAATAAATGAAGCTGACTTATTACATTTAAAAACAACCTGGCAAATATATTTACTTTAATATCAGAACACATTAAATACTTAAGTCAAAAAAAGGTCAAATGTAAGAATTTTTAGCAAGTAAAGTAGTTCAAAAAAAAAAACTCTCAGAATGCTTGTTTACAGAAAAAAAAAAAGACTGGAAGGGAAGATTTAGAAAATGCAAAGTGATAAAAATGGAGCCTTATACCTTAAAAAAAAAAAGAATGAAAAACTGCAGGTTTAAACCTCCCTCCAACTAGCTACGCTAGCCTCTTACTCCCCTAAATCTATACTGTCTCAAGATCTCAAGAAAAAGAAGGCTCACTTAAAAACGCTATATTTAATTAACATTGTCCTCTTTGTTAGAATTTGCTAGAATTTTAAGTAGAGAACTGTAGTTTAACATAAACAAAAGCAAGGTAATCTCATTCCTTTTAACCCAAGGTAGTTTTCTCCTATTTCACTTTGATTTAATATTCCTGAAATTCTTAAAAGACCACGTATGGTTTTTTTCAAATCAAGAGACATCTAAACACGTTAGACATTACTTACTGAGTAAATGTTATTAGTTAGTAACTTACGTTGGAGGAAATTAACTTCAAAATTTCACCAAAATCATTGCAGAGGTTTGCCCTCAAAAACAGATCAAGGAGATGAACACCAATAATAATACATATTATATTCTTACTACATGCCAGTTACCTTTTTAAAATCAGATTTATTGAGGTATAATTTACGTATGCTGAGAAACAATTCTCTATTTTTAATGTGTTGCAAGCAGAGGTACCAACTGCCCTTTGCTCTGGACTATATTTTCAGGGACATCTGTGTAGCAAATAGCCTTCAAAGACAAAGACAGTATCTCCCTCTGGAGCAAAGGACAGGCATGCTTATTTGATCAGTATAATAAATATGATGTATCCCTCTAGAGCAAAGGACAGGTAGCTTACTGTTCATTATAAAAGTTATAGCTTCCGTAAACAGAGGGTTTCTCTCCAATAACATGGCCCACTATGTGTGCCTGAGGATCAGGAAACCTGTACAAATGTTGATACTCTGGCTACTGTTATTACTGAGAGTAATAAACTGACCTTCATCTTTTACACAGGAGCCTCAGGTCTCCTACCAGCATCCATGAAAATGTGCCAGAGTAACTTATTAGCTTTCAAGCAGGATAAGATCTCAGATCATCATGATTCTGGACAGTTTTGGCAACAAGAATGGGATGCTGACAGAGCCATGACTTTCTAGGAGAGAGAGGATAAAGGCCCCTAAAGACAGAGTTCTGGGAAATGAGAAGACACTCTGGGATTGGCAAGTGATCCTAGTGGTCAGTGGAGAGAAGGTGAGAATAAGGATCTCCACTGCCCTGTTAAGAAAAGAGTTGGATTAATATTTAGAAACTGAGCAGTGAGAAGTGGGATTGAAATCAGGCATTGAAATGGTGCCTTGGTTGTTATTCATTCTCCCCTGGGCTGGCAGAGGAAAGGATGCGTTATGACGATGGGCAAAAAGCCCTATGTCTCCAGGTGAAAGGCTGAGATTGCTGACCCAGAGTACCCAAAGCTAAAGTAGACTGTGTAAGTAATGATGACCTTGCTGCCAATACAGAGCTTCAGATGGACCAAAAGTATTAGAAGTTCCTTTGACTGAACTACAAGGGAATGACCAAAAGTGAATACAAAGCCTTGATTACTGGTACAGAGTTGCTCTCTCCCTCCGTGCCCCACCATCCTCCTCTACTTCTACCCCCAAACTCTTCTGCTTTACAGAAAAAAATGATAAAGGATAGGGCTGAGGTCTCCCTGGCCCCCAAGAGGGATGGAAGGCCATACATACCCCTCAGAGGCTGCCCAGGAAACATATGGGAGGGACTTAAAAGTTTTATGGCTCTCTTAGATATAAGCACCCAGGTTATCACCCTCCTACCTTGTCCCACAGAGGGAGGGACTTCCAGATTCAGCTAATAGGATTTGGGCAGGAAATAGGTAGGGAAGGGAAATGAAGTCACCTTGTGGCTGGGGCTCTTTGGGCCAACTCAGTGTCCTCTTGCTAATGCCTCTACATCCATCCCAATGGATAGTAGGAGTTGATGTGGTATATAGTTGTACTTCCCCATCCTGTGAGTGCCAGAGGGGACTCTCCCAATCAGGAAGGGCTGCATGTAGAAAAGTGCTAGTCCCCTGGGGCTCCACAACCCTAATAACCATTTTTAGGTCAAGTCTCTGTGACTCCTGATTTTAATCTGATTGGAGCCTCTGACAAAGGTGCCTCTGGAGGTGCCCCTGGGGGTTCTGGACCCTTTGCCTCCCTGACATAGCAATCAGGCACACTCCTTTTGTTAATAAGCAGCTATCAGCTTGCTACTGGGCTCCTGTGGAAACTGAATGTCTGACTCATGGAGGCCTCATGAGTTCCAGCCTGACAGTCCTACTTTAGGGTGGGTCAACTCAAATGCAATGACTAACAATATGGAGAATAACTGAAAATGCATATTTGAGAATATATCTGTATTGCCTTAGCCCCAGCAGCATCTCAACTTTACATGAAAAAGTGGTAGTGAGCCCTTTGTGGAAACTCATCCTCTACTCCACTACTCGACACAAAATCATGGGCTCAGTGGAGCCCACAACCAGTAAATCATCAAATCCTATAGATTTAGCATCATCCCTCCATTGTCAATACTCAAGTACTGATCACTTTCAGTTCTTTTCTAAACCTTAGTAATAACAGTCTTTTAACTTGCTTACCTGTATTCAATCTTACTTCACCTTTCAATCCATTCTCCAAAAGCTCTAAGAACAATCTTTTGAAAAGACAAATGAGTATTTCACTCTCTCCCCCTTTAAAACCCTGTAACAGTTTCCCCTAGCCTTTAATCCAAACTGACCTGAACTTGTTAACATGACTCAGGCAGCCAGCCTTACAGTTTACTTACTGTCGACCTCTTTCTCCCACCTCCTTTATAACTTGTATTATTGCCACACAGTACCAGTAACCATTTCTAAGACGTACAGGACCTCTCTTATCTCCTTTTAGCCCCTCCCTCTTCCTAGGCCCAGGCATTGTCCCTTTTGCTCAAGGGACTACTGGTCCACTCTTCAGATCTTAGTTTAGATGGCACTGCTACCTAGATGTTTATCCTGACTCATAAAATAAGATTAGCTACCTGCTGAACAGCTACCTGTCTGTTTTTCTCTATCTTTTCTTCTATTGTAAAACTAACATTTTATTCACTGCTTATAACCCTGCTTGTGTGCTCAGTAACTATTTGGATAATTAATGGCAATCATATACTAAATATTATGCCAAGTGTCAAAGAAATAGACAATCAAAGCCAAAATATTTTTAATGATCATTCGACTTAAAAATGCACTGCTTCAATACAATTATTATTCTTCCTTTCTTATTGCGTTGCATTTGAAATTAATACAAAACTTTCACAAGACTGTTGTGAGGCACTTAGCAGAGATAGTATTACCTCTATCTTATAGATAATCTGAGAATCTCCACACTATCAGACAAGAGCAAATCAGGGCTTAAATGCAATGTTCTTGCCCATACATACTAAAGAATGTCTCAAAAAAATCATAAGTCAACAAACTACAAAAGTCCACTTCAAGACCTAGTCAATCTCAGATTTCATTTAAATTAGTGCCTTCAATTCTCCATTGCCCTAAGAATAGAGAAATGGCATAAATAATCCCAAATAATAATATCTGGGAACAAGTCATAATATTTTTTCACAGTAAGTATTTTCTGAAATTGTTTGACCTTAGCATTCAATGTAATTTGGATTATCTGAGAACAAGCCAATTTATGACTGGAAGGATTTTAGGCAGAACGTATACAGACACAGCAAAAAGTGTCTATCAATCTAGATTTCACATATACCAGACATAATGCACCAACTACAATACATCAGATAGAGATTACCTGCATGGCAGATAATAACCCTACAGGATTGAAAGCTTCACAGTGTTGCACACAGCAGTACCACTAAATATTATCTTTTCAAAATAAATTAAATAGCAACAAAAATATATTTTTGCATTAGGTCTTTTATTTAAACAAAATCACCCAGTATCTGAAAACAGCCATTCTCACCCGTGGTACTATAATCAGGATGTGGAACAAGAAATGCACGTATTTAAAGAATCAAAATTCTAAGAATGATTTCCTTGTTTAAAAAGTTTTACAAATGTCACTCATTTGCATTCCAATATACTTGCATGAGTGGGAAAGGGGGGGAGCTACAGCTAGTAAGCAGGAAATTATAATCCTGTATATGCTCACAGCATAGAGACAAGTGAACATTACCCATCCTGTGGCAGCTGAAAAAGTTTCAAGATTAGCTGTTTTAAGTATGCCTTCTAAATATATAATATAAAATATAACACTTCAAATTAGTACTCTGAAATAGAATATTAGTAAAGACTATAAGTCACAGGGGCCTGGGCTTAAATGCCAGCCTTCCTCATCCTACTTGGGCAGGCACTTGAACAAGTTACCTACACTCCTTGAGCCTTACTTTCCTAATGTTAATTAAGACTTAACTAGGAATTAACCTACACCTTGCAGGGTTGTCAAAAAACTTAATGTTTATACAGAACTTGGCATAGAGGGGTTCACTTTTTCAGCATAATAATTAAGAGCCAAGACCCTATCTTCTACTGAGTAGCTGTGTCACTTTAGTTACTTAACCTTAGTTTTCTAGTCTGCAAGATGGAAATGCTAACACCTACTAGTATCAGGGTGTTATACAGATTAAATGTCTTACAACATTGCCTGGCAAGCAGCAAGTAGTAAATGCTAGGTAACTGTTAGTTATTATTAACGTTATCAACACCACCATGGAAATATTAAGTAACCACTGCCACAGTATTGGATTATGCCTTCCATTTCTGCAATGTGAAAAAATATTCCTTGAAAAATTAACCTAAATTAGTGAACTTATCATAACACTGGATAACGGGGGTAGGGTATAGCTCAAGCACCAGAATGTATGCTCAGCATGCGTGAGGTCCTGGGTTTAATCCCCAGTTCCTCCATTAAAAAAAAAATTAAACAGACCTAATTACCCTCCCCCTAAAAAAACTGGATGAGTTCCCACATTCAAGAATTTTTATGCTGACTTTCAGAAACTTTAAATAAAAAAGAAATTATCTGAATTGACTATTGCTCATGAATGCTGACAAGATACACATCAAATATTCATTCTAAGTGAACAAATCCATTCAGTGAGCTAAAGTATAACACAAAATGATATGTCTACTGTTACTTTCTCCCCAAAGATTTCAAAGCAGTTTAAGTAATCAAATATAACAATCCTCAAAATGTACAAGCTGCTTAAGAGAACTGCAGTTGAGAGCAATCAACATCCTCCTCCAAAACTTTTGCCACATAATTACACAACGTTATAGTGTAACTCTTCTGACCTTGCCATTCATTCAATTAGTCAAAACATTTACTGCATATCCACTGTGCACCAGACAAGAGCTGTGCTAAACTCTGGTGTAGTAACAGAAAAGGAGAGACCAAAAGTAATAGCAGACATGCCATTAACAATGTAATTAAATATTTCAAAATTTTATAATTTTGTTTTCCTTAAACAGTGAAAGAGCAAATTATAGGCTCTAACAGTAAGGGCAGCAATACTTGATGACTTAAGTAACTTCAAGTAAGTAACAGTCCAATACGTTCCCCAAAGAGACTAGGATTAAATGAAATAAACATCACTCTATACTGCTCAATCAATTACTAAGTAAAGGTAAATGACCATTTCAAATGAGTCAAACAGTCTCAACAGTGACACTAACATATAAATTTTTTTACCCATTTTGGTGGGGAAAGTTTAGAGAAATAAATCTTATATTTGATTATGTTAAATGTCACCTAGAATCTATCAGAAATAAACTACATTCACTTAGTTTTACTCAGCATCTGAAACTGTATTTCTTCTGGGGAGACTAGGGTCAATTTACTCATCAAGGCTCCCTTTGATCAATCATTTTCCTGAAAGAGGAAAAAAATCTAGCCTCTATCCAATTATCAAATATTCTAGAGTTCATACTATATATCCTACATTTTACAAAGCAAGAATTTCCTCTCAGACAGCTATATAACTGAGAAAGTTTTCAGAAATTAAAAAAATCTATGTAGCAAAATGGCTCTGCCAAAAAAAAAAAAAATCTTGACTATAAGTTAAGACTTACTACTTAGACTGGTTATCCAAGATGTAAAAGGGGACAAACAGCCAAGCACTTTTTATAATACCAGCTCCTCAGAAGAAAGGGCTGCTGAAAAAAATACTATTACTATTGATAGCAATTGCATCACACTGATATGCAGGTAGGTGTACTTCAGGACTAAGAACCTTCTTTTGAGTTCATTATTATGGACTATGAATGTCACATGGGGGGAAAAAAGTGCTGTCATTTCACTTCATGAATGCTGAATCAGGCAGTTTTAGTTAACTGCAACACTTTACAAGCAGGCTATCAAATAAGCCCCAATTATCAAGTTGTTTCAGACACAAAGCTTCTGTTTCTATTATTAAATACAATTAAAGAATTAAAAGGATTAGTTTATTTTTCTTGAGGTACGTTAGTCTAAAATTATTTGCAGTAAGTCCCTGAACACCCAAGTGATTGAAATTCCTTCAGCTACATAAAACCCTCCTCTGAAACACCAGCCTGCCAAACTGCAAGACTCTAAGAACACAAAATTGACTGATACACATTTTCCATGTAAAGATTAAGGAGGAAAAAGATGGCAAACTCAAAAAATTTAGGGAGGGGGGTGTGAACACATGCCAAAAATCTTTGTCTTCTCCAGAATGGCACTTCGTGGGACTGCAAGAATTCAGGTAGTCCATCAGTATTCCGCACACCGGGGGACACTCAGTAACTGCTGTCGACAGATGGGCCGAGAAAAAGTCTCACCAACAAACAGTATTAACAGGTAATGTTACAAATCAGTCATGGAACAGCGCAAGGAGGAATGTGGAGGAGTCGAAAGACTAACAATCTTCTGCCAAATTTTACATTCAGAGCAAATTAATCCATCATAGATACTCCTCCAGGGAAAAAAAAAAGAAGTAGAGAGCGAGAAAACGTATCTGGTGTGACCCAGAATAGCCATGAGGAAAACACACAGAACCACCACCACTTCCACCACAGTTTGACAGTCACAGATTTGGGTAATTATAGTAGAAATCGTGTGTTTTGGAAACACACTAAGACCACGCCCTAGGACTGAGAATCTGGACTTTAAATGCTGGGAATTAAGGTCAACGCAGTATATAAGTTGGACGGTCTGGCCGCACAGGTGGACAGGGTTGGGAGGAGAGGGTGGGCAATAAAGACACCAACTTCCACGCGGGTGACCGGGTACGCTGGGTGTCCCGGGCGAGGCGTGGCAGAGACCGAGGGGGGTGTGGATCTGCGGACCACGAGTACAGGGAGGGAAGGAGAGGTGGCCGCTAGGAGGAAAGGGAGATGGAAGTGGGAGCTGCGGGTTAGGGGCAAACGTCGACCCGGGAAGAGAAGAGCCGGGGAATCAAGGGTCACGGCGGCAGGATTCGGGGGTGGGGGCGGGAGGCGAGCACGCGCGCAGAGGTACGAGTGGAAGGAAGGGTCTGGAGAAGGAAGATTCGAATGAATGAGGGCCGGGGGGTCGGGGAGGCGGCCGCCGAGGTGGGTCGCGGAGGCGGGGCCGGGAGCGCCCGCGGAGGTGCAGCCGCAGCGCCGGGGGTGGGCGCCGGGGCGGGCCCTCCGCGCGAGGGGATGAGGAAACCCCGCGCCGGGGGATGAGGAAGCCCCGCGCCGGCCCCACCGCACCCGCCTCTCCGCCAAAATGGGGTCGCGGAGCAGGAAAGCGAGCGGTGTGAGGGAAGAGGGAAAAACAGTCAAAATAAATCACTCACCCTCTGCTCGAACCTACAGGCTCGCTCAGCCCCGCTCCTCCGCCCTCCTCGAGCCGCGGCGGCGGCTCCTCAGCGGCGCTAGGGGGAGCCCCGGGCCCGGAGCGGGGCAGCGGCGGCGGCCAGACCGGGAGCCCTCCGCACCTGCCCCTGTAGCGGAGCCGCGACGAGCCAGGCGACGGCGGCGGCAGCGGCTCCGAGCGGGGAGGGCAAGTGACCCGGATGTACAGGGTAACGGCGAGGAGGGGGAGGGGGGAATGCCAGGAAGTGAGGGCGCCGCGGACCTGTCCGGCCGTGCGCATGCGCCGCGCGCCCGCCCCGCAAGGTAAATCCTCAGCCTTCCTTCCCCGCCCCCTCCTCCCCCGCTCCTCCCCAAGGGGGCGGGGCGAGAACAGAGACAGGTGGTCGGGAGGGCGCCACGAGGAGAGGAAGGGGGCGCGGCCACCTCCTCCGCTCCCCCGCCCTCCTTAAAGGGGCAGCACCTTTGCGCGGAGATGATATCTGGTTGGGTCGGGGTCTTACAGCCTTCTCGTTTTACAGATGGAAAACTGAGGTTCAGAGGTGACAGAGACCTGCCTCAGGTCAGCAAGCTCAGAAATGGTAGGAACTGGAACTCGCGAATCAGGACTCTGAGCTGAATCCAGCGAAGTTGCCACATCCCACCGCCTCTCACGCGTGGAATGGCTAGGCTGGTGGGCACGCCTTTCTCCCTCCGCCAGGTACTGAGCCTCACACTCCCAGACACGGCAGATGCGCTTGGCAGGCTGCCAGAGCCGAGAGGTACACGGTTATCATCTGCGATGGTATCCTGGAGACGCCCTTGGGAGGTATTAAATGACCATTCTAGGAACAGAAATCAGGCGCCACTTGAGACTTCTACGGTGTCACGCATAGCTCTTTCAGATAAACGAGACTTTGTTCTGAGGTCTGCTCTGGGCAAAAATGTCTGATGGACAGAGAATTTAGATGTGGCAGAGGGCGCAGCTTCTTCATTTTTCCCTAACTCCCCTTTCACTCTGAACATAAATGCTCGCTATTTATGTACAAAATCAGAACATCCCATCGAGCTAGCCCATTCTGTTATGAAACTCTCAGATTTTTTTCATTAACACTAAAGGGCAAATGATTACAATGTTACCTCTCCCGGGGATATTTCCAGTTTGACTGCTGAGCAGATCATTACTACAGAGGTAAATGGTCCTACATATTTTAGGGTCAAGAGCCCTACTGAAAAATCCCATAAAAGTATGCGCTTTTCTCTGCAGGAAAATGCACATAGGTACACAAACTTACACACAATTACAGATTCTTGGATTCAGGAAGCCTATCTATGAAACCGTGATTATGAACCCTTGTTCTAGTCAATTCAGTGAGATCCCAGAAACTATCTGGGCCTTACCACATGTAGCCAGGAAATCACTCCTTGCCCCAAATACAGAAAGGCGGTCTTTAACATTATTTAGCCTTCTGTCTTCCTCTTTAGTTATATGGAGACCAAGTGATATGGACCATATTACAAAGATTTATGTGTTAAAAGAGTTATGGAGAGAGCAGGTGGCTATTTTCAATGCACTCACTAAGGGCAAGAGTCCTAGGCCTCCAATTTTTACCCTAATTATCACACTTAATGATGATTTGGGGGTTCTACACTAGATCCATTATAATCTTCATCAGTTTCAACTAAACTGAGGGAGCTGATGTTTGCAAGCAATGATGCTGACAGAACAGTGTTCACAATCCAAGAACTCTGGTCCATTTGTTTGACACACTGACACCCACTCTTAACCCTGGTCCATACTAACCCACTGTCCTCTATTTGAACCAGAAGAAGAGTTCATACACCTGCTTGGTCCCTTAGGTATGAGCTCTGAGTAACCACACACCTGTGACCCAATATCCCACAGAGAGCAGAAATCTCTTCCATAATGTCCTTAACACATGAACATCCAGTTTAGCTCAAATATACCCAATTATGGGGAGCTCATTATTGCTTTGGTCAGTCTCCTCATTGTGAGGAACCTCTTCTTTTACAAGGATCAGAAATCTGATGCTCAATGACTTTCATCCACTGGTCCTAATTTTATTTCTGGGAAGCAACATAGACATGATGCTGGTCTGAAAGGAACTTACAGTCCAGCAAAAAGAAACAGTCCACTCGATGAGTGGTAACCGTGACATAGGATGAGTCCTGTAAGGACGGACTGCTCCTTTCAGAGGCACTTTCTCCTTATCAGCCCTAGAGCTGTTCCTAGCCTGTGTGAGAACTCACCAGTAAGCTCTACCACTACCCGACGACGGATGTCCTGAAAGAGGGAACAGAAAACAAGACCCTAAGAGAAGTGCTGAATTTATTCTTCCATGATCCTTTCATCATTCTGCATGAATGTAATCACATTTCAGCTGAGGTCAAAGTTTTATGTTGAAAAAACAAGCAGAAGGATGCCAAAAAAAAAAGAGATGTTTACATAAGAGCAGTAGGCTCTGATGATGATTTAATCACTGTGGCTTGCTAGCACTTTTTTTGAGTCCTTACTATGTGCCAGGCACTGTACTATAAGCCCTTTACTTGCATTTCCTCTTTTGCTTTTTACAAAATCAATCACTGAGTCATTCGATTACACGTTTCTGCCCCTCTACTATGTCCTAGGCACCATGCTGAGGGTTTAGGGTGGAGGATGGGCAGTAAGCCATCTGATCCCTGCCCTGGAGGGCCTCAAAATTTAGTGAAAGGAAGGGCTGTAACCTCACAATTACAACACAACATGATTTGTTGTAATTTAGGAGGGTGGAGGAACCAACCATCTCCCTGGGATGGCTGTGAAGGCTTCAGAGAGGATGAGCTTGGTCTTGAAGAGATGGGGGAAGGGCCAAGAAGAGAAGGCACATGAGCAGAGGAAGGGCATTCATGACATTCTAGGGGTATGACTGGGGTGGTAAGACTGTAAAGGACCTCTGCCTGCCCCATGCTAAGGAGTTGGAACTTGCCTCCTGAAGGCAACCACAAGTACACAGACGCTTTAAAGCAAGGGAGAGACATAATCAGATAGATGTGTTTTATAACAAGATCACTCTGACGGCAGTGTTCAACAGGGGAGGAGAATGGAGGCCAGTAGATCAGTGAAACTGCTGTGGGGTCCAGGCAAGAGGTAATAAGAGCCTGTTCTAGGAACCTGGCAGTGGAGAGGAAGAATGGGCACCAGAATTAAGATACTTACTGATGTAGAATCCTCAAGAGTTTGCTGCACCTAGGGGAAGAAAAAGCAGGAGCTGTGTGGCATGACCCTAAGGTTCCTAGCTGAGAAGATGAACTGGATGGTTACACCATCCAACCCCAAAACCTTTACGCTGTCTTCCTTCCTGTTCTCTTCCAGCCTTTATCCGTGTAAATGCACACTGCTTCAATTGATACCTTCAGATCTGTGCAACTATTTCCCAGTGCTTCATATTTCTACAGTCACATTCATCATTTTCATGGCTGCAGAATAGTTCACCATGTTGAGCTAGCTCAGTTTCCTTCAGTTGCTCAATGTCCACACCCTGCAAGCCTGGCTTCCACGAGACTTTTTTGGCTCACAGCATTTTTCAAGGGATCAGATGAGCAAAGAAAGAGAACCTTTAGGTGAAGGGTACTGGAAAAGTGTGGCCTCAAGGACCAGCGAAGCTGCAGCTCTCGTGGGAGAGGCTTGGGTAACTGTTTTGCATGTAGAAACTGCAGAGCTATCAAAAAGAACCTATCACCCCTGGGCATCCTGATGTCTCATTCTCTATGGGAGCTGGTTCTCAAGCCCTAACCCACCTAATCCATTCATTCCTTCATTCATCTATTCACTCTTTGAGAAATGCATTCTTGTGAAGCAGAGGGCACATTTTTGTGCAGAGCTGAAAGCACCAGGAAGCTGTGAGTTTAGCCCTGCCAGGGTCTGAAGCCAACCTTCACAAGTTAATCAACCTCTCAGAGCCTCAGCTTCCCCCCGAGTTTGTTGTAAGGATTAGTTCAAATAAAATCTATACGACACGTGAGACAGAACTAAGCATGCATTAAGTTCAAGAGTTATTTTCAGTCTTGGATTCCTTCCCCGTGCTTCCTTAACACCCACCATTTTCCTTAATTTCTGGGCACCCCAACCAGGTGACACTGCATGTGCGGGGATTCAGAGCCTGAACCTGCCAGAGTGAATCAGGGCACTCCATCTAACTTTCCATTCCTCATCTGTGAAATGGGCATAAAAACCTATTTTACATGAATGTTGTGAAGCCCTCATAAATCTATATAGGAAAATATGTTCAAAACCCCAAAACACTGTGTCATTGCTGGCTATGACTTCTGTTATAGACCTCATTGTTTTCTTGGTTTCTCCCCATTAAAAAAATGATGACCTCAGCATAAGTCCCGTGGATTGTAATTACTGGGTCAAAGGATCTGAATGTTGTTATGAGTCTTGATGTGTCTGGCCCAACTGCTCTTAGAGAGGACTCTGAAGAGTTGCTGCCATCATTAAGTGAAACACACCATTCAGTATGTTGTAAGCACCTAGATGATAGTTCTTGTTGCCTCTGTATCCAGTCTGAGTCCTCAATCTAACATTCAGGGACTTCTCCCAGCTGCTTCCCTCCTCCTCTTCAAGGAATGAATGAATACTGAACCCAGAAACAAAGAGGCACCTTCCCAAATATTTCCACCACAGCCCAGGCTAAGGGCTAAGACTCCAGGGTCATGCCTTACCGAGGAGCATCCATTCAGTGGGTGAATTTAAAGAAGGCAGAAGGGGAAGGGGAAGGAGGCCTGGGAATCCCTGGGCAGCACTTGAAACCTGCCCATCGTAAAAGAGGACATCAGAGCTGCTACTCAGATAGCACCAAAGTACAAAACCAACAGCTCAAACCCAACGCCTAATTCCTGTTACTTAGCAAAACATTAACCAATCTCCCAGGGGCCATTACGTTTTCCTAATGGCCATATTCCCATAATCCATGTAACACGTTTCTCACAAGTGGCCGGCTCCTGTTCTGGTCTCGCCAGCCCTCTGAGGGACCTGCAGGAAGGCAGGCGGCTCTCACTTGCTCCTGCTGGCCCTTCTCTGTGTCTCGTGTATACTTTGCAGCCTCTTCCCATCGCTGTTTCTTGGCCTCCAGGTTCAAGGGTCACCTCCTCAAAGTGGTCCCCTCATCCTTCCTAAAGTCAACCTTCCCTTCCGTCATTTCCTGGTATGTCACTGGCTTTTTTTCTTTCAAAGCACTTATCACAACTTGTAATTTTTATTTTTGAGCTTAAAAAATATTTTAAATTAAAAAAAAAAGCCTCTCAATACAATGTCAGCTCAGTGAAAGCAGAGGTCAGGGCTATCTGTCACTGTGCCCACCCAGCTCCTAGGAGACCCTCAATAAATATGTGGAATGACTGGGTTAAAAAAGGGAGGTTCCTGACCCCCTCTACCTTTCTTTCACTCTGATTATATGAAAAATACATGTTGACTGCATAAAAAAAATTTGAAAAATTTGAACAAAAGGAACAAAATATAAAAACCTACGATCCAGCCTCCCACACTATGTGGGCACACTTTCAAATGCTTCTTCTATGTCTCTCACTGTATAAAGATAATGCATATATTTTTATTTTAAAAATCGCTCATAGTCTGAATGGAAATCTGCTGTTTCATCTCAACAATTTATCTTAATCACCTTTCCTTAAGAAACGTACCTCAGCCACCTTGTTATTAAAGGCTCTAAAATATGTATGTACTGGGCCATGAGGTGACATCATAAAGTATTTAACAAGTGTCCTGGTTTCTTCAATGTCAATAAAGGTAAAATGTTTTAATCCAGCACTTCCCTCTTGACAAGCTTCCCATTTCCCCCCTCTGTGTTTGTACTGCATTAGAGCTGTATTTCTACAGAACTGTACTCCCCACCGCCCATTCACCACCTGGAGTTATTAGAGTCCCCGCAGTCAACTGGAGAAGCAAAATTGTTTGCAGCCGGAAAAGCTCAAGTATGACGAAGCCAGGACGACGCCTAGGAGTTCAGTTGGGGAATCTGCCGCTGATACAGGCGACAGAAATAAAGAGCGTGTTTTCTTGCCAAGACATGAACGTGAAAAGAGGAAAAGAAAGACTTTCCGCACACCTTCACTTCTCCCTCCCAAGCCCTGTCCTGAGGCCAAGTTTTTCCCAAGAGGGACAGGCTGGTCCACGGAGTTTACTGATGCTGTAAGCAGGTCTCAGCCCAAAGCCCACAGCCCCATTTCGAGAACAGCTGGCTGCAGAAAAATCTAAGAGGACTTGAGAGGATGTGTGCTCTTTTAGCCTCTGTGCGGCTCAGTAGCCTCTTGGCATTTTCGGCTTTGACAGGCACACCCTCCATGAAAGTCACACCTCCCCCTGCCCACCTGACAAAGCAGAGGGGAAGAGCAGACAGACCCCACTCCAGCAGGACCCCTCGGTGTTCCAGGAACCACCTGCCCACCACCACTGCAGCTGGGCCAGGAGGGGGTCCCTGAAGGTGAGGATGAGACATTATAAAATCAGAAATGGGATGGTGCCGGAGGAATGGGAGGGAGAGGAGGGGCTGGGTGGACGCCCCCACCTGTGACCCAGAAACCCAGACAGAGGTTAATCTGCTATTCCACCCACTTCCTATGGCACCCCATCAGAGCTGGAGGGAAACTAGCTGGAAAAAAAAAGAATGCCTAATTATGTCAAGGGTCACTAATTTACTGATACCATTGAAAAAAGATGTTGTGTGTGTTTTCCAGAAACACCACGGTCAGAGGAAAGAGACACGGGTTTGGTCTGAAATACACAATGACAGAAGGAACTATTACCGCCAACACCTCTGATCAATGGCTTCGTTTCAGCCGGTTTTGAACAAAATGATTTCCACTCATTTTATAATTCAATCCTTATAATGACATCCTAAGGAAGATTTTCTTGCTCCCAGTTTTCAAGTGAGAAAATTCAGGTGAGGTACAAAGAATTTAAGTATTTTGCTAGAGGTCACAAAGCTACTAAGAGATGGAGCCAGGATGAGACCTCCACGTTGACATGCATGAGTCACTCTGTCTTGCTTGCTTCCCACCCCTCCTTTCTCTCTACAGGGAGAAAATATTAATCCAATCAGTGCCTAAGCACCATCTAAAACACTAGACTACTCATCTACAAAATGGGCACAACCACCACCTAACTCACTGTTACTGTGAGAGTTAACTAAAATAACAGATGGAACATATGAAGTTACTAGTATGCAACCACTTTTTACTCTAAAAAACAGCAGTTCCATACAGTTAAATCTAATAGGTCCACAGTGTTGTAATCTGTACATTACAGATTATCTCGGTTTGTGAAATGTGCTGTTTTAGTATTGAGACTTAGAAGGCTGTCTGTCATGGTGGCTGAGTGCTCAGAAACAGACTGACACATAGAAAACAAACTTACAGCTACCGAGGGGGAAGGGGGTGGGGAGGGATAAAATGGGAGTTTGGGATTTGCAGATACTAACTACTATATTTAAACTAGATAAACAAGGACCTACTGTGCAGCAGAGGGAACTATACTCAATATCTTATAAAAGCCTACAATGAAAAAGGATATAAAAAGGAATATATATATATATATGTGTATATATATGTATGTATAACTGAATCACGATGGTGTACACCAGAAACTAACACAATATTGTAAATCGACTATACTTCACTTTTTAAAAAAATTATCCTTATTTGGCCCTTCATTACTCACAAATCTCTTCCAAGGTAGGAAAAAAATGTTAGCAGACTTGTGTGCTGAAGGATGAAGAAACAAGTAGAGAACTGCGGGTCTTATAGGACTTGCCAACCACCCTTAAGAGTGGGGAGTGATATCTTTCTTGGTAGTAATACTGAACTACTTACAGAGTCCCTGTAAATACTCCTCCCTGCTGTCGTGCCTTCAACCATGCTATTCCCTCTGGTACGCACAGCCTTCCCACCCCTCCCACACTTCCCACCCAAACTACCCACCAAGACTCCAGTCAGGCTTGTCTATGGACATTGGATACGGATTTCAACGTGAATTAGTTCTTGTTTGTAGCTTTTATACACAGCCCAATTTAAACCTAATGGTCCTTCTAGAGTATGCCAAAAAAACTATCAATGGCAGCAAGACGCATATCTATACATACACATATGTCCATGCAAACACACACACACACACACACACACCCCGTGTGTACTCCATTGAGAAAAGTGCTACAAAAACACAAGGTAATGTTTTATTAATTTATTTAACCTGATTCCTTGAAGTGATTTTGATGGATGAATCAACCAACCCAAGATTAATAGCCTGGTTTACTACATTCATTTCTCTTTCCAAGCCACAAGCCAAAATAAACTCATCCTCAATTTATAACTTTGCAAAATGTTCTTTTGCATATCGACTCCTGAATCCACTGTGGTTGTTAAAAGGATGGTTGCATCCGTCAGGATGAGCCAGGTTATGCTGTGGTAACAAACAACCCCTCAATCTCAACCCCGATGATGACCATGGTGGTCACTCTGGGATCAACACGAGGAGCCCAACAACTCCATCTTTCTAGACTTTACCTGACACTCTGGATTAAGCAAGTCTGTGGCTGGCGTCAGTGTCAAAGACATGACCCCCTCCTTTCCTGCTCAAACCACCTGCAGAGCTGTCTTGCAGGGCTGCCATGCGGATTCGATGCGATTCTCTTTGTTAGACACCCAGGACACTGCCTGGCATACAGGCAGCAGTTGGTAAATGATAATGGTGGCTAGGACCACTACCATTACCATTATCCCTACTCATCTTTAGATGATGATGATGATGATGTTACCATTATTAATTCTCATAGACCTGTGGTTCCTAAACTAATCTGCACACTGGAAGCACCTGGAGAGCTTAAAAATGGCTATTGCTTTTGTCCCAGTCCCAGAATCAGTGAATTAATTCAGCCCAGTGTGTGGCCCTAGGTTTGGAATTTTAGAAGATCGCCAGGCAATTCTTACGTGTGGACAAGTTTGAGAATCACTGTCACAAAGGCAGCAAGATGCATATCTATACATACACGTATGTCCGTGCAAACACACACACACACACACACACACACACACACAGAAGCTGGCTTGCTCCCAGGTTCCATGAATCCTGCTGCCTTAATGACAGTGGTGGTCATATCACTTGGGTAAGGGAGGTTATGCATGGCAACAAATAACCCCTAAATATCAGCCCTAATAACAACCACAGTAGTCACCCCCCAAGGCCAACTAGATGAGCCCAGCAACCCCGTTTTGCTGGCCTCTACCTGACACTGAAGCCTATGCATTTTACCCTCAGACCTCGTCTCCTCTTTAACAAGTCTGCCAGGACCACCCTGAATCAGAACCAAGAAATTATACTGGTGTGAACAGACTGGGAGGAGATCTGGTCAGAGGAGAGCCACTGAAGGCTGTTAGTAACTGAGACTAATACTTTGGTCAACTCTTGATCCCAAGACCCAAACCATAGTAGATAACTTAATAGAAATTTGGATAAGTAGATTAATTATCATCAGTAATAACCTGGGGGAAAAAAAGCAAACACAAGAACTCAAAAAGCACAGCATCTAAGTTGAGAACCTTATGGGTCAAGTTGGCACCAACCACCATTTTGATTTCGCTCTTTCTGTTCATTTCTCCCAAGCTGCAATAACGTCAGCTGGGGTGGAAGTCAGTGACGTCAGGAGATCTATGAACAAAACAAGGGCCTTTCGCCTGGCAGCAAAGCACAAGACACACATGTTGGATACAGGCAAGAGTATGGACACAAGGGGGAGGGTATATGGCTCAGTCCTAGCATGCACTAGGACCTGGGTTCAATCCCCAGCGCCTCCAAATAAATAAACCTAATTATCTCCCCCTGCAAAATAATAATAATAATATTTTTTTTAAAAAAAAGAGTATGAACACAGACATTTTGCCATCAGCAAACAAGTGATTTTCTGCAAAGCAGTTCCTGCTCTGTTGGAAGCTATGTCTCTGCAGAGTCTGGAGAAAACCAGAAAATCCAGCTTGTTTGCCCTTGTTTGGGCGGTGTAATTTAGGAATCGCACTGGCTTTACATAAACACGCTCCCAAAAAACGTATTCTGTGTTGTGAACCTGCGAGTTAACTTGGGGCCCAGAGGAAAGAAGCATTGTGTGTGATTACATAATAGTTACTCCAGCACTTCAAAATCAAATGGAAGCCTCAGGCAGCAAAGTCAAAAGGAGAGAGAAATGATTTTTGTAAAATTATCTGAATGCAACCATCTCTTCTGATGCATTGTGAGTTGACAATGCTTCTGCTTTTCTCAGAAGCTCATTCAATTATCTGCTGCTTATCTGGACCACGGAGAGGAGTTTTCCTCCCATCTAGAGTTAGTTAAAGAAAAAAAGCATGCAGGATCCCTCTAATAAAAGCCTGAAATGAAAAGCAGTAAGTACTCCCAAGGCCCTGCTTATTGCAGAGGAGTCATTAGATGGAGCTTTGTAGGGTCTCTGTTAATGATCTATTTTCTCTACAACTGTCACAAAAAGAGAGGAAGAAATGTGGGATCCACAGCCTCAAAACACCCTGCTCCCCTCCTAGGTGTGCAACTGCTGGCAAGCCACTTAACTTCTCTGAACTTGTTTCTTCATTTGTAAAACAGGAATGCCTACTTGACAGGGGCACTGTAAGAACTGAGAAAACGCGTAATGTGCAAAGCATTCAGCAAATGTAAACGCCCCTTCCTCTGACAGTTGCCAAAGTCTAGGGAAGCCGTCAAGAATGTGAGCTTTTTAAGAGAAGGGACGATGCCTTACTCATTTCCTACACGCTGCCCCTTAGAGATGGTAGTTGCCTTCTCAACAGCTACTCCATTCCTCTCCCACCAAGCAGCATCCTTCATTCGTTCAGACCTCATCTCCAGTTCCGGGGGTGGGTCCAGAATGGTCTAAGCCAATCAGTGTTATCCCATTTCCTCTGCCACAATGATTGTTTGAGAGACAGAGGCATGTCCTGAGATGATCCAACCCAAGGAAAGCTCAGAAATTCTGTTCAATGGCTCTGGGGAGAGATGGTAGCTCTTTTCCCCCTAGATGTGAACAAGCAAGCATGTGGTCTGAGAGGTCCTGGCAGCCAGACCACCGCATTGGACAGCTCCCCTCTGTACTTCTTGGAGCAAGAGTATTCAATGTGGTGTCTCCTGGTGTTGAACAATACAGAAGCCCTGCTGGCAGCCCTCGCATTATTATGAAAGGAGTCAACCTGAGAACAGAGCCAATAAACAGAAATGCAGAGCCAAGAGAATCACAAAGAACTGAAGCTGGAGCCCTAATCAAAGTGTGCCTGAAACCTACCCTACCTCTCCATTTTCTGATTATGCAAACCACTCAACTGCTCCACCAATAATCCAATTTGAACTGGGCTTTCTGTTCTTTGCAACTCAAAGCATCCTAACTAATACATCCTTGTGCAAGGCTGAATGATTCACTGAGCAAAGGATTGTGCAGAAACATCATCGCTCTTCCAGTGACTTAATTCAGACTTCAAGTTCCTTGGGAGCAGAAGTCCTCATTGGTCTTGGTCATCCCATAACCCAGGGCCTGAAAGAGTTTCTGGAACTAGGCCCTCAATAAATACTTTTAAAAATAAGTGAATGGAATAAAACTTACTAAATCACCAGGAGTTTCAAAACATTTCAGAGCCCTACTCCCCATATGTGTCTCAGAGGAGAATGAAGAGGAAGTTAGTAGCATCAAGAGGAAGCTGGAGCCCTCCAGTAGGCCTGAGTTCAAGTCACAGCTCCAAATGAGCCTCAGATTCCTCCCTTGCAAAACAAGGATAATAATACCCATCTTCCTAGGTAAAAGAGAGCCATGTGAAAGCACCTGGGGTAGGCCACATTCAAGAAACATGTACTCCCCTCCTTCTGTTCAGCTAACCCTACTTCATACCGTGGGTTCTGATCTGGAGTTCAGCAGACAGTGTCATCATATGTACCCAGTGGTGGGCCACACACCAGATCCTTCAGCAAAGCCAGCCTTGGGAAGGTGAGGAAGGTAACACAAGCCCGGAGCCTCCCATCCTTCAACACAAACTGACTCCCTTTGGGAGAGGGGTCTTGAGCAGAGCACATATAGAAAACTAGGCTGTACATCTTTCTGGCTTTGGTACTTCCTTTTGGCTTTGCTGGTTGCTTCCTGAAAGAGGTGTGAGGCCAGTGCAATTGGCAGCATCCCAGATCTGCACATCACTAGAGGCTGTTGATTTAACCATTTACAGTGATGTGGAACTCAGCCAGACTGTCAGCTCCAGGAGGGGCAGGGGCCTTGCCTCGTTCCCTGGGCTGCCCCCAGCACCCAGAAAGCACCCAGTGAAATATTTCCTAAGTACATGAAGAAAGACGAGTGCGTGCGTAAACAATGAGTGATTAAATCAAGAATCTCAGAATAGAACGATAGTAAAAACTGTTAGTACAGAGACTGCTAGTTATGCAGCAGATAAATCAAAGAGGGAATGAGAGAGGGCTTCTGAGGCTGAGGGGTGTGGGCTGATTTCTGGTCCTAGAATTCTAGTGCCTACACCTGGGACCTCAGACAAGCTCCTAAACTCTAAGACACAGTTTCCCTCCCTGACAAACACAACTATCAAGATTAAATGAAAAAAAAAATTAATGCATCTAAATTATAGGGAGAAAAGATTGAGAGAATATACACCAAAATATTAATAGCAATTAGCCCTAAGCAGTTAGATTACGGAAGGACTTTTTATTCTTCTCTTTTTTGTGCATTTCTGGATTTTCTATAATGAACATAAATTGGCGGTCTAATAAAAATAAAATGAAAACAAAAGTAGCATGATGGCAATTAAAGCGTCTAGACCAGTATCTATGACATAAAGTAGGAAATGAGCAAACGTTTCATCCCTATGAATGCCCTTCAGCCATTTGGAAACAGCTATCATATGTCTCCTATTTCTTGTTAAGTATCTCAGCTAATTTAATGTCATCCTTACATGACTTGATTTCAAGGCTCTCTTTTATCCCTCCTCTCTGCAAAGGCTCCATCTGTTAAAACCTGACTCCGGGTATTGTATAACCAGCTCACAGAATTAGCAGCAGCTCTTGTTTGCTCATTCAGCTGTTAATTCATTCCTTGAGTAAACAATGATTAAAAACCTACTATATCGGACATCCTGGCTTTTGCTTAAGCCCCCCATTCACAAACGGTTCCCAGAGTTTCTTGAGGCCCGTCTGCCTCCCTTCATTCTCAGTCCTGGGCTCTGGCAGGTGCAGACCCTACCCCGGCTTCTTCGGGGGCGGGCATTTGATCCAAGGTGGCCAATCAGAGCACCGCATTCACCTGGCCACAGGGATTGGTTAGAAACAGGCATGGTACCCAGGGAAAGACCAATCAGAGACCTTGAGACTCAATTCTCAGACTTTTGTTGAACTGCTGGGAAAGTGGCTGTTTTTTCCTGCTGCTAAAACTGCTCACAGACATCTCGCCGCCACAATCCAAAAAGAAATAGTAGGCAGCGCTGAGAGATGGAGAAAAAAATTGTGTAAGCCTTAGCAACACCAACTATGCCTCCATGCCTTAAGTTCCATCTCTGGACTTTTCAGCTATATAAACCAGCACATCCCTTTTCTGTGGAAACCAGTTCAAGGTGGGGTTCTGTTACGATGTCAAAAGAATCCCGAAGGATGAAATTTGAAGTGCTGTGACATACGCTGCAGGCCGGCTGTGCACCGATGAAGCGAGACGATCCACGCCATCTTTCCTGGCACTCAGGCTGATGCAGAGATGGCTACAAACAATTGCAATTATTTAAAGCCAATAAGATAATTGCACTAATTAAATACTACACAGAGCAATGGGAGCACAAGCAGGAGGAGTCAGAACAGAACTCACTCAAGCCATAGCATTTCAGCCAACTCTGTATGTGCATTCAGGCAGTGAAGATGGAATACTGTTTAGGGGAGTCAGGATAACACTGTTGATACAGTCATCTCACAGTCAGCTAAAACCACTACACCCCACGCTGCGCGCTGGGCAATGATACTTAAAGCACTGAAGGGCGCACTCTGAATAAACCCACAAAATAGCAACAGCCAAGAGCAGGGTCAAACATCCCTCCCTGGCAAGAATTTCATCCCAGTGTTAACAGATGATGTGACAGTCTTAAATAATACTCAGGTCAGTTTTTGCGATTTTGATTCTATGAACTTAAGTTTTCGCTCCAGTTTTCCTGCCCGTTTGGATTACTGTTGATCAAATCACAAAAACATCATAAGAGCCGCTCTCAAGATGAATAACCTATTTACTGAATTTATTACCAAGTGATAAAAGGGAGAGAGAGCAAGCCTTTGGTTCCATAAAACATTTCATGATGGGTTAGCAATGTGGCTGATGGCAGAAAACAACAAGAGCAACAATAAAAGCACCTCTGGGAACATCTATTTTGCTTAAAAAAAAAAAAAAAAAAAAAAAAAGGTCCTGAAGGTCGCTGTTTTTAACAGAGTAGAGCTAGTGTCTCTAAGATCTTTGATGATGCAAACTCAACAGGAGAGTTATGAAGACAAAATAAGTCAGAAAAGGAGGACGCTGCAGGACAAATTCTCTGTGCCTTTGTTGTTTCTAAACACATCAGCAATTCACTTGGTCCAGGAACACAGCTCTAACTTCCCAGAGCAAAAGCTCTTAGAGTTGGAAAAATTAACACTGACAGAACACTTCCATGTGGTCTCAAGGGAGGTACCAGGGATGAGTGGCAGGAAGGAGAGAGGCTTGAGATGCCATCCAGATAACTGGGATTCCTAAGGAGCAGCTGGCTTCCCTCTGTTCCCAAAGCACTTTTAAGATTGCTCTTGAATTCCACTTCCTTTGTGCATGACTTCGCACAAAGACTTTACCTCCCCTCTTCCTGAAAATGGGACTATTGTTTATCACACACTGACCACGCAGCTACCAGGGCCCAGGCAGAGTCAGGCACTGGAGAGACCCACAGCGTATGACAACACGGACAACTGCCTGGTGCTTGGCGGGTGCTCAGTAAACACTGGGGATTAGCAACCCCATGGAGACCTGCCAATCTCCCCTAAAAGTAACAAGGGCTTCCATGTTGAAAGCTCCCAAGGTGAAGTTTTCTGTTAACTAGTTTGTTTTGGGGGGTTGGTTTTTTTTTGGGGGGGGTGATTAGGTTTGTTTATTAATTAATTAATTTATTTATTTTTAGAGGAGGTACTGGGGATTGAACCCAGGACTTTGTGCATGCTAAACATGCTCTCTACCAGTTGAGCTGTCCCTACTAACTAGTTTGTCTTTTTACAACAACAGGAAAGAAGATGTTTATACTTAAAAATTCAAACAAAACAAAAAAGAATATACAGTAAGGTACCTTTCACCCACCTAAGACCCACCAGTGCCTACGCTTTTTCTTAAGAGTTAACCAGTATTCCTCACAACCATCTTCTTTTTTAGCGTCCTTCCAGCAAAGTTGATCCTAATCAAGTATGTGTGTGGGGGAGTGGGTTTCCAAAAGCATTAATCCCTCCTTTTTTTTTCCCACACTTGGGAACATACCACATACACTTTTCTGCATACTGCTTTTTTTTTTTAACTTAACAGTGTATTCTGGAGATGATTCCTTCTTGGTAACTATGACCTACTATTTTAAACAGTGGCCCAGTATCCTCCTGTAAGGATATACTGTAATTCCTTCAATCAACCCTTTCCTGATATACATTTATTTCAGTTGTTACCAGTGTCCTGTTATTACAAACAATGCTGCAATGAATTTACATGACACACATCTTCATATACATGTGTAACTACAGGAAAGATGGGATTTAGAAGATTAAGTCCCTGAAGTGGAATTGCGGGGTCAAAGGGTACCTGCGCTTAAAATGTTGGTAGGTGGTGCTGAGTTGCCTTCAAAGAGGTCAGACTCACTTTTGATCTCATCAATAGTGTAACAAGTGTGCCTGTTTCTGCCCCCCACCATATTCACAAAACGTTTTTTTGTTTTTTTTAATTCAAGAGAAGAAGAGGGGGTGGGCAGAGCTCCACTCTTGCCCCATAGTCTCATCCTGCCCCTGTGGTATCATACATGATAGTACTACTTCCGGAAAAGTCCATCCCTTGGATGCAAAACCCAGAGAACAGAGTATGAAACAGAATGAACATCAGAGCACGGGGGTGCTGGAACCGGCTCAGACCGGCTCAAAAGAGCCAACCATGCACATCTCCTCCCAAGTCTGTGTTCACTGACATCATGTTGGTAGCTGGAAATGGGTCATGGTGGAAGTATTTATACCATAGCAACCAGCAAATGCTACAAATCAGGATTCCTCCCCACCCCCACCCCCAGGGAGACCTCTGTCAAGTATCAGCACACGGATACATGCTATGGTGGAAACTGAGGCTCTGCCACCCTTGATTGAATATTTCTGCCCTGGATAGGGTCACCAACTCTTGCGATTTGGTTGCAAATTCTTGGAACCTAAAGACTGGAGGAGATCTACAGAGACAGCCAATCATTATGTCTTCTAATACTGCCTCTCCCCTCTCCCTCTGCTGAGACAGAAGTGGTACCCTCTCCTCCTCTCCTCTCTACCATTTTCCCATCTCTTTATCCCTCAGTGCTCATTCCTGATGATTTTCTACGGTGTAGCAACTGCAAACACAGACTGTAGTCTACACCAGACAGCCTGGGGTCAAACCCCAGCTCCATCATTACCAGCTGTGTGACCTTGGGCAAGTGGCTCAAACCACTATGTCTTGGTTTCTTCGTCTGTAAAATACAGACGATTATGATAATGCCTTCCTTATAATTTTGATCTGAGGATTAAATGAGTTAATGCAAGGACAGAGAACAGTGTCTGGCACACATTAAGTACTTAACAAAGGTAAACTGTTATTACTGTCCT
The DNA here is from genome assembly GCF_009834535.1 of Camelus ferus. Classification (NCBI taxonomy): domain Eukaryota; kingdom Metazoa; phylum Chordata; class Mammalia; order Artiodactyla; family Camelidae; genus Camelus; species Camelus ferus. The sequence goes on along the minus strand of NC_045720.1, from coordinate 9,175,555 downwards.
CCAGTTCACTCATTATCTCTTTCGCCATGTCTAGTCTGTCAGTTAACCCTTTTACTGGATTTTAATTTCAGTAACTATTTTCCATTTCCATGTGGCTGCTTCTCAAATCAACCTATTCTTTTTCCATCTTTCGTGACATTTTCGTATCATCTTTAGTCTTTAATCATTTTTAATGTACTATTTTATAGTCTCTTTAAGATGATTCTATTACTTTCAACTCAAAGCCATTCATTTCCTGAATAGTCCATATGATTTGATCGTGAGCTCATCTTCAGAGGAGGCAGTTCTTTCTGTGGGAGTCCTGTTAGGTCTGGGCTGTTGAAGGCTCCCTGCGGAGTGATTGTGTGTTTGTGCTAGGGATTTCCACAGTAGGCAACCAGTCTTTATGTTAATTTCTCAGCTGGAGGAGGTCTCATATCTCATGGCAATAACAATATAGATTCCTCAACCCCATATGGTACAGCCCCAGGTTTTTAATTTCTTGCTGATGACTTTTTCCCTATTCAGCACAAGCTTCCTCTCTGTTTCTCCAGAGAGCAGCACTATTCTAGTCCCTTTCTGTGAAGACATGTAATGTTTACAGCCCCCAAGTACTCAATTCCGCCTTGGACCCAGGTCTCATTTCTAGACCCACTGTGGCCTTAAAACTTAACCCCCACACTCTACAGCCTCCACCTGGGTGCAAAAGTCCTATAAGCCGTCATGCCTTCAGCTCATATAACCATTCGGCTTAGATTTCTCTCTTCATTTCTGACACTTGAGGATTTCCCCTTCTAATGAGCTCTCCTAGATACAGTGTTATATTTCAGTCAACTCTGTTCATATCAGAAGAGACTCACACAAGTCAGTCCACCAAGTTGCCGGAAGTGTTCAGGTCACCAGATCTAATACACCCCCTTTCCCATGCTTGAGTTCTGTCCACATTACAACTGCACCTTGCTCAAGAGTTAGCCTCTAAAGTCTGCATGTAATATGAAAATGGAAAGGGATCAAAATTCCACTTGAAAATCCCACAATAAGGTCTCACCTTGGAGACCGACAGACCATCTCTCATTCAGTGGAAAAGTCAGTGTTTTCTTTGGCATTAGACTGGTTTTCTTAGGTTGAGCACCAGAAGAAATAACTGGCTTGGATTTCGGGGCCATGTTGTATGATAATTAAAATCTATAAATGTGAGAAACACACTCGACAGTGCAAGATGCTCATCCTGTAAAAAGCCATCAGAACAAAGACCAACAGAAGGAACAGCAGATCTGTGTCTCCCATTCAGCTCACTCCAAGAGAGATGCCCACTGGGTGGAAAGACAGGGTCACCCATGCTACTTAAAGTGTTGTTTTTATCTCTGTTTTGTTTTTGTGGAGCAAGTATATTTGGATCCAGAGAAGGTAGAAGCAGGAATCTATGATATGACAGACATGCCCTGACTTCTGTAGGTCCGAACTGTGGTTATCACTGGGAGCAGTACTAACTGCAAAGGGACATAAGAGAACTTAAGTAATGGGAATACAGCATATCCCGATCTGAGAGGCAGCTCGGTGGGTGTAACACTGCAAAAATCCATCAACATGCACGATCAAGATGTGTGCACTCTACAGTATGTAAGTTACACCTTTACTAAAATAAAAATTAAAAGCAAGCATGAGAGACTGCTGCAAGACATTCTGCCATTTGGTCTCCACTCTGTGACTAAACCTCTCCATAGGCTGGACGGTCATATGGAGGGAAATGAGGATACCAGGAAGCTTAGGGAGAGAAGAGGCAGAAGAGTAAAGTGCCCTGTCGTAGGTAGAGGACACCCAGGCTCACAGAACGGGCTTCCCTGAGGGGCCTTACAAGGTTACAAGGTGACAAGGTTACAGGGGTCAAGAGCACTAGCTTTCAAGCCAGACTGCTGGATAGGAATACTGACTTGACCCCTGCAATGCACTGTCTGTCCCCTTACAAGTTCGTATGTTGGAACCTAACCTCTAATATGATGGCATTTGGAGGCAGGCCTTTGGGAGGTGATTAGGTCATGAGGGTGGAGCCTTCATGAATGGGATTAGTGCCCTTATAAAAGACACCCCAGAGAGCTCCCTCGCCCCTTCCAGCACATGAGATTATAGCACAGAGAACCAGATTCGGCTCACAGACATCGAATCTGCCAGCACCTTGATCTTGGATTTCTCTGCCTGCAGAACGGTGAGAATTAAAAGTTCTATTGTTTATATGCCAACCTGTCTATGGTATCTGTTACAGCAGCCTGCATGGACTAAGACAGCACCTTACCAGTGGAATGAACTTGGGCAAGTTACTTGTCGTCTTTGAACCTCAACTTTCCAGGGGTGTTGTGAAGCTTAAGATAATTCAGATGACGCTCTGAGTTCTGAAGCCAGATGGCCGCAGTCAAATTCAGCTCTGTTACTTACCAACTTGGTAACCTTGAACGAATTGCTTAAACTCCAGGCCTCAGTTTCTTCTCCTGTAAAATAGAGTTACCAAGGATTAAGCAAGTCACAACAGTCCTCAGCATACAAAAAGCCCCCAGTAAAGCCCAAGCACAATTATTTTCTTCTCTACCAGGAATAACAAACCAATACAGCATTTCTATCCAATAGCATGTCAATCCAGATAGCATCTCTACAGATCATTACAGTTTGCAGAGCCAGTTTCACAAATGTTTTTCTCATTTAATGTTCAAAATAGTCTTGTGCGTTACAAATAAAGAAATGGAATAAACAACAAGTTTATACTGTACAGCACAGGGAACTCTATTCAACATCTTGTAGTAACGTATGGTGAAAGAGAATATGGAAACGAATAAATGTTCATGTATGACTGAAGCATTGTGCTGTACACCAGAAACTGACACAACATTGTAAACTGACTATATGTCAATAAAAATGTATACATAAATTAAAAAAACAAATAAAGAAATGGAGATTTTAAAAAAGGAAATGGAGATTCAGAGACATTAAGTAACTTGTTGAAGGTTGCACAGCAAGTAAAAAGCATACCCAAATCAAACTCCTCTGACTGAGGCACAGTTTGCAGGGGCTGTATTGTCCCAGGGAAAGAGAGGGTGGGGCCAGGCTGTCCTTTCAGACTCAGAAGTCTAAGATAAAGGGTGCTGGAACTCTGGGCTACCGCAGCAAGACTTGGTCTCAGCAAAACACTCAACTCGAGTCTGAAATGGTCTTAGTCATTCTACCCCTTAATTACTTCCTGGTTTAGGTTTCTACTCCACAGAGAAAGAAAAACGAACACCACCCTTGTCACCCTCAAAATCTCCTACCGTGACAAAAACTTATGAATCAAAGGGAGTCTTCATAAAACCATAGTTAAACAATATCCCATTCGAGCATTTGGTGGGAAGATGGGAGCAAGGTCTGCAGTGTCTAGGAGCTCCTATTACTGCCTGGAACAGAAAGAGAATGCCTTTTGCTGGCCCTTACTTTGATTAAATCTTTAGCTGCCTTAGTGTTTTCTCTTTGCTTTTCATCGGGTGCTGAGACAACCGGAAGCCACTTAACCAGCTTCATTTTATTCACAAAAGGCTTGGGGGCCTGGCCTAATTGTCGTGGGAGAACATTATCAGCCGATCATTTCAACCACTCCTGCTGCTGGGCCAGCAATCCTCTTGTTTGCCAGCACAGGTTTTCTTTTGTTGCCTGAGTGTGGTTTAAAATTCCCTTTTAAATAATAATCACAAAACTGCCAAAGAAAAAGGGGGTTTACTTTAAGAACCATCTAAGCATACTTACAAGCTAAGACCTCACACGTGTGCACTGCCCCCTACACTCTGTGTGGGTGCCGGTGCACACACACACATACACACACACACACACACACACACACACACATATGCCCAAAAACATGACAGTTGGCCTAATTCCACCTGCTATGTCTTCCAGCTACATAAAGGTTTTTTTCTTTCTTTCTGATTCTTTGACCAGATTTCCAAAACAGAAAATGGGACGAGCTGTTTGTTCAGTTGGGGAAACGTTTAGGGTCTCAGGCAAAAGTCCTAGAAATTAGACATAAGCATATTAACTCCACTCACAAAACTCTTTTTTGTTGTTGTTTTACTTTGTTTTAAGAACATGAAGACTAAGCTGATCCTTGCATCACTTAAACCCAGGAGATAGAGTATGTCTTCCCTAGAAGGAAAGTGGTCACCTCAAAACAAGGGTGACTTTCACTTCCTCTACGTGGGCAGAGAGAACCTGGACTATGGCTCTAGAAACTGGATCTGATTTTGTCTCCTCTTTAGACTCCCAGCACGGCCTCTAGTCCCTTCTCAGTCTCCCAGAGCTACATGACTTTGGGCAAGTCACTGAACCACTCTGAGTTCCTGCAGCCTCTGCTGTCAAGTAAGAACACTCATTCATTCAAGAACTATCTACCAAATATTTGTACAATGGAATACTACTCAGCCATGAAAAAGAATAAAATAATGCCATTTGCAGCAACATGGATGGACCTGGAGATCATCATTCTAAGCGAAGTAAGTCAGACAGAGAAAGAAAACATGATATCACTTATCTGTGGAATCCAAAAAAATAAAATAGAATAAAAGACTCAAATGAACTTATTTACAAAACAGAAACAGACTCACAGACGTAGAAAATAAACTCATGGTTATCAAGGGGGAAAAGGGGTGAGAAGGAATAAATTGGGAGCTCGAAGTTTGCAGATAGTAACTACTATATATAAAATAGATAAATAACAAGTTTCCACTGTACAGCACAGGCAACTATATTCAATATTTTGTAGTAACCTATAATGAAAAAGAATATGAAAAGGAATATATATGTATGTGTATGACTGAAACATTATGCTGTGCACCAAAAATTGACACAACATTGTAAATTGACTATACCTCAATAATTAAAAAAAAAAAAACTGTCTATCAAGCACCCATGATGGGTCAAGCATGTGGCCAAGGAAATAGTCCAGGAATTAAACCGTCCCAGCCACAAAGGGCTCTCACTGATCAGTGGGGCAATTACAGGTGAACACGCAATTACAATGGAATAAGCAAAGGTGTCACAACAGGGTGAGAACAGGTGCTGGGCAATCACAGAAAAGAGCAGTTAATTAATTCAGCAGGGGGTGGAAAGTGATGGGTATAAGAAAGACTTCCCCAAGGAGGCGGCATCTAAGCTGAGAACTAAAAGACAAGTTAGAATTTGCCCAGCCAAGGGGATCCAAGCAGAATTGGCAGCACATGCCAAGGCCCGCAGGCAACACTGCTGGTTCAGGGTCAAGCACAAGAGGTGGGAAGAGAGATGTAGGACACATAGACCTGGATATGTAGGCAGGTGGGCTTGCCAGGGTAGCCTGCCTGGACTAGGTGACCTCCAGGGGTCCCTTCCAGCCCTAAGGGCTAATTCTGTGGTCTTCTGAGAGCCCAGATCCTCCTCCTTCCCTGACAGCCCTTGCCCCAACACGGTGAAGTCCCTGAGTCCACTCCAGGGCACCAGGGGAGTCCCAACCATCCTACGTGGGTCCTCCTCCTCCCTCTTTCTTTTCCCTTCGGGAGTGACTGAGCAGTGACTCAAGCAGGGAGCTGGCCTCTACTTGTCATTTGTTTCTAAAAAAAGAAAACATCCAGGGCTCACATACACTGTCAATCATTTGACCAACCCTCCTTTTCCCACCCAGCCCCTGACCTAGCTGAAGAGATGCTGGATTTATCTGTGTCCCTGTCTGTCTCCTCCAGAACACTTTAAACTACCTGAGGGCTGACACTCTGCTTTGGTCATCCCAGGCACCTGGTAATATTCATGACACACGCACTTAATAATGAAATGCACGCCGAACTGAATGGATTTCCTCTCTCCACTAATGAGCCATCGTCCAGAACCACCCCAGACAACAGCTCTGCCTGAGGCCGGGGTGGGAAACCCAGAGACCCAGAGTGGTGCCACCTCAACACTCCTTCCTGGGGCTCTCTAAGCGACTTAGGGGGCTCAGTAAAGCCCCATCAGAAAACTAACAATCCTCTCATTATACCAACAAAGAATCTCATGTCTAAAAGAATATGACTTGCCCAAGGTCTCTTGGCAAATGCGATATAATGTTTTTAAAAGGGGCACAACGTCCTTAAATGGAAGGCTATCCAGTCACGCCTACCAGAAACGTTTCTGATTTCAGGGGGAAATGCTTAGTGATGGTAGGACTAATGGAATCTCTCCTTTTTCTGACCACCAATACACTACAATTTCACGACCCCTGGGATTTTCTAGGCAAGACTAAAATTTCCCATTGAAGCAAATCTATGTATGAAGATGACCAAAAAAAATTTTTAGGGATTCAATATGTTCTTGATTATGGGTCATTTTTAAGGTTAATTCTCTACTATGTGATCTCAGGCTATACCAATTTTTAAAGAAAAGCTGGGCCCCCCAAACCACTTTATTTCCTCTTTTTTAAACAAATGTTTTGATATTAAACAACTTTACTGGGACTCAAAGATGATTTTCCCCAATTTTTTTAAACTGAAGTATAGTTGATTTACAATGTTGTATCAAAGATGATTTTTAAAGAGGCCATTTCATCCTATATAACCCCTCTAGCAAAAGAATTTCTCATAATTCTCTGTATCCTTTATTCATGGACCTATACTCTGTACATATGTGTGTATTTCATGAAAAGGAATTACCTTTAGTGCAGAAGTTCCTTAAATAGAGTCCTTTTTTCTTAAAAAAACAAACTTATTATGCAAGTCACTGGCATGTTTCTGAAACCACCACAGAGCAAAACCCAGGAGACAAATTAAGTGCACCTGGAAATTGTGGGTCTGAGACATTGAGGGCAACATTTTCTAGCCTGCTTCACTCAATAATTATTCTGACACTCGGCACAACCCAGGGAAGAGGAAACAGACAAAGGAAAACAGGTGTTTTACTCATATCCACCTGGCATAGCAAACTCCCCAAGTTCGCAATAGGTGCTTATTGCAGAAGAGTTTAAATCAATATTTTTCTGCCAGGGAATTAACATTTCAAACACCGTAAGCACAGTGGTTCTCACCTGGGCTTAACCAGAGTTCAGAGGGGAAGGAAGGGAAAGTTTTAAAATACTGCTGCTGGGTCCCAATGCTGCACAATTAAACAGACTCTCCAAGGATGAAACCCCAGGACCATAGTTTTCCAAAGCTCCCCAGGTGACTGTATTGCGCAAAGGAAATTGAGAAGTACGGGGCTAGGATAACTAATCAGTCAAAGGAAGCCCCTGGGAAATCTTATCTGGAAGCGAAGAACGCAGCGTAATTAAATAAAACAGCAGATGTAAAAGTACCTAACAGGGCCTGTTACCCAGAAGACGCTTAATAAACGTTAATTAAACAAAAAAATAATAATTCAAATAATTACTCCTGCTCTTCAGTGAATTCATCTTGTAATTTTAGTGGCTTGTTTATCACTTGCTGTTTTTTCTGAGCCATGATTCATTCTATCCCTGTTAATAAAATTATAAACTTGTACCCATAATCCTGTTCAATTACAAGCGCTCTGTAATATTTCCAACAACTCTTAATCATTTAATAAAACTTTCCTCCGGAACAGGGACTAATACGTATTAAATACTCAACAAATGTTAGCTATTTATAATAATTATCATTATTCAGAATTCATGATGATAATTCTAACTTTGGCTGAACTTGTACACTATTCAGAGGAGCAAGCAATAACATTAAAAAAAAAATACCAGGGCAATATTTAACAAACTTAGGAAAACAGACTTTTAAGCACGTCAATTCTTTTTATAAATCTGTGGGGGAAATATTAAATGCAATCACTGCACGGGTAGCTAGCTTATCTGCAAAAGCTACTTGTAAAAAACCCTCAGCAGTTTCCAAAGTCACTTGGAAACTCTAATACTGCAATTAGTTCAAAGTGGTCTCTCAATCCAGCGTTTCCCTACAACTGAGCCTGAATTAGGGTTATTTTTCTATATGTTCACATTGCCCCTCAGGTCTATGCCAGTCCTCAGCTGTCTCGTGTTGTGCTAAGCTTGGAGACATTCAACAGCTAGGCTGGAAGATGTGCTGTATTCGGTTCAGGATTCACATGGTTACCAGGAGACCAGCCCACACCTGAGCAGTCTACCCTGCACTTCTTCCCTCTGCCTTCTCTCTCCAAATATCTGCCATTTTGTGTTTTCTACCAATACACATACAAAAATCATCATGATGTGCACATCTTTATACACATATTATCATACGTCAATAACAAGTGCTGTCAGCCTGAATGTTTGTGTCCCCCCCTCCAAATTCACACGTTGGAATCCTAACCCCCTAGTGTGACGGTAGTAGGAGGCGGGGCCTTTGGGAGGTGATTAGGTCATGAGGGTCCAACCCTCACTAATGGGATTAGTGCCCTTAGAAGGGAGATTCCCCCCAGAGAGCTCCCTCACTCCTTCCCTAACATGAGGACACAACATCATATGAGGACAATGAGAGAATGGTCCTCACTCGACCACGCTGCACGGATCTCAGACTTCCAGCCTCCAGAATGACAAGAAGTAAGCGTCTATGGTTATAAGCCACCCAGTCTGTAGCATTTTGTTAGAGCAGCCCCAACAACGAAGACAAGATCAAAAGTAATCACACATGGGCCTTTGGCCAGTAACACCTTGGTCTGCTCCATAAGAATGTCATAATTGACTGTCACAGCCCAGGCAGCTCCAAAGATGCCCGGGAGTTGGAGATGAGGCCAGAGTTCCCATCTTCCAGGATCTGAGGCTCCAAGGAGAGTGGGGATGGCTCCTGCAACACAGTGTGACTCTGACAAAGGCACTCAGGGCAACAAGGAAACACAAAGGATAGGGTCACAGGGCCAGCCCTCAATACTGAGAGTCAGAACCTAGGAAATACAAATAAATAGCAAATAAGGAGATAAATCGCTGTGGGGGAGAATGTTAACATGACTACCACCACTCTCATCAGTCACACTCCCCTCTCAACTCCCATCCCTTACACTTGGTACCTAATTATCTGCCAGTTTGTCTTATCACCTAATGTCAAGACTGACTCTTTCAGTGAATCATAAGCACCTCAAGGGTGGGCATCTTGTATTATTAGCAGCAGAAGTACCAATTTTAGTTTCTATACTATTAACTTATGTTTTGTCTATAGTATGTTAGATACCAGACATTCACATTACCTGAATATTAAAACTTCCCTAACTCGTGTTTTCATTTAATATGCTGGTCGGCCAAGCACTCAAATCACTAGTGTGACACGGTCAGGGGAAAACCCTCACACAGGATTCCAGTTTAATCTTTGATTTGGATTGGTTGTCTGAAACTCGCACTGTAACAGATCTACAAAGGATCCCAAGAGAACAGACTCACAAAACTGGGGGTGTCGTCTCTGTAGGACTGTTTCAGGACCACAAAGAACCAAAGGTGCAGCCTGGAAATAAATGCATTTGGAGGAACACCTCTCCTCCTCACCCCCGTGTGCATGCCATGCTGGACTGTCCAAAGTGTTCCTTGATCCATTCAGAATGTTTTTTCTATTAACCAGGTTCTCCATGGCTCTGTCAGCGTGTCTCACTATTATTTGCCAAGTATGAGGTCCAGAAAAGAAACTAACATATTGGGACAGGGTTGGGGAGGAAGGCTCCTTGCGACACATTCCCAGCTGTTTCACTTCCTAATCATAACTAGTGCTAATTAGCTTCAAATCTTCTTATATGACAACAGAACTCATTATCTTCAACAGTATTGCGTTTATTTTTAAGACCAGAAATATGCCTAATCCCCAAGAATCTGCTTAGAATATTAAGGATTATGTATGAAGGTTCTGGGTGTGTACACACACGCGTGTGCATGTTTAAATAAATATCAACTTTCTACAACCATACTACCAGGAGTGTACAAAGCACTTCTGACTTTCAATGCATGGTCACCACTGAGATGTAAATCCTATACACATTTTGGGATTCTTTTGAGGGAGAAGAACTGATTTTAGGGTCCACCACAAGTTTATAACATTTTTCAGCCAAAATTAATTAAAATAAATTAATTAAATTAGTAGAGCAAAATATTTTGCTCTACTAATATCTGAAGGAACAGAGTACAGGCACACCTCAGAGATATTGCAGGTTTGGCTCCAACCATCACAATAAAGCCAATCCCACGACTTTACGGTTTCCTAGTGCACGTGAAAGTTACATTTAGACTAGACTGTGGGGGGCGAGCATAGCTCAGCGGTAGAGCACATGCCTAGCATGCAGGAGGTCCTAGGTTCAATCCCCGGTACCTCCATGAATAAATTAAACATATAAGTAAATCTAATTACCTTGTCTCGCAAAAAAAAAATTAAGTGCATAGACTAGACTGTGAGCTGCAACAGCATTGTTTAAGATAACATACATACTTTATTAAAAAATACTTTATTGCTAATAATGCTAACCATTATCTGACAACACGAGATTGCCACAAATCCTCAATTTGTAAAAAATGCAGTATCTTCGAAGCACAATAAAAGAAGGTATGCCTGTACCAGAGCTGCTTCTGTTCACATGTGCTCTGCACTGAGATGGTGACCCTCTAAGGAGAAGGCCTCTGACACGGCGCTGGAGCTCACCTGTCTCCCAGATCCGGGGCCTGAGATCTGGGGAGATGCTGCTATAGTACTGAGCTGTTCTTTCCAAGACGATATTCAGCAATAACGTCTATTATCACTGCCCTCTACATCCCTGCACCCTAGAACTATGGACCATGTTCCGGGTCAAATTCTGAAGCAGGATAAAATCCAAAACAGAGTTTCTACATTTTGCTTAAACCATTCTCCTTGCACAGGCTGATTTCAGCTTAAGGTATACAGTCTGATTGTGCTGTGCACCAAAAATTGACACAAAATTGTAAACTGACTACACTTCAATAAATAAATATATATATAATATATATATATTATATATATATATATTATATATATATACAAAAAAATTTTTAGTAAAAATAGGAAAAAAAGATATATACACGTCTGACATTTTCCACAGTATCACGATCTGCTGCTTATGTATTTGACATTTTTAACAAAGCTGTAGTATTCACAACTCTTTGTCCAAGTGATAAATTTGCCTTTCACCTTAAGAAATCCCCAGTATTTTGGGGAGAGGGCAGAGACTACACAGAAGAGTCCTTTATATGGGGGTAAATGTTCAAAATATTTTAAAGGTTTAACCAATCACTTCCTTAAATTAATAAGTTATTGCTGTGTACTTTAATAAGCGATCTTTTTTTTTTTTTTTTTAATGCTGCAGCTCAGCCTGCCCCTGAGTTCAGAAACCTAACATGCAGGCAAAGGAGGAAGGAAAGGAACCCTTGCAGACTGAAAGTCAGACTCAGTACTATCTCAGTAAAACCTTAACCCTGCGGGCTAGCCCTGGTCCTACCCTCTTCAAATTGGAGGAATGAAAAGCAGCTCATGAACAAGCAAGGTGAAGACGGTGTTTCTAAAATAATGGAGAACGTTGATCAAAAGCTTTGTCGGTGTGAGGCTGTGTCGCCTTCAAAGACATATACCATGATTTACTTGAAAAAGCAACACTGGCAGAGGTATAGGATGTTATTTTGGGGTGTCCGGTCTAACTGCCTGGTGTTACAGGTGAGAGAATCTCAAGTATGGAGGGAAAGGCACTTGCCTGCGGGTAAGACAGTAGGATCTCAGCAGAGTCAGAACTAGCTCCCAAGATTCCTCACTCCCCAGGGCTGATCACTGAGCTTCTGCCCGCTTCCAAACTCCTTCACCTGGTTAACTGCGTCCCAGATGTCCGCTCTCCCTCAGGTGTCCCCCTTCAGCTTCAGGGGACACCACATCTGGTGCTCCCCTTTCTCAGAGCACTCCTCCCACTTTCCCTGAATGATGCCATCACTTGTCAGCTAGCTTCCCTTCCCCTCCTTTGAGCAACTGTTTGTTCAACTCTGTGTCCTAGACCTGGACAGGTGTGACATCAGCATGGACACCGTGCAGTGAACAGCGTGACCAACTTGCCTCAGGTTGCCGGGGAATATCCAAGCTTTAGCAAAGTAAGTCCCAAGTCCCGGGAAACCCCTCAGTCCAGGGCAAACCAGGACAGCTGGTCACCCTAGTCATGGATGCCAACACGGTGACACAGCCTGCTCACAGCGTCGCCTCTCTATCCATCCTTGTCTGTACAGGCGGAGCCCTGTCTGTGCCAGGTAGTCACCCCAGCTCAGCACTGTCCGACAGAACTTTCTGCGGTGATGGAAATGTTCTTTATCTACCCTCTCCAATACGGTAGCACCAGACACAGGTGGCTACAGAGCACGTGAACTCTGGCTAGTGTCACTGAGTTTTTAATTGTATTTAATTTTTATTAATTTCTATTTAAATAGCCCCACGTGGCTAGCAGCTACCGTATGGAAGAGCTCAGCTCTGGCTTTACATAATTGGAACTATGATCCACTTCTGTGCACAGGAATGAGCTTTGGAGTCAGACCGACCTTGGTGCGAGTCCTGAGTCGGTCATTTGCAAACGTATCACAACTCCTTGGGGAAGCTTCCTTCTCCATCTGTAATCCTCACAAATTTACTATGAGACAGTATTCAGAAAGTGGCTGGCCCACAGGAGAACTTCAAGAAATAGGATTTCTCTAGAAGCAGAGAAACCAAGTCTATGTAAAAATGCTAGAAAAAACCTGATTCTGAACCAAAAAGAGTGCAAGAGCATCATCTGAACCAGATCTGCAAAATCCTTGCCAGGCCCAAATTCGGATTCTAATCTGCCATGGTTGTCCTGCTTGCTTTCTGTGCCAGGCCTGTGGCTGGCTGACACGGAGCCCCACTGGGGCAGCAGGCACCGGGGAGATACTGTGTGAGCAGGGCTCTACAGTCCCAGGGGAAGGGACCAGGCCCTTCACACAGCAGGGAAGAGACAGCACCCCGAGGAAGCCCAGGTGCCCCACAGCACTCAGGTACACCCCAGGCTGGCCCAGGGGCATGGGGCACAGTGGGAACAGCCCATGTCCTGCACATCTACAGAGAGTGCCACCCCTCACAAGGACGCAGTAATGAGCTGGGAACCAGGAGCAGCTGCGAAGTCCCTGAGGCATCTGGTCTCGGGAACCTCTCCTGGCCCTAAAGAATCCACCCCCTCGGCAGGAATAGGAGGTGGGTCCCAGGAGAAGTCGGCTTCAGATCAGAATCACCTGGGGAGCTTTTTAAAAACAGTGTTCCCCAGACTGGGAGTCGGGGTTTGCAGAAAGCTCCCTGGTGACTGTGTTGCATGGCTGGGACTCGGTATTTTTCATCTGAGGACTTGGGAAGGTGGTTTTGGGCACCAGCCAAGGTGAGGATGATCTACGGTAGTGTCAGGGCTGGGAGAAGTCCCCGTGTTAGCGGGTCCCTCCCTCCGGCTGTAGGGACAACAGTCAGAGGGCGGCAGGAACCTGAAACCAGAGCTGGGACACGAGTTGCTCCCCTCTCCCTCCCGCCCCGACTGGCAGGGACCCTTCCCGTTCACAGGACCTGTCCGTCTAGTGTCTGGTGTGCAGCATCGGTGGGGAGGGTCCTTCTTCCCCTCTAGCCCCTGAGCAGGACAGGGCAGAAGCCCTAATCCATGCACCTCTCCATCCTGGTGTCCCAGGACTAGACCTGGTACTGAGGAAGCGTGCGATAAACGTTATTATTGTAGTTGTTACTGTCATTTCGCTGAAAAGGAAACCAGCATCTAGAGACAGTATGACTCACCCAAGGCCCCTTGATGCTGGGGCAGGGCTGGGACAGGAACTCTGGGCTCCTGGGTTCATTCCCGTCCTGATACCGGCAGGGTGCGGCCCATCGCCTCCCCCACCCTCACCCACTCCCTTTTTTCTCCCTTTTACAGCCAATATGCAGGCTCCGACAGTCAGAATAAAGTCTCATTCAGTATCCTCAGGCTCCAGGTTGTAGGTCACCACCTATCCTCAAAACAGTCCATGAAGTCTTCTAAGAACACCCTGGGGCACCCTACAGGGGGTGGTTTTCAGCATGGCTTTGGAGTCTGATGTACCCGAGTTGTCACTTAGTAGCTGCGTGATCCTGGACACATTTCTTAACCTCTCTGGGCTCAGCTTCCTGAGCTGTAAGATGGGGATGATGATATTTACCATTTAGGTTTGTGGTGAGGATCATTAAGTAAGAACAGTCAAAGGGACTGGATGGGCACCCGGGCCAGCCAGCAGGAAGTGCTAACAGTGTTATTCAGGCACCATCCTTCCCATCACCTGCCCCAGGCTCCTGATTCAGGCCCACAGGAGCCTCCAAAATGTGCACCCTCTTGCCTCACTGCTCTTCCCACAGGCTGCCCTGGGCCAGCCAAGCCACCTCACTGCCCCTCGCCTGGCTTGTCCTCTTGGGCGCCTGCACCACCCTGGAGGACCAGGTGACTGACCCTGTGGCTGGAGGCATCATATGTTGTCCCCACCCCCACCCAACCCCGCCTCCGCCTCAAGTCCCCCAGATAGTAAACGAGAAGTAACTTTTTCTATTCCTCATTCCAGACTTCCTTAATTAAAATCAAATATTTGCACACTCTCCAAGGCCAGTAAACCTGAATTGCTCACAGGGAGAAAGAAAATACTCAGGAGCAAAGAGAGTAAGCGTGGGCGGCGGTGGCCTGGTCGGACCCCAGAGGAAAGGGCAGTGGATCTGAATAACCGCACAGCCCAGCTGAGGGTGTGGGGCGAGCACGAGAAAGCCACCTTTCCCAGAGCAATCTCCTCTGCTTTTCTCCAGCGACCTCCACAGAAATCAATGGCACATTCACAGTGCGGAAGGCCCACTGGGAACCCTTGGAGGAGGGGAGTGTGCAGGGGGGTGGGGGAAGGATGAGAGTGAGGAACGCGGGCCCCACCGGAAAGCTTTCAAATGAGCAGGAAGTGTTCTGCTGCCTCGCACCAGCGCGGCAGGCCAGGTTGGTGGGCTGTTAAAATACTAAAGGATTTCACACAGTTTGGGAAACAGTTGTTGTCCAGAACCCCTCTCCCCAAGCGGCCCTCCCCCAGAGCTCCAGACCTCCCCAGGCATCCAGCAAGGGAAGAAAGGATCAACTTCAGGCAGGCACTGTGGAGGCTTCCAGAAAGTACTCTGATGGGTGTCCAGAGTTAGACATTCTGACCATCACCCCACACACAGTGAAGGGGCATGAAGAATGCAAGTAATACTCAGAGGGATTCCCAGGAGGGACAAGCTCTCCATAAATGTTTGCTGGAGGGAGGGAAGGAGAGTCTGATTCATGGGGCAGTGGCACCAAGGGCAGACCACAGAACCATGGCACCTCCCTTCCCCCTGGACCACTCACTCCATCCAAATTCAGGCAACCAGTGCCACAGAAGCCTCCCTGACCAGGCAAAAGGAAAGTCTGAGCTGACCTCCCACGATAGCCCTAACCCTAACCTGGCAAAACCAGGTGCCGGGCTCCTGCCCTGCCCAGCCTCCAGGCCGTCTGGTAAGGGCACCAGTTTCCTATGGGGCATCCCCTGAACCTCCCCTCCATGTGCTCCAGGGGATGGCATATTACCCGGGGAGGGTCAAAGCACAGAATCTCCCAGAACCAATGGCTGCGTTAAGAACAAGCATGTGACCCTAACTGGCCAATAAGAAACTTCTCCAGTACTTTGGCTGAAGCCCTTTCCCGGCAACAGGATTGTTAACACAAAGGTTGAAAGCCTGAATTCAGCAGCCTCTTGACATCCCGCAGGGAGAGACTGCCTGGGAACAGGGAGGGAGGAAAGCAGGGCCAAGAGATAGAGGGAGACAAAACCCAGCCAGCAAGGTTTGGGCCCCCGGGGCAGCCACGCCTGACTACTTAGTGACTTGACATATAAATGGTCTTTTTCAAACCTAAATCAGCTTGAGTTTAGTTTCTGTCACTTGCCACCCAGATACATTCCTCAGTGGGTTCACGAGAAGATGCTGGTTGCTTCCTGCCCTGACTGCCACTTCATGTGACTTGGTGGCTTGATGATGGGCACCTGGGAGGCTGGCTCGAGGCTCCACGCCTTCCACTTTGGGCAAACAGAGCATCCTTCTCACACTGGGATCTCCAGACTACCACTTCTTGCCCTCCATCTCTCACGCTGCCACCAGTTACCTTTCCTAACACACAAATCTTTCAGTGGCTCCAAAATGCCAACAAATTATGTTGTTCTCCACACACGAACCCTCTAGGCCAGCCATGCTGACCTACACCGAGATCTCTCCCAGGTCCAGGCATTTGCGCACTTCACCTGGTAGGTTTCCAAACCATCCCAAACCATCCAAACCAGTGTTTCCAAACCACCCCAGCTGATTCCCTAAGTTCTTCAAGGCCAAGGATGACCCCCTCATGTTCTGTAACCCACATCCTGTCCACTGAGGTCAGAGTCCCCACTCCTCCCAGGGGTTAAGTCAGTGTTTAAAGAACCTCATAAACACAGCCACTTCCCCAGAAGATGACTATCAAGGCCCTCTCAAAAGCTTTCTAACACCCACCCGAAGCCACAAAGAGTCTCTGCGTCAAGCCTTTGTTATGTAAATTAAAGCTCCTAGCCCCTCTCCTTTTTAATTGAAAAATAGCCACCTGTATCAGTTTCATCCAAAGTAATAGGAAGAAGCCTATAGATAAAAACTTCCCTTGACCTTGGCCATAAACCGACAGCATTTATAATTACAATACACAGAGAGTTCACTACAAGAAAGATTTTAGAGAACTTCCAGTGCAACCTTCCCATTTTACAGAAGTGGAAACTGAGTTTCCGAGAAGTGAAATTACACCCCAGGGTCACAGAGTCAGGAGGCAGAGGAGCCGGGACAAATACCAGGTTCTCTGCTTTTTCCCCCCAACCAGTTATAAACAGCCGCCTCAGCCCCGTTTTACTTTATTTTATTACAACACTAATGCATACACGCTCACTTAAAAATGTGAGCCACAGAGAAGGTCTGTTATCTTCTGCTCTTTGCACCGCATCTCACTGGGTGTCTGAAAAAAGGGGTCTCTGTGTTTCCTGGCAGAGTCGCCGGAACCTTCCAGGCCTTCAACTTCATGTGGTTTGTCACCCTCTCGGCTGCCCGTAAACAACACCAGTACAGGCAGCACAGACCATAACAGCAGCTGGTTGTGCAACGAGAGGCGGTCTCTTCCTAATGCGGACCCAGGCGGTGGGGGGGTGGGAGGGGGGGTCTGTAAAAATGACTACCCTCCCTGAACCCAGCGAGTTGTCATGAGGACATTCATTCATCGCTCGGCGCTAAGATGTTTGGTTTTGTGCATATCCCATTGATCTCTAGAGCAAAAGCATCTTGCAAGGTGACAGTAATTTCAGCAACAGCCTGCAGTTTGAATTTCTGGCTGCTCCTTTCACTCACCATGTGGCCTTGGAACAGTCGCTTAACCTCTTTGAGCCTCAGTTTCCTCATCTTCAAAAATGGCAGAAACACCATCCACGGAACAGGGTTCAAGTCCCTCGAGCTCTACTGTGGGGCTCGGCCACTCTGCTGACCTAGGTCATCGCCACCAGTTTGCTGAGTCTTAACCCTCCTGCCGCCCATCAACTGGTCAACCTCCAGGCCAGGAACCCCAGAGGCTCAGCTCAGCCCAGCTAACGCCATCCCTCCTTCATCCATACCTCCTCTCGTGCAGAGTCAGGTTCTATAGGTGGCTGCCTTCCTGCCTGGCATCCTTGGTCAGACACCCCTCAACGCCCTGTCAGCTCCAGGGTCCAGCTCTACAACCTGGTCACCTAAGTCTGGCCTACAAGCCCCACGATGGATTTCTCCTCAAAGGCCTGAAAACCTCTAACAGTCACCACCAAATTACTCACTTTCCCCCTCGTGGGATCATATGAATTTAAAGTAAATCACTGAAGTCTGTGTAGCCCTCTCCCACATAGGGCATGTAAAGCTGGCAAGGTTGCTTCTCCCAACTCCATCCAGCATTAAGCTTGCGTTCTGCTTGCTGCTGTCACCGAGGAAGCAAGAGGGGCCTGCCTGCCCACCAAGCCCAGACTGAGTGATCAGGGTTTCCGTCTGGATCTCATTTGTCAATCATGCCCCCCACGACAGGGTCAGGGCCTCTCACCCCTCAACTCCTTCTGGGTGGACATCTATCTATAGACTGAACCTTCTGTGTCTGCTCCCCAGCCCTCAACCCCACCCACTGGGGAGTCTAGACGGGCTCAGATGAGTCGGGGAAGCAGAACTCACAAGCAGAAGCAGGGGAGTTGGGGAGTATGTGCTAATCTGAGGCAGACCTCCTTGGGGTAAAGAAGAAAGGCATGGTGAGTTAATCCTTCAACTCCTCCAATGTCTCCATGACTTGAACTTTCTGCCTCACTGTTTATATTACAAGCTCCAACATCAGGCCCCAGCCAATGCCAAGACCCCAAATTCTGGCAAACACCCAAAACAAACCTGGTAACAAGAGAGAATGTAGGATGGACCAGAGATCACGGATCTAGAACCCCAACAGACTGTTAATAATAATTTCTTGAGTTGTGGGGCTTATACTGGGGGCAGGAAGACCCTCATGAATTGCTGGTGGAAATGAAAAACAGTGCAACCCCTTTGGAAAACAGTTTGGCAGCTTCTCAAAGGGTTAAATATAGAAATCTACACAATCTAGCAAACTCTACTCCCAGGTATCTACCCAGGAGAAAGGAAAACCCAGGTTCACACAAAGGCTTGCACACAAATGCTCACAGCAGCATTAGTTCTAACAGCTCTAACCAAAAACAGTACTCATGCCCATCAACCGCTGAGTGGAGAATTGGTGTGGTACATCCGTACGACAGAATAATTTCCTACAATAAAGAAGAATAAAGAACTGACACACTTGACAACATGGATGAACCTCAAAAACATTACACTCAGTAAAAGAAGCCAGACACAGGTGAGCACATATTGTATGATTAACTTTTATGAAATGTCCCAAAGGCAAGTTTATAGACAAATTTATAGAGACAAAAAGTAGATTTAGTGGTGACCTGGAGCTGAGGATAGAGATAATCAGTAAATGGACATGAAGGATCTCACTGGGGTGATGAAAATGTTCTAAAAACTATATTATGGCCATGGCTGCACCACTTGGAAAAGGGACTGAAAGTCATTGAATTGTACATTTGAAACGGGTGGAAGTTACGATACATACAATATACCCTGCATCGGTTTTCCACGGCTCCCATAACACATTACCACAAATTTAGTGGCTTAAAATAACACAAATGTGTTGTCTTGTAATTCTGGGGATCAGAAATCCAGAATGGGCTTCACCGGGTTGGAATTAAGGTGTCAGCAGGACCAGGCTCCCTCTAGATGCTCTGTCTAGGGATGAGCCTGCAGTCCCGTTCCCGGTGGTTGGGGGCTTTCCTTGGCTTGTGGCCCCCTCCTCCAGCTTCAAAGCCAGCAGGGTTAGCATCTTCACATCTCCTCTGACCCTCTGTTTCCATCATCACACCTCCTCTGACTCTAAGCCTCCCATCTCCCTCCTACAAGGCCCACCTGGGTAATCCAGAATGATCTTCTCATCTCAGGATCCTTAACTTAGTCTCACCAGCAAAGTCCCTTTTGCCAGGTAAGGTCATGTATTCACAGGTCCTGGGGATTCCGACACGGGCATCTTTGGAAGACCACTGCTCTGTCTACCATATACCTCAATAAAACTATTATAAGAACAAAAAAGTAGCCAGTGTAGGATGTGGCCAGCATGCAGGGCTCATGCAGGTGACCTGTCCAGAACCCCCACGGCTGAAAAGCCCCGGGGAGCCCTGTCCTAGGGCAGCCCGTGCAGCATAAATGAACAGGAAGGGTCTTCATTCTGGCTTCAAAACCTGGGAGGGAATGAGGCAAGAGAACCATAAGTCCTGGCAAGAAGAGCTGGATAACTGGTCAAGTTCTAGATGAGGGAGGGTTGAGGGGAGAGTGGGAGAAATGCCTTTAGTTTCTACTGACCTGACACCCCTGCCCCACCCTCCCCTCACTGTCAATTCTAAAGAAAAAGGAGTTTCGTGTCTGCACAGATCTGAGTCTCTTGGTGTTCTGAAATTCCCATCTCATTGATTATTTTCAAAGAACCAAAATTAAGTCAGTCCCCAGACAATCTCTGATTTTTGGCAAGCACCTAAATCAATACATACGGAGCCACTCGGAGTCACTCACTCAGCAGGCACCTGGGCCCAGACCGTCCTGATCAAGGTAACAGGAAAGCAACCAGGACCGGCCTCTGCTCCGGTGGCAGTCTGCGCCCAGAACTCCGCGGCCCGGTGCCCTCTCTCCCTTCACACCCTGCCGAGGGCCACCTCTCTGCCTGATCCTCATCAAGGTGAGGGCCCCTCCCAGCATACGCAAGCGGTGATTTCTTCTGTGTCTCTTCTCCGAGGTGGTGCTCTCCTGCGTGCCTAGCACAGTGTGGGCACAAAGTAGGTACTCAGTAAACACTTTACACACATTTAGACGTATATACTGTATGTGCCTGGTTCATATATATATATATGAACATGTTTTTATCTGGAGCATACAGTTGGTCTTCAGGGAATGCTTATTTCCAGATACATGTACACACATATGCATATTTTATTCAGCAATATATTTATATATAAGCATTTTTATAGAGAGAACATAGATATTCAGCGAATGACATATATGCATGTATATGTGTGTATGTCTATATGTGTGTGCCTATGTATACACACACACACACACGTATGTGTGTATATATATGAATGAAGGAATTCTGGGAGGGCAAACATCATGTCTCTTTGGCTCTGCACCCCCAAGCCCCCAGCCCCAGTGCCTGCCCGGCCCTTAGCATGTGCTCAATAAATACTAATTAAAAGGACAAATAACCAGCCTAGTTCCATTCACCGCACATTTCCTGGGCAAGCAGTTACCAAGTGCCAGGCAAGGGGCCGGGACCTGGGGAGCGGAGGTGAATAAACAGATAAACGTGACCTCTGCCTTCGGGCTGGTGGTTACAATCTGGTTCTTTCCAGAAAACATTTGCTGACCCCGGCATACAGGTCACCTGCCTGCGCTTCAAGATGGACCACTCACCACCCTCTGCCTCCCCGCCCACGGTAACGCCTGTCACCTCCCTGGTCTGGACATGCTGAGCCCTCGTGCAGGAATCCGTATTCTCTCAACCTGTTCTAACTCCTAACTCCCTGCATCCGACCCACCTCAGCTCAGGCGTCGTCTCTTCTCTGTGGGGCCCCGTCAGGGTCAGAGGTCCCTTGTGGGGCCGCAGCAGCGCTGCCTGCCTGCGTTCCCCAAATACATGGGCAGGCTGGGATTAGGGACCCCAGACCTCTGCATTCCTGTGCTTGCGAACACAGTGCCTGACACCCAGTAGGTGGCCCGGTGTTTACCCACCCAAACTGGTCTTCAAGGAACGGGATCAGGCTGGGTGGTTGTAAGCATCACAACGAGGGAGGCAGGAGGTGGGGAGCATCCAGAGCAAGCTCACACCCACCTCGCCACGTTACCAAGGTCCACGTGAGGGACTGGGCACCGCACTCTGGCCTCGGTGGTACATACCACTCAGGGTTACTGATTCCAGGCAACAGAGAAGAAAGAAAGGAGGGAGATGAGAAAACAAGGGGAAGCTCCTAGAATCAGCCAGCTCCCTGGAGAACCAGGCTGGCGTTAAGCACCAGGGGAGACTGCGCAGACGGGACAAGCAGCCAAAGCCAGGCCACAGGACGTCTGCCTAGGATTCTCTTGACTCTGAATAGCCTTAACTCTCTGGCATCACTGCTGTGCTCAGCCCGGAATCTAAGCCACACGGCCACGCTGAGGCCATTCGCCAGGACCCCGGGCGGCTGGAGGTGGGAAGAAAGCACGTCTGGCTCACCTCAGCTTCCGTAGAGACACAACTTGGCTTTCTTTCAAGACTTACATCCTGGAGGTCCCCCCAAACAGGATGATGGGTAGAATGCTGAGCACCCCAAAATATAGAAAATGCCCACGACCCAGGTCAATTTGGTGAAACTGTGGAATCATGTAAGTGCAGATCCACGAGCCCTGTCTCACCATAACTGGTCCACGGAGTGGCGGAAGTGAGAGAGGCCTCTGCCCGGCTACATGGCCCCAGAGCCTAGTGTGAACAAAGGAAGTGTTTCTTCATCTCTCACCACAGAGAGCAAGTGTCAAGCAGAATTTCAAGCACTGGCTATTGCAAAACACCTAAAGTGGTAGCAGAAGGTCATTTCCAGAAACATCCCCCTCCCTCTCAACTCCACAGAGACATTAGGCTTCGGCTGCACGCTGGGTAGCTTAACTGGCATTAACTGAAGTTCCTTCATTCATTTGTTCATTCCTTCATTCATTCTACAAACTGTCCCAAGACCCAGATGTGCCAGGCCTCATGGTGGGTTCTAGGATTACTAAGATGAATCCACCACTGTCCCTGACTTCCAGGAGTTCAGTTGGCTGAAGGGGGATACAGAAAAGAGCAAGGTTTGCTTTGGGAGTGGCAACTGCGGTGCAAGGATAGAGGTTAGTGACTCGCATATGAGCTGCAGACCTTTTTTTAGCAATTGCTGGGCATCACTCCATTTACACACACACACACACACACACACACACACACACACACACACACAGACGAGCTATCTCCTTAGTTGGCCACCAGCCCTAGGGCCGTAGTCCCGAGGACAAGGGCTCCCCATCCAAATCTGGATCCCATTAGGCAGGGCCACTGGCTACTGAGTTGGCTTAAAATGCCCAGCCTTGGGCAGTCTCCTTCCCTGAGTCGGGGGACAAAAGGCAGAGGCTGAAACTGTCACCAGGCTGGCCGGGACGGAGGGCAGACCCTCGGTCTTGGCCACAGCTGGTCCTCAGGAAAGTGGGAGGTAAAGTTTGTCCCAGGTGCCCCTGCTCTACCCTCCACAAACCATAACACCAACACCTGCCAGTTGTACTGCACTTTCTGGTTTATAAAACCCTGCTACACACATTCACTCATCCATCATTCATCCCCTAAACATGTGTTATACGTGAAGCACTCTGCTTAGAGTTGGGAATCTAAAGAGTAAGAAAACACAGGCTCTACTCTTTTGGATGGCCCTTCCTCTGGGAAGCCCTCCTTGATCTCAGGCTGGGTTCGATGAGCACCCCAGCTCCCTCATCACCGCTGTCTGTCTCTCCATCTAAAGCCCCAACAAGATGAAGAAGGGACTCATCCACCCCACACACCGCTGTCCCCCACCTCCAGGGCCTAGTACGGTGCCTGATACAGCGGGCGCAGAATGAACGCCTTGAGGGAGTACCAGTGGGAACACCTGGGAGGGTAGAGGACTCAGGGAAACCAAAAGCAAGGGGACAGGGCAAGGAAGACTCTTTAGGTAAGAATCTGGCATTATCATCCTGCCCTTGGGCTCCAGATGAGAAAGTCTGTCTCCAAGAGCGTGGGTGACCCGCCCAAGGTATGCTTGCTCATACAACTGGCTGAGCCTCTAACCCCACACTCTTCATGCCAGTTTCCATTCCAGCTCGACACTCGGGCCAGCTTCTAGCTCCCCGCCTCCCCCAGGGCCACAGAGTTCCATCTGCCTTCCTGGGATCCACCTATTGTTGGAAACTTACTGTTGGTATATTCCATACCCTCCCCCAGGGCATTTTTTTTTTAAAGATACAAGGAGATAGCAGACTGTAATTAAAACAAAGAACTGGATTCCTAATGATGGAACGTCGGGCACTCAATTATTCATTGAACAAATATTCACTGAACACCCACGGTATGCTCTGTTCTAGGCGCAGAGAAGCAAGAGTGAACACAGGCAAAAAATCACTGCCCTCCAAGGCCTGATCATGAAATGATGTTACAAAAAGCTGGTATCCTTTTGGTGAATGAATGAATGAATCAAAGGTAATGTCAAGTGATCTCCTGCAACTAATGTCAATGTAACTTAAGCTGACTCGGTGCACCCGGTCTGCTGGGGGGCAGGAAGACCCCACAATCCTTCACCCCCAGGTCACTCTACTAGCTACTGGAGGATCCTCTGCCTTCATTTACTCTTTCAATATCCACAGCATGACAGAAACAGACAGAAGGGGCCTCCTCTTCTGACCATCGCTGGCTTCCTAATTAAAGTCAAGGATTTGTGTTTACTCAGGGTCTATAAACACAAACGCCAAGAAAGTGTTTAAGAGAAAGCAGATGAAATGTGGGTAAGGACTAGCTAATAAAATCAGGGGGGAAATGCTGGGAGTTTTCAACCATGACTGTGATTAAACAAAACTTGCAGGGAGGATGCTTTGAGGAGTAAGGCACATGAATGTGTGCAGAGCCTGAGTTTCCAGGGCAAAATGTAAACCATAACTTCCTGCAGAATTAATTGGTCCCCGGTGGAAGATCTGTGCTAAGTTCCTTGAGACGATGCAGCCTTCCCTGCCCCGCTCCTGCCACTAGGTTGTCACACAGCTCGTCAGGACTGCATGTGAAAGTCCCGTGAACTTGCAGGTTAGTCATCAGGCCACTGAACCAGACACCGGCTAAGGTCCCTTCCAATGACAGCTGCCCACAAACTATGTTCTTCCTCTATCCAGGTGGGAACCTGGGGTGTCAAGAAATACCTCTCTTCTGAACTGGGTGCAAGTCTGGCTGGAATTTGCAGGTGAGTGGCAGAGATGGTCAGGAGCCCCAAGGATCCCCCAGAAAGCTGAAGACTTCCAGAGATCAAAGTGGGCAAACGAGGGGTGGCACCCTGGGCCAGCCTTAATGAAACCCTAATGAACAAGTTTCCACAATTAAAGACAACAGTCGGAGGGTAACCAGTGAGGCCCAGAGAACAGTCAATGTCTTTGATTAAGCACTCATGAAATTCCCCATCACAGCTTTAATGTGGTTCCCCTGGGAGTTTTCTTGGCTTCGCAATGTTTTCAAAGAAAACGGTGTTGAATGTACACGATTCCCCAAGCCAGTAAATAGAGAGATTGGCCCTTCTGCCTCCTCCCCTGCTTCAGAGCACGCAGCAGTTTCCCAGATGAGCCGTCGGTGTCAGACAACGGCAACCTTGGCTCTCTTTCTCTACCAGATGATCTTTCTCACCAGCGTTTGCTCTCTGCTGGTCCGACTCCTCTATCAAGAGTCTCGGTTTACCAAGAGCTTTCTGCATTTGAAGCTGAAGCCAACCTCCTTGGGCTGGGACCAATCTCCCACAAAGCCAAGGCCCCAGTAAACACCAACATGCTCTTGGGAAACCGACTGGGTTTTATTACCAGAGTGGAGTCCATCCCGAGTCAACTCTAAACCAACCTGGATTCTGAGCCATTCTGAGTACAAACGACCAAGAGCAGAACACACTGAAGGAATGCGATCCACCCACTCACATGTAGTTCCTTGAATGCTGGCCTGCCTGCCAGCTTTTGCACATGTTGTTCCCTTTGTCTGAAATGCTGTTCCCTGCGTTGGCCTTCAAAAGTCAGTTCAAGCCACCATTTGCTCTATAAAGCCTGCCCCAGCCCCTCCAGGCAGAGTTCAGTTCAACACATCCTGAGTGTGTGACCCGGGCCAAGCCCTGGGCTTGGCTAGTTGTGCAGAGAAGAGAAACTTCCAGTATCTGGCTATAGACCCTCCCAGGCCAGTGTCTCCAAATAACTATTTGCTTGCAACTTTATTTTTTAAATTTTGCTGGGTAATATTTCAGATGGACTAAAAATAAATGCATAAAGAACAATAACTTATGCCCCCCCACCCAGCTTAAGTAACAAAATACAGTGAATACAAACTAAGTCCTCTGGGTCCCCCACCCCAGAAATATTCATCTCCCTAATTTCCCAAAGGTAAGCACTATCCTGAACTTGCCATGCATTTCTTTACACTTTTACTACATATGACTGTACCCCTTCAACAATGTACATCATTGTTTAGCAAGTTTTAAATTTTCATAACCTTAACACTTTGCATATGAATACAATGACTTGTTTTCACATCCATCTCCTCCCACAGTCCAGGACCCTCTGTGAGCTGTGCCTGCATCTGCTAATCTCTATATGGATATAGGGGCACTTAGCCCAAACCCTGGGACAGAGTTCATGCTTAATGCTTGCTTGTTGAAAACGGAAAAAGAAGGGGGAGGGGAGGGGCAGGGAGGGAGAATGGGAAGGGGAGGAGGAAAAGGAAGAGAAAACACTGAGAAGAGGGTTTTTCCCCACTGGACCCAAAAAGGGAGGGGGGAGAGGGGTGCAGAAGACTTCCCCAGTGGAGCCTCCTGAATGCCTCCCAGTCCTTGGAGTCTGAAGACGCACAGGACCCAAGTAAGACCCAGCCCAGAGCCGGTGGAAGGCACAGGGCAGCATTCACTGGGAGAGGCAGAACCCACCACACTGCACCCGGCACACAGTAGGGGCTCTGGATGTGTTTGGTGAACGAATGACCATTCTACAGATTAGAACACGGGGAGGCTGGAGCAAGACAAGGTGGACCTAACCCAGGGACCACCTAACAGAGCCCAGGGCCTCTTCAAGGGCCAACCTCTCCTCTCCATCAACTCCAGCTCCCACAGCAGAAGCCACAGGCTGCTCTCTGACTTTCAGCTTCTAAGTAACACAGCCCCAGGGGGCTCCCGCGAGCCTTGAGGGGACCCAGTGAGTGTCACAGAAACGAGAAAATGCTTAAACATGGAAGGGGCCACGGAGAGGGGAGGACAGCTTATGTGGCCACCACGAGGGCAGGCTGATTTTGAGAGTACAAGAAATACCGGCCTTCAGAATAAAGGAGGGATGGGCCCTCAGTAAATTTTCTTTTCATTCACTAGGTGTGTCTTTTGACTTTTGAATTTTCTGCCAGCCTGAAGTGCTCCGTGAGGAGGCCACCAAGTGGAGTTGAAAAGCCCCGCCTAAGACATTAAGCCCCAACTCTGGTCCTCCCCAGCTGTGCAGCCTTAGGAAAATCACTCAACCTCTCTGAGCTTCAATTTTCTCAGAAAAAAAGTATGCTCTGGTTCTACAAACACTCTTGGAGCGAGGCCGGCTGTGAGCCTGACCTGTGGACCTCAAAAAGAAAAGGGCCCTTTCCCAGGGCTCAGTGACATTTGGTGGAACAATGCCACAGCATAAACACAAAGCACTCTACAGACGTACGAAGTCATTATTAGACTTTATTTTCTGTTACAGAAGCCCTTTTCTGACTTTTTTCTCTTCCTTCCTTGTTTTTTTCTTTTAAGGTTCAAGACAGTGTTTAGACAATGCAAAGAACAGAAAGCCAGGAAACTCATCTCTAACTCAGCACCGACGGTACTCAGCTGGGCTCACACTTGGCCAAATGCTTTCTTCCAGCACATCTATTCACGGATACCTACTTCTAGAGTTAGCTCTCAACTGTTCACTCTCACGGAGGGCTTGTCCCAGGCCCGGAGAGGTGTGGGAAAGGGAGGGATGGAGGGGAGACCAGGGCAGACCTAGAACGCACACCACCACCCTCCATGGCCCAGACAGCAGCCACAGCCCACCAGGAGGACACAGGTGACAGCATCTCCAGGGTATGGTCATTAGGAGAGGGACACAGGAAGGTGACAGACCTACACCCAACCTCCTCCTGTAAGGGAAGCTTCGGGATCCCTACTCCACAGGGAAGTGAAGTGACAGGAAGCATCTGTCAGAGCTGGCCTGGCGAGAGCCAGGCCCTGTGCTCAGCAGCACAAAACCCACACCTTCAGGTAATGGAAACCTTGGAGTCACCACGGGCTTCAACCTCGCCCAAAGATGAAGCCTTTTACCAAACAAGATGGGCTGCCTGTTTCGACTTGCTGAGCTGAACTCAGTCTCCTGGCAAAGTGTTGATGAGATCAAGAGAGCCTGCACTTTCTTCCTCATACCCTGCAAACTACGAGGGGGAGGGGGCGACTGGGGGAGGGACAGGTGGGACTCAGCTCGGCAGGGAGTCACTTCCTCTGGAAGGCGCCTGGGAGCGGAGGGCCCAGTGGAACAGAGGAAGGCAGTGGGGGAAACAAGGGCTTCTCTGGACACTCAATAAACGGCTACTCGAAAATGATGCTAAAACGTGTCCCCCTCACCTGTGTGACCACAGAAACACGTACACGTACATGCAAATGATGAATCTTGGGGTTTGAAGTCAATATTTTAAAATACTCCAATTTTAATTTTCTACCCAAAGTAGAAAATTAATTCATACACTTCGTCCTCACACCCATACCTGGCACCGAGGTCCCCGGCACCTTTTCTGTGCCTCCCTTAAACAAACGGCTGAGGTGGGGAAGAGCTCAGTGGTAGAGCACGCGCCGAGAAGGCACGAGGTCCCGGGTTCAGGCCCCAGCGCTGCCAATAAATAAATTAAAAAATCAGTGGCTGAGTTTTGAATCAGAACTGCTCCAGAATGAAGGCAAAGGTGACAAGTCAGTCACACAACAGGCAAAGAACCCAAGAGAGAATGGCAAAGACTAAACACGGCAGAGACCGGGAACCCGCTGTCCCACGACCGGCGGGAGCTCGGCCACCCACCCACCCACCATGTGCTTGTGGACACGGTTCCGTGTCTTCCACTGAGAACACAGCCCGGCAGCAGCTCCTGCATCCGAACGGGAGTCCACTTCTGCTTTCTCCTGATGAAGACGGCGTCACCCAAACAGAAAACAATGTGCTACTGTCACACGTAGATGTCCCTCACCTTACCTTTCCCAGAAAATAATGTCATTTGACTTGCGGAGAGAGTTCCTGCTACTGAGGTCTCTCAATGCCCTGAATCACCCATCAGCTGCTCGAGGAGAGGGTGTGGTGAGTCTAGAAAACTCATTTGACCTCTCTCTGACCACCACTGTCCCCAGGTTACTTCAACTACTACTTCACTATGATTAACTGTCTTCCCCGCAGGGCTGGGGGGTCTGATACTCCTATTAGCAGGCCTGTGCTCACTGGAACCTCAGGAACGCCTGGGCCTCCATTTTAGGAACTGGCCTGTTTTGTCGTCCGCCATGTATGAAAGAATCTAAACTTTGCTTTTCTTTCTTTCCCTGGAGACAGCAGAGTTCTCGGTTTCTTAGAAGAAAGGAGAAAAAGGGGTTTTCTTCCAATAAAAGCAATATAACCACATTACAGAAAATGTGTAAAAGGGAGAAAGGAAAAGAAATGCACCCACGTTCTCATCCCCTCCCACAAGCTTTGACACCATTTTGGGGTGCATTTCCTTCCAATCTGTTTCCCTGTAAACCACCGCCTGGTTCAGGTTCGTCCAGCCTCCCTGGCCCTCAGCCTGAGCGGCTCCAGCAAAACTGGTCGAGTACTGGGTTATGGTCAGACACTTAGGTTCTCTCCAGTTGATTTTGTTACTGCCAAAAAGCTGAGCTGAAGAGCTCTGTGCAACTTTTTTTCCAGATTTGTTGGTTTGTTTCCTTAGGAGGGCGTCCCAGAAGTGGGGTTCCTGGGTAAAAGGTTACAAAGATTTTCATGGCTCTGGACATAAATTGCCATGACTACCCAGAAGGGTCAATCAAGGACCCAGCTGGCCACCAGCAAGAAGATACAGGTGCCTTCCCAGGATGACACAGTTCACAGACATCCTCGGGGGAGACACCGGTGGGGGTGGGGAGGCACCCACTGGGTTTTCTCTGAAGCGAGCTCTTATGGAACATTCTGGTCTCTGCACATCAACAGGTGCCCCTCAGGTGCTCTTCACCTTTCCCTACCGAGTGGCAGTTCCAAAGCTCCGAGGTGGAATCAAATACTCCCTCCCTCCTGCCCCATTTAATATGATATGGAACAAAAGATCAGATTCCTTGTCTTTGGGTTTTAAATGCCCAAGGTCTTGAGACAAAGATCAGTTTAGCTGGAGAGAAGCATTTTCCAACTACACTGGATCACAGTCACGGGAGAGAGGGTCCCTGGTGGAAGGGGACATGCAAAAGGTCACACCGCGTTTATTCCTCATTTACTTCTGAGAGAGAGAGAGGGTGAGAGTGAAGTCTGAAGTATGCAAATTTGTTTTTCTACACTTCCCCTGCATTTCACCACTGAAACTTTGAGCAACACTGCTTGGGAAAGAGACAGTTCCACCCGGGTGGAGCCGGGGTGGCCTCGGGGTGGGGTCATTTCCAAAGGCTGGCATCCCCCAAGGGCCCAGGGCCCTTTTCAGAACAGCTCCAGGATGGGGCGCTGAGATGTGCAGCAACAATGACAGTCGTAAAAGCCCTGAACCTTGGAGCTGTTGTGATCAGAGACTGCTTTTATTCAAAAAACTGAGTCAGGCCTCCCCAGGCCAAGAGAGGCTGGGTCCTTCTGGTCCACTGGGTCTCCCACTGTGGCGCTGGACCCCCCAAAACTCTCACCAAAGTTAACCACACTCAAGCAGGACAGACCCCCTGGAATAACTGTACATTCTCACGTAGCATAAGTAACACGGTTGGGTCAGGACGACTACGTATTCTGCAGATGTCCTCAGTGCATCACAACATGCAATGCAATTGTACTTCAAGCTCATTGAACCTAGCCGTATTCAACTAGACTCAAAGGGTCCAATGCCCTTTTCTTTTTTCAGTTTAAAAAACCTGTAAATAATAAAAGTGTACTTTGCCTGTTGTATGTATTTGTTTTATTTTGGGGGGTATTGCACATGGTACTTTGCTGTACACCGTACACTACTGTTCATGCTGTACATTTACACACGTGTGTTATACACAGCATCACACGCACGAAACCTCGTGTGTGCAAACGACCCTTCAGGGGCAAACCAGGAGGCTGTGAGAATCTTTTTCACCGCGCAGTTTGCCTGCTGTACAGATTCCAGACCCCACCACTGAGATGTGACTACTGTGTAAGGTTCCTTCTCCTCTGGTGCGCTGGGGACTTGAGGGATGTGTCTGTCTGTTAGGAACCAGAGAAAATCAGTTTCGGATTAGAACAGGAAACCGGGCCTCCGAGGAGGGTGAGCGCCAGGGCAGGCACCACGGCTCTGCAACCCGCCTGCCCGCGGCAGGCTGTCTGGTCACAAGAACTCCCCATTGGGCCACAAGCTGGCCATGTGGCCCTTAGGAGGGCTTTTACCTCCCTGGCCTGGTCGCTCATTCTTTCAATGAGTGGCCTAGATGATTTTCAAATTCCTGTGACTTTGGGCAACTCACATTACCTCTCTGGGCCCCCACTGGCTGTCTGACCCACCTGGATGAGAAGCAGACCTCCCCAAGCAGGACTCCTAGATGAGCTGACCCTCCTGAGATACTGACCTCCTCAGCACCGGGTGGGTGGCCCCAAGGTCAGTCACCTCCAGCTGGGAGATGCTTCCTCTTTTACTGCTCACCTCCCAACCCACACCTTACAAATTCTGTCTTCTGCGTGGGCTGTGGACTGAAAATGGCTAAAAAGGATGGGACAAGGTGAGCTTCAACATCCTTTCCATCTCACACCACCTGCCCCACCCCAGCACACCCAGAGTTAGAAACAGACAGTCCACAGGCAAAAGATGATGCTATGTGTGGGTCCCTCTGATGCAGGGACCACTGCATCAGCATCACTTGAGAGCACTTGTTGAAAACATGGATTCTTGACTCTCCTACCCAGGAAGCTTAAGCATGCCCAAGTTATGGTCAGACAAAAGAAACAGTGGGGAAGAGGGAACACATGCATAGACCATTCTGGCAAATTCACACATGAGGGGGATGCTACAAGCAGAGATATTCATCCTGTATCCACTTTATTGTCTCAAGTCTGCAATGCCCAATGCCCAAACACTGGGATCTTCCTTTCAAATTCAACCACCCGGCCCAAGGCATGAACTCACAGCACGTGTCCTTCCCCTACACCTTTCTCTTGCAGGGCTGCGAATGGGCAGAGTAACGCAGTAATGCATGTGCTACACATCCCAACACCAAATGAATGCATCAAGAGGTGTGTTACAGGGGGAGGGCAAAGCCCAAGTGGTAAAATGCATGCTTAGCAGGCATGAGGTCCTGCGTTCAAACCCTAGTACCTCCTCTAAGACTAAATAAATAAGTAAACCTAATTAACTCCCTCCACACACACACACAAAGAGGTGCATAAATAGCATGAATCCGTTTCACACTGAATTTACCAAAAACCTCACCACCCAAATTAGCCCAAGGAATCAACTTGCAAGAGTAACTGATACATTCTGAACTTCCTTGGCTGACAAGTTCACGGTAGGTGGCTCTTGGCCGGGATGGCTGCGGAGATGCCCATCACAACGAGATGCTCGCTTAGAAAAACCACCCCTGTCTTCCAGCAACATCCAGCAGCAACAGTCTCTGCTCTCTGCCAGACAGCTCCCTTCAGAGATTTTGCAAGTTACGTTCGAGGTACAGTCAAAAGAGGTAGTAAAAACAGCAGGTGCGCCTTGAAGCTGGCGTAGCCCTTTGAACTCCAGCTCTGCTTCTCGTCAGCCTCTAAGTGTTCTCTGTTTCCTCGTCTGTAAGATGGGGGTAACATCCCCTGCCTCACAGTTACTGTGAAGCTAAGGAACAACCTGCAAAGTACACACTGTCCATGCTCAATAAGGGAAAGCTGCTGTTATCATAAGGGAAATAAAAAAAAAATCACAAAAACCCATAACATGACCTTTATGGGAGCTTTGTCACCAGGGAGGCCTTTGCCTAGGCCATAGATGCTACACAAAGCGTCAGATACGCTGCCTCTCTCCCCACCTCCTGCTCCCCCACCCCTCCAGTCCACCCCGATGGCTCTGTCCTCTGGACCCCTGCCGGTGATGAAGGCCTGTTTGTGTTCTGAATGACCATGAAGCATCCCTGGGCTCTCACTGCAGCCTGTTTGATCTGAAGGCACCCCCTGGCTGGTCTCTGGTGCCTCCAGAGCTCAGGGCAGTACATAAACCCAGAGTTCAGGGGAGCAGAGCAGACATTTCAGGATGTTACTGCCCAGGTTTCACTTCCTCACTGTCTTCTGCATTCTCCTTCAACTCTGGTTTTGAGCAAAGCTGGGGCCGGGCTGGCGCACAGACTGGCTTAGTAAGGCCTCCCATGGTCGACATGCTCCTCTCCCCAAGTCCCAGACCCTGAGGCTAAGTGGACAGGGGACTCGAATTATTGAGCATCTGGGAGATACCAGGCCCTAAGCCAGGCACATTCAGCTGGCTTCTGACTTAAGAGCTACAGTGAGGTGCAAAACCAGGCACTGGGATGCGGGGAAAGGCAGGTAGTTTGCAGAAGACTCCACGCTAGGGAGTCACATGTGAGCCAAGATGTACGTGGCCCCAAGATCCATGGCTCTCCCCCTGTCACTGTCCCCTTTCAAAGAAGAACTCCAGAGAGGCCAACCACAGTGCTCGGTTTTGCAAAAAGGCATCGCAGCAGTTTAGAACCATCTTACAGAAACACTCGCCCTCTCTTCAAATCCATATCCCATGTCACTGCCGGAAGGACAGAATCCTGGCCTGGAAGCAGCACGGGACAAGTCAGTTTCCACCCAGCTGTGACTATGTCCTTAGGGGAGGGCATACCTTTTTGAGTGTTTCTGCACGGCACTTGCTAGCAGCTCGTAGGCACGTTACCTCACGTAGCCCTCCAAATAACTCGGAGAGGCAAATTATCCAAGTCCAGCTTCATCCAAGACCACAAGGCATCACGATTTGCCCAAGGTCATACAGCTGCTGAGGGCCAGGGCCAGGGTGCCCTCAGCTCCACCATCCAAGAGTGTTTGCCGAGTGGACGCTGGGGTTAAATTCCAACAAGCTCCAAGTGGCCAGACAGAGCCGGCAGCAGGAGACTGCACTAAGTAAATGAGTCAAGGATGGAGCGTTTCTTCCTCCTGCTGCCCAAGCTTCTTCCCATCCTTAACTCCTCTGCACCCCCTGTCCTTCCCCTCCTTATCAGAGGATGCTGGCTGGAGGTGGGGAGAGGAGGCACTGGTCTCTGATGGGGTGCATGGTTTCAAAGCCATCACTTTTCCCATGTTGGGCCTTTTTTTCCACTGTGGGTTTTAAGGGCTTGGTCCCCTGCCAAAGGAAGGTCAAGGGCAGAGGTACCTTTTGAGCTGGGGAAGGACATGTAGCCCCCAGGATCCCCTTGGCCTCGGAGCCTTTCCCTAAGCCAGCACCAAGGTGTTCACAGGCAGATGCAGTGTGAAAAGCCGGCTTGGGAGCCCAAAGACCTGGGTTCCGGTCCTGACTTTCCTCTTGGACAGGATGCTTCCCCTCTGGATACCAGTTCCCTCGTCTACTCAATTAAGAGCACAGGACGCCTAAAACCTGAAATTCTGAGTGTGAGGTTCCTGCTCAGCCCTTCCAAACCCCATCACGTGGGAAGGCCTGGCCAGCTCACCCTGCTCCCTCCTGTCCCCCCACCTCCTACCCCCAGGCCCTGCGAGGCTATGGAGCACCTCCCGGTGGGTAAAGAAGGGCTCTTCTCCACCACCCTTTGACGTTCCCACCATCTTCTCTTCTCATCGTGTGACTTCCTCCACTCACTAAGCCATCACCTGCCAGGAGCCCTCAGGCTCATGTTCCGATTTGTATCCTCAGTGTCAGTTGGGGTCCCAAATGAATGGGGGGGGGTGGGGACCTCTAAGCTCTCTCCACTCAAACTGTGGTCCACAGCCCAGAGCATCACAGGGCAAAGTGTCAGGAACCTGTCTAGAAGCCTGTCAATGACTGTCATGAGTGGGATCCGAAATGTGCAGCCCCCAGCGTGATTCCTGGCGTGTGTTACCCACCAGCCCTGAGTTTCCAGGAGGCCTGGGCAGCTTCCAGATGTTGAGGCGCTTCACCCTGCGTTCTGTGGATGTGGCTACCCTCATGCTCCGCACCCACCAGCCCCCATAAATGGATGAGTGCACAACTGCCAACACCTGACAGCAGAGACAGACAGACTGGCAGCCCACCTACCCACCACGGGCCCTGCATCCATGCTCAGAAAACGTTCTTCCCTTACTTTCTACTGTTGACGTTCACTGAACTTAGAAAGAAAAGGAACCCTTCCAAGACATGCTTTCAGTTTTTTAATAAACCCTGCAATTCCTCTAATGGTTGCAGATTATCTTAAATATTTATAAAACTCATTCTCAGCATCACTTCTTTAAACAAATCTCCTCGTCGACTTCGATTATTTATGTATTTATGAACACGATGTCTCCTTCTCTGGGAGCAGATGGCAGCTAGTAAGTCTTTGGAAAGGAGGGAAAAAAAAAATCTATGGGACAGAACGTAAACTCAGTGACTCCCCAGTTCACTCTCCTTGACAAGCTCTGGTGCAAGGACCTCTCGGTTCAGTGGAAGCACCATAATGTGGTCGGTCAGCAGGTGGGTTGGGAAAGCATGGAAGCTTGAACTTGAATTTAGGAAGAAGCTACCAGCCAAGGGCTTGATCCCTAGTGGGAACTGGAGCCCAGCTAATGGAGGGACAGGACAATGGGACTACAGCCGGGATGCAGAGAGCCCAGGGGTGGCGGGAAAGTAATTGATACTTATTGACCACCTACTATGCGCCATGCATTGTGCCGAGAGGCTTCCCATATCAACTCTGAGTTGATCTTCACAACAACCTTTCCAAGTGGTGGTAACTTTTCCTCACTGGAAAGATGACAAAAGCACAGAGAGAGAGAGGAAGTCTCTTGTCCGAGGTCACAGAGCCAGTAAGCAGCAGAGCCAGGCTGGAAACCCAGACAGTCTGCCCCACAAACCCATACCCAGCCACCTCTGAAGCAGAAAAGGATGAGAGGGGGAAATACAATTGCCGTCAACCTTATCCATCCCTGGCTACAAAGTTATTACCTTCCTTTTAACCTGGTGAGGCCAATCACCCCTTTTAAGAGCATCAAAGACGTAACTCCCAAAGTTCTACCGATGCAACAGGAACTTTGTCCATCTGAGAATCTAGGAGGGTCAATTCTTGTGTGAAATCTGGAAGGAGTGGATGTGAAGGTTATGAGAAGATATGACATGAATGTCACAGGCATATAAAAAGAGGACTTTATGACCAAGAGGAAAAAAGACCTTTTACCCTCAGAAATGGATGAAAAACAGGATCATGATGATTCTTCCTTTATCAGGACTTAATCAAGTGTCCCAGACAGGAAAGGAGCAGAAGAATAAAATTGGCCCTTCCCTGTCCCCCTTCCTCAATTCACTTCTCTCAAGAAGCTCCAATTCAAGTCAAAAAAGAGAGCTGGGTCTGGCCCTTGAGATGCTTATGCTCTCATTGAGGACACATTGAACATTACTGCTGCTGCTGCTAACAACAATCACTGAGGATGAGGGCTGTTTACTGGGGGGCTGTGCTAAGAGCTTCACTGACACTGCAATGAGCAATACACCCCCCCACCATAGATCGTCCCATTTTATAAATGAGAACACTGAGGCTCCAAGAGGTAAAGAAGAAACTTGGTGACCAGCACACAGCAGTAAGGGCAAGTGAGGTGTGACTACAGATCCCGTCCTCGTGTCCAGGAGCCCAGTGAACTGGATGGGAGGGGGCAGGGATGATTTTGCCATTTACAGACGAGGAAAAGGAAGTTCCAAGAAGGTTGTGACCTCTCTAAGGCTCTCAGGCCAGCATCTCATTAAGTGTACCAATTTAAAATCTGATTTTTCACTGACACCACACTGTTTCCACAATGCTCCCTCACTGGAAGATGGTTTCGCTGGAGATGGCCAAGTCCCAGACCGCGAAGCCACAGGACGGTGGTCTGTTCAATCAAGGGAACAGCGGTGGTGCAGAGCGTGAGGCCACAACCTCCTGGCACCCGCGTCCCTCAGGAGTCCCTCCTGCCATGGGCTCTTGGTTCTGAGGTAAGAGCTGCTGGGGACTGGGATTCCACAAGAGAGAATCAAGACACACTTGCAGGAACCAGCGGAGAATAATATCAAGGTCACCTACGGGCCAGTGCACCGACCTTGAGGTGGAGACAGACTGTACCTCCATAAAGAGCAAAGGGGAAATCCTCACACTTTTGTTCATTCTGTCAAAAAAAAATGTGCTGCGTATCCAGCATATGCCAGACAGCTTGCCAGGTGCCAGGGGAAACACAAAGGCCATTCAGAAGGGAGCACGGTCTGCAGGAAAGAGGGAGAGAGCTTTGCAGATGGAAGACTCAAGAGAGAACCTTGAATTGGCTGCTTAATCGGCGAGGGTCTCGGGCCAAGTCCTGCACTTTCTCTAAGTGGTAAGATGAAAATAAAATCTCTACTTCATAGGTAACTACGCCCACTCTACATCTTAAAAATGAATCTGCACCTGCTTAACCACAGCTGGCCCCGCACAGAGGTGCCTGCTGTTGCTTCTTAAAATAACAGTAGCCCTCAGGCTCATCCCGTGTCCTCCAGAAGTGGGAAAACACACACACACACACACACACACACACACACACACACACACACACACACACACACAGCTAAGGATCCTAAGAAAGGGACACAGAAGGCTTTGGGAGCTAAGAAAGGAAAGGAAGGGATGGCTATCAGAGAACACAAAATTTCCTGAGAATCTCCCAACGTGAAATGCAAAAACACATACTGGGCCTTTATCTGAAGGCCACATCCTAGCACCCTGGTGCATGAACCCACCCTAGCCTTCCTCATCACACAGGCTCCCCCTGCCCCATGCCTGAAATCCAGTAAGGATCCAGATAATGCAAATTACAACGTGCCTCCCCAGGAAGAAAACTCAGGGCCAGCAGACCACTTCTGCCTGCCCCACCAGGGAGAAAGCCCACCTTTCCCCCAGCTTCCTCCACGTTTACAGGAACCCCCAGGCCTGGGAAGTCAGCCCAGCTGTCAGCCCTGGCAGCCCGCCCCAGCCAGTCATCTGGTGGTGGCAATCAAAACGAGGATTCCTTTTCATTTCTACCAAATGCAATCTTCCAAGAATAGGGGAGGCTCAAAGTCAGAGTTTAAGCTCCTTTTCATAAGGAGTCAATATTTTCACAAGATAATCCTCCTCGGGAAGGGGGTGGATTACATGTATCCCAGGTGGCCAAATGGGGCTCTCCAAGGATTGGGAAATGGATGTTACAGGGCAGGGAAGCCAAAATGTGGAACCACACCCACCCACTCCCTTCTCAAAAGTCACCATCCACCTATTCATTTCACAAATATCTA
The DNA here is from genome assembly GCF_009834535.1 of Camelus ferus. Lineage (NCBI taxonomy): Eukaryota > Metazoa > Chordata > Mammalia > Artiodactyla > Camelidae > Camelus > Camelus ferus. The sequence continues at coordinate 9,137,569 of NC_045720.1, read as the reverse complement.
TGGAGAGCCTCCCATGTGCCCCAGTTCCCCCTTCTAGACTGTGGGGAGGCAGAAATTAAAGATGACTAACAATGACACTTTCCCCATTGCACCCTCTCCAGGCTAGTAAATCCATGCTCACTTTCTCCAGGCCCAACTCAAAGCAGCGCATTTTACAGACGGGCACCTAAGACTCAGAGAGGGCAAGCAACTTGCCCAAGGTCACACAGCTAGTAAGTGGCAAAGTCAGGAATTAAACATAGGTGCATACTCCACATGACACTACCCTGCGGTGCCTCCTTCCCGCTCAACTCCTCCCCCACCGGCTCCATTTCTGCGGCGGAGTGAGGATCAAAACCGCCCCCCTCCACAACCCCGGGGCTCCAGTAAGGGAAGCCCTCGGTTCCTCTTTCCTCCCACCGCCAATACAGGACACACAGGTTCGAGACCCATGGTATGTGTCCACAGCCCCAGGAAAGCCCTGCAGGCTGCAAGGGCACCCACCCGTTAACACTGAACTTCCATTAAAAAAAAAAATGATGAAAAGATAAAGGGCAAAGAGGAAGTGCTTTTTAAACACAGGCGGGTGGTTACCCTAGGAGGAAGTCTTGAAGCCAATGGAGATTTTTTTTCACCCCCTCCAGTTCCTCAATTCTGAGACTGGTTTTCCAAGCCTCCAATGGAAGTTAGCTGGAGGGGTGCATGGAGCCCGGGGTCAGACCCTGCGCCCTAACCTGGCGCGCAGGAGGGATCCGCGGGGGAGTAGCTACCCCGGGCACCCGCTCCCTCCCGGCGCGGGGCGCTGCTGCGCGCTCCCCGCAGCTGGGTGGACCCGGGCGGCTGCCCCGCGGCGTGCGCCCCTCGCGTCCTCCCGCCCCAGCCCACCCGAGGCGCCTCCTCGGGGCGCCCCTCGCGCGGGGGGGCCTCCACTCCTGCGGCGCCCCCTCTCCAACCGCTGGGCGCCCGGCCCCGCGTGGCCCGGATTGCACCCCACCTCTCCCCGCACCCACCACGCGCGCGCCCCGCACCCCACGCCCTCCCCGGGTGCAGATCGGCTCCCAAGGCGCGCGCGGGCGAGCCTGGCGGCCGCGGCGGCGACGCCAGCGGAGCCCGGGGCACGTACCTGGCGGCCCAGGGGAGCGGCAAGGGGAGCGCGGCCGCGGGCGCTGGAGCGCAGGAGCCTCGGAGCCTCGGAGCCTCGGGTGCCGCCGCCGCCGCCGCCGTTTCCGGGTTGGCCGGTCTCACGTCACCGCCACAGGTTTGCGAGCGGCCCCCGCCGCGGCGGCAGCAGCAGCAGCAGCAGCAGCAGCCCCGGCGAGTGCCAGGCGAGAAATAACTATAAAAGGAAGAGACGCATCGAGGAGGAAGAGGAAACGCTGTTTACCTTCGAGAAGCCGAGCCGCCGGCACTCGCACAAAAGGAGAACGCCCGCCGACGCCGCCTCCCCCCGCGCCCCGTCCCCGCCGCATCGCGGGGCCCGGCGTCAGCGCGCGCGGCGCCCCGGGACCGCCCCGCGCCGGCCCCCACCCCAAAACCCCGCGGCGGGGGCGGGGGAGCCGGGGTCCGGGCGCGGACCCCCGGGCCCTCCCGCGGCGGACCGTCGTGGCTGGGGCGGGGGTGACCTTGGGCAAGTCGCGGCAGGCGGGCGAGCTGCCGCGAGGGGTGCCCTGGGGGGCCCGGCGCCCTCCCGGCGGCGTAGAGGAGAAAACTCCAGCTCTGGAAGGCGCGAGGCTGGCCCAAGGTCGCACACAGCCCATCGGACAGGGCACCTGAGTGTCCCCGACCTTCAGGCCAGCCCGGTTCCTGGCCCTCGGTCTGCTGCCTCCTCACCTGTACGTTGGGAAGGATGCTGATCCTGCCCGGCCCACCTGGCAGCAGGAGCAGGGAGAGCTTGTACATTCAAATCATTCATCCAGCCTTCAACAGAGACTCCTGCAGGCCTACTAAGTGCCAGGGCTGTTCTAGGCCCTGGGGACACAGCTGGGAACCCAGACAAAATACCTGCCTGGAGGGCATGGGGAGGACAGGCAGTGAATGAATATCTGATGTGTCTGGTTGTGCTCAAGTGCTAGGAGGAAAAAAGCAAAGTCGGGGGAGAGAGAGTGGGGGTGTGTGTGCTGTCATAGGAGGCTCTCCAAGGACTTCTGGAACAGAAATTCCCAGACACAAATCTCACTGTAATTCTAGTTTCAAGCGTTATGAGACTCCATCTTTCCCCTTGTCTATAATGGCAAAGAATGTACTTCTCTACCCGTAACAGGACATGCCTAGGAAACTGAGAATTCCTCTTCTCTCTGCCTTGCTCCCCCAGCCCTCAAACCCATCCTCTCATTGTATTGAAATTCAGCCAAATTTCTTAGGCATACAGACAAGAAAGTATCTTTCCGCTGACTTCTAGCAGGGCATGAAGAGTTACCCTCAAAAGCTTCCATTGTCTTTCCACCCTCCACCTCCAGCTCTCCTGTTTGTATTGGTGGGGAGGGGCTGTGACCAAACGACACTGAGTGCTGACTTACCTGATTATAACCCACTTGTTTCTTCAGCAAGCCCCTTCTGAAGCCCTTCTGTTGCCCAGGCCCTGTGCTAGGACCTGGGGGCATACAGAGATGATAGGATTACAACAGGATCTCCCAGAGGTTCCTGGTTCTGGGGGGGAGATGGGGTGTCACGTGATTCTGGATCTGCAAGAAAGCGGCACAGATGACAGGGTGTAGAGGGGAAAGGGTGTTTACTCAACTTGGAAGGGAAAGGAGCAAAGAAAGGATAGCAGGAGGATATCAGAAAACCCTTCCTAGAAGTTCTGAGCGGCATTAGATGCACCTGGAATCTTGCTTGAGCACCAGTGCACTCATCCCCAAAAGAGGGGAACGGATGCCTCCCCCGCAGTGGTGAAGGATGGGGGGAGGAGGGGTAGACCAGCTGGGTCTTGAACCAGGAACAGGAAGAGGAGCAGGGTTTGGAATTAGAGCTGAGCTGAATTTCTTTCTTGGCCACTTACAAGAATACTTCTGAACATTTTTGAAATACTGACCACGTGCCAAATGTTGTGCCCATCTAATTTAATTCTCACAACAGCCCCATGAGGCAGGTTCATCATGCTCAGTGTTTTGCAAGATACTGGAGCTGGAAGAGAGATGGAATTTGTCCAAGAGCAGACTAATTAGATAGTGGTAGAGCTGGGCATGAACCCAGATTGTCTGGCTCAAAGCCCGGCACTCAGCCACTCTGGGCCTCAGTCTGCTCATCTGTGAAATGGGATTGACCATAACAACTTCATTAGGTTGTGGGGGGAGGGGAGAACAGGTTAAATGAAATAGCTCAGGTGTAGGACTTAGCTCATTAATAGGACACAGGAGAGAGGTATCACCATTGTTATCATCACAGTAATTGTTAACAGCATGGGGGTAGGAACTTTCTGGCCTGCTTAGGGACTGCAAATAGCTCAGTGTGACTAACATAGCGTGTAAAGTAGGGGGTGGTCGAGAAGCAGGGAAGAGTAAATGAGGACATGGATCACACTTCTGCACTCCACTGAATTCAGAAATGCCTGGGATGAGAGGTCCGATTCATATGCAGGTGTCTCTACTCACCGGATACAGGGAGGCTGAGAGGATGATTCTGGCCTCTGACTTTGGCTCATTCAATCAGGCCCTGACAGATCTGACAGATTCAAGCAAGTGGAAACCTAGGGATGGTGCCTGGGAAAGCCCTGGCAATTCTCCCTGGCCGTGACCTGCTCTGTTTCCCTGGGGAATCAACCCTGACCAGGGCAAGGGGAAGCCCACGTCTCAGCCTGCTTGGGCTGCTGTAACACAACGCCACAGCCTGGATGGCTTGCTTAGACAGCAACATTTCCTTCTTACGGTTCTAGAGGCTGGGGATTCCAAGATCAAGGCGCTGGCAGGTCTCGTATCTGGTGAGGGCCCACTTCCTGGTTCATAGACGGCCTTCTCCCCTGTGTCCTCACATGACAGAGGAGGGGAGGGAGCTCTCTGGGGTCTCTTTTATAAGGACACTAATCCCAGTTACGAAGGCCCTGCCCTCATGACCCACTCCTCTCCCAAAGACCCCGCCTCCCAATACCATCACATGAGAGGTTAGGTTTCCACATAGAAATTTGGGAGGGACACAAACCTTCAGTCCATAACACCCAGTACCCTGAAAAGAGCACTGATTTTGGGGTCAGGAAGGCCTGCCTGCCATTTCCAGCTGTGCAGCCCCCCGGGCAAGTCCTTTCACTTCTGACTCCTTTAATGTCCATGTCTGCAAAATGGGAATAATACCATTATTTTCTGTTGTTGAGAAGGCTACAGGAGATACGGGTTTTGAATGTTTTCTACACTGTAACCAGCACATGTGTTTTAGAATCCTGTCCTCCCGTAGCACGTGCAGTCCACTCATCTTTCAGGCAAAGTAGCTGTTCTCTCCATCATAGAAGCAAAGGCCCCTCAAAAATGTGTTTCCCTGCTGAGCGTCTGCTTTTTCCCAAGAGTGAATGCTACTATGTGTAGATGGTAACAAATGGTAGAACTGGAGAGACACAGGGGCTGGGTTTTTGTCCTGCTGGTTCATACTTTGCAATTAAGCAGATTCCACTTTCCACTGGGGTCAAGCAAACTCATTGACATTCTACTTACCCAGTTGTCATGGTCTCTACACCTCTGGCCATTCAGAACCAACAGACTGAAGGGAGGAGACTCCAAGCGCGAGCCCTCTTAGGGGCTGCTGTCCTGGGAGGGCAGGAGGGCCGCATGGAAGGGGCTTGCGGGTGGCTCGGATGGCCCCTTCAGGTTGGAAAATCCCGCCCAGGGAGGTGGAGAGGGAGCTGGGACAGACTTCAGGCTGGGACAGGAAGCCTAACCCGGGCATGCAGTACTGGGCCTTCAGAAGCTAGTGAGTGGTGGTTCCGAGGGCCAGGAGGAGGACAGAATGGGGGGCAACTGCTCAATAGATAACAAGGTTTCCTTTTGGGGTGATGAAAATATTCTGGAACAAATCCAGGTGGTGGTTGGTTGCACAACATAGTGAATGTACTAAATGCCACTGAGTTGTTCACTTTTAAAATGGTTAACTATATATTGTATGTCAACTATATGTCAGTGAGAAAACAAAAATAAAACAGTAAACTATAGGTTATGAGAATTTCACCTGAATTTTAAAGAGGGTGGGGAACCTGGTGAGGGGAGGAGGGGAGCTAGTAAATGGGACCTTCAGCATATTTTCAGTATTTCAGCATTGCCACAGCAGAGCTGCACACATGAACCAAAACGTCAGAATCGGGGCAACGGGCACTGTAACTTCTTGTGAGGAGCCAGTTTGGATGAGGGATCCCTCAACAATTGGAAAGGAATTAGTGTGGAATAATGGAGTTTGGGTATTAATATTTTTATTATTATTTTACCTTAATTCGTGTTTCTGAGAAAAAAAGATGATGGTGGAAAAGTTCAGGGTTGAGTTAGACCCAAATTCGAATCCTGACTTTAGTTCTCATCAGCTGCAGGAACTTGGGGAAAGTATTCAGCCCCTCGGTGCCTCCTGTACCCTCGTCACATAAAATGGGGTGACGATGACATCTACGCCGTGGGGTTGTTGTGGGGACAGAGTTGGGGGAGCCCAGGTAGGATTTCACCTGGAAGATTCTTAGTAAATGTTGTGGCTCTTTCTATGTGGTATACAGAGTCTTCCAGAGCCTGGGGCCATGGGGAAAAGGAACCAAAGAAGTTCGCGGAGGAACTTCAGAAAGCACACCTGGACTCTAGAGTCTTGGACCTGCACAAACTAAAGCACGACGGCAAGAGGGATTTCACACGTGCCCGGCTCATAGCGCCCGGCAGGCGGCAGCGATGTGATCCAAGCAGAAGCAGCCCCCTCCGCCCCTCTCCGCCCCTCCTGGGAATCGCTGGACTTGCATGGCTTGTCACACTGGTCTGTTGGAAAGTGACAATTACTACTCAGTGCAAGAGAGCAAAGCGAAAATACTGCATTCTCCCCGGCATCATGTCCTGGGGATGGGGGAAGGGGGAGCTAGCCCTGCACATTCTCCTAAGAGTCTAAATCCTGGAAAAAAGCTGCGAGAGATTTGTTTTAGAGACAGTGCTGTTAAGCAGTTACTTGCTGGGGAATTGCTGTGTAAATGGGTCAACTTTCGTTGTGCAGAAAAACTCAATTATGTGGAGGTGGCGATGTTGTATCAGTGACATGTTCTGTGAGAAATCAAATGTCTCCCCTCTGATCACACTGAAATAAAGCCACTTCCTAAATTTAACGTGAGTCATTTCTCTGAGCATAAAGCGTCTCTACCCTGGGCCACAAGTATAGGTGTGTGTACAAACATGCACACACACCCCCCCCACCCATACACACACGGGGCAAGAGGGTGTTTATATGAGTTTTTTTAATTATAAAAGTAATACATGTTCATTATAGAAAAATCAAAAGAGAAAAGTCTAAGAAAGAAAACTCACCCATCATGCCCTTTCCAGGGTCAACAGTTGCTTTCTTAACATTTTGATGTATCGTCTCGCAGTCTTTTAAAAATACGTTTTAAGACAGTAGCAATCGCGTTATAAGCACAGTGTTGTATCCTGCCTCTTTATTCACACACGTGAGGATGTCCATGGCACACAGGCTTAAACAATAGGCTGGGGGCCACGGACAGCCTGAAACCCACACGGGAGGGAAGGGAAGGAGAGTGTGAGAGAGAAAGTTTCCCCTTCAGTGTTGTTTCCTCCAGGGCAGACACTAGGTCTGATTCAGCATTGCAATCCCAGCCCTTAGAACGATACCCGAAACTTGGCGGGGACTGAAAAAAGATGTACTGATGGGTGAATGGGGGAGAGAGAGGGATGCCTTACCTGACAGGTCCAGCCACTGACACCTGCCCACGTGAGCAACAGGGAGCAGTGGGGATGTGCTGGAGGGGGTACCCCTCCTAGGCATTCCCATGCCCATCTGTATAAAGCCCTGTACTTGTCAGACAACAGGCGTCTGTCCGCAGCGTGCAGCCCCGCAGAGCAGTGTCCTCAAAGTGCGGCCCTTGCATCAACCACACCAGCATCACCTGGGAACTGATAAGAACCACAACATCTCCGCCCCATCCCAGAGCTACCGACTCAGAAGCCTGGAGGCAGCGCCCAGCATCCTAGAGCCTAACGAGCCGCCCAGGTGATTCCTGGGTAGCTAAGGTCTGAGAGCCGCGGGCTCCCAGCAGTGGTTCTCCGCCCTGGTGTGTATTAGAATCGCCTGGGGAATTTGTTCACCCGCCAATAACCGAGGCTCTGCCCAGGATTCTGATTTCATTGATCTTGGGTGGGGCTCAGACTTCCAAATGTTCTCAGGTGCTTTTAATGTGCAGCCAGGGCTGAGGAGACCGATGGGGACAGCAGAGAGGCTGCAGGTGGCTGTTGTTTTCCTTCCCAGATTCCTGCACCTTCCCACCCAGTGTGTCACCACCATTGCTGAAACGCAGTGCTGTTATCAACCACACTCACTTTTTTATTATGAAATATTTTGTGCATACAGAGCAGTGTAGGGATTAATATGACAAGCACTGTGTACTAAGGGGGTTATAGCTCAGTGGTAGAACACATGCTTACCATAAATGAGGTCCTGGATTCAGTCCCCAGTACCGCCATTAAAAACAAACAAACAAACAAACAATATATATATATATATATATACCTAATTACCCACCCAAAACAAAACAAATACCATGTATCCACCATTAGCTCTGTCATATTTTATCATTTGGCCATTATTATGGGCTGGATTGGTTCCCCCCTAAATTCACCTGTTGAAGTCCTAACCCCCAGCGTTTCAGAATGTGACTGTACGTGGAGACTGGGCCTTTAAAGAGATAATGAAGTTAAAATGAGGCCATTAGGGTGGGCCCTAACCCGCAATGACTGGCGTACTTCTAAGGAGAGGAAATTAGGACACAGACACTTAGAGGGAAGGCAGCCATCTACAAGCCAGGGAGAGAGACCTCAGGGGACACCAACCCTGTCCACACCTTGATTTTGGACGCCAAGCTTCCAGAACTGTGAGGAAATAAGTTTCTGTTGTTGAAGCCACTAGTCTGTGGCGCTTTGTTACGTCAGCTCCGGAAAACGGATACAAGCCAAAACCTAACAGACTGAATTGGGGTTCGCTGTGTCCTCTTCTCCCCGTCGTGCTCTGGGGGTAGCTGATGTCTCACTTCAGTCTTTAGTTTTCTCACCAAGAGCCAGAACGGCGCTAGGGAACATGGATTCTGGAGCCAGAACAGCTGGGTGGGAACACTGGTTCTGCCACCTCCTCGCTGTGTGACTTTGACCCATAATTACCCTCTCTGGGCCGAAGGGGCCTCATCTGCAAGCTGGGAACGTGAATCAGATCACCGCAGCATGTTGTTCGGAGGTTAAATGAACTGCTGTTTACAAAACACCAAGGAGAGTCTGGCCCAGGACGCACATACCAGGGCTTATTAAATACATCTGCACTTTTACTACATAAACAGAGGCCCACACCTATAAAATACATGTGAAATTGTTCACATGCTTTCAACTTACATAAATGGTCTCCTTGGAGACCAAGCCGAGATGCCCACAGCCGGCCTTCCAACGTGGGCACTGGGACCGGAGCCAGCCACAGGGATAGGGCCTGGGCGCAGGAGAAGCTGGGCACTTGGAGTTAATCCAGAGAGAGTCCCAGGATTATGGGCCTTAGGTGTGTGGCTGCCCGGAGACCAGCGGCTCCGGTGAGCTGGCTGCGCCCAGGCTGAGTGTCAACAGGTAGTATCCATGGAGCGTTTACTATGTGATGCGCCTGGCTTAGTGCTTGACGTATAGGATCTCATTCAGCGGTAGGCGCCGTTGTCATCTTCACCTTTCAAATGAAGAATCTGAGGCCCAGGAGTCTAAATGACTCGCCCAAGGCCATGTAGTAAGCAAATGGTTGCCTGCATCCATTCTCTTGAACATAATTCAAGACATCTTCCTTGAAGTCATTATTTTTTGTTTTTGTGTATTGGACAGAGTGCCTGCAACCGTTGGGGCTAGACAAGTGAGCTGAATGTGTGAATAGGAGTGAATGAACTGAGACAAGTGCTCCAGGACCACTGGTACAGACTGACTCTAGCATCACCCCTCAAGCTGTACTTAAAAAAAGAAAAAAAGAAGGACCAAGGTATGGAAGCAAGCTAAGTGTCCATCAACAGATGAATGGATAGAGAAGACGTGGTGTATATATACAATGGACTATTACTCAGCCATAAAAAAGAAGGACATTTTGCCATTTGCAGCAACATAGATGGACTTGGAGGGCATTAGGCTGAGTGAAATAAGTCAGAGAGAGAAAGAGAAATACTGTATAATATAGCTTATTCATGGAATCTAAAAAATACAACAAACTAGTGAATAAAAAAAAAAGGCAGACTCATATATAGAGAACAAACTAGTGGTCACCAGTGGGGAGAGGGAAGGGGGAGGGGCAATATAAGGGTAAGGGAAAAAAGGGTTATCATGGGATTATATAAAATCATGTGTGTGAAACTTTTGAAACTTGTAAAGCACTATAGAATTTTTTCTCTTTTTTAATTAAAATTTTTTTTGTTTTTGTAGGGGTGGTAATTAGGTTTATTTATGTATTTTTTAATTAGTTTTTTTTTAGTGAAGGTGCTGGGGATTGAACCCAGGACCCTGTGCATGTGAAGTACGCACTCTGTCACTGACCTATACCCTCCTCCAAGCACTACAGAATTTAAAGAATCATTCATGCAGTAAATAAATAAAATGGGGTAAAAAGGAAGGAATTCTCAAAACAAGTTTATCTAGTCATTTATCTCTTTTTCTTGAAGCTGACTGAGCCTGAAGGAATGCACACGTGTACACATGTGCACACACACACACATAAACACACAGTTAATTGAGGGCTCTAGTTGGAAGCATTGTGGCTATTGAGAATCTGACTTGATTCGCTTTAATGGCAAAAGTTTTAGAGACAGGAGTTGGCACTCCCCAAATTCTCTAAGCCTCAGTTTACTCATCAGGAAAATGGGGGTGATCAGCTCACAGGGCCGCGGTGAGGTTTCAAGGCAGTGATACAGCTCAGCTGCTTAGTGCCGCCTGGAGCCCATCCTGGACCAGGGATGTTTGTGGTTGCTGCTCTTCTTCCATTATTACTACTTGGAGGGAAAAGTGCACTGGTAAAAGTCACTCAGCTGTCACACTCATGCAAAAGGAAAGGCCCCCTAAGCGTTCTGAGAAAGATGATTTATAGCAATAGTTGTGGTTACATAAACAAATGAAGTCCGGGAGGTGACAAATGATACAGGTAATCCTCGAAAGGTTAATGCCACGTGTATTTGTACCCTTTACATTTGTCTTTGACACATGCACATTTTTGCAATAAACTGCAATTGCTTTGCGTGCCCAGTTATGAGTATAAATGGATTAAGTGACCATCCAATGATTCCTTGAGTATCAACTTTGTTGGATGATAAAAGAGGGGGCCTATAAAAATAGCTAATAAGCAGACCTTATAATCCCCGGGGCTTAAAAGTTTACAGATGGATTTTACGCACACTCCCTTTCGCCCTCCAACCCCCGTTCCTCGAGGTGAGGCAGGTACTGTTACTACTGTCTGACGGAAAAGGAAATGCTGGCCAGAGGGTCAAAGTCATGTGCCCCATGTCCTCTGTTTACACCAGAAGCCGGACTTGAACCTGATCTCCAGCCCCGATGCCTGTGGTTTGCTCCATTACAAGAACCAACTCTAGAATTCAAAGGCACCCTTATGTACCTAGTATCCGAGTCGCTGGCTGACCCCATGATCATGATGGTAGGGTCACCCACAGGAAGAGGTTTTACCAGTGAAAATAGATAGGGTGGACTTCCAGCCAAGGTTGGATCAGAAGGACTGGGTTTATTCTCCAGACTTCACCGGAAAAAAAAAAAAAAAAAAAGAAGAAACACTGTTTCAGACACTTAATGGTAGGCAGCAGGAAGAATGGTGACTCCTGAGAAGATAAAAAAGGTCATGCCCCCAGCCTCTGTGCCTCTCACTTGGGATTAGATTCTGATTCTGTGTTTCAAAGCCCAGCCCACTGCTACCAGCTCCACGGTGTGCCTTGATTGTCCCTGCTGGAAGCAATCTCATTTCTGCCCTGAACCCCTCTGGCAATGCCTTTCTGGCAGCACCTACCGCTTTCTGTCTCCTACTATGGCTGTCTGGGGCCCCGATGGTCAGGAGACTGAATGCAGGAAGGTATCTCCATCATCTGCATCCCAGCTCCACACACTGTGGTCTTTCCAGAACAGTGTTCATGGAACATTTCTGGAAAGAGGAAGGAATGATTCTGTGCCTTTAATCCTTAAAAGGAAAAAAAAATGCCTTTAAAAGAAATAAATTCCTGTAATCATCATACTCTCCCTTGATATTTTTGTTTTACAGCTTAAAAAACTGCATCTTTGAACAGGCCACCTGATTGTGTGAGAAAGAACCGGTTTCTTCCTGCAGTAATTGTTGCTAACTGCTCGTGGCAAGGACAGGGGAAGAACAGGCATTATCATTAGAGAAATACAGCTCATAAAAGTCACATTCTTGGCACACCGGAGGTATTTCGGAAGGACAAGAAAGAGTAAAGTGATTCTTTCCAACAACTAACAGTTGGAAAAATGACACTGTTTTCACCTCAACTCCCTCTTCTTTCTGTGAAAGAGAATCATGAGCTGAAAACTTTTTTTTTTTTCTTGGATTAATGAAAGTTCATTTTAAAACTTGCTGAGGAAAACAGAGAAGGCTCTAAACTTCTCTGGGATTACCAAGTGACCCTAGTCACTGTGAGATTATCCTGTTTCATATTCTCCAGGAAACTTATTATTGGGCATTATTTTACTCTGCTTATTTAGTTTGTATCCTCCCACTGAATGGAAGCTTCTGGAAAATGGGGATCTTGTCCATCTCATTCTCTGTGCTATTCTGAGTACCTGAGCCCAGCTTGGCACCCAGCAGGTGCTCTGTGAGTCTATCTTGGAAGAACTTGGAAAACAGACCTTTCTCTGCCCCCGGGCTGTTTAAGTTTGCCCCCGGGCTGTTTAAGTTTGCCCTCGAGCTTGAACAGCTGTGCTTTACGGGGCCTCCCATGGACTTTCTCAGCGGCCTCTGGCCGCAACTGCCCAAGCAGGAGGGACCACAAGGGGCAAAAGTGAGTAAACCGACTGAGATGAGGCTGAGCAGGCAAGGACGAGGGCAGGGAGGGGCCAGCCTGACTGCAGCTTAGCCCAGGAAAGAAAAGCAGTTTGGTTTTCCATTTCTTTAAACTTGGGAAGGAGTGTCAGCTCCGTGATAGAAGGAGCATCTGTCTGTTCCTGGGGCTCTGCCCTCGAGGAAAGCCCTTTCCTGGCCCCTGGCACCCAACTCGGGCTTCCTTCCAGGGCCCCCTCTAGTCCTACCTGCTCCGCATGCACGCTGGTGTCTTGACATTTGGCCATATTTGTATCAGATCTTCTCCTTCCTTCCTTTTCTTTGCGGAGGGGAAGTCCTGTGTCACCTTCTGTGGCCCTGGCTCTCCGGCCACTCCTCCCCACATAACAGCTACCCTGAGCTTGGGAGAACCACCCCCATGTCTCCATAAACAACATGCAGAATTTTGTAGATTTTTAAAACTTCATATAAATGGTTTTACTTTGGATGAACCCTTCTGCAACTTTCTTTTTTGCTCAACCGGATTTATTCATGTCGCCACATGTCTACTCCAGTGATTCACAGCGCACGTTACCACCGAGTGAAAACCACGGAGTCTTTCCATGTCTCCCACGCTCTCTTCCCTGCAGTCCCCCAGGAGAGTGTGGACCCATGAAGTCAGAGATCATTCCTCAGGCAGAAGAACAGAACACAGTACATACCTGAGAAACCGGCTAATTCTTTCTGAGAATTCACCAACATTGGGTAGTGATCCACAGTATAACCTTAACACAGCTCTCTTATTCATTCTTTTGTGGATGACATCTGCCTTATTCCAATATTTTGCTCTTCCCAACAGTACTTTTGCAGGAATTTTCTTTTCCATGTCTCCTTGTGCACATGTAGGAAAGAGTCTTTGCACCAGGCGGGGAGTGGCCGGGTAATCAGTAGACGTGCGTCGCTTCAAATTTCTTAAATACTACCACCCACTTTCCAAAGTGGTTAAGCCAAGATTTGTCACCAGCAGTTTATTATCTACGTGATATATAATCTATAAATTACATATGTGAAAAAATACAGAGTATAGTTCTGACCTCAGAACTGTGGCACTCGAATCCTTCCAGACTTCTCCCAGGTATGAACCAGGTATGTAAGGGAGATCTTTCTCTTGACACGTGAAGAATTTCCACTTTCTTCTTTTTGACAGCTGTTAGCGCTCCATTGTCAGGATGCACCGCACCTTTGTAAATCCGTCCCCTGTTGGTGGTTGTTAGATTATGCCCTGAAGCATCATATATTGAGCATGTTTGCATGTTCTATAGTTCCGTTTTTTTATGGCTGCATATTATTTTATTGGGTGGATGCACCTTAATTTACCAGTCATGTGTATTTTTAAAATAACAGAATTTTTTCTTAGGAAAAATTCTCAAGAGCTAAAATTTTGGTCAATGTACTAATTTTTTGTGCCACTTTTTTTTTTTTTAAATGGAGGTGCTGGGGATTAAACCCAGAACCTTGGGCATGCTAAGCAAACGCTCTACCACTGAGCTAGTTCCCTCCTCCTACTCTTATGTGTTACCAAAAGGATTGTTATAGTTTAGACTGCCCCCCTCCTGGAAGTCGCTTTATTTAAGGATTGAAGGCATTTGTTTTGCTGACTCGATGCTGAGCGCCAGCTCCCCCCAGCCTAGACCTGCTGACTCAGAGCCTTGGAGACGGGGATGTGGGGTTTGCATCTTCAACACTCAAGTCTGAGACCCGCAGGTTATGTCGAGGGAAAGAGAGACACACGCAGAGATTGAACAGAGACAATGGGCTGCTTGGCAGCGGGAAGGGGAGCATTGGGTACTTGCATTGGGATTGGCTCCCTGAGGACCTCCTGGCCCCACGGGCATCCTGGGCACAGGGAGCTGGGTGCATTCAAGCCACAAGAATCTGACCTGGCAGGGAGGGTTCTCGGAGCAGAGGTGATGCCTTATCATGATACGAGGACTCCCCAGCCTGACTCATGTCAGGGAGTGACTTTACTGTTAAGGCCCGGAGGGGCAGAGATGAGGAACACCCGGAGTTTCATTTTTGTTCTTAAACTCACATCTCAATCTTTGGCAGTGCCTCCCTGACCCCTGAGCACACCTGTCTGTTAAAGAAGTCCAGCTTCAGAACCACCAGAACTGCTCCCCGGGATCTAAGATCCTGCCCCTCTTCCTGGGCCCCTCGCAGTCTGACTTCTGCAGCAAGCAGGCTGAGGGCATCGTCAGCGAGGTGGGACTCGGAGCAGACCAGGCCCCAGGCTTGGGGTGCAGACGCCCAGCTGGGCTCCGCTCTGGGGGGTGGGGTGGCGGATGCTGTGATGTTGCGGGAGAGACTGAGAAACCCCTACTGGGGCCCAAAGGCTACTTCCTCTTGAAAGGACAGCAAACAGACACTTTCTTTTGGTTTCTATTGTTGGTAAAGTTTTTATTTGCCCAAGAAGCCAAGAAACACTTGTTTGTCTCTGATTGAATAATAATAAAAGCAAAAGCGGTGACATTTAGCTTCTCGTCCTCCCCACCACACTAAGAGGTGGCAGGTTCAAGCTTCCTCTACTAAAAGCAGCTCCGAACAATTAAGAAGACTCTGGCGGTGCAGGGTTGGGGGGCTGTGCCGAGTACTTTAGCATAAACAGCAGGGTGAAGGAGGGGATGATCATTCACGGAGCCTCTAACTGATACCAGACCATATACAGGTCTTACATGGTATTTAAAAAAAAATTTATCAAAGTAGAATGGGCACATAGTTAAAAATTATACAAGGCCTATTCTAAAATGTTCCAAGCTGTCTGTTGTCTGTCCATCTTTCGAGGGCAGCAGTAGTATCCACATCTCATGGATGAGAAATCTTAGGTTCAGAGGGGTCAGCTAGCTTGCCCACGTTCACTCAGCTACGAGGGGGACACGCCATGTCAAACCCAGTGCCACAGAATCCCGTGCCCACATCTGTGCTCCCAGAGGCCCCAGAAACGCTCAGTGTAGCCTGAACAGCAGTGTTACTGGAGAAAAACCCAAGGTCATGTCACATATTTAGGTGACTTGCCTGGGTTTTGAAGGCTGTGGTTCCATCTTCTTGAGGACAAGATGCATATTCAAAAGAGTGGAAGGAAAAGACAACACACAGAACGAGGGAACATTTTTGCAAGCACAGGTCTGCTAGGAGACTTGTATCTAGAATATATAAAGAACTCCTACTACTCAATAACAAAAAGACACCTGATGCAATCTTAAAGTGGGCAAGGGTCCTATTTCTCCAGAGAAGATATACAAATGGCCAGCCAGCACACAAAGGGATGGTCAACGTCATTTGTCATCAGGAAAATGCAAATCAAAACCACAGTGAGATACTGCTCCACACCCACGTGGATGGCTGTAATGAAAAAGACAGATAATAACAAGGGTTGTTAAGGGTGTGGAGAAGTTGGAACCCTCATATGCTGCTGGTGGGAATACAAAATGGTGCAGCTGCTTTGAAAAACAGGCTGGCAATTCCTCAGGTGGTTGCACACAGTTACCCTACAACTCAGCAATTCAACCCCTAGGTATATGTATAAGAGAAATGAAAACATATATCCACACAAAAACTTATCCACAATCTTAGCAGAACTATTCATAACAGTCAAAACAGTAGAAACAACCCAAACACTCATCAATGAATAAACAAAAGGAAGGCTAGTGATGCGGTGGAATATTACTAGGCAATAAAAAAGAAACGAAATACTGATATATGCTACAACATGGATAAACCTTGAAAACATACTGAATAAAAGAAGCCAGTCCCAGGGGGCCCATACATTATATGCTTTCACTGATACGAAATTTCCAAAAGAGACAAATCTCTACAGGGACGGGAAGTAAGTTAGTGGCTGCCAGGGGTTGGAGGAAAACGGGAGTGACTGCTAATGGGTTTAGGATTTCTTTTTTGGGTGATGAAAATGTTCTAAAATTGATTGTGGTGATGGTTGTGCAGTTCTGTGAATATACTAAAAACCATTGAAATGTACACCTTGAATGAGTGAATTGTATGGTGTATGGACTGTATTGCAATAAAGCTGTTATAACATTTTTTTAAAAAGAGCAGAGAGAGGTGAGGAGGTAGGTGTTGGGTGTTGCTAGCATGGGGGCCCCACAGGTAGCTAGGTCAGAAGGCGCTTACCTTCATCAGCCCTTATCCAACTTCAGCATTTAGACTTCTTTTTTTTGAACTTTTGTCAAAGTATAACCAGTGGTCTACTAGAGCTGGTTCAAACCAACTTGCGAGGAGGGATTACAAAGGATGGTCTGCCTCTTTTACCTACACGGCATTCAGTGACATCACACTGGTAGCTTGCAATCATCCAGGTAGAAATATTGACAATTGGGAATTGGCAAATGCTACAAATAAGGGCTTTAAATTTTTTTTTTGAGAGTTGTTTGCACATTTATCAGTATTCCACTGAGGATAACATAACACAGACATAGAAAAGTGTACCTATCAGCAGCGAACAGCTCAATAAATTTTCACAAATTGAAAAAAACCTGTGACCAAGATCCAGAAAAAGAAAGAGCAGTGTCTGTGCCTCATGGTCCTTCCCTGAGCCTCCCCTCCAGGTCCCCTTTGGGTAGCCATGATTCTGACTGGTAACCACACAGATTCCCTATTTTTTTACATTATGGAGAATCAAAGGTGACTTCTTGGTGAGGGCAGCTTCTGGCCTCAACGTTGTTTGCCACATCCATCCTGATCGTTGTGTGTGGGTGGTTCATTCTTGTCACTGACGATGCCCCAATTATATGCTCATTCTACTGAGTTGGAGATTTGGGTCATTTACAGGTTTTTACTATTATAAGCAGGCCTGCTATGGACCTGATAGCATATTCTTTTGTCTGGCACATGCACAAATTCTATCTGGGAACCCTGGGTCCCAGGGCATATGCATGTCACCTGTAGTAGACAGACTGTCAGCCAACTTCACTGCGACTCTTCCTGCTGTCTGCCTCCTCTGACTCCTTTCCTGTCCCCTCTCCTCGCGGGCTCTCACCACCCGGCAACCCCAACGTGGGCGCGGGCCAGCCTCGACCTTGGCTCCAGCAGGACAGCCTGGGTGTTCTTGAGGCTTGTCAGCTCTAGAGCTTTCTGAGGGTGGCAGAGCCGAAAAAGGGGACCCAGGTAGGGAAGCCGTCAACTGCTCTCCGCAGGCGGAGCCGGCCAGGGGAGTCCTGGTGTCTGGGTTTTCTAAGTGGTTCCAGCTGAGCAGGAACTAAGCTTGCACATTCAGACAATGTATTCTTGTGCATCTTTGTTCTGCAGCTTAATGCACCATAGAAAGAGGTCCATTGTCAAGCCGCCTGTGTGCCCAGTGGGAGTCAGCAATCTGCAGGGCGAGTGGGCAGAGCAAACGTGGATCAGAGGCTCCCATCTGGCTTTGACCCTTGGTTGGAGGGGGATGCTACCCCCCTCCCCTAACACAAGCCCCCTCCTCTCTCCCCCAGCACAACCCCGGTTTTCAGCAGGGGGGCTCTTTTACTTACTTTGGCCTGGAGGTTTCATGTGCCCGCTCATGCAGGGAATACTTAGAGATCACTGACCGCACGTCAAGCATTGAGTAGATTTGTGCCTCTGATTTCTCACTTGTCACTGGGGAAGGCAAGGTTTAAAGTTCTTGTCATTCTGGGGAGGCTGAGAGGGACCCATGCCCCTGGGAAGTACATGGGGACCACCTGGGGATGCTGGGTAAATGCAGATTCCTGGCCCCCTCCTGTGACTCCAAATCTCCAGGGACGGGGCCCAGGAATCTGATTTGAATACCAAGGACCCCAGGTGATGCTGGCCCAAATCTCAAAACCCAGCTCTGCTGTATCTCAGGCCCACGCGCAGACGACAGTCTCCATCTCTCATCCTCCGAGCTGCTGGGAGCTGTAAAGGGAAAGTTGAAATCCCGTCGGATGAAGTGTGAAGCCGAACAGGGCTTCTCCCCACGCAGGTTTGCGTCAGGTCAAAGTTTTGGCCTTCTGAGCCTGACTAGGGTTGGCTGTGTGGTTTTAAGATTTTTTTTGCAAAACAGCTGTGTTTATCTGAGCCTTAATTCCTGTTTTCAGGAGCTTAAGTGTTTCAGTGCTCGCTGATGGGGCTGCTGTGCTCGCAGACCTGCGGCTTTCTGCTCCGTCACACGCTACACGCCCAGGACACCGTGCGCTAGCGTGACCTCTGCAGAGCAGCTGCCCATGAAATGCTCACCCTGGGGCCCTGCTGGCAAAGGCTGTCCCTTCTCTGAATGCAAAGTTCACTGCACGTCCTGCTTTACACTTCCCTGGGGCCGACCTGTCCGGACAAGGCCGGGGTGGGCCGGCTCCGACCAGGCTTCTCTTCAGCAAGGGCAGCCAGGGTCACAACAGCAGCAGAGGCGGCACAAGGTCACTCACGGCTGGGAGCCACATGAGCCCTGACCTCAGGGTTCAAGTCTGGCCCCCGCCCCTCATGAGTGACTTGACTTTTAGCAACTTGCATCGTAACCTCTCTGAGCATCAGTCTCCTAAACTGTAAAACAGGGAAGACACTGATTCAGCTTCAATGTAGCTGGGATAAATGTGAGTGTGACGATCAGGCACTTGGCCTGGCGCCCCGGCCACATGGAGCCCTGGGTGCAGGGTAGCTGCTGCCGTGGGGGAGCCAGCCCCCTGCGAAGGAGGGGCGCATGACTCTCCAGGGGGCCCTGCATGTGCCTTCACCTTCTCCATCGATCATACAGGCCTCTAGGATGGGTGCAGACCCCCTTCCTCCGGGAAGCCCCCTGCCCAGTGAGTCCCCCAGTAATCACTGCTATCCACCCCTCTCTCCAGCCTGGGCTTCCTGGGGAGAGTGTAGGGTGAGTCTCTGCGACCGTAGGTCTGGCGTCGTCCTGACACAAGGAGTGTTGGTGGATGCACGGACATCAGAGGCAAGGGTAAGAAGACATGGTTTAAGAGTTCACCTCCACACCAGGCTGCAGGCTGCAGAGGCCAGGCCCTGAACATGTCTGTCCACCTATCGCTTGTGGGAGCGGACATGTCCTCAGCCGAGGCACGCCTGCTGGCTCCGAATTACCTACACACTGCAGATTCGGGGAAATCAAGATTCCCACTGGGGATGGACTCGAACACATGGGTGGGGGTAGCAGGCAGAGGAGAATCGGTTGAATTACCCAGTAATTATCACTCCCAGCCTCCCTCTGCCACACACACACACACATACACACACATGCATCCTGGGAGTGAAGAAGACAAACTACAGAGGAGGGCACAGGGTCAGGGGAGAGGAGAGAAAAGCAGGGCTGAGGAGGACGGGGTGGGAGAGGCTGGTGCCGAGGCCACAAAGCCCTGGGCTCACGCCACTGCCATGACTTACTGTGACCCTGAGCAAGTCACTTCAGCCCCACAAGTGGGCTTCCTCATCTGAAGACGTGCCCGAGGAGGCCTTCTGCCTCCCAGAGGACTGACTCCACGTACAGGAAACAGCGGCCCATCTACCGTCCCGTGCCCAAAGGACCCAAAGGATTAGAGTGCCCTCCTGTTTCTAGTGTCCCTGGAGACAGGCTCACAGCACACAGGCGAGGCCAGTCCATTAACTTCACAGAGACTGCTCCAGGTTTAAAACAGTATATAACCAAGCAAACATCGTAACACTTTGTAATTAGAAGGAAAGCTAGCTGCCCTTTGGCAGGAAACACCCAGATGGTCACGCGAGCCTCTCCCAGATACAACCTGACAGAATATCACTGGCTTCCACGCCGTTTTCCCCGGCAGCGCGTCCGCAGGATTTATCTTGTGGCCGTGTGCGAACAGCCATTCGGATCTACGGCCTTTCGTGAAAGGAAACAAAAGGAACACTGAGACCAGCACTTTGGGACCTTCAAGGCCGTGGTCTTGGTCTGCATCCCGCTGCTGCGCTCCTCTGGCCGGGATGTTGGGATGGAGGCTGTCTCCCGTCGGGCAGGGATCCTGATGCAGCCTCGGAGACAGAACTGCTCACCTGGGCCCTCGGCTTGGTCGTGCACCAGCCATGACAGGTGCTGCCCTATCACAAACCTTCCGAAACCTCCTTTTCAGGCTCCTTGGAGCTGGGAGGCTCACGGAGGCTCCCCATGGCTCGTTGAAGGTGAGATATGATGACTCAGGCCCGATGCCTGGACCAGGTCTGCTCAGCGCGGTCGTCTCAGCGGTGACAGCTATGGGACAGAAGCTCACGCACAGCGGCAGGTCCGTGCTGGGCACCACGGAGGAGCGTATCAACATGTGATCCTCATGACACCATGATGTGCAGGCCCCCCCGCCCTGTACATAAATAGGAGTGGGGCTGGGTACCTGGAGGTGGGAGAGGGAACTGGGGACGGGGGAGGAGAGACAAAAACACCGCGGTCCATGTTCTGCAGGCCGAGGAAAGTGATGCACATTTTTACACCCCCAAAGTAAGTTTTTCCGTGGAAGCTGGAATGACTTGTGTTATCCACATCCCCAAAAGCACAGCCAAGTGAAGTTCTGATTTTTTTCCAATCAGAAGAGTAGTGGACAACTCACAAAATGGCCTGATGTCAGATGTTTGGGATCAACTGAGAATATGTTTATTTAAAAGCAATTTTAAATATTAAAAAAAGTAGAAATGAACACATACAGTACTGAAAAACTGTCACATTAAATACGTGTGAAATGACAAGTGTACTGATGTTTTGATCGTAACATCCAGATGGGAGTTCGGAATTTCACTGGTGGTGCTATGGGATCCCTACACAACAGGCTGAAGTTCTAGGCAATAAAAAAATAAATAGCCATTGCTGTTCAACAGTAAAATAAGACACACACTATTTGCAGAACATAACTCCCCTTTGGGGGAAAAAAGAACTAATTAGCTATTTTTCCCATAAAGTTCCATACCTTCAAAATACTCTATTATCATGTACAAAATTGCAGATAGTGGCTCACTGAGTTTAAGGACAATACCAGATTCAAACTCCACCAAGGTCACCAAAGGTACTTAGACCCAGTTTTCCTATGTCCCACGGTAAGCTGGGTTAGAGAGAACTCAAATTCCTGATGGAAAACAAAAACGAAACCAGAAAAAACCCCCAAAAGTGTTAAAAAAAAGCATTTGCGTGAAAGTTGCTCCTAAAGGGACAAAGAATAGACATTGATTCCGTGTAATTTTAGACATCTAGCTTGTGTGTGTGTGTGTGTGTGTGTGTGTGCGCGTGTGTGTGCGCGCGCACGTGTGTGCGTGCGTGTGTGCATGTGTTTTAAACCAGTTTATTTTGAGATCAGTTGAAAATAGTGCAGGCCACAAAAATGAATAGTGCTTTAATGCAACCGAAAAAAGTGTTAAGTGAACGCACTGGGACACTGAGTAACTTCGGACGGTGACTTCCTGCCTTGACACCTGAGTGGCTTAAACACAGAGGCTGCGAACACGGTCCGCCACACACACCAGCACGTCGGCCGCTGCCTGACGTTGTGTGGGGTGCACGTGCGCCGTGACGCCGAGGAAGCAACTGCTTAAAATCACTTTCCAGTAACAGCTGATAAGGTATGTTGCGGGTGTGTCATGCAAGGTTTATTTATTAGGTGGCTATTCAGAGTTCTCATAGGAATCACTTAAGCAGAAAGAAATTATTCACGGAGCATTGTGACTCTATTAAAGAGGGCTTTCCCTCAGGGTTTGGTTGGGAGTTGTGCTTCTGTGAAATGAACATTTCTCATTCATTGCCAAGATTATCTGCTTAAAAATATTAGTTCTCTGTGCTGTTGCCAACCTAGCAGTTTAAGCAAATGTAACACCAGAAGGACTCGTGAGCCTCGGAATCAGGGAGCAGCCCCACTGACTGCGGAGTGAAGTGACTCTGTTCTTTCCCAAAACTCATACTGATTTAAAAGACCGGAACACTCACGAGGTTCTTAATGGTCTGACAGATGCGGCGGGGGTGAGAGGAGAGCCCAGAGGGGCAGAGACTCACGGCAGGAAGACGCTGTTTCACAGTGCGATTCAGAGCAGCGTTCAAAAACTTGGTTATGAATTGACTTGAAGGTAACGTGTCCGCTGAACAGAGCTGGAGATCGGAAAACGTTATCTACGACCTCAGTAAAGAGAATGGAAAAAGGAAAAGGCTGGTTTCAGCACCTGGATTCTGCAGGGTTGGGGAGGGGGGGTGGGGATGGTGTACAGGACTGACTTTTAAATTCGTCATCTGCTTGAATAAACTTTTAAAAGTTTAAATTTGTCAAGAACAAAACTAAGAAGAATTTAAAACTGAAACATTAGGGGCTTTAACACATTTGAAAGATGCTAATTCATGATGATATGTGAAGTCACACTCTTGAGAAAGCCAAATGACTAGAAACATATTGTTGCAGCCTTATAACTTCTGCTTTAATGGCAATCAAATTTAAAAAATGCACAGTTCAACTTATTTATACTATTCCTTTATAAAAGGCAGATTTCAGGTAAGCTTCTAAACGCATGCATAATGTAGAGGCTACTATTTTCTGGCAGTCCTTGGTTCCTGAAAGTTGAACTTCATCAGCTGTGTTTTAAACTTCTGTGAAAATAGTCATGAAGGATATGTTGTTTTTGCATAATGAGGTAATATCTCAGGGGCGGGCACTCATTCTCTTAAGACAGTATAAACCCACTTGTCTAAACCTGCACGATGAGGCTGTGGGCATTATAAAATGCCACCAAAGGTTTCGGGTCAGTGAATGTTTTGCTGAAGGAATAACACTTACATTTAACAGAGCACTTTTCTGTAATAAATACCAAAGTAAGTTTTTGTAGCTGTAAACTGTGTACACGGGTAACTACAGGCTGGTCTGTCATGGAGCTAAAAGTTTCACCTGGAAAACAGAACCCACCTCTTTGCTAATGTTGCATTTTCAGTAACACAATTGAGAATACTGTATTGTTAGGAACAGAGAGTCAATTCTATGCCCTTCAACGGTTGCGGGAGACCACTTCTATTTGCAAAGCCAGCAGTTCCTATATTCCTGTTTTTGTTTGTTTGCTTGGAAAACCACATAGAGAGAGATGTAAGTGCGAGACGCCACGGATGGCTTTGGCAAACCAGTGAGGCGCGCCGGGTCCCAAGGCTGCCCTAACACTGGCGAAGGCAGAAGACCACAGGGTATTTACAACACACACTCTGTCCCCTCCTGAGGTGGCCCTTCCGTGAGCTTCTCATTCAGTAACAGCAGCTATTTACACGGTGTGCACAGGGTTACGTGGAGGCAGCAGTCGGGCGTGAAGGACGCGGACAATCGGAAGTTTCTGCTTTTTGCTAGTCCGACAGGATGTGAACGAAGGACACTGGAAAGACCCCCTTCCTCTCAGGCTGCCCTTCGATGTGGCCGATCTGCAGGCAGAAAGGAGAGGCGTCAGGCTGGCGGCTGCCCTGGAACAAGCCTGGGGGGTAGGAGCACCTGGGGTCCTGGGCACAGACCTGGGTGGGAGGTGGGTGTGCCCTCCCCATCGGTGAAATGAGAGCACGTGACACCCGCTCCGCCCAAACCACCCCCCGTGGGTCACTCCACCTGCAGGCAGCCTGGGGGACCGATATCCTGTGACTCTCACTTTATACAGGAAGGGACAGCGGCCCGGGGGTGGGGTGACCTGCCAAGGTCTCACCCAGGCTGCAGCCTTGAGCCCACGCTCACCCTCAGCCAGGGTGCTTGACCACCCTTCCAAACCATGCCGAGCACCTTGTCTGTCAGACGGGGCTACAAAGCCCCCTCCTCTCAGGCTTGCTGAGAGATGACACGAACCATGCTACACATGGCAAGGACTGCTGGGTACCAAGAACTTGCTTTCTCGTTGCTGTGGGGGAAGGATAATGAAAGTCTGAGTGGACGGTGGCAAGGTTTATGGCAACTCTGTCGGCAGCTGCTGAAACCTGTAAGCCACGTACCTGCAAAAAGTATCTAAGTATCTCAGTTACGTCAGTATCTACTGCATTAAAGAGAATCCTACCATGAGGAAGAATAATGACAGCCTTCAAGTGACACTTACAGGGAGAGAAGGGTGGCTTTTAGAGCCAGGCCAGCTCTCATCTCCCTCCATGAAGGACCTGTGGGGCACAGGGTGGCTGGAGCCACAGCTGGGTGTCCAGCCCAGGGCTGGTTCTTTTCCCTACCGTGGCCTTGGGCAGCCACCCGGGCTACTGTGTACCAGCCTCTCAACTGCAGAGCGGAGTTAACAGTAAGGCCCGGCCGACCCCTCCATGGGGACTTAGTTGGTGTCACACACACGAGTCCTTACATAGCCTTGTGAGGGACGGTTACTCATGTCTCACTTTTCAGAAGAGGACACTATGGCTTGTAGGGGGGACGTGCTTTATCCAGGGCACAGAGTGAGCCTCACTTTATACATGAAGGGACAATGGCTTGTCAAGAGTCTCGACTAGCTTTCCAACCGGCCCCATGACGAGCCCAACTCTGCTAACAGAAGCAGCACCGGGGACACCCCTACCTCGTCTCTCTGAGAGACAGACAGACAGACACACGGCACTGCTTTAGTCCAGGGGTTCTCACCCTCAGTACTCTTGACATTTGGGGGCCAGACAGTTCTTTGTTGTGGGGTCTCTTACAAATATTGTAGGAGATATAGCAGAAACCACAGCTTCTATCCACCTGATGCCAATAGCATCCACCCTTCCCAGGTCCTGATCATCACATGTCCCCTTGAGGGCAGAACTGCCCCAGATGAGAACCACTGCTTCAGTCCAAGCAAAATCCCTACAGCTGTGATCATGAATTTGAAGTCACTGTCTGAGCCCAAAAGAAGGAAAGCCAAAGGTGTGCATGTGTGTGCATGCGTGTACATGTGTATTTCTGGGCATCCGCAGGTTCTGCTGGCTCAACTGCGAATCACACGTCCCTTTCTTGGCAGACAGAACTGGGTCCCTCTGGGCCAGAGGGGGCTCAGGCTGCCAAGGAAGCAGGCCTGCCACTCTGGGGTCAGAAAACGATCCGCTGGGAAATGCAGAGGAGGCTGCCGGCCCTGCACCTCTGCCTGCCGGTGCCCCCTGGAGGCTCACTCCTGACGCAGCCCGGACAGCCGTGGATGTTGGCCACCCCTGCAGCCGCTGAGAACCCGGGCGGTTCCTAGGGCCTCTGGTCTCCAGGCAGCCAGGGTGGCGGCGGGCCCCGGGTGACGACGCGACCGGCACGTACCCACCACTCCTGGTCCTCCTCCCCGGTGACCACGATCACCTCGCCCTCCACGAAGGTGAGTTCGTCGTCATTGTCCGCCTGGCAGTCGTAGATGGTCTTCACCCGCCTCACCTTGCTTTTCCCCTTCAGGAGAGAAACAGGGTTTTAGCTCACAGGACGGAGTGACGGAAAGGAGGAGCTCGGGGCAGTGCCTGCGCTGTGAAAGGGGGGAGGCACGTGGGCAGGTGCCCCAGGCCCTGTGTGCTCTCCAGATATAACAGCCCCCTGCCGCGATCAGCAGGGGGAGGCCCCCGGTGTGGGGTGGGTGGCACGGGTCACTTCCATTGAGGAGCGGACATCATGGGTAGGGGTCAAAACCTGGCTTCACCGAAACCCGTGAAGCACTCTGCCCCTCCCTGCCCAGCGGGCGCCGCGGAGATGACAGCAGAGTCTAAAAATGGTTTGGGGAAACGTGATGTAAAGCAGGGCGTGCAGCTTCTGCACACTGAATATGCAGCACAGACACATTTCTTAGCCCCTCACGCAAAGCGCCGAGTCAGCACAGGCTGGTTACACAGGGCAGGGGCACCCCAGGACTGCGAGGACTCCAGGCAGTTCCCCAAAACGTTTTAGTTTCTGATCCATTTTGACTTGGGCTTCTATTTGCGGGACTTCCAGTTCTTTGCAAACAGGAAGATGGAAACAGAGACATGACCTCCTAAAGGACGTTTCTGGCACCCAGCTTGTTAAGTAATTAATACTAAGAAACCAAGCGGTGTCTGTAAGCGTTTTGGGTCAAGCTTTTCCTCTCTGACCTCTGGTTTCCCCCTCGGCCACCCTGACAACCTGCTCCCTTCTGCAGCCACCTCCTCGGGCTGTGCCGGAGTGGCTGGCATCTGAGAAGCCAGCAGAGCTGTGGCGAGTGGAGATCTTAGTCCTCTCAGCTCCTGACCCTGGGAACAACCGAGAAGGGCTGTGTACGACTATTTATAATAGGATTAAATGAGATAATAAAATGATCGAGTGTGCAGTAGCACA
This sequence comes from Camelus ferus, assembly GCF_009834535.1. Classification (NCBI taxonomy): domain Eukaryota; kingdom Metazoa; phylum Chordata; class Mammalia; order Artiodactyla; family Camelidae; genus Camelus; species Camelus ferus. The sequence continues at coordinate 9,111,215 of NC_045720.1, read as the reverse complement.
AACTGGAATTGTGCGGACGTCAAGGCCATCGGTGGTGCTCAGGTGTCTTGGGAGACTGCCTCCCAAGAAGAGCAGGCATCTGCCGATGGGCGCGTGCGTGGTCTCCCACCTGGGGAGGATGGGTTTCACTCTCCTCACCTTTCCTTGAGCACCGAAGTGACTCACTTTATTGCAACCTTGTCTTTATAGGACACTAACAAGTGTTCCCCTCCCCCCACTAACTGTGCTCCTCGCGGGGGTGCTCGTGCCCCTGCGGGGTGTGGCCATGGGCAGGACAGACAGAGCACAAGCATCTTACTGGAGCTTCATTTTTCCAAAAAAATTTTTGGGAAAAAAAAGCATTTACATGACAGTAAAACTGATATATTATAGAGTAGAAAGCAGTGCACGAAATTGATGGAATGGGAGACTTCAGACCAAATTCTCTGTTGGTGCAAGTCTCCTTGGGCTTTGCGTCCAATTCCTCCAGGAAGATGCAGTGAGAAGCACTGAGCAGGAGGTGCTGACCCTGGGAGGGGGACTGCTCTCCTGTGACTCTCAGCTTCCTGGACAAGAGTGACCCCTTGCTTAGTGTTTACTGGGCACTGCTCGTTCGTCACTGCGTGTGATCGCCCATGAACTCAGACACTGGCCTGGTTCCGTGCTGTATGCAAGGAAACTGAGGTCAGGGAACATAAGAGGCCGAGGTCCTGCCGTCACAGGGAAGGCAGGCCCTGGGCCCGTCTGCGAGTCCACAGCCCGGTTCCTGACCCCCAGGCCCGGTGCCCACCCACCGTGTTGATCTTCCTGGGTAGCGGCACAGGGGTCTCTGGCAGGGTGGGCGTGAGGTCATTGGCGTCTTCGGAGGCTTGCCTCTGGACAAGCGAGGACAGCTCCGCTGGGTGTGACTTGGGGGTGAGCTCGGGCGGCTGAGCCTTGGGCGAGGCGTCTCCCGTCTGGGGTTTGGCCAGCAGGTCTCCCAGCTGCGGCTTGGGTGGCAGGTCCTTCATCTGTGGCTTGGGAGGCAAGTCTGATAGCTGGGGCTTGGGGGGCAGGTCACCAAGCTGCGGCTTGGGGGGCAGCTCTCCTGGCTTAGGTGGCAAGTCTCCAATCTGGGGCTTGGGAGCCAGTTCCGTGGGCTTTGGGGGCAGGTCTCCAGGTGGTGGCTTTTGCGGTAACTCTGCCAACTGTGACGATTTCTGGAAGATTTCAGGTGGGATGCTGGATTTGTCAAGGGAGAGATGATGGCTGGTTTCTGTTTTCCTTAGTGCCACTGGAGGTAGTAAGCACAAAGAGGGGGTCACTGGAAGGAGATGTGCTGGGGGGAGGGCTGCCCTCCTTCGTGGTCATGCGGAAGAGAACCAACCCAGGGTGAGCGCCCCGGACGCAGCGCCCAGCCCAGACCCCGCACGGACAGCCTGTTTTTTTTTTTTAAATGCAAGGTGGAAGGCTGGGAGGCATCAACCTTACAACAAATGATTTCATGCCTTACAGCAACATGGATGGGCCCAGAGATTACTCTGTTAATCGAAGTTAAGACAGACAGAGAAAGACAAGTATATGATATCACTTATATGTGGAATCTAAAAAAATGATACAAATGAATTTATCTATAGAACAGAAACAGACTCACAGAGGTAGAAAACAAACTCATGGTTACCAAATGGGAATGGTGCGGGAGGGGTAAATTAGGAGTTTGGGATTAGCAGATACAAATTACTATATATGAAGTAGATGAGCAACAAAGTCCTACTGGATAGCACAGGGAACTATAGTCAATAACCTAAAATGAAAAAGAATTTGAAAAAGTATATGTATATGTGTGTGTACAACTGAATCACTATGTTGTACACCAGAAACTAGCACAACACTGTAAATCAAAGACACTTCAATAAAAAAATATAAACAGATTACAGAAAATTGATAAGTAAAGAGTTAAAGGAAAAGTTTTCCATAAGTCTATCACCTAAGTGTAGCCATTTAAAATATTTTGATATTATTTTCTTCTGTATGTCTTTTGTTTTCCATAAATAAAACATTTATCTACTTTTATCTATACATTATTTTAGCAAGAGTATTTGCCACACTAATAATAATTCTTCACTAGCGGTACCTAATTTTAAATGTTGCATTCTATTCCATTCTAAAGTGGTATCAAAATTTATTATTAATGCCCCACATTTTATATGATCCGTGCACCATGTAAGAGGTAAAAGGTTTCTCCTCTCACCACCCTCACCCTCCACCCCTTTGAGGTAAACTCTGTTCCTTTTTGGTGATACACATGCGTGTGCTTATGAATTCCCTCTTAACCATAAGTGGGATTACGATACATACACTGCCTGCAACTTTTTTTGGCTTTTTTCCCAATTAATATGTTTGAGAGAATTCTAAGTCAGTTCCTCCTTCTCCTCTTTAACGGCTGTGTGGGACTCCATGGCGCTGAGATTCTGCAATTTGTCCAACCATCCCCAGAGCTCTTTGCACAGCGCTATCCAGTGGAACTTGGGACCTTGAGGAAATGTTTCCAAGTCGGGCTCCACCACTTACTAGCTGTGTCACCCTGAGCAGATAATACAACCTCTCTGTGCCTCATCTTCCTTATCTCTAAAACATAAGTTGATATATGCAAAGAATTTGCCAATAGGACCTAGCAGGCTCTACGTATTTTATCACAGTATTATCTTTCTTGTGAGGCAAGGTTGCTTGAGGCCAGGACTCCTCAGGGACATAGTATGTGCTCAGTGAGGACATGGCTGACTAAGGCACACTGAGTGAGTCAAACTGAGAATTTTATTCTCAAAATACAACACATTCAGAAAGATATTCTTAAAATTTTATTTTTAAATAAGAAAGAAACGACAAACCCCAGTGTCATAAATTGTCACAAGCTGTCCTGCAGCTGTTTCTGCTCGTGGCCCATCCAGCCATGTCCTCTCCTAAGGAAATCAAATTTAAGGGCATCCTGCTCCCTGGCTGGCCCCTGAGCTTCGGCCGATGTGGCTTGGCTCACAAAGTGACAGTAGGTGGATCAGATTCCTCCCGTGGAAGTTGGAAGCTGGGGTAAACAAAAGTCTGAGGCTTGCAGTGGTGAGAGAGAGGCTGGGGGAGTCCCTGAGGCAGTGGGCTTGGAAAGCCTAACTGTGAGCCACCCTCAGGGGGAACAGGAACTATAAATGCTGGGCAGCCCAAACCCTCAAAACATGCAAATCCGATTGTAGGAATTTATCTCAAAAAGGGATCAAAGCCAGGCACCAAGATGCCAGTGCTGCAGCTGAGCATAGCATTGTGTCATAGAAAAAACCATGAACTGGGTGACTGTGGAAGAGGAAGGACTGCTTATCATGTCACCATATCAGTCAGTGGAATAATATGCAGCCAGTAAAAGTCATGCTGTTATGTAATTTATGTCATGGAAAATGTTTTTGATTTATCATGCAACAAAAATCAGCTTAAATAGTAACTTTGAAAAAGCACAGGAAAAAGACTGAAAGGACAAACCAAATTGTCTTGGATGGTAAGATTTCAAGTGGTTTATATTTTCCTCTTTTTGCTTATCTGTATTTTTAAAATCTTCTGGAATGAATATATACTATTTTTATAAGTAGAAGAAATAAGAAAGGAGACAGGCTCTCCTCTAGGGAAGCCTGCTCAATCTCTGGCTATTTTATTTCCCGGCTGATTTTGTGCTTTCCCTCTCTAATTAAAAGTCCTTTCTGATCTGCATTCTTACCTTTGAAGGGCGGACAAGCAAATTTCTCCCCCAGGCTGGACTCTACAGAGTAGACTGCTGGAGTCAGGCACACCAAGAGCAAAACAATTCCACCCCCTGCGAAGGCCTGGGAGGTTATGGTGCAGCTGGTTCACGCAGGCAGGACCGGACGGAAACAAACGGACACAGCACTTTGCAAAGCAACCCGGGATGGGGACCGCTGAGCCACCCTCCCCGCGGCTACGACGGTTCTGGTCTTGAGAAAGGACTCTAAGGACGTAACTGAGGAGGAGGAGGAGGAGGCAGAGGAGGGAAGAGCCCTCACACTCCCAGCCCACATTTCCAACAAAGGAGACGCCGAGTAAAGGAAGAAGAGCACGCAGCCTACCCACACTCACGAAGTGCTCATGAACCCGGGAAAAGTACATATGCTCAAATGCCGAGTGGGAAAACCAGGCCGCATCGTGGTGACAACTATGGAAGGATGGAAGGGACCAGGAAGCTGTACACAGTCCAGAATTATGGTGACTTTGTTCAGGTTCTATAACATTGCCCTTTACAACTCAGTAAAAAAATGGCTCTGTGCAGCAGTCTGAGTCTCCAGCTGAGAAAGCTTTAATTAAGCCTTTTAAAAGGTGTCCAAAGGATTTAAAAAATGGGTGATGCTTGGGAGAGAGAAAGAGTGAAGGGTGGCCAGGACAGTCCATGGGGAGAGGGCAGGGGGGAGGGGAGGACAGGAGAAGGAGCTGCTGCTCCCTCCCTCTCGACATCACAGATGCCCCCTGCCTCCAGCTGAGGAGGCTCAGAAACACACCTGGGGATGCTTCTTTTTGCCCAGGTGAGACGGAACCACTGGATGGGAGGGACAGGAGTGACCCGACTTAACACAGATCACCCTGGCTGCTCTGCTGAGAAAAGACTGCAGGGCCACGGTGGAGGAAGGCAGATCAGGAAAGAGGCTGCAATAGTCCAGACAAGGGATGATGGTCACTTAGACCACACGAGAGCCGTGGACATGGTGAGAAGTGTCTGGACTTTAAGATATAACGAAGGGAGAGCCAACAGTATGTGTGGAGGCACGGGGGTGGGGCGTGTGAGGAGGGACGGAGCTGAGCTTCTCGCATAGGTTTTAAGGCCCAAACTCCTGGACCTTGACGATACTGCCTGTAACAGACAGGGAACAGTAGCAGACGTGCATTCAGAACCTCAGTCTGAGAAGCCTATAAGACACCTGAGCAGGGATGTTACACCGGCTGTGGTGCGTGAGCTTAGATTATGGAGGGACACCCGGGCTGGATATACAGATGTGGAGATGCCAAGGTGGGCCCCCTAGGGAGTGAGGGCAGCTTCAGAAGAGAGGTGACCAAGACCCAGCCAACCTCTGGAGGCTGAGGACAGGCGGAGGGGCCAGCACGGGAGGGTGGCAGGGACTGTCTGTGCTGTAAGGACAGGACGGCGCCCACAGGCCAAGTGCAGAGTGTTTCAGTGAGAAAGACCTACCAGCTGGGACCAAAAGCTGCGGACCAGCTGAGTACGGCAACGGCCCAGCCTGACCACTGGCCCATGGCTGCGTGGGGGTGGCTTCAACTGAGGATACATGAATGGATCTTGGCTTTGAATGTCAGCAGTTGCCAGCGTCACCCAAAGAGAGATAATCGGATGGCATGTCCCTCTTGAGAGAGGAACACGGCACCACTTGGGAAGAAGTCTTGCTAAAAGCCTGAACTTACATCTGATCAGGTCTCTTGGTCCAACTTCCAACCGACAGAGGAGAGAGGAACATGTTAAATGACCACACGGGGATGGCAGTCAGCAAAATCCAGACTTTCTGAAGCATGATCTTATAATGTCCTTACGAAACCTGGTGAGGTAGGTGTCCTGGCCCCATTTACAGGGGAGGAATCTGTGGCTTAGTGAAGCCTGAGTCCCCTGCCCGGGCCACAGGGCTAGTAAGTGGCAGAGGTGGTCCTGGGTCCTAGGCCTCTCTGATCATGTGTGCAGGAGAAGAAACAGTATCTGGGGATTCTAACCCTGTATCTTCTGAAAAGGCACTGTGTTTTTCAAGGAAAAGTTTGGTATTTGGTTAATCACAGAATTTGAGCTCATATTTTTCTTCACTGAACAAAGATTAAGTAGGCATCTTCCACGTGCCAGGTGCTGCTCTGAGCATCGGGGACAGAGCAGTGACCAAAAGAGACAGACGGCCCTGGGGACAGGGCCACTCTAATTACATGCAAATATGAAAAAGGTGAATCTTACCTTTCTGAGGTAGTTTAGGAAGAACTCTTGGGCCAAGGGCAGTCTTTGCAGAACCGGTGCTAGTTAATAAATAAGAATCATTTAGGATCTCAAAGTGCCAAAAATTAATAGAGATGGATTATTCAAGGAAACCATAGGAGTGTACAGAATTATCTATCTAAAAATGCTTTCAAAATTTCTCTCAAAGTTTATTTTCTATTTTCCCTAATTCAAAGTTTGCCTAGCTGTGAAGGAACAAATAAAGGGGAAAAGCAAAACAAAAGCAAAAATGAAACCCCAAAACAGTCAACCCGCTAAATGATAACGCCTAACTCCTCCTCTTGAAACCTCTCCCCGGAGGCTTAGAAGAGCACCTGGCTCGCTGCAGGCTGTGGCCCCTGCGCACCACCCACAAGGAACTTATCTCATAAGGGCCCACAGTGTGACTCCTGCATCTCCGTTTTCACAGGACGAAACCAGAGCCTCCGCAGCTTCAGCGATGGGCAGACGGCCCCCAGGCTGGTCAGTGGCGGAGCTGGAAATTCGGACCCAGCTCTGTTACTCCCGACCCCTCATCGTCTCCTTGCACCAGAACAAACAGCTTGTGTGTCAGGCCTCCGGACTCTCCCTGAGCTTTTTCCCGCCTTTTGGATGTCTTGTAATGAGCAGATGGAAAAGCCCAGAAGCTGCCCCAAGTCGTCGGACAATCGTGTGAATCCCCACACCCGTCACCACTGAAAGGCCAGCGCTGAGCGCTGCACGTGGCATCTCTTAGCTGGAACCCACCCTTTTCCTTTAACCAGAGGCTCTAACTATTCTCAGGGACACCAGGAGCACCGCAGACCCAAACAGCAACAGCAGCCAAGCGCCGGACTCGTATCTGCCAAGAGTCCCTTTTGTTACCTCGTTTATCCTCTTCTGTCCTGTGATGGCCTCAGAACTGGCTTTGCCCCCTTCTTCCCATCCTAACTGCATTTAAAAGGACAGGAAAAGCCAAACCACCCAAACAGGAAACAGAGTCCAACAAGGAAGACGGAATGCATGTACTTCCACCCTGGCCCACAAACCACCCATGGTCTTAACTGCTCTTTTTCCAGCTCCCCTGAAATCCTACCGCCCTGGGGCTACCGGAAGCGACGACTGCGGAGATAAAGCCCCTACTGAACTAGACACTGTGAACATGAGAGGCTGCTTTGAACATCTCTGGAGTGTGAGTTTCTGCCTTAGCATCTTCTCAAGGAAGCACACCTGCCAATCACGGCCGCGAGCTCAGTGGTATCCCAACCAAGTTACTGAGGCCAAGCCAGAGGCTCAGAAATGCCTCACCCAGGAGGCCCCGGGTGGACCCACGTGTGCGTGGGCCTGGGCCTCCTCCTATGCTGCTGCTGGTGTGTGTACACACATGTATGTGTGGGTGTGGGGGGCTTGATTCCATGTAAAAAACATCTTGTGGGCACTTTCTCCCTGCAAGCCGCTCCCCCTCCTCTGGAGGAAGACCACTGGCGGGGGTTAGAGTCCCCAGGGCAGGGTGATGGGGTGTTGAGGGCTAATGGCAGGCCCAGGGGGCCAGGCACTGGGACTCAGCACCTGGAGAACCACCTCTGCCATCTGCTGCCACTGAACCGCTTGGGGCTCCGTGTCCTCTGAACCCTCGTAAAACTGAGGGGAACAGTGATTGGGCTCCCTCGCAGGGTCGTAAAGACTAAATAAGACGGCGGCATTGAAAGAAACGAGGATGTTGTTTTTGGCTTTGATAAACTCTGGAAAACAAACCCCACGCGCCAGCTGACTCCGCCCCCTGAGCTTGTGGGTCGGGAAGTGGCTCCTGTGTCCTCATCTGGATCCACCTCTGGAGAAAACCCTCTGCGATGGGACTTAATACGATGCCCACAGAAGATCTTCCAAAGCATCTCACTTCAGTGAGGGGAGGGAGGAAAAGGACACCCCTTGCTCCCCACCCTTTTAGCCTAGCCTGAAAAACCTTACAAATAGGGACCGTGAAAAGAATCATATTTTTATGTTTGAAAATCTCAAGGCAATTGGGTTTCCCTGAGGATTATCTTTTTATTCCCAAGTCTGCAGGATGGAGTCAAGAGAGAAAGTAACAGAACAACATGACTTAATTGAAAAATGAACAATAAAAACTCATTCTGGCGAACTCTGTGACCCACATGGAAGTGAGGTCTGTTCCCCCGGAACCTGGATGGAGGATGGTGGTGCTCATCAGAAGTGCAGTCTGCAGACCCTGCCCAGCTGCAGGGACTGCCTGGGATGGGGCAGTGCAAATGGGGCCACACTCAGTTCTCGTCACAATCACAGTGGCCCGGAGCAGACGGCTACACAAACCCGTTTCTGTAACTCTGTCCCCGGCCACTGCAAGCCCCCCGGGAGAGGACGCCAGAGATAGCTCACCTCGACTGCTGGGACAGGCCCTCAAACTTGTTTGCGGTCTTACTGGATGACGATGGACCCACGTCGTTACCTAGGGGGAAAAGTCAAACGTGAAAAGCTGCATTTTCAGACAGGAACCGGAATGTGGGGACACAAGGTTAGGCAGAACCTTCGGATTCCAGAAAGGAATTGAGAAGACTCGCGCTGGAGCACTGTGCATTTCTGACATTACAACAAAGCAAAACGAAGCCCTGGCTTGGGCCTTGACGATGCTTTTGCTGCTATTAAATGTTAAAATGATGGGTGGCCTGCTCCCTGGAAGGCCTCCAAGGTCACAGGTCTGGGGGGTGGGGAGAAGAGCAAGATTCCAAGTTCACCCAAGGGTCCCATGCCGGAGGACCGTCACCGGGAACCAAGGAACCAGACTCAGAAGAAGCACACAACCCACAGGGGGTGTGCGCGTGTGCATGCACGCGCGTGTGGACACCAGTACTCAGCAGGGTGATGGCAGCTGGCCATCTGCTGGCAAGGCCCTCAGCACTTACTCATCTTTCATTCAGACATGAACGTTTATTAATCAGCTACTACGTGCAAGGCACAACAGTGGAGCAGGAGGCACGGAAGCAAATAAAACACTGCTGCTGTGCAGAGTTTGTGATTTGGCCTGCGAGGGGCACACGCACGAGCTGTACTGGTCACGAGGAGGGAGACAGGTGTTGAACTGGGCCGGGTGCTGTGAAAACGAGGAGGAAGCAGTGTCTAAAGCTCCTGGGTCAGAGGGGCAGGAAACGTGGTCTCTGGGGGGCCCTGGACCCTGAAGCACTTTCCAGCAGGGGAGCAGCAAGGCCAGATCCGTGCACTTGTCCAGGAGAGGCAGGGAGACTGGACAGAATCAAAGGGGGCTCTTCCTCTCAGTCCACACTGGAGGAGCTTAAGCGCCAGGCAGCCCGGGAACCCGCAGGGCAGTGCTGTCGCTGGGGTGCCACTCTCTTCTCCCGCCCGCGCTCCCAGAGACTGCCCTGGACACTCCAAGTGCTCCTCCTCTGGCAGAGGCCCCCTCCCCTTCCTGGATGCCAGCAGTACCTCCCGGGGGTGGGGGCCACTGATGGGCTGGCTGAGGGGAGGGTGAAGAGGCGGGGCCAAGCAAGGACCTGGATCAACGCCCACTGCACCCACAGGCGCCCCGACACAGCAGGGGGAACCTGTCCCCTCCTCATTTGAAAGATGGGGAGGTGAGGTCATGTAGACCAATGGCTGCAGGTCACACGGCTGCACGATGTACCTAGAAGCCCTGTACACAAGCGCATGCGCTTTTCATTAACCCATCGTGAACCCCCAACAACATTAACAACAGCAACTATTGTGTATTGAGGACTTACTGTGAGTGAAGTACTGTGCTAAGTACCTCATGGTCATTAACGTCTGTGAGATACATAGTATGACTGCCTTCCAGTTTATATAAGAAACAAAGAAGTAAAGCCAAGCCCAAGGTCAAGCAGGTGGCAAGGGTCAGAGCTGGGATAGAAGGCCAGGCAGCCCGCCTCCAGGGTCTGCGCTAAATGACCACACTCTCCCCTCCCACCCCAGTCCCACTAACCTACTGGACAGGGAGAAGCTGGCAGGGTGCTAAGATGGGACTCTGGGACAGAACGTCTGCTAACTCGAGGACATTGAGACAAGAAGAAACAAGCTCAACTGGCTTTACTAGGGCCGAAGACGTTCACATTTAGCTTTATTTTGATAAGACTCTCCTCCTAGCCATCAGCAGATTTCCAGAGTCTGTGACTTAATACCGAAGGACGTCTCTGGTAGCCTCTCACGACATCCCCCTTTAAGGCAGGCATCTCTTTTCTACACAGATCCCAACATGAGTCTTCAGGGCTGGATATCAAATCCCATACTTTCAGACTTAAATGGGCCATAACAACCAGAATGACAAAGAAATGTCTCTGTTAGGGGAGTAAAGTGTTGCTTCTGCTAATTCCCTTTCCAGGCAGAAAACACCCCAAACCAGTGATTCTTAACCCTACTATGCTTGAGACTGAAAGCAAAACCAACAGGGCTACAAAAGTCCACACTCTGCTGTCACACAGGTGAGCTGACACTCACTGCCCAAGTGTCGTGCGTCCTCATTTAACCCTCTCCTCTGGCTGTTCTCCAAAGACACCGTGTGTTTTCATGCCTCCATAACCTTGCCCACTCTGTTCCTTCTCCCAGGAACACCTATCCCTCCCACTGTGGTTAATGTCTTTGCAACCTTCAAAGAGCACCTCTGAAGTCACTTTTTGAGAATTCTTCCCTAGCCAGACTCGGTCACTCCCTCCCCCTTGCGAGCCTACAACCACTGATCACAGAGGATGGTCAGGGTGCAGATTTTAGAGTCAGACAAGTCTGGTTTTGAATTCCAGTTGTATCGCTGACCAGCAGGCGTGAATTTTGATTGCACTGTTCTTCCTACGAAGCCTCAGTCCCCTAGTCTATAAAATGGGAACAACAGCACCCCCTCTGCTAGATGGGTGCAAGCATCACGAGGGAAACCACGGCGTGTGGGAAGCAGTGCTGGACCACGGGGAGCTTGACGTGAATGGTAACTGTCATTCCCAGCTCTCGGATGCAACGCAGCAGAAACGATGATGGTTTATTTACTCAGTGGGTGAGTATGTCGCAGACGAGGGCTCTGCCCTGTTCCCCTGATCCCCTCCGCAGCCCCGCTCTCCAGCCCAGCGCCAGGCCCGGAGCGGTCTCCATGGGCTGCAGAGTGAAGACAGGGCCGCAGAGCCGAGGTACCCACTCCCGCACCCACAGCCCGGCCTCTCACACACCGGGGCAGGAGAGCACCCTCAGCCCCGCGGCCAGGTATCTCGCCTTTCTCAGAACCAGGCAAAGGCCACCGCCGTGCCCAGGAAGAAAAGCGGGGCTCGAAAAAATCCCCCAAAATAAAACAGTGCTGGACGGAGGAGCAAAAGCACAGAAGCAGCTCAGTCCTTTTTCCTCCCTCTGCGCAGTTCGGGGAGGACCCTGGGACACATACAGGTGTGTTGGGGTGGGGGGACGCTGGAGACAGACGTAAGGCAGGCAATTCAAAGAGCAGGGGCTGAGACTCGAGGTCACTCACCAGAGCTCAGAAGCTGTGGCCCAGAGTGTGGAACGAGGGCGGGGTGGGGGAGGGACACCACCTGGCAGTGCTTGGCACACAGACTCTGGGGTCTTCTGGAACCATGGATAACTGGGTGAGCCTCCGACTCAGAAACGGGTTCAAATCTCAGCTCTGAAGTTACTGGACCTGTGAGCTTATGCAAGTCACTTGACCCCTGTGTTCAACTTTCTCATCAGCAAAGCAGGGACACTGACAGTCTGGATCTCGGGATGGCTGCGGCAGCGAAACACAGTAACGTACGAACGAGCGCAGACCACCTAGCACACGGGGAACGATCTACACGTGGCAGGAACTGCACGCGGAATGGGGTCAGGGGTCATGGTGGGAAGCCGACATGAAAACACACCGGGAAACCCAAGAAAAAGAACGAGTAGGAAGGCTCTAGCAAAGGCTGTTCCACAAGCCAAAACTACTTTCAGGAAGTAGGGGCGGGCGCCTCAGATCAGGCACTTCAAATACTGACCCTTTTCACCTGAAGTTCTGGCCTTGAAATATGAGCAGTGAATCAATTCGGGGTAGTTTTTCATCCTCTATCTGCTCTACATTGAAAACAAGAAGCTTATAAAACTTTAAATCCCAGCGGCCAAAGGACTGCAAGTGATCCCCAGGGTCTCTTAGACAGGAGTCGGTGGGACACGGATCAGAACGTGGGCTTCCCAAAAGTTCGTTCAGTGCACGTGATGGTGGCCCAGGATGTGCACTGCAAACACTTCTCTGAATCCCCGACACAGGATGGAGGTTCTAGGACAGGAATGACAAGAACCTCACGTGTGAAAAGAGGTTTAATCTACGGCCACCATGAACTGGATGACTGGCTGCATTTTCTCCTTTGCTCTCACCACTGAGAACCTCAGGGTCAGATCCTGGGTCTATTTCCAGCCACCGTATGTGACCTCGTGTTATGCATTCTGTGAACAGATCACACTCCTGGACTTTATCTTACGTTGCTACCTTTATTCTCCCTTCGTCCTCATTTCCTTATTAAATTGTGTTAAAATATGTGTTGCTCTGTTAGAAAGCAGGTTATAAACAACTTGTGTGATCTCTGAAGGTGAGGTTTAATGACAAGCCACTTCAAAAATCAAAACTCCCTGCAAAACCCAACTTTGCCCACAGGCCTAGCTGTCTTCTGAACAAAAGCCTGGCTTCGCAGCCTCCCCAGACAGATGGCTGAATTCATCACGGTAGCAGGACTTCAGTAATGTGATGCTCAGGCCATTCTGGGTGCCGCGGACACTGGGTTCTGGCAGGGACAGAGCGCGGGGTGGCCCTCCCTGCACACCAGGGCTCCGTGCTGTAGACAGACAAGGAGGCGCACCGGGCGGAGGGCGCCCACCTGCCGGGCTACCTTCCCCGTCTCCACATTCACGGGCAAAGAAACAACTGCTGAGAAGGGGAGCGTCCAAGGGCATCACTGGGCCGTCACGTGCAGAACCCAGCGGAGCACGGACAGGGTGAGGGTCTGCGCTCTCCCACCACGCAGGATCACACCCACCCGCTGTGAGAACTTGGGCGGGTGATTCAACCTTTCTGAATCGCAGGGTCCTGAAAGGCAAGGCCCGAGATTTCCTACTCTGTGGAACTGTCGTTAAGAACGAGATGTTTTACTATTAACTAGCCCCATTTTATAGCCAGAGAAACTGAGGTCGCAGGTATGGACCTACTCAAGAATAACTGCTGAGAGCCACAGGGCTACCACGTGGCAGAGATGGCTGAGAGTCCAGGCAGGATGACACCACGTCCACACAGAAGCACGTGCCCTCGTAAGGAGCTCATGCTGCCCTGGGCAAGACAGAGAAGCAACCAGAGTCGTTGTGTGACAATCCCTTCGCCAGAAGGAATGGAGAGTAGGCCTGGGGGTGACAACACGACTGGGGACGTTCTTTGAAGCAGGTCCCCAGAGAGCAGACCTTGAAGGATGACTGTGCATTCATTCATACCAGTGAGTGGACGAGCAGAGGCTCAGATCTTAGAGGAGGGAATGCAGTTCGGGAACTTGGTGTACCTCAGCACGGTGGGCATGTGCTGTGTCAGGGCGGGTAGGTGAGGCCTGGGGAGAGCTCAGTGTGTGTGTTACACCACCTCCTCATCTCTGGTGTTTGACCCCCTAGCCCTGGTCCTGATGTCGGACGGTCCAAAGGCCCTCATATCAAGGGCTGGGAAGAGTCAGGAGGTTTAGGGAAGAGCGCAGGTTCACAGAGGGAACCTGCAGGCACCATAAAATGCTGCCTCGGAATCCCATATCCCCTGTACTTTATTAATAACAGTCTGGCCCCTGCCTTTAGGCTTCCAGACCAGTGTCAGTGGGAGTCAGGCAGGGATAAAACCCAGCAGTGATCACACAACATAAAGCACGAAGGCTGGGATCAGAGCCACTGTCGCCTGCCTGGTGAGAGGCCTGTTACTGACCTGCATCAGGAGATGCCTTTAGGAACATGTCACCTATGTGCACACACACCAACTCAGAAAGGATGGACCTGATGGTCACAAGATTACCCTCTGGGGTTGCTCGTGAGTGACCACCAGTCTGTGACGTGGACAATCGGCACTTCTGTGAGGACAGATTTTGGTTTCTGCCCCTCGAGGCTGATGGTAGGCGGGAGGCTGTGGCCAGTGAGAGGAACTGCTCAGGGCCCACCCCCTCCAAAGCCTGACCGCTCCTGGCTCACCGTATGGAGGCACCAACTCACTCTCATACAAGGGTGACTTTGCTTTCTTAGTGAAAAATGCCCCTTGTCCCAACAAAAACCACCCAAAACAAAACAGACGCCAGCTGCCAGTCCTGCGGCTTAGCTACATGAAGGAAACCTAAAAAAGTGACGATTCCTAAGCCAGAAAGCAAAGATTTGGTAAATTTAACTGTAGACAATGGAGTCTATGAGGCACCGTAAACTTTACGCAGAAATAAAGACCAAGTAAGCACAAGTTAGTGACACTTGAAAGAAGGGTAATCTGTGGTTTGTGGTATGAAAATCTGCAGGAAATTTGTGACCTTCGGTGGAATGCTATTTGGGGGCAAAATCTGTCTGGACGACCCCGGGGACTCCTGAAGGGCCTGGAGGGGGGGCCTCTGGCGGCGGAAAGGGCCTGGTGGGACGGATGCGGGCCCGAGCTGCACCCTCCGTGGCTCTTCCCCCGCCTTGTCTCACCAGGAACTGAACTGTCGACACCTGCTGCAAGTGTCCCCTTCCCCTGGAAGCCTCCCCACGCAGCCGGACACGGCAGTTCAGCATTTCCACAGTATCCAGGTCACATGTCAGGAAAGAGCGCTTCCTGAAGCACGAGCTCCTGGAGCACACGGGGCGAGAAGCCCAAACCATGGGCACAGGCGAGCTGGGTGAGGGGCCGAGCATGGACACGCGCACTCGGGGCACGTGACACACGGGTGTGCTGACCTGCCAATGGGCTTTTTCTAAAAGCTCCCCAAATTCAGAACACCCAATATGGGCTTTTTGATGAGGCCTTTGAAAGCTGGGTTATCTATCAGTTACAATTAAAAAACAAAAAGACCACAATGCGCCTCACTGGAAGGAGGAGGGAGATGTGCAAACCAGCAGAGCCAGGGCCCCGCAGGCTCGGGGGTGGGGGGGCGGGGGGCCGGCTCTTGCCGGAAATTGCGGGCCGGCTGGTGGAGAGTTCTGGTGAACTGAAGCGGTAGACAGAGATGGAAACTGAGTTCCTCGTGGATGGAAATTTGTTATCTGCAGTCAGTGTCATGGAAATGGTAAAGTACTGATTGACTCAGGGTAGGTTTGTTTATCCTCAACTAACTGCTGAGCACCTACTGCATACCGGGCTCGATTCTAGGCTCAGTGAACACAGAACAGAACAAGACAGACAAGGTTCCTGCTCTCAGGGAGCTGACATTCTGGAGACCAGACAACCAAACACAAGTAAGATACTTGCCAGCTGTGATACGGGGCCTGGGAGGAAACAGTGGGGACAAGGTCCCTCAGTGAGGACAGCCAGGGAGACAGACATGCAGGCTGAGGAGGACGGAAGGGGGCCAGCCTTGCAAGCGCATGCCAGAGCTGCCGGGAGGGGACGGGCCCAGGAGAGGGCCCGGTGGACCCGGGGGTGGAAGAGGCCAGCGAGGCTGAGTGGAGGATGGGGCTGGGAAACCATGCAGGGCCCTCCAGGTCCTGGGGGTCCTGGGGTGAGGAGCTCATGCTGACCTCAAGCACAGGGTGATGGGGGACAGCGATCTGATTCGGGGTTGGAGAAAACCGCTCTGGCTGCTGTGAGGAGGATCACTGTGCTTTTCTGAGCCTCTGTTTCCTCCTTTGTAAATGTGGCTGATAACCTCTCCCTCTCAGAGTTGCTTCTGGGATGGGATGATTTTGTGGAAGGCTTATCAGTACGGTGTCTGGTGCACAAAATTGCTCAGCACCTTATCACGCTGATAGGTTTTAGATGGTGGTTAAGTACTTTCCACAACGTTCCTCGGCCTTGAGAGGCTGTACAACCATACGTCTCCAGGCCCCGCCCAGCGTGCGTGCGGTCTGGCCCGTCTGCTGCGTAGGCCAAGTGTCCCCTGCCCCCTGAGCTGGAGGCTGACTTACCCCAAGGAACTGCGCCTTTGTTTGGGGGCCCGTGAGGTAGTGGGCTGGGAGGGTCGGATAGGGTTCTCTTGTGTCCGGGTGGTGGGGGAGGAGGCCTCTTCTTGGACAGGGTGGAGCTGCCACTAGAGGTCTGGGTGCTTAGAGGGAGTGTTGAAGGTGGGCCCGTTGGACCTGGAAAGGAATCGAATGGGGCAGGAAGGTTAATCCCAGTTGCACAGACAGAACAGCCCGTATGCAGTTACTTCCACGCATCCGGTGTGGCATGTGTGACACACAGGGACAGAAGCACGAGGCTGGGGACAGCCAAGTCCATCAGCCCAGTAACTCACTAACAGGGCTTTAAAAAAAAAAAACTGCTGGTAAAAATAAACTAAGAAGGAGAGTGTGGGCCTTCAAGGAACAAAATGCTGGTCAACACAGAAAGCTTCGTCATCATTTAGGTACAATGGGAAAAACAAAACACACACATTTGAAAGCAGTAAGTCGCTGGAGCCACTGCAAAACCTACTGAGAAAGAAGGGACGCAGCACTGCCAGCAAAACCACTGGAGAAAGAGCAGGGGCCGCTCTAAACTGCCAGTGGGCCTCAGCTGGAAACACGACAGAATTCACAGAACAGGGTTTTTCTCTCCGCTACAACTTTTCCTTTTAGTCGGCAAACTCTGCCTGAAGTTTTTTTTAATGACTTTTGTAAATAATGAGGGCTCTAATATAAAGGGTTGCTTGGAAAGAAGGAAGTCCAAAACCCCTTTTTTCTTCCAATTCTGAATTGTTCTAGAAATCATAAACCACCTACTATAATATAGGAAGCCTGAACAAGTTATTTAAGTTAGACACTGATTTCTATAGATTTTTCAAAAAGCCTCAACTTCCTCCAGACAAAGACAGAATGGCAGTAATGACATCAATACCACACACATCCCGTTCCTGCAAAAGTTCACTTTTTGAACTAATATTTTGAGAATAAAAAGCAAGGTTTGTTTTTAAGAGCTTTATGGGAGTGCACAGTATACATGCTGTTGATTTTGTTTCTTCAAAGTGACACTGAAGTGGCTGGTGTGCGCTAGGCACGATATGCTGGGCACTCTGACGAATCTCCCCTTATGATTATAACCAGGTACGTGGTCTAACTATGTTCACGGACAACTGCCTCTGCAAACATCGCGAGAGAAAGAAAAAGGAAAGAAACCAAAAAAAGCTCAGAACACTGCCCCACCAAATGTTTAACACAGGATAGTAGGTACCTGGTAATCCGCAAAGGCTCCAAAAGAGCTTTTTATCTTCTGTACATTAAAAGAAAAGCTCACCGACTGCTGGCCTCCGTCCTTGGGAAAGTTAGCTTTGCTATTTCCCATAACCAGTTACTGGTCACTACCAACACTGACTTAAATCCTTGTTTCTCAAAGATAGTCCTGTCTTGGAAATAAATACTGTTCATCTCAGCAAAATGACCATCTGCTTTAGGATGGAATGGCCCTGGCTGTGTCATTTATTCTCAATCCCACCGACAGGATACATGATGGCAGTCTTACTGTTACCCCACATCAGTGCTGTTTCAGAAATTACTTTACTGCTGTAACGATAAAGTCTTGCATTCGTCTCATGCTTTCCAGTTTTCAAAATGTGTGCCTACGTGCTATTCCCCTTGACTTTCATAGCAACCCCGTGCGGCATGTGGGCCAGGTGTTACTGGCTCCATCCTGCGGCCAGGAAAGCCGGGCAGAGCACGATCAAGAATACACAGCCGTGTGGGGCAGAGCTGGACCACGACGTGGGTCTCCGGGTGGGGGTGGGGTCAGGGCCAGCATTTCCTGTGCTCAGCACCCGAGGGAATCAGCAACAACACTCAGTACTAGGAAGTGTGACTTTCCTCCTGGAAATAAACGGAGAATAGATAATGGACAGTGCTGAGGTTCTCCAGCAATGATGGGGTTCTCCATCGCCATCTAGGGACTTTCTGACGCAGTGCATCTGAAAGGCCGTTCAATCAGTTCCAAATCCTGCCCGGAAACACAACCAGCCAATGGAGCTGTGTCTCTGGGCAAAGTTGTCTTTAGGAGCAATCAGACCAAGGTTGTCCTGTAACCACAAACCAGGCAAAATCAAGCCTCCTGAGTCATTATTTCAAGAATGCAGGGATTCTCTTCATCACATGTCCTCACAGCCTGGTCTTACTTTCTTCATATCAGCTACTACAATCTGTAATTACTTATCTTTGCTTACTTGTTTACTGCCTCTCTCCCCCACCAGGCTGCAGGCTCTATTAGGGCCAGGCTTTCCTCTGGCCTGGTGTATGGTGAGCTGAATTTAGTAACAAAGTATCAAACAGATGGATGAATAAACTGCTACTTCTTTTGTTTTAAGGCTAGTGATCCTTAAGGATCAAAAACCAGGGAGAGAGGAGAACCAGGGAGGGATGGTGTGAATGAAGTTCGAAAGGGAATATTCAATACTGTGATCTAACTTCACAGAAAACACACACACAGACCCACGACTGTTTTGTAATAGAAGCGACAGAAAGGAAGATGCCACCAAATCTTCCTGGCTGCTAGGGCATGAGCTAAAAAAGGGTGTAAAAAACTTTGTACCAGACCCCAGAAAAGCAAGCAAAACTTTTTAACTTGTGAAGAGCTCAAAGACTTCCAAAATGAGTAACTAGTCTCTAAGCATGTTACATGCAAAATGACTTGAGTATTGGCCCTGTCAGGAAAGCAGCAATCCTGGCAGGTCAGAGAAAGCTAAACTAAAACAAGTACAGCATCAAACAAACTCAAAAGACGGGGGAGGCAATGTGAACGGCGTGTGTGTGTGTGTGGAGGGGGGTGCTCTGACAGCCCGTTTTCTCCTGTGAACTCCGCCAGGGCCCGTGGGAGTAAGCAGAAAACTCCCCAAACCTCATCTGCCACTAATACTGGCTATTATGTCAAACTATCTTCCAGCGATTTTTCTTAAAAAAATGGGTCTAGGCTTCCAAGGAGTTCTGAGGGTAAATTATGACAAGGTCCTCCCCGAGAAGGCAGAGTGCAGCGCAGCCCTGACTGGGGTCCACCTGCCTGGGCTGCTGTCCTGTACCCCACAGCCTGCTGGGCGCTCAGCTGGACACTCTGCTGTGCCTTCAGCTCTAGTGGCCCTGCTGAACGCCCCTGAGCTGGGCTGCCATGAGCACCTCACCGTCATCAGCTCGGGGAGCCCCCACCGGAGGCCTACAGCTCAGAAGTGCGCCCCGCACGGGGCCGGAGCTCGGGAAGCCCCTGCGCATGCCGACCCCAGGCATCTCAGAAGCCACCGTGCTCACCGTGTTCCCTCCTCACCTCTGCATCTGTCAGGGGTCAGCTCCAATGTCACCTCACCCAGAGGCCTCCTCTCACCCACCCCTCTGCCCTGGAGCAACGGCTTCTATCTCTGATGTCGCAAGGTTAACAGCATCCATTCTCTGTCCTGCATGAGAGCCACCTGCCTCCTCTTTCCCCGCCTGGGAGCCTCCTCAGAGCAAGAGCCACACACACTCTCTCTCTCTCTCTCAGTGCCTGGCATGTTCCGGGCACACCAGGCGAGTCTATGGAAATAAATCACCGTGCAAGTCAGCAGGATTCTTGTTCAATGTCCTTATACTTTTGATTTTCAGTAAAACAGAAAACCCACAGGTCCTCCATGCTGGGAGACCAAATAAAAATGTACCTCTGAAATTTCAAAGGAAAAACAAGACCAGGAAGATGGCTTTAAAAATTATCCTGACAGTTTTGGGAAAAAATTGTCTGTAGAAGTCCAATACACATATTCTAACACGACATTCATCAGTGTTAATGACACACTTATGTATACCACTGCAGACAACACAAGTGAAAAATTTACCATTTTCTAACGGTTTTCATAGAACAGAGCTTATCAGGGTGGAAAGTTTGTCGCTTTAAAAGTGGATAAGGAAGCAATATATTTGTCTAGAGAAGAGCTGTGTGTGGAGGAGCTATTACTATCTCCAGGCTTGGATGGGGTGAGAGAGGCCCCGCGATGCGGGCTGGAGCGTGGGGGACACCTCGGTAGGTGGGTGGCAGGGCCGGCAGTGTGACACAGTGAGTCACACGGAACGTCACAAGGAACACATGTTAGCTCTTCACATGCCCTTCAAGCTCCTTCCAGGACACTGATCGCTAAGAGCAAGTGCGACCTAGGGGCTTAGGGCTGGCTCTCTCGCTCACACGTGCACCCAGCACTTCCTCAGCCTCCTGCCACCCCCGGCAGTCAGGAGACCTGGCCGGTGAGCCTGTGCCCGAGGCCACCGCTGGAGGCAAGGGTCACAGACATGCTCTTGGCCAGCAAGGTGACAGACATGTAATGCTTAAAAAGGACTGAGAGAGACTGACAAAAATAGGCCAAAAAAAAAAAGGAAGAAAATCTCACATGAATGAAGGACAACAGTCCACGGGAAGCTTTCAAATGGATCCACTCAAATGGTCGCCTTCCCATGAGATTAAAAAACCCCAGGAAACTCTAGCGTCATCGATACACGAGGAACGTCTCACAGGAAAATCTCTCCCAGGCAAGCCTGATTCATCCAGCCACGCCCTTGGCAGCGTCCTTGCCGCCTTCGTGTCCCCAGGCCTTCTCCCTGGCCGCCCCTTCTGCCCTCTCCAACAACTGCCACAGACCTCAGATGAGGTCAGAGAAATGGTGGACTTGCTTCCACAGAGTGTGGGCATGAACGTTGTGCAGGAGGATTTTCAGGAAGTGAACCCCCATACCCCAGGACACCTGGGTTAGTTTCATGAGCGTCCCTTCCTTGCTCTGGACACACATTTCTGGGACATGCTTTCACCAATTCTGCCGTTGTTTATTCACTCAACAAGCACTGACAGAGCACGTCCCCTCTGTGCCGGGCATGCGGGGACAGCGCATTCGTGGCCCTGTACTGGAGGAGCACTCCCTCCCGGGAGACAGTGGAACGATTTCCTTTTGGACCGGCACCAGTGCTGCCCCCGACGGCACAGGTCACCGCATTCTCTCCCCAGGAGCTCCCTCCCCTCCCCTCTCTCCCTCCCCTGGGCCCAGCACACTGCTGAGCTGAACACATCCAGCAGCACCGAACAGGCTCCCGCGGACAGAACGCTCACACCGTGCCTGTCACTGTACAGACACCGTTCCATGTTCTGAGCAAGGACCCAGACAGACACACACCCAATCCTTGTTTTTCAGATGAAGACCCTGACCAGCAAGATTAGTAAATGTGAAAACGAGAGCAGGACAGGGACAGGATGAGCACTCAGAGGCAAGGAACCCGTCTCCGGGGTGGGGCAAGGGCGAGAAGGCGAGAAAGCGGGGTCTGAATCCACAGGGGCTCACGGCTGCCCAGCAGCCACGGTCTGCTTCACAGGCAGATCTGCCCTGTATATACAGCATGTTACTGTATATTCCTGGACTAATGAGGGTGCTTAGTTTCTTCACCTAACCTGACAGCAAGGGCAGCAAAGTTCAGCTTTCTCTGGGACAAGCACCCACTGAGCCCCCCGTGTGCCAGCCCTGCACGGCTTCTGCGCAGGTCACCTGCCAGTTTATCAGACCAAGGCTGGAGTCGGTGTGAAACAGGAAGTCCACGTGACAGAAAACGTGCGTAGACTGCAGAATTAACACAGGTACTCACAGGATATGCAGCGGGGCCACCTAGTGCCGAGTCTAGGGGGCTGATTTCATGAGATGGGAATGAATTAAAGTTAGCTTATCACTTTGTGTTTCTAAAAACATGAAGACTTAGTCCTTTTAAGTAAGTTAAGTAAGCTACTTGGGACCAGATTCATCGTTCAGTGACTTGACGAACCCTTTGAGTTACAGGTGCCACGTCACACCAGGATTCACCATTCAGAGCACCTGCTAATTTACCCGACGTGGGTGGCCTCACCTGGGCTCCTATTCCCAAAGGGACTCCTTTTTAAAGGTGAGGAGGTGCAGTGGCTGTAAAGCCAGCAGCCGTGTCCTCCCTTCCTCTTTGGGACACTGACTAGATGCCAGGTGCTGAGCCGAAAGCTTCCTGTCCTCATGAAACTCCAGAACAATCTCACACCAGGTACAGTCTGTGTCACAGTGGGGTAGAAGGTGCGGAATTGTACGATGGGAGAAAACTGCAGTTCTGCAGCTTAAAATTTGTTTAAAAACAGTTAATCAAGCAAGTAAGCAAGCAAACCAACCATAAGCAAGCAACACTGTTTTTAAGCACCGGTTCTGGGGGGCGGCACACGGTACCACGGTGCTCCCACCTTCCTCCCAACCCTGGAGAGGGCTGTGGGGTCAGGGCCTCACTGTCCTGGCAGGGGTCCCTCCCAGGAGTCAAGGGCCCTGCGTTCTACACAATCCTCCTCATGTACTGTCTCCCTGGGTCCCGGGACAACCGTGTGAGGAGGACAAGACAGAGATGGACCCTCTTCCTCAACGTGGGAAAGAAGAAACTAGGAGATCTAGTGACAAGCCATAAGGCCCACTTTAATTTTCTGTCCTGCTTTAGCTACTGCATGACCTGAACCTTCCCAGGGATCTGTTTCCTTAGCCACACAATGGGTGGCAGATGGCATGAACCTTTCAATATCCTTCTAGTTCTAAAAAAAAAGTCAGGTGCTATAAACTGATTTTCACTTAAAGATGAAAAACAAACCAATCTTTGCAATTCTGAAAAACAATCAGTCTTAACAGAGATACAGTGAAGTGGTGGGTGTGGGGAGTTAAGATCCCGAGCGAGAAACCTCTGCGCGCTGCGCTTTACAGCTTTGACTGAATCTCGCCGGACTTCCCATCTGAAGGGTTAGGCAGCAAAATGTTTCTGAGGCTTAAGGCTGGTGTGTTTGGGCTTCTGAATTGCTGGGTTGTCCAACTCTTACTGGAGCCCTGCTCAGGCACAGGGGGCTTTGACTGATGGCAATTTAGGTCAAACTCCTTGCATTTTCATGAGGCAGCTTGAGTTTTTTGAAAGTATCTCTGAGCTGGATTCAGAATAATTCTTTCTGCTTCCCTCCTCTGTATTTCTGTTATTAGTGGAAACTTTATCATGAGCTGCTTCTGCCTCACCGGAAGCCATCATCCTTCCAACCCCCAAGTTCACGGAGTGGAAATGACTTCTGCAGCAAGCAGACACCTCTGCTTCCCTCCGTGGAAAACCAGCAACCCAAAGGGCAGGTCCAAGACATCCTTGTTCCACGCAAATGGCTCAATCAGTTCAACAGAATGAAACGAAGAAAACTTAAGGGCTATGAAACAGAGGAGAATTATCTCTGCACAGAGCACCAGCCCATCTTCAACTATGTCTTCTAAGCGCTCCATTCAAACAGTACCGACATTTTCCAAACGTGAGGGCAAGCTGGCTGCAGGAAGCATCTCCTGTTTCAAGTTCCTTATAAAAGTCACAGGGAGGCCGTGCTCCCTGGGTCTCACTGGCTCAGGCCAAATCTCCGCATCTGATGTCCTGCGAGGCGCAGCCTGGAAGAACACTCTGATTTCAGCGGGGAGGACGTCCACGTTCAGTTGTGGGATTTTGGGGGCGGGGGGTTAGGAGTCTATCCTTAGCTGACCACGGTTGCTGTGGCCAAGTCTCTAAGCGCGTGTTTCAGCAGCTGGATCACGACATAAATTTGGTCTTTGTCTTCTGGGCCTTTGGTAAAGAGCTAACTAGAATTTATTCAAGGCAGGAGAGATGTACTTGGCACTGAGTCAGTCCATTTTATGGGCTTCTCTGTCCCCTTGAGATAAAATTACAGACAGGGGTAGGAGGGAGGTGAGGGGGTCTCTTGGCCCCTAGGACTCTGGTGTCATTCTCTCCTGTCTCCTTTTCCAAGATTCTCCACTACCTGGAGGCTTTCCGAACAGACCCAGGCCTTGCCTGCCTGGAGAGTTCATCACCACTTTCTTGGTAACCACAATGAGGGGGTAAGAACCCTTTCAGGGTAACTCCGTGATCATTTTATTCGGTTTCGCGGTTTCCCACGGTCCTCTTTATGTGCAGAAAGGGACGCTCTGCTCCAAGCAGGTGGCTACCCTGATGGGGGGTGTCATTACTCAGAGGTGAGCAGCAACACAGTCCTCTTACAGCGCAGAGCTGCACCTCGACACGCTAGTGCTGCACTCAGGCCCGTTCTAACATACTGTGCGGAAGGGTAAGAACAGCCTGGCGGGTGAAACCCTTGGCTTCCGCATGCTGTTGCTGTTCCGGTCACCGGTTATCGCTGATGAGCACCGTTCACGCCCAAGCCTTGTTTTAACTTTCTCCAGTATTTGATAATCTATGGGGCCATTTGGGGTCTCTCTCAGAACACAGCTCCCATTTATAACACCATTTCAATGGAGAATAAGCTCTGAAAAAACAGTGTTTTGAATAAAGCTCACATTTCCCAGAAAATAGCCCCAGTGTGCCTGAAATAGGCACGGCATTGTGCCCCGGGGGCCCGCAAACCTGCGTTAGCACGACCCCGGCACGAGGGAGAACCCTGCATTTGGGTTTAGCAGCCGAGACCAGACCTGAAGCTGCAGCTCTGGGTACCTCTCGAGTCCCCCCGGGTGGGGTGACCCTTTCACGTTGCCACTTCTGTGTCTCGACTTGTCCCCATGCAGATGGGAACACACGCACTCTCTGCGGATTCGGGGGACAGGACAGGCTCTTCATGGCTACGGTGTAACGTGGTGAATCATCACCCCTGGTGTGAGCCCCGTGGGGACGTTTGACAACGCACGACACAGTAACCCTCCCTGGGAAGATTCTTCCCCGGGTGGTATCTGGTGCAGAAACACTCCTCGTCAGAGAGCACAGGAGTGTGGGCTCAGGTCACGTGGGCGCCGAGTGAGAATCCCAAATACCCGAGAACCTCAGGCCAATCACTCAGCATCTCTGAACCTTGCAGGCCCCCCGTTTGCATGATGCCAGCGGCTCCACCACGCACCTCGCCTGGTGAGCATAGAGAGAAGTGCTGGGCTCAGGGCCTCTCATACAGCAAAAGATTCCTGACTATTAACCATCACTGTTACTTCTCACAGCTTCAAGAGAGGTATTTTAGTGCAGAGGAAAGAAACTTCTCAAAGAGAAACTGAAATTCCACCCCATATTACACAGGAAAGAACACTGGTCTTGGAGCCACATGGACCTTGGACTGAACCTCAACTCTCCCACCGACTGGCTGCATGATCTTGGACAAGTCACCCCATCCCCACCTCCTCATCTGTACAATGGGCACGAGCGCACACACCTCACAGGACGGTTGCGAGGTTCACGGGACAGGGTACGAGCAGTGCCTGTAACACTACTTCTCAGCTGTTACTTGGCAAATGGCAACGTCCCTACTTCAAGCTGCCCCTGACATCACGTCCCAGACTCTGCCACTCAAATGCAACTCTCAGTTTTCTCCTCAAAGCTGGGCTGACTCCCGGCTCTGAGGATGCAGTCAAGAAGCCCTCCTTGAAGCTCGTACCTTTCACGGTGTTTCTAGGAGGCAGTGGGGGCGCCTCCGCGGTTGGTGACGTAGGCGAGTCTGTGCTTGTGGAGACGAAGATCTGGTTGGTGAAGGCGCCGTAGGAGAGCCGCTGCTTGTCCCGCGGGGTGCTGAATCCCGGCAGCGAGAGCTTGTCCTGGGGGGAGATGCTGGAGGAGTGGCAGAAGCTCTGCGGTCTGGGTGAGCGCTCTTTCTTGATGGGGCTCGGCTGGCAAATGAAATAACAGTGCGGCAGGTAAGATTATAATCGACGGTGACCGGGGGACGTCTGCAGGGCGGGCTTGGCTGGGAATCTGGGTTCCTGTGGCTCTCTGCACTTTCTGAGGTCAGCCACACAACAGCCCAACAGCCATGACCCAGTACGAAGGAAATATCTAGCTAGTGCCCTTCTGATTCTCATGTCATCATTACCAGGGTCACACTAGGGACAAGCTGGTGAGGGATCACAGTAGCAGAAGTATACGGTCACAGATTCAGCCTTTAATGAACAAGTATCTCCCTGGCGCAGGGCACGTTCACCAACATCTGAACCGCATTTCCACCTATTTGTAATCTATATTAAGTTCTCCATCCTCACCTCTCTCCTCATTTGACATCCTCTTAGGAAGGAATCTTACCCACACCTGTGGCTGGGACTGCCACTTAATGTGGATGACCCAGACCTGGGGACCCATTCTCAACCTCTTAGATTCTGGACACTTTCACCCACCTATGACAGGTCCCTGGTGGCTGCACTCCTGGTGAGAGCATCAGCACTCACACAACTTCCCAAGTTAGAACCTTCAGTGGCACTGAGGGGCCATCAGGTCCTGCGTGGAGAGCTCAGAAATGTCCCCAGACCTGTCCCTCGTGCAGGCACTCCCCAGCTCCCATGGATGCACTGGCCTTCTAAACAAGCCCCTGACTCCAGTTTCTTTCAATTCCAGCCCATCTTCCACACCACAGCCAAGCTGGTAGGAAACCCTCTCTCTGACAATAAATCTCTGTTGGCCTGTGACTGCCTGGGTGAGAGCCCAAAGGCTGACATTGGCCCACAGCACCCTTCCTGCCCTTCCTGCCCTGGGCCGCCAGACTTCAGGGCAGCCTCCTGCCTCTCCCCACCCAGTCCATATGAAGGTGCCTCGCACATCTCAGAATTTCAGGCCCTTCATGACCCCCTGGCCTTTGCACGTGCTGTTCTCCCTCCCTGGAAGGATGCACGCCTCCCTACTTCCTTGCCTGGACAGCTCCTCCTGCTCCTGAGAGACCTATCTTTCACAGTACTTCCTGGGTAAGGTCCTCACTGCTTGCCAAGGCTGAGCTGGTTGCTCTGCCCTCTGAACACTTCTCAGGAGTTTCCCCAACTCTTACTAGAATGGTTGTCTTCACTGTATTGTTATTTATCTCCTCTCAAAGTGGTGAAGGCCTTTAGGACACTTCTGTATGACCAGCTTTGACTATTCCTAACACCCTGCCTGGGGAAGAGAAACCACCAGATACACATCTGATGAGAAATGCATAAACGAACCTTCAGAGGTAATTAAGAACTGCATCTACGATCACATCACACAGAACTGGGTTTAACCCGAGACTGTCTACTTGCTGTGAGACTGGATAAGTTGCAAACCTTGCCTGTGTATCAGTTTTCTCTTCTGTAAAATGGGGGAAATAACAATGCCCCAGCAGCCTTTTGGTAAAGACGATCTGATGTAACATAGGCAATGTGCTGACTGTCACCTAGTCCACCTTTAAATACTCGATCAGTGACAACTGATTACTTATTAATTAGCTGTTCTGATGGCTAATTTTATATGTCGACTTGGCTAGGCTATGGTGCACAGGTGTTTGGTCAAACACCAGTCTAGATGTGGCTATGAAGGAATTGTTTAGATGGGATGAACATTTAGGTTAGGTTTTGAGTAATATGGGTGGGCCTCATTCAATCAGTTGAAGGGCTTAAGAAGGAAAAATACTGAGGGCTCCCTAGGAAGAAGGTATTCTGCCTCCAAACTCAAGACTGCACCATCAACTCCCACTGGAATGTCCAGCTTGCTGGCCTGCCTTGTAGATTTTGGACTTAGCCCCATGATCACGTGAGCCAATTCCTTAAAATAAATTTCTCTCTGTTGCTGTCTCTACACACGCACACACACCCTACTGGTTCTGTTTCTCTGGAGAACCCTAATACAGCTATTGAGCAGTACCCAAGAAGGATCAAAGACTGAACAAAGAAAACGGCCCTGCTACCTCAGGTCATAAGGCCCATCAATCTCACAAAGAACGGATCTTATCTGCACAGTGCAGAACGACTGGGAGAAGTGCTTAGGGATTCAGAGGCATTATTTCCACTCACTTTGTCATCCAGATCATCATCGCTTTCATCCATCTCCTCCTGTCGAAGATTCCACTCATATTCTACGTGGACGTGTGGATTGAACTTTCCAGATTTAGCTTGGGAAAGCTGAAAGTAACAGCAAGTGGAACCATTTTAATTTAAATGCCAGACACTCTGATATTATACAAACACCTTATTCCTGGTTTCAGATTAATCATCAGTCCCTGTACTGTAGGCAAAACTCTGATTACACAAGTGGGATTGCTACAGGGCAGACTTCAGAGGAATTGCAAAAAATTCTAGTTGAGGCCTTTTTAATTTTGGTAACTTGACTTCTCTCCAAAATTAAAAGCTTTCTTAAAATGATTAAAATGAGCCTCCAAACTGCTAATTTCAGGCTGGAAGGCAAAAACAGAGTTAGTGAAGTGTGGAAGGTAGGCTTTTAAAGCCAGACAGTCCCAGTTCAATACGTGGCCCATTTGTTCAGTCATAAAATGGGGCAGGGATAACTCCAACTTCCTTCCTCAAAGGGTTCTTGTGAAAATAGAGAAGTACCAGTGCTGGGCCTAGGCATTTCGGCATTTAGCAGAAACTCAAGGGAAGGTCCCCTGTCTTTCTTAGCTCAACCTCTCCTGTGGTTAAGAGAATCCTGGTCTCCGTAAAGGCCCAGATTTACAAGCAAGAACCAGCGGGACCGGAGAGGGTGAGCATGTGCAGAAGGAAGGGTGGGGGTGGGGAGTGCAGGAAACTGGCCATTTTGAAAACCACTGCACTCTGAACTTTACTTGCCCAAGTTCTGGAACGGGATTCCCAAACAGTTCTTTTCTGTTAAGCTACAGAGAAAAGAGTAATGGCCTGGCAGATAAATAGCAGGACCTTAATCTACAAAACCCTCCGGTAATAAGACCTCTCAAATGCCTTTCAGCCACTACATCGTAACTGTACTCAAAGACATGTGGATGAGCAATGTATCATTTCACATTTTCCAAATGTAGTAGCCTTAGCGCTTGTCTGAATTTCTTTAGCTAAGGTTACAAAAAAAAAATCTTCTTTTATATGCAGTGGGGGGTTCCCGAGTACACCCTTCAATAAGGCAGCTGCTCAGGCCACCTCCCCTGCCCACTCTGCTCACCAGATCTTCACACTGGGTGGCTTTCAGTCTCTTTGCTATGTCCAGGGCAGTCTCTCCAGCCTGGTTAACTAAAACAGGGGGATAGATTTGCATGATTATCTAGTACATGACTTGAAAAGGCAAATAACAACACCCAAATTTACAACAGAACAGGCCCGTCTCAGTTTCAGCCAACTAAACGCTCTTATTTTCACTGTTATGAGACACGTGGCCACACGTACCGACATCCACGGTGGGCTTGCTCCGGAGAAGCAGCTTCAAACACTCAGGTTTACCGTACATACTACAGTAGTGCAGAGCCGTATTTCCCAGGGCTGTCTGCTTATCCAGGTTCCCACTGAAAAATTAAAATGTCAGAAAAAAAAAATGACTTGCTCTATAACTTAAAACACTTTTTTTCTGTGCTAACAACTGAGTCAAATTTGAGACCTACTTTGTTTATGAGCAGGGGAGATGTTTCTGACATGACCCCTAAATTTATAAGTGACATAATGACGCCAACAGCTAGCACTTATCGAGTGCCTATCTTGTAGGGGACAGAGAGGACAGACACACGTCTCTCACATGTATTAGCTCATTTAACCTTTACACCCGCCTGATGGGGCACGTGTACTATAACCTTTATTTTTCAGATGGAAACAGGCAGAGGATGGAGGGCTTGCTTCAGAGATTACCAAGACATAGCGGATGGAGCAGGCCCTGGAACACAGGCAGCGCGGCTCCGGAGCCAGCGGTCTGCACTACTACACTGAACCACCTCTGCGGGAGCGGCTGGGGCACTGGTGCAACCTGGCTTGTGTCCAGGCACCGTTCTCTGTATGTGGGTTCTAAGCCCCTCACCATTTTCATCACTCTCCTTTGGATGAGCTCCAGTTCCTCCTCCGAATCTGCGGCTCACAAAACTACCCAGTAAAGAACCCAGCAAGACCAAACCTCCTGTGTTCGGTATTACCCTCCTCTTCACATCCTTAAATCTGAATTAGCTTTTGAGTCATCCCCACACACTGATGTCTTATAAACAACTTATGAGCAATAAAAACTCACAGATCTGTTACTTGTGCTGTTAAGTTTCCTTTCTTTCAACCTCCTTTAATGCAGCAGGTTTTGGACACAGAGATAAGGTTTTACATTTATCTAGGCCAAGGGTTGGCACACTACAGCCTGCAGGCCATATCTGGCCCTCTGCTTATTTTTGTAAATAAAGTTTTATTGGAATATGGCCACACTCATAAGTATGGCCGCACACACCTGACAATATGTAACACTGACTCCTGGCTGTTTTCACACCACGATGGCAGCGCTGAATGGCTGCGACAGACATTTCATGGCCTGCAGAGCCTAAAACAGTATCTGGCTCTTTACAGGAAAAGCCTGCCGGTTCCCGATCTAGGCCACCAACAGGGCTGGTCTGTGTTAACTTACAAGGCACATTCAGAGAAAATAAAAACCGTACCAGTTTTGCACAAGGAAGTCAACCAAATGGAGAGATGTCTGGTCTGCGGTTCGGACTGCAAGATGAAGGGCTGTCTCCCCGAGCTCCTAAAAGGAAAGGATAAGTCTAAATAGGGTAATCACATGTCCTGCTTTGCCCAGACAGGCTTCGTTGACGTCAACGGCCCCAAAGTCATTTATTAATAGCAGCCCCTCTCACTCTCACGTTGTCCTGATTCAGACATGGTCACTGAATGTATCACAGTCTCACTCCGTGGTGTTCTAATACGATGAGCCACCTTTTAAACTGATTTTCTGCACCCTCTTCCTTCCTGACCTTAGCGAAGCCTTACCTGTCCAGGTTCCAGCAGCGGCTCCATTAGCTCTACCCCCTCTGCATAGACCTGGATCAGTGCAAGTAAATCCCTGGATTTGATGGCCTCAAGCAACTCATTCAGTTTAGCTGATGACGATGAACAGGTCTTCCTTGAAAATCTATGATCTACATACTTTGCAGTGATATATTCTTTCCGCACAGTCCTAAAATAGAGCAGAACGAAGCAAACTAAGACTTTATTTTCCAAAAGCTAAGAAAGATTTACATTTTTCTGACACAGTTCTCTCTGAGAAGAGTTATTTTCATTAAGATATACTTCTCTTCAACATTCCAGCAAACCAGGTTAGACCAAGTTTATTCCAACAGAGACAGAATGAAGAAACCCACAGGGCCCTGAGGCTCTGCAAGGCTTGGATCAAAGCCTTGCCCACAGGCCACGCGCTGAGCTCCGGAAGGACACAGACGGCTATCTGTCCTGCCGTGGATGACTTGTTTAAAGCCCAAGTGGGCCTGCTGCGTCTCTCCTTCTCTTGAGGACTCACCCCTTCTCCACTTCAGTCTGAGTAGTCCGAGTGGGACTGAGCCCACTTCCCAGCTGCGGGGTGAGTCTATGACTTAAGTGGCCTGATGGTCGCCTTTGTCACCTTTGGGGAAAGGCTGAAATGGACGCTGGCTCAGAGGGAAGGAGAGACAAAAGTCATCAGGTCGAGCTAGGGTCCAGATGACACTGTTAGACATCTTGGATCCTGCTACACCTGAACTCACCCTTTGAATTTTGTAGTTACCTGAGCCCATTAATAAAAAGACAATGAATGTATTTTGGGTTCAAATCCTAGTCCTACAGCATACCAGCTGCATAACCTTGTGCAAACTCACTAATCTTCATGAGCTTCAGGGTTTTTTTTTTGTTTGTTTATTTGTTTTTAATCTGAAAGTGGGGATAGTAACTCACTGGTATATTTTGAATTAAAGAACGTACAACACCGAGTAGGTGCTTTCTTCTTTTCAAGATGGCTCTAATTCATGGGACATAAAATTTCTTGCTCAGAAACAGCCATAGCAAGTGTAGTAGCTACGGCTGTTTCCCACATCCCACAGCCCAGCAACACTGCTTGAAATTGTGCTGATGCCTTTTTCTTTCATTCTGAGTTGGCAGCAAAGAGCTGAGCTGGTTGATGGTGGCACAGAGCCTTTGATGACTTGCAGGTTCTGCTCAGTAACCAAGATCATACACTCAAGAGCGTCCCTTATGCTTAAGTCAGAGTCCTTCTTGAATGGCTGCAGCCTGGTGAGTCGGAGGACTTCTGGACAGCTGAAAGACTGGCTCCTAAGATGTGCGGCAGGTGACTTACAGAGAGTCTGAAAGGCAGATACTGTGTGATGGATGGGGCCTCATACTAAAGAATTAAATGACTTCATTCAAGTCTGAT
Source organism: Camelus ferus (assembly GCF_009834535.1). Classification (NCBI taxonomy): domain Eukaryota; kingdom Metazoa; phylum Chordata; class Mammalia; order Artiodactyla; family Camelidae; genus Camelus; species Camelus ferus. The sequence goes on along the minus strand of NC_045720.1, from coordinate 9,079,078 downwards.
ACCACTAGAGGAGGGGCCAAGATGGTGGAGTAGAAGGACGCTCGTAGCTCACCCTCTCCCACAAACACACCAAAACTCATATCCACGGACCCACCCAGCCAACAAGAGCACCTGCTGAACTCCAACAGAACACTGCCCTCTTCAAGCCTGACACCACTTGCTAGCTACACAACCCTGGGTGAGTCAAGTTCTCGCTATGCCTCAATCTCCTCACCTGTAAAACGGTAGTAATCACGCCCGCCTTACTACCTTCCAAGGAGGCAAGCATACAGGTATGGAACCAGGAATGATGTCCGGCTGGGCTTAATCTCAAAGCTTCCTTTCTACTGGTATCCAGGGGGTTGGACCAGGATCAATGGTGGAAAGTTACAGGGAGGTGGATCTGAGACAGCCGTTTCCATGTGTTAAGCTGACCTGCCCCCAGGTCTGCAGGTGGGCTCCTGACGCTGGAAATACCCCATAGATGCTACCTAGTAATCTGGCAGAAAAGACGCAAAGGGCACTGAGGTTATCTGCCCCGGGTCACCTTGAAGATCACCTCCAACCTTGGGTCTCCAATTCTGTGGCTGCAGAAAGTGTCTGAGGTCTCATCAGGCAGGATGTGTTTAACCCTTTCTGTGCACTCAAGAGTTATTCCCTTCTAATTACAAGTAGTTCCCTGGCAATGGAAAGCTTTCTGACAAGGGGCAACAGGGAGGGTGGAAAACAGACTTATCTGAAAGGCTGAACAACACAGTGCTTGATGAAAGATAGCTTTCTCCTTTCATCCTCCACCAAACCCAGTCCTTCCTACCCACCCTGGTTCAGGTAACGGTAGTGACCATTTACCTAGATGTTCAAGCCAAAACCTGTAGGTGTCACCTCGACAATTCCCTTAAACATCCCATATTTAAACTGATGAGCAAATTCTGGTGGTTTCCCTTCAAAGTACCCTAAGAATTCAACTACTTTTCACCACCTCCACTGCTACCATCGTTGTCCAATTTATCTTTGTCTCTTGGTGGATCTGGTAAAACTTTCTCTTCAGCCTATTTCCACCTGTCCACCCCACTACCCCTCAGTCTGTCCTTCTCTCATCAGCCACAGCTGGGCTTCGCCACCTCTGCCCTACTGACACTCGGGGCTGGATAATCCTTTGCTGTGGGTGGTGACCTCACACATTGTGGGACATCTGGCAGCAACCCTGGTTTCTGTCCTCTGGACGCCAGCAGCACCTCCCCAAGTCATGACAACATGTCTCTGGACACTGCCAAGTGTCCTCTGGGGGGCAGGGCAAAACTGCCCTGGCTGAGAACCACTGAGCTACAAGGATCCATTTCAAACATAACTGACCAAGTAACTCCCTTTGTTTGAAACTTTCTAATCACACTAAGAATAAAATCCCCAAAACATTTCACGACCTCCAAGACCCTGCGTGTCTGGCCCGTCCCTGTTTCACGTGGCGTCTCCCAGCACCCCCTCCCGGCTCGGTTCTCTCCAGCCACACCTGCCTTCTTGTTTCCGTGTGAACACGCCCAGCCTGCCCACCTCAGGGCGCCCACACACACTTACTGCCCACCTGCCTATGCCCATCCTTCCAATCCTCTGCTCTCAACTCAAACATCAGGTTCCTCAGACCCTCCCTGACCCGCTAACAAAAATGTCCCTGCACCTCAACCTCTCACCCTGTTAGGATTTCTTCCTAACCCCACTGCTGCGTGAAATGATAGTATTTACTTTCCCTTCCCTGCATTTTCCACTCCCTTGTCAAAGTGTTAGCAGGATGGGGGCCGTCTTGTTCACGACTGTATCTTCAGCACTGAAAAGTGTGCCTGGAACACAGAAGTTGCTTAATGAATCATGTGAGTGGTTTAATTACATGCTACTGGAGATTCACTTCATTCTTCCAGGTTGCTGGCTGAGTAAGAGAATCTTAACAGTAATAAGCACAATGACAATGACAACAGGAACAGTAAACACACAGCACTCTCGATGTGCCCAGAGCAGCTCTAAGCTCTTCTCACTTCACCCGGTCAGTTCTCCCCACACCCTCGGAGGTTGGCACATTTTTCGGATGAGGAAACTGAGGCACAGATGGTCAAAGCTACTTGCCCAAGATCACAGTTTAGGAAGAGGCGGGGCCAGGATCCGAGCTCCGGGAGTCTGGCTCCAGCGTCTACAATCTTAACCACTATTTTCGAGATGCGGAGAACCACGAGCTTTGGAGGGGAAGGTCTGATGGAGGCCACAGAGTTGCTGGGGCGGTGTGGATGCTGCCTCCCACAGGCGAAGCGGGAAACAGAAATCTGAGCTGTTATGAAATTTATCCTAAAGTAATGCCTTTGAGTTTTGGGTCGTGTAAACACTTAAAAATGCTGGTGTGGGCAAGATGGGGCCGTGTGTGCCTGAACACATACCATCACCACGTTTGTGAAATAACTGCAGATCATAATTGTCTGTGGTTGTCTTAGGATCAATCTAGCTTCTGAAAGTCCTGTTTCTCAGTAATGCATGAGCTCATTGGCGTGAAAAAGCCATCCAAGTGGTTTCTGTGCTAGGGTGATGCTTGAACATCTTAAGCCAGACGCCGCCCAGATTAGGTTAGGGTACTACGTGTGCCCCCAACACTCTGAGTTTTCTTCTGTGACACTTGGTACAATTATGACTAAACAATTAACTGTTTAATTTCTTGGTTCACACTGAGCTTCCTCTCTAGGCTCCAGGTCTCATGAGCACAGGGTTCTATCTACTTTGTGTTCTGCTGTTTCCTGAGCCTCTACCCTAACATGAGACACAGAGTAGACATACAATATACATTTGTTGAATTCAAGAAAAGACAACTGCCAAGAGGCCTTCTGGGAGACTGATTTCATAATTTCAGAGTGAAACAAACATGTCCCTTGAATGTGGCCCATAACAGTTCTAGTGCTTTGCCAATTTGGTGCCTGAATAACCACTGAGGAGGGGCTGGCAAAACATTCAGGCTGGCGCTGACTTCACAAAGGCTTCCCTGATCACTTGCTAGAATTAAATCTCTTTTCTCCTGTTCATCCACACGATTTAAAATTTTAAAGGGTGAATTCAATGTAAACATTTTTGAATAGGTTTAAAGACTCAGACGACTCAACCAGAAAAATATCAGAAAGTGTTTACCAAGGGGTCTCATGCCTATGTCCGCCCCAAAGTAGGCACTTTTATTAGTTTCCTGGGTATTTTCCAGTGTTTCTTCAAACAAACCCTGTATCTTTGTTCAAATAAATCTATATGTTTATATATTCTTCACTGTCCAAATCTATTTGGTGTCTGAGTCCCCACAGTGAAGATGAGAATTCAAAAGTGAAGGGATTAATCAGTAAATATCCCAAAATTCAGTTCCTGAGTTTGGACAGGGTGTTGTGGTCCAGGGCAGCGGTGGTGGGGCTGGGGGTTAATGTGCACAAAGGCAGTGTGCTGTGCACAGTGCTCTGCACCCTGCTGTTTCCACCTGACGGTAATCCCGGAGATCATCTCAAATCAGGACACAAGGAGATTCCTTACTCCTTTTTACATCTGCAAAGTGTTCCGCTGTGTGCTCATACCTTTTATTTAATCGTATGTCTACAGGCAGACGCTTGAGTTGCTCCTAATCTTTTTCTATTACATAACAAGAATAACTTCCCAGAAGTAGGACTGCTGAGTCAGGGTAAATAAATTCCTAACTGTGATAAATGTGGCTGATCTGACCCTTATGGACAGGGTACCATTCGCACCCCCACCAGCAACACAGGAGAGGAACTGTCTGTTTTCCTGCAGTCGTGCCAAGTGGGCTGGTAAGTACTTGGATTTCTGCCAGTCTGATAGCAATCTCCCATTGCTTCTGTCTGTCTCTTATTTATCACAACACGTGATGACTGAGAGATAATTGTCCGTATGAGGATTTATCCTCCACGGAGCAGCTGCAACTCCCAGGGGAGGGGGATGGTGAAAATAACTGGCGCATTTCAGAAATATACTTCAAAATACGTTACTTTGCTCTTATTTCCCTCATAATGAGATTTCCTCTGGGGGAAAAATATTACAACCACTGAGAAGTTTTGGGGGGGGTAGACAAACAATTACAGAGCAGTAAAGAACTCAATGTATTAGAAGTACTTACATGTCACTTGAAGGAGTGGGTTTTGGTGAGGGGCTGGGTAAATTTGCTTCCATAATATCATTAAAACTATTGTTTCCTACATTCTTGGCCAGCTGCAACATAAACAAAAATAAAACAATATGGCAAACTCCTTGCTACTAGTTTAAGAGTTTCCTATCATTTGCTTTTGAGATTTCTGAATACATATTTCCCTTCATTTGACCCATTTGAGCCATCCATCCATCCAGTCAACAGAGAATGTAATGAGCACATACTACATGCCAGGCACTGAATTTCTGACTGCTGGAATCACAGAGATGGGTGAACCATGTTCCCTCCTGTAGGAGTAAATGGACCAGTGGGACATGGATAAGAAGACCAGTAATTTTCACAAAGACAATGTGATAAACACTATACTAGAATAGGATGTGGTCCTACACACACACACACACACACACACACACACACACACAAACTGAGATTAGAAAGAGTAGGTTCCACATATACACCTAGGTTAAATACTTAATGAACAGCAATAGCTTTTCAACCACCATCACAACTCATTTTAGATAAAGCAGATTTTTTTTAATGAACTTTTTTTTTTTTTAGGGGAGGAGGTTAATTGGGTTTATTTATTTCTGTATTTTTAGAGGAGGTACTGAGGATAGCATGTGCTACATCACTTGAGTTATACCCTCCCCACAGATGAAGCAAATTTAACACATGCTGGACAAAAAAGAAGGTAGGACTCCTTCGTATTTGGGGTATAAATTAAGATGGTGCAGGCAATTAATAAAAAGGCCCCAAGAAGCATTTTCCTTCTGGGTTCAAGACCCTCCCAAGAAAATTTGTCTTGAAGGGCTTCTGGTCATTCAGATAATTTGGGGATCAATGCAAAGTGTAAGGAACATTCACACGATCAGGTTTCTTGGGTTTACGGTACAGTAAGTGTTTAGGATTCAACGCTTCCTATTTCTAGTTGTCAAACTGCGTTTCATTTATACAAGTCAAGGAGAAGGACTGACACCATTATCATACTGAAGAAGAACGTCTCAGGTATGAGGTCTGAGCCTTTCTGTACAATCCTGAAGTGAATTAGGGAGCCATGTACCTCTATGATACTTCCTCAATCAAGGGGCTCATACACCCCCAGGCAGACCACATTGTTTGATGGGTGCTCAGATGACAAAGGCTGCCGGCTGGGTGACTAACTGTCCTGACTTTGGGGTGCTTTTCTCCAGACAAGGCTAGTAGTGATAAGCTTTCAGATTTTTTGAGCCCCAGGCTCATTCAGGTTCTGCTCAAGAGCCACCTGAGGAGAAGCCCTGTTTTACTTCAAACACTTTCACCCTCAGTATAAAGACTCTCTGACAGTGCACCAGGGTTCCAATCATGCAGGACCGGGCGCGGGGCCCCAGGCATTACGGGAGGTACCAGGTGGGCCTTCCCCTCCTTGATTTGGTGATCTGCGGGATCAGTTTAACTTGGACCTGATGAGGCTCCTTTTCCACATCACAAAGCTAAACACCATGACTTCACACACAACTTTTTTTTCTCACTACCTAGAGAAATTAAGGAATGGTTAGTTTATGGTAGGAGCGAACAGGCCACTCCCAATTCACATGTACTTTTATAAACTTATAACCAGTGAAAATACAGAAAAACTCTTCAGTCATCACTGTGTTAAATAACACAAGGCACTAGGTAAAGCGAACATGTGAGCTCAGCATCTAACTCCCTTCAGTGCCGCGTCAGTGACCCGCACAACAAAGTCATTCCTAAAGGAAAAAAGGCAGCTTTGAAAAAGCTTATCCCCAAAGAAAACAGCCGGTTTAGTAGAGCTAATTATAGAAACGTATGATTTGCCAGTTCCTCAATCAGGAAATAGAAACAGCATTACGCACCACAAAATTTACATTTTAAATACTATGCAAATTCACTAAATTCAGGAATTGGAATTCTTTAAACTCAGCAGAAACAGTCCCCCCGCAAAGGAATATATTAAATACATTCATGACAGGTCACTACTTACCAAGAGTTCAGACGTTCCTAATTTGTCTAGTTCCAAAGACTGAATGCGAGAAATATGAACCCCCATTTCCCTATGGATGCCCGAACATTCTATACAGGTCAAAATGCCCAAGTTGGTTGAAAGCCAGGTGGGTTCTGTGGAAAGAATTTTAAAGACAAGACACCTAATTTTAGTGTGCCAACTACACAGGAAGCTAAAACAGTAGGAAAATTTGTTACAAATGACAAGGGGAAGATTTAAATGGAAGAAATGGATGCCTGCAGTTTAGCCTACGGGCTATAAAAACTAACCTGTTAGACAGCAAAGAGTGTGATAAGACAAAAAAAAATTCCATTTGATGTTGATCATTAAATATCAAAAATTAAGTGCTTCACTTTTGCAAAAATGTGAGAAAGACTTTTCCCAGGAGGCCTATGAACATCCTTAGGCCATGACTGCCCACTGCCAGTATCACTCCCGAGAGTGATGGAGTGAAGGCTTATTAAATCCAGCTCCCAGGGACCACAGCCATCGTTCACCTCCAAGCTACAACTTGCCTCAACCCCTCATCCTCGTTATGGCTTCTCCACAAGGACTCTTGCTAATGAAACAGCTTTTTCTAGGACCCCTAAGGGCCCCAGAACACAGGGACAAATATTTCTATGTTACCAAAATCTTCAGGGTTTCTTTTCAGTGGCAAGCCTCTTTTTGACTGGTTAATACCTGAGTATTTACTCCTCCCCTGCCATGTCCCGACACCGTGATCACTATCACACATGCACACGGAAGCAGACAACATGGGACTTGCCTCTGAGGTGCTCGTGGCATGCTACATAAAGAAGTCTGTTGGCCCAGGTAAAGCAATAGGAAAGCACATCACAGTGCTTAAGAACGGGCCTGCATGACGTCCTGAGCCCTAGTAGATTCTGTGGCCTTAGGCAAGTCACTCCACTTCTCTGAGCCCCCCATTTTCTCATCTGTAAAATGGGGGCAGTATTAGGTATCCTACTCAGAGCTTCCGTGAGGGTTCAGTAAGATATTATCAGCACAACAACTAGGGCAGTCCTTATTACACTCTAAGCACTGAGTGCGTGTTAGCTACCCAAGTACCACAGATGCCAAGTGAGAACAGACATCTGGAGGAAGGTGACACAGTGCAATACAGAGGTTGGGGAGCGTTCACTGAGGAGAAAGGAAGGGAAGAAGTGTACTGTGTTCCAGCCAATGTCACGTACATGGTTCCACTGAGTCCTCACAGCAGCTGAGGTTTGGGACCCCACTTTTAGGAAAAGGAAACTGAAGATCAGAATAGTAAAGGGATTTAGCATGAGGTCAGCCAGGCGGTGAGGGGCAGGCTGGGGATTCAAAACCAGGAGGATGGACTCCACATTCAGGGCTCTCTCCTTACTGCCCATGGTGCCTATTTAACTGGACCTTACAGGAAAGGGAGCATTTTGGCAGGTGACCATTTAGGGAGAGCAGGTGGGAGCTTTCCAAGGAGAGCAAACAGCAGGGCTAAAAGCAGCTCAGAGGTGGGACCACTCAAGCTGGGGAGGCGTGCTGGGAGATAAGGCTTTGAAATAACTCGCTTGTTCATTTTCTGCAGGAAGAGAAGGGAGGTCTGGCGGCAAATACCTGACGAGCCGCAGTCGCAGCAGACGTCGTTCCCCGGGAGCCGCTGGACGTCCTCGATGATGGCTTTTGTCAGGTCTTCCAGGCTGTTCTCCCCCGTGCTCTGCTCCCCGCGGAAGGCCATGGTGAGGGCCTCTTCTTTGCTGTTCGTCAACACTGATATCCACCTGTTGTCAAACACAGGAGGAAGGAGAAATAGGGGCCTGGCCACTGCTCTCCCCTTGCATGGCAAAACAAATCTATTTTCATCCAGAACTTATAAGAGACCCCCTCATAGCAATAAAATGAGGAAAAATGAAGGAAATTAAACCTGAAAGAGAGAGAGCATTGAAGAGTGGAACATAACACACAGGAAAAAGTGAGAGAAAGAGAGAGGATGAGAGGCGAACACCAACCACCCAGGACTTGTGGGAACACACAAGGCGCCTGCATCTCTGCGTGGACTGAGGGAAGGGGTGTCAGAATGAAGGGGACTCAGTGTGGGACCAAACCCGTGCAGGGATGAGAACGAGCAGGCGAGAAATGAACAGGAGGCAGAAAGACAGTTTAGCAATAAGGCATCTGTCTTCTGGAAGTCCAAGTCAGCGGGGACACTTAAAAGTGAAAAACGAAGGGATACTTCATTAGCAGCCATGAAAATTCATGTTTATGAAAAAGGTACCTTATCATGGAAACATGCTGATGTTTACAATATGAAAAGTGCTATATACATAGCATGACCACAATAGGTACCAAACAAAATAACCCTTTCCTACCAATCTATGCATAAAACCACCTAACACCCAACAACAGGGGGCTGATGAATAAAACCTGAAAAAAAAAAAACCCCACAAAGTGGACTAGTTAACCAGGTATCGAAATTAAAGTTTTCCACCAATTTCTGAATGACACTGGGGACATGCTCACAATATAATGTTTTGTGAAATAAACAGGGAAAAAAAACCCTGTTATGTGCTATAAGATCAAATTTAAATGTATGTGTAAATTATATATTTTGTTTAGGGGAAGGAAAGGCTAGAAATTCACCAAAATGCTAACACTGCCAGTCTCGAGTGACCTTCTGTAGGACAAATAAATAGACAGACTGCTTAACTCTGTGCCTTTTGGCAATTTTCCAGATGTATAATGGGCTTGTATTACTTTCATGAAAGAGGAAAAAATAGACAAGTTAATTTTTAAAGTAGAAAATGAAAAACATTCCTAAACCATGGTTTGTTCCCACCTCCTGCACAGACAGCTCATAACCACTCTCAACAGAGAACACAGAAGTCCAGAACTGTGTCTTGAAGGAAGTGTGCATAGGAAACAAAGGACTACCTACCAAAGGCTTGGAATAGGTAACAGAGACAGCAATGAGAATTAAAAACCAAAGCAAACTGCCTGGAATTGTGAACTGCAAGTCACACCTCTGACTCTAGGTGGCGCTCACCTTCACTATGTTGGGAGAAATAACACAGCTCAGCTTTTCTAGTGAGCCAGAAAAACCAATGCTTCAAAAATCAACTGTCTGGGAATGGAGGGTGGGTTTGGGTGGGCATTTAATACCTTTTAAGTTAAATAATTTTTTTTCTGTCATTTAATCTCAAGTTAGAAACTAGAAATTGTTCTGTTAGAAACAGTTCAAGAACCTGGGCTCCACAGGACAGATCACTGTGCATTTTGTCAGCAGCACCAATGACGATGAAGTTTTCACTGGACCCGAGTCCCTATTTTGCCTTCTTTAGGCATTTTGATATTTTGATCTAATGTTATCAGTATCTACAATGTGACAAGTACTTATAATTTTTGAAATATAATCCTCCAACAAGCCTCTGAGTCAGGGTTTATTTATAACGCTTTACAGAGGAAGAAGTGAAGCCTGGAGAGGTTAGGTGACTTGCCCAAGGCCCTACAGTGGGACTGGTATCAGACCGGGACGAGAAAACAATTCCCTGACCCACTTTTCAGAGTTCCCTGCCTCATTTGTCTCTTTACTGGAGAACTCATGACAAATAAAAGAATAAAGAAGTTTGCCAAGATCATCTGAAAACACATATTTAAAGGACAATCCATCTTCTGGAGGAATAATTCAAATTTGGTGAAATGGCTACATTTCAAAGGGGTCAAGAATCAAAGCAACTATTTCTGACAATTCTTTAAAAAACTTCAAAACTATTTTAAAGTAACAGGCATGCAAAAATATAAGAAATAAAATAGTGCACAACTGTGTTTTAATACTTTAAAAGTCACTTTGAATTTATGGGAATTTAAAAAAATGGCACTGGACGGGAAGCTTTACACATTTTATCTCGTCTCAAAATCCTGCAAGGGGGGTCTAGTTCCCATCTTACTGACAAGAAGGCTGCGGTGGGATGATCTTCCCAAAGTCAAAAAGCCACAGACGAGCAGATTCTGGACTAGAGATCAAGTCCGCCCAACTTTAAACATGCAGCTGCCCTTTCCACTGTATCTGCCTCCTTCCCCGGTGGGATGAGAAGGGTTTCCTTTGTTCAATCCACTGGTCACTTTCACAGGAGGAAGCAACTCAGCGAGGCAGTGCAACTCCCTCCGTGTAACTGGGAGGAAAATGAATGTCTTTCCCTGCAGAATGCCAGGACCTCCTACTCAAAACCAAGTCCTCCACCACCACCACGAGCACCCAGAAAGAACCCCAAGTGCAGCCATTCCACTCCACCACATGTGAGTCACCTGAACAGGGAGTAAACCCTCCCCAAGTGCAGCTGATGGGATTAAAAAGGAAGAAGGTACGGTCCTTGTCCTCACGAGCTCTAGGTCTCCAGAGGGCTCAGGCTGAGCAGGGGGTCCACCCGAGGGCTGCGGGGACCAGAGGAGGGAGCACAACCCTCACGGTGGTGAGGCTTGAGCAGAACCTTGAAGGGGGCACCCAAGTTTCCTGAGCACCCCAGGTGGAGACGGGGCACATGTGAAGGCCCGGAGGTGAGAAACCAGCATGTGGAACTGCCAGGAACGGTTGTCAGTAACAAAGCAAGCTTTAAGGTGCACCGTACAGGAGAGGTGCTTTTTAATTTAAGGCATCGTGCCGCTATTTCGAAGCTACTTACGCCACATAATCCTGCTCGTCTTCTGCCTGAAAGTGGTACGTCCTATTATCTAAAACACGAAAAAGAGAAAAAGGCAAAACCTTAGCAAGCAGAGTACCTTCAGGTATCGTGCAAATTCTGGAAGTTCCTGGAGGAGGGGGCACGTTAAGAGTAGGATTTTAGTATTATTTTATTTTTGCACCGTTCTGTTTCAGCCGTTACACAATTCACTATGTCAATGTTACTTTCCTGAAGTGCAACAGGAATACAACAAAATAACTGCAGACACCATGGAAACACCTAGTACTTCTTTTGGAAAAACGAGTGCGTGTGACTGGCCACGTGGTATCAGTGACAAATCAGAGTGCGTGCTGTCAACTCAGTATTTTACTTTTTAATTTGCCTCTCACTGGTTTTAACTTTTTAAAATAATTCACTTTCAGAACTGATTCATAACTCACAGGGCAGCCCCACCAAGCAGGCCCATCCTGCCCCAGCTGCCCTCTGGCTGAATCAGGCTTCAGGGAAGAGGGCTCAACCACTGCTGGAGGGTCATCGTCAAGCTGCTACCCAGGTAAGGAGGGCACAGCCTAACTTGGAAAGTTTGGGCAGGTGTACACGAGGGAAGTTTTTTCTTGAAATCTGGATACGTTAGAGTGCTTCAACGTATTCATACAAACTACCATTCACTTACTAGCCGGTCACCCACTGCGTGACTGCTCCAGGCGAGGCACCCCCCCACCCCGCCCCATCTCCCTGAGAGAGACGGTGTGCATGTCCGAGAACACGCCATAGGCACCAGAGCCCACGAGCCTTGGCTGAATTCCTGCTTTACTGCTGTGAGACCTCATGTAAGTCGCTGAACCTCTCTGAGTCTCAGTTTTTTTCTGGTTAAATAGGAAACTGACAGGGCTTTTGTAAGGAGCAGCCACAATGTACATAGAGCACCTGGCACATAATAGACGTTCAATAATTATTATTGAGGACCTCAGATTCTCAAATTGAGGGGGTCTAAGCTTTCTGAAGTCATAATATAATTCCTACCTTTCTCATCAATAACCCAACAAATCTCTTGGTCATAAAAAAATCATGAGGAATCTGAACTTCAAGAGATGCTGCAGAATCCAGCTTAGCCTCCACCCAGGGAGTCTCACAGCTGACTGTGTCTTTGGGGTTGAGGCTGTTTTTTCCACTCACAGGACTACATCAGAAGGATTTCAAGGGGCAGGAAAGTATTTCTGTGTTCTACATACAGACCGTGCACGTGGGCTGCTGGCCTGCCCCGTGGGGCCTTACAGAGAAGGAACAATTCTGAAGGTTAGTGTTGTAGGATTTCAGAACATCTGTGAGTCAGTTTATTGGCACTGACATCCTCTTCCTTTACAAAGAGGGGGTCCCCTCAGCTACCATGAGCACCCATGGGACCAGTGGAAGCACAGGGAGCCAGCCTAGAGAAGAACCACTCCCCCTCGCTCTGAAGACTGAGAATTCAGGCTATCAGTTGGGGGCTGGGTGGTCATTACGCACCCTCATCACAGGAGAACAGCACACTCTGACCGGTGGAGTAAGACAGTGACAGAGTGGTGTCATCGACTCATGAAGTCTGAAGGCAGTTTTGCCTGGAAGCAAGGAAATGACTTTTCCTTTAAGAGCTCGATTTTGCAGGGGTAAAACTCTGGGCAGATCAGTTACACAGCTCTAGTGGCACTTGCCACCTGCACTGTCAAGTCTGGGTCAGTGTTTCTTACCCACAGGTACACATCAGAGTCACCTGGGGACACTTATGTCTGGGCCTCACACCAAAGACTGTCAATCAGCAGACGCAGGAGAGAAATGGGAATGTGCTTAGAAAAATCCCCCCGAGGGGATAAAGCTGTGTACTCATGGTCGAGAACTGGTCTAGGCTACTGTACAAATCTAGATTCGACTGCGGGTCAGATCTGATGCTTTTATGCCTTCCCACCCGCAGATGGGCTCCATGTACAGAGGCCAGGGGGTCCTCCTAGAGCTGCATGTGCAGTAGAGCAAGGAGCCCTGCTTGGGAAAGCCGTGGCTTCCAACCCAGAGAATGGAAACGGGCAGGTGTCAGAATCCACAGTAACCGACTCGCGAGAAAGAGGACTCACGTGATATCAGGTCAAAAGACTTCTTGTCCTCGGCATTTGGTTTCACCTGACAGGTGAGAAGGTTCAACTTAGCTGGCTGCCTGTTAGACTGGACAAGAGAGAAAAGGGAGAAGTTATGTGCAGCCCTCTCCCCTGCAGGCCCAGTGCCCTGGGGGGCAGGTGTGTGGGTTCATGCAATAAATCTGAGAAAGTCTTATTTGCCCCATTAAAATTCTGAATCTCCTTAAAGGAAAAAAAATGTTACATAGTACACTACTTGTTCTTTTAATTGTTCATAAATATCCTGGTGATTAATCAGAATGGAACCGAGATAATCCATTTTTCAATGAAGAGGGGGTATGACCCACAGAAATGTGCCCTCCTGGAACTTTCACACAACCAAGCGCAAACGGTTGGCGCTTTCATTACCGCATCTTACTGGGAGACGCAGCTGAGTGTATTTCCTTCATTCACTCAAGAAGACTCCAGTAATCAATCACTCCAAACCTGATCCACAAATTTTGGTTGCAAAATGAAATTTACATTGCTTCTCCCAAAAGTACAAGGACAATTACCACCTGTGAGACATTGCTTAGGGAGCCCCAAAATCCGGAGAGAGGGAGAATCTAACGAGGATTTCCTATCGCTTTTCAGCAAATCTCTTGGTAACACGTGTAATTCATACAGAACCTGCAGTACTAGATCGTCATGCTAACATAGGCTTGGCCCAGGAAGGAGTCTCACCATGCAGTGTTCTGGTCAACTCTTTCTTGCCCTCCTGCCTGCATCTGTCCAAGGTCACATGCTGGCTAACGGTAAATGCCAGCTCCCTGCAGGGACTCAGCACGGAGCAAAGTCCTGAGTGTCCAGGCTGGGCTCTGCTTGAACAGAAGTCCGCAGCAGTAAGCGATGGAACTCTTTAGCCAGGCCTGTGTACCTGGCCCCAGTGACGGTCATGCTTCTGAAAATCTCCATGCCAGAAGCATTTGCACTCAAACAACATGAGTCTTTAGGGAAAACAGAGGGGAAGGAGGTAGGGAGGGGTCCCACCAGTGACTCAGTCAAAGCCCTGCACAACAGAAATAGTGTAGGATCAACATAATTTCAATGACACACCGTCTCTCATTCTCAATAATGGACACTTAATTTCCATTTACCTTTCTATGGCTGCTGGAAAGTTTCTGAGATCTTCTTCTGTGGTTTCAAGGAGATTAGATACAGAAAGCAACATCCCTTGCCCTGAATCTATCTGTTCCAAGCAAGCTCTCTAGGGGGTAAGTGAGAGATCCCCGGGGATTTCATGTTCGGTGCATGTACATGTGACTTAGACACGTAAACCAGAAGTAAGGTCCTACACAGGACAGTTCCGCCTAAGGGAAATAGCGCTCAGGAAAGGATTCCTGTCCTGCAGACTGGTTATCAAACCCAGAACAGGCAGGCAGGAGATCGTGGGTCTGCAAATCTTTCTTAGATTAGACCTGGAGTTTCCTAAAGGCCTCAGACTCCAAAACCAGCAGCTGCAGCCCCAAACTTTGGCTGGGTCCACTGTACAAGGAACTGTTAGTCCTCATCTTTTTGGGTGTCGATAAAATTGCTGCATTTCCCATATGAAGGGCCAAAGACATCTGACAGACTGAAAAGGCAGCGGTGCCAGCTAACGGGGAGACTGTAGAACACTGCGTTCCAATTTGGCATCCACGCTTAAGGGAGGATGCAGAAAAGCCTGGGGAAGATCAAGAGATGATTAAAGGAGTAGAAAATGGGAACTTTGAAGATTGCTTAAAGGCATCATTTTGTTGGAGGAAAGAGGCTAGGGAGTGACTTAATAACCATTCTCAAGTACATGAGGGCTGTTATTGGGGAAGGTGGGGCAGCTGTTTTCCATTTGCACCGATGAAGAAGAAATGCACTCAAACTGTGGAAGATCTGAGCCAGACATAAGGAAGAACTTCCCAAACTTAAGTTGATTACGCATAAGAGGGCTCCAGTTTCTTAACCTAAGTAGAGAAATCTCTTTGAAAACCTTAAGAATTTTTTAGACACCATTTACATTTGAATGTGGCAGAGGGTTAATTAGATGATTTCTTTTTTCTTCCCAAATCTTCCCGACTCCCCGAGTTTCTGAACAGCCTTACCAACAGATACAACCAAGGAACAGCTACAAAATTTTAGAAGAGGAAAAAACCACTCAGTTAAGTATTAACTGATTCAGGAAAATTAAACAGCACTGCTCACCTCTCATTTCAAAGCAAGGGCTACTTCAATGTATGTTACCTGAAAACTTCTGATGACAAGGGTCTTGTACAGTTTAAGTCATTCCGTGACTGACTTACAACCTCAATGATGATGACACGTGACAAGACTCCCTTGGAAGTTTGTCGAGTCGGCTGGACTGACCTTTGCCACATCAACACGCACTTCACTCGACAGACACATCTTGCCTGTACACAGCGTTCTTCCCCCAAATGTGAACTTGAGCAGCAGAGAACACAATTTTTGACAGCTGGCGCAGCCGGCGTGGCCAGCACCGAGCCCAGGAACACCAGGCACTGGAGTGGGCCACTCAGTCCATGGACCAAGGCGCCGGCAGCCTCAGAATCACTGCAGCAATAAATGGAACTCGAGGTTTGTGTAACTTTCCAAAACTTCCCGGTCCTTTCTGGGCATTTAGTACTAACGTACAGGTGTACTGATTAAAGAAGGCACTCTCCTGGCGGCTCAGCAGGCTAAAATCATGAGACCGGATGACCTGCCCCGGGCTACATCACTGTGGAACAGTTTAGGAAATGCTTTCATACTAAGTCCAGGCAAGGAAAAAAACAAAAGGAAGAAAACTAAGGCAACGTGTATGTTCTGAGTCCTCAATGATGATTCCTACCACGCTCAGAATAAAAACCCTGTTGGTACCAGCACCACCCATACTGCTTACAGGCTCCTTCCGACTTTAGCTCCTGCTGATCTGCCGCGCCCCCTGCTGGCGGTGAAGGGCACTGGCCTCCCTCCCGCACCTCCCTGATCACTCTCCAGGCCTCTCCCCATCAGTACCATCCTGCCAACCACCCTCCCCTGACTTGCTACCCCCTCGCACCTGCTGTGCTGACCTCCTGCTTCTTGTCTTTCTTCTCATGAAGAGCAGAACTTTTTCTGTTTTGTTCACTAAGATGTGTCCGGCCTATAGTGAGCACTCAATAAATACTTACTGAATAAATGAACCCACTCCAGGTGCCTCACACGCACTATCTCATATGCTGCCTGTGAGGAAACGAAGTTTTTTTTAGTCTCTTTTACTAAGTAAGATGAAGAGACGGAGGCACAGGGAGGTTAACCAATGTCCCTAACTTCCCCCAGAAAGGAAACAGCTGAGCCTGGAGCAGAGCCCAGGCTGGAGTGGACCACAGCACCGCTCCTTCCCTCTGGGTCCCCGGGGAAGACAGCCACACGAAGGCCCTCAAGGGCAGCCCGGAGCCCAGCCCACGAGACCACCTCCTTCTGAGAAGAGAAAGGATTAGATAAAAACAGAGCCAAGGTTCCAAAGACTAACTTCTATTTTAGTATCTTCTCAGGTCATTTGACTTCCATAATTGATGAAAAGAGAAATTCTGGAAGCCTATTAGGAATCCCTATTCCCTTGTCCTTTTGACAAGATATTTATGAAACCTCCACCACAGCTAAGCCCGTATGAAGAGCAGGTGGTCTGCGCCACCAAGCAGCCATGGGGCCCGACCATGGGCCTAGGACCACAGGCCCGGGGCCCGAGCTGGAGAGCACTGAGGACTTCCGCAGGCCCCAGAGGCAGGCCCGGTCCTGGGCGAGGACTCGGAGGAGGAGCAGGTTCACCTGGGGGGCGAAAGGGACAAGGCAGTAGGTGATGCGGAGGGAGCAGCAGGGAGGGTGCTGCACGTGGGCTGAGGACTCACAGCCTGTCCCAGGGGCTCGGGCCACTGTAGGGAGCTGGTTAGAGGAGTGCCCAATTCGACTTGCATTCAGAGGGGTGGCTGGTGGAGAAGGCCGAGAAAGCAAGCTTGATGAGTAATGACGGGGGCCTGATTAAAGTAACGGTCGTGGTACTGAGGGCTGGACACTCAAGATACAGCTAAAAAGAGGCTTTTAATACATTATTCAAAAAGGAGCCTCTACACAGCGAGTGGCTCAGCCGGGCCCAGCATCTGAGAGGTGAGTGGAGCGGAGGCCCCGCCCCTGCAGGCCCTGCTGGTGAGCCGCATCTTTCAGAAGCGAGAGGGCTCTACTCCTAATAGTCATGAAACCTTTCAAAAATGAAGGCTGTGAAAATGAGTATATACATGCTCATGTATAACTGAAAAATTGTGCTCTACACTAGAATTTGACACAACACTGTAAAATGATTATAAATCAATAAAAAATGTTAAAAAAATAAATAAAAAGGTAAAAAAAAATGAAGGCTGTTATGGTTGTTCTCTGAAACTGAGGCTTGTCCTTTTCTAGATTTTTCTTTTTATTAAAAGAATGCATATTCACTGAAGAAACACGAGGAGACAAAGTGCAATAAAGAAACTCAGTGTTACTTGTTAACCTCACTTTTACACCCAGATAGTCCTTGTTAATACCCCAACTTTAACAAGACGTGAGGGTGAAGTGTCTGCTTTTAGAAAAACACGGGTTGGCTCAACTTGTATATACTGTTTTGCAAACAGCTTTTTTCAATTAAGAACATATCCAGAAGTGTTCGTTTTACACGGGCACGTGTGCACACGCACACATGCACACGTGGCAAAGCCATGAGCAGGTTTCTGGTTTTTGAAAACGTTCCCACTCTGGACACGTTCCATGAACAGAAGTGATGTAGATACCATCCCTCTGACACAACGCGCTGCCGCCCAAAACAGAAGATGCTGCTCAGCTAGGAAAGTCGGCAGAAGCACATGCAGAAACAGAATGAATCGATTCTGATGAATGTTTCTGCATCTCTGGAAAGAAAACAAACACCACACGTCTGTCCTTAGACAGCCCAGCACCACGGGGAAGTGTTTTCGCTGGAAGTGTGAAGTTGTCAGCGCAGGCCTACTTTTGTTAGCACAAAACAGCTGCTATTGGAATTAGTCTCCAGAAATGAAATTACGTCCCCTCACCCTGCTAAATTGGTCTGCTTCACAAACAAGAAGTGAACATCATTAATTACTTGGGAAATAAGCCTAACCAAGCCAGGCTGAGGCTGCTGGGTAGAAAGAGGTAAAGATAAAATAACAAAGCTCTCCTCACCTCCTAGGCTAGTGCTTGGTAACAGAGCTGCTCAGATCCTTATAGTCATTTCAATTTTTGTTCAATAAATAATACTTATTTAGACACCTACTATGCCCTAGAGGGACAAATATGTTTGGCATACAATCAGTAACCACAGTAACCAGCCTGGCAAGAAGTTAGGTACACGCTAAACACCTATCTCTGCAGAGAGATCTTATCTCCAAAACTTCAGTACATTAAACTTATGGCTTCTGGAAAGTACTTGGTTTTTTGTGGGGCAAGGGACTAGTTTTCATTTATTGGACACCTAAACTGCTCAGGACTTTATGCAAGTTTCATTACTCCACTTCTGCAATAACTCTGTGAGCCAAGAACCGTGCTGTACCCATTTTACACATGAGGAAACTGAGTCAGGAAGCTGACAGTAAACTGACCAACGTTTTATAGATAGTAAGCAAAGCTGGGATTTACATAAATTTCTTCCCAGAGCTGTTCCCATTTGTCATACTGTTTCCATGTCAAAGGAAGTCTCTGGGACATTTGCAGAGCTAGTGAAAACATCTTTCCTTTTTTACCCCTGTCTGATTCTTCCTTCCCTGGAATGGCCAGTTACTTCATTTCCCCTCCAGATCATTTAACACTCCTGCTGAGAAACCCCACTCATTCTTGACCTGTTCCACCTTCCACAATTCCCATCCTGTGGCCACAATTAAAGATACCCCCATCCCCTCAGTGACCCTTCAGACAGCTCAGTGGAGAAGGAGCTGATCACCTAACTGAACTAATTCATCCTAGAGTGTGAATGACTATGAATTCCCTTAAACCTCCCAACCATTTAAACCATAGGACTGATTTCTAGTTGGTAGAATGTGTGTGTGCATGCAAGAAAGATATATTTATAAATGGTGGTTTTCTTGACAATCTCTTATTGCAGTAACAAACCTGTTATTTTACTTCTGAGAGTACGTTCTGCTCTAGAATCAACATTAAACAATGCTATAATGTAAATACAAAAAAAAAAAAAAAAAAAAGAGGTTACTGGGGCTCCTGATAAGAAATGGGGCTGATGTTACTGCAACTGACCAGAGTGCTAGTTGGTCATCATTTAGTCATTTCCACAAACATTTAGAGTGCCTACTATTTGCCAGTACATAGCATCTGGGCCAGAAGAGAACTTTTAAACTCATATTTCCTATTTAACTGCAGTAACCACTTTAATCCATGCCTTGTTATCCAACAAGAGTTCAGACACCGAAAACCCTCTAACTTAGGATGGCTGTATGAGGTGCGTTAACTTGATGATAAAGCGTCTGAGTTACGGAGTATGTCTTTAAATCAGTATTCTCGTTACATTTTATCAACTAAATGGTCACTGAGTTGCTGAGACAAAAATTTCTAACAGGCTTCTATTACCCTTACAAACAGACAGCAGTTAATGAAAACGAGGGCGGCAGCAGCATCCTGACAATTACACAGCACTTACTTGTGCCAGACCCTGTGCTCAGTGTAGTTGTGAAGATTAAGGGATAAGCACTATTACTGTTATTCCATTTGACAGATGAGGAAACCAAGGCACAATACAGTTAAGTAACTCTGCCTTTAGGCTCAAATCGGACAGATGCCCGGTCCATCCTCACGGCCACTAAACACTGCAGCCGATGTGATGTTTGCTGTTGATTAGACCCTGAAGAAAACTCAGAAACCTCTGGCTTGGCCACAATACTATGTTTGGCAGGGAAGAAAAAGGGAGGGTGGAACTTCTTCTCGTACGCAGTGCTACTCACTCGCTCCACCCTCTCGGTGATCTCCCGTCACCCGAGCCGCCTCCCCCACAGCAGGTTCTTAAGAAGGGCAAGTAGGTGAAGAGGATAAGGCCATTACATAACCTGTCAAAATGTGTACTGACGAATAAAATGCCACCCGCAGCAACACGGATGGACCTGGGGATCGTCATGAAGTGAAGTAAGCCAGAAAGAGAAAGAAAAACACCGTATGACATCACTTATAGGCGGGATCTAAAAAACGACACAAATGAATTTATTTACAAAACAGACTCACAGACACAGAAAACAAACTTATGGTTATGGAGGGTGGAAGAAATAAATTAGGAGCTTGAGATTTGCAGACACCAACTGTATATATAAAATAGATAAATGACAAGTTTCTACTGTACAGCACAGTGAACTATATTCAGTATCTTATAGTAACCTATAATGAAAAAGAACATGAAAAGGAATATATGTATGTATATGTAGGACTGAAAGATGATGCTGTACACCAGAAACTGACACAACACTGTAAATCAACTATACTTCAAAAAAACCCCACAAAGCTCCCTGAAGACCTGCCATGAGACGGATCCAAGGCAAGAAGGATGTGGAGTCTGGGCACACACAGCACATCTTTGACTAAAAACTTCCCCTTCTACATAAAGTCAAATGGTCGGCAATTTTCACTTTAGTGCATTTAACCTGAAAAACACTCCCTGGGAGTGGAGAAGGCATGACATTTCCCCAGGGGCTTCTCTAGTTTTTGTCTCTGCTCACACACAAGACTTAGACTTCACTCAGCCACTAAAAATCGGAAAGTATCAGACACAAGTTGGGCTCAGGAAAGTCAACTGGAGACCAGGCACGACCACATCCAGGCAACTGCTGACCACATGCTCCATCCACACCTCACGGGGCAGCAGCTGAATCGTCTCTCGTGACTCCAGTTGCTTGATGGGCACCGTTCTAACTGCTGCAGCCCCAAGACCCCCCGGACGCCTCTGGAATGTGCCCTGAGGCAGGTCCACTTTGTAGCTGCTCAGGAATACATGTGACCCAAGAGAGGCCACACTGAAGTTCTGATCACACTGTGACATTGTAACACTCACTGTTTCACTTCCTACGTTACTTTTTCCTTCCGCCATCTTTATAATTCAGAGAACTTTAGGTTTTCCAGACAACCAGTAATATTTCCCCTAAGATAAGATTATAAAGTAAAAGAGTACCTGATGCGCTTTGGGGGAGCAGAAGACAAAAAGTTCTGGTGGAACAAGAGAACGAGGCAGGACACCGGAGGAGAAGAGAGGGCCACTTCCTTTTGTAAAGGAAGAGCCTAAATCCTCTGACCCACTCCGTACATTAAACACACCTGGGGAAGCTTTCAGGGCTGGTTACACCACGGGTGTGCTTTCCAGTCCACGTGGCCAGAAGGCATCACAGAAGGGAAACCAGCAGCACACTTACTGTGGCGTGGGAGATGGTCAGAATCCCGTTCTTGACGGCGCACTTCCTTCTCTGCCACACTTTCCGGATCCTGAAGAGGGAGTCAAACACAGCCTAGTACGGTAACCGGTTCACACAACTGCACAGGGTCACACGTAATAATCATTACCAAGAAAAACTCACCAACCCCCAAACCAAAAACCAGAGAACCTGGTTGCCTTTTATTATCCAGCTGGAGAGTGATTCAGACTAGTAGGCAGGTACAAGGATGCTCGTTCGAGCACTGTTTTTGATGGTGAAAACAGGGAGCAATAGAAACAACAGAAATCGAATAGCAGGAGAATGAATAAACACATTATAATTACATTCACACTACAGAGTATTACATAGGTGTTTAGAAGAATAAAGTAGCTGCCTATGTGCTGATAGATTTAGATTTTTAAAGCACACCAATGACTGAAAATGCAAGCAGCTTTAAGATAAATCAGGAACCATCTAGTCATGTTAAAATTTCAGACTATAAAACAGCGCTCCAAATTTTCTACGGGCATATACATTTATGCACAAATGTACAGGGAGGGCCTGGAGAGGGATACCACTCTGACCAAAGTACTCCACCCTGGGGAGATGGCTCAGATCTGTATTAGGGATGGCACTAAGGAGATTTTAACCATTATCTGTGAATCTTTTATAAGCAGACTGTATTAATCTATTGCTTCTGTAATTAAAATTCGATTTTAAAAAATAGGAAAGTAACTTAAGGTTTTTGTCATACAAGGAAGAGTGGGAGTGGGGATGCCTCTGGATACAGAGAAGCAGCTCAGGGTCCGGGGCTCAAAGACAGGTCAGCGTCATTTTTGGTGACCTGTCAACCTCTCCTCCAGTGTCCTTCCTAGCTAAGACGGTACCTCAGAGCCCCTATAAGAGAATCATTCGTGATTCTTTGGGGAAAGTCAACCTTGGCCAAACTATTCGCAAGTGGCTATGAGTGACAGGCACTGAAAAATGGGAACCGATGATGCTGAAGGGTGGAAAAAGCCAAACAGGACTAATTTCAACTTGGAGAAGTTTTTTGGTGAAGCTCCAGATACAGGGGAGAGACTGCACGTGGGGCAGATTCACACCCCTGTGGGCAGGTACAAAAGCACGAGCTGAGACCACTCCTATCAGGTGAACAGAAGTGAGTGGGGGGACAGTGATTCTCCAGGCCAGGAGAAGGCGGCCCAGGCCTTCTGTTACCATGGAAACAAACATCATCAGCGAAGACCGCGGTAGCGTCTCCCAGGCATTTAAAATGATGTCCTCCTGTGCTTCCTTTTCCTTCTCAAACTATTCTTGTAAGAAACCTGCCACAACACGAATTTAAAACAAACTCTGAACACAGAGAACACTGTCTTCTTGTGTATGAAGCCACTAGAAGCACATTTCTCAGGGGGAAATAAGAATTTGACACCATCTGACTAAAAGTAAACTGAACACACTGCTCAAAATGCTAGTCTCCTCTGGAGGCAACGAAACACTACTAATTCATAAACTACCCTAAGATTATAGCTAAACCACACTTTCCCCTGAAGCACTGACTAGGGAAAAGTTGGATGAGAGGTGATTATTCATCAGGTAATCAGACCTGTGTTTGGTTCATGCACCCCCGCGACACATCCCTCGTGCCACGGACCCCAGAGACTCACTTTCCTTGTCTGTATTGGGACAAGGTCCACCTTCGAGACTACTTTGAAAAAGTATATGCAAAGCAACTGCTCCTTTGCCTCTCAACAAATACCATTGGACTATACAGTTTTAAAACTGCTTTTAAACATTATAAATTGCTTTTAAAATTGTATAAAAATCCTTTAAGTGACAAGGAGTATTCCAAACCCAGGGTCGAGAAATCACTCGTGCAAACGGTCCTTAGGAGAAAAATCACACAACACGTCAGCAGCCGTCTCGGGTGGGTGCGCTCGTCCTCACACATACATACGCGTTTCCATTTTCTCTCTTCCACAGAAAGCAAACACAAGCAACTTGGGGTTACCATTTTTTGTCTTTTCTGCCTGTGCAATTATTAGGTTGGGCCACCCGACTTCCAATCTGCTTCCCAACTGTAAGATGCAACAGTTCTTTCCTCATCTCTTCCCAACAGATGGTAGGCAGGACAAGGGTAAGGACCGCCTCTCACCTCCCTTTACCTTCCAGCATCTAGCCTCGGCCTCTAGAGTGCTGAATAAGTGTGTGCAGAATGGGTGCATGAAGGCAGGACAGATCAAAGGCTGGCGGAGTCAGGGGTGTGAGCTTATGCCAGTTTAAGCCTTGTGTATCCCAAGGGTGAGCAACAGAAGCAGTGCCCCTCTGAAATACGAAAGGGAGATACCGTGGTATTAATTCAGAAGGCCCAGGTTGAAGTTGGGCTCTTACACTTACTGGCTATATGATCTTAGTCAAATGACTGAGTCACTCTGGATGAGATGCCTTACCTACAGAAAGTGTCAAAGGAGGCAACTGAGAGGTACCTGGTGGTGTCTGGCAGGCACACAGCAGATGCTCACAGCATGATTACCTTCCTTGAACATTGTAAGGTTTGAACTATGCAAGACCCATGAAGACTCTGCTGACTTATCTTGGGCATGCAGCTATTAACCACTTCAGTTAGAAACAGGCAACTCTAATTCCAAGAAAATCATGCTGACTTTAGGTGAGTATTGTTAAAAATATGTCTGTTCTGTGCTTCTGCTTCAAAAGATGTGTAACAGTCCACTGCTGCCTGCAACAGAACACACACTAACTTTCCATTTGATGGCAGAGTAACAGGTCACCACCGTCCTAAGTGACGCCTGCACCACTGGTGTGCAGGATAAGGGAGCCGAGCCCGAGATTACAGGATTAATAATTTATGTAGTAACGTTAGGTACCATGCAGCCTGGGCTACAATTCAGTCACTGTGTCAGTTAAGAGGAGCCCAGTTTAAAGCTGCGATTGTGGCATTTCTTCTCTTTTTCTCTTTGCAGGACTTAATAGTTAGCTGGGGAGGCTTCTGTTTCTTCGCGCTCTGTTTCAGCGAACCCCGCCGGCCCTACCGTCGTCGTCCAGAATCTGACCGCCTTTTACTTTTGCCCCTGTGCTGCTGTCCCTGCGGCCTCCCACCAGCTGTGCTCTGGGTGTCTGCAGCGGTCTTCACCGGTCTCTCTGCGTCTGCTCTTATACCAGTTCTGGTACAGGAGAGCAGCTTTCTGGACACATCAGATGATGGCAGTCCTCTCAGTAAAACCCTCCCACGACTCCTCGTCTCACTCAACGGTTCCCGAAGCCCGTGTGGGCTGGTGCCCGACCCCTCTGACCTTGTGTCCTCTGACCCCTGGCACTCCCTGTTCTCCTGAGTGTCATCACACAGAAGCCTGCTCCTGCCACCCCTCTCCCCCAGGTCTCCATTTAGATCGCCCCCTCACTTCCTGCAGGTCTTCCTCAATGACCCCATGCACAGCAAGCACCATCCCTACGTGCCCTGTGTGCCCTGCCTCCTCCCTTTCCATTCTCCACAGCATGTTACCATCCGACCCCTGGACATTCCTTCTTCATTGCCTGTCTCCCTGCACAGAACGTAGTAAGCTCTATAAGAATAAGGACTTTCTCTGGTTCAGTGCTATATTCCCAGCGTCTACCACAATGCCCGGCACGTAG
This sequence comes from Camelus ferus, assembly GCF_009834535.1. Taxonomy (NCBI): domain Eukaryota; kingdom Metazoa; phylum Chordata; class Mammalia; order Artiodactyla; family Camelidae; genus Camelus; species Camelus ferus. The sequence continues at coordinate 9,054,092 of NC_045720.1, read as the reverse complement.
TAGGACTCCCAAAGGAGATCTGCTGAATGCACGAGGAGGAGGATGAGCAAGACTCACAGTGAACCCAGAAGTGTGCAATTTTAACAAACAGATTAAAACAAAATGAAAATGACTTCGATAAAGGCAAGGAGCACATAGCCATGAACGGTCAGAAGACAAGACGCTTTCTTTTAAAAAAAGATGAGAAATAGTAAAGCGGATAATGAAGATTCTATTCATGTTCCTCCTGTGAAGTAGAATCATTTGTTCAAGCAACAGAAAGAAGGTGTGTGGCAGGACTGGGGAGAAAAAGGGCACAAGATGTGGCTGGAGAGGGAGGCAGGGGTGAGACCCACATGCATCAGGGAGTCACTGGAGCACTGCAAGCATGGGAATGGCCTGCTGTGCTTTGTGGAGAAGGGGACGGGTGAGTGACACAGAGACCAGTTACGAGGCCACCAAAACAGTCCAGGAGAGGCGATGGTGGCTCATCCTAGAGCAGGGCGGCAGAGCTGGCAGGACATGTTAGAAATGGAAGAGTAGTATGGAAACGAATATATACGTACATGCATGACTGGGACATCAGTGCTGTGCACCAGAAATGGACACACTGTAACTGATGATACTTCAATTAAAAAAAGTAAAAAAAAAAAAAAAAGAAAAAAGAAATGGAAGAGTGTGTAATGAGGTTGGCTGTGGTGCACAAGGGAAGAGGGGAGTCACAGCTGACTCTGGGGGCTGGGGCCTGGGGGCGTCCGGCAGGGTAAGTTGCAGTGAGAAAAACCAGGGACGTGGGCGAGCGTGGAGCCGGCGAGAATGTGCTGGTCCTACCCAGTCCCTGCCGTCCTCAAACTGCACCTTACAGTCACAAGGGCCGCCTGGGGACCACAAAACAGTTACTGCTTCTTCTGAAGACAGCAGGTTCAGCCTGAGACTCACCTGAGGACAGCAGGGTCCCTGACGTCTGAGGCTGGTGCATCAGACACCGCGTAAGTGTGTCTCCCGATGGGAGAGGCGGGGACATGCTCCCAGGCGCCTAAACCCCAGGCTGGCCCCACACCTACCCATCACTCTTCTTCAGCAGGTACCCCTTCTTCTCGCTGCCGTACTCCTTGTTGCCCTGGAGTTGATGCATGCTGTACCCGCCCTGCCGGCTCTGGGAATCCTGGAAAGGAGAAGGCGTGGGTTAGACAGATGCTGGAGAACATCCTCAAATCCTTAACTCTACTCTGCCACAGAGCCCTTGCCCGTTGGTCTGGGGCTAAGAGAATGATGGACCTTTAAGAGATGTCAGGTCCTCGGCTTTATTTTCGAGGAGGAAACTGGGCAGCTGAGCAGTCGCCAGAGTCACAGGCAAGTCCGAGGGAGAGCCAGGGCCCGGGGTTCGGATCTCCTGTTCCTAGTTCAGAACTCAGCTCTACTTCAAACACACTGCAGTGACCCACTACTCAGCGACTCCAGCCAGTTCACACCGGCAGCAGAGGTGAGCACAGGAAGAACTGAAGGGGCCACCTGGTGCATGCACCCCGAGAATGCTCCCCTTCGGGACCGCCTCTCTGTCCTGCTAAAATGCCTGCGATGGAGAGGACACCCTCGGTGTGAGGTACTAAGAACTGCCATAAAATTCTTGTTTTGTAACTAACTAGTGCTCTGCAAAAATACACCTATAACCATGCTTTTGATTTAAAGAGATGACTCTATGGCAGTGAAAAGTGACAGGGTGATAAGGGTTGATGAAAGGACAAAGATGCCAGCCAGCTTGATTTGACATCAGCATTCCCACAGATGCCTCCCCACATTTCTAAAGACTGCACGAGCAGACGCGGCCCCTGAACTGTGGAAATGTGAGAAATAAACTAACAATGCTGAACTGTAGGATGAGAACACGGGGCTTTAGACACGGAAGTGGGACAACACGTTCTCACAAAAAGTATTGACTTACTCTCCTAGACTTCGATCAGGAAGGGCAACAGCAAGAGGAAAAAAAAGGCAGAACATTTGAAAATACAGTTAATTTCATTGATAGTCTTACTGTCTATAATTTAAGCACTTTTTATAACACAGAGAAAACATCACTGTAAAGATAAGACCAGATCTCTCTCTCACACGCACAGCCTTTAGAATCATGATAAACTCTGGGTGAGGAGACAGTAAAAGTATCTTGATCAAGTTTCATTTCAGGTCATTTGAGAATAGGGAGAAAAAGCTGAAATGGGAGAGCATGAGGCACATACATTTCACCAAGATAAAATGGTTAGCAAACCTCAAAGTGTATGTAAAGGTGATCGACACCTCAGTGAAACCCAGTTAATTACCCAGAAAAATCTAAAAAAAGTGACACACTGTAGGAAGATCCTTGGTTTTCCAAGTGAAGACAACTTGATAATAGTAATATCCAGTTCATAAGCGGCCCCTGAGACACGACGGTGAGGAGGCAGGAGGCTGAGCAGCCCTTGCTGACAGACTGCTTCATACTCTGTAAACTTGTCGTGAAGACATTCCCTACGCATATTGCCTAAATTAACTTTCGCCTACATTAACTTTACGTTCCGAAGAACAAACAGATCGGACAGGCCTTGCCTTACATCAAACATGGTTTCAAAGGTGAATAAAGTGGCTGAACCCTAGGCTTTGACCTCAGAAACCTATTCCATGAAGCCAAACAGGAGGAAAGCCATACAATTCAGAAGCAGCATCAACAATCCTAAATTACCTACGACTGAGTTCTATGGCCTCAGGAAGTCACACAAAGGACTATTTCTGTACTTGGAGAAAACGACGGCTTATCAGCGCTCTCCAGATAAATGAAAAGAGGATTCTCTTTGGCGAGAAACTAAATCTTGGAGAACAGTTAACACTATTAACAATTAATTAAACAAAACACAACTGAAGGAATGAAATAGGTTCTGAATCCTCTGATAGCACAGTAGACATCACCATGTACTGAGGAAAGAGAAACGCAAAATGAGAAACTCATTCAGGCAAACAATTTTAAAACTCAATTTAAACAATGAACTTAAAACCTTGGAGAAATTCCATGATGTGAGCAGAGAGATGTAAACCATACAGTGAGCTATGGTATTATTTTTTGGTTTAATTTCCCGTTCTCTATTACCGTACAAATTACCTTACTTTCCTATTAGAAAATCTTATTAACATACAAAATGCATTTTTAAGGAGTAAAATCTCAAATCTTTTAGAACTGTAAGCCATTACACCCTTATTGACTTAATGGGTTATAAATGTTTCTGGCATCCAATTTAAAACTAAACCTCTGTTTATGGAAGCTTCAAATTTCTAACGTAAGGTATGAATGGAGTGGGTGAAGAATTCCTTCTGGGTGCCAGGTTCCGGGGTGTCAGGCAATGCACCAGATACTGCGAGAGGAGAGCAAAACCCAGACCCTGCGAACTCCGATGGGCTCCTGAGACAGACTCAAATAAAAAGTGGAGGTTTTGGAACAGTTTATGGATAGTATCATTAAAAATAAAGTAGTTTCAACTCCAACAATTGTACAGCCAATAGTTCTTTTGGGAGATTAGGCTACTGTAAAAGCTTAAGAAAATTAACTGCATAGAAAATCTGCGAAAAGTCAACAATTTTGACAAGAAAAAAAAAATGAGTCGACTAAAACTCCGAGGATCCTATTTACATCTCAAATTCTCGGACCTTCCTTTAATGGAGTCAGGCTGAGCCTGGTGGGGTGAGGAGGCTGAATGATTTGCTTTTAATTTCTCAGGTCCTTTTCTTATCACACTTTGTGATAAGAGATGATACCCAGCATGAGAATGGGATAGGCACGCTGTGAAAGATCCGTTTTAGCTGTAAAACACTCTGGACATGGCGCTAATGCAAACCCATCATTTACTAATCGGGAGTGGAATTCAAACAGACCATGTGCATTTCCTCATGAACACAGGAGGCCCGTATGCAGCTGCGGTCTCCAGCACGAGTAGAATCCAGCAGTCCCTACGCAAAATGAAAGGGACCCTAACAGTCTTTTTCTTTTTTAAGAAAGCTTCCACACAGGAAGGAGGGAATCCCAAGTGACAAAACAAAGGTAGGGAGTGCCTCAGTGTGTACCTGCCAGTACAAAACCTCACAGGTCCCCGCTCACAGATCTACCTCTTACCCCCTCCATTTGGGTCTTCCCAGTGCTCTTACACTGAGAAGCCAATCAAGGGGACAGCTCCTCCTAGGACAAGCAACAAGCACCTTGTAAGGGGCCTCAAAGCACAGATGCTGCTGAGGCTGGACAACGTGGGGACAGGGCACACACACCTCCCTGCCCACCGATGCCTATGTCCCCAGGCCAGCAGGCGCTCAGTGTCACAGGGCTGTGGATGCATCTGCCGTCTGAAAAGCCCGCGTGTATTCGGGGAGTCAGGAGAAGAGAGGACTGTGGTCACTCAGTCAAGATACACTTCAAGGCTGCTTTAAGATTTGTGTTGCTGGTGCAGGGCTTCCCATGTTTGAGGGGGGGTTTGTTTTGGACTCATGAACATCTTTTTAGAAATTTTAGGAATTTATAAATAGTTTGCAATTGTGAGATAATATGATGAGGAACTGACAATATAAAAATGCTGTATTTTATGTGATGATTATTAAATATTGCACTCAAATTGAATCCACAATAATTTCATACCATAAACAAGTACATGTTTACCTTCTCTCATGTAACAAGTGGTGCTCCCTACTTAACGTACCCTTAGTGTGAAGTCTGTCCCCTCCAGTGCACATCCAAGGTCCTCCACGATCAGGTCTGAGTTCTTGCTTCTGAAACCACACCTTCTACTCCTCCACCCACCCTGCCCCAAGCTGCTGGCAGCCTGCTGAACACGCCAGGCAGTTTTTCACCTCCGAGTCTTTCTGGTTTCCTCTTTCCAGTCTCACCCCCTCCCAATCTCTGCCTCACAGCATCAGTACCCCTTTAGGTACGACTGCTTGTTCCCGAGGCTGACTCTCTCTACTATCTACTGGATAATGAGCTCCTTGATGGAAGGGGCTAAAGCTTAATGCCTAGAACAGTTGCTGGCACACAGTAAGTATTAATTAAATGTTTGACCCAATAGATGAACAAAAGAGATTAATGATGAAGGGTTTGTACTGCATTCATCTAACACCTACCATGCTGTCTACTCCACTTCAATATTCAAGCACTATCTCACCTTAACTTCCCTATCTGTGGGTCAAAACCTGTATAGGATTCTGTATCAAAATATTTCTCTATTTCCCTGGCAAAATGAGACAGGCCCCTTCTGGCTGTCGGGGAAGACAGGGATGACTGAAGAGGAACTGGGGTGTGCACATCACTGCCTGTCCTTCAGTGCCCAGGAGGATGCTCTCCTGAAGCACAAGTCTTCAAAGTCAGGATGGAAAATCTGGTCATGGAATTGAAGGGTGACCAGCATCTTTTGTATAAGGAGGGAACAGAAACTAAAAGGCGGTTTCTCCTGTGTTTTATGTGACAGGTACACACTGTGCCTCAAGTCTCATCGTCCCCACCACCACCACCACCACCCTGGCAAGAAGCTGCCACCATGCCTGCTTTGCAGATCAGAAAACACAAAGGCTATCAGGCTGTCACAAGCAGCCCCACTTACACGGTTAGCCCTGCTGGAAACACATAGGTCACCTACTTCTTTCTGATCAAGCTGAAGAGAGGATTTGATTAAGTCTCGGAGTGCAGTTAGCTGTTTCTTCTCCTCATCCTGGGTCTGTTTTATCTATGAGAGAAGAAAATTTCTTCTATCACTTATCTTTTATACATTTATGAGCAGAGTTTAATTCATTCAAATATACCACTCATCAATTTTATGTCAAAGTCCTTCAAACAGTCTCATTTTTGACACAAGAGGCACAAATTTCTCATCAAAGTACCAATGAGTTTTGAAATTAGCAAATAATGCCACATGCTTTCTTACTAAGTTACACATCTATAGGTGCGACAATGAACTCTGAAGTGCGTGTTCAAACAAAGTTAAGAAATAACATCGAGTCATTTTCTTCTGGTTTTTCAAAGCGGGGCACTGGGAGGAGCACAGTATGACCGAATGGGTCAGAAGACAACCCTACGAATGACCAGAACCCCAGGAACTGACGCTGTGTGAAAGTGTACAAAGTACCACATGACCGCAAGGGACTGGTGCTGCTCTTCTTAATCACCTACAGCTTAACTGCAACCTGAACCATGCAAACATTTTAAAGAAAATCAGAAAAAATACACAGCTGTGTATTTTTCAACTTCTATCAGACTATAAGGTATCATGTGTAACTCCCAAACCTTGTTTGAACACATGTAGTTACTCCTAAAACATATACTCTTAATATTATTCATTGCCAAGGGGTTCACGGGGAACAAGCTTGAGATTTCTACAGATACATTTCGGGTTTTTTTCTCAAAAGAGTTTTCTTCTTGATTTTCCTATTATAAAAGTAAAAACTAGATAATCAGGGGAAAAAGGAGAGGTTGAAAACAAGGAAGCAAGCGAACAAAAAATGAAAAATCATAAACCTGCTTATTCAGAGACAGTCATTTAATTTTTGTCCTTCCAGGATTAAAATTTCTTTCTGCAATTATGTGATGCTATTAAGCCCTGAATGGACAGTCATTTGGGACCAATGGCTAGCCACCCCCTCCCTGCTCCTCCTGTGTCCCAGGAATGTACTCTGGACTATCTGACCAGTGATGATGTCTCTGAGTTAAACTGAAGGTTTATCGGCCCTAGGTTTTTGCTGACACATCATTTCACCTTGTCTTCTTTTCTATTATACTCTTCTTATCTTTTTATATTGAAGTATAGTTGATACATACAGTTGACTCTTCTAACGCAGATTTCAAATTTACTGATATTTATCTACAAAAGCAAGCTAAAATGCATATATTTTGTAAAGAACTTACATTATATAGATCAGCAGCCAGTTTTTCAATGTACTGTTTCAATTTATCAGCTGTTTTCAAGCCATCTTGAAAGAAACTACAACGGAAAACATCAGATGTTTACCAACAGTGTAAAAACAGAACTGAAACGTAATTACCTGAAAAACCTGAAAATGTTCACACATTTATGTATTTACTCTCTTTTCACATATTGATACAAAATACTTTCAAAATTAACTTCAGTATTTTACAAAGATACACCAGCAAACAAACTACAGGCACCACCTGGCATGTGCTAGCAGCCGTCATGTGGAAACTGCACGTAAGGGCTGCAGTCCCAACACTGCCTTCATAATGTGTGTGCCCGCCTACACAGAGAACGAGTCTTCCTGGTTGGACACTAAGGAGAGAAATAAAGGACGCAGGGCAGTCACTGAGCATTCTTTCAGTTCCCCAAAGATCCCTGTGTCCCAACACACTTGAGACACCGGGTGTCGAATCAGCGGTACCTATGGATTTGGAAAGCTTTCTCCTGCCGCTCACGTAGAAGGCGGCATCATTTCCCTGAATAAACACAATGCACTGCTATTTGCTGAGTGTTTATCACACGCCCGGATGCTGAGCACTGACAAGTTATTTCATTTATTCCGCACAACAACCCTAACGAGCGAATACGCGCCCCAGTCTTGTCTCTAAGGAGTACCTGGAAGCACAGAGCGAGGACATAACCTGCCCAAGATGCTGCCACAACGAGTAAGCGGCAGAGCTGGGATCCAGGTCCAGGTTCTGGCTCTGACACCCCTGCTCTCGCTACCAAGGGAAGAGATTTCTTGTCTGAGCACGTCCACAGAGGAGCCCCGTTTGTGTCTGTGTTTAGAATATTCTCTATCCATCAGAAAGCTTCTCTAACCACGCCTCCACAGCAGATTTTCTGAATGCACTGCTGCCTCCCCATGGAAGGATGTGGTCCTTGAGGATGAAGACTCTCACCCCCACAACACAGTGGGCCCAGCACCGAGCAGATGCTCTGTTAGAGGCTAAGAATGAAGCACTACCAAGAATTCTGAGGGCACATTTTGGGATCCAGGTGTATCTTTTCAGCTTAATGTGTACATTCAATGGTAACAATACATCCTTGTCACAAACGGCCTTCAGAGTGATTGGTAAAATTCCACACGTTTGAAAATTCTTTAATGTTCACCTCTTTAGCAGATAACCCTTACTAAAATCAGGAAAACTGTCTTTAGAAAGTCAGCAACTGGAATGGGAGAAAAGAGGGCTTTCTGGTTAACCATTTCACTGGAAAGCAACATGTAAATTCTCATCTACTATGTCTACCAACATGTAAATTCTCATCTACTATGTCTACTAACATTCAGGTCTTCATCATCGCCTTTAGGGATGAAAGTTAAACTTCTTGGTACAGAATGGAATAACTTCTGTGTTCTGGCCCCTGAATATCTTCATGGTTTTAATTTCTACCATTTTCCTCTTAAAAACTCTGGTCTCCAGCCATGCTCCAGCATTTCCAGCTACTTCCCCAGCCTTTGCCATATGCTGTTCCCCTTGCCTGAAATGCCCTTCCCCACTATACTTGCCCCTCAAACTCTCATTCTATCCTGGCTCAGCTCAGTCTCCCCAAGTGGCTTTCCAGCCTCCCCAGTCAAGAGGATGGCATCTTTGAGCACCTGCCTGTGCCCAGCCTGAGTGCCAGTCCTCAGGCAACACTCTGCACAGAGCAGGCCATCCACAAGCCTTAAACGGAAGCAGCATCTTCTACATCCAGGAAGGAGTGTCTGCCAAGGAGGCAGAAGTACGGCTATGAAGTTAATCACAGCAAAACCAGTCCTGATCTATAATACTGTGCCTAATTTCTGGAGAAAGGTTTTGAAGGTCCCACACTAAATAGATGCTGTCAGGACTTCTTACAACCAAAAAGCGAGGGTGCTGGGGTCAGGTGACTGAAGCCTAGAATCTATGCTCCAAGACTTACCAGCTATGGCACTTCAGCAAGTCATTTAACTTTTGCCTATGTTACTTTCATTAAATGGGGTGAATGATACAGGTAACACACATGAAGGCGGTTAGGATGCACTCAGTAAATGCTGGCGTCCTTCCCCGGAGCTGCGTATGCTTACAGGGAAGGAGTTAATTCCTTCTCAGAGGGATACGGACTCTTCGAAGATATTTTTGTAAAGGTGTTTCATTTTCACTTTCAATGTGAAGGGAGTTTAAATCATCATGTTAAAAAAAAAAAGTGAGTTTAAATGAGAATGCTCTAGATCTGTGTTTTCCACCAGCCACATGCAGGAAATTTAGTTAAGTCAATTTAAAATTCAGTTCATGAAGTCTCACGAGCCACATTTCAAGTGCTCAGTAGCCACATGTGGCTGGTGGGAACCACGTTAGATAGCAAAGAATATCAACATTTCCATCATTTTAGGAAGTTCTCCTGGACAGTGCTGCGCCAGATTAAGAATAAGCAAACTGAGACTTGAACAGCATGCAAGAAATGTCATAAAACATACATTCTATGGAGAAAGAAGGCACTGACTTAGTTTGAGATGGCGTTGATAACAATGAGAGGTTCTTTACCAGCAGTGAAAGCAAGCTGGAAAGGGTGCAAGTTCCTACCAATTAAAAGGCTGAAGAAAGACCTAGTCTATTTGCCTATAAACTCTTCAGAACACTACAAACACAGACAGAAAAATCAACGTAATGAGGAATCATTTTAACCTACAGTATGAGCCAATTTTTGTCAACAAAACAAATCATATACATAAACCCAGTAATCTTCAGAGAGAGATTACTGATTTTTCCCCTATTTTTCATTAATTCCACTTTCTAAATAAGATCCTATACTCAGGCAAAACAAAATTAAAGCATCAACGTTTAGCCCGGAAGGACAAGGCTGAGTGGACCCCTCTCAGATGGTTATTTTAAGGGTAAACTTCTAGTTTTTGGTGAGAAGCAGGGGGTGGGGTGGCGGGGGCAGGCTGCAAGGAAGTCACACAGCCTGACAGTAATTAGTGACACCACAAAGAGCAAAGGTCAATATGCTGTGGACTGCATTGTCCCCCTGGTGAGCACCTGCCTCCAAGCTGGATTCTCCCACCTACCAGTGAGGGGGTGGAGTGGGGTTGGAAGAGCTGCCTTCCACCAAGGGCACCACCTTCTCTGTTCCCTCCCTCCCTCTCTCTCAGCTGGCTCTGGTTCAGTGGAAATACACAGGCTTGAATCAAGAGATACCATATTTTGGCTCCAAACCTGACTGTTATGTATCACTTGGCGCAGGTTACTGACCCTGTGTGAACATGAGCCTGCTCACCTCCAAACGCGGGCGTTCTCTGGCTTCAAGGGGCGTCAGACAAGCTACTACAGATCAAAGTGTTCTGTTAACTGGAAGGTGAAGCACAGGGTCGGTTCTGATGACGTATCACTCAACTTGAACATGTACGCTTTCCTAGTAGGAGGGGACATAAACTCTAACATCTTGGTTGTTTCTTAGCCGATTTCTCTGTAAGTTACTGAAATATGATGGGATCTTTGGAAAACAGGCAGTGATGACTGACAGTAATAATCATAACGGCAGCTAGCCTGTAACTGAATATTTACTCTGTGCCAATCACTCACTATGATGCACAGTTCATAGACTGTCCCTTTGTCAAGGTCCTATTACAATCTAACAAAATAGGTAGTTATTATTATTAACCTGTAAGACAGATAAAGAATTTGAGACCCAGAGAGGTCAAGTGGGTTGACTGCAGTGATCCAGTCATGAAGGGCAGAGCTGGGCTTTGAGTATAAATCTTTCTAACTCTGGACCACAGGTAATTAAAAAATATATGTATCAGGCTGATCTGGGTCCAAATCCTGACCCTGCCACTGAATAAAAGCATTATCTCTAGAGCCCTGTGTCCCAGTGTCCTTCTACAGGAAGTCGAGAGGATCACGTGTACCTTGGAGGGTTCTTGTGAGCACGGGATAATGCTGTTAAAATGCCAGGCACAGAGAAGCAGCTCAATACATGATAGCCGCAGGCCAGCAACATGGGTTTCCTCTTTTCTCTGACCTTAGGGACACAGCAAGACTGGTTCACTTTTAAAATAAGCAGCTTGGAAGAAACAGGACCGTATTTTAATGACATAGGGTGCTTGAAAATTATATTAGCCAAGAGATGGGCGGGATGACCCTCATATTTACACTGCTGGGCTGTGTGTAACACAACCTCAGCCGCAGAGAGCAAGCTCAGGAGTTCCTGACATGGTCACCCATCCATCAGGACACACCCTCCTTAGAACAAAGCAGAACCTTCTCCAGCCAGAGACTTGCTACACACTTCACGTCTTTCTTAAGTCATTCAAAGCAATGATGGGAGGGAAAACACTGTTCTTCCTGCCTTTAATTTAAAAAAAAAAAGAGAGAGAGAGAGAATCTCTCTGGTACCCCTTTAATCACATGTTCTGCTTGGTTCAGAAAGAGGTATCATTTGGCCAAAAGCTGAAAGGCACAGAGAGCATTACATTATTTTCAAAAGAAGTTGGGGTGTCCTGGAGTAGCACAGAGTATGGACTATAAAACAAATCAAACTACAAAGCACATAAAAAATACAGTAACCTCCTAACAAATCAACCATCAACCTCTCATGAAAGCCTGATTTCCAAGCTTCAGGCTTCGACTCAGTCAGGTACTGATTCCCAGCTATCATGGTGACAGGGACATTTTCTCCCAGACACAGTCGGTGCATCTCCTGTGGTATTTAAGAAACTTGAACACCCAGGGGTAGTGTAGGTACTAATTAGCTGCAAACACATCTTGACAGTTCAGATCAAAGAAGTAGAGAGTGGTATACTGGACTCACATATGGAGATTCTTAAAAATATAGATGTCCAGGTCCAATCCCAGGCTTACTAAATCAGAACTTCTTGCAAACTAAAAGCATGCGCCCTGGAGTTAGAAAGACCTGGGTTAAGACTTGGTTCTGTCACCTTCTAACTATAAGTTCTATGAATCTTTGTTTTTGTTTTTTGTTGTTCATTTTTTTTCCATTTTAAAAAATCGAGACAAAATTCATGTAACGTAAAACTCACCATTTTGAAGTGTTCAGTTCAGGAGTGTTTAGTATATTCACAATGCTGTGCAACTGTCACCCCTCCCTAATTCCAGAGCATTTCCATCACCCCAAAAAGAAACACTACACCTGTTAGCAATGAATGCCAAGTTCTCTCTTCCCCTCTTCCCCAGCGAACAGCAGTCTGCTCTCTATCTCAGTGGACTTGCCTTTTCTGGACATTTCATTTAAATGGAATCATATTGTATGTAATCTTTGGCATCTGGCTTCTCTCACTCAGAAGAATGCCTTAAATGTTTATCCATGTTGTAGCATGTATCAATCCTTCACTCCCTTTTGTAGTTGGGTAACACTGAAGGGTATGGCTAGACCATAGTTTGCTTATCCATTCATCAGCTAATGGGTATTTGGGTGTTTCCACATTTTAGCTACCGTGAATAATGCTGCTATCAACACTCATGAGCACGTTTTTGTTAAATACCTGTTTTCAGTTATCCTGGGTGTATACCTAGGGGTGGAATGGCTAGATCATATGACTCTATATTTAACGTGAGGAACCGACAAAGTGTTTTCCAAAGCAGTTGCCTCAATTTACTTTTCTACCAGCAACATACTGAGGATTCCAATTTCTCCACTTGTTCACCTAGACTTATTTTCTGTCATGTCGCTGTTGTCTTTAATTATAGTCAGCCTAGCGGGAGTGATGTGGTCTCACACTGTGGCTTGACTTGCATTTCTCTAATGACTATTGATATTGAGCGTTTAATCATGGGCTTTTTGGCCATTTGCATGTCTTTTTTGGAGAAATGGTGATTCAAATTCTTTGCCCATTTTTATGACCTGCTTATCTCTTTGCTGTAAGAGTTCTTTATATGTTCTGGATACTAGATCCTTATCAGATAAATGATTTGCAAATACTTTCTCCCCTTCGGTGGGTGGTCTTCTCACTTTCTTATTAGCGTCCTTTCACTCACAGAGGTTTTTAACTTCAAAGTCTGTTTTATTTTTTTCTTTGGTTTCCTGCGCTTTGTCTGTTCTGACACGTTTACTGAGCATCTATTCAACGAATGAGCGTGACTTTGGGCACAGCACTGATCTTTTCTGAGCTACAATTTTCTGAATGCTCTTGATACATGTGAGCTACTGTTACCTGTAAGGTGAAGAACAATGTTTGTAAGTGCTCTTGATTCTGCAGATCATAATGCTACCTGCTGGGTGGAGAAAGGAGTGGGCAAGCAGTAGAATAATGTGCTTGTTTTGCAAGTCGCACGCTACTGACAATGCTCGTGCTCGGAAGTGAGGAGTGATTGGTGTGGGTGAGCTGAATGAAGAGCTGAAACAAAAGCTCTTCTTTCCTGTTTCCTTTATTTTCTCATTTTAAGCAGCTGTGTCCCCACTGAGGTAATACGACGATATTACTGGAGTAAATTCACTCCTGAGCTCTGCCTGACGTGGTACTAAAAATCATTTTTGGAAAATCATTTTGGTTAAGTTCTCAAAATATGAAATTTCTCTCTTTTTAAATCTCAGTAGAGGATGCTTTCTAGGTCCACTATACGATTAAGGGTTTGGAGGGACTGACTGAAGCAGGAAGGAGTAAGAGTAGTTCTCAAAAGGAAACTCGGCTGATTTCCAGCTGTGATGTCGTCCTGAGGTTCAGCCACGGGGCAGCTGGGGCTGAGTCACATTATGGCCCAGTTCTACTACTGGGTGTCTTTGAATCTCTCTCCATGAAAGGATTTTTTTTTTTTTTTTTTACTGTGTAGGGTTATCTTCTGCTGATCTTTCTCTGCCTGAGGTAGATGCTTCAACCAGATTCCAATGGCCGAATGACAGCCACCACCTCCTTCAAGGAGCCCTCCTTTATCTTCTTGGCCAGAAGTCTCTCCTCTTAATGCCTCGTGTTAATAGTCACTTTCCAGCCTCATTCTGAATACTGATGAACCTGACTGACTTCTTGTACCAGGCAATTAACTCCTAACAGCAAAGGCCTTGTTTCATCTCTGTACCCCAGAACCTAGCAACGCACTTGGCTTCCGCTAGGAGATTGATAAACACTCGTGGGGAGGGAAAAAGCCAAAAACAAAGGGAAGACACGATCTGTACAGATTAAAGCTACTCTTCTTTCCACCTTTACCAACAAGAGCTAATACATGTGTAGTTTACAAAACATCTTATATTTTGGAAAACTCATCTTGGTATATGTTAAACCCTCCTATACAGACTTACAGATTTTGAGAGCAACAGAGATCTTCTAAAATCAGGTGAGATCAGATTTGCTGCTTAAGTGTTATAACCGAGCAGACAGACAGAGTCACTTATTTCTGTACACATTTCAAAGCAGCGACCTGTTTCTAGGAAAGCTGAAACTGATGAAAGCTGAAAAATTTCACCCTAAACTAAAATCAAGTGAAGGGGGCCTTACTTGGGCTAATAATTATGACTGCAATATTCCACTTACTTGCACTGTGCGTGATAATACTTTATCAGATTCTGCAGCAGATCCACACCCTTTTTGGTCTTGATCTCATTAACTTTAATGAGATACTGTGGAAATAAAACAGAATTGCATGTTGGTCATTACAGACTGGGTTCCTCGGTCACAGGGGTGGGTGGTACATCACCAGCGGTGAATCGGCACAAGTAACTGAGGCCCGGCTGCCGCCAGATAGTGTGAGCTCAATTTAGGGAATGCTGATTTGACACAGATACAAGTGGACAACACAAATTGATTAGCATGTTAGCATTTTATAAACGCTTATGATTAGTTTACTAGACAAGCGAAAATCAAACACAGCAAAACATTCTGGAATAATTGATTATTTTCCCCTGGTGCAGTGGATCTCAAACTCAGAGTTCACGTGCTCAAAACCAGAAAGAAGGACTGAAAAACAAATGCCATTCTTTTTAAGGAACATGATATAAGACACAAGCTTTTAGACCAAAGAGGTAAATTGGAAAGTACTTTTGCTATTAAAAAGTGAAAGAAAAAAATAATAAAAATTATGCATTATTAGTTTATACACTGAACACCAGTGGCTCTGATTTTCACAACTGGCCAAGATTTTCTGTTGATACTGTTTGCTTCTTGTTCATTTGGTTTATTACGTGGAAATTATTCATGAACAGACAAGTTCAAGAGGGAGCCAGAGGCTTATGGGGGGGGGCAGAAATAAAGGAAAAAAAGTGAGGAAGAAAAATTTAAAATGGAAAAAATTCTATCGTCTTTAATATTTTCTGAAAACTGCAAAAGAAATTCCATTTCGCAGTGTCAGCATCAGAATGGGCTGGTCTCTAGACCAAGGAATGCCAGTACTCAGTGGGAACCCAGTTTGAGAACCACTGTCTTAAGTCTAAGGCAACATGCTTTCATTGCATTTTTCTTCATGAACTCAGACTTTCTTAACAACAACTTCATTTAAGCTTTCATTCAAACTGGACACGTGGTTAAAAAAAAAACATGCTCTACACCTGTACCAGTAAAACTTAATATTCACCAGTGATTTTTTTTTCCACACCCACTCACAAGCAATATTAAAGTTCTCACCAAAGAATCCTGTTTTGGCTTAAAGAGTCCCATAGGACCCAGGCTCAAAATATGAGACAACAGTGAAACGGCGGATCCCAAAGGGTTTGGAGAAAAACGGAGATTAGAATCCTTGAGGAACAGTCCTCTCCTCTAATCATCAAACACAGCCTGCATTTAAGCACAAAGACTGCTGACTAGCAGGAAAGATGACAGGTCATCAAATGACAGGCAAATGGTTGGAAAGTCGGTTCCTACCTCGCACATCTGGAGCTGGAAGAGGCGCCTCTCCTTCTCCATCTCTTCTGCGATCTCGGCTCCGGTGATCTCCGTGCGGATCATCCCGTGCTGTTTGGCATGCTCCCTTTTCTCCTTCTCAATTTTTGTACTGTAATTAAAGCAGATGCCATCATCACAAAAACCACGCTTGTATCTTTCCTTTAATGACAGCCACCTGATTATTTCTTAATTACTAGCGGTAAAAGGCAGGAACTATTAAAGTGGCAATGCCGATCAGAAGTGAAAATCTAAGTTCAAAGAGCATCAACACGTTCCATGGATTTTCACCAAGGAAACTCCTGACATTGTACCTTTGATCTCACACATGAATGGATTCATGTAAGTTCTCTTACATTGTGGTTGGTGTGAAGTAATTTTGACAGTTTGCTTTTTCTTGAGGAAAAGAACTTTATGATGAAAAAGAATCAGAAGGTTGGAGGCCTGAGGCACATCTTAATTATCAATAGAGAGTTAGAATTATTTCAAGACAATTAAAAGTATATAATGGGTCTTTGTAGGTATGCACAAAAACCAGTCAAAGGTAATTTCCAATATTCCTCTAACCCTGAGCTGTTTTCATACCCCAATAATATTTTAATCACTCAACCACCTGGCATTGGATTGCACAAAATAAGGATTTAGGCAGAATCCCAATCTATGATTTGGAATGCTGTGAAAATGTTCTTCAGTGGAAACAGGGCCAGGAGGGGAACCAGGGAAACAAGGAGGGGCCACATTAAACCTACAGTACCTAAGGCTAACACTTGGCTATGACAGATAATCTTTGGTAATAACACCGATAGTCATGGCCCTTTTACCAAAAATTAATTTAATGTCAAACCAGACTTTTAATTTCAGAAAGAGCCTGTAATTTCTAGTTCTGAATGCAAAGACTAAATGACTTAACCTTCAAATCTCCTTTTGAATCACAGTGGTGGGCAATCAAATCCCAAAGAAAGCCAGTATCCTTGTCTACATACAAACACAGTGGAAAAAACAAGCCATCAACCAATGGAAAACCTTCTACAAGTCTGGTTGGGATTCGCTCTAATACCCTCATGCCACAACTAAGCAATTCTTTCATCATGCCACCTTGGAGGCTAAAAGGCATAACTGGCAGGGGTTTTACCAGGAGAATAAGCCTCAGCTCTCTGTCTACTGGCGTGGGGCAAGGGAAGCAGGAAGCTACAGACGCTTGAGGAGAAGCATGAGAGGCAGGCACAACTGCACAGTAGTAACCAAGACGTCTGGGTTAACACGGCGACTTGCCCACATGCACTTATTTCTTCTTCCTTCAGCAATCCCACTAAAATGATAGTAAAGTCATTAAAAAAGTATAATCTCTCAAAGACAGGACCTGGAGACAATAAAGGATGAGAGAATTCAACAAAGATTTGGAAGAGCAGGGCTGAAGAGAAAAAGAGACAAAGTCTGCACCCCAAACAACAGGGCCCCCTGTGTCCCTGGCTTGTGCAGCTTCCAGAATGACACACAGTCACTAGACAGGAGGTACAAGGAACTGAGTGGTCCCGGAAGACAGACCTTTTGATACCAACATTTAGAATCACCCTGGTGAAAACTGTCCTGACGTCCGAAAACTTAAAACCTGAAGAGGCAGCTCAGTGCTTTTTTGACAAGCCCTGCTGATGTACATGACCTTTAAGTCAATGTTTGAGTGCCCTGCATGGAAATATGATTGGGCAGTCAAAGACTGCAAGATAATTGAGGAAAGGCTCCAAAATAAAAGGGAGAGATCAAAATAACAAATTGCCAGATGGGGTGGGGTGGGGTAGGGAACCAGAAGCAATGAGGGAATCATAAAAAGTTTTATAAAATGTATCCAAATTCCATGGCTTCTTGGCCTTTTGGCTAAGATCAAGTGTAAAATGTAACCAAATCCTCAGAGAGCTAAAATCGTACATCTATGAAACAAGAAAAGAAAGTATAAAAAGGCAAAAACAAAAACAAAGACAAAACCCCAATCCAACTAATTGAGAAGAAGAACTTTTAGAAATTTAAAACATGACAGCCTCCTCCCCAAATCAACTGAAATAATGGGGGAAAAAGGTTGAAGAAATGACCTAAAACATAAGAGAGACAAACAGGACAGAAAAGAAAAAAAAAATTATAAGAACAATCTAGGCAGTCTTAGGAGAGTAAAAAGGGAACAACAAATGGGAGG
The DNA here is from genome assembly GCF_009834535.1 of Camelus ferus. Taxonomy (NCBI): domain Eukaryota; kingdom Metazoa; phylum Chordata; class Mammalia; order Artiodactyla; family Camelidae; genus Camelus; species Camelus ferus. Next base: position 9,036,175 of record NC_045720.1, on the reverse strand, counting down.
AAATTACACGAAAAGTTTCCAGAAATGAAGGACTGAAAAACTGCAAATAGAAGGTCAATGCACACATACCACAGCACTGGAAGAAACTGTAAAACCTTTTATAAAGAGAAGATCTCAACATTTTCTAACTGAAAAGAAACCAAAAAACCCCTCAAAAAACCCCACGTCACACACAAAGAAGAAATGGGAACGAGAGGCAGCAGATTTTTCCCTTGAGCAATACTGTTAACTAGAAAACAATGGATGAAGTAATACTTCAGATATTTTGAGGCAAAATGATTAAAAGGGTTAAATTTTACATTTGGCCAAATTCTCATTCTGTGTGATGGCAGAACAAAGGTATTGTTGGACATGCCAAAACCTGAAAATTCTACCTCCTCTAGAGCTGCTCCCTGGAAAGGACTGCACGTGGTTATTACCAGGAAAATACGGGACACACCAGGAAAGCGGACACCGGAGATGGACCACTACGGGGAGCTGCGGGATGGCAGCTGCCCTGCTCATCTAGGGAGCCCTGGAAGGATGTCTCCCAGAGAGCAAAGAAGGAACCGGCAGAGAGTTTAATGATAATAGGTAAGTAATCATTATAATAATATACACCATGTCTTTTCTAAGCAGAAACATTAATAGGTGTCGGACATCTCTTGGAATAGATAATACAAATTCACAAAAGACTCATATAGAAACAAGTAAACAAAGAAATGAGACAACTACATCATTAAGAAAAAACACAAAGCAATGTACTATAAGAGTAGAAATTCAATCATAATACACCGTTCAGACTGACAAAGAATACTTATACTTAAAAAATTTAAACACTGACGACTGGTTTAACCACAAATTATTGCATTAATCTTACTGGACAAACGGAGGATGAGAAAGTGGTTGGTGGGGAGTGGTTGTGCAAGAGAGCTAAATCCTCATCTACCACAGCAATACATCACAGACGAACCATGGAAGAACAGCAAGAGAATTCTGCTGGGAAACGGAAATAAACCAGGGAGCAGGTAGGAGCTGGATGAAGCTGAGACGGGGGAGATGGAGGGGCAGGCAGAGGGCTGCTGTGTTTTTCCATTAGAAGCACACTTGTTGCTTTCTTAATATCCACTCTCCCCGTCATCATTAGGAAAAGAATCCTGTATCATCAGGTGCAGAATAAACTCACTGACTTCAGATCCTGAGGACAATACAGACAGGTGACCAGCCAGACACGTTTTTATGTCATGTGAGAAGTGCCATGAAGGGTGCCTGGTCCACCTAGAACGCTTACATCCTTTGATAAACTGTAATGCTGAAGCCATTGTTTTTCGGGGCTTCTATTGTATAAAGTCAGAGTAACTCTTAACTGATACAAGCCCTGTATGATGTTTTATGTATATGTACTTGTATTGTTGGAACCAAATAATACATGATCATTAAAAAACCAAATAGAAACCATTCATTATACCGTCCTGTGCTGGACAACTGTGACGGCTGCTTCAACATATATTATCTTGTCACAAAAGCCCCGAGAAGCAGGTAATTTTTGTATTATTTCACAGGTGAGAATCATCAGAGTTATGTATTTTGGCTCAAGGTCACAAAAGTGGTAAGTGGCACCACCCAGATTCTCATTCAGGTCTTTGATTCCTAAGTGTGTGATCTTAACTAACACACCTCACTGCCTCCCGAGTTCTAAATGAAAGACCACAGAAAATGCCCAGCCTCCTCGGTGATCGACGCTAATAACTTTTTCCCCCTAAGTCATTTAGTTTTCTGTAACTCATAATCAAATGAGTCCTATCACATCAAATAGACAAATGTTTGTTTTTCTTCTTCTTGAAACACTATGTATCAATGAGAAAGAGCCTATCTTAGGAAAATAATCTGTTAACAGAGATTTATTAAAGAACAAAGACCAAACCAATGTCTTCCTGGTGAGGTCCTACAATTAGGACCCACTCAACTCACTATTCCCTGTTACACATTTCCAGGTCTGGATAGCTCCTTTAACCCTTCAGCAAATATTCTCTGGGTACCAACTCCAGGCCGGACTCCGCCGGGCTCTGGGAGACTGACACCATACCCAGGGACAACGTGGTCGCTGCAGATTCTAGAGGACAACACAGACAAGTGAACAGCCAGACAAGCTCATACACCGCGGGAGAGAAGCAGTGAGCCGGGTGCCCCGATCACTGTGGATGCTTTCTGTTCTACAATATTCACAATATTGACCAGCAGGCACTTCGGAGTCTTCAATTAACACATAGATGTTTATATAAATACAGTTATACCACCTAATAGTGGGAGTACTTCAGCTGACAAAGCACATATTGTATCTTGTTTTGTTGCTCCTGTGTCCTACAAAGGAGATACACATCACGACAAGCCTAGAGCAGAAGTTTATTCTCCCCCCTTTTTGGACCCCCGCCCTCCTGCAGACACTTAGCTCTACCCTGTTCCAAGTGTATGGCGGCGCCTCTGGGCAGGGCAGTCCTGTGAGCATTCACGGCCCACTTTCATATAGGAAGACGTGCGGGCCCACAGCACTCAGCCACATCAGTTGACCATTTTAAGAACCTTTCTGTTCTCAGCTGCATTTGTAACTGTCAAAGCACAAAAGTATTCCTAAGGCAGCAAGTGCCCCCACAATGCACTTTATTACATAAGCAATTCAGGAGTGGTTCGGGGGGAAAATTTTTAACCCTGAATTTGTTTTTCTTTTGCTTATGTTTGCATTCTGCTGTTATTGCTGCCTACAGAAATGCTTTTATTCTCTTATGTTTAGAGTTATCCAAGTTTACAGCCAAGACTTTTATTAAATGCTTTTAAATACACTTCTCCTCCCACCCCACCCCACTCTCCAGCCTGGTATTACAAATGTCTTAGAGCAGTAAAAACAAAAGAATGTGGATCCATACAGCAGGAAGGCGAGCCAGGCCCACACCAAGATCTTAGTGCGGTTGTGCCCTGATCCTGCACAGCAGTCCCGGCTCCGGGCCTCTGACTGCAGTGCCTGCGCTCTGGCTCTGGGCTCACACAGACTGGAGGGGACACTTACTAGCTTTAGGACCTGCTGCAAACCCCTTAGCCTTTCCAGGCTTCAGCTTCCTGACCCATAAACAAACAGTGGAAGGTGCGCACTGAGAGTGTTGGGGTGAGGAGGTCACACATGTAAAGCAGTGCATACAGGTCCTGGCGGGCAGACGGATGTCACAAACACCAGCTAATTGTTTTTATTATTTCCTAATTGCAATGCTGTCCAGAAATGGGTAAATGGTCTATCGCTATGTGCTAACTGTAATGAAAGCAAAGTTGCAGCAGTCACAGATCCACACCTTGACAGTTAATACCAGCACGGCTGTCGAAACAGCCAACAGGAAAAGCGCACCTCACTCCCGACACCAGCGCGGGGGTGCAACCCTCCTCATGCGGCCAGCCCACCCGACCTCCTGGCCTTTACGAGGACGGACTCAATGGCTGTCTCTGGTCGGGAAGACACCAGTTCGGGGTTCTGTCCTGCTCCCAGGTGTTCCTTCTCTGGGAACACTCAGGACAGTATGAAAAAAACCCAAACCACTGGAGACAAAACAAACAAACAAAAAAACACTTACAACTTCGTCTCATAATCCTTCCAAGCTTTGTCAAATGGTTTCTTGAGATCCTTAGAAAAGAGAAAATTAAGATGAATGTACTTTTGCTTAAAGGTGAATATGTTTAAGTAACAGCAAAAATGCTTTCCCTTATAGGACACCTGAAACTTCACCGAGGACACTTCCCGGTACATCACACCACGGATAACACAGGAGAAGCTAAGAGGGTGGGAGGGCGAGGTCACAGCGAGGAGGCAGGACCCAGTGGTTCTGAGAGGCGGGTTCACAGGGTCCGCCAGGGTGGAGCCCAGACTCAGCGCAGATGCCCCCCACCTGCCTCCTGACAGTGCCTCGTCGTGTTCCTCCGTCAGTAACAGTACGTGAAGTGGAGCATCTTTTCTAATCATTTTACAGCAACTTTTTTATGGTGAAAGTGTTCAGGGTGCCTTTCAGATACAAGTACCACTATGATCTTAAAAGAGAAAGAAATCAATCCTTTCAAGTTGAAGTGAAAATCAAATTTGTAAACACTCACTCCTTTGACTCCCTTTAGGTCTCCTTTCAACAAGGAATCCAAGGTGAAGATCACATTGTGGCTCAGACCCTGGAGCTGAAAAGCAAACAGAGCAGGGAGACAGTTAAAAAAGAAAGTGCACACAGAACAGCAAAACCAGCTGATGCTGACTGAGCTTTTTCTCTCCCGTCAGAACACAAGCTCAGTGAAATGAGGGCAGGGACCCTGACCCTCCTGCTCACAGCTGTAGCCTCAGTACCTAAGGGTCTGTTAAAAAGAAAGATATTTAGGTAGCGCAATCTAAGGCTGGAGTATGGGTTTTTCCACTGTTCCAAGGCCTTGGTGCAAAGAGGAGTCTATAGAAGAGAGGGAGATGGAGCCGTAGAGCAGGAAGGCAGGGAAACCAAAGGAGGGACGGCCAAGCGTGGAAAGAGCAAGGAAAACAAAGACTGAGAAGAGATGACAATAAGTTCGTCCTCAAGGCGACCCCTAGCATCTTGGTGCAATCAGTTTTGGTAGCACAGAACCAAGACTACAGGGACTCCTGGCACCAGAGGACGGATGGAGAGGCTGGAGGGTTCCCTTATTCGAGAGAGAATTTTACTCACGTGTAAGCATATTCGTTTGTCAGTCCATCACCCATCCAACCAGTCTTCCATCAGTCGCTCACCAATGACTGTGATTCTGTGACACCCACTACGCTAGGGGCTGGGGGCAGGCAACAATGAATAAAACACCGCCTGCCTTCAGAGGGCTCACATTCCAGGGGCAGACACAGTCAGTCTGCAACTAATTCTACTGCATGGTGATTTTATGTGTTTATTAGAGGCGGAGGGAGAAAGTGGAGTGAGCTGGAGCAACGCTGACACTTACAGGCTTTGTGTGTGGCCCTCTGAACTACATCTCTAAAGTGCAGGTGGCTGCTGTGGAGACAGAACGAATTAACGCACAGAATGTGGAAAGTGCTCCTGTACTCCTCGTCCCCCGGGAAGTGCTGGACACGTGTTTACTTTTAAAATCCTATGGATGTTCAACGTGAATAAGGCAATGTGGGAGCTGAGAGGCCAGGACGGGAGACTCTCCCTCGCCCTGAACTCCTCCCTAACCCTTTCCGGTGGTTCCCATCCGAGAATTCCTGCAGCTCCAAGTCATTCCGGGTCCTGCCCTCCCTGACCACCAACCGGACGCGCAAGGACAGTTTTCGGCTGCATACCACCTGAGAGCGTGGACCAGAAGCAGCCAACTCTTCCTTTTTTATTTCAAAGACAAAGAGACTCCTACCAAGACAATTTCATCTCTGGCAATTTCACCAGCACCCACATGGACAGACAGCCTGGCGGGCAGGCCCACGTGAGAGGGCCGCAGGTGTACCGTCTACGTTCCGGGAGGGTCTAGGGCCTTGGCTCTCAGGGCGTGGGGTGAGGAATAACCTCGATGATACTATACTGGTGTGGGGCTTTCTGAAGGGCCACAGTATGTGAACTGATATTGGAAATATCTGTGGTATTAAAATTTCATGGGGAAAGTTATTAGGAAAAAAATGCCTTAAAAAAAAGGCTCCTTGGGGTGGGAGGCTTACAGGTAATTAAAAAGAGGGGAAAAAAAAGGTTGAAAAACACTGGCCTTGAGTATGAGATGGGAAAAATAAAAGATGAGCAGGATTCATTCTCTGCCTTAGACAGATAGCTGGAGTAATATTTTGCTCCGAGTCCTCATCCCTGCATCCTGCTCTCCTGTGGGTCTTAGGAGTCTGTGTGGATGGTGGGTGAGGTGGGGGCCTCCACTAATCAGAACCCACCTTTCCTCTGTTCATGGAGATCCCTGCAAGACTTTCTACTACACATAACCATTATATACGTATTTGATTGCTGTGTCCCCAGTGTGAACGCAAGCTCTTTGAGTGGGGTCTGTATGCTCACTGCTGTGTTTCCAGAACTTAGAACATTCCCTAGCACTGCGCAGGTGCCCAACACAGATCTGCAGAAGGGAGGAAATGCAAAGTCACGAGTGTACAGTCTCCTCTGCAGGGATGGTAAGCTCTCTACGGATGGTAACTTTGGTGCTTATCAACAGGGGACTAGTTAATAAATTATGGAAGTTCTAAATAATAGCCATAAAAGTGAGAAAGCATTTTATGTCTAACTTTGGAAATATCTCCAGGGTAAGTTGTTTTTGTAATAAAAGCAAAGTGAAAAACAGTATCCACTGATGCATAAGGATTTGTATAAAAAGAGGGAGAAAATATGTCTATGCTTAAATTAACTTGGAAGATACAGATTAGACTGCTGGCACTGGTCCCTCCAGGAATGGATGCTGGGTGGGCAAAGACAGGGTGGGAGACGAGCCTTTAACTGTGTACCCTCTGCATTTTGAGGGGTAACATGAACTATATTATTTATTCAAGAAAAGTTTTTTAAAAAATCCTAAAACAAAACACGAAGAGACAGTGATTATAAACCATTTTTAACTGTTAGCCCTAAATCAAGGCTTTCATCAAGGCTTCATTCTTTGGGAAATAACAACAGAAGAATCACAAAGCTCTGTGGTTTGCACTGAGTGTGGGGGCTGTTCAGAAGGAAAGTCCCTCAAAAGCCACGTACTGACCACACCATGAACACACGGCATCACCTCTCAGCCTCGTCATCGTGCTCATGCACCGGGCAGGCGTGGCAGACTGCAGTTGCACTGATGGAAACCCCCAAGAACTAAGAATTTCTCTGTGGTTATCCACATACACACTCTCGGGGGCTGATAAGAAACCAAGAAGGCAAAATACCATGTGTTATGAATTCAGAATCTTCCCAGGGATGAGCCTATGAAAAGGCCATAGGAAAAAAATTTAAAACCTACAAACTCTTCGTTAACTTATTTCCCGGGAAAAAGCAGGTTCATTTATAAAAACAGGCAAAGGAGGTTGTTTTAAGACAAAAGTGAACAGTAATAACCATCTGTCATTATAGAACAGAGAAGTCAAAGAGAGAGCAGAGCAATCTCAAGAGGAGGAAACTTTTAGGATATACCTGGGCGAAACTAAATTTCCTCCCCTGGCCATCTCAGCGAAGAGGAAACTTAATTCTCTCAGATATTTTAAGGTGCTGCTCTGTGACAGAGATGGACCACATGTTTTCATAGTTGTAGTATTCTGTCCTTTTCCTGTTTTTTCTTCCCCCCACTTCTTTCAGGAATCCTTTTCATGGCCTGAGCAAACCTTTCATTGCAAATGAATGTGTAACAAAAGTGTCCCATGGGCAACGGCAACATAATGGTAATAACACGGTGGACAGACTGGCCTTACCACCTTTAAGATCCTCAGTAGATTTTGTAAGAAATCTTTCAAATCTATTTCATAATTATTCACCATTCAGATTACCCCATTCTTGCTTACTCCCAATCCACTTCCTCTCCTTTAATGATACAGTTGAATTAACAGAAATTCTTTACGTGACTCAGGATTACAGGAGGTTGAAAAGCATGTGTTAAGAAATATACCTTTTCCATTTTATTAAGCACATAACACGTTAAAGACCATTTCAGGAACGATGTTTAGTTGTGGTAAATACATCTGCTTTCCAAACAAACTGCTGTTTGTTTCCTTCCCTCGCAAAAGGGAAATTTCCCCTGTGAGCGTATGTATCAAGCCCACCAAGGAATTTGGAATGAATCAGACAGGAAGTGGCTGAGGTCTACTATCTTGCATAATGATGCAAAAATGACTTGTTTAAGCAAATAAACTGTAATTAATACTGGCTTTGGTAAAAAATAATGGTTTATTCCTTACAACTGCTTAAATACTACCAGAAATTATACAAACTGCCCTCATGATCCCAGCCACTGGAGGTGACTTCATGAAGTTTTCCTCTGTGTATAAACACACACATACAAAACTCTGCCCTGATTTTTTAACCCCTGTGCAACTTCACTACAAAGTGAAATGATCTCATATTGGTTTACTAATTTATCACCTGCCTCTCTGCTCTAGAAGGTATGCTTCTAAAGTGGAGGTAGCTCATCTGTTTGGTTCACAACTGACCAGATCCCAACACAGGAGCCCAGAAGCAGTCGTAGGCTGTCACACTGCGGGCAGTTTCTGGCTGGCCTGCGTGGGCCTGGAAGGTCAGTGACTCAGCAGCGTGGCTGTTCTTTCCCGTGTGAGAGCAGGAGAGAACAGCACAGCTCTGCAAATGGTACCCCCAGGACACCGACATGCACATGCGGCTGTATCAATTAACAAGGAGGTAATCTGCTTGCTTTGTCATCCCGCGTTAATTCTGACATCCTCTCTCCATTGCCCACTGGTTCTTTCACCTTCCCCTCTACAGACAGAAACAGCTCCACTGAAAGTAAGGCTAGTGCAAATCTGCTGACTTGCTCGACATACCGGAAAATCCAATTATAATAATGAGCCAGTTCCCAGCAGCTACACAGACGATCCCTGGGTATAAATTAGATACTCCATCCAGTGTGTTAACTCGTTCAGGCCCGAGAGTGTCATTCACCACCTTGAAGCTATTTAACACTGGTGCCTTGTCATCAGGCTGTTTTCCAGGGCGTTAAGATATGGAGGAAAGAGTTCTTGGCAGGAGTCGAGAAGACCAGAGGCATATGACCACACATCACTCTCCTGGCTGGCTGTCTTTGGAGAACCATTTGACCTTGCTGACTTGGCTTCCTGATTTAAAAATGGGTGTCCTTTTGAGATTTGCAGACACTAACTACTATATGTAAAATAGATAAACAACAAGTTTCTACAGTACAGCACAGGGAACTTTAACTTTGTTCAATACCTTATAGTAACCTATGATGAAAAAGAGTATGAAGAGGAATATATGAATGCATATGTATGACTGAACTATTACGCTGTGCATCAGAAACTGACACATCATAAACTGACTATACTTCAATGAAAAAATTAAATAAAAAATAAAAATAAAATTGGGTGTCCTGGCACCTTTTTAACCAGCCCACACCAGTGTGGGGGGACCAGGGCCTGACACACAAGGCTGCCTGCTTCACTGGCTGCTCCTGACAGCCCTGCAAGGTGTGTTCATGGCTAAGTGGCGGGGTCAAACCACAAACCAGGTACAAGTCTAACGTCAATGAACTGCTTATAGCACCATCTTCTTACGGATACTGGAATGCTCTGAAAACTACAGACTACTACACATGAATGAACCATTATTAGCAGCTATTATTATTGACCTATTAAGCTGAGCTCTGTTTCATTGGGTTGCATATGCCTTAAGGAGAAACAAAGAATACTGCTCACAGGTTGAGGGATGAGAGTTAATGACACCACCCTGCCCTCTGCTCAGGGATTTGCACGTTCACCCTTTACAGCTGCTAGAGTGCCCCGTGCTCCCACGCTGTCAAGCAGGTGACGAACACTCACCTAGGGTGTGCGCGCACAAGTCATTCAGGGCTGCGAAGGGGCCGTGTGAGATACAGATACTAACTGCAATGTATGCGAAATGCCTGGTACAACAGAGACTCTTAATAAAATGTAACTTGGTTTATTTTCTCAGAATTCTTTATACTTGAATAGCTCAGCAGTGGTGGTGGAAAAAATACGATGATAGCATTTCAGACAGTGAAACAGGTCTTTTGAGGTTGGGGAGGTGATGAGGGAAGACTCCCAAATGGCCTTTATACTGCACCACTCTCTCCACTGGCTAAGTTTCATAGTTGTTCCCTTTCTCATTCTATAAACTGTAAGATAATGCACCCCACTATACCTTGTTCTAATCCAGGCAGTCTGAAGCAGTTATTAAAATGACAGATGGTACTGTGTTTAACATATGTTATCTAAAATTACTGCTTGAAACAACTCTGTCAGATGGATTTTAGTCTTACCCAACTCATGAGGAAACAGGCTCAGAGAGGTTCAGCAACTTGCCAAGGTCAAACAGTAAGTAAAGCAGATGGTCGGGTTATTAATTAAGGTTTTTACTGACTCCAAAGGCCATTCTTGTTTGCTGTGTCATGCTGTTAGACTGATGTTTTAAAGTGATTATTAGACCACATTACGTTCCTGCTTAAAACCCATCAACTGCTTCCCATCAAACTGGATTCAAATTCAACCTCCCCGTATAAGTCTGGCCCCGGCAACCTGTCTTAAGCCCCTCCACCCGCTCACACTACCCTTCAAGCACGCCAGCCCTTCTCAGGTTATTGGCCCCTCAAGTGCTTTCCCCCGGCACAACTGCCAACCCTCTGGACCACTCTTCCTTTGGCTACTGGCAAAGTGCCTTCTAGTCTCCCTGACTTCCTCAGTGAGGTCTTGACTGTTCTAGACTGACCACTCCTCCCTATCTCCCATTAGTCTCAACCAAGCAAAACAGGATTAATTTCAAGAGAGTATGCATTTTAGAATCACTTGTTTCATCCCTGTCTGGAGCAAAGCTGCTGCTGCTTCTTTTTAAATTGAAGTATAGTTGATTTACAATATTGTGTTAGTTTCAGGTACACAGCAAAGTGATTTGGTTACACATATATATGTATTTATATTCTTCTTTTAGGATTCTTTTCCATTATAGTTTATTACGAGATACTGAATATAGTTCCCTGTGCTGTACAGTAAATCCTTGTTGTTAATCCACTTTACATATGGTAGTGCGCTGTTACATCAAGCCCAGAGCCCAGTGCAGACATGTTAAACACACACTGAATAAAATACTTGTTGACTGAGTAAACAGGTGAAGAAATGAGTTCCTCTTCAAACCAGGAAAGCTGTTCTGAGACTCAGAAGCGTTACAGAATCTGAACCAGTTTTGGTCTTCCTGGGGTGCTGAGCATCAGAATGGAAGGTAGGGAGGGATGTGTGTGTGTGGGGGGCACGGGGTGGAGTTAGGAGAGGGATGGGATATGGTTGGCAGTGACAGACCAAGGATACCTTCCTTCAAGCAGCTTCGAGGCTTTGTCTGACAACCAGGGAAGAAAGGATGCTCCAGTCTTGCACCTGCCTCCCCCAGCTGTGAAGGTTCAGCCCATCACTTCTTGCTTTTGCCATCGACTGAATGAGAGGCCTCTGAGGTCTCAAAAGCACCTTCCAGTTACAATACAGATACAATTGAACACAGTGAAAAAAAAAAAAAAATACAGAGCAACTGGTTGAGACAGCTACAGGAGATGCTCCAACTGCCCCATGAGCTGAAGCTCAGCTCTGGTCGTCCCCCCAAATAAAAGTAACAAATAAAAACAATGACTAAACAACAACATAATCCTGCAGTAATGCTGAAGATTTAGACAGGTCAATTCATAATTCCCATCAGAACTCTAAACTCTGTGGCACAGCCCACAATGCCCACTACAAAGCTTCTGGTGCAGTATAGGCATAACCTTCTGAAAAAAGTGGAAATGCCTCCAGAAACTGAGCTTCTGAATTTGACCAGAGCAAGGACTGATATGACGACCAGGGCCTTGGGCTACGGCTGTTTCTTCCCATTTCTTAACTGACTCAACCAATAGTGAAGGAGGGGAAATGAAAATATTACAAACTGAATTCATGCTCATCACAGCAAGTGCAGAGATTTCAAAAGATGCTCTCAACTATTATCTTATACAGGGAAAAAGTGGAAACGATGGAAATGTTCAAAATTGGAGACTGGGTGCATAAATTATGGTGCAAATGGTGGCCTTCTATAAAGGTGCCAGAAACAGTGGCACAGGCAGCGGCTCTGGGTTCTGCAGGCCCCTCTTCTGGGGGTGGGGCTGGTATAGGGAGAGGCCCAGGCTCTGGACCCCACTTCAGCCCAGGCAGTTCTGCGTCAGGAGCTGTATGTTCCCAACAGGGCAAAGGTTCTTAGGCTATAATATTTTATGAAAAAGGAAAACATTTTCAAAATACATAAATAAATGAAAAACAGGGTTATAAAACAGCACTATAATAAGAACCCAGCATTGTTTAAATATTATATGACAAAAATTACACACAGGAAAACAAGATGTATGCATAAACAGAAAAAAGGTTAGAAGATAGATAAATTGATCTCAACCCATTAACAGGAATTGTAAGGTGATTGGTGGTTTTTAGTCTTTTTTTCCCCTGTATTTTCTAAGTTTGCAACAATGAATTAGAATTATTTTTACCTTCAGTTATTAAAAAGAAATATGACACAGAAACACAAGAGGGCGATATAATCAACCAGCAGCTTATTCTTCATTCAACTTATTTGATTACTATAAGATACAAACCAGATGGTGTGTATAAAAGTAAAAATGACTAATTAGATAGTGGATTTGGAGGGAAAAAGTTATAACTTCTCTAATAACACTAGGGAATTCGAGCTTTCTGCCCAGAATGACAATTCTGACTGGTGGTTCTCAAAGTGTGGTCCTTGGACCAACAGTGTCAGACCAGGTGGAAATTTATTAGAAACAAAATTTTCAATCTGATTAATCAGACTCTGAGGGTGGAGCCAAACACCCTTTGTTTAAACAAGTCCTCTAGGGAAGATGGATGCAAGGTCAAGTTTGGGCACTTGCTGCCTTAGCTGTTCAGAGTAGAAGAAAAACCAAAGTTCCGTTAGACAAGAAGGAGCTGCAGTCAGAGAGTGGAAATCACTTGTCTAAGGTCTAAGGCATGATGCCTATGAAGAAAGAGCAGAGGTGAGTGACTGCTCTGGGAGACCTGGGGAAGACCTAAGGAAAACTGGGCGCCAAACCGTACCCTTATGCTAAGGGCATCGGGAACTGGCAAGACTGAATTTAAGCAGAAAGCACAGTCTTACTGGAAGTTTTACAGTTTTACAGAGGAAACTGTGTAGGGTGTAGGAGTGTCAGGGAACATGAGAATTCCTTAATGTAAAATAATGCAATTATATTTTATCTAATTCAATTTAAGTAAATGATGGGTTAGATTTAACATCATCTCCTACATCAAGAAATGAAAGCACTATTTTTCTTTGCACTGATGTGAAGCACTTGACTCCTTCTGAGGATAATTATAAGAAAAGGGGAAGGATAGCTAGGATTTATAAGACCAAGGTAAATGAGAGAGCAAAAGGAAAAAAGCCTTGGCTTCAAAGAGTCATCCTGACCCTAAGAGTTTCTATGTTGTGCTTGAAATGATTAATCAGTTCATGATCAACTTTTAGATCTTTAATTTCATTTTCATGCATGTCATCTATAATTTGCTATGTTTAAACTAGAACAAAACCATGATGTAAGTGATATCAAACCACATTTTCCCTGCCTTCATTGAACATCTTTATCACACATGATACATGTTTTACAGCAACTTACTTTTACTTAGGAAGAACCCTCTTAACACAATTTAAAAATCTAATAAAATAAACATGTACAAGCACACAGGGCTTACCACGTACTGGGAGGACACTGTAATGCCTCACAGTAGGCATTTATTGTTTTCATTTAACTGATAACAAAACTGACGCATCTGCTGCTCTCTTTGCCTGGACTGCCCCACTCTGTCTGCTTGGCTCACACCTTCACCTTGTAAGACTCCACTTGATCCTCAGTGAATAATTTAGAAATCAAAGAATTTATCTAACTGGTGGCTGTGATATTTGCCATCAGCTGATATATTTCAAGGTCACCTGTGCAGAAAAAGAATCTCCTTACCTATTACGCCTGTGATGCCAAATGCTGCCAGGAAACTAAATAGAAGTTTTCTCTACTAGGGGAAGCAGAAAGCAGGAAGTTTTAAAACTCTGGCCCTGCACCCATGTCCATCTTTTCCTATAGAACAAATAGTGTCTTAGTGTAAACTACTGAAATATTCTGTATAAGGAGCCTCTTAAACGTAAGGTGACAGCCAAGCTTAACACAGAGCCTGGAACAGAGCGGATACTTAGTAAATGCTGGCCAAGTCAAGCCCACAATTTTAGAAAGTTTATTTCTTTTCATTTTTAAAATACCGAAGTATTGATTTCACCCCACTCTTATATATCAGGTGCATCAACCAATGCCGAATGCTGTGTATGTTTCTGTTTAAGGAAAAGAGCCTGTGCAGGCCCCAGAGAAGAGTTTCACAAACATCTATCAATTATCTGAAGCTCAGGTCCAGGGCCTGTCCTCCAGGAAGCCTTTCTTGATACCCTTGCTCTCTGGATGAACGAGTGAGAGAACGGATAAGTGATCCAGCTTGGGAAACAGTTGTAACTGACCTTGAAGTCATGCTTCTCTGCCAGCCCTCTGAACTTTCCACTGCTTAACACAGCTGGGCAATAAGTCAATAAAAGGGCCGTTCATTTTTAGTGGAAGACGTAGTAAGCTACTAGTTCTCAACAGAAATCAATAGGCCACTTCTCCAGGTTGAAACCTAAAGGTACCAAAGGGAGGGCTTTGAGCTAAAATATAGAGGAAAAGTCTAAATAAGGAAACATATTGAGATTTGCAGATACTAATTAATATTTATAAAATAGATAAACAGCAAGTTCACACTGTAGAGCACAGGGAACTATGTCCAATATCTTGTGGTGAAAAAGAATTTGAAAATGAATACATGCATGTTCATGTGTGACTGAAGCATTGTGCTGCACACCAGAAATTGACACACTGTAAACTGACTATACTTCAGTTAAAAAAAAATATATATATATACACACATATACACCAAAAAAAACCCCCTTAAAGTCCTTCGAAGTTATATACTGAAATATTAAGTAAGAAATAAATTCTAGAAGAGGAGATGTGAAATGGAAAAAAAATTAAAACAAGCAACAAATGAATGGATCACCTGATTCAGCAAAACATCTAAATGAGTGTTTCTCAAAGTGGGGCCACGGGAAGATCACGTTTCTTATACAATAAGAAAGTCTGTGGTCAAGCAAGTTAGGAAAGCACTGAGTTGGACAGGTCTCTTTCATTGCAGGGTGTCTCCAGCTTTCCATATACAAATGTGCAACTGTAAATCTCCAAGGGCATTATGTCGTGTTTTGCACTCTAGAACTCCCATCAAAGAACGAGGCATGGGATTTGCGCTTCAGGAAAAACCCTTAGGAAAGGTGCCTCACACTGATATTCCCGTTCCCAGGCAAGAGGGAACAGATGCACTGGGCCCAGCCTGGCCGCTGAGCAAGAGTGCACAGGGCGTGCACGGCTCAGACCCACCTGGCAGGTACAAGTGGAGCCCGAGAGCCAGCCATGCTCCCCTTGCTAATCCATGCTCCCCCGGGGCTGGCTGGTGTCAGCCCAGGAGAAGGTGCCCCGGCTGGGCTGTAGTGCCCGCCCATGAATCTGGGCTGGGGTGGGTGGCCCTGTCGGAGGGCTACAGAAAGTGGAGGTAAAGAGAAGCCACGTTCTGCAGAGAAAGCCAAAGCTAGTAAGACAGAACACTTAACGTGAAGCAGGTCGGCAGACTGGGAGACTCCAGATATGAGGCCTCGCCTGGGATGGCAGTGGGACGTCAAGGAAGAGAGGAAAAGGTCAAAGAAGTGTGTGTGAGGCTGAGTTTGGCAGAATTCTCTGAGCCAAGAAAGTATCTGCATTTGCTTTTCACAAAGTACCTAGAGATTTGGGCCTAGAAGGAGCACTGGAGGCTTCTGGGACCAAGAGCGTGCAGACAGAAGGCTGCTAGTTATCTCAAAACAGTGTCTGCTTTACTCTCGCAACATCTATGCCGTTGCTCTGCTTGCTGTTCTTTAAATCAATACTTTGTACTGAAAAAAACTAAAAGTAAACTGTATGTTATGTCCACAAAAGGATGTCCACATCTTCTGAGAGAAAGTCAAGGGGGCTCTTAGGAGCATGGACTCTGGACTAGGCTGCCTGGGTTTGAAGGCTGCTTCCAGTATCTACTTAGCTCTCGGTGACTCAGTACTCTCAGCTGTTAAGTAAGGATGATTATGGTGACTACATGGCAGGGTCGATGTGAAGGCCAAAGGAGGCCTCATACAGATAAGGCAGAAACAGCAATACTCCATTTGCTCCCTTCTATTTCTGGTCCCCTGCAAGTGGGGCCAAGAACACAGCTTAAATCAAACAACTAACACATCAGGGAAAGCTGTGACAGGTCTTCATATGATTCTCCAGTTCTCCTCTTCCTCTGCGTGGCAAACCCTGCTGAGATGGGGGGGGGGTGCTCCCTCTGCCTACATCTCTGAATTACTGCTGCTGTAGAGCAGATTCTGTCAGTAGACATGGGGACATGAGGAGGAAATAGACCTCCACTACGTTAAGCCGTGGAGATCGGGGGGTTAACTTATTACTGCAGCACACCGTCCCCTATCCTAGCTAATACAACATGCAAGGTGCTTAAAACCCTGCCTGACAGGTAGTAAGCACACTATAAATGCACGCTTCTGTTGTCAGTATTATATGTATAAACAGAAGTTAACCATTAAAACAATGAAAACTTTACCTGCCCGAAGACTTTGAGGGTGAGACCAGATCTATCTTTGTTCTTAAAAGAGATGCTGAAAAGCAAATGTTAGGGATGTCCTAAAGCATTCTGACATCAATCTGAGGCTTTCTCCTCCACACTCAGTCCTCTCTTCTGGCTCATGAACCTCTTTCCTCCAGCAAGGGCCAGTTCGTCTCTCCCTCCTTTTTCTTCTGTCCTCTCTCACAGAACCAGAGCTCTAAAACCTAAGTCTCTTTTAGCATCAAAATGCTGCTTTGTGAGTGGAATAACACTTGATAGCCACATAACCACAAACACACACTTTAAATGAAAAGTGTTATTCACTGTATATAAAATTCACAAGATGAAAACCAGTCCTACTTCAAACACATTATTTGAACTTCCTATTTAAGACATTTTTAATTGAAAATCCTTGAAATTCCGAAGAAAAAGAAAAAGAAACCATATTAAAATTCAGCCTGGGGAATAGCAGGGTTTCTGTATACTGGATGTATTTAAGACAAGGCACACCTGTATTGATGAATGTAGAATTCAAATCCTTATATATAGGGAACTATGGTTTAGTTATAAACTGTGAAATACTACGTAGCCTATTAAAGTGATTTGGCAATTTTATTTGTATGGTCATGGAGAGATAAACAAGTTTCTAAAAAAGTTTGCAAAATATATGTATAAAACAAGTTGTTTAAAAACAAAACAAAATAAAACAAAACTGCTTCAGTAGCAAAACCTGACCTTTCCTGACTTCACTTGGTTAGCTTGGTCTTGAACTGAGGTGTGACTCATAATTTACCCCACTTCATGTTAACTATTCACCTGAGAAGTCACTAGGGGGCACTAAGTAGTATATGGTACCCTGTCACCCTTCTGGAATCTGAAATTCTGAATCTGGAAGAAACATCTAACCCCAAGGACTCTGGATAAGAGTTTGTGGACTTGGGTAATACACACACACAAATACAAAAGCATGTATTTGTCTGTATGTATAAATTATTTCTCTCTGTGTATAAATCTATGAAATTGTGGCATAATATTAGTATTACATTAATAGTTACAAGTTGGAATTACACAATTATATTTGTTTTATTTAAAATTTTCCATATTGCTGAAGTTTTTATAGTGAACACGTACAACTTTAATAACAGAAGGGAAAAACAAAATCTCCTTCCTATCCACTCTCCCACCCACATGGTCAGATCTCATTTCACGAAACATCCCACATTACTAACTGGCAGTGAACCATCTCAGGACATGAGGGGATGTCTGGCAGATCAAATGCTGAAACTTTCCAATCATGGACTACCATTCTGCAAAACGATGAGGTTTTAAAAATGTATTCTATACTCCAGAGCACCCAGGGACTACCAATTTACTCCTAAGGATACCCATGCCCTCGACACCTTTCTGCTTCAAAGAACTTGAGAAATAATCTACTTGCTACAAATCTAGATCCAACTTGCACATTTCCAGCTATTCTCATACAAGGGGGAAGAAAAAAATCCTTAACCCAAACCACCATACGCTGCAGTCAGAGACTGCAAACAGGAAATGCTATGCAGCTGAAGAAATCTTTGCTTTGCTTCAAAGCTCTGAAGCAGTAACTGCTCTCTGTTACAGGAGGCTCAGCTCTCACGCAAGCTACGGAACTGTCCAAAGGCTCAGGGAAGAGAAGGAGTCAGAAACACAGAGCCCTGGCTGTACCAGAATCCTTCTGGGCACCCCTTACTATTTTAAAAGAGCCTTTACATGTATTTCTGAAACTACTGCTACTTTGGGGCTCTTGGGTAATGGTTTTCCTCTGCCCACAAGAATCTATTTCAATCCACCAATTACTCCCTTCCCGTCCCATTTCTGTGGTTTGGTAATTAAACGGATGCAATGCTCTGTTGACTCCTTAACTTCTTTGCCAGGATCACAGGAAGATGGCCTGACACTGGGTGCAGAGCGGACCCTGCACTGTGTAGCAAGTATTGACTTCACTTCACTGCTTTCCTTGTAATAGTTTAAAAAAAAAAAAAGACAACGTAATTTTGGTACTGTATATTTAATCAAATGAAAAACAAAAAATACTTAGTTAAAATTCAAGATCATCCTGGTTTTCCTCTTCTTTTTTCTTCCCTTACAAGGAAGCCTTTATCATTACTATATTAACTAAAGGGCATCTGAAGTAGAAGGAAGCAAATGTAAAAAGAGACATGGAAGCAAGAAACAGCCTGTGCTCAGGAACAACAAATAATCTGCTCTGGCTGGAGCTGACTTTGACTGGGAAGGCATCTTTTCAACTGGGGGATGAATTCAGACAGACTGGTAAGTCAACTAAAGAAATATTTCTAATGATTTTTTTAAAATGCTATTACCTATTAAGCACAGACTATGAACAAAACCTACAAAAGATAACTTCACAGGGAAGCCTACACACTTAAAACCTCACCACAAACATTAAAAACATTAACATCTATTAACAAAATAGATCACGTCCACGGTTCTCTGGTCTCTCACCACTAAGAGGCAGCATTCCCCAGACATATTCAAACATGATGAACAAATTCACTTCTGGGAGGAAACAGCTAATCACTTCAACCTCCGAAGAACAGTGACCACATTAAGGTCTTCAACGAGAGGGAAAAATTCCAAAGAGAGAGAAAGGCTGGTTTAGAAAACCTGTATCAGTTAAAAGGAATAGGAAGTGGTCTGAAGGAGGAGCAGACAGGTGAGAGTTTGGTGTTTGCATTTGTTCTATTCTGAAATGTTTATGTAACAATAGATTACAATATATTATTAAAGACTTCCCCAGCAATAGCTATATTATTAAAGACTTTCCCCAACTTTCTTTCTCTGATAATTTATATTTTTATTAACCTTACTATTTTGAAAAAAAATTAGACATGTAAAAAGTTGCAAAAATAGTACAGAGAAGTCCCTTGTACCCATAAACCTGCTTTTCCCAGCAGTAACATGTTAGATGTGCTGTAAACCACATCATCAAAACCTAGACATCAACACAGGCACAGCATGATCAACCAGGTTACAGAGCTTACCTAACACTCACCAGTTTCTGCATGCACTTTTTTTTTTGCATTTCTTTGTGTATATTCCTGTGAAATTTACCACACGTATAGCTACAGTACAATTACAGCTCAGTCAAGACAGAGAACTGGTCCATAACACAAAGGAACTCCCTTGAAATCGTCCTTTATAGTCACACACTTACCCCCTCTTTCAATTCCTGGTAACCACTGATCTGTTCTCTCTCTTTTGGATGACTTAGATTTTAATCAAAAAACTCCATAAATGGCAAGGTTATCTTGTTAAACATTACTGTTTTATGGAACTTCTTATTTTCACTTAAAGGTGTCAAAAGGCACAGTGGTATAAAGAACATGAATGTACCTGGGTAGTCCCACTGGACAGGAAAGTCTCTGATCTTCCTTCTGGCCGACTACCTACATTCCCAGGTGCTCACAGCAGCAGACATCTTGGCATTGGCTATCACAATAGGGAAGGGACGAGGGCTGAACTGCCAGGGATGAGGAATCCATCACAGGGAATTCTTTCAAAAGTCATTCTCTAGAGCTTCCGAATCTGTAACTTGTCCCAACCAAGGAAAGTGCATATGGTCTAATGCCAACACTAAGTGAAATCCACAGAAATACAAAGTTGCTGAGGACATGTGATTTCATCTACATCAGGGTGGAGTCAGGGAGTGCTGAAAAGAGTACTAGAAAGAAAAATCTGAAATATCAGCAAAGGTTATCTCATTATAAACGAGAACCTGCAACTTTCTCTTTGTATTCTAAATTTTTCCCACTAAGCATGTATTCTTTTATAATAAGAAGAAAATACACCAATAAAGTCCCTGCAGTGGCCATTAATGCCACATTAGTATCAATATTAACATAGTCTACCAATATATCAAAAGTTCAGCGTATATGACGCAAGGACTTTGCAGTTTACACAGCTTCTTACATGGGTGGTAGGTCTGATCCTCACACAAGCAGCAGGGTAGGAAGGGAGGTACTCTCCTTCATTCCCCTAGAGAGGAAGTTCACGTTTGTAAGTCAGGCAATGTTAACTCACTCAGTGGCAGGGCTGGACTTATAACAAAGCCATTGATTTCTGATGCCAGTGGTTCTGAAGGTCCCGAGAGGTCCCCAAGGTCAAAAGTATTTTTATAATAACACTAAGAGGTTTTATCTGACTTGTTCACTGTCTTGACATTTGCACTGATTGTGCAGAAGTCAAGGAGGTAAAACTGCTGATGATGCCTTCATGTGATGCAAGGCACTGGACTGGAGCCACTGTATTCCTCATGGTCGTGCTCTCACAGTTAGAAAAAAAAAAGGCTATTTTCATTTAAGAACACCCATAATGAAATAAAAATGACTGATTTCATTATATACCAACCCTTGTGTACATCTTTTTCATATTCTGTTTGATGAAAGAGGAAGAAGCACAAGAAGTAATGAACTTCCAGGGCATAACAAAATATGATGGTTAGCTTGAGAAGAGGCATGTATGCAATTTTTTGAGTTGCAAGCTGAACTAGCTGGTTTTGTTAGTTTTTTTAGTGGAATATCATTTTTCTTTTCCTTGAAAGAATGTCTGACAAACTGTGGCACTGAGACTTGGGTATCTGGCAAACACCTTCTTGAAAATGAGCTACTTGTCATTACAAGGTAAACAAGTGACAGTATTTGTTGTTATCGATAAAACTGGAGCTTTCAGAGCAAAGTTAAAATTTTGGAAAACCTCTATCACCATGGGCTTGAGTTTCCAAATCCTTAAAGTTCATTTATACGGTTTCAGATTCACACTGCTACTAACTTTTAAGAAACCACCACTTGTAAAGTTTTGATGTAGTATCAAAGAAAAATACTGATAATTACCTGAAAAGGCTCTTAGAGTCTTTTTCTCTCTTCCCAATACACAGAACTGTACAAGGCTGTAACTTTTTGTCTACTTCAACCAAAGCGACTTAATGCAACAAAATGAATTAATACATTAAAACGTTAATTAATACGTTAAAACGTTTACCAGTTTTAAATTCTAAGATAGTAAATATGGCTAGAAATAGTCCACAATAAACAAAAACTCTTTGGTATCCTCAATCATTTTTACAATTGGGGTCCTAACACCAAAAAATTTCAGAACTACTGGCTAACGGTCTTTCCATACAAAGTGTGTAATTCACTGATGAGGGCAATCAAAGAGGAAAAAGCAGAGAAGAAAGCACCTAGTAACCTAAAGACAAAAAGGACATGGAGGACGTGGACCTACTGGTACGGGTTCCAGTCATCACGTCTGAGTGGCCGTTAGCAGCCATGGTCTACAAAGGCAATGCCGTTACTTTGTAATTTGGGGAGGGGGGAGCATTGCTGAATTCACATGTGCATGATCTGTAGTCAGGGAACTCCCCTGAGCTCAAGCCCTAATTCCACGACTTCCCAGGCATATTATTTTCAGAAGATGTGATGCTCTGATCTGTAAAATGGGATATGACTATCCACATTTGCCATCACATGGGAACTGCCATAGAGATCAAGTGAGAAGATGTAAATAATGATAAAAGCTTGAATTTGTTAAACGAGTTCCATATGTCAGGCATTGTGCTTAGTGAGTCCGAACACTACCAAGAAACAGATACTACTAATTCTTTTTACAGGTAAGGAAATTAGCATCAGAGAAGTTAAGTGATTTGCCTTAGGCCAGAAAGCCAGTAAGCTGGGAGCTGGGATTCCGGGTCTGACTGAGATCAAAACCCATATTCCTCCTACTGCTTACACGTCACAGCCTCTCCCATCCTATACCATAAGGTAAAACAACTTTTTATAAAAACGATTTTCTAGTATGTGGAGAGCAAGGGCAGGAAGAAAAGCAAGCTCCTTTTTGTGCTGAACACTGGAATTTGACACAACATTGTAAAATGATTATAAATCAATAAAACATGTTAAAAAAAAAAGTTCCTTTAAATCTGGCTTGGTGCAGGACTGACGTGAGGTCACAGAGCTGTCAGCTACAACTGCAGTCCTCTGTGCGGTCCTCCGACGTTCGTTAGGTAAGAGTTAGAAGGTGGCTGATAAAAACCAGCCTCAGCCCACGTGACGTTAACACCAACATCTGTGCAGCTGGCAGGAGTTCTCACGTAACACCTCACTTGATCATCATACCTTCCTTAATCACTGAAAGTTTAGAAAAACAAACATCTAAATGGGGACTGAGTCACCAACCCTCCAGAAACTCCTGAACACAATACACGTGCAATACTGATCGCTTAGAAGTAACACAGATAACGGAAGTTTTCCCTTTCTAGAGTTAGTCAAAAGCAGAAAGCTAGACATGAATCCAAATCTACCCTTTCCTCTACCAAAAAAAGTAATAATTCATTTTAAAATATGAACTATTAAAGTTTGCATTATAAGCAATGTCTTAATTAGAAAATGACATTTTCCAGGATTTATCGTAGACATTTGGTATTTGCTGGATGGACTGAGGATACAAATGAGAAAATCTAAAAAATACCAAGGTACTTTCTTTTATCTTACTCTTTGAATTTCAACTATATCTAGTATTGCTTAATGTTTCCAGCTTTCAGTAGCCTAAGAGAATAGAATTTTCGGGAATCTCTTGAGAAAAACAGGTTTCCATGGGGGTGCTCCCCTAAACTCATCTGGGGCCTGCAGGTGCTACAGTTGACCCAGAACCCCTCCCTCCCTGAGGGACCTGGCGTCCTCTGCACCCGCTGCTCCAGGGCCAGGGTGTGGCCCTCTCAATCTGCCTGGTTTGCGCTTCCCTCTCCTGGCAAAACATAAAAAGGGAAGCAGCAAGCTGCTGACCGCAGTGGGGCTGTATAAACCCCTGGGACTGCCCATATTCAGTCAGAAGTGTTCCCTCAGTAACCAGCTACAGCACAAACCAATTGTCCTGTCTGCTCCCTCACTGGAAATGCCACCACCCTTTTTCAGGGGAAAATTGTTCTGTTTTTTTTTTTTCTTCTAATTGATTGAAAAATCCTCCAACAATTTCTTTCAGATCTTTCTTAGACTTCTACTCCTTAAAACTCGGGGAGACATGGAAAGAGGAGCCTGCAGCCAGGGGTATGTTTAGGGGTTCTCTAGATCAGCACCTCTAGTTGGGGAAAGCTGACAACCAGAACACGGGGTGACAGGGGAGGTACAGCGTCGTCTGGGAAAGACAGTGGCTTCAGAGACAGAATGCTGGGAATCCAGACACGAACAGCATGCCTGGAACAAGTCACATAATCTCAACGTGCCTCAGTTTCCTCATCTGGATTAAAGGCATAACCACCACAAGATTCCTGTAAATTGCTAAGTGAGAACCCCACAGAGAGCACACTGCCGGGTTCATGAGAGCAAACGTAGGCAATGAATGACGCTCAAGCGGCCACTGACTTGTGTGGACGACGTAACTCCACACACAAATCCCTCTACTGAAGGAACCTACGGTGCAGGGACGTGCAGAAATGGACTGGCCAGGAAACGGGGAAGGGATGACTACTGACTTAAGCCTGATACATCTGATTTCCTGGAAACTAGAGGTTAGCAAGATATTCCCGCGAAAACGCCTGTCTCAGGAAAACACAACTTCCTCCCCGAGCCAGTGGGCTTTCACAGTTACGGCCAAAGCGAACTGTCAGTCTTGTTTCACTTCCTTTCCACCCACGAAAAGGCAGGCAGTACCCAGAGGAAGGAGAAATGGGAGGCCCCAACTGAATTAAAGAGATTTAAATAATCTAAGATTTATAGAAGTACCATGGGCTTGTCAAATAAACCCCAAAGTGTAGAAATCACATAAGTCCTAAGTTTAGAATTACCCTTTCTCGAGTTTCTGAAAAGAAGACATATTTCTATTTTCAACCTTTATTTTCTTTAAGATTTGTTGTCACTGTGTAAGACTAATTCAATGGTACAAACCACCAATTAGAATTAAGTTGTCAGGAAGACAGACACACACATACATATATTTATCTAGTGAGATACGAATAAAAAAAGAATATTCTGATTGGTCAAATAATTAGGTGAATTTACTACAGAAAGGTAGCTTTCATTTTCCAGCAGGGTGCATTCATCTGAAATCTAGCCATCTAGATTTGTGACAAAGAGTCTCACATAAGACCATGGATTGTCTATTTGATATGAGCAACCGACCCAGGGTCAAGACATCGTAAGCCTGAGTTCTGGATCTTCAAAGGAGGCTAAGATGCAATACTGAGAGACTGGGAGAGGAAGAGGAGGAAATAGCTCCTCTTCTTTGGGAAAAGGCCTATGAAAGTACAGCAAAGTTTTCCTTTGGCACTTTTCAACCTCCCTGTGCCCCTGTCTCTTGGGACTTAGGGGGAAAGAGACTTGATTAAATTAACTCGTGCATAAGTGTGGTGGTGGTGACGCTACACAGAATGAACCTCCCCTGGCATGAACAAAGAATAAGGACGAGGGAGGGAGGGAAGGTGGGGTACAATTTGGGGACGCCCAGACACCACCTGGCAAATGGGTCCTCCCAGCCCCACTCTGTGCCTGCCTCCCAGGGTCAGCACCTCTAGGGTCCCCAATTTCTAGGGATTCTTCCTGTCACTACTTCTGGAACCAGAGAGTCCCCAAATCTTAAAATCTTTTTCTTGGTAGAGGGTTAAAAAGATGTGGAGAGTTGGGAGAGGTTAATTATTTGTAAATCAAAGGCGAAAATGAATGATGGTTTTCATACAAGTGAAGGGTCACAGGTTATGCTCGACACAGAAGTCATCATCACTCTTTCAACTAATTGAAAGGCAAGAGCTGCTAAAATTTATCTAAAAACAAAAACAAAAACAAAGCGATGGGAGAATGTGGAAGAGAATTCAGGTTAACCAGTTTCTCTCAGAATCTAAAAACCTATCCTGTTACCAGCTGAGCCAGAGGTACAGATTCTAGGCATTTTACAATGTTATTTTCCTTAAATGCGACTAAGGACTGGAAAAGTTTTTTATTTTTACTTTATTTCATTTTTTGCCCCCCAGACTGAGGACTGGGGAGAGGATTATTACATTGTTCCCTTTATGATCTTACTACACTTTGATCAGGCTGTAATTTTAAAAAATCACTTAGGAAGTGGCTTACCAGATTTTTCAGCAGTGTGGACAGTTCCTTTGTAAGAGTCGAAAACTTGACAAAGGCGGTGCCAAGATCTGGGTTGTCTCGACTTAAAAAATTACTCCCAAACTTATCAAGAACTTGTGCATAGTTTTCTTCATTTTGTACATGATCTAAAAAAAGAAAAAGAGGAGTTGAGTTTGCCATAACAACGATTTACTCTGAACACTGATCACTAGAAACTCTCAAAAGGAAAGCAAAGAGAAACTGCATCAATTATTAACTGAACATGTCTGCAAGGTGGTTAGCAGCACACTGAGGGTTCTCACTCAATCAAAGGCGGTTTCCCCATTTCTACCAGAGCACTGAGTTCACTTATATCCCAATTAATCCACGGACTCCCCACACATTGAGGGGTCAAATTATCATCATGCTTCCAAGACATTAAGAGACTACGATGTTCAGCAAACAAGGAGAAAATTCTCCTTAGAAAATCAACCTTGGAATGCAAAAGAAACATCCACAGATTCTAATGTTTTTTTCTCTGCAATTAATCTAATTTCCTTTAATTTTTGTCTAAGCCCCAGGTCTGAGGAATAGCATTTGTAAGATGCTTCTTCACATATTAACTCCTGGTGCAAAATGTGCAGGTGTGGATCAGATGGACCTAGATTGCAAGATTGGTTTCACCACCTATGACGTTGCTACCTTTAGCTTTTTAACTTCCATGGCTACTATCCTAGCTGGCACACAGCAGTATTAATACTTGTGAATAAACTGCCCCACTCTGAGCTTCAGTTTTCTGATCCATGGGATGCAGACTAATATCTACCTTACAAGACTGCAGTGCTCATGAGCTGCAATAAAATATACGCAAGTTTCTCAATAGAATGAACACTTCGTAAAGCAATGGTAATTCCCTCTTCGGAAGCACTTTCTCTGTTTGGCTTCCAGGATACCGCTCTCTCTTGACTGTCCTCGCACCTCATGGCAGCTCCTCACCAGTGTCTTTGCCGGCCCTTCATCTCCCTGACCTCAGTCTTTGGTCCTCTTTTCTTCCATGTCCATGCTCACTCTCATGGGCTCACACCAAACCTTATGGCTTTAAATGACTTCTATGAGCTGACAATTCCCAAACCGGTACCCCCAGCCCAGATCCAACCCTGAAATGTAGACATATATCAACCAACTGCCTGTTCAGCGTCTCCACTAAGATGCGCGATAACTATGCTCTGCCCCATTCTCCTCCTCCTGCAGTCTTCCATATCTCAGCGGGTTAAGGGCAAACACATTCTTGTAGTTGTTCAGGCTGAAACCCAGCAAGTCATACTTGAGTTTTCTTTCTCAGATCCCAGATGCAATCCACTGGCCTCGATCTTTAAAAATATATCCAAAATCTGACACTGTCTCCCCACCCACAAGGCTATCAACCTTTTGTAACATCACCTCTTGCCTGGATCACTGCAAAATTTCCTGCAAAGCTTCTTTGTCAAAGCTCATGTTCCCCTACAGTCTGTTTTCAGTATAGCAACCCAGTGTGATCCTGTTAAGTCATGGGAGACACTGCCACTCGTCACGGACACCCAGGTTCCCAATCCTTGCAGGCTTATGGAAAGGAGTACTGACGTCTCCACACCTTGAAGCAATAAGGCACTGACCAAGGAACTGTGAGTGGAGGTGGTGTGAACCACCTTCGTGTGGAAGCATTTCAGCTCTGCACCTGTCTCCTCCTCTGCCATGGACTACAGGGAAGTGCGACTCTGTATGGAGGCCCACAGTGGATGTCTGATGTTTATTAAACAAATAAATGAACAAAAAAGTATCTATCAAAATCATACCTTTAAAGGCTTAATTCAAACATCAGCTCTTTCTTTTGAAAGCCTTCCTTTCGGTGGCAATGATCCTTCCTTGACCCTAATTCTCTGTATCTCTACTGCAGTATTTTCCACCATATCGTATCATATTCGTGTAAGTACAACTCTCCATACCCCCAGACCACGAGAGGCAGGGATTCCCTCTGGCTGACCTCTGCAGCCCCACCCAACAAACCCCACCGCATGTGTTTCAGTGAGCTCAGCCTAGGAAGCTAAGACTCAGTAACGAGCTGTTGACTTGGATTCGTCGATTTGTTTTTCAGGAATTTAAGAAGCATTCACTTCTTAAATCTCCTAGGCTGTTCAATAATTGAGATGAAATTTAGAAATATTTCACTCTCAAACACACCCTCAGTAACTGCATGGGAGCAATGGGCACCACGAAACAGCACGAGCTGGGACTGGGGGACGTCCTGGAAGGGGGTCTAAACACGACGAAGGAAACAAGCATCACGACGCACAGTGAAACGAAACGAGGCCCCAGCAGCCTTCTCATCATCACCACATTAAAAATGCATGGTGCCCACAGGGTATGTCAGCATTTCAGGCTGAGATATTAAAAAAAGATAAAACACAGCTCTGGTTACTGCCTAGGTTCACTCAGAGAATCGGCTCAGAGAAACACAAAGGCCGCATCAGCTGCACAGACAGGATGCACATGTCTGATCTCCCTCTAAGCTGGAGCCACCCCTGATACCCTCTGTCTGAGGCCAAAGAGCCTCACCTCGCCCCTGAGCATCCCACTCCACCTGACACCCCTTTCCGCTTCTGGAGGCCAGCAAGAAAGGGCTCAGCCGCCTGCTTCACTGCTCTCCTGGGAAGGGTCTCAGAGGTAAAACCTAGGTGGCAGGCTTGCTTTCTTTGTCTGAAATTATGAAATATTTCAGATGATACAAATCAAAATCATTAGTTAACAAAATACCCATGTGCCCACCGACCAATTAAGAAATAAAATACTGCAGAATACTTCCTCTCTCCCGCACCTTGTCCCCCTACCCAACCCCAATCTCCTCCCTCCCACCCTCCCTAGACACAGCCACGACCCTGAATTTGGATTTTCACACAGGAGTCAGAAAGTATTATGAGAAGCTCTCAGTTTGACAGACCCATCAAAAAATAAGATGGACTTGGCCAAGGCAGAGAGGGGTCCACCGGAAGTTGGTCGAGAACCTTCTCTGACCCAATTTTCACAGAGTTCTGGACTCTGCAAGGGAAGAATTATGCTTACTGGGCAGATGAAACAAAAAAATGTGAGGTGAGAGAGGCAGAAGGTGAGCCTGGATAAGTACAGACCAGATCGTGGGTCCTCTATGTGTGTGTGCGTGTGCGTGTGTGTATATATATGTATGTACACACACATTCATACATATACATGTAAATTCCGGGGTTTAGGGAAGGAGAGGGAACTAAAGGCTCTGGCTGGGGGAGCACTGTCACAGGCCGGGATGGGACTGGGGAGAAAAAAAAAAACAGCCTCAGGACATGTCAGACAGCAGGACAAGCTCTGTCTCTGCTCTACCCCAGTGCTTGATAGCTTTTGGGAAGCTGGTAAAGTAGGGGCTGGTGAAGCAGGTGAGGACAGAGATTGAAGGAAAGATAAAATGAAAGAAAAAAAATAGGGTGAGGGAGAAATATGATTCATCCATTATAGGGACCCATGCTTTTCCGATACTTGCAGGGAAATTCTGGCATCCAGGGTACTGTTGCAGAATGCAAGATAATTCTAAGAGCTGAGTGACTTCTTTCAGCTCTGATAAAAGAACAAAATAATACAGTTTACCAGCTGGACCAGAAAGGGCCACTTAGTCAGGATTTCACCTGCTGGCATTTCTGCTGAGAGACGACTTAACATACACGAATCACCTTGCATGTTCCACATGGCTCGAAAGGGCCTTTACCTACATCCCAGCACTCAGTCGCCACAGCGATGCCTAAGTGGTGATTTATTACTCCAGGAGTAACATTGCTAATAGCTGGGCCGCTGAGCCTCAATCCACACCAGCCCCTGCGCTCAGCACTTCACTCACAGCACTTCACGCACAGCACTTCAAGTCTATGAGGTAAGTACTGTTATCATCCTCATTGCGTAGACACAAAAATATATGCTCCGAGGTCAAACAACTCATAAGTAAGGGAACTTAAATGAGAGATTTTAAATCTCAGAGCTGGGGACTTTTCTCCATGTCTTAAAGTGGGACAGACCCAGGTTCAAATCTCAAGTCTATCGCGTACATTCTGTGGTGCACTGATCAAGCAACTTTACCTTTTTCTAAACCTCATTCCCATCTGTGAAATGGAGGTAATAATGGTACTGACCTCACAGAGGTATCGTGGAGATTAAATAAGACCCTGTACGGCATACGATCAGATTTTTATGACGACAAGGACCACACGATGGTGACCACAGCAAGACACCCATCCTGGGCCAGGAGGCAGGGGCTTCCAACAATACTCTGAAATCAATGCTTGCACTCGAGGTTTACATTCCTAGAGGCTGGCACTAACAAGGGCCTTGGGGATACATTAAAATTCAATATTCTTTGTAAAATACCTAGTATACCTGTCCAGTGAGGCCCCCCGCAGAATCTTCAGAGGCACAGCAGTCACGGTACAGGTCTTTCTCTCAGGGGCGTTTGCCTAACTGTCACCTGTTAGACCTTAAAGCTGGGAAACTCACAAACCCTTCCGACTGGGGCGCCAACCCCACCTTTGATTCTCTGTCTCTGCAATTACTGCTGCCATTTACTGAGCACCAACTGTGTCGCTGGATCCATCACAGAGAACATCCCCAAGCTCCAAGTCAGTGGTTTTATAGGCAAGAAAAGTGAAACTCAATGATGAAGCCAGATTAGGACCCAGCTTTGCTTGATTCCAAACCCCTTCCTTTCTCACTGACAGACTCAGGAAGGACCATCACGGACCTCAGAATGTGGGTCACAAATATCCATTTGGAATCTACTGTGTGAAAGGCTTAATGATAAACACTAAGGAAAAAAGGCAAGTAAGACAGACTTCCTGTCCCATAATAATGACAATGATATAATTATAATGATGATAACTATTAATAGTTATTAACTGCAATAATAATAATAGCTAATTATAGTTTAAATTTTTGATGATTCAATGTGCCAGGAACTGTGCTAGGTATTTTTCCTGAGAATTCAATGCTCACAAGAACATGCTGGCATTATCCCCTTTTTATAGTTGCGAAACTGGTTTAGAGAGGGCAGAAGCTGCCTAAGGTCACGTGCTGACCGCCGAGCCTGTGCTCCTAGCCAGTGCGCTTACCTAAGTGTGGGAGCCCCTAGAAATCATCTGATTTGAGTCAGATGTCAAGTGATTGGAGGACCTGAAGATCCAGGTCTTGGCTCCAGCCTCCTCCGTATGACCCTGGTCCAGGCGACTGCGGCTCTTAGAGGCCTTCATCTGTAAAGCAGGTCTAATAATACCTGCTCAGCCTGCTCCAGGAGGCTGACTGCTAAGAGGTAAAGATGTCATTATTGATGTGAAAGCTCTTTTGGGAAAACAGCAGCAGCAGTAACAACGGAGAACAATAGAGAACCACAAAGCATTACTTCCATTTAATGCGTAGAAGGCCTGGAAGGCACGCATCATAAATCTCCCCTAAAGAGCAGCCCCAGCGTGACCAGCACAGTGAACCTAACGTTCACTGAGGCATCGCCCTGGGTGGGGCAGAAATGCGGCTCTGAACTTCCCTCTGGTCTGGCCTGGCCATGTGCGACCTTGGAAAAGGCAAGGTCTAACTTTTCTGGCCTCAACTTCATATGTGAAATCCGACAGATGACATCTAGAAAGTACATGGCAAGTCTCTAAAATATCTTTAATTTCATTCACCCTGAGACCAAGAGCTGAAGTTCTGATGTGATGGACATTCAAAGAGAATCTCAACATCACAGTGATTTTGTTTATGTTTTTGTTTTGTTTTGTTTTTTGGAGGGCTCCAGGATACATAGGACAACTGTGGACCAAATCCCAGGTCTCCCATTTATCAGGAGTGGACCGAGGGCAATTTCCATATCATCTCTGACCCTGCTTTCCTAACTGCAGTAATGCCTACCTGAGAGAGTTATCAAGTGAAATGGATGAGAAAAGCCTATAAAGTGCTTCAGCCAGGCCCTGACCTATGCTGGGTGTTTATGAAACAGGAGGTACCATCCCTCACTCCAAAGCAAGTCTTACTTCCTTAGCTCACCACACTCTCTTTCCTGGGAGTGCAGCTTCTATTCCGGGATCTTTCTGCAACTTACTTTACATGCCAAGAGTCCACAGCAACTTGTTTTTATCATTTCACTTTCGTAATATTAGAAAAATCTTCAGGAGGATAGAATACATGCACCGTCATACCACGATCATTCAACCAGGCCAAAGTTCTCCAGTCCACCAAGCTTCATCACAGTTTCAGCCTACTCTGCCTCTTTCAAGGTCAAATGCAAGTGTGACCTCCCAGGCAAGCTTGTCATTCACTCTCTCCTCAATCGCTTGCAATGCTCAGGTGCCCAGATTTACCTAATCTGTTGTTGTCTACCCACTTCCCAGCGCTGGGCCTGGCACACAGTTAGTGCTCAGTATTGCACGTAGTGAATTCTCCTGGAACAAGTCTTCTTTCTTCCTTCAAAAAAGACTCAGCCTGGGCCATGTGCCAGGGATGAAAATACAATGAGCTATAACTGCAATAATAAAGCCATGTAACGCATGTCATAAATCACAGTGCTGGCAGAGAGGGGGAAGTGACAAATTCTTTACTCTATCTGTAGCACAAATCGCACTTTTGTAAATTTAATTCCACTTGTTTTTAAAATTACAAAAATAATTCATATACTACTACACAGATGTATAAAGATTACTATTTCCTCTTCTCCAATCCTATTTCCTTAAAATAAGCAAAGTTAATAGTCTGGAGTGTAAACTTTCTCTATGCTTAAAAAATACACACACGTAAGAATTTTCTCCACTTTTCTCACTTTTAAAAAAACCAAATGTGGTATTGGATGTAAGACTCCACGGCTTGCTTTTTTCCTACTGAATAAAGATCAAGATATTTGATATAATTAAATCTAATTATTTTAACTGTGACTATATTCCATAATAAGCCCTACCATAATTTACATAACTATCCCCCTACTGAGAAACTTCTAATTTTTGCCACTGGAAACTAATGCAGCAATAAATATTCTTACACACAAGCTCTTACGTGCTGTTACTTTAGCTCTGGAAGGATATATTCACAAAAGCAGAATGGCTGAAGAATAGGGCATACATTTCAGATTTTAACTAATATTACCACGTTCAAAAAAAAAAAATTGCCATGTGCCTTTCCAAAGAGGCTGGTTGTAGCAACCACAACCTGAACGGCAATGCAGATATAAAACGGTCTGTTTCTCTATCAACTCACCACATGTCATTATTCTTTTTAATTCCTGCCACATGGATGTGAAAAACTTGAATACGGTAAACCTGAGTACCTTTCTGTACTTTACTGTCCATTCGCGTTTCCTTTTCGCCTATTTCCCCACGTACCCTAGTTTCCCACTGCTTGTCTTTTTCCTGTTTGTAAGAAAACTGTCTTGCATGAGGGATGGCAATCTTTTGTAATATTTGTCACAAATATTTTCTCCCATTTGTCTTTAAAAAAAATTTTTTTGGGGGGAGGTAATGAAGTTTATTTATTTAATTTATTTTTTAGAGGAGGTACCGGGGATTGAATCCAGGACTTCATGCATGTTAAGCTCGCACTCTATCACATGAGCTATAACTTCCCCCTTCTCATTTGTCTTTTAACTTTCTTTATGGTGTCCTTTGTCATACAGAACTTCTGAAATTTCATGTAGTCAAATATACCAATCTTTACCCAAAAGACATTTGGGTTTCCTGCCTTGCTTATGCTCCTAAAAACCTTCTAATACTCGGCATTTTTTCTAAACATATAAATCTTTAATCCAATGCAATATATTTATTCATACAGCACGAAGAAGGGTTCTAATGTTATTTAAAATGTCCTAAAACCTTCTAATATTTAGTTCAGTTTTACTCTTTTAATATTTAAATACTTAATCCATCAGCAATGGATGTAGTCATATGTCATGAGGAAGAGTTCTGACTTTCCTCTCCTCTGTATGAAAATACATTGTTTATTTAACACAGCCTGTCATAGGCACCCATTTAATATCCGATAAATAAATGAATACATGGCAAAACTTGGATGGAGCAGGTTAGGTTTCACAAAAGATGGGAACTGAGTAGCAACCTGAAGAACGAACAGCTGGTTAGCAAGCAGATTGGGGTAATGCCCGTTCCAGGTAGGAGGCAAGAGCCTACCACAGAGGCACCGTCAAGTACCCAGGGATTAAGAAGCTAGTGCCTGCTTAAGTGTGGAGAGACACGGCGTAACTAACACAGGGCCTTGGGTCTCTCTAGAGCTCACTGTCTTCAGTCTAGAACCAGGGATGCTGAGTTTAAAAGCACTGCCCTCCATCCCTGTTCATGGTCAGACTAGTGCTCAGATCCCCTTTCCCACGCCAATCCATGAAGCCAAACATCCATCCTGTAAATTTGAAAACAACCTGTTTTAATTTTATAGACACCATGTCATTGGGGGATGAAGGCTGGATTTATGAGTCCAAAGTCTGTATTTTCTGACATATAACATTCTCCAGTTCAGAGAGAATTTCCACTTGATTATGAGCAGTTCTTTCATATCCCTGGGCCCCAGTTTCCCCACCTGCTCCCACCGCCACCTCCTGCACAAATCTATTGTTACGATTAAAGGCAACATCCTTGGAGGCAGAAAGCCCTTTGTACATTTTTTTTTAAATTGTCTTTCTCCATACCACTTTGGATGATTGATTCCTCTGATTTTTCAAGGTCATTTTGAATTTGGATTTGTTCCTTCAAAGTTCTAGCCAAGCTTCTGCAAGAATGTGATCCAGCCCCTGGGGTGTTATCTGGAAACTCAGCGGGCAGACTCCCATTTCTGCAGCACTGACAAATCCATTAACTAACAGGGCCTGAGAAAGGATGCCTGCAGAGTTCCACGGGGCTATTACTCAGCATTTAAAACGGCACTTGAACATCACTCCATTATGGCAGAAGCAGAAATGTTCTCTCTTCTGGCTCCATTATTCAGGCTTCCTAGCTGCCAGATAAAACACACATCACACTTCGGTTTGCTGACGGCTCTCAAGGTAATTTTAATGCTTTGGGATCTGGTCCCTAAGAAGAGCTAGAAAAGAGACAACCAACTCCTTTCCTCCCCCAGTGTCCCACAGCATGAGCGCCCATCGTCTAACAGAGCCGAGCTTTCTCAGAAACAGGTGTACTTCAGGAAATATGGCTCCACATTTTACGATTAATTCATAAACTTTCATCATGCATCCGCACTGAGACACAAAGGTTATTTAGGCCACTGGGTTTGTGGCCTTGGGTGCATCTCGTAGTCCTTCATGGCTTTAGTTTCTTGATTTATAAGTTATGTGGAAAATAATCAGAGAGAAAATAAAACCTCAAGACCCCAGGAGGGGCAGGCCTGGCAGATGGGGTAGCCTATAGGCTAGCCTGAGCACATACCCTCTGGACCGGTGCTCCCAAGACTATTTCTGATCATCCATCCTCATCATTAAAACATTTTTAAGCATATATTTCCAATCAATGCTTATGTATGTAACCATTCATTTATGTATTAATCACACATATATATTATGTGCTAACATACTATTTATATCAATCAATGGTTCTGATCTCAATTTCAAGGGCACCAAAAGCCCCTAAAACTGACTGAAAAATTCTGTCTTGCAAGTTTTTTTTTTTTTTTTAAATTCAGAGAAGGTTCACTTTTTCCCTCACGTTAAAAGGGATCTACAACCTGAGACCGGTCAGAGTCACAGAAGAAAAGTGAGCTGAATCTAAAGACCAGGCTTCTTGCTTTCGATGGGTGCAGAGTACAGTGAGGTCGAGGGAGGCAACAGCACATGACTACAGAAGAGATCGAAAGGTCACTGGGGAAAGGCATCAACTCCCCTTAGGGTGTGACTATGCACTTTAAGGTTGCAAAAGAATTTTTTTTTAAATAGAGAGGAAAGCACGAACGCAGTCCCTTACTACTGCAAATCATGCACTTGAGAGCCCCCAGCTTGGGGAAACTGCAGGGCTCAGCACATCCGGGGTGCAATGGATGAGCCTCGCCCTGGGAAAACCACCTTGGCCATCATGGTGTCTCCCCTGCCAGGTAAGCCTGCTGCAAAGGAGTCTTCCTCTCATTTTATAACCACTAACTCTTTCATAAATAGACATGGTAAAGATCATCTTCTCTGTTTCATAGATAAGAAAATGAGGTCCTGAGAAATGAAGGGACTTGCTAAGAAATGTAAGCGACTTCTGCCTAGGGCAGAGGTCACATCCCAGTTCTCCTGCTCCGGGGCCACTGCTCTCCCCCAACTCCTCACCAGGCACGCAGCACAGAACACCCCCAAACACAACAGTCACACAGGCATCTCCACTCGGAACTCCTGGAAAAAGGCCTCTCCCTGAGGGAGGACAACAGACAAGCAGGAGGAAGGCTGTGGAGGGACACGTGCGGATGTCACTGCAGTGTGCCATGTGTGATGGAGAATGCACACAACGAGAAAGAGTTTAAACAGAAACCCAGCAGATTTGTATTTTCTTTTCTATCAAACATGTTCATACACATTATACTTCCACAGTGAGAAAAAAATCTAAACCGAAAATGCCATTAAAAAAAATCAGCCCCAGGTGTTCCAGGGTAGCAGTGCCCTGCAATTCTCCACAGAGAAAAAGTGTATGTGTGATCAATTATCTGAGATGGGAAAGAATATCCTTCTGCTGTCTGTGAATGCAAGCGACAAACCGTCCATGCAAGTCATCCTCTGACAGCCCCCGAGTGTTCTGTCCTACGGGACTGATGCTCCGCGAACACTTCAGAATCAATAGCAACTTGCTTGATTTCCATACCCAAAAAGGGCATCAGAAAAATCAATAAGTAGTTATCTTTCTGGGCTAAAGACTCCACTGGAAAGTCCCTCCAGTCCTGGAAACAAATACTTTAGAATTCTTGCCCACACCCAAAGCCACAAATGCAACTCAACACACACACAACTGCTTCCAAGGGGTTATCACAGAGCACGGTCGCCTTTGCGTGAAGAACCGTGATGGAGCTGCTTCACATGTGATAGTCCAGGTGGTGGGAGAGCATGTGCCAAAGAGGAATGGTTTAGGCAAACCTGGAGAGAATATCATGCACAGAAAAAAACCCAAAGACCCTGGTTTTCCTCCAGACCCTGCAACAGTTTAAGTGAAACGTCTTTATACAGGAAAAAGTAATCTGAATTTGCTGAGGTATCAGTCATCCAAGTCAAAATGCAGTTCGCAGTAAGAGGCAGCGAGGTACAGGCAGGCTACAGAACCCTGACTGAAACTGTCAAGGAGGGTCTGCTCAAAGGAGGAAGGTGCTCCTGAAGGAAAACTATAGCTCGTCGCTAACCTGAATCTTTAAATGCTAAAGAGGATTAGTAGAGAAGGACGGAAAAACCACGAATGGGGTTACACATCTGTGCCTTTACCTGATGCGATTTAACTTAGTAAATCTGAAAGAACAAGACAGAGAGAGAAAAACAACGTAAGAAGCACCAGGGCCCCCATTCCTCTCAATAAGCATGTGTCCCGGGGGCAGGAGGACTGATGCCACCTGCTCTTTCTTCACCTGCTCAAAGAGGGAGCTTCTCCCTGGGCTAAAAGTGACTGGCTTAAAGATGTGTGTGTGTGTGTGTGTGTGTGTGTGTGTGTGTGTGTGTGTACCTGTGTGTGTACCTGTGTGTGTGTGTGTGTATCTGTGTGTGTGTTAAACAGCAGGGCTCCTAAAGGAACGCCAGTACTTTGCAAAAACATCAAAGGAGTTGCGATTTAAAGGTACTTTATAGGCCATCCAAAGATTTTCAAGGCTTATTTTGACCCCATGGGTTACTTTCTATTTACCCAGACCTTAAAACTTAACCTCAAATAAAGCATGACTGTAGGTAAATACATTTTACTTTGCAATAAACTGAGTTCAAGAGTGCAGAAATCACTGCTTATCCTGTTCATCCTATTACCCACTCCCCTCTCTGGCACTTAATAGTTTTGACTGAATAAATGAAATCCCAATTTTTAACTCCACTAACCTGAGCTGAAGTTATACCCCTCTTAAGTCATTTGTCATATACCATCATATATTAATTATTTATGCAAGTCCAATTGCCCTAAAGCATAGTAACCTCCTGTGAGCCAACAGTGTTCTGTCAATTCCTTACAGCTATATGCTCAAGAAGTGCTTAATAAATTAATTACTCGTATATAATTTTAATAATCAAAGGTCTGTAGCTGATAACTTGACAGAGTAATT
This sequence comes from Camelus ferus, assembly GCF_009834535.1. Classification (NCBI taxonomy): domain Eukaryota; kingdom Metazoa; phylum Chordata; class Mammalia; order Artiodactyla; family Camelidae; genus Camelus; species Camelus ferus. Next base: position 8,998,399 of record NC_045720.1, on the reverse strand, counting down.
TGTGCTACAACAAGGCTCCTGTCAGTAACAATGAAAAATGATGGACAAAATATAAAAAAACCATTTGAAGCCACTGGAGAGGAAACAAAAATATGAAGAAACAGGAGGGGATATTATCCTTCAAGGAAGGGAACTGCTCTGGGGAAGACCACATTTAACTGAAGGCAGACTTCGGTCCATGCTGAGCAAGGAGTACAGAACTTCAGCAGCAAGTGGCCTGTTACTGAGCTGAGGTGCCAAAGGTCAGAGTTCAAGATTGCATTAGCAGCTGGAAATTAATGGGGGGGGGGATTTTAGAAAGGAGGAAGTCACAGAAAGGAGAACCCTCAAATCTGTATATAGTCTCCCTTCAAATCCTTGACTGACCTTGAACTGCACATGCATGAATGATAAGCCCAGTGGAAAACGACATCTTAGAGCCGAGCAGATTTCAGCCACTTCCCAATGCCGAGAAAGTATGAATTCAAGACGCACAAAGTTGGCAGGGCTTGGTAAACACTTTAGGCTGAAACCCCAAGGTCCATGCCTTCGGACTAAGGGCTATATTCTAGGAGTAGGGGCAAAACTAAAACTCACCCTAAGAAAAAGTTTTACAGGATCAAGGTGATGGTGATCACTAGCAATTTAACAATGTACTTTTAAAACACACTTCACAGAAGAAGAACAGAATCCGGAGTCTCTACAACATGCAATTCACCATGTCTACCATGCAAACATATTACTAAACATGCAAAGAAACAGAAAAATATAGCCAAAAATCAAGAGAGAAAAAGACGGTCAAGAGACTGAGAACCACAGACAACCCTGATGTTAGATTTAGTATATAACAACTTTAAAAATCAGTATTATAAAAACATTCAAGAATCCATAGGAAAGGCTGGATAAAATGGGTGAAGAGATGAAGAATTTCAGAGGAGATATAAATTCTCAAAAAGGACCAAATGGAAATCCAAGAACTAAAAATTACAGTATTGAAATAAAAAATTAACTGGGTGAGACTAATAGCAGACTGGACACTGCAGAAGAAAGCAGCAGTAAACTTGAAGACAGGTTAAGTAGAAATTATTCCAACTGAAGCACAAAGAGCACAAAGACTAATAAACAAAGTCTTAATGACATGTGGGGACAACATCCAGCAGTCTAACACAAACGTAACTGGAGTCCCAGAAAGATAAAAGGATATGAGAATAAATAAACTATTTGAATAAATACTAGCTACAGTTTTTTGCAGCTCTGATTAAATTTTTGCAACTAACTATAATTATAATAATTATCACTGATTACTATGTCCCAGTATCACATTCAGTGTTATATATGTTCTCCCCAATTTCCACAATAAGGTAGGCATTACCGCCCCATTTTAGGAATAAGAAAACTGAAGCTTGAGGTGGGGTGGGGGGCAAGGTGATGCCATTTGCACCCATCTCCATGGTAGTGGGTCTAGGATGACAAACTAGCCTTGTCCTGAATCTCTCCCCAGTATTTCAGAAAGCCTCAAGTTGATGAAGATGAAGGTAATCATCCCCACCACCAACACTGGGTCTGAACCACTCATGTTAATTCTTCACAACAGGCCAATGAGATAGAAACTATTTTCCCACTTTCAGAAATGAACAATCAACTGCTCAAGGCATTCTCTGTCCACATGTTCCCCACCACCAATCAGGTTTGGTGAAATCAGCATTTGATCCCAAATCTGTCTGAACTAAGCCACAGTAAATGAATGCGGGTGGCATGTTTAGCCTACGTAAGAGAATATACTGCTTTAAGTGCATCACTGTTCATGCATGAATTAGGCTAACTATCAAGGCCTTAGTAACAGGAGTGGGCTGGGAGAGATACTTTGTGGAAAGTCCTGAAGTCCAGCTCTAGTTTGTATCTGAACTATCAAAACTGCTCCCCTTTTTAACTGACCTGTCTCACAGTTTCATGCCACGGATCACTGCTTGTTTCCCTCGTCTCTCTTCACATGTGAAGCACTTCAGGGCGGTGTGCCCACAAGTTCTGCACCCCACTGGATCCTCTACGCCCTGCTGGGGGTTAGTCACTCACCTCTGACAGTTAATTAACCTGGCAATTCTGCCTCAGCAGCTCGAGGATCATGAAGAACTAGGTTTCAAAACTTGTAGCTACTTACTAGCTGTGTAAGTAATTTAAAGCAGGTTCCTTCACTCCTAACCTGGGGATGATAATGTCTTCCATACAGGACTGTTGAGATGATTAAGTGACAACAGGCACCTGGCATATAGCAGGCACTCAACAAATGGTGGCTATAATTTATTACTTCTATCAAAATTGGACCATTAAGGTACAGAAACATGTTTTTTTTATATTCACCCTTAACAGAGTATTTTTGTTGTTCATCTTGAGGCTTTAAAAAACCCCAAACTACTGGTTGTGGAATGAGTGCTCCCAATTTCATTTACAGTCAGTTAATTTCCCATGAAGCATGTACCCATAAGTTGCCAGCAAACATTATAAAAAATTAACTCATTTAAAAATTGGGAGCACTCATTCCAGACCAGCAAATGAGGAAGTGCATGTGCACACACACTCCAGACAGCTTCTGATTTGACACTTTCTTTTTTTTAATTGGAGGTATCAGGGATTGAACCCAGGACCTTGGGCGTGCACACACTCTACCACTGAGCTATACCCCCCAACCTCCAATCTGATTCCAAGTGACAGAGTGTTTGAGCCAAAGGCTTGAATACAAAAGCTGTCAATTTCCAAAGAGCCTGGAGTTTTAAGAGTATTCTGGAAAGAGACTTCAATTTTCTAAAGGCAGTTTAAAAAATTCCTCTGGTTTTATACCCACATCATTTGAGGAGTAGTACTCTCTCCTTTTGGAAAAGTCTCCTTTCTTGACCATTCTGAAGGAATTCATTATTTTTATTTGTTTTCACCTCTTAAGAAGTAATAATGGACCCACAAAAATGCAGAATGCCTTGAAGGCCCAAAGTAATTTGTTTAGATTTTGCTCAAATTGCTACCCCCAAATCTATTTACAGTATTTTTATCGAAAGCCTTCACTTCTAAGGGACTAGCATTGCTTATTTATTTATACTAACAATCTTACTTTAATTCAAAAATTAAAAAAAAATCAAATTATCACCCACAAACTCGAGAAACAACAAATAGGAAAACACACAGACTATGCTCTCTGTATACCTCTTGACATTTTATTCTTTTGCATCTTTCTATTAAAATTCTCTTCTATTTTACCTCTATCTATCCATCCCTGTTAAGAAAACTCTTTCTCCCCACTGAAAACCAGAGGATTGGAAATACCATTATAATTAAGACTCAAAACTTAATTACCAACTCTACTTACAACTCACCTCACATTATACCTTTAAATTTGAGAAAATGTTAACTAAAGAAAGCAGCTAAAATGAAGTTCCTTGGATACAAAAACATTCACTTCCCAGCCACCGATGAATTTATTAGCACTTTACCTTTAAAATCTTAGATTTCATTACACATGATGAGCTATTTCTTAAAATAGATAAATTATCAAAATGAAAATCTGAGGTGAACATTACACTTTAATTTTGCTTTAAAAACCACAAATGTTCTTATAAAACAACTCACTACATAATCCTAACTGAAAATGAAAGCAGAATAAAAGAGAAGGCAACAAGAAAGCCAAGTGCTTCCTTTCCTGACATGAAAAAGCTATGGGACCACTTACGACAATTTAGCTACATTTTAGAAACAAAACTGCCATATCATACGCTTGTAATCAAATTATATACCATTGTCGTTTTTTCCTTCACTAAAATTAAGGGATTTAAAAGTCCCAACTTTCAGACTAACAATGTTATAGAGACTTCTAGTGGGTACCATGTGTTACGAATAAACTAAAATATATTCCAAATATATCTTGGCATAAATCGCAAGGAAGCCACCATAGGATAAGGAAATACACATTTTGATTTGTGCAAAAAATTTTATTACTATTTTTTAATCACAGAAGAAGATCTAGCAGAAGAATGTCCTGGGTCTTTATTGCTAAGGAAAGATGTATATGTGTGTGTTTAGGTAATAATATATTCAAAACGATCAATGAATTCAACTCAGTCATTTGATAGAACAACAAATTTGGTACACCCATGCTTTCAATGAACCACATGACTCTTCCAATTTATAAAAGCATAGTGTGTTATCACTTTGTTTCTCATCAGCACTGAGACACAGTAAGCTCTTCTTTCTCAAGAGACATACACTGACTTACACTGGACCCACCATATGCGTACGCATGCCCAGGCTAGTAGGGGCAGAAATCCTATGACTGCCAGCCCGACTTCTACTGCTCTGACCTCAGGTCTCACCTAAAGACCGAGAGCAAGGTGTGAGTCACCTGAAGGTTTGCCTGGGGCTAAGTGGTCGTTTTTGGTCGGACACCTCTCTCCACAGGGCTGCTCGAGTGTCCTCACAGCATGGTGGCTGGCTTCCTCCAAAATAAATGAAAGGGTTGGGGGGACCCAAGTGGAAGCCATTTCTTTTACGAACTGGCCTTGGAAACAACACGGCATCACTTTCGTCACATTCTCCTCATTAGAAAAAAGTTCAAAGTCTGGCACGTGTTCCAGGGAAAGAAAATTAGGCTCCATCCTTTGAAAGAAAAAGTGCCAAAGAATTGAAACATTTTAAAATTTCTATAATGTTCAAGAAATTACTAGCTATTTTAAACGTATATTCGGGGGGTGAAGAGAGAGAGTGGGGAGAGGAGGAAGGAATGCACACCAAGGCATACTCTCTACATGACAATATAGTCCACAGTTTAATACTGTTAAGACTTTAAACCTTAGAAACAACATAGGACAACTGAATGGCTTGGAAAATTTCCTCTTGACCCAAGCAGCGCATGGAACTCAGGTTTTTTTTGTTTGTTTGTTTTTAAAACGTCCTCATACACAGCAGGGACAAATAAGAGAAAGAGACAAATTGCAGAAGCCATTTCATACTAAAGGGCTTGCAGGGGGATAATTTGTTTTCCCTATAAAATTTCAGTTATTATTATACTATTTACTAACCAAAACTGACAAAGCTTATGTGCAAAAATAATAAAATACATTTTAAGAGTAAGACCTTTCCTCCATCTCAACCATCTTTCAAATCATTCTGGGGAGGTAGGTGGTTGGTAGTCTCAAACCAGAAATACAGAAATGCGTCTTGAATCTTTAAAGAACATCAGATGGGTTTCGTGTCACTTAAGCACTGTGAGAAAACAAGAAAATTATGAAAACATATTGGGAAACAGACACCAGGGTTCAGCCTCTTGTGGCTTCTTTGGATGCCGCCAAAAGCTCAAGGATGGGAATGGCCTGGATTCCACTAGGCATGTATCATGGAAAGATCTGCAACATCACTGTTTTACTCACCGAGCTATTTTTTAAGAATTAAATGTCACAGTGCTGCCCACACAAACTGACCAAAAACCCGGGTGTGCTGTAATCGCTGGTGACTGCAGAAACCGTATTGGGCCCCAGGAGTTGCTGAGACCTGGGCTGATCGGCACACTTCCAGGCCACGGGAACGATAACTGCTTTTGTGGTCCCCACCTGGGAACCACCGAAGTCATCCCAGGGGCTGCGACGCTGGGAGGTTGCTTGGGAGGTTGCGTGTGATGGATTCATTCATGAATATGCACGATTAGTGAATATTTAACAGCCACTGACACAGAGCTTCCTGGGGTCCTTCCCAACCAGCTGACAAGCAGTAATTCACTCCACGCTTGTTGAGCCCCTGCCAAGCGTCAAGAAGATCCAGAGTAGCTGCAAACAGCAAGGCTGGAGGAGCCAGGCTCTCCTTCCAGCCCCTGCTAGCTGCAGCTTCCTGGATGAGACCATCTGGCTCTTTAAGCTTCAGCTTCATCGTCTACAGAATGGGGATAATGGCAGGCCTACCTTAAAGGCTTGCTGGGCTTAGCTTAGAGCATGAACACCCACTAACTGGCATGCCCTCCACAGGTGTTCCTCTCAGCACGCTCCTCATCTGCGCCAGATCCCTCTTGCTCTTTCCCTCCTGTAAGCTTTCCTCCAGGGCACTTGCCAGTGTCTAGCCATAAGCACTTTCTGATTTGATGATCTGATTAATCTTTCTCCATCCTACTGGGCTGTAAAATTCATAAAGGCAGAGAGTCTGTCTGATTTGTCTAAGACACCCAACACCCAGCACGGCGGTATGCAACAGGTGCTCAATAAATGTCTGTTAAGCTCATAAGCTATGCTGGCAAATGCACAAAGCATGAAGCTGAGAGACCCAACACCGGCACTCATCAAGGAGATCCAAGTCCTCTGCAGCAGGTCCCACCCTGGCTGTTCTGGGAGTCACCTAGGGAGCAATTCTGTTGTGAGCCCAGTACTGGGACCTTACTCTGGAACAGCCCTGGGAGCGAGGGCCTGAGGGAATCCATCTTTCTGTGTTTTAAGTGTTCTTCGGGTGATTTTAATGGACAGTCGGGACTGAGACTCACTGGTCTAATGCAAGAGAGACTGGCCCACAATTACAGCACCACGGGATGTATGTTCTATGGCCATGAAAGGACTTCCGTGACGAGGGAAGCACCCGGGGTCTGCACTGTCCAATGCTGTGGCCACTGGTCACACACGGCGACTGAGTACTCAAAATGCGGCTATTGAGACTGAGGCCTGAATTTAAAGTTTTATCTTATTTTAATTAATTAAAATTTTAAAAAGCCATGCATGACTGGAAGCTTTTCCATTAGCTAGCGCAGACCTAGGGCAAAGTGGACAATTCTGAATTCTGGTGGCGGAATTCAAAGCTCAGCTAGCTGCGGCCCCCAACCACAGGAGAGTGCAACCTGGCAGAGGAAACGACAACCAAACTACATTCACCCTTCAACTGTCTACTTCACACACATACAACAGGGAGAGGGACAACCTCTCCCTCCCACCATCCCCAGGACGGCTGGGACCAAGGAAATCCTTTAAAGAAGCATGTCCCCAAGTCCAGGAGCCTCTGCGTGAGCTACCGAATGATGTGGTCACTGTGGCAAAGGGTGGAATATGTCTTGGGGAATAAAAAGTCACATGGAGCCCCCAATGGAATAAATACGGCAGCAGCTCAGAGCTGTAAACCCGCGGTCTCCCTTTGTGACTCACAAGCTGAGAGCCTCGAGCACACACCATAACGGTACGGAGAACTGACACTTATTCCTGAGGCAGATAAAGGCTCATTAAGCTCTTTATAAAATCAGGCTGGTCCAACATTATCTGCAGAAGGACTGAGTTAATACAGAGAAGGCACCCATGCTACTGACCTAGCTGCCACTTTTTCTCATCTACCACATGTTAAGCACATACTACGTGGCAGGCAGTGTGTTAGGGGCCTTAAGTAATACCTTACTTTGTCCATATAATACTCTGTAAATTAGGTATTATTTTCTTATTATATGATGAAGCAATTTAAGACGCATGGAAATTAAATAATTGATGAATTCAACAAGGAGTGACAGAGCTAGGATTCAAACCTAGATTACACTACACCTGAGCGTCCTTTTTACGGAAATTATAGAATGTTTTATTATGTAGACATACCATTGTTTAACAAATCCCCGTTTGTTTTGTTTTTCCAAATCACAGTCAATGCTTTAATGAACCTACCTGTATAAAAAGCATAATACACACAATACGTACAGAAAAACACATAAGCCCTAAGTGTTGTGTTTGATGAATTATCAAAAAGTGGACTTAACTATGTAACAGCCCCCCCACCCCAAATTAAGAGACAATACCAGCACCTCAGAGGCTCCCCGGTGCCACCACCCAGTTACTTACTCCACTCACCTCCCCAAAGAGCTAGTACCTGTAACGGGCCGACCACCTCGTGAGAGCTCATTAGAAAGAAGCTAAGACAGAAGTTATAAATTAGTTATATAATTCAGGCCAAGACTTAACAACAGCACTGGGTCACTACATAAGTAGACAACTATAATTTATCTACTTTAATTAGAACTTAGTGTTCTATTGGATATAAAGAAATTAGAGAGAGCGCTCAAGGACCCAGGATATAAATGTGTTAATTAAGATTGTACAGTGATCTAAGCCTGGGGCGTGAAAGAAGACAAGAGATGATGAGGTTTCCAGTAATGAGACAATCGATCCTCAGCTCTGATGAGGAGGGAAGGACCTGAAGGATCCGGGCGCTGAGTTTTGCCTTGTTCCATGTTTCTTTCAGCTCTATAATGTTATCACAATTGTCAGTACATAAATAAATACAATATAAGAAATACAAATTTACTGAACTCCCATGAGGTGGTAGGCCCTTTATAGATATTAACTAATTAAATCCCTTTAATGATGCTATAATATCATGATCCCCATTTTACAGTGAAGAACACGGAGGTTTGAAAAACTGAGGTAACCAGCTCAAGGTCTCGCTGCTGGTAAGGAGCAGAGCAACGATGCAAACCCACACCTGTCCAACTTCAGAGCCCTGCCTTTCCATTCTATTCTGCTGCCTCCCCTCCTCCCAGGTGTTCTGCTATGTTACAGACAACAGATTCCTTAGGGACATGACCTCTGGGAAAGCGAGCTGGTACTGCAGTAATGATAACAAAAGATGTGAGTCAGAGCCCCTGAAACTCATCTTATGTTTCCAAGCCTCTCCTTCCCTGGGGCGCTGGCACCTAACATTTCTTGTGGTTACCCACTACTCATCTTAATTTGGTTTATTTCTCCTTATCCACTGACAACAGACTCTTCTCTCCAAGATGACAAAGTCATTAGACCAAAATTAAAACATTTAGTGACAGGTTACCTGGCACGCCCTGGGCCACAAGCCACGACTCTGGTGGGCAGGTCTGCCCAGGCTTCCACTGAGCCTTGCCCCCTCTCCCCCTCTCTACCTTTCACCCATGCCTGTCACCAATCCTGAGTTTCAAATGTGTGCAGGTACACTCCAGGAGAAAAAGACCCTCGTGTGTTTAAATGAAGCCACTGAACTACAGACTGACCAACCACACACAGAGATTTAAAATATCTCCTGTGTCACTTGGGGCAAAATTACCTAAAACTCTGCCAAGTTTTTAAGTGTATAATGAAACCCACTGCAACTAATGCTTTTTCTTCTTTTTATCTGAGAAACAGTTAAAATGTTTAGAATGACAGACATGATAGAGGAAAAAAGAGAAAAACTGAATTTCTTTGACCTACTTGTTTGCCATTTGTATCAAGTCTTCTATAAAATTAACAACTTACAAGTAACAGAAAAAAAAAAAAAACCCAGTAGATTATATACATACATGACTGGTGTCATCTGCTTTGGTAGTACTTACCTTGACCGGAATTATATATTGCTTTTACAGACTTCTTCACTTTCTGTAAGGCTGTTCTATCTTGGTCTAAAGCCTAAAAGAGAAAAATGGGGGAAAAGATGTTGGAAAAGTTGGTAAATTAAAAAAGAAAAGAAAAGAATAACTCATTTGTAGCTGCCTTTGTTGTGCTGAGGACAGCAGCAAGAACAAACTGGCAGATTTCTTAATAGTGAACCATTTCAGAGACAGGACGTGCCCAGGATTTGAGCACTTATGTCTTTGGGATAAAAGGCAGTCGTTCCACACAGCTCCATGTTGGGTGAGATGGAGAACCCAGTAGTCGGTCAGTGACCATGTTAAGCTACGCACAGGAAAGAAAATAGAAGACATCTAAGAAACCTTAAGACTTGATTTCTTCACTTGGAGAGTTTACAACCCGGGAAGGGAAAAAGGCAAGCACAGGACAGGAATGACATTCCCAGGGAAAAAGCCACATCTGATCACCCACTGGGATTCTCAGCCAGAAAGATAACATTTAAGGGGGTGTAATACATAAGAGTGACCTGAAGAGCTTCTCAAGCTTTTCAACTTGAGGATTCCTTTTAGTGTTAAACAAAAATTGACATAATGCCAGATGTATTTTAAAAATTCTGTTGATTAAAAATCACAGCATAGAAAATGCTAGCATGATGCTGGTAATGCTTGTAAATGATTTCCCAGGTGATGCATCAACACATCTCCAGCAATCTACGTGTGCTGCGGCGGGGTGGGAGGAGGGGTGAGGCTGGCTTCTCAGGGACTGTCACTGCTGATTCTTAACCACAGGTGTTGCATACACAACTGTGTTGTTCGTGAAAATTCATCAAACTGTGCACTTAGGATATGCACTCTTTTCTATATGTGTATTATACTTCAAAAACAAGGCAACATAGATATCCTTACGGCATGTCAATCTAACTTCTTAAAATAACTTCAAGCTCCCCTCTGCTTCCCCAAACATTCAATGATTCATCCACAGGTTGGGAACCCCTGGATGGTGCGTCAAGATCTGGAGGGCAGGAGCAACAGCAGCAATAATAATAAACTTGTACATACATGGTTTAAAAACATTAAATGCATACTCATCACACCACGACATCATCTAAAGCTCAAGGTTTCAGATGAGAAAACTGAGGCCTAGAGAGGGCAAGTACTTCCTTCCCAGAAGGGCTCAGGGCCATGGCCGCAGGCATCCATCATCCCCCTTCTCCTGCAAAACGGGCTCTCCTGCCACTCTAACCATGGGGTTCAGTGGGTGCCGCGCCTTTCCTGTGGCTCCTGTTCTCAGGGCACCAGTGACTGGCCGGGTGAGCAGGACCCATGCTGGTCTCATAACATGCAGTCCCTTCCTGATGCGATGGGGCTGCCAGTGTGTGGAAGAATCCGGCCAGACAGAATGATGGTAACAGAGACAAAGCACCAGAGACAAGAGGCAGAGGGAGTCCTGGTGGCAACTGAGTCCTTGCTTCCAGCTGTCCCCAAGGCTATGTCACTACTAACCCTCCTGCAGCCTGAGCACAGGAGACAAAAAGTTCCTTTTGTCCGAAGCTAACTGAAGCTGGGACTCCACCACTTGCAACCGCAAGTCCTAAACAACATAAGAACCAAGGTTTACAGAGCACTTACTACGCCGGGTACAAGCTTGGGAGAGGAGACCACCACGTGCATACGACACGATCACCTTACACTGCATCCTTACAAAACCCCTGTGAAGTAGCCTCTGTATTTTTCAGATTAGGAAATGTGGTAGGCCTTCAATAAATACTTGGAGGAAGGGAGGGAGGGAGGAAAAGATGAACTAACTTGCCCAAAGTCCCAGAGCCGGAAAGTCCTAAAGTCACATTTCACATTAATGTCTCTCAAACAGGATGCTGGGACTAAAAATCAGCATTTTCAGACCGCGAGCCGAACGCCATTTCCACCAAGCTCATCACTTCCCACCTCCACGACTCTGCCACAGCCAAGCCCCATCTGCACTTCTACTTAATTAAATATTTTTCTTTAAATCCATTCACATCTTTTTTTTTTTTTTTACTTAAATACACTGTAAAGATCTGGCTCACTTATCATTAATAGAAGATACCCTAAAAATTACTATGGATCTCTAACTACAGAAAATGCCCATCTGTTTAGTACCTCAAATCATCTCACCTAACAGCAGTGACATGCACACCACTCTTAAGGAAACAGTGCTTTATGATACACTTTCAGGGAAGAGACAAAGTGTGAGTGATTTCAGAGGCCTGAGGTTTGCACTTTGGCGATAAGAAGAAAGATTTTAAAATAAATGCTTAGTCTGAACCATAAAGGTGCTGGGGTCTACACAGCTTATCTAACGTAATTCTCACAAAACCCTATACATAAGTACTATTATTAAATTCCTTTCACAGATCAGGAGACAGGCTTAAAAAGTGTAACTGGCCCAGGTGACAGAGGAATTTGAACCAGGTCTTCACAGCAGAAGTCCCTCTCCCAACCCATCCAGTTCTGCGTGCCAGTGATATCTGAGAGGAACTGAGACTGGAAACAGAGTGTCATCTCAAGAGGGGAATATCCACCAGTTTTCAGAGACAAATCCGAGTGAAGAAATTAGAAGACATTTAGGCAGCTAGGCGGGTGTGAGGGAAAGAAAGCAGGGCCAGTAAGACAAATCGGCACTCATTCTAAGAGAATCTGACAGGCTTATCCCTTGATGAACTGCTTTTGTGGCAAGGATGTTTTAAGAATAATCCTAGTTAACAGCCACCATTTATTTTTATATACGTATTACTGCTGTCTTTTTTTTTTTTCCTGATGGAAGCCCTGGGCTTTAGAGAAGCAGAACAGCTTGCCGAGTGTCACACATCAGGTAAGAGAAAAAAAACCAGCCTATGCTTTTTCAAACAAGCCACCCATAAATCCACTGCAGAAGAAACACCCACGTTTCTCCCCGACCTTACCATTTCTTAATTATTTTCAAGAAAGGAAAAACGATGCTTCTGGGAAAAAATAACCTATCCGTTCAGCTCTGGGCAGTGACAGCCACTGAAGGATGATTCTGCTCGCAGAGAAGTTAATGGATGGGCTTTAATGTCGAGGCACATTTAGGGTTAATGACTCCAAATAAGCAAAGAGCTGGGGAAGATTTCGGCTGTAACCTTTAACGAGACCAGTTATCTGCTTCCTTTTTTGCAGGGGGGAATGTCTCAGGAATTTATGTTGAATTTTTACCAACCTGTCTATAAACTAAGAGGATGTAAAGTTCACGTACTTATTATTTTTAAAGGTTATTAATAACATCCGACAGCTAGAGCCACCGCTAAGTCTGGGTGACACTTTTCTTTTTACACTCTAGTATTTGGCCACCAGCAAAAGGCAGCTGAGTAAAATGCACTTTTAAGAGCTCCTTGTTTAAGAGAGCCAGGGGACACTGCTCTTCAATCAAACAAGGCTCCCTCTGGAAATAACACATGTCTAAATGTGCTACAGAGGGCCATCCCCTCAACTCCCAGACAAGCAACACCTGCAGGGACATCTTTTGAAATGCCCTACGCATAGAAGTAAATAAAGCTAAGAAAAGAGTGGCGGATGATATGGCTATAAAATTTTTGTAACTCTCCACCCATTAAAAGTATGTTAAAATATATGTCTGTGTTTCTAAGTATGCATCTGAAGTTGATCAACTCAAAAGGGTATGTGTTTGTGAGAGAGGGAGAGGGGGCAGGTGGATGAATAGATAAGGGCAACCAGAAGAATACGCTTATCTCTAATAACAGAGTAACACCTGCCCCTTCGAGAACTTTCCAATATACAGCAACCGCACCTTCTCTACGTTACTAAAGAGCAAGGGCGTTAACCTAGACAAGCACTTCCCACCTTGATATGGAGACTTGCTACTTTTATTTCAGGCATAGCCCTAGCAAGTCTGGTCATCTGAGTGCACAGAGAAGATACAGGCTGTTGCAAATTAGAGAGAGACTGCTGGAGAAATCACACCGACAGAAGCTGGCAACCAGAGGATTCAGAAAGATTATAACAAACTGGACATAAGAATGAAAAACTCCTTAAGAGTGAGAGGTCACTCAGGGTAGGAACATGGAACCTTTCACACCCTTCCAGGCTGAGCAGCATCCGTGGGTCAGAGCACAGTGTGCAAATGACAGATGTTCACAGAGATGCACAGGAATCCAGCCACGCCTGTTCCCAGCTCAGCACATCTGTACCAGCTGATCCCCTGCCTAGAACTCTCCTCCTGAAGCTCTTCAGATGATGGGCTCTTTTTTTTCATCCAGACCTCGGATGAAAAGCCCCTTCCTCCAAGAGGCCTTCTATGGTCAGCCTCAGCAGTGTGCCCTCTCAGCACCCCCAGGTACTCTTTCACACTTCATGCTAGATCCTCCAGAGCACTACCCTGCTGGGAAATGGTCCTGCTGACACCTGTTCACCATAATGGAGTTGGTCTCCCTCCACTGGAAGAATGAAGGCTCATGAGAGACAGGGGACCAGGGAACCTGTTGATGGCTGAATTCCCAGTCCCAGTGCCCAGTAGATGGCAGAAGCTCAAAATGCTTATGAAATGAAGTCACTATGCAATGCAAGACTTGCTTTGAAAATGGTTGAATAGAATAAAGTTTGTATTCAGAAAACCTGGCTCTCTGTAATTCTTCCCTGAGGGTTTGAAATAACCAAAGTTTAAATGTATGTAGGAGTGTGTGCACGTGCTATGTGTATATATATGTATATATGTGTATGTATGTATGTATATATATATACACATATGTGTGTGTGTGTGTGTGTTTAACAGTCACACGTGTATGAGGGATATGACCATACAGTACCATGAGTAATGATTTAACAGGATAGACGGAACTTAAACATTTTAAGTTAGTTTTATACCTTAAAATAGTTATTCTGGCAACTTCCTTAAAAAGCATTTTATTGGAATATAATACACTTCTGTTAAATGAGCAATGGCAGTATGATCGCTATTACTCATTACCATCTTCTATTTTAGAACCACTTTCTAAGTCTATGGCACTTTCTTTCCAATACACTGGGGAAAATGTATCATTTCAGGTAGATGTGATTTTTTGAAAATAAGCACAAATCTCTGCAGCTAAATCTTATGAGCATACTTATAGAGAAAGGGAAAAAATTAGGTAACAATAAAACAATAGCATAGAATTTCTTACAGATATCTCTAGGCAGACGCTGAGCATTAAATAGATGAATATACCTGGATGTGGCTGGCACAAGGCCCTGCACGGAGCAGGTGCTCAAAAACTGCCAGCACCATTACCCTCTCCCCTGAAGGTGCTTCCAAGAGAGACATTCCTGAAAAACTTGGAGTAGTGACAGCAAAACATCTCTGAAACAAGCACTCCTACCAGCAAAGTGATGTCTTCCATGAAAAGATTTTTTAACTCAACTTGGAGGAAAAAAAAGGAGTGTTTTCCATCCTATTATTTTATAGTCATATTCAGAGAGGTGATTTCAAAAATGCATTTTAACAGATGCATTTGTCTCATAAGCACCATAAAGCAAATGCTCTTCTGTGTAATTCCTTTAACACGGAAATCACTGGAAGACTACATCGGCCTAATATTGGTTCAGAGCCTGATTCAGCTTTCACCTTGATGAGCAATCACGCTACTTTTCAGGGAGGAGGGAGATGCCTAATTGACATTCGAATAAACTCTCTGAGGAGGAAACCATAACTTAAGCTCTTATGCAGCCTCAGAGCCAAATCGATACAATATGTTTCTGTATCCATCAGAAGACTGCACATACTGGAATGTACGTGGATAACTGCAGTGTGAATCAAGCATGAGCCCAGAAAGTAATCCGAGGTGGTAATGAAGAGTGCTGTATATAAAGGTACCAGAAGAGACAGTCATCATGTCATCACCTCAAACAAGAGGAGAGGTCGGGCAAACCATGCAAGTGTCTGTTCTGAGGTTCAAGCTCGGGTTTTTACATCATTTGCTCACTCATGCATCCATTAACTGCTGGCACACACTGGACAGCGCTCTGGGCCAGGCACTGGCCTCGGTGTGAAAACCAATACTGTGTCTTCCCCCGGCTCCCCCAGCTGCCCGCCCCTCACTTCCACCTGCTGCAGAGGAACAGCAGCAAAACCTCTCACTGCAGTCAGTGGGGAGCCTGGTACTGCTTTTGATGAGACCGATGAAGGAAGTTATTCATAAAATATGAATCCTCATTACCCTTTTATCTGCACTTCCCAAATCATTCCACTCTTTACTCTGTATTTTAGGGGTTTAGGTACCTGTGACTCTTCCTCAACTAAAAGCTCTTTGAGGATACGACTTATGTTTGTTTCTTTTTTCACAAAGATGCTCAGTAAGAATTTGTTGTATTGAATGAAAGGAAAACACACACACACACGAGGAAGGAAGGATGAATGAATTCACTGTTCTCAGAATAAAACCCAGGTCCTCACTACTGACAGCCAGGCCCTATGTGACCCAGCCCCGCAGCCCTCTGACTTTTGTCCCCACACTCCCCACTCCTCATGTCTAAGCCACACCTGCTGCCTTCCTGCACCAACAAGCTTGTTCCCACCTGAGAGCCTGTGCCTCTGCTGACATCTCTGCTGAAAGCCTGTCCTCAACACTCTTCCCCAGACCTAAAGGGGCCTGGCCTGCTCTCTCTCTTTTTTTTTTCAGCATTCAGCTCAAATACTGGAAGCACAGCCCCTATTCACTGGAGGAGCAGAAGCTGGGGCGCTGAGAATCATCCTGTGTCACAGGTAGTCAACACCAGCAGCAGCACCGAAGACCCGCAAACAGAGGGAGGGCGACAGCAGCGCATATGAGAGGAAGAGGTAAAGACGTTATCGTGGGTTAGTTTCAAGATGAATAAGAGTTGAATGAGGCTGCTACGCAAGGGGAAATGATCAACCTAAAATAAAATTAGATTTGCATAACACAGCCGAAAAATGGAAAGTTGACAGGTCATCCACAAATATAGGCTTTAAGTTGTTTATCTGCTGCTGTTTTAAGACTATAAATAAAAAGTGTCCTTAAGATTCAGGCTCTCCTCGATTCAGACTGATTTCAACCAGAAACACTTGGTGTCCTCTGTTCTACCTGCAGCTGAATGGCTGTGTTGGGGGAATCTGACCCACAGGCAGGGAAGATCTGCAGAGCCTAATACTAAGAGTCTGGGCTCCCCTTGGTAAGTCATTTCACAGTTGAGATCTGCAGCGAAGATTCAATGTACCACTTCAGCAACACTTCCTAGAGGATTCTAAGAATCTACTCCATGCAAGAAAACACCACCAAACTATCAACTTCCCAAGCCAAAGAAAAGGAACTGCATAGAACTGTTAACTCGCAGAAGTCCCCTTTCCTGTGTAGACAGAAGTTACACTTTAGGTGTGGACACATCTTGAGGTCAGGGACTCTGCCAGGCCCAGGGTGGGGGCTCAGTAAATATGAGTCACATGAATCTGCCTCTGCATGGAAAGCACCGAGAATTCACGGTGTACAGAACACCACTGGCACTCACAAATGCTGCTGCTTATTTCACATACACTGTTTATTTCAAAAACTAAGTGTTTCTTCCAACCCCTTGATGTCATATTCAAGACTCTTTCTGCTTAACCACTCCAATTCTTGCACTGGACGTCAGGACTAGCAGTGTGAACAGACAAAGTGGAATGGGTCCCTTTCTCTTAAAGGGCCACAGAGAGGCACAGCCATCCCATGTTCTGTAACAAGACCCTAACCCACTCGAAGGGCTAAGCCCAGTCTTGCTTTTCTCCGTGAAGCTCGGTCCCTGCACCTAACAGCTAGAATCCTTGCTGGCTCCACACCACCTGGTACTGCTACCACAGGGGGCCCACAGTTCCACGGGGTCACCGACACACCAGCATCCAACCATCACTTGTTGGCAGGTGCAGCCTTTGCCTCTGGTTAGCCCCAGCCCTGAGAGAAGCAGGGCCTGGCAGTGGAGCCAGGCGCCACACTGAGATGAAGCAGACACTGTGGCTAAGAGCTCAGGGCTGAGGCCAAAGAGACCTCGTGTCACTTCCTGCTGGCTCCGGGGGACCCTGCTCAAGGTAGCCGTCCTGTGACACTCATGCCCTCCTCACACGACAGAGACGCACAGCGTTTCCTTCTCTCTTCCTCTCCCTAACTGTCCTCACATCCTTTATTGGCCCATTCTCAACTCCCTTCCCCACCACATCGATGATGATGATGACGATAAAAACAACAGGAATGTGTTTTATGTATATTATCTTATTTAATCCTCACAGTAACCTGTAAGGAGGTTTTGGTTATCCTCACTTTACAGATAAGGAGACTCAAGCTCAGGATGGCTCTGGATCCTGCAGCTGGTCAGAGACAGAACCAAGATTCAAGCCTGGGGTCTTCCTGACCCTCAAGCATCAGTTCTCCAACCTTCCAACCTGACACAGTGGGGTCCAGAGGATGGAGGAACCTTTAAAAGACAAAATCAGCCAAAGCTTCAGTAAGCAGGCCACTAGACAGACAACCCTGAAAACCTTTTTCTTCCCAATTCTAGGAGTTCTCTGTGAAGGAGCCAAACAGGAATTGGGATCAGTACTTTGCTTCAGAACCCAAGTCACTCTTTAAGGAGGGGGAAGGGACAAAAGCTACGTGGGGAGATGTCCACTGACGGCTCGCTGGGCTGTGCCACCCGAGCTCCCCACCGGCCGCTTCATGTGGGTCCCTGTGCTAACTCACCACTGTGCTCGGCATGGCGGGAGGCAGTCAAAGCCACAGGCAGGGAGTCCACTCGGCTCAGGGCGCACCTAGGGGACTGTAGCGCAGCTTTCACAGGCGTTACTGAGAGCTCGACGCGACCCTGGACATCGTTTTAAATAGAACTGACGGCTGGCACGTGTGTCCTTACACAGAGAACAGGCTGAAGATTAATGACTAACCATGACAAACAGCACATGGAGATGCACATGTTGTGAAAGCTCCTAGGCGCACCTTAAACTATCAGTGACTTATTTAAAAATACCCCTGAGCGTGACTGGTAGGAAAGGTCTCAGAAAGAATCAGTTGGCTTTATCTTTGGGGTCGGCAAAGAAAGTAAGAGCTTATTTGAAAAAAAGGGACCGCTTCTCCACCTGGTGCTTCTAACCCAGCTCTGGCCCACAGGAAGGTCACTCAAGTGTTTAGTCCGTGCTGAGGATTGTGAGGGGGGCGGACAGGAACACCCACAGATTGTGCTCACCCATCCACAAATATCTACTCCTCCCACAGGCCCAGGTCCACGCGACACCCAGCAAAGACTGGACAGTTCTCTTCTTCAAGGCGGGGGAGATGGAAAACAGCAGAGCACATGCCAACGCTGCTGAGAAGAGAGATGCCTGGTGTTTTAAAGCGGCAAGGAGGCCGGGTGGCCGAAGCAAGTGGGCACGTGGAGGATGAAGAGACGGATGGGGGCCAGATCACGCAGGGAGCAAAGGCCATGGGAAGGGGCTTGGGTTTTATTCTGAAGGCAAAGGCAAGTCAAAGGTGGAGCCACAGCAGTTTCAACAAGGCGGTCACTCCTGATCTGCAGAAAAATCACTCTGGCTGGTGTTGGGAATGGAAAGTAAGTGAGCACAACCGGAAAGGGAAGAGCCAATTTGCCGGGCATTTCACAAACAGAACTTCTCTTAAGTACTTCTGTTGTGGCTCAATCCACTTCCTCCTCTAGGACCACACCCCAAACGTAAGGCTTCCTCCAGAAATACATTCGCCCCTCCTCCACACCCACTGGGTACCTCATGGATGGCATCAGGTCGCTCAGCTGGACCCAAGGTCACATTCCTCTGGCTTAACTCTCTGTACCCAAGAGGCCATGAAATCCAGCTAACTCCGCCTCTGCAGCAGTTCTTAGACCCATCCCTGCGGCTCTTGCCTGACATCAGGACTTGATCCTGTCCCAGCCAGATCCTTTAGCAGCCTCCAAGCTGCTCCCACATTCATCCTCCACAGTCAATGCTGGAGCAGCCTTTCTAAGACACAAATCTGATCATATCACTCTCCTGCTTTAAAACCTGTAATAGCTACCTGTCTTCCCGCCTTTCACCCCATACTCCTGGCAATCCAAATCCACGGTGCCTAAACGTACCAAGCCACTGTCCCGCCTCTGCGACTCTGGAGACGCCAATTCAGTAGCTACAAACAATTCTCTCCTTTCTGAACAATACTTTTGTCTTCTGCCTTTTCTCCACCATCTTAACAATCTTACAAACTCATGCTCAACCTTCAACATTGAGTTTTATTATCTCTTCTGTGAAACCCTCCCCTCCCCGCTAAGAATCTCTCTTCATCCCGCAGTGCTATGAGAGCACTTACCATAATGACTTTTTTCTTGCATTTCTATCTCCAACAAATGGTAGCTCTTCCTCTTTCAAGATACGACATAGGCATCCACCTACCTTTCCCCAGTGGTAGGGCCAGCTTCCCGGCCCCGCCCCAAGACTGTGTATGATCAGGAGACCCTGATGTTTGCAGTGGACTCTGTGCAGGAGCCAGGTCACCAGGCAGCTGAGTCTGACTTTGCCCCTCAGACCTGCTCGGGTTCCCAGCTTCCTGACCTGTACATTTGGAAGACTGGACCAATACGCAGCTTCTCCTGGCTCTACTCTTCTGAAAATCAAACATTGCAAGTCCTAGGAAAGTTTCTACCGCTTTGCCTCTCTTAGCATATTCGATTTTGTTTTAAATGAAAGACATTTTCATTCTTAAAAAGCAACAAGACTGGCATGAACAGTGAATGACCCTGGGAAGGATCTTACACTTGAGATCTCCATGCAATTAAAAGGATAAACCTCAGCTTTCTTCTCAGATTCTAATTCCAGCCATTTCTGTGTCCCTTTTCCATATCCTCTGTCCTCCAAGAAAAGTTTTTAAAAGGTCACCTTGAATTCTGTATTCAAAGACTCTATAAATTATATTATATAAAACAAGCATTACTAGTGCCTTTTTATAGATGAGGGAAACTGAGTCAGATCAAGTATTCAAAAGGTCAAAAAAAAAAAAAGTAAATGGCAAAATCAGGCTTTTCACCCTGGAAAGGATAACTCCAAAGCCCGTGTTCTACATCTGACTGTCTTTCCAATTACAAGATATGTTTTATTCCACTTCTCATCATGCCCAAGTATGCCGCATACTAAGCTCTTTATAGGAGGCTCATCCCCCAGCTCCTGAGGGTAGACGTTCTCAGGGAATACGAGCCCTAAGTCCCTGGTGATGTCTCTGTTTGAGCTGAGTTTAGAGCTCTGGTGTACCCTGCCAACACACACCTCAGAGCTGCCGAGCACAGGTCTGGTCTTTGTTAAGTAATTTTTTTTTTTTTTAACAGAGGAAGACAGGCCTAATTTGACAGAGGAGACCAAGAAACCCTAGCTACACATCTGCATGAAGATGATTACTAAAAATGAAGGACTGTTTCTCATGAAAAAAATCGATCAGATTAAAAAACAACAAAATGGATTCAAGCAGTATATCCCACACTGTGATCTACTAGAAAACTGCTTCTGAGAGATGCTGGAAAGTATTCTGGGGAATAACAAGAGGCCACGACAAAGTTGGAAAACACTGTGTGCTAACCATACCTTTCTTCTGGATACCCAGCGCACACCAGGATATCAAAGACTGGGATATTTTAAAGAAACATGTTTAACTTGATAACCCAGCAATTCTCAGTTAAAATAACTTAAATACTAATAAAAATCAAGAAAGTTTTCGCACACCTGTGGAACAATATTTGTTGGGATAGCAATATAGAAAACTCTGTATTTTAAAAAAATCTAACAAAGTTAAGTCTCAAAAAATACACTATGTATATCAGTTAAGAAATCTTATGATGTCCTTGGGTCAACAACAGATACTACCAGAAAGATAAATGACTTCAATCAATTTTTAACAAAACCAAGATTAAAGAACTAGGAGGGAAGAATAATAACCAGGAGAGGAAAGAGAGTGGACATCTGTAGGACATCATTAGTATGTGAACTCTTATGCTGCCGCTTTACTGATTCAGAAGAGGACAAAAGACATTAACAGAAGAAACTGAAGACAGTAAACATACGCAAAGAATTTTAATCACACTGATAAAATTTTAAAATTCCAAGTAAAACCATATTGAAGTGTCTTTTTTTTTTTATCCTTCTAAAGCTTTAAAAAAATAAAAAAGGTAATAAAAACAATGAATGGACAGGCTTCAGAGAAACAGTATACCAACTGACATACAGGACAAACTGTGTTCAGTCACCAAACCGCTCCTTCATTTGACACTGTAATACCATTCCTGATAATTCCTATCAAAACTACCACCACTCCCTCAATAATAAATAAAAAGGAGATACTATAAAACACAGTACCAGGTTTCACAGTATAAAAAGCTAAAAATACCTAAACCCAACAGCAGGGAAATGGCAGAGTAAAATATGCAGCAAGTAGGAGGGCTTACATGGTCACTAAAAATTACGTACGTAACAATTAGAAAAGATAAGAACTACCATTTATTGAAGGTCTACTGTATGAGATTTGCAAATACTATGAAATTCCATTATTTACAATGTAAAATCACAGCTAGTATAAAGATGTGAATTATCTAGAAATGTAAACTTTAGAAAAGTTCATAGAGATGTTTAAAAGCTATTGATTGCTACCCAGGGCTTCCCAGATTAGAAACTGTTTTTCTTTTAAAATAATTTCCTTATACAATATTATAAGGTTGATGTAGTACTTAAATTTTTTTTAAAGCCTTTTAACAGTGTGTTGTAATATATTCAATGTCTGCTTTTTCTTCAGCAACTGCAAGAGATCCAACAAGATGTTAACTTTCATCGAAAATGAGGGAGAAATAGTACATACTCAGTAATTTCCTTGTTGCCTTGCAAGCTGTACATTTAAAAAATTAGTAGAATATTGTGTTTCAAGAGCTCCTGTCTGGGGCCAAAAAGAAAACTGTAATCACAGCAATTACCTTGTGAACCTCTAATTTCTGTTGCAGTTCTGAAGTTCGGAGTCGCACACCCACCCACAAGCTCCATGGCTCTTTCGTCTTAAAGCAACTTCAGCTCCATTCTTAGGAAAATAATAATTACAGGTACAACAAGGTATTTAAAGACCAAAAAATAGTCATGAAAACACCATTCTCCATGTTATAACATAATGAGAGTTCCTTAAAAGAATTAAAACCTCGACCAGAAAGGAGTTTCCTGAGTCACATCTTTATAGGATCCTTAGAATTTACCAGGAACCTACTTCACAACAGAACAAGAGTTTTCACTGGTGACGATCAGGAACCCCTGAACTAGTCATCCTTCTCAATTCCTACCAGCTCCGAGGTTCTACAATGTCCGGCTGCATCATGTGTGTCTGGGTCTTGACTCAATGATTGAAAATACGCTGCTGATGATTCATAGTCATTGACGCTTAATCACACAATTTTATCTAAAGTGGAGAATCACGTAACTGCTGACTAGATGAAGGGAAGCATGATGGTTAAGAGCACAGAATTTGGAGCCAGACTGCCTGGAGTCAAATTCCAGCTCCGCTACTTACTAACTATATGACCTGGGGCAGGTCAGTTACTTAACCCAGCTGTGCCTTGGTTTCCTGATCTGTGATCCACCTCACAGAGTTACAGGGATTAAGTGAGGGAACCAGGTAGCCCAAGTGCTCAGAATGGTGCTTGGAACAGAGGCAAGGGCTCAACAAAAGTTACCTAGAATTTGCAGGTACAAACACTTGGATGTATTTGTTCCTAAGGTTCCCAAGTGGAACATAGTTAGCAACAATAACTTTTACACGGCTGGTGGTGCTGCAACAGAAGGAAAAGAAGAGGGAGATGCAGATATATAATAAACCTTCCACTCAGACTAGCTGTTTAGACCAGTGATCTCACTAGAATGCACACAGGATAGTCCACTGTGGTGTGGGGAAAAAAAAACATTAGAACCTGTGTGTATTGTTTTATGTTATGTAATTATACACTATTAGTACAGAAGAGTATGTATAATATATGTGTATAGATGTCTATGCATATGGGATGCATGATTAAAAAGGTTTTACAAATGAGATGCACAGAAGTTTGAAAATTACTGTTCTGTTACTCAACAGGGGGATTTTACTTCTCTTAAGTATGGGAAATGAGGCGTCAGGATAAAAATGAAGCCCAGGGGCTGTCTGCTGTCTGCATACAGAGATGACAGCACTGTCCAGCGTTTAAAAGGACATGGTCAAAAATGCCAATGGATTTTTCTTAAGTAGCGGCCATCAGTCTAATAATGTTAACTGAGAACACAAGGCAGCATCAAATGGCACTAGTGTTATTCCAAAATAAAACAATACTCCCTTACAGTTTTTTGTCACTTTTACTCTTTAGTATCTGATTCCCCCATTGCCCAAATATTATCACAATCTTTCCTTTCTGAGGAAATGAACACTCAGAGAGACTAAGCGACTTCCTCTAAGGCCTCATGGGTAATAAATGTTCTCTCAAGTCGCCCAAATCAAAATATAATTTTAAAAAATTATTCTGTTCACAGATGTTCCACAACCTTGAAGATATTACACTGCTAAAAACAAATTAAAATAGATATTTCTCCCAAGTCTGCTGTTTCCTACCACAAGGCACTTAGGACATGCTTTACTGGCAAACAGAAAAACTTCAGAAAAATTTGTTTATATCTTTTCAACAGAATACTAAGCAGACTGAAAACACAAATACTAAACCTTACCCATAATTCCACAACCCTGAAACTTTTTTTCTCTTGTCTCGCCATCTTTGTTCACATACATGATCTCTATGTAACTAATCAATGTTTTTACATGCAACCTGTATTCTGTTTTTTTCACTTAATATTATGCCACGAATACTTTTTTGTGTGTGTGTGAGCACAGTCATTATTATTTCAGTGGCTGCACAACAGTCCATCACTCTGATATGTCATGTCTCCTACACATTTCTCCTGCTGAAAGCTAACTTAATGGCCAGTTTTTTCACTTTCATAAATAAGAGGTATTTTTTTAAGACCCACTTTTCAACATGGTTGTCAAATAATCAAGTTGCTTTTAATAAGGATAATTTTAAGTTGTGTATGTTTTTAAACATGCTTATAAAGTACCAGCAGGCACTAATGGTATCTTTTAGTGTATTAACAATGCACGCACCTCCAAGTCACAACACTAACAAAAGGTCAAGTTTTTGACTTCTAAAAAACTGCCACATACCGGAAATGTCACAAAGATCTAATTAACCCTCTTGCAAGTTTCAGGTGAGTACAATTTAGGATAGTGGTTAACTCATCAAAGTGTAATACAGCATCTTAAGGGTGCAGTGGCTGATGTGGACGTCTCCCCATTCTATTCCCCCCCCAGGGGCTGGTTTTTTACAGGCACCCTTTCAAATAAAGCTGCCTCAGGACAGCCAACTCAGACAGAACATCTCAGCAGGAGGAGAATGCTCGCAGACCCCAGGACCCACTGATTCAAGATTTCTTAAGGAAAACAGGAGTGAGGTACCAGAGTTTGCTCTGAAGCACAAACGACTATTATGCTCCACTCACTGGGTGCTGTTTCCATACAGGTAAATCTTCCTGTTTACAGGACTTGAGGAAATTTTCTATAGATCAAATCTTTGAAATTAAATCGTATTTTCTCAACGATGCACGCATTAACATTTCAGAGACGCCTTCCTCAAACAGGCGTCAAGTTTGTTGTTTCTTTGTCAGAATGAGTCCTTTTGTAATGTAAACGACACCCTCCTACACTCAGACCAAGCTTACTTGAAATGCGGCTGCATTTCAGACAGAGTATTTGGAAAACAGCTTCAATCTCCACTCTCTGAATTCATTCCTTTGACAGATATGTGATGGGAACAATTTACTAGAGTTGAGGAATACAGAGATGGTCCCTAACCTCAGGGATCGTGATGGATTACTACAATCATGTTTATTAGGCAGCCAGATACAAAATGTTTTTCAACATGAATGCTTCCCTATAATCTGACATTCGGGGACAAGTATGCCCAGACAAAAATGTATTTACCTAGAAGTGATGTATGCCGTAAATTTTACAGACTGTTTAAGAAAAAATATAGCTTCAAGGCAGGAATGATAACGAAAATTCAAAGTCTCCTTGATAAATACATATAAAAGCTTTTATTAAATTGCATTTTGTGGATTGAGTTATACTGTTAAGGGAGGGAACAAATTTCCTTTGAATCATTCTTTAATATATTACTGGGAATAAAATTAAAGGGATATTAATGGTTTTAGGAGCAGTTCCCATTTCAAAAACCAACATTAAAAAAAAAACTGGAGTACTAAGGCTCTAAGAAAACACCAGCTTATACCCAATAATTTTATATAACCTAAGTTGTTTTCTAAATGTCCATGAGGATTCTTCAGTAAAGTAACATGGTCAGTGACCACTTACTGGGAAGCCTGAAAGAGCCCTGAGCAGTAACTATAATGTCCACCCTCAAGGAAAGCTTTTTCCCCTTTTAAATACAGTGTAGCTGCTATCCCTTAGTACAATGTTAAGTGATGTTTTACCATCTAGATACCCTAGAGCTCCTCCATATGTCTCCACTTCTCAGAAGGGGACAAAAAGTGCCCTCATGGTCCAATGACAAGGCCCACTATGAACCCACGAGTGGTCCAACCCAGCCCCCATCAAACCACAATAAATTACACTGAGCTGGGCTAACATTTCACACAGCATGACTTTGGAGGACTTGGCGTGAGAAGTGGCACTTCAGGATGAATATTTCACTCCACGAGCTTTCGTCTGATGGGTGGAAGTGTGGAATGCTACAAGGTTTCAGAGCTTTCACATATTTAGAATCCTTAAATTTGAGAACTATTCACTTAGATCAGAGCTTCCCAAAAATCTATGCCCAACCAGCCTGATTAATTCTGTGAGAAAAGGGGGATTTACAGTCAGTAAGTCTGGGAAACACTCCACACTATACCCGCTTTTGAAGATTAACAGAGCATTGATCTATTAAAAGCCCATGAGATCCCTGCTTTTAAAATAAAAAATAAAAATTTTTAACTTGTTTAACACAGTATTCCCTAAACTTATTTGGCCTCAAAAGCACACTTCCCACCTCTATCTTCTTATTTTTTTTTTTAACAAGTGCCTACTAACATCTCAGAATTAGTTCTCCACATAATACACTTTGAGTAACACAGACTTGGATCATAATATTCCAGAAAATGTGCTATAATTTACAACAGAGAAAGCATAGTATAGATTCAACTTGCATAGTATCTTTTGTCAATTTTTGAATTAGTTTCCAAACATTTAAAACTTGGGAGACTAAAACCAAAAAATTTCAAAGTCCAACTTTTCCTGCGGAAGGTCTTGGTTGAGCTGAACCCAACTTTTCCCAGTCACAAGAACCCTCAGGGCCTCAGGAGGGGCCATTCTAGGTTCCCCAGTTGCCACTGAACCCCAGGGTCTGTGTCAGTCCCTCACTTCTGGCCCCAGCATCACAAGGTCTCCCATGGATTCCACCATGGTTCCGGGCAATGGTTCAGTGATGGAAGATGTCAGGGCATGTTGAGGATGCTGGAGAAGAAAGTCACTCTCCATCTGCCCATCCCTCTAATCTGTCTCCTCTATGAATCGCATGGCCCGTGGTTTGCCAAGGACAACCCCTGTTTACACCCACCCAAGTCAGTATGACTTTCAGAACTTCCCAATCGTCTCACGTGAGTGTTGGAGAAACAGGACAGACATCAGAGGCCAGATGAACAGCTCTGTGAATAAGGGCTAGTCCCCTCTCAGAGTCAGGATGGTGATCACACTACTGAACAGAGCTCACGGGACAGCAGGGAGGCAGCCAGGGTGTGGTAAACAGCAGGGGCTCAACAAACAGTACTTTTAGTTCTGAGAAGGCAACTCCAATGAACTGTGGCTGTCTCTCTCACAGTTCTTAAATCCCAAATGCAGTGGCTTTGCGCTCTCATGGTAGACCCCACTGTACATGACTGCTGACTGACCTGCTGACTTCTTCCCTCAGAAAAAACCCCAAGAAATGTTCTTGCCTCAATTCTCATGTTTCTTTAATTTTTCCAATTTTAGGTTAACTGTATGGGAACATTTTCCCTAATTATCCCATCAATTTCAAAAATAAATTCCGGAAGGGCATCTGTCCATTTACTTATGGAATTTTTTAAAAAAATGTTTTGAAGGGGTAAGAAGAGGAAAGAAAGAAATTGTCCCTACAGAGCATGGTTCACAAAATTCATGACCTGAGCTGATTTAAGAAACAACAATCTGCCTGAATTTTTGAGAAATCAAGTGATGACTCACTAAGATAAACTGGATTTTTTTTTCCCCCTCTCTGCCTTGGGATTACTAAATATCAGAGAACTCTCCCTTGAGATTTTCCCCAAAGTCTTTATTTGTTCCCAACAAGCTTCAAACATTCTCCTGTTTTCCACTCCTTTTAAATCTGTCCCCTCTCATTTCAGCTAAT
Source organism: Camelus ferus (assembly GCF_009834535.1). Lineage (NCBI taxonomy): Eukaryota > Metazoa > Chordata > Mammalia > Artiodactyla > Camelidae > Camelus > Camelus ferus. The sequence continues at coordinate 8,970,606 of NC_045720.1, read as the reverse complement.
AACTTAAGTAACTTCTCACGAGTTCTTGCTCTGGAAAGAAAACCTCAAAGTGAACGCTTAGATGCTTAAAATTCACTTTCAACCGTTGCCAGACCTCTTTTGTGAGGCTACACTGCAACTCGCCGGGATGTAAGGCCTCTCCTGCTGCCCGAATTCTCTCTCAAGTCTGAAGCTCATATTCAAGGGATAGATGGGGCAAAACAAAAGAAAGCAGGGCTCTGATCCAGCAAGTGCCTTTTGCGGGTTGGCTATGATTATACGAAATTTCCAAGCAAAATTAGCATAGATTAGAACTGCTGTTTTTAAAATCGAACCTAATGAACCATCATTATCTTGTCACGCTCGCTCACTAACTTGCGATGCCACATCGCCTCACGTGACTTCCGTACATTTAGTTTCTTACATTGGACAGGAAGGTGGGGGCTGGAGGTGGGAAGTATTTGCATTTCGACCATGTCTTTATCTGAGAAAGATATTAAAGAAGACTGGATTGGAGCTGAGTGCAATGAACCTCACACTTACAGGGCAAGAATTCCAAGACAGGCAAATTGTATGTACTGGGCTACTTCCTGGGTGAGGATTAAGAAATATTGAGGCTTTCATGTTAATCGCATTTATCTATTAGCCATCAGCTGTACTAAAGGTTATTAAAAAACACCTTGCCGAGTGATTCAGAGCTCTTCAAAACATTTTTGAGATAATGGATAAAGGATATATTACAATTCTTTTTTTTTCTTTTGAAAGGGAAGAAAAAAGGCCAACCACCACTGTGCATTTATACGTTGTCTAGTTAGAGAAAAATACCCCAAGAATCATTTTTTTTCTTTCCAGTCAGAGGGACTCCGAATGTTTCTTGTGATTTCTGTGACACTAGAAGGTCTTCACAACACAAGTGTAATGATGACTTAATCACTTCAGTAAAATCAGAGAAAGCGTATCCTCGACTATAGGGGTATACTGCGTATTAGCAGTCTCCTCCTGCCAGACCACTGACCACCCTGTTCTGAACGGGTCATTCGTCTTGCTGGGTGCCTGGAACAGGAGCTTTGTGCGAACAGCTGCTGGTCTACTTCTTGAGCAGCCACTGCTGTTCCACTAACCTCTAGGCTAACAATATTTCAGATGCTTTTCTAGCGGCCAAATGCTCATCCCATTTCACTGAATTACAGAGCTGGGAAGACCTCAGAGGTTACATATTCTCTGTGCTGCCACATTTTATTTTAAAACAAAAGCTTAACCTGACATCCTGAGAGGTAAAATGACTTGCCTAAGTTCACACAGGACAGTTCAATACCAGGATTAAGCCTACATCTGTCTCCTACTCCTGTGGCTTTTCCCTGTACCGAGGATGCTCCTGGGGCTCTGAACTGGTCCCGGGACGGCATTCGTGGTCCTCAGCCTGGAGCCTCAGCGGGTATGAGAGGAGATGTTGGGATGACCCCATGATTGTAGGAAACGTGGGTCAATGAGGCCTCAAAGGGGACCCGCTGGGCCTCTGTGTGCTGAACCCCCTACCTCCTCTAGCCAGTGGACCACAGTATAAACAGAGGCACGCCAGGGGCATACCTGCACACAGGATGAATGTGGAGCCCCTTCCAAGGCACTGAAGATTTGTGGGGGGAACATTTTTACACTAAAACACATACAAACTATACTGTGGTACATTAAGCTACATTTGCTTTTACATCCTTTATCCTTCAAGATTTGTGGGGGGAACATTTTTACACTAAAACACATACAAACTATACTGTGGTACATTAAGCTACATTTGCTTTTACATCCTTTATCCTTCAAGATAAAACCCAATACTTCCAGGAAATTTCAAGGCCTCTTAGGGTCTCCTACTCCTCAAGGAACTTCATGTAGAAATATAATCCACATTGACTCAATTTATATATGAATTATTCGTTAAAAGTGTGGGCACCTCTACCTTCACAAACCCCACTGTGAGGAGGCCAGGCCACTGAAACTGCAGAAGATACAGGAAAGAATCTGCTGACATCTTAGTTCCTGCACCCATGCCTATTCCAGGGGTCTCACCAGCTCAGAACTGAGTTTAGTGTTTAAACGTGTGTGTGTGTGTGTGTGTGTGTGTGTGTGTGTGTGTTTTCTCATGACATGACAGCCCCTAAATGCAAACCAACCACTTCCTCTGGTGCTCAGATGAATAGAGTGTACTGAAAGGAAAACATATGACCATCACTGTGCTGGCCATGAACACAGAATCTTCCTAAGCAATTTTCAAAGATATTCCTGTTTTTATGCCTTCTCCTCCGGTCACAATGACCAGACCACCCCATAATATTCAACCTTTCCTCCAGGAGGTAAGCTTGAGAAGGACCAGGAAAAGAGGTGTAGAGGCACGGTGAGATGCCTGAGAAACACTGGGTTCAGGTTCTAGGTAAGTATATGGGGTGGGGTAGGGTGGGGGGGGGTCTCTTATTATGAGAAAAGACTGCCAGGAAAGCTTCCACTCTGGTCTGTTTAAATCAGAGGCTGATAACTCTTCAGGTTGAAGAACCCCAAGGCAGCCATACAGTTAATGCAGAGTAAGAATCTCTAACACACAATAAAATTTCAAAAGAGTTCATGCCAAGGGTATGTGGAGGCGACCAGGCAACGCAGGATGGGAAGATCCTGGAGGGGCAGGATTACAGTCAAGGGCTCCACGCCCCTCTCTCTGGGTCTTCGGCCCTCTCTCTGGGTCTTCGTTCTTTCTTCGTTCCATGACTACTGACAGCTGACTCCCTGCAACCATCACAATTCTTACATATGTATTTACACAGCAAACAACTGCAGAATGAATAAATAAACGTGGCTACCAGGTGTAAAAGGAAAAAACTAATGGAGTTTACCATTACTGCAAAAACTTAAAAGATCACATGCTCCAAAAATAAAAGTAACCTAGATATGGACAATGTAAACCATGCCTACTTTTCTCATTAGCTATCAGTCAATATGTGAGAAAGAAAAATGCATGTCATAGACTGTCTTCATGTCCCAAGTGCTGCTTTAAGAAAAAAAAAAGTCCACATGGGATCTTGTATTGGTTACAGGTTTATTCACTGTCCACTTCAGTAAACACTTGGGATGGAAAACAATACTTTACTCAGTTTGAAGAAAGGAGTCTTCGAATGTGAGTTGGAATTCCTAGTTTCTTAAATCCCTTCAACTAATATTTAGACTGTAAGAACCCCTCTCTTTCCATGATCCATTTTGGGATAAAGGTTATCACAAAATTTTGAAAATATTTATAAAACAGACTCCATTGAAAATTTCCCCCCAAAAGCTCTAGGAGAACAGACCTCAAGATAGTTTATCTTCAGATGTATTATTAAATACTTCAAATTTTTTACTTCCACAGAAAGATAAACAGAGAGGCCTGTTCCATGACCCCAAAGCCAGGATTTCCTTGAATGACACGCTAATGAAAAATGCAAACTAGTGGAAGTCTTGACTCATTGTACTTTGTTACATTCCAACCAAAGGCCTGCCTTGCATCAGTTGGGAAGAAATAGCTCCTGAAACCAGAAGTTCTCCTTAACCTTTGCTTCAAAAAAATTTCCACTTTGGTGTAACATGGAAACACAGAAAAAGATCCTCCAAAATACTTTACATGCTTATTAACTCGAATGGCTCCCATTTACTTGGCACACAGTATCTGATCATGTATGCTGATCACAATACCTACCTTCCAAAAGGTCCAACTCAAAGGCAGGTAAGGGAGAGCCAGGGTTCATGGCAAGGGGTTACTCTTTCCTTCCAGCCATTGCTAACTGGACCAGGGATGGACGCCTAACCCAAGGGCTTCCCAGCACCCCATGATGTGGCTGGAGAAAAGAAAGATGAGCTGGACTAATCAGAACTGACCCTCTCAGGAATGTGCACTAGGAAAGAGAACAGAAAAGGTGATAGAGGAGAAACCATGAGGGACCAGGCATATACGCCTCAATGAAGGAACACAAACTCTGACTAAGCAGCTGGGAAAAGAAACACAAAAGCGGAAGCAAGTCCAGGGCCAGGTCAGAGTGCAAGGAGAAGGAAACACACAGATGCAAAAAAAAAAAAAAAAAAGAGAGAGACATCACAGAGAGAGAGAGAGATCATAAGGTGGTCTGGAACTAACCCCGACCCCCAACCCGCTCCAGCCATCACCACTTTTGAGTAAGTTTAGGTGAGCATCTGCTCACTGGAGAGCCTAACTGAAATGAAGCTCTGTTATCTCATTTAGGCCTCAGAACAACCCCACAAAGTGAGAATTATTAATCTCTGTAGGCCACAGAGCTATTAAATTGCAAGATCAGAGAATCAAGTTCAGCAATGTTTTGCTCCAAACCCTAGGGCGAATTCATCAAGCACTGTGCATCTATTAAGATTAACGACCAATTCTGAGTGCTTTCCGTGGGCCAGGCAGGGAGGGGCCCTTGATAAAGACCATCAATCTTTTTTTTTTAAACCCAGCCTTGCAAGGCAGGCATTATTCATCATTTCACAGATAAGGAAACTGAGGTTCAGGGAGGGGAAGCGGCTGGTTTACGGCCACACAGGTCAGAGAGGCAGTCCCCTGCCTCCCCTACGTGCTCCTCCTGCTCACACCTGTGTCACAGACCCCGGCCGCTGGGAAATTCTAGCCCCCGTTAAAACTGGTGAGAAGGGAAAAACCACCCTGCAACTGGGAGAGGCAGAGGAGGAGTCCTAATCATGACCAGGGACGGGCATGGCATGGAGGTGAACAGGGAGACACACCCGCATCGTTTCTTGAGTGCTCCCCCAGCTGTGGGGAGAGAAGACCATGCGCGTGAGGACGCCGGGGCTGTGCTTAACTTCAAGGCAAATCAAATCAGGCAAGCTGGCCAGACTGCCAGATTGAAAGGCGGAGCTCATGATGGTGAGAGAAAACTGCTGATGCCTAATCTCACCTGCTCCTCCTCCATCTCCCCGGGAAGACGCCGCAGGGCCTGCTACAATCCCCCATCACGGCCCCTGGCCAGGCGGACCTGGTTCTCAGGCCGACCCAGCCCTCTCGGCTTCTCAGTCAGCAGAGGCGGTGGGACGGCCCCTCCGTGCACTGCCTGGTGAGATACCAGTGGTGCCTGGAGAACTCAGCCAAGTACCACCTTTGATACTTCAGCCCATCTACTTTCTCCCTTTCCAAAGCTGGAAAGCAATGGTTATGTAAACTACTTTTTTTTAAACACTAAAACTGCATTCTTGAATCGTTATTTTACTATTCGTACACACAAATACTTCATTTCATTCAGGAATTTATTAAGTACTTAGTATGCACAAAGCCATGGGCTTGTGCCTCCCTGAGAGCACAAATAAGAGAAAGGGTAAATTCTTGTTGTACACCTGAAGCTGACATAATACCGGATGTCAACTATACCTCAATACAGATACTACATACACAGAGAAACAGTCTATTCAAATGGAAAAAAAATTTTTTAAGAGAGAAAGGGTAAATTCTTTCCTTGCAGAAATATGCTGAGTGGTGACAGTGCTGGTGCAGCGCAAGTGAACCACAGTGATGACACGAAATGACAACCATGTACACAAAGGGCCCCAGGAGCCCTGGAGGAAGGTCGGGGGATTGTCCCAGAGAAGGTGGTGGTTCACCTGGCTCTGCAGAGTACATGTTCTCCAAGCAGCAAGGGGAAGGAAGGACATTTTAAGGAGAGGCGAGCAGAAGCAAGGAGAAACTATGTAGACTGGAATCCCTGGGGTGCAAGGGAATGTTTAAAAAAAAAAAAAAAAAAGAGGAAATCTTTCAAAGAATATTTCGAACCAGGCCAAGGATCTGGCCCTTTCTCAAGACAACATAAAGCCATTGGCAGCTTTAAGTAAGAACTGTGACAGGGTCAAGTCTTGCTTTCTCAGGGTTCCCCAGAGCACCCAGCACAGGCAGAGTAACAGGAGGTGTGCAGAAACATTTCTGGTAGGGAACACTCAGACAGGCAATCAGGATTTGAAAGGGTGCTGGTTCCCTCTACTTTCCCCAACACAAAATAAGAAAGCAAAAAAGGACTTCCAAAAGCCCAGTTTCTGGATCAAGTGTGACTGACGTCCAGAGTGAATCTGCAAGAAAGTAAGAAATGATTACAGCTCGAGGACCAGAGCAGGAAGTGTGTGCGCTGCTTTTGCCACAGGCCTGGGGGGCCACTTGGAGGGCTGAGGTTTCAACATCTATGGAGGGACAGGAAAAGACGACTCACAGGTGGGGAGCTGGATGAAGTCGGAACGCTTGTGGGGGCTCTGATCTCAATGAAAGAGTGAACTGGAGAAAAGGAAAAATCCACCCCTGGGCACAGTGAGATGCAAGAAAGCTGGTGTGTCTGTGGGTCGGGGTGGGAAAGCCTCAGCTGAGATTACATCACCACTGGTGAGTGATTCCACCTGTGTTTTGGGTGCTCTCAAGCTGAAATGTGATGATATAAAGGTGGTCTGGACATTTGGGCTCGGTGGGTTTCAAGTCAGCAACTTTATCTGAAATGGTGGTGTTGGGGAGCTCTCTGAACTGTGCTTGCCACTTTTCAGTAAGTCTGAGGTCTCTTAAAAAAAAAAAAGGTTTTAAAATTAAATAAAACAAAAGTGATCTGGAACTAGAAGCACCCTAGAAGAATAAATGTAAAACCACTCTGGAGGGTAAGACCTCAAACCAGGATGTAAAAATCGCCCAGAAAGCCTTCCTGATAAATGAGGGTACCATCCCCAAAGACTAAAACATGAAAGAAAGCAATCTGCTGTGAGTGGAATCAACAGATTTAAAAAAAAAAGAAGAAAAGAAAAGAACAAATTTCTCCAAGAATTTGAGCTTATTATTAAATAGATTACACAATTTGCAAAAAAACAAAAACAAAAAACAAAAAACCCAAGGACTTAAATTAATAAGTGAGAAAAGAACACGATATTACGAACAGATAGAGGTGAAAAAATACTAAACAGATCTTCCAAAAAATAAATGATATATATCAAAGGAATGTCTAAAAATTATACACAGCTGATTAGAGAATTAACAAACTGGAAGATACATCTGATGAAAGTATCCTAAGAATGCAGCACAGAAAAAGAAAAAGTAGGTTCTATGAAGGGACATGCAAGACAGAACGGGAAGGTCCAACGCTAACCTAATAAAGCTCCAGAAGGAGAGAGTAGTGGGAAAGAGTTGGGAGGTAAGTGATGAAATTTAGAAAAGCTAATAACCATAGTTGTTTGAGCTTTTCAGAACATTATCACTTACTGACCATTTCTTAAGCACTGCCTGCACGTACCAAGAACAAGGGTAGCCACTGTCAGGACACAATACAAGTACAGCCAGCCCCTTTCATAGACCCTGTCTGGGGAAGCCCTTGTAAATTCAGCAGAGAGAACAGAATCCATTGCTAAACCAAAGCCTACAGTTGACTCTAATAACAGCTCCTAGGGCTACTGGAATTCTATGCAAAAGAGAGTTAGTAAGAGCTAGCGTACTCAAGGAATTCGCAGACCTTGAAGAATAAGGAAATAAAAGCTAAGAATTACTAAGTGCTTAGTCTATACAAGACACTATGCTAAGCACTTTAGATGGAGGATCAGATTAAACCCTCACAATAACCTAACGGGATGGGGGTCACAAGATGATGACAATTTACAGACGAGCAAGGCTGAGCACCGTGCGTCACACAGCAGGTGAAGGGGTGCTGGAAGTCAAACATGGACAGTCTACCTCACAGCCGGCACTTAACCATTCTGAGGTCTAGGGCAGAGCCCTCTCTCTCTTGATAAAAATCTAATTTGTAATTAATAAATGAATGGCATGTTGAAGGAACTCCTCTACCCCAACCTTACAAGAACAGTGAGGTCAGGGTGGAGCCTCTCAGGCCCTTTGGGTAGGAAACATTTCCTTCTTAAGAGCAGTGAAATCATCTGTGACTGATCAATTTTTTCCTGGGAAGAGCTACCTCCTAAGCGGTCAGTTAAGGGAAGTGTGAGAGAGGCCCTCTTTCTAGAGAAAAACCCAGGAAGCAGCTGGAAGAGGTGTCTTTCCAAAAGCCATGACTCTTCTTTGTGGCTAGACAACACTTTGACAAAGCAATATGGCAGTATAAGACCCAAAAGATGGTGCCCCATTCCTTGTGTCCAGGAATCTCATTTCTGGGAAAGCATTCCACTGTGATCACTCCCTAGGAGGAAAATGGCTAAGGACTCAAAGTAGATCATTATATAAATGGTCTCAGCTCAAATGCAGGCAATCTCTGGAGACCCAACAACACAGAGATGGTTTAGTAAATGAAGCAATATCTCTATGATGATACTACGTGGCCCTTAAAATAACCAAGACAGTAACACTTCAGAGCAATATTTGTGCTATTATGTAAAGTAAAAAAGTAGAATGCAAAGTGGTAACTGTTTAAAACAATGGATGAACCAACAAAGACTGAACAGCAGTAATTAAATAGTTGGGGGGGGTATAGCTCAAGTGGTAGAGCGCACACTTAGCAGACACAAGGTCCTAGGTTCAATCCCCAGTATCTCCTCCAAGAATAAATAAATAAGTAAACCTAATCACCCTCCCCGCCCCCCCAAATCAAACTCAAAACCAAAAAAGCCAGAAGCTAAAGCCAACAATTGGTTTGGTTTTGCTTAAAGAAAAAAAAAAAGGGCTCTGATGAATAATTAAATAGTTGGGTTAGGATGGTAGAAGTGTGGGTGATCTTTACTCTCCAAATATTTTAAAAATGTGTTATTGTTGCGTGGTATACTAAATTTGAAAAAAAAAAAAGCATTCAGCCTTCTGGATAACTCTCCAGTTCAAGAATCATTTGCAGTCTCCACAAAATTATCCTACTGTTTGTTAAACTAAATGCTTTTCCCCGAAGCACTCCCTCCAGCAATTTCGCTGATGTTAGCTTACATTATGCAGGACAAGAGCAATATCAAGTTACCGAGCCTGATTCAAGAAACCTGAGGGGCAGGAGGGGGAGGAGGAGAAGGAACAGTCAAACACACTTAAACCATCAACAAAAAAAGCACTGTGGCTCTTGCATAAAACCATTATTGGCCTCGGTGAGGCATCATCAGTCCAATAATACATTTCTGTTTTAGACTTTTAAAAAAGTGTACTTGAAACCAGAACAGGCCTTGAATTTCAAACACACAGAACTAAAGGAATGCCGCAGAGGGAGAATTAAGGTCAAGTGAAATTGGCCTTTTGTCTGGGGTGCATTCTTCAGACTTAGGAAAGTGGCAGAGTTTGGTTTAGCTGTGGATGAATTGAAAGCAAATCCGAGGTTTTCAGAATTACCCACACAGCCAGAGTTTGAATGCCAATGCAGATTTCTGTGATATGGTTTCTAAATAGCATAGCCATTGTGCGACCTGGAGTGTACCTCTAGTTGCAAGGAAGCGGACCAAAAAATTGTTAACAGGATGTCCTGGGAATACAGGTAGTGACAAGTTCAAAAGGCTGTTTACACGTGCTTGGAGAGCCAACAGCAGGAAAGAAATAAGAATGTTAAACATGCGTGCGAAAGTGCTACACTGCAGCTTGGGTGATGCGTGCCATCTATTGAAGAGAGTCCCCAGTCCAAGTTTCCTCTATTATGCAGGTTTTGATAACTGCGTGTGACTGGCTCTCTCTTCTGTGTGCACCAGGGATATCTGTTTCCTAACTAAAGACAGGTCTCCACCCAGATGATGGTGGCAGCCTCAGGGTCCCCGTCAGCTGAATGAACTGTCTTGGGAAAGTCGAGAGGTACGTAAAGGTAGGGGCTGCTGGTTAGAAGATTAGGTCTCTGCATTCGTGTCAGAGTAAAACTACTTTTAATTGTTGCATCATCTGGTCTCTGGATTGGATAAACAGGCCAAGTGTGTGTTCCCAGTCATCACTTCAAAGTGAGAGAAGTTATCAGACATTCAGGACAAAAGGCCTAAACTAAGTGACTCCCCAGTTTAGACCTAGGTTTCCCCTCCCACAAGAGCAAACTTCTTGTTTTTTAAATGAAGGATCAAATTACATTCATTTCATGACCCACTAAGGCATCACGATGTGCAGTTTGGGTGGAATATTTCTGAAGCTGCTTGTATTTCTGACGGTGCCTGACTCTAACATATTTTTCAGTTCCATCTTTGATCTCTTAACAGAAGCGGCTTTGTATGTAAAAGGAAGGAAGCAACTTCCCTTGTTAAAAAAGTTAACTGGGTAACTAGCTGTACAGGCAAGTTTCTTATAAATTCAAAGCTTTTCATTTTGATATTCTGCTTAATGTGGATAAAAATATTCTTTCAACTCAAGCATAATGACAAAAATTAAAGAGACGAGGCCAGATCATCATCATATATATGTATATGTGTGTGTGTGTGTGTGTGTGTGTGTGTATATATATTTTTTAAGAAGGCAATTTGGTCCTAACATCTGAGTTTGAAAAAAAGAAGAAAAAAAGAAACAAACAAAACTTCTCTAAAGACGTACATTAGGAAGGTAATTCCTGTCCTACCTGCCGGGACAAAACAACACCTAAACAGGAGTTACAGACTTTCCTCTGGTGTCTCTCTCTACTTTTAAAGGCCATTTCCCTGGTCTGCTCCAATTAATTTTTCCTATAGCCTTTGCCCAGGAGTCATTGGAGTCTCATGGTTTCAGATGTGGTCCCCAGCAACACCAGTGACACCCTCGCCGATCAGCTGCTGGGCAGCCCAGACTGGTCTCACCTGCTGTGTGAGCAACAAACCTTCCTCATTCCCCAACTTCTCCTTCGTCCAGTCTGGGTGGGGCTGCTCTAAACACTGTGCTGAGTAAGGAGCTAGCTCCTGACAGCACACTGTCATGATAATGGGGAAGTTTATCCTAGAGGCCTCTACAGCCTTACTCTGTCCTTTAAAAAAAAAAAAAAAAAAAAAAGAGTATGAATTTTAAGGATGTGCTATGAAGACATTGTTGCTTGTATGCCCCGTAATTCCAAGGTATTTGTTTTTCTTTATCAAGAAATTAGACCTCGCAGAGTTTTGGTGTACTTATCACCTCAGGGACAAAGAGTGAAGGGAAACAAAGTCAGAAACATCTCCTCCGTTTCTACATGTGGAGCTCAGATACCCAGGCTATTCATCTAACTTCAAAATTTAGCTTCTAACGCCTACGAATCCACATCTCCGTACTTCCTGGTCTTCTCTTTTTGCATCCTTGATAAATATGATAAAAGCCACAGGTTTTAAAAGAAAATTTAAAAAAACTATAAACTATTAGGCTGATTACCCACTGAGCTAAACGTGCTCTCATTATTAAGATTTTATGTCATTAGGGGAAGATCCCCAATGAACACATTTGCATGTGGTTATCTCCATTCCTAAATTACTACGTTTAGTTTACCGTTCTCCTGTCTCCTGTTTACAGTAACTGCTACTTTGTTTACTTGGGTTTCATTTTTCTAACTTTCATATTTATACATGCATTAAAAACTGAGAATAAAAACTGCATAATTTTATACTGGAAGAGGAAAAAAAAGCACGAATCACTAAGTTACTAATAGGTTGGATGAGCTGATCCTTAATGATCCAATTATTTGAGGTCTAACTTTCTATTCTTTATTTTGTTGCCCACAGCTTGCTTTGGCTGGAGGCAGGTGGGTGCCTCAGTGTTTTGGGATGGCCTCTTTCCCATTCATGTACATTTCCAAGTACTTGATTTCAGAAAAACATCAACAGCAACAAAAAACAAAGACATCTTCTCCCAAGCCACAAATTCAGACCTTTGGTCACAGGACGTTCCCTGTTACAAAGCCTTACAGCTGATTCTAGACGGTGATTCACAGTCAACCAAGATTTGTTAAACTCATCCCCCGTGTTCTCACCCTCAATCTTTTGACAAGCGCTCGACATGAAAAAGTCTCAATCCTGAAACAGTCCTTCCTGTGAAGTCATAGTGCTGGATTTGTTTTATGATGAAGAACCAGGATGAGAAAAATTAAGTAACATGCTGAAAGTCATCTGTAAATTCAAATACGATTTTTCCATTTGTTTTCCAGACCTGTTCATTTTCTCTTCAGTCCCCAGCATTCAGAAAAGCCAACTAAACTAAGGTGTCCACTCCTATAATGAATCTGCTTGTGTTTCAATGTTGCACAGATTTTAGAGTACATATCAAAAAACCTTTACACAATACCAGAGCAATGTAAAGACAGCTGAAATAACGGTAACAGATCAGTTATTTAAAACCATGCAAGAGAGGTCATATATGGTGGCAAGGTTGAGAAGGGGAGGAAACCTTTCAAGTCCATAGCTCTAAAAATTGTTTCTCCAAGCTAAAACATTTTAGCACATCTCTGATTTTACAACTTTACACAAAACTAATGATGTGAAGGCAAACAATAAGAGATTTGCACAAACACTAAAGGAATCCCCATAACTAAAAGGATAAATTAAAAGATGGGGAAATGAGCAATTAAAAAAAAAACCCTGTGCAATTTTCAAATTTCAAGTTTCAAGAGGTGTCAGATGAAAACGCCTTTTGCAACTGTACATTCCTGAGGGTGCTTTTTGTCTGTTCCTTTAAACTGTTTTCCATATCTGTGGAATATTATTATATACAAAAGTATACCCAATTTTTGTTTGTTTTGTAATAAACAATACAAAATCTTAGGGTCAGAAAGAAAAAGGTCAGTACAGTGACGTTTTGAATGAGCTAGAAGTGAAAAAACTCAGAAGGGAGAAATATTGTCATTTCTCTTTTTGATAATGTTGCAAATACCTGGAAGTACATTTTTCTGGTGTCACGGCTTTGCTGGATCCCTGCATACATGAGAGGAAAGTGAGAAACACTTTTTGTTACATGTGGAGTTCAGCGCTGGTGCCAAGCGACAGTCATACTCCTAGTGATACTGCACAGGATAACTTCATAAATTAGGGCTCCAAAAAAGCATGGGTTCATTTTAGTGTGTTGTAATCATCACTCATCACCTTAAAATTAGTACGACGAAAGACTATATTCAAAATCTCTTTCCGTTTTGATAAAAAGAGAAAAACATCAGAAGCAATCTAAAACCTTGGAAATTCAGAGGCCCCTCTGCCAAGGCGGGGTCCTGCCTGCCACCCCCCCAGATCTGGCACTGCAGAAGGGGAAGGGGAAGGAGCAGAGTGGTGGGAGGGCTCGGCAGGGGACTGCAGGAGGATGACTGACTCTAAGAAAAGTAATCCATGTCCAGAATGTTGGTTTTGTATCCGAATTACCTGGAGAATTTGCTGTCAATGCGTAAGCCCAGCTCCTGACACAGGAGGTTGTACTGAGGGGCGGCAGACAGGACCTTGGAACCTGCTGCCTCACCAGCATCCCTGGGGGGCCTGATGGAGGCTGTTACAGATGGCACTTGGAAAAAACCTCACAGACTCATGCCTAAGATGACAGTCTTAGCTGAGATAGGTCACATCTGTGGGGGGACAAGGGGGTGGTTTCAACAGGTCTGTGGTGGTGCTCAGGTGTGTTTTTAAAGGTCCCCAGGTGATTCAATACGCAGCCAGGTTGAGCACACCGCCCTGCAAGGGTGCAGGTGGTGCATGGATCAAACCTATTGATCCTGCCTGCTGTGATCACAAAGCTCATTATTCTCACCCCCAAGGCTTGCTCACAATTCCCTGTTAGCCCCAGTACCTTCCACAGGATCAAAGAGGGTGGGGAGAGGTACACAGAGCTTGAGCCTTAGAATGGAGAGACCTAACTTCCAAGTTTGGCTCAGCCACCAACTGGCTTTGAGATCTCCGGGTACCTCTTATAGGACTACTAACATATCAAACCCATTTAATGTCATCCTCATTATGGAATAGATCCTTTATCTATTCTGGTCCTCAGTTTCTCCATCTGTAAAAAGGGAACGTTTGCAGTAAAATACCTTTAGCATGTGAAACTCTGTAATTCACAATACCTGAAGCACGGCCCTCTTTGCTCTCTTTCCACACGACTCTGCACCTCCATGCTTGCACTGCCTCCCCGGGGAAGAACCACGTCCCAATGGCAGGCCTTGACAGACTGCTGTTCCCATGAGGATGGCGGGGGTGACACGCCTGTCACCAAGGCAGGTAAGACAGGCCTTGCTGGCATTTTCTGAATACTTTTCAAAGAGGGAAAGGCCAAGTCTTCACTTACACTGTACATGGGGCATTTTACTTTGGGGGGATGGTGTGCAGAAATGGGGAAGTTATGTTCTTTTCATTGCTACAGAGAAGATAATGTCCAGCTGGCAGAAAACCAGGCTGAAGAACCAGGGAGCTGTAGTTTCTGGTCTGAACCCTCGCACAGGATCACTCAGTCTACCCGGAACCATCATGTACCCTAAGTGTGCCCAAGTACCTAAATGGAAAACAGGGAAAGAGATGCCTAATTCCCAACGTGGGCCAAAGAGTATCAATCTGATGCGGCAACTTCTGTTTCTTCTCACTACCTCCTCCAGCATTCACTGTCAGGGGAGTACGTCGGGCAATAACATCTGACGATGTATTATTTTATTTCATTCACGCCTGATCAACAAGAGTTAATTTCCTCGGGAGCCAGAGGAGTGAATGGCAGCATACAGTTGTTCCTCCGTGCCCGTAGGTTCCGCATCCGCGGATATAGAGGCCCAAGAGAGTGCTCCCGGAGAATCCGTGGATCTGGGCTCCTGCGGGGGGACCTGAGAACCACTCCCCTCTGGCCCCTGAGGGGAGACTGGACTTCTTTTCCTGAGCAGAGATGTGCACTGAAGTGCACGGAAGGAAGCATGTGCTCCTCGTAAGGCCCTCCTCAAGGCCGTCAGTACAGGACCTGACAGGTTCTGAGCTACAACTCCTGTAATGCTTTTCCCCTGCACATGTGGGGGAGATGAAGGATGGGCCCCACTCTCCCCCACGGTTCACTACCCCTGGGACAGAGACCACTGGGTGAGGCGCAGGAACACGGACCCGTAAGACCGCAGCTCCACATCAGAGCCCTGGATGCAACGATGTAGTCGGTGAGCTGAGGCTGGTTTTTTAAGTAAAATAGGAAGAGACAGTCAGAACCATCTCTAGAGTTTGACAGAGAACGAAATCAGAGAGCACACAAAGCTCCTAGCAATCAGAAGACAGTCAACAAATGGTAGCTCCTTCCCTTCCAAGAGCTTTGAAACTCGCTGCTGGGAGATTTCCGCATATGGAGTTATATTCCTGGCTCCAGCAGAAGGAAATAAATGGGTGAACAAATCGGGCCTGTGTAGGGCTTTCTACAGGTCACCCGGAGCTATACAAAGCCCCCTAATTCATTTATCAAAGATTCCTGGAAGGCAGCAGTAATGGCTTTGGGCTGCTGCCCACTTAGGCACATTCAGACTGATGACCGCAGGGTCAATACCCCTCTCTCAGTTACAGTCCCCCGAGACGTCCCAGCCTGAGAGTGCGTGAAAGCTCTCATGGGCCAGCACAGGAGCCGGAAAGCACTTTCAAAACAGGGGAATGTGCAGAGCTAAGTGCTCACTCTGAGAAGGAAAACGGTTACTAAAGGAGCCCTATCAGAGATGAGATGGATCTGTTTTTTTGGTTGTTATTCTAACTTTACAATGGAAAAGACCTGTGAAAAACTTGTTTATATTCCTTACGAAGACTAGAACAGCAGCACTGGAAAAGGACACGGGCACCAACCACCATGCTGAAGGTGAAACTAGACTCATTTTTGCAGAAGTAAATGTCCTGACAATGTCATCAGAAGTTCCAGGAACAGGAGATTCTAAGAGTGATCAAAGAGGCAAGCTTCTCTGAAGGCGAGAGAGTAAGGAATGTTCGGACGCAGGACCTTCTGTGAATGAATGGAGGCTCTGCACTGAAAGAAGATACAGGAAGAACCCCGAGGGCTGGCTTCCAGGTCTGGCACAGCCACTAATGAGGTATGATGTCCGCAGGCATAGCAAACTCCCACAGCCAGCTCCTCATTTGTTTAAAAAGAAATAGATGAGGGGGGAAGGGCGAAAGGGTACAAACATCCAGCTGCAAGGTAAGTTCTGGGGATCTAATGTACAGCATGGCACCTACAGTTTATACCACTGTATTGTTTATTTGAAAGTTCTAAGAGAGAGACTTTAAAAGTTCTCACCACACACACACAACTGTAATTATGTGAGGTGACGGCCATGTTAACCTTATGATAGTAAGCATTTTGTCATAGATACATACATAAAATCACTATGTGGTACACCTTCAACTTATATAATGTTATGGGTCAGTTTCATCTCAATAAAGCTAGGCGGGAAAGTCATCAGAAAAAGAGGAGTCCAGGGGACTCAGCACTGCTCCAGCTGTAACAACAATATTTTCTATTTATATAAGTTTAAAAAAACAATTCCATATACATTCCATTTTGTTAATGTGAGAAAAGCTACATTAGCCCCATTTTGTAAAGGAGGAAGCTAAGTCCCACAAAGGTTCAATGACTCGCTTCAAACCACACTGCTAAGACGTGGCTGAGCTCAGACTGCAAGTCGCAGCTTGTCATTCAAAAGCCAGTGGTTTTTGTCTTCTTCCCAATCAGGCCCTACAAAGAGCCAGGCAGCTAGGACACCCGTCGTCCATGTCACTCTCAGGCACTCAGAGGAAGAGAGAGCCGCATCCACGGGCCCTCCTGGGGCAGGAGCCCGGCCACAGCTTTGAGTATCTGGCAGGAACACCTCACTGAAATTCCGACCAAACTGGGTAACTGTGATTGGCAGGTCCAACCTGAACTGAGCAAAATAAAGAGTCTGGCACCCGGATATGTGAGCCAGAACTAGAAACACATGCACTCACGAGAAAGCTCTGCAGCAGCAAGCGTGACCCTCGAGTGGGAGGAGCCAGAGCAGAGGAGCGGGGAGGGCAGTTCACAGGGGGTGCCTGGAGCAGGGGGCAGAGACAGACCTCGGTGACCCGATCGCAGAGGCGGGAAGGACTCTGCCCGCTGCTGAGGGAGGCCAGTCCCCAGAGACTAAACGGGCCGTCCCGACTCAAGGGCACTGCACCCACGTGAGACCCAGCTGGCTGGTGGTAGGTCCAGCCCTGCCATCCTCAGGCCCACCTGCCCCCTCCAGATCAGCATCACCTGTGAGTGCTTTCCCAGCACACACCTGTGCCTCACGCCAGACCTTCCAGATCAGACTCTTCAGGAGGGAAGGCCGAGGACCACAGGCCACGGTAACCAGAATTGGGCTGAGGGGAAAGCAGGGGCCAAACAGGTCAGGGAGCAGGCAGAACTGAACTGTCTGTCTCATCTGGTCTGGCCACGCACCTCCAACGTGGTTCCCCATAACAACCCCTCTAGCAAGGATGGAAGGAGGGAGTGAGATAACTTCCGCAGGCAACGAGAGAAAAACACCGATGACCATGAGCCACAATAGCTCTCGATGTCCAGTGAGTTTAAAGCAAAAGAGGACACAGCAGTTCAAGTTGAACTGAAGCGAAAGAACCAGGAAATCCAATTCAACACAACAAAAACAAATTCAAAATATCAATTTCATTTTTTGCCACATGGAAAAATGTTTAGACAATCCCATCTTTAAAAATGTAAGCCAAACAGAAATTTCAAAAAACCAGGACATACACAAACACAAAGTAAGTAACGTGATGCTAAGTGTCCTTGTGACAGGTATCCAAAATTAGAGTCACAGCACTCAAAATCTAACAACATGGCACCAAAACGGAGAGTCTGATGGGTGAGAATAAAGGAAGGGCAGACACAGAAACGGTTTTCAAATGCCTTAGGAAACAACGCAGACAGGCAGCCATTAGCTCAAATTTGGAAATAATTTCTGTGAGATTTCTCCTCGGAGTTTCCACATTTGTCCCTTGATCACACAACTGTCTTTTTCAGCTCATTATCATGTCTGTGGGCTGAGAGCTGCAGGCATCCGTGGGCCTGCCACACTGAACCAGCAAGGCAGTCTCCAGGCTACAAAAGGCGCTGGTCCAGAGATGTAAGGACCGGCAGGAAGCCCGCCCCATAGGGCATCAGCGTGCAGCTCATATGGGCAAGTAGACGTACTCTTAGCAATGAGAGGGAGAAATCCTGAGTGGACTGGTTCTCAGCGAGGTGCCATGAGAAGAGACCTAATGAGGGTGCTGAAAACCCCCTAAAAATCAAAGGGCCACGTTAGTGTGTGTGAATTAGCACTAACATCCAAACACTATGGGCTCCTTAACTCCATGCGATTTTTTTCCCCATTCGATTTTAAGTAGAGATTACAGGGCAGAACAAGCTCAGTCAATAATCACGGGGCAGGACGATGCATGCCTGTCACTGCAGTTACATGGGCGTTTCCAAGAGAATTTTCTGAGCCCGGATGGATCTAACTGACCACAGAAAGCTATAGTCACATCCCAAATTCTAGACATATTTTATTATTTTAGACGGGTGTGGCAGGAAGAACCCACCATTCCTGTGCTAAATCGAAAAGAAAACATGACCCTCTCCAAAAAACAAACTGCATTTTTTGCTGACATCAGCAGTGTTGGAGGGAAACAAAGAAATAAACCAGAGACTCATTGGCTTCTGTTTCATTAGAAACACATGAAGACAGGATCTGCCAATGAGAAAACATTCATTCCTCTTTCTTTGCAGAAGTCTTCCACGCAAATCAACATTTCTTTTTCCTTTCTGTTCTTTTTTTTTTCCCCAATACACATCATCCGGTTTTGTAGCTAGGGAGCACACATATTAGACTGAGATGAGAGATAAAGGACAAAAATACCCCAAGAAATTCCTAGGGTATTCAATCCATATGCATCAACATCCTTGTTAAACTGCACAGCAGGGAAGGCAGGAGAGACAGTCATTCTTTCTGGGCCACCCAGCATCCTTTTGGTCAGCCCGGCAATCATGCAGGGAGCAGAACCAGAACACAAATCCAGGTCTTTTATCTGGTACTTAAGTCTCTTCATAAAAGCTCCACAATCAGAGAGCCTTTGGCATGTTTACAAAGCCCTTCCTCCTCCATTAGTTGATTCAAAACAACCCTTTAAGACAAACAAGGCAGGAACCCACAAGCCCATCTCACAGAGGAGAAAGCTGAAGTGAGGGGAGTCCTAAGGGGTCACACAGCTAATAAGGAATGGAACAGATCCAGGCTCCTGACTGTCAGGTACAAGTGAAACCCCCAAACCTCCAGCACTTGATTCCCCATGAGACAGAGGGAAGAAATAAATAACAGAAGTGCACAAATCCTACACCTTCCCCTGAAGTCTGTGGTTGCGTTAACCCAGAAATACATGGGGGAGGCAAAGGAAATCACTCTTTTCTCATGTAAGGTCTGAATCATACACCTAGTGTTGGGGGTTTTGAAGATCCCCACACCTTCTGCCACAATCTGCGTCTCGGAGCCTCAGACATAGCAACGGGGGGCTGTGAGGACCGGGCTCACACCTCATTGCATGCCAATGGCGGATGTTAGAAACCCACTTCTGCGGAGATGTTTAATCATATTTTAAAATGGGGGTTGGGGAGCCCCATTCCACGGCAACAAAAACTTAACAGCAGCACGGTGTGGTGGGCACAGAGCTGCTCTGGGAACTGAGCCCACGGGGCTCACCAGCCTGGCCGCCTGCTGGCTGTGTGCTCCTGAGCAGGAAGCTAACTTCTTGGCTTCAGCTCCCTCATCTGTAAAATACAAATGTGACCAGACGATTTCTAGATCTCTCTCAACTCTAAAAATATTCTGTAATTTCTGAAAGAGAGACGAGATGAAGCAAGAGATGAAGGAGTGGAGAGAGAAAGAAAAACGAGAAGTGACAGCAGGGAAGGAAGAGCACGTGGTGGAAGTGGAAAGCGGGTCCACTTAGTCTGGGGCAGCCTTGACTAACCAAGAGGACCCTGCTTTTGTGGAACCCACTGCCCTCTTGAACCAATGACCCATATAAACCTAAGGCTAAAAAGAGGAGGTGGGAACCATCAGTGAACACTGACTACTATCGACCAGATTAGAAACCCGAGTCTGTGTGTCCGTTCAGTTAACTTTCCACCGTTACAGAACATCTCACATCGGCACTTGTACGTTCCTTATTTCACTTGCTCATTAAAGAGAACTAGGGGGAGCTGATGTTCTTGCCTTCGTTCTGCTGGCGAGGAAACCATGATTCAGAGGGCCTGAGGGGTCTTTAAAAAAGGTTACCAGGCCAGTGAGGAGCACAGGTAGACTTGAACAAGGATTACTTTACCAGAGCTCTTTGAAATATTCCTTGCTATCCTTTTTCTACCTTCTCCATTCCTCATCTATGGCTAACAGAAGAATCCATCAGCCTGAAACTGGTAACTGACCTCTGGCCCAGAATCCAAGTTCGGAACAGTGGTGTGCTACACAGCCAACTTTGATTATATTCGCCCCAAACCCTGGGCACTTCATGCAGAGTCTAACTGCGATCACGGTAATAGCTTCTTTTGACAAGAAGTCTTCACAACTCAGTACCACTCCTGGAAGGAGTTCTTGACACGGTGGACATCACCAGTCTACCGTGACAGGCAGGAGTCAATCATATCAGCATTTTCAGTATCTGGACTGGAACTTTTCTCAGAGCGTGATTCATGCATTATAATTTTGTTAATCTGACGAACTCTTCCAGAGTTGAGCCGTAGAGTTATTTATCCAAGCCAATAAAAGGCAATAAAAAGTAGGAGAGAGGTACATGAAGACTCATCAGAGATTCTGCTTAAGAATGAAAATTTGTAACAAAATAGTGAAAATTATTCAGTTACTTAAAATTCAGAACAATTATTTATTCAGAGCTGGGAAGACTACCAAAAGTGTATTTAACTTTCTACATTAGAATTCAACCACATTTCAATTTCCATTGAAATTTAAAAAGAAAGAAACAAGGAAATGTGAATTTGTCAGTCAGTCCACCGTTCTAGGCATTAATAGCATCGTTCCATTTAAAGTAACCCAGGACACACTTGGTATAAAGCCCCTGGCTCTCTAAGACTGGGTGAATGAATATGTGCGTTTATAGAATCACTTTCTCCAAGTAACATATAGCATGCTGTTTTTCCAAATAATAAACAGACCTAGAGTATGTGTGTACATATCCACACGCAGAAAACACGTCATTTCTGGTGGTAGTGTTGGACCATTAAGGGAACAGAGGTTTGGGGTCAGACAACCTGGGGCTGTTAAGACACTGGATGGGTTATTTCACCTTGATGGATTCAGTGAAATTGTTTGTAAAACTAGGAATGACCTGTACCCCAAAAGGTTGTTGGAAGGAATAAGTAAGCCCACCACTCGATAAAGTAGCTACTAGTCTTAGAGATCTACAGATCACCAAAAACAACATTTCCCCACCATCTATGGCTTTTCTCCCTCCTTTAAGTTGTTACAGATCTTTTTATGGTCAATGCCATGACTGTTTATGGGGTTTTTTTCTCCCACAGAAAGAATGTAAGATTTTCATGAGAATAAAAAAGTAGGGGAAGAGGATGCTACAGGCCAGAAATCAAAGGAGCACAAACACAAATGTTTACCAGAGCTGAGAAAATAACAAGAGAAGTAAGCTTGGTTGGTTCTAACAAAGAGGGAGCAAGACTATAGCAAAATGATAACATCTGCCACTTAAGAAATGCAGCCGCCAATTAATTAGTTTTAGCCATTTTTTGAGAGAGTTCAGTGTTATCAGACTGTCTGATTTCTCAAAACTAGCCAGAAATCCAGTATTTATGTGAAGTTTCCCGAAACTCAAAAGATAGCAACTAGGTCAAATTTGGTGGAACCCAAGAAACATCTGTGACTGGATGTGGCAAGTGGGCCATAGTTTGTGAGCTCTGCAGTAACTACTGTAGCAGAGAAGAGGATAGCGGGGTCCACTTTGCGGAGATCATGGGGTCTGGGATTGGCTTTAAAAGATGACGGGGTGCAGATGGCTGAGAAGAGAGAGGTCATGGGAAGGCAAGGAGGTCTGAGAACAGGCTTTGGGAGTGGAAAGAGGACACTAGCCTGCTAAGAAGATAAAGTCGTAGGTGGAAGACTCAGACAGCAGGGGCCCTTTAAGTCTGGCAGAGGAATTCACATCTGGTTTGACCAGCAAAGTAGAATCACTGTCAGTAGCTGCCTAAATAGAAAAGCCGTAATAAACTCCGACAAAGACAAAAGGCCTTGAAAAATGGGGTCACGCCTCAGGATAAACCCATGTTTAGATGGAAGGCAAAGTTTTCCTGAGCACATCAGTGTCAGGAGCTTCAGGACAGGCAATCAGAGACTCATCTGATGTAGGATATCACCAGAAACCACAAGGCACTAATCTGAATTGCCCACGAGTGGGTGGATATCTCACTGACTATACTGAGTATATGACTGGGACAGCTCTGAAAGACTCACCTCCATCACATCATCCCTAACCTCCCGGCTCACTGACACAGAGGGCAGAGGTTCTCATGGACAGGACGCATCCCCGGAAAGAGACTGCGCTGGCCAATCAAACGTGCAGTGTTTCTCAAAAGTTTTGGGGCTGCTAAAGAGTGCCTTAGAAAAATTTTTTCTATCCATAACACTCAGACATTTAGTGATCATAATCCAAGATCTCAAAACGCTGGAACAATGAGAGCTGAAAAATGGAAACTGGGAAAACAAGCATTCTAAAAATAGCCAGACCACTAGAATAGTATCTGCTGTTTTCAAGTGATTATAGTGTAATTCGGCCCACAGGGCATAAGGCTCAACTAAGGCCAGAAACACAAAAACAGGAGTCATATTTTCTACAAAGGTGATACGGTGTCCAAGAAAGATGTTAGGCAGGGTAAGATGAGCTGTATTTTATGAAGAGCAATAAAATGGACGGGAGGAGCTGGGGTCTATGAAGACATGCGTCACCACTCAACGAGACCAGTGGCTTCCTTTGGCTATGTCTGGGAACCAGTGACAATGAACCATGGCGACTACACAGAGACTGGGATGTAAGATGCAGCCACTGGGAGCAGGGAGTAATTGAGCACTGCAGTTGTAAGTGTCTCAGCAACTACCAACAGCACATGACAGCTCTGCAAAGAATAAAGCATCTTTCCTGATATCCCTTCCACCCATAGAAAAAAAATGTGATCTCCTAGGAGGCACGGAAACTGACAATTCTTTCCTACTCCCTTCACCTACTTGTCATAAATGGGTGGTTGCCCACAAAGACTGGTCCGAATGCTTGTGAAAGAGAACAGGAAAATCTCCCACCCGACTCTCTACTCAAGAGAGTAAAGATCAGTCTCTAACAGTGATGGTACTTGTGGTTCCTTAACAATGGAGTCTTCCTTGACTACAAAATTTGGAGGGAGCTACGCCAGGGAACACCAGACAAAACAGAAAAGGAAGCCTGAACTTACATCCACTTTCCTACAGGAAGCATGGAAGGAAAGGATTAGCAAAATAAACACCAGTACTGACATTAAACAGTCTACCTTCCTTAAAGAACTTCCAGAAATACACACAAGAAGAAATGGAATACTCAAGAGTTTTGAACCATTAAGCTTCAAAAAAAAAAGAAAGAAAGAAAGAAAAAGAAAGGGCTCGGTGCCAGCCTGTGAGCACTGGTGACCGTGGAATTTCATGAATGAAGGGAATTTTCTGTACGTTGGCCCAAACAAAATGAACTTATCACTAGAATCACTTTGGGTGGTCTAAACAAAACGAAGGAAAAATGTAATTTTAATCGTATTTGTCTACCCAAGAGCCATCTTCTTAAAGACATTTGTTTTAATTACTGAAACTCAGGGAGTCATCATGAGTGTAGCAGCTAAAATACACAGCCAATTGCAATCCTGACATCCTTGGAAAATTAAACAAATACAACAGGTTGGTTTTGTTTTTCTGAAAGCTCTGGGAACGCACCCATGATCAGTGCCGCTCTGGCATTTAATTTTAGTTGGAATAAAGCTGGTACTAGTTTCTGTGTTCCATAGGTAATAGCCAGACTTTTTTTTAGAAACATGAAATGTTTATGCATATCCCAGTGGAAGGTTTGCTGCCTCCGGTTTCTGCTGTCACTTTATGGTGTCTTTTTATCCATGCTGAGAAAAATACCAACAATGCTCCAAACACCGATGAAAATAAATAAACACAAAATGAGCAGCCAAGGCCTTAGAGGTACCAATGTAGTAACGAACTCAGGAGCTATTTGAAATTAGAAAATGACTGCCTGCGAATGACAGGTTCCTGAAAAAATGTGTTCTCTTTAGCCATCATTTCTGAGAACCCACTATGTGCCCGGTGTGGAACTGGGAGACCATGGGCTTTACCCCCCTCACCGCTCACAAGAGATGTGCTGGGGAGATTATTCTCTCTAATTTCCAGATGAGGAAAACAAGGCTCAGAGAAGCCCAGCACTTTGCTCCAGGTCAACAGTGTCAAAAGGCAAAGAGGGCTCCTGAAGCCAGGACCCCAGAGGTACAGAACACTCTCTCTCATGCGGCACTACCCATGAGCTTCGGTGAACATGGTTTTTGTTCTTTTGGTTTTGATTTTTTAAAATTTAGGTATAGTTGAGTGAAAATGGGCCCATAATCAAAAGCGGCTACAAATAACTGACCAAGCTAATCCCGATTAACGAAAAACAAAGCTGGTATTCCTCTCACTGATGTTTATCTCACCGTGTATATGAGATACAGTTTAAGCCCATCACTTAGTTTCGTATTAAAAAAAAACAAAAACAAAAATGGCTTCCACAAAACCCGAGAGTCACGGCAGGCAACTCCCTTACGCACTGGTGGTGTCTGGAGGCCAGAATTCCTGAGGTTTTAATCCTGCTTGAGCAAGATGCTTAACACTGTGTGCTGCAGGTCCCTCCTCCATAAAATGAGGGTTGCTGTAAGGATTTAAGTGAGTTTAAGATGCAGAGATATAAGAACACTGCCTGATACACAGCAAGTGCTCAGTACAGGTCAGCTGCCCTCATGCTCACACTGACACCAGGACCGAGGCGAGTGATCCAATTCAGAGCATGCAACATACTCACTGAGATTCAAAACGTGTTCAACTATCTAAGTGAACACACGAATAAGCAAACAACCTTAACACCTACGTGCTCATCATCATGAAACAACACGGAGGCAACAGTCCATGCCCTCAGGGAACGTTAACCCTGGCACCAATGCATGAACAAGGTAAGATACACTGACGCAGTGAGGAAACAGCTCAAGAGAGCACAGACCTTCATGCCAAAGGAGTGTGTGACAGAGGAAGGAAAGGTGGAGGGAGGCAAAAAGGGGAGCGAGCACAATTTGAGGGAAGAGTTCCCTGAAAGCCCGCTGGGAGGGACCCTGAAGGGCACGGCTCGGAGAACGGCGGGACTGCATTCCTGGTGGCGGGTGGAGGAACGAGATGGAAATTAGAGGCTGTTAAGCAGAATTATTTGATTCTAATCAAACAAAGTAGGATTGCATAAGCACTCAGAAGTCAGGGATCAAGCCCCATACATCTCTGTCTCCTATTCGCTGCCTAAGGCATAGTGGCAGGACAGGAAAACACAGGTTAGGTGGATGAGGGTACAGGGGGATGGAAGGACCACTTAAAGGATGCTAGAGAATAAGAGATAAAATGTGGTCGGCGAGGCCACTTCAGATTAGCAAGACCTCCAACCAGTGGAACAAGTGCCAGCATCAGGGGTGTGGCACAGACTCATGCATTCAGGCACACCCCCTGATGAGTACCGCTGAGCGTCCTATCTCAACTATCTCTGAGAAGGAGGTCAACTGATTTGGGGAAGGGAGGCCTAGTTAGGCTAATTTTTCCAGCCTAAGAGAAATAGCTCAATGGAGATACAAACTCTGAGGACCAGAGACTTGAAGCCCAGCTCTGTGGGCAAATCCCCCAAACCCTCTGTACTTGAGTTTCTCATCTGCAAACTAGGAACAAGGCCTGTCTCTCAAGGCTGGTGTGCAAACTACCAGAGCCAGACTATGTTAAGGGCCATGGTCATGTTGTGGCCTACAGAGCATCCTTAGCTATTTGGGACCTTGAATCGAGTAAACTCTGAAAAGACCAGGTCTGGGTTTTGTCAGCTTTGTACCCCTCTAGCCCTTTGCATTCAGCCTAGCATACAGGAGGGGCCCAGGAAAGGTTTGATACATTGACCTGACGTTTCCCTAGAATTTCACATGTGCACTCTGTGGCCCCATCAAGTCTCTGCCGTGACTTTCCTCCTGCCCAGGTCCCTCTCCCTGGAATGCTCTGCACAGTCAAGCAAGCACCCGGCAGCAGAGAGGCATCCCAAAGCATGGCTTTCAAGCTCTGCTGCCATCCCCTCCATCCACACCCCGTGGAACTCCTCTCTCGGCTGGACTCCCGCCATAAGGATCGCTCCCCAGCGCTAAATGGCTCTCCCGCTAATTAATGCAAATACAGGGAGCTTACCTCCTCAACCAAGCTGGAAACTGCTTGAGACTTCTCCTCAGTGGCTTTTTTTCTGATAAAGCTGGGGCTTTTAATCTATTTCTAACCTTCTTGGTTCTAGTATCTGGACCATTCCTTGGCTTAGTTCCCCAGAACTTACTCCTCGGAATAATGCCATTCTTTTGCAACAGCTGCTATAGAAAAGTATCCTTTGTTGAAACAACCATTAATAAAAAGGATATTTTTAACATGATATAGAGCCCCTCTGACGGATATGACCTCCCTGCCAGTGCTTAGCAGAAAACGTTTTACTTGGAGCTGCAGTATCCCACCGGTAGCCCTGCATTTGCAGAGCTTGGCCAGCTCCTACACTGGGAAATCCGACATTCTGAAGTCTGGTTTGCACATCAACTTAACAAATATATATTAACCATCTTCGCCTAGACATCCCAGAGCCCTCTTTCTCCCCAGGTTTTATAAGATCTCATGAGACAGCTGGGGAAGCCCTCCTAGAAACCAGAGCTTACCTGAGCCAGGGCTACAGGATGCCCGAGTACACCCTGGTCCACACGGGGCTGTGTGGCCGGCTTTGCAAAGAACCCTTTATGTCCTTCCAGCTATCCCTCATTACGATGTGGTCATTGCTCCCAGGCTGCGGTCACATTTATGAGGCCTTTCAAAATGTCAAGCCCTTCCACCAATCCCAACCCCCTTGCCAGTCTTCACCTCTGGGTGATTTCCTTGCAGGTGCTTTGAACCACAAAACCTTTAATTTTAGACACAGGGTGTTAACTTCTCCTTCCTTTCCTTGTACCAGGAAGGCATGACCAATGCTAGCACCCTATTAAACGTTCTCCTCTCTCTCTGCTCTGATGTGCTTCTAGGCTGATGACATGCGGCCTGGGGTAAAGGCAGTAAGGATTATAAGGGCTCTGGATACATTCAAAGAAAACATCATTCTAAAGGAAGACCTTCACAAGGAGGAGCTACTTGTAAAACCAAAGAATGTTTTGTAGGCTAAGGAACAGAAAAGATGAGTTGCCAAGTTACCATTTCCGGAATCCAGTTATCTTGACTTTTCCCCTGGGGCTTGCTTCTGCCGCAGCTAAAAATGAACCTCAGATTCTTGTATATATTCACATACCCCTCTAGCCAAAAAAACGAAGGAAGCTGGTATGTAAATGGAAACATTACAGAGCACTTTTAGAATGTGAATGTCAAATTCTCCTGTTGAAAAAACTCTGAGATGAAACCAGGATTGACACCCAAAGGAAACTGCCAGAGTCAGAAATAAAGTATATATTCCAAGTGAATTAACTCCAGAAAAAATAATTTCATAAGACCTCGACCAAACAGTTTCTTGCCCATCTGCCCCTTCATCTGTGTCTACATGCCTTCTCTGGGACGGACTGGGCTCATTAGGAGAAAAGGTCGGCAGCGAGTCCTCTCCCGCCACTTCCCCACGATGTCCTGAGAGAGGAAAATGGAAGGTGTGAAATGGCAAAGCCTACACAGCAAAAATACTTCTTACCTTCCTGTCACCCTCAGGCTCCAGAGAGAACAGAGATGAGGGGAGGAGGCAGCAGGTAAATTTGACAAATGAGAGAGTGAAGGAATAAATGAATGGTACGGATTAGTGGAGTGAATAAATGAATACATTTCTTTTTGGGGGGAGGAGCATCTCAAATAACAATTTTATTCCCTGGGAGCATGCTGACCTTCATGGAGTATGAAATTATGTCTTTCCCCTGCAGATCACAATGAGGAAAGCCCCTCCCTCCGTCTGGGAAGGAGCATCACTTTCGAGTATTCCCCTGGGTACTGCATGGAGGACTCTGGTAGTCAAGTTCTAAATGAATGAATACATTTCATCCACACCTTGAAAGTGCAGCCAAAGCTCCCATTTACTTATCAGGAGGTAAAATTTATTCCCACTTAGATTTTCAAACATGAATTAATTCATGAGATCCCAAGCTACTCTCTGTCAAAGTTCTCCAAACTGCGGAAAAGCCTGGTAACTCTTGGAGTTTAGAATCACTTGTTACATTCCACTGTTTACAAGGGGACACTGAGAAAAGATAATGCACAGGCATTCCACATAAATGCAGCCGCAGTCCATGCCTATTTATTCACCACAACAGACCGGCTCATTCCCAAGCCCATCTGAGAGATCCCCTTTCCTTGAAGTGCTTTCCCCAAAGCTGCCGAGGAGGAGCCAAACTAAAATACTGAGTTTTATCTCCCACCCATACACTTCCTGCCCCTACCCCACCCTTTCACCGGATGCTATTAAAAATCCATAAAAAGCAGACAATTGGGGATGAGGCAGGGAGGGCAAAAACAAAGAGTCTGGATCATGCATGCAGGCATTCAGACATGTTAACATGTATGGAGGGCTAAAATAAGCCAGGCTCTGAGGCTGTTACAGTGAACACGACTCTTTCTTGGTTCCCAGGAAGCTTACAGGCTGTTGGATAGGTGGGTAATAAGACAGGCGGTTAAGAAGCAGTGATTGGTTTAGGAGCAACCAACGACCTGTCTCTCCCTGAAGGGACGGTGTTACAGAGCAGGGGTCCTCTGAGCTGGGCTTTACAGAAAAGCCAGAGGTGAAACGGTAAGCCAAGGGGTAGGAGGGAAACGCTGTGCTGTCCCAGGCTCTCCATTACAGCAGCCACAAACTTGCCAAAAGTCAGTTACTGCAGAATTCCATTCCTGGTCCGCATTATTTTCCACTTAGATTGTCTTATGTCCCCTGTGTGCCTAAGTGCACTTACACAAAGCAATGGCCCTGATGGAGGATTTCTGATACTTCAATATGGAAACATTGATGATTTAAAAAAAAAAAAAAAAAAAGCAAGCTCTGAACTTGAGACCACAGTTCAAATACTGCTACTGATTTTACTCTGTGACTCTGGGCATGTCACATAACCTCTCTGAGCTTTCAGTTTTATTTCCTATAAAGCAGAGCTGAGACTATCTCAGAAGAATGCTGTGTGATCAGAGGAGAGGATGCATATAAAATGGTTATTAACTCTAACACACTACTGTTTTCATCAGCAACCATGCCACATTTATGCAGTTAGTAGTTCAGTCTGGAATTCTGTTTTGCTCAAAGTACTTGGCAAGTATTAAAAAGTGAGAAATTTAGCCTGAAATGATAGCCCTGCTCCATGACTGACACACAGTGTCTCCAGAACAACTCTCTCATTCTGAACATCTACAGAACTGCCCTTTCTTTTCCAAAGTTTGCTCCCCATATTGCACACAAATACCTGGGGATCTTATTAAAATCCAAACTCTGATTCACGAGGTCTAGAGCGGAGACAGATGCCACGTTTCTAAGAAGCTCCCAGGTGATGTTGATGCTACTGGTCCTGGGACCCCACGGTGAGCAGCAAGAAACTGAAGGAGTCACCACGACCCTTTCGAAGCAACAAGCGGCCGCCCCTCCAAGTAAGAGTGGATTCAGTCTTTAATTTCTGAAGTAGCTTTAATTTCTGGCTGTTTCTTAACTTCCAACCCCCATTCCTATGCTACAGCAAACCACCATTTCCTGAAATCAGACTGCCTAAGGGCACATTAAATCATCCTCCAGTTACAGAGTAGTGACAAGACATCCTTTAATGACAGCGCAAGGTCCAATTCTGACAGCAAAGCCAGAACTAGTAAGGTCCCCCAGCACAATCAGCCACAGAGCTGGGGAGGGATTTCAAAATCAGCTCTGCACTCCAAAACCTCAAAGGTCACCACCTGACCACCACTTTCCACTGGGTGACTTTCCTTGGATTTTTTGGGTAAATGATCATATATCTCAGGAGACTATAAATGCCCCTGGTGTGATAAATGCCCCGTGTCCTCCTTTGTCTGGCATAGGCTAGGTGCTGGAATACCTGCGTAGTAAGTGAAGGGGACATCAATCAGCAACTCAGCAGCACGGACTGGACGCACGGTTCAGACGTGGCCCAGGTGCCAAGGGCGGCGCCAGCCCCGCCGCTGACGGAACCGGAGCCCCCACAGGAGCGCCGGGCACACTCCCATCATTCGTCATGTCATTATCTCACTGCTCCGTTCTCACAATAACCACGTCTAGTAGGTACTGATGTCCACGTGCAACAAATGAGGAAACGGGACAGCACAAGCAGTGTTCCACGTAAAGAAATGCCGGCTGCTATTCTAAATGTTTGCTCCTAATCACAGAGGCTTTTCCAACCAACAACCAAAACGAACTGCCTTCTGCCCACTGTAAGAGTTCTGTGACCTGAAACTGGTTCTCTACTTACTCTTAAGATTCTCATAGTACTGACAGGAAGCACCAGATGATGGGTCCTGAGAGAAAGTAAGGAAACGGAGCCCAGAAAGGTCACACCGTTTCCCCTGCACCTCAGTCATCTCTGCATCCCGAGAAGCCCCGCCTCCTTGAGCCACCTGGGCCATCAGACACACCTGGAGAGCTGTGACACCGCAGAAACTGCAGCAGCTGGACGGAGCCCGGTCTGAATCCCACACCCACCACGTGTCAGTTGTGCGGTGCCTTTAAGAGGGCAGCAACTGCGGCTTCTTAGGTTGCCGGAAGGAGGACACGAGGCAACGTATTTCATGTGTGTGATGTGCTGAAAGGCACTGTGCTACTTCCACAAATCCAGCCGCTCCTCTCCCTGATCAGGGCCACTGCTTTGCCTCTGCAGTGGGAAGAGCGCTAAGAGTTACATGTCCTACTTGGCTAATGAGAACAGAGAATTACTTGAACACAAGTCAAGTCAGCAAAAGGCCAACTCCAGCAGCCATTTAAAGTCACAGTCCAATTACTGAGGCCAATTACAAGCGACTCGCTGGTTTAACTTGGAAGAGAATGGAAGCCATTAAAAAGATGATGAGATGCCTTCTTTTTAAAATTAACATATCTGGAAGTCAGAAAGACGAGCAAAGACAATTTAGAGGAATGTGGACAGGGCCCAGCATATAACAGAGGGGAGAATATTAAAAATGTTCTAAACTTTCTCCCAGATGGGTTTAAAGTCCTGAAGGGAACTTTTTTCTCCCCACCTCCCTCGCAAAGACTGTACCACAATGACGACCCAAGAAGCACTGTGGAGAGAGCAAAGGCTCCTAAATCGGACAGAGCTGGGTTCTGGAAGTTCTGGCATGGACTAGAGGTGGATGAGCCACACAAAAATCCTTAGCTGCACTTTCCCCAGCTATAAAACAGGAAGAACAATGCTTGGCCTGTAGTCACTGTGACGTTTAAGTGAGATAATGTACACAAAACCTCTGGCAAAGAGTAAGCACCTGGTGAATGCAGCTCTTCGTTACATGCAACTGGTCCCTGGAAGGCCTGGACCTGGGAGCAGAAAGGCTGCAAACTGGCTGATGTGCACGAAGTGGGCTTGATGCTGGGCTGTAATTTGTGTTGCCACTGGTTTCAGAAGGTTCCTAAAAATATCCTGAAGCTGTGGCACAAGATTTTTTTTTTAAATCACTTCTTAACCAGGTTTCATGGAGATTTCAGGAGCATGTTTGGACCAGGTCCCAGTTGTGCTACATTTCAAAGTTAAATATATTAAGTTTAGGAGCTGGCCTATATTAAATAGGATAAAATAATTTTTTTTAAGGTCCCATGTTTTCATCCCAAAGCCCTTCAAATACCACAGATCAGAGGCACTGCTGGATTCTCCTACAATGCGTGAAAGGGCCACCCTGCTCGCCTCTCCACCCAGTCCAGGGGGGTTTCCTGGGAGCTGGTCAGACGTGAATCCCTCCAGCTCCTCTCTTCTCAGAAGAACCTCAGGCCTGTCCAAACCTGACCTTCTTCTATACCTGGTCTTGCTCGGCGTACTGACTTCTCAAAGGACAAGACTCCACCCCAACCCCCACTCTGAGGATGGCACTTCTCACTAAGCTGAAATGTACCTGCTAGAATGTATCCAGATGTCTGCTTCCAGATGCTTCTCTGTACGAAAAACAGGTGTCTCTGTTCACGAGAGTCACCCTTAGCTCCGGAAAAACCTTGCTCAATGGCTGTGTCACTCCCGTGCTCACTCTGGGGCAAAATTCTATGGAGGAATGGTCAGCATGATCCTCTGCATTATTTAAACCGGTGTCTCCACCTTCACTTTCCCCTTCTGCTAAGAGCATGCTGTCAACCTGCTGAGAAGAAGCTAGAGGCTGGTCAAGTACTACACTGCATTTCCTCGTTCTGGCCTCAAGTATTAACCCCCGCCGGTCTCAGATCCCACATCTCGGCAGGATTCGTGGCTCTGTACCAAAGAAGCCATTTCTTCTTCTTCTTCTTTCCTTTTTTTTTAATCCTTTCTTTGTAATCATTCATGTGTCTCTTTAGAGCACAAAAGTAACTATACAAAAAGTTAAAAAAAAAAAAATTTAAGCCAGCTTCCAAAGCAGCGAAAACTTGCTCCCTCGTATGTCCTGCTCCTCTGCCTCAGGCACCTGTAACTCAGACCAAAGCTCCCTCCCTGCCCTGTGATCTCATTTAGTTTCCACCGTCTGCTAGGTTAAGTGACACGGTTCAGGGACGGTGACAGAGAGAGGAGTTCACATCTAGCACCCAGAAGGGTGGAAACAAAGAGTCCCACACTCCTAAGATCTCACCGAGGGATGGATCCGAGGGCAAATGATGGTAAGCAGGTGAGCAGACGTTAAATTACAGTTTGGGAAAGTGCAGAAAAGGGACAAGAGAGCAACGATCTAATATCAACATAGTTACCACTTCCTGAGCATCAGCTGTGTGTCCGGCACTCCACCGGATTTCTTAATATGTTTTATCTCTAAAAATTTGCATTCTAACTAGGTGAGTATGACTGTCCCTACTTCACTGATGAGAAACCTGCCCAGCGGGCAGGTGGCAGAGCTGGCACTCCAACCAGTCTGACTCCCAAACCCAGGGTATAATCTACAGAAATGCAGCAGGACCACCTCTCACCACAATAAAGCCCTAAAGAAGCCCAGAGACCGGCTACTCCCTGAGACCCATCAAGTGGCTTCAGAAAGGGGGATCCAGGATCTGCGTTCACTGCTGCCAGCAATGAAGGCATCAAGGAGGGAAAATGAAAGGAAAAGCAGGGATGGAGGATAACACTCACACTGCTCTTTATGGAAAAGCCCACGGCCTTAGAAGGTCGCACCCAAGACCAGCCTTGGTTTGATCACCTGCCCCACATTTTCACACCAGCCCACTCAGCTGAGAAAGAGTGGGAGAGGGAATACTGGCAAAGCGGCACGCTCCGGCAGTTAAACTGGCCAGGGGGGTGGTTGTTCAGCCCCAAGAATCATCTGACTAGGAGCTGAGTCATCTGGGTTCTGGTCCCAATTCTCTTTGGGAGTTTGAGCAAGTCATTTCTCTTCTCCGGGCACCACGTGCTCACCGCTAAAACCTGTGTGTACGGGGGCGGGGGCAATGGATGGGATGAACTCTAAGGATTCCTTCTGCTCTAACATTCTTGGACTCTAGAATTCTAAATAAATGACAAAGAGTTAGTTGATGAGTATGGATACAGCACAAGCAACTCAATGTTTTAGTCCAAGGGTCAAGAAGCCAAGACGATAAGGAATCTGCAAAAGTCACTGCATCCATGAAGATGCCTTGAAGCTAATGTGCATTTTTTTAACATGCTGTGGAACACAGATGAAAACCCGAGACAACAGGCAGGCAGAACAAGCCCTCATTTTCAGAAGGCAGGCATCATTTCTGAGCCCAGAGACAAAGAAGTCATAGGTTGAACAATCCTTGAGTCCCTCTCTCTGAGCCTTCTCTATGCCATTTCCCCTTCCTAGGCCAGGCCGCCAGCAGCTCTCTCTCACTGGGTCATCTGTAACAGTCTGCAAACACTCATTACCCTTCACTTCTGCCTGCCCTCTCCAATCCACCCCCCACACTGCAGTCAGAGTGGTCCCTCTAAAAGGCAAATCGGAGCCTGCCAATCCCCCGCTACCAACCCTAAAGCCTTTCTGGGGCCCTGCTGTCTGTCCAGCCCATTGCCATCCTCTCTCCCCATCAAGCTCCAGCTGTAGCAAACACGGTTTCTCCAGAGTGGTGGGTTCCCTCCCACCTCTATTCTTCAGGTCCCAGCTGAGGTGTCACTTCCTCTGGAAATCCTCTTGTGACCCCCAGTGGACTAGGTGGGTCCTTGCACTGCACTCCTGGGACCCCTGCCTTCTCCCCATCACGGCACTTAACAACACTTCACTGTAAACTCCTGTTTACTTGTCCACCCCCACCCATACCCAGACTGGAGGTGTTAAGGAGGCAGAAACCACATCTGTCTCGTGTTCAGTTGCGTTCCAACACCTAACGGAGTGCCCTGGCATGTAGCGTGAACTTCAGAAACAAATACGCAAAAATCTGTTAACAAAATGGTCTCCCAACTGCGGGCCGTGGAAGGTGGAGAAAGAGGGCAAGCCAAATGAAAAGGAGAGAACGGCAAGGGGGTGGGGGCAGGCCGGCACCCAGCAGGGACTGTCTGTGCCCCCCGCACGTCTGCCCAGAGGCGGGGGGGGAGGGGGATCATGTGCGGATGCAGTGGCAACGACAGAGGCTGTGAACCGTGCACAGGCAAGCTGTGCGCTGTGCTGCGTGCAGACGTGCCCACTCCACACACCGTGGAGCCCAGGGACCCTGAACTAATGTTGGGCAGTGCGGGCAATGAGGACGCTGTTTTGGGGCTGCACGTATGCACAGGAGATTGCTGATGTAAAGTAGGTCACAAATAAACTCAGTAATGCCAGTAACTGGACACCACTAACAAACCACGTCTGCTGTGCTCTCCGTTGTGTGCCAGCACGAATGGGCGTAAGTCCCTCCCCTGCTTTTTAAAAGATGCATATCCAGACAAGACATTGCTAGAAAACAACGATGCACGGGTCTGGTTGCCAGGCTGTTTAAACAGACACGCTGTCACTGCCCATAAATTGTGACAAGACAGAAAGGCAGACTAAATGTTTCTTCAACATTAGGGGGAAATGCAAAATAACTGATGATTTGAAAACATGGTTATTAAGGAGATGGAAACTTTGCAGGAACTTAGAGCAGAGCTGAAGAGGTTCAAGATCAGCAGGAACAAGAGCAAGAGCAGCAGCAGCAGCAGCAGCAGCAGCAGCAGCAGCAGCAGCAGCAGCAGCAGCAGCAGCAGCAGCGACAGAGGCAGAGTTCAGAGGAGAACAAGTTCCTACCAAAAAACACCATTTGAAAACAGTACATTTCAAACCAGAAATAATGCGCCTCAAGGAAACAACAGCAAAAATAGCTTCATGCAGATCTTTGCCCCCATGGACTAGAAAACCACCGAAGGACAGGGTGGATTGTGAAACGAGCCACATACGCAGGAGATGGGAGTTAATTAAATGAGCAGTCAGGCAGTTCCTTAAAAAACAACATAGCCAAAACAAAGAATGAAAAACAAACAAGCTATAACACACACAGTGTCTTGGCCAAAGAAGAAGAAAGAGAAAAATTCACACATACACAAACACTGCTGTCAATACAAAAGGGTTACAAGTTCTCAGCATTTCCCAGTGATCGGGCCGTGCAAGCAGGCAAGCAACAGATGCGGCTTCAGCCTTAATTAAACGCGGGAGTTGAAAATTAAGCCAAGCTAGGACATCTAAATAACCTCACCCCGTCATCATGTTTCTCCTTTTAAAGGAAAGAATAAAATTTTTACATTCTTTTCTTTTTTCTTAAAGGGGATTTTTTTATCCTTTTAAAAAAATTTTATTTATTTGTTGCTGTATTATTTAATTACTTTATTTTGGTGGGGGTGGGGGAGGTCATTAGATTTATTTATTCTTAGAGGAGGTACTGGGGATTGAACCCAGGACCTGGGGCATGCTAAGGATGCGCTCTACTACTTGAGCTATCCCTTCCCCCCGCATTATTTTCTAATTTTTTAATTTTAAAAATTTGGGGCTAATTTTTAGAAGGCCAGACCCTGCCTCGTGTAGCTAGTGTAATCATACTGCAGATGTTCTCAGTTTTGGCAGCACCTTCGAACTGTCTGGGAGCTTTAAAACTCTGCCTCCCAGCCGCCGCCCCTGGAGTTTCTGATTTAACTGGTCTAGGGTGTGGCCTGGATTTCTAACAGTTCCCAGCAGGACTGACGGGCAGACCAGGTGGGGATGCACAGCCGCGACGTTTCTCAGACGCTACGGCAGGTTCCAGTTTCGGGAACACAAATGAAGTTGAAGGAACTCAAACTATACTGCTCTATCAGAAAGCCTCCCTATAATTTCTAAAAAGGAAACATCTTTTGCTGCTTTTCTATCCCCTTTCCAAACAATTAGATTCTTAAAAGCCCACCACTCGGTTGGCCCCTTTGGCCAAGACAGGGAAGAGGAAACACCATTCAGTCCTTCATCTCCCATCTGGCCTGGGTTTCAGCGGGAAGAGCATCTGTCAGAGTGATGATTAATCTCCACGAAGGGGGCTGCCTGCACTTAAACGACTGGCAGGGGCCCTCCCTCCTTGCCATCCTCTGTCTGGAAAGCACACAGTGCTATCGTTAAATCAAAACCCTGCCTGACAAAGCTGTAACAGGGCTTCTAAGTGGAGAAATTCATTCCCTATGATGCATCTAAGGAGACGATGCCAAAAAGCCCATTAGTTCAGATGAGAGCACAGGGAACCAGCATAAACACAGGACATGACAAGAAACAGTCATTTTACATCTTATCCAGACTCTCCTAATGATACGTGGCTCGCTTAACTAACGAAGCTACCTTCCTCCACATCCTAACTATGGAATGACATGTACCAATGCCTACTCTTGGAGAAAACCTCATTTTCTCAATTCGTACACAGAACAGGGCAGCTCCCTTTAATCCACCCACAAACAAAACAGTGTGCTCTGCAAAACAATGGAAATTCCGGTGTGACTCTAATCCACACACACTGGTGCTCCTTCCCAGCTATCAAGTAGCATTTTATACACATTTCCATGATTGAACAGAAACGAATTACAAACTGTGTTTCAGAAGGATGTTCTAAGAAAGCAAGGGCTTTTGTCTCTTGCGCTCACTGCTCTAGCCTGAGCTCCTGTAGACGTGCCTAGTAAATAGCTGGCTCTCAGTATACAGCTGTTGAACGAAAGAAAAAGCACCTGCTCTACTGAGTGGTCACTGCTATCTACATGAGTCCCTCCAGGGCAGAGGCATCTGTACAATGGTGTTTTTTCTTGCTCTGTTTCTTTCTCTATTTGATTAAATCTATACTACACGTTCACATGAAAAAAAATTAATCTTTAAACTCCAGCATCCAGAGATAACACTCGACTTTTAGTATATCTCTCCAAATTTTTCTTTATTGGTACACAAAATGGGATGATACCTCCTTCTGGTGGTGTTTTATACTGTGCTGCTGTTTTCCACTTAATAGATCATGACTACCTTTCCGTATCAATAGATAGGCATATGTACTATTGTTCATTGTATTCCATTCATAGATTTCACTCGCCTTGGTCTGTACAAGTCTCTGTTTTTGCAGTTCTAAACAAAGCTTGTATATAGGATAAAATTCCCAGAAGCACAATGTCTGGGTCAGAGCTGCAATGAGAAGACTGTGACCTCCATGAAGCCAGAGGTTTCCCCATTATCTAGAGCCCAGAGCCTGCTTCTTGGTGAAGTACTCAAGTACTGACTAACAATCTCTGTGCTCCAGGATTTGACATTCCAAAAGGAGAGAAGAGCATGGCCGTGGCTATGGTCTAACATTATATATGACATGTGCATGCATGCACAGACTGACACACTCACTAAAGATGTGAAAAAAACATACCTTTTCACCTTAACCGATAAAAAGATGCTGTACCAACCTTACAAGAAAATTCTCTAAAGGTTAAATAAATATAATTGAAACCAGCCTCTAATATATATATTAGAGTGGGTAGGGCGGGATGTATGTCTGTGTAGTACATGTGTGTTGGAGGCGGGGAAGGAGGTGCACCTTCCCCAGATACTGAATATGAACAACTCTCTCCACAGTTGAAAGAGAAATGCTAAAAATGAACAGACAAAAATCCCAAACAAATAAAAACGCTGGCTTTTAATAAACCAACACTGCCAGCTGTTCTTCACAGCAAACAGGAAGAACGGATCGAGAGGGCAGGCTTCTAATGGGCATTGAAAAGAACAACCAACTTCTTTATCCAGATCCGCTGCCATCTGCCGGGGGGACCAGATTCATGGCTACAGGAAGAAGAGCAGGGATGGCAGCCGAGCCCTGGAGACAGACACCTCCTGGGGGGCGGGGGTGTGTGGGGATCTACAGTTCCACTCGCTTCATTAAGCAAATGGTTCCCTGGAGAAAACAGGGTTTGGGTTCTGGGACTAGGAGGCGCCAAGTCATCAGAGGACAAGTATCACTGTACTTTTATCTTCTCAGGCAAACACATCAAAGGGGAGAAAACTATGAAGAAATAAGGGACCAGAAGACAACTAGGTGGAAAGTTCCCGGAGGCCTGAGGCCATGGCTTCTTCATCTTTGTTGCTTCTACAACACTGAGTGACCTAGTGTGGACTTTAATTCACTGAAGTAAAGTGAAAAGATGACAAGAAACTTAAGTCACCAAGGAAACAAAGGAAGAGCATTTTGGTTAAAAGCAGAAGACTCCATATATAATGCACAAGGGAAGACCCCAAAGATACCTAATATGCAGGGGTGCAAGTGTCACCGTGAACAAGACAGCAGCTGCGGGTCTGAATCCTCGCTTCAGCCACTTGCCGGCAGAATCACCGGACGTGCGTTACTAACATCCCTCAGCTTGTTTCTTCATCCACAAGATGGAATTTACAATACACCTGGCTCCCGGGATTGCTATAGGGTTGAGGTTCTCAAACCATGCTCCAGCATGGCAAAACTAAACATGTATGCTCAAAATCCTCTCTCTAGACTCTAGGATATATTCAGACAGGGCCTCTCAACCTCAGCCCTGACAGCTGAGCTGGGTCATTCTCCATTGCGGGGTGCCTTGTGTGTTGTAGGGTGCCAGCAACCTCTGGCTTCTCCCCTCAGTTGGTGATAAGCAAAAACTTCTCCAGAGAAGCAACCAAGGTGTCCCTTATCAGGAGAGTGGATAAACTGTGTTGTATCCAGACAACGGGATATTACTCCGCGATAAAAAGAAATGAGCGATCAAGCCCGAAAGACACGGAGGAACCTTGAATGCATATTGCTAAGTGAAAGAAGCCAATCTTAAAAAGGCCACAAATGGGGCAATCCCAACTACATGATATTCTGAAAAAGGGAAAATCATGGAGACAGTAAAAAGATCAGTGGTTGCCAGGGATTTGGGAAGAGGGAGGAAGGGATGAAAACAGGTGGGGCACAGGGGATCTTTAGGGCAGTGGAACTATTCCATGTAACAGAGTAATAGTGGATTCATGTCAGACATGTGTCAAAACTCACAGGATGGGCAACACAAAGAGTGAACTCTAATGTAAACTATGAACTTTAGTTAATGTTTTAATGTTGGCTCATTACCTATAATAAAGGTACCACACTAATGCAAAATGTTAATAATAGAGGAAACTGGGTGTGGGTCGTGGGGGGTGAGGGAGTATATACAGCTCAATTTTTCTGTAAATCTAAAATTGTTCTTTAAGAACATATTAATATTTTTAAAAGTTTATGGACAGAAAAGTGTAGACTCTTTGTTAAATATCCCTTGGGGGAAAGATCACCCTTACTCCCACTAAGAACCACGGATTTAGGATATAGCCCAGTTTTTGACTAAGAAAATGGTTCTTAGGTCTTATGATAGAACTGAATACATAGTAACCTTTTACAGTGTTCAGAAAATGGCACCTTGCATTATTATTTCTACGTTCCAATTTTAACTAGGAACAAACATCTAATCTCCAGAAGAATCCTATTTGAAAATATGGCCCATTCAGTCTAAAAAGGAACATTATTCCCCTCACAATTTCTTCTCTAAGCGTGCTGTTAAACTAATACTGTTAATACCAATATATCAGAAGAATAAAGATTAAAGAACAATTTGAATCAGTGAATCTGATCATGTCCAGTAGCGGCTCATGTAATGACAGGGGCAAGGCCAAAGCAACCTCCACCCCCCCAGCCCTCCTTGGAGTAGGACGTACAGTTTATACTGACACAATCAATAGGCTTCTAGCATCTGCCCATCCCAGCAGTGGTACGTGCTGATCTCATTTTTATGTCCATCTTGTTCAAAAGTCTGCGTGTTTTCGGTTCAATGCAGAAAGTGTATCACCAAGTAGACGATAACCCCACTTGAACTACTTCAGTCTCCTAACTGGCCTCCCTCCTCCTCACAGTCTGTTTTCCAGAGTAGTCAGAATGATCCTTTTTAAATGTAAGTCAACCCAGGTCCGCCATCCTTAAAATTCTCCAAAGGCTCCGTATTCATTCAGAGTAAAAGCCCAAGTCCTTCCAATGGCCTTAGGGCCCTAGGTGACCTGGTGCCCCTCTAGCCGCTCCTTCCACTTCTCCCTCAGCCACATGACCTCCTTGTTCTTCTGGAACAAGCCAGGCCCGCTCCTGCGGCTCACACTCCCCACCCCGCCCCCATACCTACGGTCTCTGCTCCTGAACCCGACCCTCCTCTCTCTCTCCCCCCCCCACCCTCTCTCGTCTCACCTCTTTCTTCTTCATAGCACCTCTCTCCATCTAATTAACTACATTCCTGGACTGTCTGCCCCCATTAGAAATTAAGCTCAATGAGCACACTGCTTGGTCTGTTTTTCACTGCTCTCCCACAGCTACCCCTGCCACACTGCAGGAACTTAATTAATAATGATGGATTTTGTGAACACAGCATTATAAATCAACTATACTTCCAAAAAAAAAAAACCTTAAAAAAGATGGATTCATTCATTCATTCTTATAATCAATCAATCAATCAATTAATTAATTAATTAATCATCCGCATTTTATAAGTGAGAAACTGAAGACCAGACAGGTTACATTAGCCCCAAGTTACAATTATCAAGTGAGCCTAGAGTCACTCCAAAATTCTACTATGCAGATGGACTTCACTATCCGCTGTTTCACTGGCCCCACAACACCCTGAGAGAGGTATCACCGGGACCAGTACCAAGAACATCGTATCTAGTACCTGCCCCTACCCCCCGACAGCAGCTAGTTCAAGGCACTTTATTAGCTATCTGGATTCCTCTTACTCACATGGGTCTCCTCACTCCTGTTTCATCAATTCTTCCCAGACAGCATTCCCACAAGGCCCTCTGCTGACAGTCTTAAAGTCATCAGGGGAAGCCACGACTTGTGGTTCAGTAGGACTCTGAGGTCAGAAAAACCTGGTTCAAGTTCCATTCAGCCACTGACTGACTATGAGACTTTCAAAAAGGTTAACCTAGTTAAGCCTTAGATTTCTCACCTGAAGAATAACAATGATAATACCAACCTTAAGGGGTTCTTGGGAGGACTGGATCAGCTACGGAAAAGCTTTAGGTTAGTCCTGCAGGGCATCTAGCAAAGAGCAAACACTTACTATGCATTAGCCTTCATTGCAAGTGTTATTTAGCAAGTCATTCACTCACTCTGAGATCTGCTGACTTCTATTAGTACAAGTCACTATAAATCCTAAGTGACTCCCTTCTACCAGTCATTTGGATAATGGCTTCTTCTTTAATGCCCCTCTCCCCACGTTGACAATCCCTTTAGCTTTAGATAAATGTCTTTTTTTTTTTAAGCCACAAAATCAATTTCAAAGCAGAGAGAAAACCTTATCCATTGTCATTAGCACAAAACCCCCAAGGATTCACGTGATCGATTGGTCAAAGGTCTGGCCTGAGCTGGTCCTCACACTTTTTACATAAGAGACGGGGGATACAAGGAAGAACAAACCCAGCTCTTTGCACAAGATTAAATTAGCAGATGTAGAGACGAAAGGAACGGAGCCGGGAAGCTATTTCATACATATATTTAGGGTATGCTCTTGAAGTAAATTCTACAGAGCCACATAAATCTGTTGGCACTCGTAATGCATCAACCCTGCAGCTTAACATTTATTACTCGTCTCCATCTCAACGTTTCATCTCTATGGTGCTGCTTCTCCTCCAATTAAAATTTTAAGTCTTTCAGGGCAGAGACCACCAAGCCAAACTGGAAACATAGTTTACTACATCCAGCCACCCTAGTTTGGAGCCTCTCTACCAGATGCTCCCACTGTCTGGAGCTCTGGTGCCCATGCCCCCCACGTCTTTCTCATGCTGGCCCCTTTTCCATACCTCAGATGTATCTCTGGGCAATGCTACTAAGCCTGTCTCACCCCTGCTCTATCAGAATCATCCTATTTGCTTTCTTTAAGGCTGTTATCACTGCCTGAACTTATCTTTACATCTGTTTCCTTGGTCTGTTTCCCCATAAAATGTGCCCTCTGAGAAGACAGGGATATTGTTTGTGTTTTTCCACTGTTCTAGTCCTCCAGATAGAGTGCCTAGAACAATGACTATCACACAGTAAGTGCTCATTTCTTGAATAAATGAATATAGTGAGGTTCTCAGGAAATATTTAACTAACTGAAGGTCTCAAATTTTTATCTGATCCTGTGGCAAAAAATAAAGAAGTTCCCAAAATGGGGGTTGTTGACCTATGACATGGACAACCCATAGCAATGAGCCAGCAGATCTAGGTCTAAGCCACACCGAGCAGATCAGAGATGTCTGCTCCTGTCTCCAGTGGTTCAAAGGGGTCTAGAAATCCTAAGCAAACTCGTAAAAATCTTATTTGTCACCTGCCTCTGGTTCTTCTCTTATTTTCTTTTACTCCACAATACGCAACCTTCTCTCCATGGGAAAGAAATATACATACATATGTGTATGATGCCTGACAATTTAGATGTTTCCCTACCTCTCATCGGATCTTCAAACAGTCTTGTGAGGTAGGAGGAACGGGCAACGGCACCCCTCCATCTCCAGTTCCCACACTCTCATTGTCAACGTGGAAACTAAAAGGCTCAGTGAAGTAAAACACCAGCCCAAAGTCATAATGGAGTAAGTGGTGATGCTGGACTTCAAAGCAGGCATTTTGGCTCCAAAATGCTTACTCCTTCTGCTACAGTAAGATGCCTTTCCAAATACCTAAAATGGATTTTTAAACTTTAATATTAAAATACACTTGAGAGAAATAACATTTGCACAGCTTCAGTGAGTAGCTTCCTCTCTCAAAAACTGTCTCCATTTCCTGACATGAAATTAATTCAGGAAATGCTCACAGTTTTAAATCCATAACTCAGTTTGCTCCTAGTAATACATTCTTCAATTTAAAACACTATCACAAGCTCCCTTAATTATTGCAGAAATACTTTAAATACATATAACTACCCATCTTAATGATCAGTTTTACAAGTCATAGCTTCAAAATTCTACTCCAAACGTGAAGATATTTCACACACTGAGACTTTCACAGTCGCCCAATTTCGAAATATAAGACCCTAGATTGTTATCCAATTGGATTATAAAAATAGACTCCCAAGTCCAAACTCAAACTCAAAATAACTAATAAGCCCATGTTATGATCAAAATGAGAAGTGTGAATATAGGCAGACCCAGTGGATGAAATAAAGAACACAATAAATAAAATCTAATTCAAACAGATTAAAATCAAGCTGTACAT
The DNA here is from genome assembly GCF_009834535.1 of Camelus ferus. NCBI lineage: Eukaryota > Metazoa > Chordata > Mammalia > Artiodactyla > Camelidae > Camelus > Camelus ferus. Next base: position 8,926,698 of record NC_045720.1, on the reverse strand, counting down.
TTATGACGCTGCTTACAAAAATAATTAAAACCCTTCAGATTAAGATACAAATGTTCTTTTAAAATGTATTGAGGGATCTTAAGCACAGACTCATCGAGTGCAAGATCTTTTAATAAAACACTACTACGTAGTCAAGTTTATTTACTAACATTAGCACCGGGGAAGGAAGGCAGGAAGGAAATCCCCAACATGAAGAATTCAGAAGGCATTTCTGTCGTCTTTTCAGCAACAGATGTAGTTTTTCAACATGTCTGTTTTTGACAGTGTGCTAAGCTCAGGGATTATTCATTCTAGGAGTGCCTACTGTTTGAAAAACGCAGGGCTTACTTTGGGATACAGCCCTGACTATGAAGAAATTCAGTCCTGGGGGTAGAATGGTGGGCACAGAGAGGACAGGTGAGCAGATCACCTCAGCAGAGCAAGCAATAACACACAGGTGCAGAGAGAAGCGCTAACCCGGCCAGGCCCGACAGAGGCGGGGTGGTGGCCAGTGCAGCACGGGGGAGACTTCAGGGGACACGACTCTCAGACTAGCTCCTGGCAGGGAGGAGCCTTGATCAGGTGCACATGCCAAGCCGGGCTGACACACAGGGGTGTGTGGACTAGTGGCTGGGAGTGAGGTGAGAGGGGTGGTCAGGCCTGGGGGGGGGGGGGACAGGAGGCTCAGGACCGGGGCTCTCCCCATGCAGGCCGGGGAGCCGTCCTATGTGGACAGCGGCACGGTCAGGAAGATCTGCACTGGAGACGTGTGGAAGTTCCTGCCACCTCATTCACGACTGAGGAAAGTGGAAAAACTCAACGTAAACCGACGCGGGCTGTAAAGGAAGCTGCAGGAACAGATTCTGGTTGCTTCAGAAGTAGACTTTTAATACTAGCTGAGTCTGAAGCTGAACTGCCCCGCGAGATCAGGGCCATGCCCACAGAGGAGGAGGGAGTGGGCACGCTGACCTCCTAGGTTCAGTTTAAAAGCCCTCGACACCCAGAACTCCACGGGAGCCTTCAGACACACTGTTAGGATGCTAACACTAAGGCAAACCCCATAATACCAGACAGCAATGATCAGAAGCTCTTCTCTAAGCTGTAATACCCCGACTGTCCAGTTTGCACGGTGGGACACCCCCAGTTCTGCCACCTGCCAGCCAGAAATGCGACACACCCTTTAATCTCTTAGCCTTGGGTTCTTCACCTGCGAAATGAGGATACTAATACCTGCCATAGTGGGGTGTTTTTGGAGGGGAATGTGGGAATGATTAAATCACAGGATAAATATGAAAGGGCTTTATAAAAATCTAATTCTCTACAAATGAAAGAAATAACTTATTGCAGGCTCAACTGACAGGATTATGGAACAGAAAATTATCAGAAGGAGGAAGTAGCTTCCATGCATTAATTAAAATTAAAAGGACTGTTTTAATTAAAAAAGACAGATTAGACCACAAAAAGTAAATAACCACTTATTTTTCATAGCACAAAACCACCTCTCAACCTCTCCTTGACCCCAGGAGTCATCAAGCAAATACTAGGACAGACAGGGGTGAACAGTGTAAACTTCATGGTGATGGATGTGTCATGAAGTGAATTAAACCACAAAGGCAATTAAGTCATACAAGCAGCAGTCGGGATATAAGCAGACAGAAGGTTCAGAGCAGCATCTCTGAGAGGTTTCATCAGCTAAACCACACAGTCTCACTGAAAAGCACACCAGCAATCTAGTTACATATGGGTCACTTTATTTATAGATTCCATCACCAACTCACATATTCCTTACAAAAGTCTCTGAAACCTCTCCTGAACAGGCATGTTTAACAGGGCTGCTCCATGCCTGTTACAGAAAATAAGGAAATAATCTGTTTAAATTCTGCCCACACTCAACAGAAAATTTTCTTAATGGGCTCAGTGCAGAAACAGTCCCAGTCTCCCTATGCATTTGAGCTTTACTATAAACAAACAAGCTTCACATGATGCCAGCATAGTGTGTCGGTTAAGCTTTCCTGGAGAACACACTGTACTGCTGGGGCCTAAGACCAATTGTAAGGGGGACAGTGTTTCCTTCATGGGTTCCTGCTAAGGCCCAGCGTGAAGGAGACTCATTTGTCAGGCTCAGCAGTGAAATTCTGTCGAGGGCAGGCTGTCAGAAAGTGTGTGAGGGGAGCAAACTGCAGGCCTGGTAAACGAAGCGTCTTCACTGCTCAGATGACCACTAACAAGAGTGACACGCTGAAATGCCAGCTGTGATGATCTGAGTGGTAGGGGCAGGGGTGATTTTTAAATTCTCTTCCCTATATTTTGCTCTGTTTTAGAATTCTTCCCAGTGGCCATATTTTGTTAACCTAAGGGGAAAAAAAGTATCGACATAGACTTAAATCTTGGAAAGTAGAGAAAACGTGACGCTAGCCCAGCAGTGGCCAATTCCATCACCCAGAGACAATCTCTACTGACACCGTGTTCCACCTCTTCCTAATCTTTTTTCAACGCATATCCTTTTTAAAAAAAATTTGTTAAACCATTATTTAAAAAGGGAGAGCAAAATAACATAGGTTACTTTTAATTACAGAAAGCAACACTGTTTGACCAAATAATCACAGACCAAGTTAGATCATTAAAATCCTATTAAAAACAAACAAATAAAAACTCCTGGTAACAAAGGTACATTTTCTGAACAATGGTAACTTAAATATGAACTCATAAAAACCTGCTGTTCATTGTACTCCTTCTCTCTACACGAGGAGATCCAAGCAGGAACGTGTATGTGCAGGTACATTATCGCTCATTCATCCTATTAAACTCTAAACGACCACCACCCACTGTAAAGATGGAAGTGACGTGTCTAAGGACCCTTTCAGCTCAGCCCCCGACCTTGGACCCTGATGGTGCCTTTGAAAGGGAGCTTGAACACGACCCAGACCACAATAAAACTTCATCCAACACTCCTAAACAGAATATGACATCATTAGAAGAAGGCAAAAGAAAACACTGGGGGTTCTGGTTTAGAAGAAACACTGCCACCTGCACCAAGTCCCAGGGGGCCCTCCCTTTGCTAGTGAACATCCTCTGTGTTAGGGACGTTCCCAGGCCCAAGACACGGCTGTCTCGGGTGATCACACCAGATGGTGTTTTAGTCTAGAAGGTCCCATATATACATGGTTAGAGGGCCTAAGGGCAGGTAAATGGCTTGTAAAAGGCTGCAGCTCTCGCCAGCCCCTTTCAAATACGTTTATGTTTCAAAGAGGCCAATGCACATAAAACACCTGGCACGGGTCTGAGCACCTAGCAATGCCATCAGCAAGAGGTCTCTAAAGTGAACATCAGATGCTCACTGATCCCTGCAGGCTATCGCGCCAGACTGCTTTTTCTTAGCCATGGTGCTGAAGTTTTTGCTTAACCATTCTGCTATTCCAGCTACCTTCCTCGAGCCACCCAGTTATTAGATATAAAGAGCAGAACAACACCAGCATGTGATACAGAGTCAGAATAGAATATAGTGACATGACTTTCTTAATGTGCAGTAGTTGTGTGATCGCTGGGCATCTGTTTAACTTCACTAAGTTAAATTGTTTAACTTCACTAAGCCTCAGTTTCCTCATCTATAAAATGGGAGTAACAATGGCACCTATGTACTTGTTTTGGAATGAGGATTAAATGAGAACACTAAAGTCCAAAACGCCTGGCAGAGTGGCCAGAACAAAGAACGTCCCCAATAAAAGGGAGATGTTGCTGGAGCGTAGGCAGCTTCCTTAACTAACCTCGCTCCCTAGGTTATTAAAACCACCCTGCTAGGAAAATACAGATCTGCTAACACGATGGAAAGAAACCATGCCATCTGCCAAGCTACCGAGGAAAACCACGGGGAGAGACTGCCTGCCACATCTTTCCACACAAATGCTGCTGGGGTAATGCCTCTTCCCCACTCTGGCCAGATGTCTCCCTCCACGCAAGGGCAGCCCACTGGTGTGACATCCTGACTTACTCCTGCTCCCACACTCACTTGATCCAAGGGGAGGCAAAATAACTGGCCAGAGGGGAGGAGAAGCTGAATGCACACAGCCCAGGCATCGCGCTCCACTGAGTGACCGTTCACCTCCTGTCCTGCGCCTCCGATGCTGCTGAGAAGACAAGACTTCCAACCCACAGTTCAGTATCACGAAGTCTCCCTGCCCACAGGGAGAAGCCAGGCCATCCAATACAAGCTGTACTGGTAATAAAGATGGTCTATTTGGCTTCCATTTGCCTTACTCCTTTGTCTTATTTCACAGTTTAGCCCAAAACTTATGTAGGAGAGAACCAGCTCACTGGGCCTCCTCCAGTCCCAGCAAATGCGTCATGCCTTCCTCATGGTTTGCAAGGCTGTTTCTCACACTCTTACTGAAAAATCACAATAAAAACAAATGTTCTAGCTGACAGCCATTTTCGCAGTTTAATTTTTTATCTCTAAACTGAGTATCAATTACAAGGAAGCCCGGAGCCAAAGAAGGAGAATTAATAAAGGAGCAGCATGAGCTACAAACACTTGGTTTGCCAAATCTTTTACCTTATTTCTTGGGGGTGTGTGTGTGTGTGTGTGTGTGTGTGTGTGTAATAAATGGAGCCAGTCTCCCAACTCCGTAAGTGAGAAAACCATCTCAGCAAGGCGAAACGACGTCCTAGATGTCACAGAGCTTTGGTCAAGATTGAAAAGCTTAAAAAACAATCTGACAAATGCCCAGCAAAATGGATAAAGCAGCGAAGCCGAGATAAAAGTACAGACTGTTGACTCTGAGTCCAGTGTTCTTTCCAGTACAGTGTCTCTCGAGTTATTTCCAGCCTTGGTTGAGAAGGAGACAGTGACAGGGCAACTGATCTTGCTGACTATCTTGGGGTGAAGGACAAAGATATGCCAGTCTCTTTCCCTACACTTTCAGGGACTATAAAAGATTGTTATTCTGTCTTTAGATGTTCTGGGAATGCCAACTCCACTGGAGCTCACCTGCCAAACGGTTCACCCTTCCAATAGCAGGAGTCAAGTTCAGATGGCTTAAGCAGGTCAACCTCTGCTGCTAGATCTCTGAGGCTCTGAGTAAGTACCAGGGCCTTTTTTGGGCCCCTCTGGGAAAGGGAGTGGCCTTTTCTTGCCAAGAATCAATAGGCATTAATTACTGGAGACACCTTCTGGGTCAATCCAATGTTGCCACTGCATAGCATGGCACATTAACCCAATGTGTGATCATGAGGAAGTCCCCTCCTCTCTCAGAGCTGCAAGGACTGGATTAGATGATCGTTAAAGCTGCTTCCTGAAATAATAATGTTTTACTATATTGTGAAAGCAAGGCCATTCACTTTAGCACAATGTAACATTTGGACATCAACATCTAACTCAAATTCTATGTGGAAACATGCCTTGGTCTTCCGCTTTTGGTCTAGACTGAACAGGTCTGTTTCTACCTTTATTTCAAAAACTATAAAGATATTAAATTGGTTGGTCTTAGACAGTCACACAGTTGAACACTGACTAAACTGTGTGTGTGTGTGTGTGTGTGTGCGCACACATGTGAGTGTGTCATCAGCCAGTAACTCAATCCGTAGGTTCCTGATTTCTGCTACACCCTATTGCCTTCCCAAAGCCCTATTTTGGGCATATGTGTCATGGCAATAAATAGTTAGCAGTTCTGGATCAATGTACCAGAAATAAACTCCAAGAAAGTTTATTTCACTCAAAGAAAGCAGCTATCACAGGGCTGGAATGTTAATGTGAATCAAAAGCAAGAATAAAGCCTTCATCAGTTAAATAAAGCACCATGGGCAGTAAAGCTAACACCTCTCACCTCGGGGTGAGAACAGTGCATCAGAACAGCAAACCCTCGCCTGACGTTCAGTTATCAGATGATGCACTCTTCACTTGCTGGCATTTTGCTCCTCCTGGAAGCTGCTAAACAAAAAGATACATTAGATAAAAAAACTGGCTGACAACACCTGAACCAACTGGTCAACCTTAATATCAGCGAGAAAAAGACAATGAGAATAAACACAGCAGGCATCACATGCCTCTTTCTTTGTTTCTTCTCTCTTTTTTTTAAATTGAAGTACTGTCAGTTACAATATGTCCATTTCTGATGTACAACATAATGTTTTAGCCATACATATACATACATATATTCATTTTCATATTCTTTTTCATTAAAGGTTACAAGATACTGAATATGGTTCCCTGAGGCATTACATGCCTCTTGATGCAAGTAAACAACATCACTATGCAGTTTTGGCACCACCCTCCCAAAAAAGGGGGGGGAATCAAACTTGAATCTGATTAAACTTCCAGATCAGTGGAACATGTTAAACACCACAGGGATGCAATCAGCCAAATCCCAGCAAAGAATGTGATGAATTCTATAGGGCAAATGAACCGCTGTTTAACAAATAAATTATTAAGGGGGAAAAAAGGTGGAGGAGTAGGGAGCCCAGAGAGACCTATAGAAACAACTGTATGGCTTTTACTTGAATGCTGATTTAAACAAGCATTTGAGACCACTGAGGAAATGTAAACACTGAATGTTTAATGATATTGAGGAATTGCTAATTTTTCAAGGGAGTTAATAGTATTGCCATTATTTTTTTTTTTTAAAGAGCCCTTATCCTTACGAGATGCATTCTGAAATGCTAGCAATGAAATGCTCTGGCTGGGACTTGCAGAAGAACCCAGATAGGAAGCTGGTGGGGCAGCATCGAAACAAGCGTGGCCATGAGTTGATAACTGTTGAAGCTGGATGCTGAGTACCAGGGGGCTCATCACCCCCTCTGCCTCTTGTGCATTTGGACATTTTCCAGAATAAAAAGTTTAAGAAAAAAATGATAGACATAGGTGCAGACTGTGTGAGTTCTGCCAAAATCAGAATGGAAATGAAAACAAATCCACAGGCCATCGATAACAGCCTCCCCACCCTCCATCCTTTTTTTTTTTTTTTTTTTTTTTTAACATTCAGCTGTTTGCTGTTTCAAGGCTCCAACAGCCAATCCTAAACGGTCTGGTGAGCCCTACACAGAGACTGTTTCAAGCTGGAACAAGCTCCCTGGAACCTCTGCTTTGCTGATTTCAGTGGCCCGCAGAGCACGCTGCCTGGAGCATCAGTACCACCTGCGTACTTGTTAGAAATTTAAGTTTTCAGGCCCTACCCCAGACCTCCTGACTCAGAAACTGAGGGTGAGGCCCAGCAAGGTGTTCCAACAAGCCTTCTCGGGGACTCTGATGCATACCAAACTTTGAGTTAAAACTGGACAGATCTGGCACAAGAATAACTAAGTTAACAAACCAGAGAACAGAGGGGAGGAGGGCTGAGTACACTAACCACTTAGGTGCCCAGCGTATGACTGCTGAGTTAAAACTCTAAGGCCTACAGGTCATTTTAAGTAATTCTGGTGGGCCCCCAAATAAAACATAGCCTCCATACCCATTTATTGCCACCTTCAACAAAAATAAAATAATTTTAAAATAAAAAAATTTAAAGGGCCTGCTCTCCTCACCTCTGCAGCCCGGAGTCTCAATGAGATCACATACAAATTTGACCCTTCTTCCAAATCTCTTGCCTTAGAAACTGCTGTTTTGCTTGGCAATAATGGATGAGAGAAGAAACCTGTTTTAAAGTAATGCTTTTATGCAAATTTACCGTAGATTATCTGCAGAGTTATAGACTAGCCTTGCGGTATTCTCAAATTACAGTTCTACTGCCCAACTATGGAGCTGCAATGTGGAAAATGGGAAACTTTGTTAGGTGGCAGATCACATAATCAACGTTCTCACAAGGTTTCAGTTAAAGAAAGAAAAACAAATTAACTTCACTGCCTAAAACCATCAGTCCCAGAATATTCCAAACTTATGAATTTTTGTCTTAAACGACATTCACTTTCTGGGTAAACTAACACACTCATGGCTGCACAGCATCAGCTCCGACCATCTGCAGAGAGAAAAGGGCAGAAACCCTCCACTGTGGACATGTCCCCAGCTTCAGTAAATGCCCGCACCCAGGTTCTCCTCTCTCCCCGCACTGGCACAGCCCTGCATGCCGCTGCCCCCACAGTGCACACACACTTCTCTGCAGCCCACCCCCAGGATGGCAGGCAGCCCACCAACCACTAACTCAGTGTGACAGGAAGTCAATTTGAAAATATAAGTACTGCATGTAAATGAGCATTATCGATGGAAGGCTAAATGAGTCACCCTCAATGGCACCCTTGAGTGGGTCAGAAAAGGCCATTTTTCAAAAAAGAGTCACAAGCGAGGATCCATCACTCTGGGTCAAAAAGGTGAGTCTGCTCCCCACATGCACCGTGCCATACAGCCACTCTTAATGGGCGGAGCATTCAGACCGTGATGGTCTTGACTTTACTTTTTAACCTTCACACCACTTCGCAGGAGGCTCTCAAAACACTGTGACAAGATGGGGAGGAGGAGGAAGGAGGAACATGTGCTGGGCGCCAGCTGTGTTTCCAGGCGTGGCGCTGACTTCCCTGCTTGGCCACCACACTGCTGGGTGGTGCGCGTCACTGTGCCATTTCCAGGATGAGAGACTTGAAGGTGGCGGAGGCAACAAATGGTCACAGAATGACACGTTTGAACCCTAAATGTACACGGGGGAGGTCGAGGCCCAGAAATAGGAGGTGGTGCAACCAGGATGCCAGAGCTGGTACTCATGTGGGGAATCACACACACCCAGGCCTGTCCAGTCCCCACACCTGGGCCAGCTTCCTGCACAACAGCCAGCTGCTGGCCCAGTGGCACCTGTGAAGCTGGCACCTACATAAATCTGCTGAGTTCAACTGGATGGAATTACTACACGGTCACAGTGCTCTACCCGATGGACGTGGAAGGAGGTGACCCACAGGTGACACCGATGTGAACAACTGAAGGCTAGCTTAGATGCGGTCGGGAGATGCACACAACTGTTTCAGCCACAGCAGACTGACTAACTAGATTTTGTTCAGGCCAAGAATTAACATCCATCTGTTTACTCTGAACCTCTACGCTTGAAAAGGAAGACAGACAACCTGGGTTCCAACCCCAAGTCTTCCACAAGCGTTGTAACTGGGTAGAACCTAGGTTTCTCATGGTAAACAACTGAAAAGTAATGTCTGCTTCATCACAGTTTTATTATGAGGCTCAGAGAAGAAAATGTGTGAAAATTCTCTGTAAACCATTAAGTAGTGCATAAATGGAAAGAATGACGATTACGTACCAGCGGGGCAGGTAGAGAGTTTCACAAGCAAAGTGTTAGGCAGCTCCTAATGATTCTAGTGGCAGAGAGAGGTCATCTTGGGATTTAAAAAAACAAGAAACAAAACCAAAAAATGTGCGAGCTCCACAATTGGCTACTCCGTTTATATTTAAACAAGAGAAATCATGTGAAATAATTATTAGGCTCTGTCCAGGATCAGAGTAGATCTGGGAACAGAAAGGTGAAACTAGGTCCCATGAGAAATGGGGTCCAAGGCAGGGACAAGTCTCAAAACAAGGACTATCCACAAATCATGTTTATAATGAAGACAGAGTTGCAAACATGTGGAAGGAAAAATCCTACGAGGTGAGCAGAGCATAGGGAAGAGGCTCTTCTGCTCCCTACGGAGATGAAGCCATTCTAAGCCAAGTCAAGCCAAGAGACAGCCTGCTCTGTGCTCCCAGGCCCGTGTTCCCGTGAGGAATCCACAACAGAACACCTCCATTAGCAGGGCCCCCACCTCCCAAGTTCAGTGGGACAGACACGCCTCCTGTCAACAGCTGGCCTACCCAGCTGGAACTTCTAACACATTACAATGCATAGCACTGAGGACACTCGAAAATGGAAAAAAATGCATCGCTGAGACCCAAATTAATTCACTCACAATTCTGTCTACTCATCGTTCTCATTCACCCTTAACTCCCAGACACCAGCTTCCTTTTTCTTTGCGATACAGATACCGCCCTAGAGACATAAACCCTACTCGCCTATTCCCTCCTTTTCATTCTTAACTGGTTCACTGCCTAACCTCCCCACTGGCTTCAGTCAGTCGCTTCCATGTGCCTGTGGGGTCTCTTCTTCGCTGAGGATCCCTCCTCCACCTTTGCCATGGCTGCCAGGAGGCATTTCTGCCTTTTTACTCCCTTTCCTCAAGACCTATTCTCAAGGAGTGCTAATCCTGTCCACAAGCCCACCTGCGGCCACTATTACACCATCATCATCCCCAAATCTCCTCTTTTGAGGTTCATGCCAACCACCTTTCTCTCCTGAGCTCCAGGACAGTAACATTTCAAAACCTTTGACATCTAACCCACCCTAACATCCCTCTCAGCAACATCAGTACGCACCTGATGACATTCAACCCTGACCTCCTCCCCTCTGTGCCACACGGAGCTTTACCTCCTCTCTACCCCAAGGACCCCTGGTGCAGCTGTGGGACAGACACTGCCGACTGCTGCCCCAACACCTTTCTCCTCTTCTTAGTATCAGAAGCCCAGTTTTTAGTGGGCATTTTGCCACTGGGAATAAAAGACCCCATCTCCCAGCCTTTCTTACAGCTAGATGGGGCCAATAAGTTGCAGAGTTATATGGGTTCTGGAAGGGAAATGATTCATTGGGGGAGGGGTCCAATTTTGCTTTTCTTTCTGGCATCTACATCTCAGAAATGATAGCTGGAGCTCTAGCAGAGTCAGGAGGCGAACTTGAGGTTGGAAATCATATGCTGAGGAAGGTAGGGTAGAAAAAGAGAAGCCCGAATCCTTGACTGCACCCCAGACCAGGCATTCCAGGCCTATGTCCGACTCCTCTTAGGTGAGAGAGAAATAATCAGTTTTAAGCCTCTGTTTATTTGTTTTTGCTTTTTTCCTATAACACACAGCTCAATACCCCATTACCGGCCAGTGATCAAATAATGGCAAACAATGAAATGGACAGGTGCAGGGTCTCCAACACAGCAATTGATGAAGAAGGGTCCAAAGAGACTGGAGGCCAGTGTTCCCTGAGCTTATGATCAGGATAGGATACCCTGCTGAGTGTTCCAGGCCCTACCATCATGTGGTGCATTGCACAGTCTCCAACCTTACTCCTTTCTGCTTTGAGTTTCACATCTCTTTCTCTTTTAAATTCCTAAAGTTGTCTCTAAAATAACTTCTTAGGAAAATGCCACAAACATGTTAAAAAGAAAGAAATCAATCTCAAAAAATTTGCAGAAACTGTGATTTTTCTTCTCATATAAAATTCAAAAGAATAATACTCAGGCAAGCGAGGATTTGTTTCATTCTTCACTCACCCACCCCCACATCATTACATGCCTGCACCACACAGCCAAAATGGTCATGACGTCCCCCTTCTCAGCCAAAATCTGGTGAGAGAGGGAACGGCCCTTGTAGGGGAAACAACATCTCCAGGAGAAACCCAAATGCCATGAGACACCCTCAGGGTTTCAGCTGCTGTAGGAAGAGGGCTGAACTCTGATTCGCTGAGCTGCCCCTGAATTTCTAGGATTCCACCGTGGAGTAATTCAGAGGAAGGAGTGAAGGGCTTGGACTGACTCTTGTGAACCAGGATGGGCCCAAATCCTACATGAAGGCTTTTTATAGCCTCCTCCCCCGGATGGAAAAGTCAAGTCCATCATTCATGCATCCACCAGAACCCGTACAGGTGCTATCGTGACACCTCCACAGTTCACTGCACTTTACCTGGAAACCAGTCCACTTCACTGTGAGCACTGGAGGCCTGGGGCTCTGCTGCCACCCTGTTTGTGTTACTGGTGCTGAGAGTGTCTGGAACGTGGCAGAAGTTCAACAAATGGTCACTAGATAGACAGATTAAGGTACAAATAGAGCAGTGAACCAGGTAGGGAGTCATACAGCCACCCCTGGAACCTTGCCCCACCATCCTACACCCCCCTCATCTACCACGGCCAGCAGCGGCGCAGAGATGAACGCGGGATGGGAGGCCCTCTCCTTGAAGGACCAGTGGGCTGCCTTCTGACACAGCAGCGGGACAGACCCTCTCACACGGCGAAGGGGTGGAGGGGGAGCAGAGGAAGCACTGGTGGAGGAACGGTTGCTACGCTACTAGTTACTTTTACAGAAGCAGCTAAAATGAGGAACAGGAAACTGTTTGCAAATGGGTGTGCAGGAAGCACCCACTGTTAGAGTTTCCATGACAAGACGAAAAGGGAAAGGAGTCTGATGGAATCCATGGAACAGATGGTGTTTTTCCGACGAGGAGCACTGGTTGTGACATGGGGTTAGGGGAGACACAAGGAGGGGAAGGGCTGTTTGCTGGCCAGGATCACATGCCAGGCCCCAGGGCAGGCACCCCAGGCACCTCCCTTCTCATCCTCACAGCTACACAGGGAGCTCATGGGCCAAACTCCTCAGCTAAGAGCCAGCGACACACAGTGAAGGAAATCGTTCAGCCTTTACTCTGCACTTTCAACACATCATCCGAGATAATCTTCCCAACAGCCCAGTGAGGGGGTTGTCATTTCCCTTACAGATACGGCAAGTGAAAGTCAGGTTCCTTTCTCAAGGTCTTAAAACTGGCATGTGATCACAAAAAAACCTATGTATATTTTTTTGGGGGGTGGGTAATAACTATTAAAGGTGACGATGTCAACCAGCCTTACTGTGGTGACCATTTTGCAAGGTACACAAGTCTTGAATCATTATGTTTACACCTAGAACTAATATAATGTTAGATGTCAAATATACTCCAACTTAAAAAAACCTTGTATGTGATAGACTGAGGTTCAGCCCATGTTTATCTAACTTCAAATTAAGAACTTGAAAAAACCTTTTTTCTCCGTCTTGGAAATAAGACACTGAGTCAAACCAACTGGAGGTAGACAGGTTAATGGAAAAAGAGATGAGCAGGTCAGAGCAGTGGGGCCCCTGGGGTTCACTGGTCTCTCCAGGGCAACACAGCCCGGCTTCAGGGGAGCTGGGAACGGAAGAAATGAAGCCACTCTGAAATATAAAAGGAGAATAAAAAGCTGAGACTTCAGCTATATTTGAATGGAAATTGTAAGAAAATGAACACAATTAAGAGGACTTAAGAGGAGTCACTCCTACAGTCAGCATGACTGTCAGTCTTCCGAAGTGTTCTTACAATTTCACTTCCTCTGTAGCAACTACTGTGGTTACTTGGAGGAGAAGCTGCAGAGAAGCTGAGCACCTTGGTGAAGAGCGCTAACATGACGCCAAGGACGCCCATGCAGCAGAAATACAGTGGCACCCTCATCTAAGTCACTGTCGTGTGGGAGCACGTAGCCAGAAGCAGCCCCCAGGTGCCGCTAATTTTAAGAGAGCCATTTCTATCTTAAAAAAAAAAAGAAAGAAAGAAAGAAAGAAAGAAAGAAAGAAAGAAAGAAAGAAAGAAAAAAGAAAGGAAAGTATGCTGAGAAAAATCCCTGGCACTTCCCAGACAGATTATGCTATCAGTCACTGAGACTAAAAAGTAAGCGGGGAGGAAGAAGCCAGTTCGGAGGGTGATGACGACCTGCCACCCCCACCGTGTGACCAGCGATGTGGGAACAGAGGCAGGCCAGAACAGAGCAGATATCTGCACCCCCTAAGAATGGGGGAGGGGGTCAGAGCCTACCTTACCCGAGGAGATGGGACTCACACGTACCCCACTGGTGGGAGCATCAGTTGATGTAAAATTTCTGGGAAACATTTGGCCATGTGTCCAAAAAGCCCTAAACTCAGCAAACTGAGATCCCTTCCGGGATGAGTCATCAGAAAGATAAGCAGAGCAGTGCGTGCAGTAAGAGTGGGAAAACCAACATTAGTAACAGGAATATGAATAATGAAGCAGATAAGCCCCACTGCATGGTACATAATGCAGCCACTAAGATGGAAGGAAAAAATTTTTAATGACATGAGGGGAAAATACCTTTTAAGTGAAAAGAGCAGAATATAAGGCTGTTTATGTAACACAGCACAACTACTTCAGACACTGATTATCTACATATGCTACATTGACCTCAGCTAGTACCATATAATGCACAGAAAGATAAATGCTAACACAGTCCTGTCCGGTTAATACTATCAGAATTCTCAAAATTGTGGTATGCAATTTTCTTTATATTTTTTCTGTATTTTCCAAATTTTCATAATAAGGAGGCATCACTTTTATGATCAGAAAAGGCAACATATTTTAATGCAGAAAGCAAACTTATCATGCCTATCAAACAGTCCAGTTTTACTGCCAAAATGGAGTGACAATGAGCACACATCACATGCTTCTAGGATTTGTTTTCGTAAGAAATAGAGAAATGAGACTTGACACCTAGATTTAGACACTGAGAAGACCAGGGCTGTGTGAGGTGGGAAGAGTTAAGAAAAAGAAGAAAAAAACAGCCAACCTAGTTCTAGCTTTCCACGCTACCAGGGACAGGTATCTTTCCTTTCAGTGTCAGATAATAAAACAGTGGAGAAAATTCACAGCTTCTCATAGTTTCTAGCAGGCCACTCTGAAGGCGGAATTTATCTCTGGAAATGAGTAAAACTATCTGCCCAGACACTGATCAGGTCAGCAGACATCAATACCAGTGGCCAGGTTCACTTCACCAGAGAGAGCATTATGCCCCGCCTTCAGTTAAAGGCATAAGAACGACAGAGTAGGTGAAAAATGAACAGGTTAGCCACCTGTCTAACTTCAAGAGAGAAAACTAGAAGTCTGAGAAGACTCTTTTGTCCCATCCCATACAAACATAAAAGAAGGAGGCTGGCCTAGAAGACTCGAGGACCCTTTCTATTTTGAAATCCTGTGATTCCAAGACTTTAAGTTTCATGCCTGGCATATGAAGCCATCTTGTCCAAAAGAGGAACCAATTAAATCTTCCAAAAGGCAGTCAATTTCCTGCAAAAATGCACGATCATACAGTGGAAGTAAAAAGTAAAGACCCAGGAGCCTCAGAGACAGATGACTGCAAGGAGGCAGACCCGGTGCTTCTAACCCACTCTGCAGCGTCATTCAGCTGTGGTACCATGCGGCCTCTGGGAGTATGATCCGCCTTCAAGCCCAGCTCCATCTGACCATCTGGGCTTACACCTGGTCCAGCACCACAGCTTCTGAAGGGCAAAGAGTAGGCAATGTGGCAGGATCAGAAAGACAATCAATGAAGTGGAAGTTCAAGTCCCACCTCAGCCAATAGGGATGGAAACCGGTTTCTGTATCTACAAGAGGAAGAGAGATGAACCCAGTGGATCAGGGCCTTCTCCAACTCTCCACCAAGTACCCCTCAGCTGTCAGAGGGCACATCCTAAAGCACTGACCCCAAGTGCACAATCCTAATGAAGTCTCTGTCACCAAGACTCATGTATACTCTACGCTCTCCTCTGTATTTCTACCTGCTTCTAATTTAAATACGATGGTTTAAATATAAAACAATTATTGGTCATTTAAATTGCCTGAGTTCACCGATGCTCCCAGAAGCTACATCATTCGTGTCCTGCAACATCAGCTGCCTCATCCCATCACTTAAACCCTCAGAGAAGTCATTCTCCAGTATGAAATGCAAGGTTCTTAATAATCACAAAACCTTCTTCCTCTTATAATTTTCTATGATAAGATGCAACAGTATATGTGCCAGGGCCTGGTTCATGACAGATGGTCCAAAGATAGAAGCTACATCTGAATCTAACTGATTTGGTCTCTTCATCAAACTAAACTTGCTTTGAAAGCACGCAGCGGAGTCCTGAGCTGCGAGAGCAGATCGTAAAGTGCACTGAAGATGTTGCTGCGGACACAGCTCTTCATCTCTAGAGCTTCTTGTTGAGGAAAACGAGGTGTGGAGAAGACAAGAGGAGTAGCAAGGAAAACACAGAGAAAACAACAACACAGAATTCAACAAAACAACTTATAAAGGAAGACTGACCAGGCAGGCATGCGTGGTGACAAAGTGCATGAGGACCCGAGGGACAAAAATTCACACTCAAGTTTAGCACCAAGACATCTCTCTGCAGATGAATTGTATGCCATCTGTGGGGAAAAAATGAAAATGCTGTCACTAACCATGATTCCTTCTTTGTCTTATATGCCAAAAATTATGGAGTTACTACAATCTGCCGGAGTCAGGCGTCTGCTGCCTCCTACAAAAGTATTATATTGAATCTCACCCAAGCTGGCTCGTTTTACCTTGTTTTCTAATCTGGAGGCTGCAGATGGGGCACCTATCTTAAGTAACTAACTAAATATACAACTTAGGGGCAAGGGATTGGATCGGGGAGAGTAAATATTGACCCTCCTAAAAACAATTCCTTTTATACTCGATGAGGACTCAGCTCAAAATAAATAACACTATCTGGATTCAGTTCAATAAATATTTATTGAGTGCTTATTACGGCAAATCCCTAAGCTAGGGGCTGTGAAGAATGTATAGAACACACAGTCCTTGCAAGGTGAGTTTACACTCTGGGAGGGGAGGCAGGAGGCACATATAAATAACTAATGAAGGGCGGGATGTGAAAAGGCGAGGAGAGAGATCGAAAGGGCTGTGTTGCAGAGAAGTGGGGGAAAGACCATTTCCAGGCCAGGGAGATGGGGAAGTTTCAAGGAGGACACAGCACACGTGTGGGGGCTCTCTCAAGACACATCACAGGGTCAGTTCCACCCAGACTCTGTGATACAGTAGGCGTCTGTGGGATCCAGCTGGGTGAGAAAGACTCAGAACAGAATGCACATCAACGCAGTGTGCTGCAAGGAAGACAGCGCCCCCAGTCGTCAAAGACGACTCTTGCACAGAGATGCAAGAGAGCCAGTGTCTCCTGAAACACCAAGAGCCAACTACTCTCCTCGAAGGCAGGCTGATACCGAGAACATTCTTCTGGCTCTTCACCATGTGCTTGGAGGGCAGGCCTCCCAAGGCTGGAGCAAACAGAAGCATGAATGTTGCACTATGGACATTCACTCACGGATGTGGAAACTCTTGGTGCTTTTAAACACTGGTCTAGAGAAGTAAGAGGAACATATTTTTCTTGCTCCACTTTCCAGAAAACAACAAATAAGCCTTTAAAAGCTACAGCCAATACTAAGAAACACAGAGTAAGGCGATATTCAATTGTCCTGGCTCTTTTGGACAAGTACGCCTTCTCGAGGCAGATGCCTACTTGCTAGTCTTCATATGGCTAGATAAGAAAGTGAATGCATTCCAATGCCATCTGCAGCAGAGCTGAGATTCCCGCCTCATTTAAAAAGCCACTTTCAACTCCTTCGACTTCCCTCTACTGTCTATGACCCCTTACTCCCCATCTCCAGCCAGAATGCTTCCCTGCCTCCTCGATGTGCCCACAGTCCTTTGCAGACACTGCTGGTGAACTGCTAGTCGCTGTATTAGAATCAGACAGATGTAGGCATGTAAAGCACCCAGCACGATGCTGAGCACTCATCAAAAGTGTGATAAATGGTAGGTAGCTCTCCTCTGTCCTGAGGCCCTTGAGGGCATGCTCTCACCTTTATATCCTACAGTCTAACAGAGTCCCAGGCACGAAAGCTACTTATCTGGATAAATGAAGACCCAGAAACGTGGAGGAGCAGATACAGGACAGCCTCTCCCTTCCTGCCCAGGGCTCCCAGAGCAGCTCATGATTCCTTACAACGCCACGCCCCTATTCCTCCAGCAGCTCAACATGTTAAGTCACCCACCTCCTGCCCTGCCAGCTCTGTTAGATGCCAACTAACAAAACCCTCAGGGTCAAACATCAAACCAGCAGGATCCAACTTTCCGTAAAGGGCTGGGAGCTCTTAATCGGGAAGATCTGGCTGGTCTTGGCAGGGCCCTCCTGATCCTACCAGGATTATTACTCAGCCCAACTTCTCCAGCTGTCTGTTCACTTCTCTGCTTCCAGAAATATCAGGCTGGATTCTCTTTTTCCAGAATGGAGTGAGAAGGTAAGCATCAGAGATCAGCAAACAGTGGGTCTGGGAGAGTGGCAGAGAGCACTGAGGGCTGTCTTAGAAACACACAGGGGTTAAAGGATGAATCCCACACCCAGCTGGAGAGCTGTTCCTATTTGCAGAGAAGCAATTTTTTTTTAAAGCTACAGTTAAAAGGCTTTACAGATCATCTAAGTCTGATCCTTCTGTTCTGCAGAAGAGGAAACAGAGGCACAGTGAGATGAACCGACCTGGGGAAACGCCTGGATGGAGCACCGACATCAGACAACCAGGAGCGGACTGCACGTGCACTGGATGACTCAGATGTGTTCAAGGAGAGTTAATTAGATCCTATTTAACTCTGCATCAATTCAAGAAGCATAACTCAAAAGATCAGTTCAATTACAGGCCTTTGATTTTATGGATACCTGAACAGGGCTATGAAATTTCACTGAAACTTACAACTTCATCGGTTTTATCCAGATGCTTAAGATTCTTATAACAAACATTCACACAGGCCACATCTTAACCAGGTTTTAAAGCACCTTTTTGAAAAATAAAAAGCCCTTGGCTAGTGGCAAGTTGCTTCTTTAGCTGGTGTTAGCAGAACACAGGCATCTGATGCAAGAAGCAGAAGTGTCCAGACAGTTGGCTCTGTAACCCTGAGCTCTGCAAAAGCCAAGCAAAGATAACGGAAACCTGTACAAGTTAACAGCTGAGACCACAAACCCCCAGAAGCCAGAGCCCCAGCGGCTGTCACTGGCAGCCCCTGCTCTCAGCCCTTCTTCCAAGATGAGGGTGTCTTCCTAATGTGGACAGTCTCAGTACCTTAGGGACCAGAATTCCGCTGACACGCTAGGAGTGGGGAGGAAGGGTAGGAAATAAACATCAGTAGCAATTAACATGCGGGCTTTTGACCCTTTCTTCTCCGAAAACTCAGAGGGGTACACAGCTAGCTCGCTCACAGGACCACATCTGGTGGTTTCTTTTTAACTGAGAGGAACAATTGACATTATCTGAGAACTCTTTTCTTTCAAAGTATCCAAAGGCAACCAGAATGTCTAAACACTGGCTCAAGGAATACAGGTTTCTAGCACTGAGGCCAGCTTCAAACAGCGCCCAGGAGAAGGGGCCAGTGCGGCACGATGCTCACCTTGTGTGAGTCTGGGTAAGCTCGCCACCACACCCTGGTTAACAGGCACCATCCATCACGTTTTGCTTTCCCTACGAGCACAGTAGGAGACACTTGTTCTTAATCTCCATGCTTGTCTGAATGACCTAGTGCGTTGAGCATGGCATTTTGGGTAAAGATGAAAGCACAGCCTCTGCTTACAGTTTCGTGAGGGGGCTGATACACAAGCCACTAGTTACAGAACATAAAGCAGAACAAAGCATTACAGCTACACTAACTACCATATCCTGACACGCCAAGCGCCCAGGATGAGTCAGCAGGGACACCAAGGCTTCTCCAACACCGTCTCACCCATTCCTTACAGAACTGCTATCGGGATGGATATTTTTGTCTTCATACATGTGACACAACTGAGGCTCAGAGAGGTTTAAGTGACCCCGAACCAGACAATTAGTAACAGTAATCGGTCCTTACGGAGCACGAAAAATGCCAGAAACTGTGTCATGTTATACACTTTATGTAGAATGTTCTGGTTCCAGTCTCACAACGACCTTCCAAGTAAAGCACTGTCGTTGACCCCCCTTCACAAATGGACAGAAAGCAAGTAAGCTGGCGCGGCGGAGCCGGGCCAGCAGCCCAGGCCTTGCTGCCTCCGCAGCACGTACCTGTAACCACCACCTCCGTCTCTACGTGGCGGAGTGCTGCGGAAAACCAGAGAAGGCCTGAGGAGGTGGCATGTGACATCAATGCCGTGGCTCCGTGCCTACCTCCTGGGGCACATGTCCTTCACTTCTGGGGACTGAGAAATGAGCAAAGCCCCAACACGCTGATGCATGAAAGAATGTGCAAGGAGCCTGCTTTTCCAGGCCTGCCATCAGGACTGCAGCACCAGCGCCCACTTGTGAAACCTGGAACTCAGCTGCCTGCAAGGTCCACGCTCCTCTGCCTCCAGCCTTTTATTTTATAAAGCGGCCAACACTGCACTAGGATACCCAATTTCAGTACAAAGAAGCTGAAGTGCCTGGAGCAATGTTCCACCCCAAATTAACACAGGTTGGAAGCACCGCATGAACAGACTGATGTGTCTGAATGGTGGTCAGCACAACACTGTTGAACTCCCATCGCAGCCACTGTCACCTCCATCTGCCCTGAAAGAGGCTGGACCAGCCTACTCACCCTAATTAACTGAATTAACAGGGTTCATCTGGAGGCCAGCAAAAGGCAGAGAAAACACCAGGGATAACAAATGAATGTAGATGTTCTAAACCTGAACGCACTCAGGGAGCCAGGCAGGCAAATGTGCAGAATTATCTCCCGTGATAATCTCGACATTCAAAAGCAAAGCATGAACTCGATGCATCTCTCCAGAGCATGTTATCCAGCCTGGGACTTGAAAATGATCTCACAGGAGAGATTCAGAGACGAAGAGTGGCCTATTTCTTCAAGATCTCTTTCCTTCCCAAGTCACCTGAACTTAAGCCTTTCAGACGTGGCCCATCAGACGTACCGTGGCTGCTCCTCCCCCTGCCACCAGTCTTCGTACCACAGCAGCGGGACTCAGGTGGGAGGAAGTGGATGGATGCCCCCCAGAAGCTGACACTCAGTAGCCATCTCTGTGTAGACATAAGAATGCTTCTTTCTGCACTCTGCTTCCACCAGGATTGGTCCTTGTGCAGGAGACTCTGGCACTATTTGAAGAGTTGGTGACTACGATGGCCCTGTGCTTGGTCTGTCTTCCAACAGCTTTGCTCTCTCCGTCCCTTGCAGACTGCTGCTGTCCCCCAAACAGCCATGGGGGGCTCAGAGAGGTGTGGGAGCAGGGCTCCGGCTCTGGCTGGGGTCTTCCCCAGTGGCCCCAGGGGCACCTCACAGCACAAGCATGTAACACCATCCAGCTGAAGAGTTCATGTTATGTCTTAATTATATGACTCCCAGGTGACTCTACTGAAATGGTCAGGAGGCCCAATATGAACACTGTCTATAATAATGAAAATAACTTAAATGTCCAACAGCAGTGGAATGGTTACTAAACTAAGGCACACCCACATAACAGAAAACCATGCAACCACTAATACGCAGAATTTGGAAATGTCCAGAATAAGCAAATCCATAGAGACAGAAAGTGGATTCGTTGCAGGACTGGAGGGTCTGGAGGAAAATGGGGAGTGACTGCTAACGGATATAAGGCTTTTGTGGGGGGCGATGAAGCTGGTCTAAAACTGACTGTACAAATCTGTGAGTACACTGAAAACCACTGAAATGTATACTTTCAATGGAAGCAGTACAGTATGTAAATTACACCTCAGTGAAGCTGTTATAATAAATGACGGTTTGGGAGACTCATGACAGGGAAATGTTCTATATAATGTTCATAGAAAATGGCAGGTTTTAAAATAGATTACTAATAGGATCGCATTTTTGTGAAAAATAAACAACACACACACACACACACACACATTTACAGGTTTATTACCTTCTAATTCTACTTCTACCACGGCTACTGTAGCTGGTTAACATTTGCTGAGCACTTAAAACCACGTGCCAGCCACTGTGGTAAGTGTTTTCCATGCATTCTCAACTACTGTCACAAAAGCTGTCTGAAATTGGTACTGTGATAGATGAGGAAATGGTCATGACGTATGGAAACAAAAAGACTCTGACCAAGTCCATACCACTGGACGTGGTGGTACAGCAGAGACTCAAAACCAGGACCGTCCCATCGAAGCCTGCATGCTCTCAACCACTGGGCCACGTTACACAGAGGCTGGACGTTGCTGCAGTGAGAGCAGCAGTGACTTGACCTTTATATTATTCTTGTTATAAAAACCTGTATCAATTTTTGGAATAAGGGAGGAAGAGAAATATATGCAATTTTGCCAAATAAAAGAAGTTCTAAGCATCTGCCATCTGTGGTAGGCCCTGGACACAAACAACCCAAGTTCACACCAAATTATTTCCAAGAAGGAGATGCTCAGTTTTAAGGCAAAAAGCTGTAAAAACCCAAGTAATTAGTCAGGGCTCAGTATAGATTCTGAACAGCTGGAAGACGGAAGGCCTCCTGGACTAGCTAGTCAATGGGCTCCTTGACCAGATTTCTGAGAGGTGGAATATGGCACCTGCTTAACTTGTCCCTCATAAGGCCCTTGCTGCTCACAGAGGCACCTCGTTTCAATTCAGACCAGATGGCGGGTGCCACTCCTCACCCTGAACTCAACACTCAGGGCGGGTGAGCTCCCAAACTGTCCAAAGGCCAGTATCACTCCCGGCTCCCACTGTCACTGCTCCTCCTCTGCGGGACACACCAATAGCTCCCTGAGCCACTTCTACAAAATGACTCCCAGCTCTGTCCCCATGCTGGACTCTGTCCCTCCTCTAAATACAGCCTCCAGCTGCGGTGCAGACGTGGCTGAGAACCTCCCTGGTTGAGGACACCACAGAGCCCTGCAGCTCTGACGTGCCGCCTTGCACAGCTGCCACATTGTGAAGGGCGGAGGAAGGACCCAGGCCTGGCATTTATTCATTCCACCATGTCAGGGGCCCTCAGGGGTCAGCTGGTCCAAATCCATCATCTTACAGATGGAGCCAGTGGTCTGGGAGGTGGCTGTGCAACTCTCTCCAAGCTCCACAAGTGACACTGGTCTCCTGACTCCAGATCTGTGTAAACATGCTACTGACTCATATTAAATGGGTACCAAAACCTCCAGGTATTCTCAAAATTTAAAAGTTGAGTGTCCTTTACATTTTAAGAAAAGAAGAGCTCTGAAAGAGGAACAAAACAGAAAAGCACATAAATGCATTAATTCTTTTAATAAAAAACGTCTGCCCACCTGAGCTGCTCTGTACTTCTCTGCTGGCAGCCTTAGGTGGTGCCACTCTAAGGTCTCCCTGGAGAAAACCCACAGGGCTCAGGCAGGAGCCAGATTTATTAATCATCTGGGGCAGCACAGCCCTAATTTTTCAAATAATTTTTAAGTCAACACACCCAGCAGCCCTAAATCAACACTTCCCTCCTGTCCTGCCCCCACAGGGAGCGATGTTTGATGTTACAGCTACTGCCCTAGCCTTCAAGGAGAGATGGTTGTAATCTAATTCCTCAGTTTGTCAGACAGGACATGTTCATTGCAGCTGGACCCAGCTGGATATGAATCTCTTTCACACACACACTCCCCCAACAAAACATAAAAGGTAAAAGGCATTTAACAGAGAAAGACAGAGAGAGAGATTGACTGCTTCATCAGATCAAACTGAACAGGCATGAAATAAAGCCAATACCATCACCATGGGGATGCTGACCCCTTCCACCCATCTAATGGAAGTCAGTCTCCATTGAACTCTATCCTTTCCCACCGTGGGCCTTTGCTCTAAGGGTGTCCTCTGCCTGGAATGGTCTGCTCATCTACTCTTCATGGCCTAGGTTGGAAAGGACAGTCTCAGATCTCTCCACTTGGAACAGTGGCGGCTTCACTCATACTCCCAGAGCAATCTGAGCTATCATCACAGCACTGCCCACGGGCCATGCCACGTTACAGCTACTTCTGCACCCTCTCCCTAGTCCCCACTCACCTGGAAACACCTTTGGAGCAGAAATCATGTCTAATTCATTGCTACCTCCCCCTCGGCATCTATCACAGAACGGGCACACAGTAGGTGCTCAAAGTCAAAATCAAATAAACTGCACTTAGTCGGGTATGAGGCCTTCCTGAGCATTTAAGATTTATCTTGCTAAAAGGAATCTGTCCTGTGGGTAAGCTTTATAATGCATCACTGTTTCCATTCCCATATTAAATTTATGTCTGCATGGGGGGTGGGGGAGCGGAGAGTACAGGATCCTATCAAATAAATCTACGGTTTATTTCTTGCCACCTGAGAATTTGGCCTGTCTCTACATACAATCCTTCTTGAGCCTATCAAAGTGCCTCAGATTGAAAATTATACATGAAGCCATGAAGAATATGCTGAATCCAATTCTTTGCACCATGGGGTGCTTCTGAAGGTGCAAACAAACCTATTTCACTTATACCCTCACTTTTTTTCTCAGCAGTAGCTTGGTACAGTGTGCCAAAAATGGGCTTTGGTGTCAGAAAAATCTAGTTTCAAAATCTGCGTCCGTCATTTTTTCAGCTGTGACCTTGGCTAGACAAGCCTTTCCAATGCTCACTTTCCCAAGGTGCAAAATTAGGATAAAACAACTTCCCAGCAGATTGATGTAAAGAACAGACAGAAGGTATAAAAGGCCTAGAACCTACCATGTACACGTTCCACACAGCTAATCTTAAACTCAAGTGCGGTGGGTTCCAGTGTTAAGGAAGAGGGGAGGGGTGTGGCTATTCTGAGGGGAAAAGCAAGGAAGGCCCCTATCACCCCCTGGACCACATCCTAGAAGGTGAGCTGACACTACAATGTCATCTTGCTCTCAGGCCCAGCCCTCTGAGCCACAATGGAAGTGCCAAACCCAGAGCAAGGGTTCCAGGAGGCAGCCTGTGGAGGGCAAAGTACCCTGGCTCTGAGCATTCCTCATAGTTCAACTCGGTACCAGCTCACCCAGATGGTGAGTAAAACAAAGTCACACAGTTAGTTAGTGTTCAAGCCTAACTCCTACTGGTGACTCCCAACAGGCAACTTGTCAGGAAGACCCCTGATGCTGAGGTTTTAGGGAACTGGACTGCAAACAGTGGTGGTTCAGTCAAAAGACTGCAGAGTGACAGACCTGAGAGATCCAACCTTATTTCCTGCCTTTATTAGCAGAGAAATTACTTGATTTCTGGGCCTTGGTTTCCTTATTTGTAAAAACACAATAGGACATTCACATGAGGCTATTATGAGGAAAGTATGAGATAAATATAAAAATATGTTAGCACAGTGACTGGTATCTAGTCAAGGGGTCCCTACCTCTCAAGACTGTGCAGCTAGCATTATTATTAACCACACTAAGTACAAGCCAACATTTAAAACACACACACACAAGCCAGTACACAGATGTACCTAGACACACACACACACAATGCACATCAAGTAGAGAGAATAATCCAAATCCACAAAAGTGGACAAGTAGAAAAATGGAGGCCCAAAGCCAGAGAACCACAGATTGGTCCCTACAGATTTCTGTGGCCCCAAGGTGTAGGATTCCTCTGTCAGAACCACTAAATCCGGAGACAGTGTGATGCAATACCTTACATTATGAGGCTTACACAGAGAACAGAAGATATTGCTATGGCTACTATTTCAAATTCAAGAGCAAAAGCCTCTCTTTGAGGCTTCTCAGTTTGGTTTTGGGTCATATTATTTCAGGACCAATATGTAGAATTTCTTGTTCAACTATGACCAAACAGTCTGATCTGTCAGAGCTTCTGGCGAAACTTCTTGCCTCTGCTCTGCAGTTTTATGGTGCTTTCACCGAGACACTGGATGCCTGGACCACCCCAGGTCTACACGCCCATCACCACTGGCAGTGGGTACTATGAAAATGCTCTTGCCCCCTATGCCCTGCTGAAAATGGAATCTTCATTTTGTCCATAAACCCATCCACCCAACCTGTACTTCTGAACAGTCGATCCCATTTCAAACTAAATAACCACTTCTGTACTAGTCTCTGTGATTATGTAATTGTAGCTTAGTTTACGTCACTGTTGTTTGTACACTCTGTTAAATAAGAAATAACACAAAAATGAATTTTACTTCAACTCTTAAAAAATTTCATAATTCCAAACCAAAAATGGAATTTAACATCAACAGCAATGCTTTTGAAAGTATTCCAGAATGCAAAAGAACCTTTCTGTTTCGTATTAAAAAAAAATGTTCTTCTTTCTTCTAAATAGCTGAGAATAGAATAAAAAACCTCCCTTTCTGGTTAATCCCACTCTAATTTACTTCCTACTTCCTTTATCACTTCTTTCAAGTAAAACGGTGATCTTTATTCACTTCCCCACCAGGAAGGGGAAGTCCATTAACATGTCGATGGCTGTCCATAACTTGAAGGCACGATTTTCATTTCATTTTTTATAAAAAATACTTTAGAAAACCTTTGTTATATAAAAATCTAAGAAACCGACAGTGGCTAGAGAGGAATGTCTTTTTAAAAAGGGAAAATGATAAAGTGATGAATTGTCTAAGGAAAAAATGTTTTCACATTACGGCAAGAACTAGCAATAACGACATTCACTAAGATTCTAGCTTTGATCCTTCACGATGAATTTTTGTTTGGAGGCCAGACCAGGTCATGCTCTCAAATCTCAAAGGAAAACTACAACTACACATCTACTGTAGACTAGTTTTCTATCTACCCCTCACTTCCTAAGCACTCTCCCCGACCCAAACCAGTTGGATTACTTAAGAGGTTACTTTCTAAAGAATTATAACCCAAATGCTAACTTTGATCGTCTTTAGGTGATGGGATTGTAGGTGATTTTCATTTTCTTCTTTATTTCTACAATGAATAGGCATGGCTATTAAAACAATAATAAAAAAAGTTATGTCAGGGCGTTTCCCATCCTGAAGCAGAAAGGTTTATATCCAATGGTCGTAATACCAAAAGATTAATATTTTTGCTGCTCATATTGATAAAATGAAGCTCTATCACAGACTATCAGATGCATTTATTCACTCAACACTATTTCTGGAGAGCCCCATTACGTGACGAGCGCGGTGCTGTCCCACACCCTGAGACTACAAGAGGTATCCACAACCACCAGCAAGTCCCAAGAAGCACCACAGGTGTGGGGCCAGGTGTGCACAAGGCTAGGGAACAGGGAGCAACAGCTGGGAAAGGTCCCTTCAAGATGGTGACACCTGAGCTCAGTCCAGAACGCAGAGAAGGCGCTCATCTGGTACAGGGCTCCTTCAAGGCAGCAGGGAAGGAGGGCGGAGGGACACAGGACTCTAGGTGTGGCTGCCAAGGAGGATGGACATTATCCCATAAACCACACTGAGAGCTATCGAGGCCCACGTGTAAAGCGTTACACCTTTATTTCCAGGTAACAAAAATCGGGTGTATCAAGTACGTTTCTTGGGTAATGGAAAAAGAAAAGCACGTGATGAAATGCTATCACACGACTCCAGGCCTTCATTCACTTACTATGAAGTCTTCCACAAGCTGCAGCCTCCCCAGAGCTCTACCTGCCCTCCACCCAAACTCAGCTAGAGTCCAGGGGACAACGTATATGGCCTGTTTCTCACTTTTAAACCAGAAGATGAGTAACCAAATTGGAACAGAAGTTCATGCCATACAGCAGAGATGGTTATCCTGGTATTATTCCATAGTTCCTCACAACCACTTTGATGGCTTAAAAATTACTTCCATTTGCAGCATGTGACCAAAATAAACTTTTATTTAACCACTCGGAGGAAACAAAACACAAAATGAATGAAAGATCTTTTCTGTTTTGTGTGTGGTGACTTCCTGTTCCTTTCACTCTTTTGGCAGCTCAGGACTGTATCACAGAGTACTTTTTATACCACAGTATCAGCACAGATCCCTTTTCAGACTCTGGAAAAACTGGGCATCTTCTCAAATAGCAACAGCTCTCCATTTACTAATATAAAATAGCAATGTGATTGAGGACAATCACCCCATTAACGAGGTACTTTAATCGTAAATAAACCTTCCCTTTAAATGATCCCAATACACAGCAGATCCTCACACCTCCGCTTCAGAATACCAAGCCTCTCTCCTTCCCTTCACCACCTT
Organism: Camelus ferus; assembly: GCF_009834535.1. Lineage (NCBI taxonomy): Eukaryota > Metazoa > Chordata > Mammalia > Artiodactyla > Camelidae > Camelus > Camelus ferus. Next base: position 8,899,037 of record NC_045720.1, on the reverse strand, counting down.
CCTGTGCCCATTCTCATTCCCAAAATTCTCTGGCCACACAGCTTTGTCACTGACACAGGAAGCCGAAGACAGCTGACTGATTCTCTCCTCCCTTCAGAGTGAACTAAAGCACACATCCTACCTATTACTTCCTCCCCAACCATGAGCATCCTCTCCCCCAAACCCCTCGCTCAGGCTGTGTTCCCTTCCTTTTCATTTGATGACACTGATCCTCTTCACCACCAGAAGGACCACTAACTGGACATCAGTCATGAAGCAGACCCTCCATTAGGTATTTAAATAGATTAACTCATTTCATCCTATCATTCAACAAGGTGAGTGTACAAGTCCTATTTAACAGATGGGGAAGCTAAGGCTCAAAGAAACTGAGGCAGAGAGAGGTACAGTGAACTGACAAATAGGAAGCAACGTAGCCAGGATCCAAGCCCAGGTCCACCAGATTCAAACCCTGGTTGGTCACACTTCCTTCTGCTCAGAACTGGCAGAGTGAACCGCAAGGCTGGCCCTATCCATGCCTACTGGAATACGGAGCGTGTGCTCCAAAGCCAGGAATCAGCAGGGTCTGGAGGGCATACAGCCACCCAAGTGGAAAAAGAGCTGGAAAGAGCGGGGGAGGTGGGACGGGGCAGGTTCTGGGCCTGACTCTGCCTCTCGTGCTGATAAAGGGTACAACAGCCCTGCTGAGCCTGTGTTCCCCACCCCGACCCCTCAACTGGGGACTCCTGGGGCGCTCTGGTCAGGAAGCGACAACAGAGGCCATCTGGGAAATGCAGCCGCTGGGAAAGCCCTGTGAACACATCAGGAGCGAACACTCTGCAAGGGGGAGCTAAACAAGACATTAGGGAAATCATTGTTTCTTTTATAACATTGCTGAGTCAGTACAATGACTTGCAATAAATTTTCAGGATGTTAAAAACCATGCAAACTGCAAGCACCTTACTGATTCTGAAGTCTGATGACTAAGATATGAGACTTTCAAGTGAGATACAGGAATGGAGGCCCCAGATGGCAGAAAGCTACTTGCCGTGGAGACGACCTGACTCCAAACACTATCCACTCACCGCCCAGCAGAGATGGATGCCTGGGATTAAAACACTGCAAAAAGAGGCTGCAAACAGCCCTCTCAAAACAATCAGGCTTCCCACTCGTATGACCCAAGATAAATGTTCACTGAAAAAAAGGAATTATCAATCAATCCAAGGAAATGATTCTTGTCTCACATTTAATAATAAGAGTAGAGGACAAGGAGGCAAAGCTACTGAAAGGTGTGTGTGCATGCACTTGCGTGTGTATGTGTATGGGTGTGTGTACATGTACATGTGTGCAGATCTTTGCATGATGCTGCAAATGAATGGTAAATCACCCCTGCTACTCACAGTGTGGTCTCTGGACCAGCAGCAGTAGCATCACCAGAGAGCTTGTCAGAAATGCAGAATACTGGGTCTTACCCAACACTTACTAAACCAGAACCAGCATTTTAACAAACTTCCTAGGTAATCTGCATACACATTAAGGCTTGAGAAACACTAATAACCTAAGCCTAGAAAACCCATTCAAGGCCAAACAAAAAAATACCTATTTGCATCCTCAGTTAAAAAAAATGCTAGAAGCAGAAAAGGAAATTTTACTCTGCACCCAAACCAGACAACAGACCCAGGAGAACAGCTGGAACAATGTTAAAACCCAAATGAAATCACAGGAGAACACTTAAGAGGAACAACTCTCCATCAAACGGCCCCAGTTAGAGGCAAAAATCTCCCATTGCACCATAAGAAAACAGCTGGAGGACTTCAGAAAAACCCGAGCTTACATCTGACTCTGAGTTCGGTGCTGAGCTCACAGGTTACACGGTGCCCTGATGATCCCAGCCCAGCAACAGGGACGTAAGGATCTCTTCCTGGTCAGGCTGCTTACTGTTACTTCTGTTGTCCAGACCAGACTTCAATGAAACATCAATAATTAAATAGCACTCAACCGAAATTAATAATGCAATAAATGGGCTATTATGGAGAGCTTCCCTCTTACTGTAAGGGGCTTGAAAAAAGCCCAGTGGGTGGCTTGAAAAACGTTATCAAAATGATGATTTTTTGGACAGGCAATGCAAACACAAATGTACAGTTTGTCTGTTTATCAAAGTCCACAATTTGCCACCAGAACAGGAAAAGTCCACAATGTTTCTAATACGAAGTCATTGCCTCTTAAAAACAAACAAAATCATCCACATAGAAGCCACCAGCAACTAACCATATGGCAGCAAAAAGTTACAAGGCCAGCTCCAGGGAAATGGTTCAGGAGTCAAAGCACTGCCCGTCCCTAACAGACATCTCTTGCACTGGGAGGTCAGGGGTGCCATGGCTGTCTGCTCACCCTCCGGGCTTTCAGTTCAGGGGTAATGGAAGGAGAACCAAATTGGGTCAAGAGAAAAGAATAAGTTCCAGCTCTACCACTTACATGAAAGCTATCTTACTCTGCACAGGTCACAGAATTTACTCATCGGTTAACAATGGCAACAACTACACACAACACAGTCAGGATCAGCAAGGAAAGGAGGGAGAAATGGAGGGAGGGAGGAAGAGAGAGGTACCCCAAATGACACCCATAAATGGGAAAGAATGACATAAATGCAAAACTATCCCAAGCCCCTTGTGGCAGATGCTGTAGGACTGGCTCCCTTTCAATGAATCATCTAAAAATGAGAGCCACTGTAGACCTCCTTATGTTCTCTCTCTTCTCTTCAGGATGAAGGTCTCCCCCAAGGTGCCACTCAGCTAATCAGATCAACCTCCTAGCACGGATAATAAGAAGAGCCTGGATGTGAGCCAAGGCTTCGAGCAACATACATGCACATTCGTTCATTCTATAGATCTGTGCTGCGATTCAGTCCTTCATGGGACTGGTGCTGGGCTGGGGGCAGACACGCTGGGGGTCCCTGCAGTAAAGAACTCAGGTGAACAGAATGCAATGTGTACAGGCACCCTAAGTGCTTGGAACTGACCCCAAACAAGGGTATGCCAGCTGGACCAGTGCCCAGGGCACAAACGTAAATGGAGCACTAAAACGTACTTGTAAAGTAACTAGAGGGAGGAAAACATATCCTAGTAATCTTCCTGCGAGGAGTTCTTACTGTTGCTGGGAGGAATACAGTGGTAACGTCTCAGTGTAAGATGGTGACAGCTCCATGGGGTACATCAGATTAACAATATACGTCACTAGACTGCCTTCTCTAAGAAAGGCGCGCTTACTACCTGCACAGCCCTTGTTTGGCCAGGCAAGGTATGCAAGTCTGGGGCCAGAGCAGAATTGCTGAGACTGGGGGAAAAGAGGTGCAGTCCGGCTACCAGCAGTCTTCTTCACGGAGGCCCCCACTGCTGAATAAATGTATCATTCCCAAGGGGGCTCCCCTAGCCTCAGGCTGACCCTCAACTGGAGAAAGAGGCCACAGAATGACAGATACAGTCACTCAAGGAAAACTTATTGAGACACACATGTTCCTTAAATAGGCCCCGAGTAACCAGCATAAATAAATTAAAAAAACAGCAAGACACAGTTACCATGCAGATTTCAGACAAAGACAAGCCAGTAAATCAGCAACAAAAATGGTGGGTCCCAGGTGCCCTGATGTGGGCCCTGGGCACGGGCTTGAGCTTGGACAGAAGGGACTTTGTAGAGATCCTGACGCACCCCTTCTTATCAGATGGAGGCTGATGCTTAACATCCCCTCCTCTAAAGTCTACACCTCTAATATCTGCCAGAGGAAGGAAGAACTTCAGACCAGAAAAAAAGGAGTAAAGGCATGGTCTCAGGGCAAACCATGGAGAGGAAAGAGGGGAAAACGGAAGAGGCTCTGACAGAGCAGCGGGAGCCATTAAAATTCTACCATGCAGACCAAGAGAGTCATAGAATTCTTCCCAAGAATTCTGAAGTCCTATAATGAAAATCACCAGAAAAACTGCAATAGCCAACATTTCGTCTCCCGGATGTAGCCTGAATTTCTGAAGAAAATCGCTAACTCCACAATTCCTAATTTATTTCCATTCTGCAAGCCACCCTTGCAAGACAGCTGCCAGAATGGATCCAACTCCGCTACACCCTCGTTCTTTTGTTTTCAAACTCTTTATGTGTTAATTGAAATGATACGTATCACAAAAAAAGAGGCCACGCCTCAAAAGAGACAAGCTGTATCTACAGAAATGTAAGGTCCCTGGCAGAAAGGAAAGGGAACAAGCCGGGTGGTCCAAACGCGACATGTAAGTCGGCTTGACTGCCCTGCCCGGTGTCCCCTCGCCAGCAGAAAAGGCCCTCAGGCTCTCTGCCTAGGGTGGCCCCTGATTCTGAGGCTCCTTCAATGGCTGGCCAGTGTCCCACGAGGTGGCCTGCTGTGGAGGCTCTGCCCAACTGAGCGGTGGTTCTCAAGCTTTTTGGCCACAGGACTCCTTCACATTCTTACAAAATTAGAATATTCCAAAGAGGGTTGTTACTCTTTTAAAGTATGTTGTTTCCATTGACAGTGCTCACAAGAGAAATTAAAACCGAGAAACCTTCCAAACTCCAGAACACACCTTTAACCAGCTGTCAGAGGATGACACCAGCACACAGCCTGCAGCCCCTGGAAAATGCCACTACACAAGGCAAACAATGCCTTGGTACTTTAATGAAAATGGTTTTTGATCTTACAGAGCCATTGCAAGGGTCTTGGGAACCCAAGATCCCAAGACCATACCTTGGGAACCTCTAGAATAGGAACAGTGACAAACAACGAAGTCGGCAGACTCAAGACAAGCTCACTCCAGAACCTATAACAGTAAATAAGGGAAAGCCTGGCCAGTCAAAGAAAATAACGCACAGGCTGCTAAAAGGACGGAGTGATTCCAAAATATTTTAAAAGCTGTTCATGGGTGCTCTAAGTTAAATGATGTTTTAAAAGTTTGACTTAGCCTCTACTCATTACAGCTCCCAGTGAACGGCGCTGCTTCAAACAGATCATAGGAATATCAATCTTGATATAAGTCTTATATTTACTGGCAATTGGGTTCATTTTCTAGACCCCCAACCACTTGCCTCTGACTCCTCACCGATAATCAATACAACACATTGCTTTTTCCCAAGTCTCCACAGTATAACAAAAATTAATACACTCCAGGGGGGAGGGTATATAGCTTAGTGGTGGAGCACATGCTTAGCGCGCATGAGGTCCTGCGTTCAATCCCCAGTACCTCCATTAAATAAATAAATTAAATAAATCAATAAACCTAGTTACTTCCCTTCGCACCAAAAGAAAATGAATACACTCCAAAGGGAACCCCTGTTAAAAATGATAAAGTCTGAAGACTCATAAAGGATGCTGGTCCTTCCTAAGTGATCAAGTCCTAACACGTCCATGATAATTAACAGGAAAAAAAAGTTATTGCAGTGAACTGTCTGTATCCCCTCAAAATTCATATGATGAAATCCTAACCTCCTAATGGGATCGTATTAGGAGGTGGGGCGTTTGGCAGGTGATTAGGTCATGAGGGTGGAGCCCTCGTGAATGGGATGAGAGCCCTTATAAAAGGGACCCCAAAGAACTCCCTCACCCCATCACCATGAGGACACAGTGGAAAGACAGCCATCCACAGTCCAGAGGAAGGTTTTCACCAGAACCCTACCATGACGGCACTTGATCTTGCACCTCTAGCATTCAGAACTGTGAGAAACAAATCTCTGTTTACAAGCTACCACAAGCTATCTATGACATTACATTTTAACAGCCTGAACGAAGACAAACATATAATTCTACCAGGAAATGAAAGCTGCGTGTGTGCGGAGATGGCAGCCGGGAGGTTTCTTTCCATCCCATGAAAATTAAAGAATGAAAAGGTGGCAGAGACTCACCCAAGGCCTCTCAGAGCGTCCCTGTAGCACCCGTGTTCTCGTATTTCCTTAAGTTTTTATGATAATCTTTGTACTCTCCTCTACCCCCAACCTGAAACCTCTCCCTTCCACCAAAACATTCTCCTCTCTAAGTTGGAATGGAGAGTGGCCAGGGACCAGCTTTTGATCCTATAATCTACTCTTCACGTTAAGAGAGTGAGAACCAATTCCCCATGGGGATAGTAAGAGTTTGTAGCTACTTTTTCTATCAAGCATTTACTATATTCTAATGCAGAGTTTAAGAGAACTAAACTAAGAGCCATTATCTCATTTCAGCCTCATAACAATCCTTTCAAAACCTATTGTGCCCATTTTACAGATGAATTAACAGGCTCAGAGGGGCACAGTGGCTAGCCCTAGGTGACACACTGAGACACTGGGCGGTAAGACTACTTATCTTCATGATACTGGTTTGCATCCGCTCACCTCACCCTCACAACAGCCTCACGCAACAGGAGAGTATGAATACGACAGCTAAAAATAAAGCACATATTTACAGGTGACGCAGGCGCAGGTGCCTAAGACACAGAGAAGTTAAGTAACTCGCTCAAAATAGCACAGCTAGGTAAGTGGCAGTGGCTGCATAAATGGTGGCTGTGGGGTTTATGAGTGAATGCAGTTAACTTAGGTTTGTATCTAACACACAGCAAGTACTTAATAAAAGTTAGAGGCCCCAGTGGAAGTACCCTGCATATAGGAAGTGTTCCACAAAGAGTAGCCAGCAGCGGTAACAGAGGATGTGTGTCAGGGAAATAAAGAGGGACCCCCTCCAAGAACATTACCGCAAACAGCTGAGGTGCCCACAGTCATCTCAGCAAACTTTCCGCAGCATCTCTGCTGACTCTAGCTGGCCGTGCTCAGCTGGGTGGAACTTCTTCATTCCTGCTATAAAAAGGCTGTGATGCAGAGTGGTGGAAAATGCACATGCTGAACGGCAGTGGCCCCAGTCCTATCACCTTCTGACTGCATGACAGCTCTGAGACCGGGATTCCCCAGCTGCAAATTGAGGACAATCTCCTCTCCCCTGCCACGCCAGCACCCACGTCCTGCTGCTGCCGCTCCTACTGCTCTGGGCAGCCTGTGGTTCTGACACATCACAGACCTCGGGGGTAACTCCCCCAGGACAGCTGCTGCTGGGCTCTGTTAAGTGCTTGAGCCAGAACTGGGGTGGCTGCCCTGACAATCAATCCTCCGGGGTGGGCGGAGGGGACAGAAACACCTGAGTACCGTGAGCACCTTATTCCCGCACCTCCTGCCGTGCAGCAGTCAGGGGAGCATCCGAGCACAGTGGGAAACGAGCCCTCTGTTCAAGGAATTCCAGGCAAGTGGAATGTACAGCTAGAGCAACTCTTCCTCAGGGAGACTTTTAAAGGAAAAATATGGTCTTTGTCATAGAAACAGCCATGACACAAGTCATCCCACCAGGAATCAACAGTTAACCAGCACTCACCCTCTGTGAGATTTTAAGCAAGTTAACTTCTCTGAGCTATCATTTCTTCATCAATACCTCTCCACGTAAGAAAACAGACACAGAAATTCTCCACAAACTGTAAGGATTTTAAACAAATGGAAGATGCTGGGAACCTTCTCAAAGCTGCTGAAGGATCATGCTGTGGAAAAGATGAGGACAGATTATTTAGGTCTTGGTGGAGAGCAAGATTTAAGAATCAGCAAATGTGCAAGTGATTTGGAATAGAGCAACGGGGCCACCGGGCAATGCAACACCTAAGGGAGGGAAGTGAGGAGTGGAAGGGCCAGAGGTGGACAGCGGCCACCCCAAGGTCCTGCCTGGGCAATTCTCTCCCACCTGAAGGCAGTGTGCTATTTTATTAGTCTCCAGAATGTTTAAAGTTGTTTTTCTTCCTGCCAAAACCATCTCAGGGCTCAAATACAAAATAAAATCAATTACTTAAAACATAAAACACAATGCGATGAGCAGTAACTGTTGAAAGTAATAAAAGCACTAATTTAAAGAGACCTGTCTGGTTCTGTGCCCTGAAGTGGGCAGTGGCTGCAAACTCAGGGCTGAAGAGAAATTCCAGGGATCCAGGAAAGAAGGTGGCTGAACTCTGTTATCTCTAAGGCTCCTTCTTGCCTCTAAAACGCCAAGATCACATCATGTCCCTTGAACTCTTAACAAGTCCTGAATTTCCTCCCTATTGTCTGGTCAATCCTACAGACAGTACTTCTCCCAGACTCTCCTTAACCCCAATTATCCACACAGAGCCAGGGTCACTTTTGCCTAATTCTTCAAGGCCCCGCAGGGCGTAGATGTGTGTGTGTGTTTATTTGTTCACTCAAATGGCGTTCATTTACTGGCTCCCAGGCTTTAGAGGTTGCAAATCAGTAAGACAACATTCCGTCCTCAATAGTAACATGACAGGCTCAGAACCAGCATCTCAACACAGTGGGCTCCAAGTGAAGACAAGGCTGGGCTGGGTGGCTGGAAGAAGGGAACGACCCCAGATAATTCCGTTTTCCAAGCATCCCACAAAGTCATGAGAAAGAACGGGCAGCTGCAAGGCAAAGGGAACTTACCAGGGAATGAAAAGCAGGAGACAGACTGACATAGCAATTTATCCTACAAGAGAGTCAAGCAGGGTTAGGCCCCCAGGAAGCACCTACTGCTGCTTCAGAAATAAACACAAATTGACTCGCCCTGGGTAATTATTTGTGCTGGGTGTGGAGCAAATCCCTCCACCTCCCTTCACACTATAACCTTTGTAGGGGAAAGGGCAGGAGCAGAAATTAAATACAGATTAGTAACACTTGTGGCATTCATATTCTTGTCCTCAATGCATAAAACGTATACATATTTTTAAACTATGAATTTACAAATTTTCACTCCACGTCTACTTTCTTTTTTAACAAGCTGTAATGCCTAAGGCAGTGGGGTGACATCAAGGAGCTGAACAGATCTGGTGGGAAATGTAGCTCTACCGGAAACCATTTGTGCACCTTGGGCCTTTACTGATTTCTCTTAGCATCCATCCTCTTCTATCAAGTGCAGAGACTCTTGCAAAGCTGTTTTAAGGATCAGGAATCTGTGAAGAACTTAGCACAGTACTAGGCTCCAAAGAAAAGCTAAGGGAGATGGCTCAGTGGTAGAGCGCATGGCTCAGCATGCACCAAGTCCTGGGTTCAATCCCTAGTACCTCCATTAAAAAAAAAGAAAGAGAAAGAAAGAAAGAAAGAAAGAAAGAAAGAAAGAAAGAAAGAAAGAAAGAAAGGAAAGAAAGAAAGGAAAGAAAGAAAGGAAAGAAAGAAAGAAAGAAAGAAAGAAAGAAAGAAAGAAAGAAAGAAAGAAAGAAAGAAAGAAAGAAAGAAAGAAAAGCTTATAAATTGTGGCTATTATAATATCATAACAGTTCCTGAAAGCTCTTTAAGACTGTCAAGCACGGCAATGGATGCTGAGACATTTCCAGAAGCTTCATAGTAAAATCCTGTGTTTCCCCCTTGCCCAAGGGATGGTGGGGTATTATGGAGTGCATTTTTTGTTTTGCTTTAATCAATATTTAACGTGTAATGCCACATGGTTGTGGGGGTGCTAACAGATCAAACTAAGTCACTAAGTCAAGTGACATGATTCATTATGGCAGGAAGTGAATTCACACAACTCCCAACCCACAGCTCCAGACAAAAGTACGCCCACCACCCACAGTGTGCCTGGGTAGGTGCAGGGCACCAGGAAGGCCACCCTGCTCCCCCAAATGGGTGTATGATTCAAGTGTCACAAGGGTAAGCCCTTGCCCATTACTCACGCTTACAAGTGCCCCAGAGTCTAGCGCCAGGAGGAGATGTGACCACGCAGCCGCTGGGGGGCCCTGGGTAAGGCCCACAGGCAGAGGGGTCAAGGGCGGAGATCCAGGGAGCAGACAGACCTCGGTCTGAACCTTGGCTCTTTCCCTCCAGCTGTATAACCTGAGCCAGGAAACTGCCCACTGCCAAGCCTCAGGCTCCTCATCTGAAAATTCAAGTCTTACTTACATCATAGACCTGTTGTGAGAATCATATGATAAAATCTATGTCAAAAGCCTGGCACCTCTTGGAGTTGGTGATTCCATAATCGGGAACACTGGGACCTCAGAATCCACGTCCTGAGGTCAATGCGAAGATTAAACTATGCAACATGTTTAATTTAACTGCCCAGCCCAATGCCGGGCAAATACCAGGTAACCTGGCGTCAGGCACCAAGGGCTCACTAACAGACTTTAGGAAATTCTTAGGAACAAAAAGGAAAAAGGAAAAAGCATTAGTTACGTAATAATTCATTAACAATTAGGAGGAAAACGGGCAGTAAGAGACCAGGGATTCAAACTAAGAGACTCGGGGAAGTTGGTACTTTTTCTGAGGGTTCCCTGGAGTGAGATACGAGGACAGGCAGCTACACTGCAAGGTGTGAGGGGATCCCCACGCTCAACACCTAAAACGACCTCCCATGATGCATAAAAGCCCACCATTCTGTGGGGTCAGAACATCACACGCTGCAGGAAGCACATACAGCTCTGGGAGAGGGAAGGTGCTGGAACACCGTAACAGGCGTGAACACCTGTAACAGAATCCTTAGTGAGATTTCCTTCCAGGAGAGTCAGCTGACTTTGGTAGGGAAGACATAGGTCCTGAGCCGGGGCAATCACGGTGGGTGGTGAGGAGAAATCCTGAGACCCTAAGGGGAAGCAAGAAGTCTTAAAGGGGCAAGAAGGATGAAGAAGGGTACCAAATGGGGAGGATGACACCAGTCCTGGAAAGACCATGGGGCTCAGAGACACAAATCCCCGCTTCTCCAATGACTGCACACCTTGGTCAAGTCACTGTATTTCCTCTACCTTCAATCCTGTCACCCGTAAACAAAGTTAATACTGCTTACTTCCCAGACCCTCTGAGGATTCTGTGAGATACCACAAGTACTCGTCATGGAAGCCCGAACATTTACCAAAAATCAATCCAGACGTAAAGAAGCCTATTCTAAGCTAAAACCCATTGGAAAATGCTCCAGAAAGCCACTGTTTGGATTCACTGGGGAAGCAGAGGCCCACCATGCTCAAAAAGCAATCTGAGGCTTAAGAACGGGCCTCACTGAAACCTTTGGAACTGAGAAGACACTGGCCCAGAAAAACATTAGTGGCTGGGTTTCCAGCTGAGCCCAGGAAAACCTTACGAGCCCATCATGTAGCAGTTTACACAACAAAGGGACAGGGCTCTTCAACCCAGGACCAACTCAAGGAACCTGAAATATAACTCGGCTTCTAAAAAAATTATGCGCCAGCTCTCAGACAGGACAAGTTAAGTTACTTTTGGCACCTTCTCCTCCCCTCAGGTTACTCCCAAGGCCCCGGGGCCCCACCAAGCCCACCTGACTTCTAGAGGAGCCCCCTCTCTCCTCTGTCCAAAAACCCTGCCTCCCCTCCCTCCTGGCTCAGGGAAGTGGTAAGGAGGAAACGATCCAACCGTGTGTGAATGACGCCGCAGCACTTGGGTCTGCAAAACATACTGACTGATCCAAAGGGGTTTCTCAGCTGGAGAAATGGCCTGGGAGCTAATGAGGGGAGTGAAACAGTGCAGGCAACACAGAGAAAGAAGGGGACGAGCTACCCGAGGCTGGGGGACACCCCGGCAGGCAGGCTGCCAGACTCCACGTCTGTGTTCTACGCATCCCCCCTTTTCACAGCGAAGGCTATTTCTTTACTCCTGAAGCCACGAGGCACAGGCCGTCACAAACTTATTTCCATGGTAAGTGGGGAATTTGGGCAAAGAAGTTAAAACTCAGGGCTGGAGGGCTGACACACCAGAGCTGCCCACTTCCTGGTGACACTGAGAAGACACTGGCCCTTGGCTCTCCGCCCACTCTGCTCAGCAAGCAGTCTCAAAACACCCACGCTTGCTCCTTCTCCTCTCTGCCCCTCACAGTGACTTCGGGCGCACCAACACATAAGGGAGGCAGAAACTTTCCTTTGGAGACACTCTGAAGTCAAGGCCTCACTCTATGCTGTCCCTGTGGGGAAAAAGATTTGTTCACAGGCCGCCCAGGCCACCTTTTTGGGGGATCTGGCTGTATGACAAGTGTATCAGAGTCATGAATACCTCTGGTTTTTGACTCAATAATTCTACTGCTAGGAATCTATCAACACTAGTACAGATAATGACAGATGCATTCACATCTTCACTGCTCTGTTTCTAACCAGTCCTCCTCTGGCGCAACTGCTGAGCCAGCTATTTAAAACAAACTCCTCAGTTGGGGGTAACTTGGGGGGAGGGAGGGTGTCATTAATAGAATGACAGGCCTTATAAAACGTTACTGAAGACTTTTTAATGACACGGGGAAATGCTCACGACGACGTGTTAAGTGAACATAAGCAGGATGCGGATGTATCTGGAAGGAATACCTGAAGTGACAGCAGGGGCTACCTCTAGCTGGTGGGATGATGGATGACTTTTAAGTTTCCTTTTTTATGCTCTTCCTAGTTTCCTACAAATGGAACACATTCCTTTTACTCTCAATATGAAAAAATTACGGGGAACAAAATACGTTAACAATAGATTGTCGCATATGTTAAATGACACCAGCGAGATGCCAGCCACACTATCCAGGCTGTGGGAAACTCCATGGGACAACTCACTTCTTCAACAAACATAGTACAAAGGAAAAAAGAGGGGGTACCCACAGATTAAAGAAATTTTAAATATATGTCAGTCAAGTTGAACATACAGCTCTCATTCAGATCCTGATTTGAACAAGTCATCAAAAAAAAAAAAAAAAAAAGACAGCTAGGGGAATTTGAACACTGGCTGAATATTTAATGCCATATTGAGAAAGTGTTCATTTTTAATGTGATCATTCTATCTATGGTGGGTCAGTGCTGTTTCTGTTGTTTTCCAGGTCTGTATCTTTTAGAGATACATACTATAATGTTTATGGATGAAATTAAAAAACTATCTGGGACTGCTTCAAAAAATCTGGGTAGCGGGGCGAGATGGGGAAGGCAGTAGAGATAAAAACAAGACTGGCCAAAGTGCATCGCTGTTGAAGCTGAGTGACAGGTATGTGGAGGTTGGTACTGTTCTCTCTACTTTTGGATGCATGAAAAAGTTACAAAGCAGCAAGCTAAAACAGAAGCATGCCCAAAGTGAAAAAAAACCACTGAAAGGGCTGAGCTACTGAAGGAAAAAAAAGAAAAGAGTCACAAAAGCTACCTGTGTGTGTAAAGGGGAATCTAACAATGCCATGTATTACAAAATTACCCAGTAATAAAATCCATGTTAGTCACAAGGTATTCTATAAGTTAAAAATCACTTGACAAAACATCCCATAGGTCTGCCTCTTTCAGATGGTGAGCCACCTGGGGGAATGGGGTAGGGACATGAGGCTGGAAGGCAGAACTGACCTCAAGATTCAGTGGGATACTTTTTCTGTCTTGTGACCTTTGACAAGTCATTTTAGCTTCTTGAGCCTCTATTTCCTCAACTGTCAAATGAGGAAATGGTGGTTTTGTTGCCTTACAAAGTGATGTGTGGATGAAATGAGACAATACAGATAAAAGCACTTTGAAAACTGTTACAACTGAGCCCAAAGCACAACTGCTCATAAAATGCTATGATTCACTCCTTACCACTTACAAAGAAAAATCAGAGAGGTCAACTCTTTTTGAAAATACCAATTCTCTCATTAATCCCTCTGATACCACACGTGAACTGACTGCCCCAGAAGACAGATACAAATTATCTAAATTTAAGTGCCACCCATTCAGCTTAAAGGAGAGCGAAGGCTTCCACTGGAGGATGCACATCTTGTTTGTGTATCTCTGTGTTTGTTTTCACTGAGAAACTAAATGCTCACCTGACTCTCTTCCATTCCCTTGCACTCTGCAGCTAAGTCACCACAAAGCAAGGCTGGCTGAAGCAGGGGGTTGGTGGGATGTGTGGAGCCCCACAGACCTGGGTGTGAATCCACCTCCGTCAAGTACTAGCTGGGTGATATGAGGGTCAGAAATAACACCTGTAAAGTACTCAGTCCAGAGCTGCGACTCAAAAAGTGAGAGTCACCACTGTTCCTGGAATTGCTAACCCACTGAAAGACTGCAGGTTGCAGACACCGAAAGGTCAGACCAAAAACTTGGCTTGGCACCCAGGTCTGCCATGAATCCGTGGCAAGACCTTCAGGAAATTAAGCAACTGAGGGTTTCTTCCAACAGCTCTATGCAATTGGTAGGCATTCAACTAAAGTCCAGAGAGGTAGATAGCAGTATTTGGAAAACTCTTCCCAGATCTGCCCTCAACAAGTATAAATCAAATGCAAGTTCACTATACCCTTCATTATTTAAGTCAAATTTCTGAGTATCAAGTAGGTGTTAAAAAAAAAAGGCGAGGGGGAGGGGGAACCCCTGGCCTCAGGGTACTTATAATCTACTAAAAGTGAATGCACATATGGACAAGAGTAAGTACGAAATTTAGCTAATTAGCCGATCGGAGGGGAAAAATGCGTCCATGACCATCCGGTTGGTATTTAATATCTTCTCAGGAAGTTCTTATTCAACTCTCACCTATATTATCTCAAGCCTCAGCCGAAGCCTACTTCCTGATTGTTCTATTTCACTAGCATTCCATTCACAATATAAGCATTTTTCCTTGAGGACAAGTCCGAGGTAGAAAGAGCATGGATTAGTCTGAACCCTTTCTAAGCCACACTCACCATCTGTGAGACAGGGGAACAGCACCCACCCCACAGAGCTGCTGGAAGGATTAAATGTAATGACATGGTGTGTGTAAGGTGTCCAGCACAGCGCCCAGCGTAGAGCAGGTGAACTGTAGTGCTGGCGGATTCTGAACTTGTTCAAACTCTTTTACTCAAAAGGCAGAAGCCTTGGGGCAGCGACAGCATTATTTGACTTGGCACCATTTTATTTACTGGGAGGCAGTGCGTTCACTTGCATTGCTACGAAAAATATTACTATTATTAAAGCTGCAGCAGCTGCTGGGCCAGCAGTGAATGCTTGTTTTGATTTGCACTTCGTGGAAATAAGGAGTATCTAATTTTATGTTAAGTGCTATTGATGTGAATAAACATTACAAGGAAAAGGAAATGGGCTACATTTTTTAAAAAACTATTAATGAAACACAAAGGAAGACTCCCCACATTTCAAAACAGTGAGGACACTCAAATTTTATTCTGTGTGTCACTGGTCAGTGACGCTACTAAGAGGAAGGAAAGCCGCTGGCCCTCGTCAGACCTTGAAGCAGTTTCTGTTATTCAACCCTGGGAAGGGCCAATCAAACCAGAACATTCCCCCAGCAGAGCCCAGCTGCCCTGCCGAGGCTCCCATGCACCCTGGGCATCCACGGGAGATGACTTCCGAGGACCATGTCATCACTGCAGGTTTAAAGGGCAGTGGCATGTTCCTTCTCTGCCCACACCCCAAGTGGAATGTTGGTCTTTCTCAACCACATCAGGAAAGCTACAACTAGGCAGCACAGTGCCCTGACCACAGCCCTTCAAAATGTCCCAAAGGAATACAGAGCAGAGGGGTCACAGGGAGGCGAGACTTGCAGAGGGAAGGGCAGAGAAACTATCATCCCCAGTGCTGCTGGTGCAAGACATGTGGCTGCCTTACCTTCCCGGCAGGTCTCCCACAGCCCTGCAAGGCACTGCTGCCTCCATTTAGCTCTCACTCCAGTGAAGGATGAAGATGATGAGACCAGAAAACCCGATCCTAGTCCATCACCCAGTGTGATCCAGCGTACAGAGAAGGTGCTACCCCACACTCCTACCCTACTCTGAGGACCACCATCACGCCCAGTCCATGCTGAAGACCTACTACCTACCATCAGGTAACCCCACCAACCAGCCTAGTGACTGCACTAGTGGTGGTCTCCTGACCCAAGCTGGGCCAATCTGACCCTCCCTCCCAGGTGTCCTAATCAGGCACAGAGATTCAGCTGGTGGGGGGCACTGGAGCTGGGGGGCTGGTAGGGCTGGGGCTGCCAATTCCTACCATTTATTCAAAAGAGAATAGCCTCATTTCCTACCATCTTGCCCCTCATGTTCCATGAAACACCCCTCACAATAAACCCTCACTTTGCCTGAACTAGCTATATTTTTTTTTGTTGTGGGGAGGTAGTCTGTTACTTACAACAAAGGCGCCTACCACCCTTGGGTTTTCTGGGTGTCAGCTTCTTTGCCTATAGAAAGGAGGAGTTGGACAGCTGGTCTCCAGGGCCTTTCCCTGCTCTGTCAAGTGTATTTCATAATACTATAGGGCACTGGGGACATGGCCATCCTTGCCCTGTCCCCTGAGCACAATGCTACAGAAATACAAGATATCCAGGCTCTATTAACAATAGAAAGAGCTTGGAAGAGCTATTTTTCTCCATCCAAAGCATATCTGGCGGGGAAAGGGATGGTCTGGCTGGACTTGGCAAACTCTGCTTTCCGTAATATCTGGTACCAAATGCAGTCTTGCTTGGGGCTTTACCTCCCTGGGGCATGAGGCTCTTTTGTTTTCCTGGCCTCTGGGTGGCTAAATTGGGTGCTGTCTTAGCCAAGGCACATGTATTCCAGTTCTTTTGGGAAAATTATACCATAGTCTTGGCATTAAAATTCAGTTCTTACGTAAGTGATTACAAACAGCACCAGAACCCAGGGCCACTCAGAATGGGCTCTGGGCAGGAAGAATCCACTGTGAACTCCCGGATTCTGTTAAGACCAAGCGGGGTCAAGTACCTCCAGGTCTGACCTAACCCTTGCCCCACAAATAATTAAAACTCATCTGACTGATACTGAAAAGAAGTTATGAGGCACAGAGAAATGCAAATTCAAGTATAGATCCTTTTCACTTTAAGGCTCCTGCCTCCAAACCAAAATAGAATTCCTTGTGGTCTCAGTGCTTCAAGCTGTAATCAGCAAAGCAAACAACCTAGCTGCCACGCTCTGCCCCGGTCAGGGCCAAGGCATAAATGATTCCCCCCAGCACCTCCCCACAAACATCCAAAATCAAATACCTGCATTTATTATGTAACAGAGCAAGTGGCTCATCAACATAAAGCCCCAGCAAAAATCAAAAGGGGCAGCACTGCCCCGCTTTGATGCACCAATGGAGGGAGGAGGAGGAGTCAGGGAGGAAACAAAGGATGAGCAGGCACACAAGGCAGCACCAGCAGAGCCCACAGGGCCGGCCTGGCTCCAAGGGGGCTGCACTGGTCACCGGTTCCCTTACTTCAGAGCCGCACCTCCAAGGGCTGAGTATATGGTAAAACTGAGCTGACAGTCTGTTTCAGATCAGGTTGCCTTTGACCATGACCCCATAGTCATCCCTCTGGTCCCATCTGCACCTCCACCATCCAGGCCCTTGAAGGCACACAGCTGGTTCTGTCATCTGATCGCCTTACCACCCACACTTCCCAAAGGAGACCACCAAGCCTCGTCCTCTCAGGTGCACATTCAGGGCTCCACTCCTATAATAACAAACAGCAACAACCGTGAGGACACAACAGTCATTGGCAGAGCACTTACGACACCAGGCACTGCTCTAAACACCTCACACACACTGACTCACCAAGAGGCAGGTACTAGCCCCACGAGGGCACTAAGACACAGTAAGATTCAGTGACTCACCCAGCACACACTAGACAATAATAGGGCTGCAATTAATCTCAGAAAGGGAACTTTGTCCTCCTCAACCCAAATGTCGCCGCTGGTCCACAGTGGAAAGAACTCTGCCCGGCTCCCCATCAGGGAATGCCTCTCCCGCCTTCCTCCCCACCCCACAGGAGGAAGGCTGAGTAATGTGACTGGTCAGACTCTGGCATTCACGGGGCCACATTTTACCCAGTAACCTAGTCACTGGATGAGTAACTCACGTGCATTATCTCCTTTAATGCTCAAAACAACGCCATTCATTTATCAAATGAGGAAACGGGAGGCTTAGCTGCAAGGTGATCTCCATCCAGCCCATCACTTACTCATGTTGAAGTAACACATGCGGGAACGGCTGAGGCCAAGGTCTGCCTCTAGTCCCCAGATGACTAGGTTACATAAATGGAAACCACCCCTCTGAGGCTCCCGTGGCTCCCAGACATCAAGGCCAAGGTCTGGGTAGCCTCAGAACACCCAGCACCACGAGGGCTTCTCATGAAAGCCTCCAGCCCAACATCAGGGAGGGCTGCCGTGGCCCGGCACAGTGTGTCACGAGACCAGGATGTCCGCCAGCAGACCGGCTAGCGGGATCGGGTTCCTAAATCCAGGTTCACTCTCCGCTCCTCCTACCTGGAAGCATGTTCCAGGGAGCAGCACGGGAAAAGGCACTGGAAGAGCCCCAGGGATCCCCCCTCCCCTGCCCCATGTACAACCAGACTCCACAGCCCTCTGGGAGAGCAGAGAGCAAAGAGCCTCTGGGCTGGGAGTCAGGAGACCAGAATTCAAATCCCTGCCTAATTTCCTTCCCATCTTGAGGCCTTGGTCTCTACCTCTGAAAACAGCAGGACTAAACTAGACCCATGTGGGTCCTTATCCTTCATGAGCTCTCTCCCACGGGAATACAAAACTCGAAGGTTCTTCTGGCAAATCAATCACAAGAATGAGAGAACATTCTGCTTCCGAATTACAGGAGCCTATAACTGGCAATCCAAGTATCTGACCGGCAGAAGATAATCAGTGCTACCACTGAGCTGATGTAGTTCAGCCAAAATCAAAGACAGCTGGCATGCAAATTATGCCGAACCACACTATTACAGGAGCCTATTAACTTTTCTGGCCTATTAGACGCCCATCACAACTTTCATGGGCTCCTCAGAGACCAGGCCCCTAGGATGGCAAGCACCAGACTAGATTTTCTCCAAGGTCCCTTCAACTCTGATGTCCAGTGATTCCCAGCACCTAGAGAACCAGCAGGCCTGGGATGCACGGGAAGCCAGAAAGCAGCCACCCGAGAGCCCTGCGGCGACCCCATCCCAGAGTTGTGGCTCTTCAGCCAAGGCTGTGGGCAGCTCGCGGGCAAGGACAGGTTGGTCAACGGTCCCAGACTAAGTATGCCAGGGTGGAGGTGGAAGCCTCAGGGCCTTTTCCACTTCTGCCGAGCCCACGGAGGACTGCCGGCAGCACTGGCTTTGACCACAAAAGACACATTTCAGGAGAAGTCCAACAAGAGATCTCTGAAGAACAGAGAAAAAGAACATTCCTTTTTTCTTCTCTACCCCAAACTCTTTCTCCCTGGCACTAGAAATCAAGTAGAGATAAGCTCCCCTTAAGAAAACTTTCAGACTGTGGGTTCAGCACACTGCGGGGCACGTGTCAGGCACTGGACAGTTTGTATACCGACTAGATGAGTGATTTCGCTTGTACTATTGGGATGAATGTCCTACATTATTTCCCCCACCTAAGAGCTGCCCCTTTCTACCTTGTTAAGAGTGAGAGCCCGATTTATCGCTTTGTCAATGACCATTAATTTCTGCACAACCTAACCCAGGTAACACCTCCAAAACCTCAGCCAGGCTTAGCAAAGTGACTTGTACACAGCAAGCGCTCCCCAAAAACGTGTTAAGTGAATGCTCTTTGTGGATAATTCCCAAATAAGTCCACACATTTGAATCTGAAAAACCACGCCCAAATCTGTGAAAGTAAAGGGGGGAAAAGTACGTTTAAGTATCACTATTAAGAACTCCCTGGAATGTGAACATGAAGGAAACTAAGCCACTTTGGAACTTAGGCACCTGTTTCATGAGACCAAAATCAGAAGGGACAAGAAAAGTGAAGCCCCCTACGTTCTCTACAAAACCACTGAAATACGTCTTTGTAGACATTTAGAACGTTATTTTACATCTTAACTGTTTACAGATTTCCTAATTCCACTTACTTACTAGCCATTTGACCTTGAAGACAAATGACCTCATCTCACTAGGCCTCGGTTTTCTTGTCTGTGAAATGGAGGTAACAACTGTCTTTCCTTCATAAAGCCTGTGTGACGGTTAAGTGTGACCATGCGTGCTGCAAGTCTTCAACGGGCCTGGTACAGAACAGCTGCTCAGTAAATGGTAAGAATGTGCCTCCTCCACCGTCACCAAAGATAAAGTGCTGGGCCAACATTAAATCACCAAGTCAACTTTCATGTAGCATACTGGACCCTCCTTTTCACCAAGCACTAAGTATCAACCAATCTAAGCCTTTAAATAGAGAGTCTCTCCTACTGTTTCCCCCGACGGTGGTCCTGGGACGCCCGCCTGCTCCATTCCTGAGAAAGCTCTGTCTTCTCCTAGTCGTTTACTCATAATTTCCAAATGGTCACGAGTAAAACGGCACACGTCAGTGTGCCTGGGTTGCTGAATAAGCGAAACACTGGCTTTTTGCTTGGAAAACCCACCCACGAGGATGTAACCTTGGCAGCCAGTCCATTCCTGCCTCCCAAAAGCAGCCACTCCTTGTGTGCCAGCCACGCCAGGACTTCCAGAGTCATGTGGGACCCTTCGCCCCCAAAGATGAAGCCCAGAAGGAAACTCTTCTCCTTTTTAACCACATACTTCTGACCCTGTTCCTGGAGTGCTCATCAGAGAGATTAAAATAAAAAGCACCAACATCTGCAAAGCACAGCACTCTTTGCCAACAGGACTGAACAAAAGGGAGAGTTGGGGTTAATCTGAGGTTCCAAGCTAGGAGCTCTAACACAGTTTAGGTGAGACTTACGTGTGTTAATTAGGCAGGCAAAGAGCAAAAAAAGGCTCATAAATAAATAGGAAAACAACTGCTAGAACTAGAAAAAGATTTTTAAAAAATTCCAAGCTGGCCAAATTAATTTCTATTCCTGAGTTTCCACACCACCAAGGAAGTACCCAAAAGTTCTACTCCTAATAACCACACGATAACACAAACAGCATTCTTAAAGTTTCCATGGATCTCACTTGTGAAGCATATGTCAACAAGATTTTGTGGTTTGCCCCAAAACTTTTCCTTATATTTTGAGAGTAATAACCTCAAACCCCATAATTTTTAAGAACTGAATTCTGATCCACTTAAGATTCATATGCAAGCCTTCCATATATGTAAGACTGGGGAGAGGGATTAAAAATTCAAGTGTGGTGGTTATCTATCAATTAAGAAATTAAAGGGCATATTTCATATTTATGCAAAAGGCAATCACTTGTGAGTCTGGCCTCATGGAATATGATTCAAGAGTTAAAAGATGCAGCCTGGGGACAATGACTTCTTGACTAGCACTGTACTCAAGTTCAGAAAAAAAGTTACAAAATTATTGTGCCATTCTGAATGAAACATTTGCTGCTATATTTCTGAGAACATAAGAATTATCAATGTACTCTAACCTGACACTTTTGAACTTCTCGCCTGGTTCCAATCCTTCTCAAGTTCATAGGTATTTGTATAATGATTGGGCCTGTTTTTCTCTCTAACCTTGCAAAACAGTATTCCCTCACCAAAAAATTGTATCTGTTGCATTTGGTTTTAAATTTAGTAACCTCAAACTAAGATCAAGAGCAGTCCCATGTAATTTAACATTAACCCTATCCTCTGGTGTTGCTGCAAAACATGGGCACATACAAACAGCATCACCAACTGTGTACTTACCCTTATCACACCCCGCACAAGCAGAATACAGTAACACTATCTGAATGTGCAGAAAGGGAAAAGTTAAAATAATTGACAGCTCTATTAGCAGGCACTGAAGAACTTATCTAGAAGGAAAGTAACCGCTCAGTCCAATCAATGTCACATCCTTTAGAGGCATATAAAATTAGTACAGAAAAAGGACGCAAAATGCTCCTGTATCAGCATGTTTCAATTTATCACAATTAAGTGAAGGACAGACTCATCATGGGGTTGAATGCCTGGCAAGTCCGTTTAATCCCAAACACCAAGCATCAGGCTACTGCAACAGACAGGCAGTTGACAAAAACAAAACGAAAACAAAGAAAAGATCCATTTGCCTTTGGTTTCAAACAAACCTAGTTAGGCAGTATTTCTCCAAATGAATTTCAAAATTCAGTTCAGTAACCCAACATTAACTTCAGAGAGAACTCTAAAAGCAACCTCTAACTGGTACAAAACATTCAGACTAATTTGCAGCACCAGGCAGGCAAAATAGGACCCAGCACTAGCAGAAACCTCTCCCCTCCTAAAACTCGGGGCCCCTGGGCTTCCGAATGAATACCAGTTCTGCTTATAACCTAGCCCAGGGTAAGTATCAAAGCCCCAATCAAGAGCAGTTTGCCCACAGAAGCCCAAGCTTCTTAACATTACAGAGGGGAAGCCATGGTGAGCTTAAATCAGAAAGAGCTCCCCAAACCTCAAATAAACCAACCATACAATAATCCACCCAGGGAAAACAATCTGCCTTCCTAACTTCCCCCCATGCTGTCTTTTTCAGTTGCAATAGGTTTGGCTTATTGGAGGGGAGTGGTGCTTCTTTGGGGCACTTACAGACGGCGCAGAATTCCAGAGCAAATGTCCTATTTTCAAGGAGGTTAAGAGGCTTCCTCCTTACCTACCCACTCCTCTTGATCCCCTATTGTTAATTCACCTAAAATTGCTATGCCCTTGGCCCTGCCCTGGACACCCACGTTTCCCTGGAGGATCTAGGTAAGAGGAGCTGTTCTTTTTCCGTCTCAGGCCTCCCTTCTTCCTGTCTGGCCAGCTCTTACAGGCATCATCCGCCTCAGGTCTCTGTTCACAGCTTATGAGTGCCCTGCGGGCAGGTCCTGCTGGCGCAGCAGCCTCAAGCTCTACCAAACCATCCGGCCAGGGGAGCCGAGTGGGTACCAGTCTGCAAAGACCTCTCTTTCCACCCGGGGCTTTAGGGCAAGAGGGGAGGAATCCTGGGGTGCAGGAAGTCCCAGCCTGAGCTCCCTCTCACTCCTTTGGGATTTTTCCACCGGCCTTTGCCTATGCAGCTAAGCCTGCCTGGCCAAGCTGGACCGTGAAGAGGTGCATTCACTGACCATCTCCCAGTCCCTTGCTGGTGACCTTGGCCACGTTCCTTGGCCTCCCTCTGCCCTCGGTGGCCTACCACCACCTACTTCGCGGGTTATGAAGGTCACAATGATGTGGAAAGCGCTGAGAAGGCTGCGTGGCACCCAGAATGGACGCAAGACAAGGAGAGGACTTCCCTCTTCTTCCCCGGGCTGTCCAGAGCTCGCTCAGTCCTCTCCCCACCTCCAGCCGCCGGGCGACTAGGGCAGGGGGCTGCACATGCGAAGTCCCGCAATCACCTGAGAGCCGGGTGGAGTGGAGGGGGTCCCCGAGGGGGTGTGGTTCCCCCAGGCCCCAGCATCCCCTTCCTCCTCGGCTCGGAAATCTAGACCATCCAACTGCGAGGCAGCGGCCGCGAGCAGAGGCGAGGCATCCCGGCGGACGGGCCGGGGTCCCTGGAGGGGTGCGCGCGGGGGGCACCGGCCCCGACCTACCTCCTCCAGCAGCGTGACGGTATTCCTGCAGTTGTGCAGCCGCGTGGTGAAGCTGGACGTGGTGGGCGAGTTGTAGTCCTCGGTGGTCTCGGCGATGAACTCGGAGACGGAGATCTGGTCCGGCATCCTGCCGGGAGGGGCGAGACACAAGCGGGGGCGAGGGGTGAGTCACGGCGCAGGCTCCCGGGGCCGCGGGCCGGCCCGCGGCTCATGAACGCCCCGCGCGCAGCCCGCCACCCGGCCTGGCGCGGCTCCCGTCCCCGGCGGCGGCGGCGGCGGCGGGAGGAAGGGCTGGCGGGCGAAGCAGGCGGCCGCGGGGGCGCTCGGCGCGGGGCCCTTCAAACTCCGAGCGGCGCGCGAGGCAGGGGGCTCTCGGGGACCCGCCTCCCTCTGCTCATGCCGGCGGCGGCGGGGGAGGGGACGCGGCGCGGCGCTACGAGGGGGCTCCGGTCGGCGGCGGGGGCGTCGGCGGGCCGGGCAGCTCGGAGCGGCCGGCGCTGCCTCCTCACACGCTCTGACAGGCGGCGGTGCGGACACCGACTGACTGAGCACACACTCCCGCGGGCGGCGCTCCCGCTACAGTCACGGGGACAAACAAGGAAGTGCTTTGCGCACGCGCCGCCGCCCCCCGCCGCGGCCCCCGCCCCCGCCCCCGCCGCCCGCGCCGTCCCCGGCCCGGCCCCCGCCCGCACGCCGCCGCCTGGGCCACGTTCCGATGCGGGCTCCCGGGCGGGGGCCGCGCGACTGCGGGGCGGCGGAAGCCTGCGTCTCCCGGCCGTTCCCGGGGCGGTTACTTCAGGGAGCTCGTTACGCGAGCGTTTCGCAGAAGGGGGACCAAAAAAAGTTGTGCGCGTTCTTTTTTAGCCCCGTGTGGGTGCAGGAAGCGAGGCCCGGAGAGCCGCCTCCTGCTGCGAGGGCCGCGGGCCCGGGGAGAGGGGCGCGGGGCGGCAGCCAGGAGCCGGCGGCGCCTGGCCTTGCAGCTGCCCGCTCGCGGGGATCCTGCCCTCAGTCCCTCTGCAGGGCGCTCACCGCCCTTGCAAGGCTAGTTTTTGCAGTTTGCTTAAGACGCTAAGTGAAAACCAATGACGGGTTATTGCTTTTTTTTTTTTTTCTAATCTTTCATTTGCACTGTTTTTTGTTTCTTGTTTCTTTTAACCCGGAGGACAGACGAGGGTCAGGGGTGTAAAAGGCTTTTTCCGAGGTACAAATCGTGTACAACGCTAAGCGGATGCCAAATTTCAGCAGAAAAATTACCAACAGATTGCTCATTCCTGGGCCCTGGCAGATGGCTATTTTGCTCAATCTACTTAGTCCAAAGAATCCATTTAATTTCTCACCATTGATTGTGGATGAAATTGGTTTAAAAAAAAAAAAAAGCGAGACTCTTAGGAAGCGCCTCACGGTTGGCTCCTGTAATTGGAGCTGATTGGGAGCCACCATATAAACTCATCTCCCAGATGCCCACCCTGGGTGGAAGGCCGGCCCCGGGCTCCCCCCCAACCCCGATTGAGTTCCTGCCATCTTGTATGGTTGTCTGTGTGCTGGTCCTTCCCTAAACTTAAGCGGAGTGCCCCAAGACAGGGGCCTTGTCTTAGCACTGGGCCTGGCACAGAGAAGTAGCCCCAAAGATCGTGGAATGAAAATGCATCCCCTCGCTCATGGTCAACATGTATTTACTAAGGGCCTGCTCTGTGCCCTGGAGATTCGGTAATGACGATGCGCTGCTCTCCTGAGCTTACCTTCCATGAAGGGCAGTGGGGTTTGACTCTCATAAGGTAGGCATTACCTGGGGCTATTAGTTTGTTAGGGGAAACACGCCCAATAATGAATGTACTTTATCTAAGAGCCCAGAAATGGGGGTCGATGGTCTTTGAAGGATGTCAGTTGGCCTAACACATATAATGTCAGAAAGTGACGGAGGTGCTGTAGTATGAGGAATGTTCAGTGAAGGCCTCTCTGACAAGATGACATCTTGAGCAGAGAAGAGAACTGCCTCCCTAGACATCCTATTGGCTGTGGGATCCTGGCCTTTGGTTGACTGCCTCCTGTGAAGAGGAAAGATAAGGGCACCAACCCCGAGAGGCTGTTAAGGGATAATGGATGAGAAGGTGCTCTGCACGGCATAGCCACTGTGGGAGTTCAAGGTGCTCTGTCCACCTGCAGTGGCAGTCCTGAACCTGCACTGTGCCTGCAGGGAAGTGCTCGTTAATGTTGGGAAGGCAAGAATTTCAGCTAACGGAAGGAAGGCAGGCAGGCACTGATAAGGCAGCGGCCCTGAATATTAAAGACTGTTCCCTGGCAAAGTGAACGGCTGGGACATCAACTTTGACAACATTCTGAAATATAAATAAGTAAACAAACAGGTGCCCAATTTCTCCTCATTCACACTTTGAAAGTCTGGTTCGGGACCCACAGAGGCTGAGGGTCTCTAGACAGCAGGCCATTTAAGACCTGTACCTGAAGGTCACTGGCTCCTGTGCTGTGTTTGACAGAATGTGGGTGTTTGACAGAATGTGGGTGTTTGGCATATGAGCCACCAGAAGAAAATCCTACCTCTATTTCCATATACTAACCAGGCCATCCTGCATCTAGAAGGTTCTGTGACTTGGAGCAAATATGGCCACCACTAGCCTGGGCTAAAATTAAGCTCTCTGAGGCTCAGTAACTCCATGCTACCCCATGAGAGCATAATACCCAGCACTCAGACTTCCATCTACTCCAAGAAGGCTTTCCTCCAGACTGGAAATCAATTTAGACTTTGATTTTGCATTATTTCTCTCCTTCCCACCATTCCAACTTGTCATCGAATGCCTGTCATCTCCGCTGCACTGGTAGCTCCTTCCAGTCTATATGTACAGCTTAAACACTCTATAAATATAAGCTGTTCATAAAAGCCTAGAGTCGGTGCATAATTGCCTCAATTCCAGGAGGCCTGGGTTCCAGAGCTTTCTCTCCTAATACCTAATGCTGTCACCCTGGGCCTTGGCGCCATTGCTAGTAAAATAAAGGGGTGGGTGTGTCAAAATGACCGCACAGATCCCTCCCAGCTGGAGCTGAGTCTGTCTGTACCCTCAGCTCTCCACAGACAAGGAATAAAGATTATGACAACAGCTAAGCTAACTGCAGTGGTAAACAGCGGTGATTTCTTTCTTGACTGAATTCACCAGCGAGTCCAACCGGCTGCCACCGACTGTTGCTTCAGTTTCATTTGAAGATTATGTTATGTATCTGCTCCTCCTCCCCATCTCCAGCCAAGAAAGGAATATGGGAACAATGAGATGTTGTGTCCCGGTAAGTATATACCTCCTCAGACTGGTCTGCAATTAGAATTTCAAAGGTTCACGCCTCTGCCTACCATTACTGGGGTTCATGGGCCGTAATCCTCTTTAAATTTGAAACCATGCCCCAGTGCAAACCATCTGCCCCTCTCATTTTCTCCAACACCCTGAAAACCATTCCTGGATATCTTTTGCGGATAGAGTCTGGTGCAAGCAAGACTTACACACTGGATTTCTTTGTGTGGAGCTGCTCAGAAATATACATCATCCTTTCCAGAGCCAGGAAACACACACACATACACGTGCACTCGTACCTGTGCGCACCCAGCTTTGTATAAAGTACACATCACCTTTGTTGTCATCATCATAATTCCCAGCAAAGAGTGTTCAGCACCCCTGGACTCCTCGTGCCTGTTTCTTACTCTGAGCACTGCCGACTGAGACAGGAATGGTCCTTGCGGAATACTTTTCTTCTCTTTGAAAAGAGGCAGTAAGAACAGCAGTAGCTAATTCTCATGGGCAGCGAGGGCACTACTGATGCCACAGTCATCAGGGAACTGGCTGAGTTAGATTTCCAGTGGCAGGCCTCATTCGTCCATCTGCCTAACAACCCAGGGGGTGCGTTTCCAAGAGAGGTGACGATGTACCGGGGGTGGGAGAACGGGGAGGCAAGTTTGGGGTGTTCTCTGGACACAAGAAACCAAGTGGAGCTACTGATGCTCTGATCCACAGTGCTAGCCAGCGGTCCAACCTGATGGGATGGAATTACAGCATTCATCAAAGGCGCCCGGTGCCTTCATGGGACAGGGCCATGGGATAGTGTGGGAAGAGAATATGCTTTGTTTTACTTGGCCCTGGGTTTAAATCTCTACTCTGTCACTCATTAGCCTTGTTTTCTCATCTGCAAAATCAGCGTAACAATAAAACTACGCTACAGGTTACGTGAAATAAAATGAGCCCATGTGGATAAAGCAGTTGACACGTAGTGAATAATCAGCCAGTGTGAGTTCCCTTTGAACTAGCTCTCTTTTTATGTGAAGTATGACTATAAATACGTCTCTTTTCATTCCAGGACTCAGAAATCTCTCTAAATGAGTCACCTGGAGGAAGAAAGAAGAGTGGGGAGGGGGGACTGTGCACAGCAGTTCCCAAAGTCTGGGATCTCAGATTTGAGAATCATCTTTGGAGACCTTACTTACTCTTGTAAGTATCCTTTGTGAGATCAGATCCATTAGTGATGGATTTTGGAAGTAAATAAAAAGTATCTAATGTCAAATAGGATGAATACTAATCGGAATCAGAAGTGAGTTGAGGCCATAAAATAAAAGCCTCATTTTCATGGAACACAGTTCCTATAAAGAAGGATATTCTGACCAAGGCAACTTCTAGAGGATAAAACAGATTATTTCGTAGGAACATGAATTATAGGCTGATTCTCATGAGAAAGACTTGGCCTCATATCTCTACCACGTAGCAGCTATTAGACCTCGTTGAAGTAATTCACTTCTCCGAGTCTCAGTTTTCACATCTGCAAAATGGGGGCAATAATAGTGACTACCTCTTAGTGTCCTGAGAATTCCATGAGCTAATAAGGCACATAAAGTGACTAAGATATCATAATTAGACAATTCTTTTCAGATATTACAGAAATACTGAAAACTTTATCTAGAGATAAAAATTCTAATATTCCTCCCCACCCCCACCCCCAGAATGCACTGAGACCTGCTATGTACCAGATGCTTTGCTAAGTACAGCATTTTGGACACACATACCCTTCTTTAAACTTCGTGACAGCTTTATAAAGTAAGTATAATTAACCTAAATTTTCCAGAGGCTACCGAGGTATAGGCTAGTACTTTCTGAGCTCCTGTCCTGAGCCAGGCACTGCCCTGGTTGTTTTCTAGGCAGTGTCTGAATTCATCCACATAACACTCCTGGTGTGGAGTATTACAATAACGGAAGTCAAGACACAGTGAAATCTCACGGCAAGTTAAGTGTCCCAGAGCCTGGCAGACAAAAATTCAATGCTTTCTCTAGTGCCTGCAAAATCAGGCTCTTGAAGGGGAGGGCGTAGCTCAAATGGTACACTACGTGCTTAGCATGCACGAGGTCCTGGGTTCAATTCCCCAGTACCTCCTCTAAGAATAAAATAAATA
Source organism: Camelus ferus (assembly GCF_009834535.1). Taxonomy (NCBI): domain Eukaryota; kingdom Metazoa; phylum Chordata; class Mammalia; order Artiodactyla; family Camelidae; genus Camelus; species Camelus ferus. The sequence continues at coordinate 8,870,296 of NC_045720.1, read as the reverse complement.
AATAAACCTAATTACCCACCCCCCCAAATTGGGCTCTTGACTATACCTCGCATAGCGGTGCCCCATCAGATGTTTTTCCCCAACTCAAGCAACCAAAGAAAGTATTCTTACTTCCTTATTTCGCCTGATAACCTAAGAATTTGTTTTCTATCATCTTAACAAAGTGCTAGAAGAAAGGAAAACGCCTGGGGCCGGGGAGGGGGGAGGGAGGGATGCATCTGATTCCATGTGTTTGACTACGAGGCTCATGGTGCCAATATTAGACCTAAGCTAGACTGCTTTGCTCATGTGCCTTGTATGAGTGCATCTCAAGTACACGCTATTTCATGTAATTAAAAAAAAAAACTCTATTCTAGACTCAAATGTACTTAATTTAAATACTCCAAGTAACATTACTAGAGTGTTCTCAGTAAATAAAGAGGAGAACATGGCTTGTTTGGAGACAAAAAAAAAAATACTCTGTTCTACCTCCCCTGACTGTTCCTTCTGATGGAAGAAGAGTCACGCAAAGTGCTGGGGACCCAGAAGGCTCAGAATCCTGGTGTAAATTTCAACTGAAAGAACTCAAAAAATATATTTCTGTTCTGTCCCGTAGAAGAAGAATATCAAACACCAGTAGTTTTGCTTGTTATGTGCCCTGCTCTATTCTGAGCCACTGCACGTACACGCTCGCTTCACACGGCAAGCGTATAAAGCAGGTACTGGGACTGTCCCCATCTTACACGTGGGGGAAACCTGGAGCTTAGAGGTCACCTTGGCAAGTGGTGGAGCAAGACTGACTGGCCTGATTTTACTGCCCATGTGATTAGCCGCTAGACAATGGGTCACAGCCCTAGGATGATTTCTGTTAGAGCCTGAGCGTTATCTTTTTTCCTCCTGGGGAACTCGTTACAAGCCCAACTCTAATGCAAGCTTGACTGGTCTGGAGAGCACTCCCATTGCCCCATTCCTCCAGTTGGGATTAATCTTCACATGGATGTTTGCAATATAATCTCTCTTACTTTGTATAAGTAACTGAAGGTTTTGGCACCATTCAGAGGGACTTTTGACTCCCTTACACACAGGGAGACTGAGAACCTCCCTAGTGACAAATGGCTCTGTTAGTGATGGGGCTTGGCTCAGAATTGATCTTCCTACTGACTTTCCAGCACTACAAGATTCCCAGACTGTCAACCCCTGAGGGCACTAGGAACTAAATTGTATCCTTCTCTGTATCACCTACATCTTAAGGAACAAAGGGAGAGACGGGAGGTTCCTGCAGCCCCAGGCTTGGCATTTTACAAGCACCGTTTCCTGAAATCTCCCCCAATAGCCTAGTGAGGTACCATGCTGGCTGTTGAGAGAACTGAGACATGCATTCTTCCCAAGGACAACAATTTAATAAACAGAGAACTGCTATTGACAGCCGGTCTGAATCCAAACCCTGCTGGCTTTTTCTTCCCTACGGAAGGCACTGCCTAGCACAGGTCCCCTGTGGGCCCCCAATAAATGTGTTTTGGATTGAACCAGCCCCCTTTCATAAGCTACATCTTTTCTAATATAAGTAAAACAACATCCAGTGGAGAAAAACTGTGGTGTTACATGGGATTCCTAAAAACTCTTAATCTGTAGGAGTGAGGGATTTTAAATCTTAGTTTGTTTCTGAAAAAGAAACATTCACCTGAAAAATGAGAAAAAAGAGAAACATCCAGGTTTCCTTTTTGTTTTTGATGAATTTGTTTTGGTTTCAGTTTAATGGATCACACTTCCTCATGCCCACTTCTGTGCTGTCTCAAGACTGAGAACATGCCTGTTTTATGACCCTTTTCCATGGTGCCATTTCCCAAGGCACTATTTTCCAAATATTTATATTTCTCCGACTAGACTGTAAGGTCCTTGAGACCAGGGGTGCTTTCCATTCACAGTTACAGTCCCAGAGCCCCAGGGGCTTAAGAGATACTCGCTGGACAGATGGAGGGAAGAATGAATGAATGAACACTGAATGAGTAAGTAAATGAATGAACATTGACCAAGTCGGGGGTGGAGAGAGGTAAGAGGAATTGAGAGAGGAGAACTAAAAAGAGGAATCCTGGTTCTTAGAGTCTCTTCCATCATCTAACATCATAAACTAGCAGAGTTAGAATTTCAAGGATCACGTAGTTTCCAATCCTTTTATTTTTCAGACGAAGACACTGATTCTCTAGGAGTTAAATGACTTGCCCAGGATTCCCCGGCAGGGTTGTGGGGAACCAGGGCCAGATCCCAGGTGTCCTCTAGTCCCCAAGGGTTGCTCTACTCCTCACCTTAACCAGTTACATTTCAAAGAAGGGATTAAAGACATTGCCTTCAGATAATATCTGAAACTCCCATTTAAAAATGGATTTTATTGATCTTTGCACCACAGTATCAAGGAACGCCTATAGATATCTGCCTACCACTGAAAACTGTAACTATATAAATTTTGGCATAAGACCACTTAACTGAGGCCCCGAATTATGAGGATGAAGACTGTGAGTACGGTGTGAGACCGAAGTCGTACCCACCTCCTTCACCATTCTCTTCTCTCTGTTCTCTTCTTTCTTGCTCTCCAAAATCCCTAAGCTGGGGAGTTTGAGGGCAATGTCGGTGGATGGACTTTCTAAGCCCTTCCCTCCTACCCCTCACCCTCCCTTAGGAGCCCCTTTATAAGAGGTAAAAAGTCATGAGAAATACAGAGACAGATGTTTTGTGACCTGAACACTGGGAGTAGGTCGTGATGTTTCTGTAACAAGCCCACCCTTCCCCAGCCCCAGGCAGGCCTACAGCACAGGCTGAGTGCAGCTGAGATTTCTCCTCTGACCAAAAACCACTCTACTCTCTGGACTGACAAGTTTTTTCCTTCCTGGACATTTTCAGAGATAAGACCATTGTCTCCCTAGGCCCTGAGGACATTCCCCAACAGGTACAGAGGTATTAGGTTGGAACCCATCCATTCAGTTTCATTCCACAGTTACAAGCAGCACTATAATCCTTCCAGAGAGGAATGTGTGATCTGGATTCAGATTACCTGGGTTCAGATTCCAGATCTGCCACTAAATAGGGAATGTTAACCTTTAGCAACTTACTTAATGTCTGTTTCAAGGGAGGATGCCCTTTAAATGGAGGACAGTGAGAAGATCTCGCTCCCTCTCCTAGGTTTGTTGGGAGGTGCAAATGAGATAATCCACACAAGACGCTTTTGTACGGTGCCTATATATAGTAAATCATCAATAAATGTTAGCTACCAACACCACTATTTGTCTTCTAAACAGGTCCTGTGCTAGACTCTTCAGGAGCCAAAAAGATACCTAAGATACAGCCCCTGTCCCCACATGGAAGCAGAGATACAGGCCTGCAGCACAACTGATGAAATGTTCAGAGAATTCAAACAGAAAATAAATGCGTATTTCAAATATATGACCTATGAATATAAAGTCCAAAAAAAGATCCTTTCATGTACAGCTATTTCTCTGATTTGCCCAAAGCCCAGTTAGACCTATTTTTACGAGCACTTTTCAAAGCTGCCTATCATCTGAAATACTCAAGAAGAAAAATTTGACAAATGACAGCTGTCTGTGACTTTAGCACTGAGAGGGAATATGGCACTGCCAGGGCGGTCAGTTCCTTTTTCCTCGGCTGAATCATTTCACCTCCTTTGGCCTCATTTCTCAGGAGCCTGGGGTGGAAGCTCTCTGAGGTCCTAGGGTAATAATATCCTATAATTTGATGAATTCTTTTTGATATCCGTGTTACAACCAACCCCAAATACCACGAGGCCTCTAGCTCTGCCTCCAGATCTATGTAAGCCAAGAAGAGTCTGGAGGTCATTAGTTCTGAGTTGGCGACCCCTATGAGCGGCACCCTATGTTATATGAATCTATCAGTACCTGTTGTTGCTTTTCAAAAATATAATTTCACCTGCAATGTATTTGAATCCACATAACAATGAGCTGTATTATAACAGAATTTTTCTGTAATTATGTCAAATGTAGGGCATCGCTCTATTTGAAAAAGGAGAATTGCCCACCCGCTGCAGAGTTTTCTTCCTCGCATGTGCTATTTGGTTAACATATTTCTCAAATGTGAATATTCCAAATCACAATAGGGGCTCTAATTAAAAAAAGAAAAAATAAAAAACTCCCTACAGTTGCTAGCTAAGCTTCTGACAGACGCATCTAGCTTCTGCTCCCTGTTTTTTATTTTGTTTATTGTTTTTGAAAAATTAATCTTTTTGCTCTGGCCTGAGAGATTTAGGGGTATTATACAAACTAATTTGTAAAATTGCTCTATTTAAATCCCAGCAGAGAACTCAGTGTTGACTGGATGTGGAGATGATTATTTTCAGTATCTTTTCTTTTTCTTTGGTGAGTAAACTGACTTCTCTCCTACTGTTTGGTTTTGGAAATTAACTTTCATTTATCTCCAACAAATTTCAGCATTTGAACTTAGTAGTTCAGATAGATCTTGTAGGACATGACTATATTTTTTTGTCTGCCCTGCAAATCCCCTTCTTTTAGGAACTACCCACTCCCTGATTCCACATGACTCTCCAGAGGCTGTCCGTCGTATGTTGCTACGTTCCCCACCAAAGGGCTCGACCAAGCTGTCCAATCAGAGTATCCCAGACTCCTGAAAGCAGTATCAGTGGTTATTCCAATAGGCATTGAACAATCAGGCAAGGTCAGTCAGGGAGCTTTATGGAGGACTGACATGGGAGCCAGAGTAAAGAGCAACATGCCTTTTCTCTAGGTCTAGCTCAAACGACTTAGTAAGTCTTTAGTTGCTGATGGCCATCTTTGCCACATGAGTGGCTTGCCTAAGAATGATGCTATCCAAAAAGATGGCAAGAGATAGAGGGAGGGAGGGGGAGAGAGGGAAAGTCTTGAGGACATCACTTGAATCAGTGGACTACAAAATTTATGCCATGCCTGATCCCAGTCCTGATCCTGTACTTCCAAGGTATGTGAGCAACTATACTTCTTTTTTAGCATAAGCTGCTCTGAGATGGTTTCTACCAGTAAACCTTAAAGAGCCCTGGCTAATCTCTTCCTGGGTTCACAGTTAGTAGATGTGATACCTTGGACAAGCTGTTCACTGCCTCAGAGCCTCAGCTTCCTCATCTGTAAAATGGGGACAGTGATACCCACCTCAGAGGACTGTTATAAAGAATAAATTAGGTAATACACATAACAGAATGGGAGAAAATATCTGCAAATCATATATCTGATAAGAGTCTAGTATCCAAAATATAGGAACATTTAAAATTCAACAATGAAAAGACAAAGAACTAATTTTTTAAATGGGCAAAGGACTTAAATGGACATTTCTCCAAAATAGATATAAAAATGGCTAATAAGTACATGAAAAGATGCTCACTAACATTAGTCATCAGGGAAATGCAAATCAAAATCACAATGAGACATCACTTCACAGCTACTAGGTGTTAAGGAAAATGTTAATAAAAAAGTTATTAATAAAAATACAATACAATAAAACAATAAAAAGTTATTAATAAAATATAATACAATAGAAATAAATAAATGAATACAATAAAGTTATTAATAAAATTAAAAATAAAATGGTAATTAAAAAGTTGGAAAGTAACAAGCATTGGAGAGCATGTGGAGAAACTGGAACCCTCATACATGGCTAGTGAGAAGGTAAAATAGTGCAGCAGCTTTGGAAAACAATTTGGCAATTCCTCAAAAGGTTGAGTGCAATGTTACCATACTGACCCAATTCTACTCTAAGGTATGTACTCAAGAGAGACAAAAACACACATTCATGCAAAAACTTGTACATTAACATTCATAGCTGCATTACTCATAATAGGCCAATCGTGGAAACAACCTAAATGTCCAGCAGACAAATGGATAAACGAAATGTGGTAGATCCACACAATGGAGTATTACTCAGCCACAAAAAAGGAATAAAGTCCCGATACATGCTACAATGTGGATTAAAGTTGAAAATACATTTATGCTAAGTGAAAGGATATCAAAGGTCACAAATTATATGATTTCACTTTTATAATATGTCAAAAATAGGCAAATCCATAAAGAAAGGAAGCTGACTAGTGGTTGACAGGGACTGGGGGAAGGGAAGCAGAAGGAATGACTTAGTGTATACAGGGTTTTGGGGAGTGATGAAATTGTTTTGAAATTAGATCATGGTAATGGTAACACAGCTTTGTGAGTACACTAAAACCCACTGAATTGGACACTTTAAAAGGGTAAATTTTATGCTATGAAGTATTTCTCAATTTTAAAAATAATCACTATGTGATGCAGGTGGAAGGCACAATGTACTCATCAATAATAACAATGATAATAGCCACCATTTACTGTGTACCACACACTGGACAATTCACGCACATGGTTTTGTTTAAACCTTACAACACTACAAAGTAACTATTACTCTTCTTGTCTTTTATGGGGAGGAAACTGAGGCTCAAAGAAGTGGTCCTGCAACTAGTCAGCAGAGAAACTAAGATTCAAAAACAAGTCTATCTAAATTCAAATTTCAAGCCCCTTCCATTATACTATACTCCTTGTACAAATAGTGCTTTGCTGGATATGGCAGGGACTACTGGTTATGTTCCCTCTACCCAGTTTCCCTTTCTTCAGTAACAGAGTCCCATTTGATTCAGGGCAACAATGTGTTCAGCCAAAAGACTCATCTTCCAGCCTCTACTACGCTGGTATGGCTGCGTGCCTAGGTCTAGCCAGTGAGATGTAAGCTGAAGTGCTATGTAGGACTTTGGGGAAATGCACTGCAAAGAGCTAATTCAGCTATAAGAGGACCCCTCTTGTCCTTCTCCTCCTTTTCTATCCTGCTGCTTGTAATGAAGATGTGATGGCTGACACTCCAGCAGCCATTTTGGATCATGAGATAATATGATAAGGATGGCACAACCAGAGAGATAGAAATGACTTGGGTCTCTGATAACCATGGAGGCAAAATCTGTCTTTGCACTATCTCCAGACTTCTTTGGTCTGGGAGAAAGAGGGGGAAAAACCATAATTGCTAATGTTATTTGGATTTTTGTTTATATGCAGTTGAAATAAAATCCTAGTGTATACACTGGGCCTATGAACATGCTTAACCAACTAAGAATGTACAAAAACAGCTCATCTCAGAAGTGGTCAAATTGGAAGCATTCCACCAGAGTCATTTCCCCCCAATTTGTTCTCCGTTTTTAGACTCTATATTCAGAGGCTTAGAGATTCTATTGAATTATTCTGAAGACAGTCACCAAGGCTTCTTTTGCAGAGTTGTAGAATCAGTGAAGAGACTGGTCTCAATCTACCAAGTACGGGCATTACATATTATACGGGCTTAAATTTCAGCTCAGGAATTGCTTCAGAAATACAGCCACAGAGGAGTCAACAGGCTCTCACAGAGTAGATTTCTGAAGACGCAAATTTATTCACACAACCATTGCACAATTTGGTTCAGGGAGAAGAGACCGAACAGATTCTAAACAGGAAATAAGATGATAAAGATCAAAGACTTCTTGGCTTTAAAATCAATGTTCTGCCTAATCTTTCCAGAACAGTCATTTAAAATTCCAGATTTTCCCTGCCAGAAAAACAAATGGTAGTGGTCTTTCACAGCTGACCAAGAACCACAGTTTTGTTGTTTATTTGTTTACAAAAGGTAGGTATGATACTTACTAGTCAATGTATTATTTGCAACCCAACGGCAGGTTGGCAGAGTATTTTGGGGTCAGGAATGGTTTTTCTTTGGTTGTCCTTCCTTCTCATTTGGGTTCTTAAGAATTCAAGCCACGATGACATAAGCGAGGATAAAACATTTGGAAGAAGGGAAGATATTTTCCACAGTTTTTTTCTGTACCTTAATATATCTGATTTTCTACACACGATGGATGGCTAGAGCTGGCAACCCAAATATTCTTTATGAGGGCAAAAAGTTTTGATTTTTACTTTGTTATTTTGTATTAGAGGTTGTATGTCAGTGCATGTGTGCAAGTAATTGAAAAGAGAGAGAATTCAGATTAAAACTTAGTACAGTCCTCTCTCCAGACCTGGGTGGAATTTTTACCCTGCTTTTTCCTTTTCTAAGAGTGCACACGTATGCATGTGGACACACACACTTCATCTTACCTCTTCTGAACGTTGGAATCAGGAGGTAAACCATGCAGGTCCCCAGGGAGCCAACTGCATTTCTACAAAGTCCATGCACCCAAATTCATGCATTTTTAATCACAGGAGCACCCCCTAACTCTCACTTGACCCCTGTCTCTCTTACTTTACATTCAGTTCTAACAGGTTCAGTGATCTGGTTTTGAGGCCCTCAGCAAACTGAATGGAGCAGTTATGCTGGAAACAGTGACAGGGAGCTACAAAGAAGGACAAAAAAATTCCAACAAAAAACTGTAGAAACTTGCTAACACACACCTCCCACAAGAAATGTGAAATACATGCGCCTGTTAATGAGGGCAGACCATTCTGCCCCACGACGCCAGCCTCAATAAGACATGATATTCAAAATCATAAACCTTTGTAATCAAGAGGAGGTTTGAGACATGATGCTACGGTCTAGGCACCACGCCAGATGCAGGTCTTTTAGAAGGGTTTTCAATCAGACCAGCAAAAATAACACAAAATAAAAAATATGTGGTGCTCGGAGGCATTGCAGAAAATGCAGATTTCTCAAGGAAAGCAGCATGGCCAAGCTGCGCATAGATCAGGAGTCAAAAGACCTGGGGATCAAGTCCTAACACCACCATATATACAAGCTGTACGACACTGGACAAAAGACTCAAGGTTCCTCATCTCTAAAATGGGACTAAGACAGCAACATCAAAGACTGTTGTGAGCTTTAATTGGCTAATTCCATAATAAGCTCAGACAACGTCTGTGTCCCATCAATGTTCATTCAATGCAAAGAACTGAAGTTTTACTCTGTGTGGGAACCTTCTTTGTTTTCCATGAAATTATTATTATAATTATTACTTGCTCTGATAATGTCAATTAAAAATATGAGCCAGCAATTTCACTCTGAGGTATGTATCCAACAGAAATGCATACATATGTTCACCAAAAGACACATGTAATAATGTTCACATTAGTACTGCATATATAATATATGTACAAAAGCTTAGGAAGCAATCTGCAGTTTCAAAGTAATGACTCTTTAAGATCCTGTGGTACACATAGCTACACTTGCACCCTTAAGTCGTTCTATATGCCAGCCTATCTGTGGTCCTGAATTTTAAGCATTTTATGCATGTATCTTTCCATGGGTTTATATATTTTATCATAGAATTTGCCCTATTCTCTGAGGAATACAGTGAGATATAAACACACACATGTACATATTACTTATTATTTACACACACACATTGAAGATTTGGCCCAAAATAAATGACACACATTCTTTACTTCCAAAAAAGGGACCAACTCCTCTAGGCAGAAGATGGCCCTACATTCAAGAACCCTCTGGTACCTCTGTCCCTTGAGCTTTCAGATCTTCGCCAAGGTTGATCCCAACAGATGTATATTCATAACAGAGGTAGACAAATATTAACTAATCTTAAGGGGGGGCGAAGCTACACAAAATTAAAGTAGGAAGGAAATTAATATGGGTAGCACTTACAATGTAGCAGGCAAGGGACTTGGTGCTTTCAAAGAGCTGTCATTTCATCCTCAACACAACCCTGGAGACAGAGCCTAACTGCAGGAAAGTTAGGAAACCGCCCCCCTGAGGTAGTGCCTACATGTTTGCATCTGCATTTGAATCCAATTCTGACTCCAAGTTCACTTCTCTTTCAAGCACACCACGGCTGAAGGCCACCAGACTGAAGAGACACCGACTCACCGTGGATCTGGATGGCTTTGATTGGGGCAGTACTTTATGTTCTAATGTATAAACATTGGATCTTCCTATTACCCATCCCAGGAGGGCTTCTGGCCTATACTATTTCAGTGTAACTGCTTTGTAACAAGCATATATAGCTGTTGACTTGAATAAACTGCAGGTTTTGCCCCAAAGAACTGGTGTCATCCTCACCCAATTCCTACTGGGAAAGCAGCACAGATACGAAAGCCAGGCTGACCTGAGTTTCAATCCTAACCTGTGTCATGGTGTCTGGCTTCCGTGGGAGGAGCCCAACCCCGAGCCCTGGCAAATGGCAGGAACTGAATGCACCTTGGCTTCTTTTCATACAATGAGGACAGCAGAGGTTCAGCAATTTATCCCTTCAGGAGAGTGGCATAACTGTTCACAGAGGCCCCGTCTGCACAGCATCTGGGACGACCCTCAAGGCAAAATGTAGAAGAGGTGTCCACGATAAAGAATCATCCAACACACTGTAACTGACTGTACTTCAATTAAAAAAAAAAAAGAATCATCCAAGGCTCCCCTTCAAGAATCTGTTCCTCAGCACAGTTGGCTTTGGGGTCCTAGCCTCACGGAACCCCTGATCACCTGCCTCCCCTACTTGCATCTTCACCACCCCCGTCTCCTAACTGCTCCAAATGGCTGTTCTCAGCTACGAGCCTTCCCTGCTGGGCACCTGGGGATCGACTGATGTCAGGGATGGATGCTTTACGGTGATGGTTGTTGACTAGTGTTTAGTCTCAGGGCTCGCAACCCGTGGATTCTATGGTCCTCAGGCTATCCTGTACCTTCCCCTGTTAATATCCTGTTGGCCACTGTAGGAAGGACCATGGACAAGGAGGCCCAGGAGAACTGGCTGGGAAGAAAGGCCAGCACCTCCCATGGGTCCCCACGGCCTTGCCTCAGTGTTGAGGCCGCTTTTCCTTCCCTTATCTCAGGAATTCAGGCAAAGGCTGACGGACAAGGTCCAGTTATCCCAGTAATTGTGGCTGCCTGCAGCTGGTCTGAGATCAGAGCAGCATTTATTTGCTTCTTAAAAAAAAAAAAAGCCTTGTTTTCCACTTTCACATCCAAGTGCAAATGGGGCAAGAGGTATGAAGTTTTCTGAGCATCACTGAAAAGAATCAAATCAGCAAGCACATCAAAACTACAATGAAATCTCACCTCACGCCAATGAGAATGGCCATCGTGAAAAAGTCCACAAACAATAAATGCTGGAGAGGGTGTGGAGAAAAGGGAACCCCCCTACACTGTTGGTGGGAATGTAGCTTGGTACAGCCACTGTGGAAAACAGTATGGAGGTTCCTTCAAAAACTAAAAATAGAGCTATCATGTGATCCAGCAATCCCACTCCTGGGCATATATTTGGAGAAAACGAGAATTCTAATTTGAAAAGATATGTGCACCCCAATGTTCATAGCAGCACTATTTACAATAGCCAAGATATGGAAGCAACCTAAGTGTCCACTGACAGATGAAAGGATAAACAAGATGTGGTATATACATATAATGGAATACTACTCAGCCATAAAAAGAATGAAATGATGCCATTTGCAGAACCATGGATGGACCTAGAGATTATCATACTGAATGAAGTAAATCAGAGAAAGACAAGTATCATACATCACTTATACGTGGAATCTAAAAAATACAAATGAATTTATCTACAAAACAGAAATAGACTCACAGACTTAGAAAACAAACTTATGGTTACCAAAGGGAAAGGGGGGATAAATTAGGAGTATGGGATTAACAGATACGCATCACTGTATATAAAATAGATAAACAAGGATTTACTGTATAGCACAGGGAACTATATTCAATATCTTGTAATAACCTATAATAGAAAATAATCTGAAAATATATATATATATATCTGAACTGAATCGGTTTGCTGTATACCTGAAACTAACACAATATTGCAACTCAAGTATACTTCAATAAAAAAAAGAATTAAAAAAAAAAAACCAGAAGTCTCAGAATTGGAAGGATTTTGCCATCTTCCTCATCCCAAACTTCAGAGATGACACAGACAGACATACACACTCAGAATCTTGAGTCCACAGACAGACACTGCAGAAGGAGCCTTTTAACTAAAGACCAGTCATTATTATTTATTCATTGGACACATACACGGAGCACCTCTAGCCTGCTGGCTTGGTGTGAGGCACTGCAGGTTTAAGTAGGAGCAAGGCAGAGCAGAGCCCTCAAGAAACCTACAGAAAATCAGGGGCTGCAGGTGGCCCACCAGGCCTGCTCACTGCCCTTCCCTGTCCTGCTCTGGACCCCAGGGGCCTGATCTGCTCTGAACGTATCTCGGGGCTCCTTAGCCCTCTGGCTTCCAGCTGGGATGGAGGCCAATGGGATGGAGGCCAGTGGGATGGAAGAAGCAGACCACGTGGGGAAGCAGGCGTTGCCCCCATCTCCAGGCTCCTGCCCTCTCAGCTGCTGTCCAGGGAGGGCCCTCTGCACACAGCCTCTCCGCTCCTGAGGGAGACGCCCCTTCCCTCACCCCTCCAGACCTTCAGAGGCACCCGGAGGTCCCCACCATCCCTTGTGGTTTCCCTACCCCTCGCCCACACTTCTCAAATGAGTCTTTTATTAAACTCTGCTCAAATTATACTATTTTGAGTGTGCCATCTGCTTCCTGCTGGGACCCGGACTGATCCAGGGAGGCAGAGTAAACAGACAGTCGCAGTGTAATGCAGAACGATAAAAGACAATCTTGTTTCCCAGGGAGGTACAAGAGCTCTGGGCTCTGATGGGTTGGGTTGTGCATCCAGGCTCCTCCACTCACTAACTCTGTTAACCTCTTTAATCCTCAGGTTCCACTTCTGAAAAACGGGGTTAATACTGGTGCCTGCATCACAGGGCGGCAGTGTGGACTGAATGAGACAGTACAAATAGGGTGCCTCGGTCCCAGTCTGGCTCTTCATCAATGCTGACAGATACTGGCAGGGATTCTCAGAGTTAACTGTACAGCCTCTTCAACACAGTAAGTGCCCAATATGTATCTGCTGAATGGCTGAAGTTCTAGGATAAACGGATACTGGGGATGTAGAGAAGCAACAAGGCAGTGGTAAAGAGGGAATCCAGAGGGGCTGCCTGGAGGAGGTGACGCTCAGCTGTCTCCTAGAGGAGGAGTCAGCTATTAGGCTGGCTGGCCAAGGATGTTCCAGAAAGAGGGAACAGCAGGTACAAGCGCGTGGAGGCCGCTGGAGAAGGCTTTGGATGTCATGCCAAGGAGTTGGTCTTTGCCCTAAAAGCAAGGCAGAGCTTCTAAGCTGGCAGTAGTCAGGAACAGGCTGAAAGCTGAGAAGGTTCAACCTGGCTACAATGTTGGCCCTCACCTGGGCACAGCACGAGCACACAGTAGCTGCGTTGCAGGCTTGCTGAGGAACGGATGCACGGCAGCAGTTCTGTACAGCAAGACCTGCCACCTCCCTCCCTCCCTCATTCCAGTACACACCTCAGCATATAATATGTTATCATCCAGGCCTTCTAAGTGATCTCACCAACATTAGGCCCCACGTTGGTATAAGAAAAAATATATTTAGTCTTTGCCCCTGGTTCCTGGCACAGAGCTCCTAACACCCTTGGGATAATCTGGGCACTAAGAGTGTCTTTTGTATGCTAATGAGGTGATTCACAGGTAGGGGGCTACACAATTTCAGGACAGTCACCAGAAAGATCTCCAGGGTGGGGAGACGGGCTGGGCTGGAGACAGGGCTCAATCACTGATGGCCAAAGATTTAATCACCTGTGTGTATGCAATGAAACCTCCATAAAAACCCCCGGACTACTGGACTGGGGAGCTTCTGGGTTGGTAAACACATCAACGTGCTGGGAGGGCGGCGAGGTGGGGAGGGCACAGAAGCTCTGTGCACTCCAGCCCCCTACCCCCCACCCCTTGCCCTAGGCATCGCCTCCATTTGGCTGTTCTGCAGTTGCATCCTTTGTAATAAACTGAAAACAGTAAGGAAGGTGCTTTCCTGAGTTCACTGAGTCATTCTAGAGAATTACAGAACGTGAGGAGGGGGTTGGGGAAACCTCCAGATTCATAGCTGGTCAATCAGAAGAAGCCCCTGGGACTTGAGACTGGCATCTGAAGAGGGGGCAGTCTTGTGGGATGGAGCCTTTAACCTGTGGGGTCTGCGATAACTCCAGGTAGGTGGTGTTGGAATTAAACTGAATTGTTGGACACACAGTTGGTGTGGGAGAACTGGAAAGTTGCCTGGGGTCAGAAGCGATGTCAGGAAAAAAAAACACCACGCCCATCAACGCTCTACTTCATAGCATGTGCATGGACGCTCTCCACCACCATTCCAGCTGTGAGACACTCTGGGGCCCCACTGAGACTGACACAGGAGGACAGCGCTCACCTGGGCAGCCCTGTCCTCACTGACTCAAGGGCTGATTCAACTGTCCCTCCAGGTATGGCAGCTGGAGGCACTCAGGACCAGCCAGATGCCATGCCTCATGCCTGGCACAGTGACCTCTTAGTCCTCTGGCTCAAAGTCCAGAGGCCAGAGAAGACTGGCCAGGAAGCCCTTCCCCCTGCCACCTGCACCCCACCCCGACAGCTGCACCCCAGGGTGTGGTGGATGGATGATCCCTCTCTTCCTTCTATTGGGCACCTGTGTGTTGGGCATCCCAGGTCTCAGGCTGGGTTCCCCCAGGAGCAGAGCCTAAGACAAAGGTTTAAGGAAGCAATCCAGGTGGATGAATGGGAAACTAAGACAGAGATGGAAAGAAGCCAGTATGGGTGCATTGAAGAGCAGGTTACTGCCAAGGGCAATTGGGGTCCAGTCTGACTGGGGACGTCTGGGGGAGGCTGTAAGACATCTCAGACTGTGCACCTGCAGGGCAGAGGGCTGAGGCATTTATTCCCCAATTCTTTTCATTCACTGACTGAGGGCTGCTCCCGGGGAATTAACACCAGGCATTTCTGGTCGAACCCACACACAGCCTGAGTAGGCAGAGAAACTTCAGGTCTAGGAGCAGTCCTGGGCACTCAGCACCTGGGAACCAGTGTGTGCCAAGGGGATCCAGGGGGAGCACCAAGTGCAGCTCCTGAAGACTCCCCCAGGGATAGGAACGACCAACAAGAGGTGTCAGTCCTCAAGGAGGGACATGATCATTGCCCTAGGCAGGTGAGAGCTATTGGACGTCACAGTGTTCGAGCAAAAATGAAAAGCACAATTTCAGGCAGGACAAGGAATTGCCACGATGGCTTCCCAAGGCATTGAAAATAAAATCTGTGCCCCATCCATGGTCTCAAGGCCTTACCCGACCTGGCCCCTGCCCACCTCCCTGACCTCAAGTTCCAAATCTTCTTCCTCTCTTCCCCACACCTCAGCCTTGCTTCTTGTTGTCATTTTTGGAATATGCCACATTTTTGGAACATGCCACCACAGGGCCTTTTCACATGCTGTTCCCCCTCACCCGGAATGCCCTGCATTGGCCCTTGTCATCCTCCAGGTCTCATTCCACAGGGTCCTTCCTCCCACCCTGCTCCTGATCTCTTGTTTGTTTTCTTAAATTACACACTGTCAGCAAATACCTTGTTTGTTAATAGTATTTATTGATTTTATTGTCTCTTCCATTCTCTGCTGAATCCCCAGCTCCCAGAGCAATGCCTGGACAAAGAGAAGATGCTTAATAAATAAATGCTCAGAGAGAGGAGAAGCAGTGGGAAGGAAGGATCAAACTAAATTCTGACACAGGCACTGCGATTTAGTCTCTTTTGTATTCCCAGCACACGGGGCTGGCGCCCTGTAATGCTTGTTTCCAAAATGGAGAAGCAGTTAATCAGGGAAAGGGGCTGGGGAGGGCTCCGCAGAAGAGCTGGGTCTTATGGATGAATGGGGAGGGTGCAGGGTGGGGGGTGAGGCATCCTTGGTAGAAGGAGGAGCACATGCAAAGGCCCAGGGGCACGGAACAGCCCGTCATGTGTGTCTGACACATATTAACTGCCACCCTCTCTACTAGCACCCCAAACTCTGTCTCCGATCCAGTGGGATGAGCTCAACAAAGGAGCTGGGAGTAGAGATGAGAAACAGGAGGCTACTCTGACGAACATGGCCATCCCAGAAGCAAGTCGGGAGGTAGCTGGCTGATGGGACTATGCTGGAGGTTGATTTAAAAGAGTCAAAGCAGAACAAAAACTCTTGAACACCCCCCGAAGGAGGCTGGTTTGGACTTGTGCTTCTGGCCCTCGCTCACCGCTAGTCACCTGGCTAGCAGAGTGGGCCCTTGTCCTCGGCCTCCCAGCATCCAGGGCGGCTCCTGGTGATTGTACTTCAAGTTCCCACTAGGAAAGCCCCTCCACTTCCCAGCCCTCCTTGGTTCCCATGGTGCTGACCTCTCTCCAGCTCTGGGGACGGTCACGTGACCTGGGTCTGTCCAGTCGAAAATATTCCATCACCTTGTCCACGGTGATTGAGGCAAGTGAGCTATCTTGGACCAATGGGAGTCAATTCAGGGATTTTGCTAGAATTTTTGGGAAGACAGGCTCTGTATCTACTGGGGTCAACAGACTGGCAGTTGTAGGACAGGTGATTCTGAAAGCCGCAACGCAGAGAACCTGGGAATAAAGCCAGCATGGGGGCAGGTAAGGGGATGGGGAAGTACACACGGCTGAAATAGGAGGGCAGGGGAGGGATTCAGTGGTGATACAGAGAGAAAAAGAGAGAGACCAAATCTTTGACATCCATCATTCCTGGGGCCGAGTTTTAACCTCGACCCCTCTTACAGGAACAAGAGAATCCCTTTAGTGCTTAGGCTGATCCGAGTTGCCTGTCTGTCTCTTAAAACTAAAATTGTTCTGGCACATCTGGGGAGAATGCTCCCTTGTGACGTAATCCATAGCTCTGGGCCCCCAGCTGCCCCTCCTCATACCTGGTCCCCAGGAGGACACAGGGGGGACACAAGGGACTTCAGACAGCAGCCTCAGCCACCCCACCAGCCATAGATCAAAGTAAAGGGCCTGGCGCGCTGTAGACACGCCATCACTAATCTCTCTTACCAAACTCGAGCTGTTTGGAAACTTCTGATCATCGTCCCTTCCCCCCTGAAGAAGCAGCTCCAAGTGGACTCACCCTGGCCATGGCCTGTGGCTTGGGAACCTAAAGGTCAATTATCTTGCTGCTGATGGAGAAGCAGCAGCAAGGAGGCACGGGGCGAGCTCACTGCAGCTGGTCCTGCTAACGACCTGTCTGCCATTACTTCGTAAATCTCCATTTTCAGTTTTGCGGCTCTGC
Source organism: Camelus ferus (assembly GCF_009834535.1). Lineage (NCBI taxonomy): Eukaryota > Metazoa > Chordata > Mammalia > Artiodactyla > Camelidae > Camelus > Camelus ferus. The sequence goes on along the minus strand of NC_045720.1, from coordinate 8,853,173 downwards.
CAAAACAGTGACTGTATGCTTCAGCTTGGCAAGCACGTTTCCACTTTGGAAGCCACGCCAGTTGCTGTTGCTGTGGTATTCGGTGCTCAGGAAAACCTGTGTACTTGTTTACGAGCACCAAACCCCAAATATTTGCAGAGAGCCCCTTTCAGGAGCTTTTGGCATTATGAGAGCCCACACAAAGTGTTCTCCACCTCGTACTTTTTTTTTTTTAACAGAGAAAATTGTTCTCAAATCTGTAAAATGCATTAGCTCATAGTTTCCATTTTAGACCTGAATCAAGTCAAAATGAATATGGATTGGGCATCTGAGGCTGCTGTTTTCCTGAAGATTATCTTGGTAAGTCCTAACATTTTAGATGGTCCAGCAAGAAGAAGGGTGAAAACAGAGCCTGAGGTCCATAAAAAAGACCAGGTCCCATCCAATGTTCAATCACTTCTATGCACATATGACGACCACCTGGCCTGTGAAAGGAATAACAAACAAGAAGAGGCCTAGAACTAGCATTTCATGTTCCTGATTGACTTAACAGGGGCCACTGATTTGGTTTCAACAATAATATGTATTTATTGAACATCTACTATATGCCAGGCACTGGGGTAACCTTAGAAGTTAAACAGTCATCACCATTGTGCCTTGTGGTCTGGGAGGGATGGCAGACACACGCAAGTCAACAAATAATTCCAGCTTGTTACCAGTGCTAGGAAGAAATACACAGGGTGCAGCCAGATAAGAGTAGGGTGGTGAGGAAAAAGCATTCTGGCTGAGACGCCAGGACAAGAGGTTGTCACCTCTGTGAAGAGCAGGGGCGGGCTGGGAATGGAGGGGCTGGGAGGGGGGTCCTACAGGCAGAGGAGAATTAGAGTGTGAGTCCTGAGACTGGACAGCGCTTGCTGAGTGTGAGAACCGAAAGGGGTCAGTGGCTGCAGCCTGTCGACAGAACGGGGTGAGGGCAGACAAGAGTGCAAGGTGGGCGGGGGCTAGATCATGCTGGCCTTTGCAGGCCACGGTAAGGAATCTGGATTTCATTCTAAGTCATATGATGTGTCTGGAGCAGGGGCATAGTAAGTTCTCACATAGGAGGCATGTGGAGAATAATTCATGCTGGACATAGTAAGTTTGTGGTGCTGTTAGACTTCCAAATGGAGATATCAATAAGGCACTTGGGATAATCAAGTCTGAAACTCAGAGGACAGATTTGGCTGGAGATACAATTTGGAAGCAGTCAGCACACAGATGGTCTTCAAAAGCGTTTTGAGGTTGGTCGGAGTGAGGGGTGCACTACTGAGAAACTGAGGAAGAGGGCAGATTCCCAAGAGCAAATCCAAGCGGGCTTGGTGCCCTGGGAGCTAAAAGAAAATAGTGTTTCCAACAATAAATGCTGGAGGGGGTGTGGAGAAAAGGGAACCCTCCCTACACTGCTGGTGGGAATGTAATTTGCAGCCACTATGGAAAACAGTACAGAGATTCCTTAAAAAACTGAAAATGGACTTACCCCACTCCAGGGCATATATCTGGAGAAAACTCTAATTCAAAGAGATACCCCAGTGTTCACTGCAGCACTACTTACTTGGTTTTTTTTGGGAGTGGGGGTAATTAGGTTTATTTTTAGTGAAGGTACTGGAGATTGAATCTAGGACCTTGTGCATGCCAGGCACACACTCTGCCACTGAGCTATACCCTTCCCTAACTACTTACAATAGCCAAGATATGGAAATAACCTAAATGTCCATCGACAAATGACTGGATAAAGAAGTTGTGGTATATTTATACAATGGAATACTACTTAGTCATAAAAAGGACGAGATAATGCCATTTGCAGCAACACGGATGGACCTAGAGATCATCATTCTAAGTGAAGTAAGTCAGACATAGAAAGACAAATATCACATGATGTAACTTACATGTGGAATCAAAAAAAATTGAGATAAATAAACTTATTTACAAAACAGAAACAGATTCACAGATTAAGAAAATTTATGGTTACCAAGAAAGGGAGTGGAAAGAGATAAATTAGAAGTTCAAGATTTGCAGACACAAGCTATTATATATAAAACAGATAAACAACAAGGTCCTACTGTACAGCATAGGGTAACTATATTTAATATCTTGTAATAAACTATAATGGAAAAGAATATGAATATCTATCTATATAACTGTATCACTTTGCTGTACACCAGAAACTAAAAACATTGTAAATCAACTATACTGAAGGAAAGAAAGAAAGAAAGAAAGGGAAAGAAGAAGAAGGAGGGAAAGAAGGAAAGAACAAAAAAGCAGTCTTTTTAGAGGGAAGGAGAGGTCAGCTGGGTCAAATGCCTCCCAGAAGCTGAGCTGACGGGGAGAATTCCGAAGCTTCGGGATTTGGAAGTGGGGTGGGGGAGGATTCATCTTGAAACGCTTTCCTTAGAGCCTCGGGATAATAACACAGTGAGGAAGAGTGGAAAGTCCAGGCTCCAGGGCCAGGCTCCCTGAATCTGAATTCCACATCTACCATTGACCAGCAACATGGCCCTAACTTTCCAAACCTCCGTGTGCTTCAGCAGCTCGGCTTTACAGTGGAAATAAGAACAGTCTTGGCCTCGCAGCGCTCTTGCAAGGATGAGAGTTAATAAATAACAAGTTCTTGGAAGAGCAAAGGGCCTGGCTCACGTTAAGGGCTGAGTAAATGTTAGTTGTTGTTACATTAATGCTAACTGCCAAGTGCTGGGTTTTACATCTATTACCTTCGGTGGTAGATACTGTTCTACCCATTTTGCAGATGGGGAAACCTGCCTAGTATCACCCAGTGAGTTCCAGGGGTGGGTAGGAGCTGGCACTCACACCCAGGTCAGACTTGGGCTGTGCTCTTAATCACTGCTATGCAATTCCTCGTGTGATGCTCAGATGGGTGGTTAATGTCCAATGCAAAGGAAAAAAATGGCCACTAATGCACTACTTCTGTGTTGTGGACTGAATGTCTGTCTCTCCAAAATTCATACGTTGAGATCCTCACCCTCAATGTGATGGTATTGGGAGGTGTGGGCCTTTGGGAGGTGATTAGATCATGAGGGTGGAGCTCTCACAAGTGGGATTAGTGCCCTTAAAAAAGAGACCCCATTGAGCTCCCTTGCCCCTTCCACCACGTGAGGACACAGAGGGATGAGCCAAGAAGCAGGCCCTCAATGGACGTGGAATCTGCCAGCACCTTGATCTGGGACTTCCCAGTCCCCAGAACGGTGAGAAATAAATTGCTGTTTACGCCATGCTGTCTACGGTACTTTTGATGTAGCAGCCTGAGCTAAGACATTGTACTTCTGCTTCAACTTGCATTTCCAGAAGTAATTACTGGTTTTAAGTTGGTGCTGGCATGCTTACGGTTATTAGAAAACCAAATCTACAGTGACGAGGCTGTACTGGATCAGAGCGGCATGACTCATGCTTGCAGAAACCTCCCCCCTCCCCCCGGGAGGACAGAGCACATCCCTCCCCATCACGTCTGCAGCTCCGGGTCCCAGCCCTACTTCAACCGGAGCCCTGCTCTCGTCTGTTTCACAAGCAGAGCTCTCTTAAGCTTTCTTGTGAAGACAACATCCGGAGGGTGGAAAAGTTTGAAAACTACAAGACTTAGCATTTCCCAAACTGCACTGGCCTCAGAGTCACCTGTGCTGTTAAAATGCAGAATCCTTGTCTCCCTACAAACTTAAGGAGTCACAAACACCAGAGGGAGGGCCTGAGAATCTGCTTTTTAACCAGATCCCAAGGTGACCCACGTGCATGTTCAAGTTTGAGAACCATGTAAGATGATCTCTGTCCCTTCACTGTGCAGCCCACTAGCCACTGGCCGCTTCTGGCTAATTTCAATTTAAATGGAAATTCAGTATAAGATTACATAAACCTTAAAAATGCAATTTCTCAGTTGTACTAGGCACATTTTAAGGGTTCGGCAGCCGCATGTGACAAGCGGGCACCACAGACAGAACATTTTCACCCACACAGAAAGTTCTGCTGGGCAGTCCCGAAAGTTCTGATGGTCAGCCCAGATGCCCAGCCCTCGAAGTCCGCTTGAATGATATACCTCATGTGTTTTAAACCGAGGCCCTAAACTCAGTCAACATTTCCTACCATTTTAAACTGCATTCAAGGCATAATATGCCACCCAAGGATGTATTACTACATCTATCATATTGGACAAAAATCACCTGTCATATATTTACTTCCCCTGACCCACTCTGAGCATCTTGAAGGCAGAAACCATGCATGTATTATGTAAGTCTGTATCCTCAGTGCCTGGAGCTTAGATAAATGCTTAGGAATTGCTTCATTGGCCCACCCAACATAAATGAAATACGAAGCTGACAGTGCTGTGTCCCTGCTGAAAGCATTCACCATTAGGATGGCCACCATTACAAAAACAGACAACAACAAGTGTCGGCAAAGATGTGGAGAAACAGAAACCCTTGTGCACTGTTGTGGGAACATAAAACTCTAGTCACTATGGGAAACAATACGGTGGTTCCTCAAAAACATTAAACATAGAATTACCATATGACCCAACAATTCCACCTCTGAGTGGAATTCCATTACCCAAAAGATTGGAAAGCAAGGTCCTGAAAAGAGCTTTGTACACCCAAGTTCATAGCAGTATTGTTCATAAGAGTCAAAAGATAGAAGCAACCTAAGTACCCATCAAATGGGTGAATAGATAAGCAAGATTTGGTATGTATATATACAACGGAATATTATGCAGCCTTAAAAAGGAAGGAAACCCTGATATATGCTGCCCCAGGGATGAGCCTAGAGGACATTATACTAAGCGAAATAAGCCAGTCACAAAAATGATAAACATTGTACGGTTCCACTTACATGAGATATCTAAAGTAGCCAAAGTCATAGAAACAGAAAGTAGGACAGTGGTTGCCAGGGGCTGGAGGAAGGGGGAAGTGGGGGATGGTTGTTTAGTGGGGACAGAGTCTCAGTTTTGCAAGATGAAAAGCGTTGTGGAGATGGATGGTGGTGATGGCTGCACAACAATGTAACTGTACTTACCACCACTGAACTAGACATTTAATAATCATTAAGACAGTAAATTTTATGTTTATGTGGACTTCAGCACAATGAAAACATTTTGAAATACTTAAATAATTTTTTTAAAGCATTCACTAATATCTGCCAGAGGAAATATATCAGCCTCATGGCTTTGAGAAAATGGCTTCGGGAAAACTCTGGTTCTCAACCTATGCTGCTGCATCTTGGGGAGGGGCTGGGGCAGAAGATGGAAGATGCAGAGGTGAGACACCAAGGCATTGTCAGAAGCCTGACCTGCAACCACACCTCTTTAGAGGGGGCTTCTGTGACCATCCCAGCAGGAAGGGACCCTCCTGGTTCCCTAGAATTGCTCTACCATTTTCAGTCCTCACAGACAGCACTCCATCCAGCCCATGATCAGAACCTCCTGGAGGGTCTGATTCCATACACCTAGGGGTGGTGTCAGGGGATCTCTATTACAGAATTCTGGGGGTAGGGGTATAGCTCAGTGGTAGAGCATGTGCTTAGCATGCACCAGGTCCTGGGTTCAATCCCCTACCACCATTAAAAATATATATATTACATGGGTCTGCATGGGAGCCAGAGTTAGGAGTGCCAACCTGCAGTACTTACATTACATTCTCCTTGTATTATGCTTTCTCTTTTGATTTGGCTGCTGTTTCCACCTTCACGTTTGGTTTGCAAATTTCTTGAGGGGAGTGAATGTGCCCTGTATCAACCTTGAGAATCAAAAGTCACTTGTGGAAGTTTTTTTTTTTTAAGACTGCAAATGCCTGCGACCCACCACACATCTATTCATCAGCATCTCCAGGCATCTTGTGTTTTTTTTTTTTAAAAGCCCTCAGAAGGGATTCTGATGCACCCTCCCACACTGAAACCTCCTGCCCTGCGGGCTAACAGAGGGCTTGACGGAGAGGTTGCTGAGTGACACACACAGCGAAGTCATCTGATTAAGACTAAAAGGGAAAATACGTGCGTTTCACCTGTTTCACTTATTCTAAATATTTTCTATGACTATTTTGTACATGATTTAGAACCAAATGATAAGTAATAACAGCAACGATTAGCATTTAGGGAGCAGCTCATGAGTGCCTGGTGCTGATCACCTGCTTCACAGATAGTATGTATCCCACCTACTCCAAGGTCTCAGGAAGGTATCATTATTGTCTCCATTTTACAGACGGGGAAACTGAGGCACAGGGAAATGAAGTCACTTCCTCAATAATCAAATTTTTTTAACATGACATTTATATCATGATTAAAAAGTGACAATCTTCTTATGAATGGCTACGTCATTGTTTTTCATTGCTTTACCTTAATTTTTTTATCACTTTGCTACAATTTGTTAACTCATTTCTCATTGTAAGGCAGGTTTTTTCTTGTTTGCCACTGTTTACCATTTCTTTCAGCTTTATTGAGATATAATTGACAAAAAAACCCCACTAACTTTAAGGTGTACAATGTTACCAATAATTTAATATATAGAGAGAGAAATGATTACTATAATAAAGTTAGTTAACACATCCATCACCTCACAAAGTTACCTTTCTTTGTATGTGATGAGAACATACAAGATCTGGTCTCTGAGCAAATGTCAAGTATGTGACACAGTACTGCTAACTGTAGTCACCATGCTTACACTGGTAGACCCCCAGAACGTATTCATCTTACAACAAAAAATTTGTACCCTCTGACCAACATCTCATTTCCCCTGGCAACCACCAATCTATTCTCTGTTTCTGTAAGTTCAACTTTTTTAGATTTCCCATAAAAATGAGATCATAAAGTATTTGTCTTTCTTATGTCATTTAGCATAATGCCCACTGTTTACCATTTTAAACAATGCTGCAATGGATAGCTTTGTGCTAAGGGTGTTTTCTGTATTTCAAAAAAAAACTTTCTTTAGGACAAACTAGGGAAAAAATGTTCTGATGGTGAAGGCTTTAAACACTGAACAAAAGTCTTTATTGAACGAGCCGAGCAAACCCCGCTCCCGGGCACGTATTACATGCCCTGGCCTAACCCCCACCAACACGCACTAAACACATACCACGGGCCAGGTGCCCTTGCGAACGCTTTACAGATCCAGTCCCACCTGGCCTTCACAAGACCCCTGGGGGAGGTACAACGAGACGTCTGAGGCAGAGAAACGTGAAGAAATGAACCCAGGCTCATAGGACCAGCAAGAGCAGTGCCAGGATCAGGACCCACAGCTCCAACTGCCAGACCCGGCTTTCCGGTCAAGGCAGGTGTTCCCTGGGACTTCCTCAACGACCACCCCGTGAAACAAAACCTCAGGGGAGTCGCAGGAATGACCTGCGACCCATCAACTCGGACCACACAAGACTCTCCCTACAAGCACACAGAGAAAACACCTGCCTCACCTTCCAGGCAAAGAATCCAGAAACACTCACTCAGAGCAACACAGGGTTCCTGCCCTAAAGGCGAGATGAGAAATAAGTTAATAATGAGAAACGAGTTAACAAATTAAGGCAAACAATGAAAAAAAATTTGGGTAAAACTATGAAAAACAATGATGGAACCATTAATAAGAAGGATTACGGTCACTTTTTAGAAGTGACTTTTTAGACGCAAAGAGAAAATGGAAGAAGGAGGGCTATCACCCGGGACCCACTCCGTGATCCCCACTGGTAGGTACTTTACATCCTTAGATGTATTTGCTATGGGTTGAATTCTGTCCCCCACCAAAATGTTGACATCCTAGACCAGTGTACCCAGGAATGTGAGTTTCTTTGGAAATAGAATCTTTGCAGATGTAATTAAGATGTAAATTAAGATGAAGTCATACTGGAGTTGGGAGGGCCCTTATTTACTCCAATAAGACCGGTGTCCTTGTAGGAGAGAGGAAGAGAGACACGGGGGGGGGGGGGTGCTACTGGACAACACAGGCAGATGCCGGAGCAACACAGCTGCGAGCCAAGAACACCAGAGCGCCGGCAAACGGGGGAGGCTGACGAGAGGCAAGGAAGGGTTCTCCCCTACAGGTTTCAATGCCCTGCCCATGCCTTGGGTTTGGAATTCTAGCCTCCACAACTGTGAGTCAACACACGTCTGCTGTTTTAATCCACCAGGTTTGTGGTCCTCTGCCATGACGGTCCTAGGAGATGAATACAGCACCGCTTAGTCTTTTAGCTCCCCCAGGACTGATGCTATCCCTTTGTTCATCTTGGAACCCCAAGGTGCCAGCGCGGTCCCTGCCTCATAGTAGCTGCTCAGAAAGTGTTTGTGGAGTGAGCAAGTGAAAACCTTAAAAAAACATGAACTTAGGAAGAAGAGGAACTGTGTCTTTTATCTCTACTAAGAGACTATTGCAAATTAGGTGCTCAGTAAATGTTTGTAGCATGAATACACTTTTTAAAATGAAAAAGTGATAAGCTCGGGGAGGTTTTGCAATGAGTCTCATTCATTTATTTCCTCAGGGCTCAGCACAGGGTGTGGCACATGGCAACTGATTAATAAATTTTGAAGCAGGGGAGGAAACCGGACCAGGATCATAACTTCCCAATTCTGGGTCCAGGTAGGAACTTCCTTTATGTACCTAGCTGAGGCCATGAACAGGCAGTTGACTTTTAAACGGCCTCAATTATATTGTGAAAGGGCTTTCACAGTCCTTTGAATATAATTCAACTCCCCTGTTGAATACTGTTTTTCCAAACACTTGAATATTGTTGTCTAAAAGATATTTCTTTTTCTTTTACATAAACTTGAACTTGAATATTGTTTTCCTAAAACACATTTCCTTTTCTTTCACATTCAGAAATCATAAGGCTTTCCAACCCTTCCAACAATGTTAGAAATGCAGCTCCAAGTTGAGAGGTCAGCGCTTCTGCGTTCAGCTCAGGGGACACATTTCCCGTCCATATGCGGCATTCATCCTGACCCCTGCCCTGCGGCCAAAAAGGGACATCAGCTGGGCTCAGGGAAATCCAATTTGGGCTGACAGCCAGCGCAAGAGAATGACAGAGCATTTGCAAAGGCAAAGGCCGGGAGGGGGAGTCACAGAGGTTTCCCCGGGGCTTGGTTTAGGAGGGTCTGAAGTTTAGATCAGTTCATCTCTACATTTGCAGAAAAACCCTGAAAATACGGCCAACGGATTTCCACTGCTGGCTCAGAAGTCCAGTGAACTGCTATTTGCTGCCCCCACCATCCTGGTGGTATTTGGGGTGGAAAAAGGGGACAGTCTGTTCTTTATTCTGGGCTTGAACTTTCCCAGGGATGACAATTGTGTTGTCGCAGGGTATGATTTTATTCATTCATTCATTTTTATTATGTATGAATATACATAATATACAAACAAAGTCAGAGGTCTCCAACTTACATCCCAATATATGTAGCAAGCCTCTGCTCCCATGTGTCCCCCTACCAGGTGTGCTGAACTTCAAAGCTCCAGCACTTGTCTGCTCCCCGGGACACCAGGTGCAGGTCAGCAACTGTCACGGTGACGAACAAGGAAAAGAAAAGCTGACCCCTCGTCCACGCCGGTTTGCCGGTCAGCTCACCTGCTGACGTGGAGACTTTCCACCTCTCAAAGGAGTCAGCTAAGACGGCCATCGGTGTTGTTTTAGCAGATGTGGGTCTGTGTGGTTGGATTCGTTCCTGTACCTGACCTGTGGCCCCAGGGCATCCCGCACTGAGCCCAACCCAGTGGCTGTCAATCTGTGTGATATTTAATTTCTACAGAAAGCCCCACAAGGATAGGGCTGTGTGCGCTGCTTGCTTCTTTGGATCCCCAGCGCCCTGGCCCACTTCCTAGCACTGAAGTAATGAGCGATTGATCGATACATATGTTATATGAAAAAGCCAACAAACAAACAATCAAACAAACAAATAAATGACAAGAAATAAAGGTGTTGGTCTTTGTGGTGTAGTTCAGAGAACGCGGGCTTTAGATTCAGGCAGGTGTAGTTTCACTCATTACTCTACCACCTACCTGCTCCGTGATATGTTTTCATTGAAATATAATATAAGCACATACAATTGTCTACGTCATAAATGCACCATTCAAGGAATTTTGACACCCCTGTAACCAGCCTCCAGAACATTCGCAGAACCGCAGAAACTGCCTCCTGCTCCCTTCTGGCCACTGTCCCTCTACCCACCCATGAGTAAACCACTAGCCTGCCGGCTGCCTGCCCGCTGACAGGCTGCCCATCCTCTCTGACTCTTATCCTCACTTTGGGAAAAGAACACTTACCATGCTCTCAGTGTAAGGTTTTACAAATGTAGGTGCGGTGCCTGGCAACAATGGTCACAGAGCAGTAACAGTAGTAGTAATAGGAGTGACAGTAGCAACAGTACCAGCAGCAGCCAGAGTAACAGGAGGAGTATCGGTGCTAGAGTAACAACGGAAGTAGCAGTTGCGCTAGCAGAAGCAGCAGGAGTGGTCACACACGAGCACTAGCAGTGGGAAGAGAAAGAATAGCGCTAACAGTAGAAGTAGTAGTAACAGTAAAAGCTGGAGCGGTGGCAGCAGTAACGGCTGGCACCTCACAGAGCACTTACATGTTTCCGGCACTAGTCCAAGTACTTTACCTGAACTCATCTAATGCTCAAAGCAACTCGGATAAGGACGTATAAAACAGGATTTTACAGACAAAGAAACTGAAGCACAGAAGTTAAGTAGCTTCCCAAGGTCACACAACTGTGGAGCCATGAATCCAGCCTGGCCACAGAGCCTCTCCTCTTAATAGCAGCCTTTAAATGACTATCTGCGTGGCAAAGAAAGATCTGTCCTCCAATATCTATCTGTCCTCTTCTTTTTCTATCCTAACAACTCTCAATTTTAGTAAGCACGTGGTGTTACAGCATAAAGATCGCATTTCCCACTCCTCTTTGCGGTTCAGTGTAGCCAGAGGAGTAAATGCTGGCCAACAGAATATAAATAGAAACAGGAGGTGTGACACCGAGGAGCATTCTTAAAAGAAGGGGCCTGCCTTTCTTCTTCCCTTCTTCCTGCTGGTAGATGTGATGGCTGGAGTAGAAGCAGCCAGAATGGACTATGAGGTAAGCTTGGGAATGGAGGCCCACATGGAAGGGAAAAAAGAGAGGAAAAGACCTGGGTCTTTTATAGACTCCTGTAGCAGCCCTGTACCACCCTGTGTTTGAACTTTTAGGTAAGAGAGAAATAGACTTCTTCCTTAAGCCAATGTTCTTTCAGCAATACCTAATCCCAAATGATGTACCATTATTGCAATTATAATTAATATTGAAACTGAGGACGACCCTGCAAGATCTTCCCAGGAACAGACACCCCCACCCTCATGTCCCCCACCTCTTATTTCTTGTAAACCTTCAGCCTCCCAAGGCCTTCCCTAGGTTCTAAAGAGCAGATTTACTCAGAGAAGTGAGAAAATGCAAAAGAAAAGAAAGCAGTGAAGCAAGACAAAATAATAACAATTTAGCCATCAAAACCAAGGACCTTTAGTTCCTCCTCAAGCAGCACGTAGACCCTAGACTGGTTGGAACCCAAAGGGCAATGACTGAGATTCCTGAAACATCACCCTGTTACCGCACCATCAACAAATCAGGTAATTGCGCATGAGCTGATCTCACACCCTGCGACCCTCTCCCTCACACTGTCTTTAAAAAACCCTTACCTGGAAACCACTGGAGAGTTTGGATCTTTTGAACATGAGCCTCCCATTCTCCTTGCTTGGCACCCTGCAATTAACGCTGTACTGTCCTCCACCACAACCTTGTGTCAGTAGATTGGCTTTGCTGCGTGTCAAGCTAGCAGACCCAAGTCTGGTTCAGTAACAACATGACCTAAAAAGATCCCTGCAAAACTAATGTCGCTTTTGCGTTGGTCTCTTGATTTATAAAACGAAACACAATAAAACATGACTCTGGGTAACCCTGTAAGAGTCAAACTATGAAAAGAAGCAAGGAAAGTCTCATTTATCCTGGAAGATGGTAACAGTCCCCTATTACCTCATGCCTGGGTCACATCAAAGCCTCTCAGGTTGGCCTCCCTGCCTCCAGCCTCTCACCCCTCCTACTCTTTCAGTACACTCTTGTCTAATTATCCTTAAAAATTACTTTCATCTTAAAAATTGGATTAATTATAATGTTCTATGTCCTTTCTTTATATGACTCTTTATTGTACACTTTTTTTCTAAACTGCACAAAAACCTGAAACAAATATTATTACATCAATTTCATAGATAAAATACAGAACAGAGAAGGTTAGTGATTTGCCTGAGGTCACATAGAAAGTTGGTGGCAGAGCCAAGATTCAACCACCCCTCCAGCACCCACACTCTTTCTACCACTAAGCTGACTTCTGGGAGATGCCAGCCATAGCAGGTCAACACTGTATTGAATCACCCTAACAACTTTTAAGATTCTTGGACTCTTGAGTTTTCTCTGCTTAGATTTCATGGCGCTTCCTGTCCAGTCCAATTTTGTATCATCCTCTAACACAAACCTCCACTCACTGAAACCAAACACCTTAGATTCCATCATGTGCCCCTATGCCAGGCCTCAGTATTCCCAGCTGCAAAATGGGGCAAATCGTACCTCTACCAAGAGGCAACATAGCCAGAGGCACAAGGCAGGAGACCTGGAGTCAGGAAAAATTGGTTTCAAATCTAGCTGGGTAAGTTCTTTATCTGTAAAACGAATGTAGAAAGCCCTTCCCAGCAGGATTTTTGGGGGTTGGGGGTGTTGATTAAAATTATATTTTGAAATTACCCCTCAGCTAAAATAGCACCTATTATTGTTCACGGTGTTGTTTTTGTTCCCATTCCTGACTTTATTCTGGTACCATCACCTGCCGCCTTTCCTTCTGCACATAGGACAGGAGCTAGGTAAAGTGATAAGAAACACTTTAAAAAAGTCTGCAGCTCTACAAATGACAAAGATCTGTTTGCCACTAATATTCATTCGCACAATGTCTCTGTCAGATTCTAGTTCTGGAGTCTGATCAAATGCTGCGTTTCAACCCCTCCAAGAATCCCTCCACACTTCCCAGGCTGGGCTCTCCGGACAGGAGGGGCTAAGACCACTCACCGATTCCATAGTGAATCTCTGGATGAAAAACTGGAGAGCCTGGAGGCTGAAGATCTCATGTCTCAGCCGTCACATCAGAAAATGACCTGGATGGGGGGCAGGAAGAAAGGTGATAAGAGTCATCCAGCAGGACTAGGCAGAAGACATGGTCTCAGACCAACACGTGATTTCATTTGGAGGCGGGCACCCTTGTGAGGAACGTTCTTACACCACAGTGGCTGTCCAGGGACCGGAAGGGAAGCAGTGGGGACACCACTATTCCAGCAACCCACTTTGGGGCTGACATCTCCATCACTGAATCCGTACAAGTGCGCAGGAATCCTTTCTGTATTCTATTTCTAGCTCTGCATTGGAGAGCAATTTACAAGTCATTAACATCTCTAGACCTGGGCTCCTAAACATGAAATTGAATTGTGCTGACAGCTGCGACAGACAGACAGACAGCCGCAGCTGTGTACCCACAGGGAAGCAGAGGAGTTCCCCCAGCCAAGGGAATCAGCCCCAGGAAGACAGTGGATATATATGAATCTAAATATTTCAGGACAGCCCCTCTGAACCGGAGAGAGAATTTTAATTAATTCATGCATACCAAAGCTTAATTAATTGCTGAATGCACAGAGCACAGGAAGTCTGGGATTAAAGGTGTTACATAAGGGAAGAGCTTCAATATTTTTGGAATAGAGGGGAAACAGGGGGCAAGGGAAGCATGTGAAAACAAGATAAAGCCAGGGGACTTGCTTGGTACTTCAGTGACCCCTAGCACAGTGTGGTACCTCCACCTGGGGTCAGACACTGAGGGATATACTTGACACCATCTCCCTTACCCCCGTGTCCAGTCCATCCCTAGGTCCTTACTTCCTAAATCTCTCTCAACTTGTTTCTCTCTCCATCTCCACTGATACAGCCCTGGACCAAGCCTCCATCATTCTCACCTGGGCTACAACTACCTCCTAATTGGTCTCACCTCATCACCATTTCTCCCTCTGAAATCTGCTCCTCTATGCTGAAGCCAGAATAATCCTTTTCTCCTTTTATGTTTTATGATGCAGAATTTTGTACAGATACAGAAATAGAGAAGAGGATCATGAACCCGATGTACCCACCACACAGCCCCAATCACCATCAACTCACAATCAGTCCCACCCCATCCACGCTCTCATTCCTCCTGTCTGTTATTCCTTAGACACAAATTCCAGCGTCTTATTTCAGTCATGAGTAGTACAGTATATATCTCTATATCAGGTCTTTTACAAAAATATAACAGTAATACTGCTACCACACCCCAAAAAAATGACAATTCCTTGATATCACCAAATACCCAGTGTTGAAATTTCTAATCACCTCATTTGTATTAAAAATGTTTTTTAACCAGTATTTTTTTTTTCAAATCCAGATCCAAATACAACTGACTAATACACAGAATAAAATCTTTAAAACACAAGTCTGACTGTGTCATCTCTCTATGTCCAGCTTAACACTCTTCACTGGATTCTCAGTGCTTCAGGATAAAAATCATTTAACACAGCCTGACTCTTGCCCACATGCCTGACCTCATCTTGTCCACCCAGGCTCTCTGCTGCTGCCACATGACTTTCTTACAGATCCTGCAACTTGCCATGGTCTTTCTGTCCCAGGTCCTTTGCCCATGCTGTTCCCTCTGCCTTTAAGGCTTCCTTATTCACTTTGCCTGGTTAACTCCCATACTTTGCTAAATCTAACCCCTTCAGGGAAACTCTTCCGACCCCTCCAGATCAGATCACAGAATTTATCCCAGTTTTCAACTATGCACTCATTCATGTGAAGAATGATTAACATCTGTTGACTTGATTTGATTATAAGCTGTATGACTACAAATAGTGTGTTTGGATTTTCTCATTGGTGTATCCCCAGCAACAACCACATGGTGTCCAGCACAATATTAATACATATTTGTTGGATAAATCATCAAATCAGTTTCTTCAACCTTAGATGCCAACAGTAATTGACCGAATCTTTCTGAACTTTGAATCACACATTTAAATTAGATGAGAAATTGACAGCCTTCCCCTAAAAATTCATATGGAAATATGATGAACTCAGAAAGTCAAAATAATCTTGAAAAAGGACAATGTTGGAGGATTCACATTTTCCCGATTTCAAAACTCACTACAAAGCTGGAATAATCAAGACAGTGTGGCACTGGCGTGAGCAAAACATATGCTCTCCCTCAGAATCACAGACAATGATCTTCTTGTAACATTCACCTCCTGATCACAACCTCACAATATACACGCGTGAAAAATGAGACCCTGTTACTGGCATAAATAATCCATGCCTCTCCCAGCCCACTTCTTAACTCGCCTTTCCTTTGCTTGCTTGCTTTGCCCAAGCGTATGAGCTGAGGTAGTGTATGGGCTGGCTCACGGCTCCTACTTCTTCACTCTCAGCCTAAATTTAAACCATACATCCCTGCCCCTGGTCATGTGACTTGTAGCACTTCCCACTCTAGCCGGTGGTGGTTCTTCCCCTGCCCCACTGGATTCTGGCCTGGACCATTCATTGACTTGTCTGCAATCGAATGGGGATGGAAGCGACAATGTGCTGGTTCCAAGTCTATCTCTTACCCTCTCGGGATGTGTCATGAGAGGAGTATGTCTCCCTAACCCCTTTCAGCTGCTGCCTTTCCGTCTGGACCCCAGAGTGAAGATGCACAGAGCAGATCTGAAGCCAACCTGAAGTCCAGCCTGAGCCAGCCAAGCCTAACCTAGATCAGCTGAACCACAACGGAACCCAAAGACCCATGAGCATGAAAATAAGCATCTGCTGTCAGGCAAGCCACTGCCATTCTGCGGTTTTCGTTACTCGGCAAAACCTGACTAACACACATAGGAACACTAATTTATGGACACCAGCGAGCATCAACACGATTGGAAAAAAAAATGAAAACCTTGCACATAGACGGCACAGGTGCGATGACAACCAACAGAGACACTTTTGCAGAAAACACACCTACTTGGTGCCAATTTGACCCTCACAGCAATCCTGCAAGGTAGACACGGGGCCAGCTTTAGAGAGGAGAACACTGAGGCTCAGTGATCTGAAGTACTGTGTCCACGGCGGTGTGTGGCAGCCCTGGGATTCCAGCCCAGGTTATCCAACTCAAAAAGTCTAGCCAGGCTCCCCGTCCTTAAAAGAACCCACAGATGCTCAGAAACAGCTGTCACATGAGTCCCTGGTCCGTCAACCCACCTCCGCCCCTGTTCCACTTCTTTTACTGGGTCTCCAGGGGAGGCTGCTCGGACAGAGTGGAAAGGCCACTGGGACTAAAATCAAATGCCTAGAGTTCCAAGCCAGCTCTGCCCCAGAGCAGAGCCTTGTCCTGGTCAGTGAGCATCTTTGGTTCTTGGGTCCCTTGCTTGTGAAATGAGGCCACTATCCTAGCCTGAACCATGTTCTAGGCTGGCGTGAACATCCAGAGAGATGGTGTGTGGAAGGGCTGAGTGACGTGTGACACCTAAGTCAGCTCGCATCCTGCTTCCTCGGCTCTGAACCCACTTGAATTAGGTCAGCGTTGACGGTGTGTGTCAGTGTCACACCCACACTGCTTTTAGACTGTTTATGCTTTGAGACTGATTTGTTTTTCAAACAGAGATGATTTCTTTCCAGTTATGAAGGTAATCCAGGTCCATCATGAAAAATATTAAGGCATGAAACTAACATATTTTATTATCTCAACACCTAGAGATAAATACTGTTAGGATTTTGAGGCTTTTCTGGGACTGGGTTTTATAAAAGTCAAATGAATAATGCACTTCAATTAACATGATTTTCTTAGAACCAGGGAACTACCAGTAATTTTAAAAAAAGCTCCATTTAGCATTCATTCATTTAAGCATTCACTTGAGGGATATTTGTTTTGTACCTACCATGTGCAGGGAAGCCAGAGCCAAGAACACAAAGAGTTCATGTTTTCAAGGAATCAACCTCAAGGAATTCACATTCATTCATTCATTCATTATTTTTTAACTCAACAAATAAATGAAGCATCAACTATATGCTGGGTGCATGCTGACAGTAATAATAACACCTTCCATGCTAGACATCATACTCTAACAGTTTGTATTATTATTAAAAGTTGCCCCTTAGAAGGGGGAGGGAATAGCTCAGTGGTAGAGCACGTGCTTAGCATGCCCTGGGTCCTAGGTTCAACCCCAGTACCCCCATAAAAATACGTAAATAGATAAACCTAATTTCTCCCCACCAAAAAAAAAAAAAAAAAAAAAAAAAAAAAGTTGCCCCTTAGAACAAACGCATCTGGATTAGAACTCAGATTATGGCTCTTTGATGAATTATTTATCCAGTTTGGTCATCTTTAAAACTGAGATAAATAAAGTACCTATGTCATATAGTCACTAAGAATTAGATAATGTAGTTCAAGCGCTGAGCAAACCAGTAACCAGCAGTGTCATATTGAATCCACACAGCCATCCTACAAGAATCTGAAACTCCGAGGTTAGGGACTGTGTCTGAGGCCACACAGGTTAACACATAGGCACCTGGAGTGCAATCCCACTGGGGACCCTCTGAGAGATGTGACCACACCTCAGAATTGCACCCCAGGTGCTGGAAGCTCTGGTATTTATGCACCAACTCCCATGCCTCACTGGCCGAGCACAGCCAGGGGGTGGCCTTAGATAGAGACGCAGGAACCCCTCCCTGGAAATGGGCATTGTCTGCAGTGCCTTCCAGGGTGGGCTCAGAGAAAGAGGCAGGGAACCCACCGTCTGTAACCAGGTGCTCAATAAACACATACACGTCAGAGGGGTGAGTGAATGTGTGCTATCAACACCCATGTTCTTATTCTCCTGCCACCAGTGATGGAAGATTTAAAGCAACTACCTGCTCGAGTGAACCAGAATTCATTACTGTCAAGCATCATATTTTTTATCCACCCACGTTTCTGCTCTTTCCATTGCAATTCTATTGTGTGACTTACGGTATGTCAGTCCAGACAGCAATTCCTGCATGCCATGCAGGAATAGGGACATAAATCATTTGGTCCATCAACCCTTCTTTACCGCCAGTCCCCAAATAGGTGTTGAGGTTTATTCAACAGAGGTGACTTCACAGATGCTGGGATCTGTATCCTTTAATAAAGGATGTTATGAACTCTTGAGTCATCTGCAGCTGGCCACAGCTTGGACAGGCTTCTTTGTTCCCATAACATCAGAGCAAACACTATTTCTATTTACTGATGTGATTCTTTCCTGTTGTGTGGAAGCTGTACTTAGAAACCCAGAGACCTAAAGAAAACAGCCTGAATACATATTCCTGCCAATCTCCTGCCTATTATGAGAAACCCAGTTTGTCCAGCCCCACTTGAAATGCCCTCTCTTTCAAGAAGCTTGCTCTAGTTTCCTAGCCCAACAATCTGTCCATTTCTGAACTCTTAAACAGCACAAATGACAACTACAATAGCGACCCCTATGGAGCACTTCCTACGTACCAGACATCCTGGGCCCGCTCACTGTCACATTCCATCCCCACTGCGACTCTACAAAGAACTGTGATTGAATGTTATAGATAAGAAAATTGAGGCCCACAAAAGTGATGTAACACCTGGTCACATGGCTACCTGGTACAGGCAGATTTAAGATTCAAATTTGGAGTACCCAATCAAGGCAGGATACAGAAGGAAGCAGACAGGACTCTGCAGAAGCCCGAGGACGACTGAGGTGCTCCTATCAATGACATCGCCGCTGGACGTCAGCCTGGGCCCCTCCCTGACTCACTCACTGGTGAAAGTTAACAGTCAAAGATGTTTTGGGTCTCTCCTCTCCAAAGAGGTCACTGCATAGGGCCCATGATCCAAAAGGCCAGAACTACTGTCTTGTTGGCTTATAAACTCATGATGAATGTGACCACGTCTTCCATTCTGTTTCCTGAGTGGACTGCACTCTGGGCCACAGGGAGGAGGTCAAGTCGGGTATTTTGAGACCACAGTCTAGTGGGGGCAGGGGGACAGGTTTAGAAACAACAGACAGAATGAATTCTTGTAAGTGACCTAATTAGGATCTGCTTCACAAACATCCAGTAAGTGCCTACTGCATGCTGTCTCCCACTGGCGAGAGCTTCTGGTAATGACGGTCTTCTGTTGGGAAAACACATCCATCCATCCATTCATTTATTGAAAAAATGTGTGTTAAGCTAAATGTCACGGATAGAAAAATGATTAGCAAAATAGACCTGGTCTTTGCTTAGAGCCCGTGTTTAAGAGAATCCGATCTTAACCAAGTAACCTCTTGGGTAATGAGAAAAAAGGCCAAATGCTGGGTGACATACGAACCTCCGGACGGCAGGTGAATAATAAATTCTCTGCACCTTAAAAGTTGCATCCTGAGAATTTTGTGAATCTCGAAATAATGAATGCCAGAGGAACAGAGTCAGTGAGCCGAGAAGAGAACCACCAAGTTAACGCTGGGCGCTGGGGGGCCAGCTAGGCTCGCTCACTAGCCTCGTGCCCCAGTCCTCACACCAGCAGAAGCAGGCTCAACTCAGCCTGTGCCACTGCAAAAATCACACATTTCCTTCCGGGTCCCCCAGGAAGAAGTGCAAGTGTGGAATGTGAAATCCGAGGGTCTGTCATGCCACCAACTGTTTTAATAGTGCAACCCAGGTCCTTTCAAACAATGGTGTGTTTACTCTCAGCGAGCGCACGGAGCGCAGAGCCATTTGTGTGCGGCCCCCCGTGCTCGCCGTGTAGGAGCAGGAGCAGCAGGCAGCCTGCTGTGGGGGAATTTCCCAAGCACGGGAAAGAGGACAGTCTTCGGAGCAGGAAGACTTCGGTTCCAGCACTGGCTCTCCCTCCTAATCGCTGTGTGACTCTGGGCCATGAACTTCACTTCTGTGAATCTATGTCTTCTCAGACAACGATGGCGCCCCCACACATCACCCTGATGCTCACAAGTCCATTAAAGGCCAAGTGCATCCTACTGTGAGCGACTGCTGAGATGTTCCGCCTGAGAGCTGGCTTCTGGCCACCAAGGGGCGGGCTGGAAGCGCCAGAGGACTAACAATGCCAGGTGCAGCGGTCTCACAAGGACATGAGAGGTGCTAGTACAGAGCAGACGTACGATGGACCAGTGCCCCTACAGGGACAACCCACTAGAAAGGATCCTGACTTGGCAGCTTCTCAGCAAGGCCAGCACCATAGACATGGTTCCTACAGCTGGTCATCCTGTCGTTATCCACCGGCCACTGCCCCGGGGGAGTCAGGGAGGTTACAGCCGAGGCCTGCCCTCCACCCTGCCCAAGGAAAAGGGAAACTGGATGGAAAGGGTTAAGCATGGGATGGTGTTCACACCCCTGTAGGAAGCCCCCATCGCCAAGTGCCCACCAGGCACTTTAATACCTTCAACTGCACTGCGTCTTCGCCCGAGCAGTGAGAAACACAGCTGTTTCTGTGTCCCCGTCTTACGGAGGAGACAACAGGTCTGATAGATTAAATAGTGATTGAAAAAAAACTAATACAGCTAGCAGATATTGTATGCTTCCTCTGTCTCAGACACCACACAAGCAAGAACTTCTTTAATCCTCATAACAACCCTTGGAGACAGGCATTATCCTTGCTTCATTCTGCAGAGAATGAAACTGAGGCTAAGACGGGATGAGCATCTTGCTAGGGTTTTCCCAGCTAGTAAGTAGAACCTAGATCCATCTGGCTCCAAAAGACTCTTCTTTCCTTTGAATTCCTCCCCACCTTCAGAGCAGCGGCAGCCTCAGGAGAGAGGTCTCTGCTGTATGGATTTCTCTCCTAGTGCTGGAAATAAAAAAAGACCTGTGACAAGCCAGCAAGACCAGTCTCGCCACTCGAGCTCACTCCCGACTCCCTGGAGTAGGTGCAATCAGCATCAGCCCACCCAGGCAACCCAAATGAACACACTCTGGAGTCACTGTATTCCTTCCATTCTATGACAGCCCTAGTTTCACATTCAACCATTTCTGGAACGCAATGTGTCGTCCCATCAATGAAATTTCATGTGGCAGAGATTCTGTTTTCTCCTCCAACGCTGTGATGATGTCAAGAATGCATGTTGAAATCAAAGGCATTTCAGGATCAAAGGAAATAAAGGGTATCTAAGAAATGTTCAGATCTCTTCTGGTTAAAGCCCAGAGCAGTCCTCAGAAGGCTGTCAGTGTGAGAAGTGAGAAGCCTAAACCGTCGCTTTCAGACCACCCAAAGAACCCCTCAGAGTACCTATCCCTGGATGAAGGTTCCCCCCACAACTTCCCATCAATCTGCAGCTCAGAAATCCCGGGCTTGGATTCCATGCATATTTGTGCTGCTGATAAGAAAGGAAGGAATTCCTCACTTGTTAGTCCCCCCATAACAAGAACTAATCATATTGCTCATTATACTGTGAAACTATGAAATAAATATGACTCTATCCTCTATTTTCCAGATTCACTCATTCAAGCATCCATCCAACTATTCATTCCTATAACAGATGCCGCATCTAAGTTGGACACCTTCCTCCGATGGAAGGCAGAAAAGGAAATCAATAGCTGGTGGTACTGCAAAAATGACCATTAGCACAAAGCTTAGAAACACAAAGGATGGAACAGAGTGGCTTCACGAGGGAGCTGGAAGCAGCTGCAGGTTCTGAGGGATGGGCAGGGGACACCAGACAGAAGAGACAGGCAGAGGGGCTTCAGAGTACACAGAGGGGGAAGTCCTAAACCACAGGCTAAGAAAGAGCTTCCAGTGGAAAAATGTCTGCTGAGCCCTCTGGCCTGTCTGAGACCCAGCACAGAGACGTTTGTCACAGGGTCTGGCCTGCTGAGCCGTGCTCCCGGGCCCCTGCACCAGCATGCTGAGCCAGGCCCCGCCCAGTGTGTCTGCACGACTGTGACCCCAGCCATGCTGGCCTCCTTCCTGCTCCAGACTCTGAGGCCTCCCACCCCCAGACGTGGTTTTGGTTCTGGGGATATGGGGATCGTTCACCTCTGTTTCCACTTCCTCATCTGCACAAGTGAAGATAGTAGCTAACCCTCGGGGTGGTTGTGCAATTCCTGGCACATAGGAGGTGCTTACTGCAGAGGAATGTCCACGAGCTGAGGAACCTTGTGTCTGGCTTATACACCAGAAAACGTTCAGTACTTAGAATATGTCTGTTCTAAAGGACTGGATACGTGTATTTTTCAAAACCTTTAAGTGTGGTTTAAAAAAACACATAACATAGAATTTACCACCTTAACCATTTTTAAGTTTTTAACCATTTAAAGTTCAGTAGTGCTAAGTACATTCACACTATTGTGATAACAGATCTCCAGAACAACTTCATCCTGCAAAACAAACGCTATACCCACCCATCAACAACTCCCCATACCCGCTCCCTCAAGCCCTGGGCAACCACCGCTCTACTTTCTATTTCCACGAATTTGACTACTTTAGATATCTCACATAATTGGAACCATACAGTGTTTGTCTTTTTGTGACTGGCTTATTTCACTTACCATAACGTCCTCAAGGTTCATCCATACTGTAGCATATGTCTGAATTTCCTTCATTTTTAAGGCTGGCTAATAGTCCATTACATGTACATTCGACATTCTATTTGTTCAGTCATCCTTTGATGGACAATTTGGGTTGCTCCCACCTCTTGGCCATTGTGAATGAAGTTGCCATGAACACGAATGTGTAAATATCTCTTTGAGACCCCAGTTTTCGCGGATATAGACCCAGAAGTGGATCTGCTGCATCATATGACAGTTTTATTTTTAATTTTTGGAGAACCACCATACTGTTTTCTACAGAGATTACACCACTTTACAATCCCACCAACAGTGCACAAGGGTTCCAATTCTAGGACTGGATACACAATAGAAGAGTAAATGAATGATACATTTGTTGACTGAATAATGGACAGAGCATAATAACACAATAAATATTTAAAAAAAAAACTTAAGCCAGCATTTTATTTTATTATTTGGGTTTTTTTCTGTTTGTTTTTGGTGTGTGTCGGGGGAGGTAATTAGACTTATTTAATTTTAGAGGAGGTACTGGGGATTGAACCCAGGACCCCATGCACGCTAGGCATGCGCTATACCAACTTGAGCTATATGCTCCCCCCAACAATAAATACTTTTCGATGGGCTGATACTTTCCCTTGGGTGACTTACAATTTCATTAAGTATGCCAAAGAATAGGAAAAAGAAGCGAAATGTCATACTGATACAAGCTCAGGAACATACTGAAAACCTCCATGTACAAAGGCTAACATTGTTCCCATGACCACACTCAATACTGGAAGCTCCTCCTGGACAGGGACCATGACTTATTCTCCTCTAAATCTTTGATCTTGACCCCCAAGATCCTGGCACAGGGGCCGACGTGAAGCAAGCACACAGCAGTATGTGCTGAATGACTGCAGAGATGCAGGTTCAATCAAGGAAGCCTTCCTGGAAGAAGGTGGCTTTGAACGAGAAAGGGAACAGTCCGGAAGAGAAAAGGAAGAGCAGGTGTGGCCGTAGAGAGGGGCCTGACTCATCGGTTTTATCTCATTCCTGAAGGCAGAGGCCATTTGTGTCTAAGACTCAACACAATAATAAAGTCACGTGTCATGATGATGAAACATGCTTCACAGGTGTTCAGTAAATACCTGTTGATCGAATACAGGATCAGAATGAGACTGAATAATTAAACAAACAAAGGAAACATCAGAAAGACTTCTATATGAGTTGTCAAAAGGGAAACTGGGGGTTCCTTTTAAACTACAGGGAACATGGCTTTTAAAGACACCGGAAAGACTCCTGTGGAGCCAGAGGTGGCCACTCACCGTATTAGGATCATCCTAACCAGCCGCAAAGTGAAGTCTTTGGAGAAGGTATGTGCTGATCGACCAGAGGAGCTAAAGAGAAGAATCCCAAAGTGAAAGGACCGGTCCGGAAGCCCACCAGCACTCTGAGAGTAACCACCAGGAAAACTCCTTGGGGCGAAGGTTCTAAGACTTGGGATCATTCTCAGATGAGGATCCACAAGCAACTCATTGACTCGCGCAGCCCTTCTGAGGTTGTGAAGCAGATTACTCCCAGCAGTATTGAGCCAGGAATCGAGGTTGAAGTCCCCACTGCAAATGCTTAAATCAGCCTTTTTAATAAATTGATACAGCTGTTAAAAATAAATAAGCTACAGGGAACCATTCCTGTGGCCTGAAGCCAGCTTGCCCACTCCACCACCTGCAGTCAAGCAGGAAGCCCCAGAAGAAACCGCCTTTCGGCCCTACTCTGAGGAAGCCTTGTGACCAAGGGACACCAGCACCGGGGCAATCCCAGTCCTCAACTTGCTTTGCACAAGTCCACCTCTGCTTCTTAGAAATTTTACTGCCTGGAACCCCAGAAGGATCAGCCAATGTCTACAAGACTTCTTTTCAAAATGAAGTTTCTCCAGAATCTTTTAAGATTCTTTCCTTCCACTGAGGATTTAAATCCTTTCTATTTCACAGCTGCTTGTCTCCAAAGTGGGGCAGGCGACATGGGCGGGATGCTACGCCGGATGCGGCTGACTCACTGCAGGCCTGAGTCCACGCCCTCCACCACCCATGTCGCCACCACCGGCGCCACCGAATTCAGGATGCCCATTAGATTGGAAAACACAAACAGGCACAACAGAGTTGCAAGCAGAGCAGCCCCACAGCCCATCCCTACTCTTTGGGAGAAGACTCTGGGGGAAACCAGAAGACCCTGAGGGGGACCAGCACAGTGTATGTTCACTGAACGAACCACCTGAACAAACAACCTCACGCCAAGGCTTCCGGGCACACTTTCACGTCCCATCAGAGTCCAGTGGCCAACCAGTCCACACCAGCTAAATGGCGCCGTGGACGCCTGCAAGCCTCTTGCTTTGCCACTCTCTCAAATGTAGGTCACCCTGAGCCTCCTCTTCTGGGGCCTGGTAGGAACCAAACTTCTCATAGCAATCAAGGCTCCTCACCTTCCCCAACTCTGTTTTCCTTAACTGACAAAGAACCACAAGGAACTGAGTCTGAGGCGGGACTGTTCGCACCCCATTCGGCCTCTCCAACCTGCTTTGGAGACAAAACCATCTAATGGAAAGTCCACTGGCTCCTCAAAGCCTCAGGTGCCACATGGTAAAATGAGGTTAACGCCGGGGCCCCGCCACTGCTGTGTTTCCTGGGAACCAGGGAGACGGAGCAGAAAGAATATCAGACACTTCTTGCTCAGGCCTCGTGAGCACCCTTCCCCTTGTTACAAACGTGTAAAATCTTGAATGAGTATGACTCAAATGGTGTACAATACAAACCAAAAAGGAGAGAAAAAAAGAGGGGACCCCATACCAGAAACAAAGGCCCCTCTCCGGTCCACACTCACGCCAGGTGCAGGTGCACAGACAGACGAGCAGGCCTGCAATAGGAGGAACACAGGCCGCTCCCTGCGGGCCACTGGCAGGCTGCTGGGCGGTCCCTAACACCGTCGGGGACCTTACAAAGGACTTTGTGTGCTGGGTCAGGACGTTCTAGCGTCAGCCGGTTTCCTCTGTGGAGGCAGTTCTCTTGGCTTGTTCTGATACAAGAGACAGGGTGGAAAGACCAGCTCCCTCACATGGCCCTGGGATTGTTGTGGAAAGGGGTCATCTGAATCACACAAGCCTGGAGGGCCCACATGGGCAGAAGCCACACCTAGACTGATTTCATGAGGCAGAAAACCTAATACCTAGCAGCTCAAAAAAAAAAAAAAGGTAGCGGTGGGGATTATGGGCTGATCAAACTAGGAAGTCCAGGGATGGATATAACTTCAGGCATGGCTAAATGCTAGGGCTCAAAGGATGCGGTCAGGGAGGGGTCACTCTCCATCTGCTGGCTCCACATTCCTGGAGAGGTGACGGGTGGGTCTTTTGGGCAGGCATACCCCCAGGGGGCCACTGGCCTTCAGGTTTATGTCCAGTCACAGTTCAGCAATCCCTGCGGAAGGAAAGCCTCTTTTTCCCAGTGGTTCCCATAAAAGTCTCATGGCTGACTCTGACCGTGTGTGCATCCTGGAACTAATCTCCGTGGCCAGGGGCTGGACAACTCCACTGGCTGGGGATTGCTCGTGGATCCATACGGGTGTAGAGGTTGAGTCGGGTCCACAGGACCTCCATAGACTAAGGGGAGGTGGGTACTTATCTACACAAGAGTAAGGAAAAGAGAGAGCAAGAAAGAAGAAAAGGAGGGAGAAGAGAGGAAGGAAAAAGAAGACATGTTATAAGCTACATGTGATTTTTATTCTTAAGTGAATAAAGTAGCAATCAACTTCAACTTTAAATAAAGCAAAAAGAATAGCAGTAGACCCAGCTTTTGTCTTTTTTTTCTGTAACAGCTTTGATGAGATATAATTCACATACCATACAATTTACTGATTTAAAGTATACAATTCGATAGTTTTAATATAATTCAGAGTTGTGCCACCATCACCGCAGTCGATTTTAGAGCGTCTTCACGCCCCCAAAAGAAACCCCATACCCACCAGCAGCTACTCCCCAGGGCCCCCAACCACCTCTACCCACTCCTGGCAAAAGAACAGTGTAACTTTCTGTTTGTTTGTCAATTCTGTTATTAATTTGTCTATTTGGAGATTTGTCAATTCTGGAGATTTCATATATAAACAGAATCATACAATAGACAGGTTTTTAAAATGCTGTCTTGTGTGGCAAAATCTACTAAAAGACCCCATTTCCTAAACTCCTGGTTGAACTCAGGCCTTTGGTTCCAGTGGAGCCAGGCCTCACCCCCTGGAATCGTTACTGAGGTCACAGACCAGGGGAGGGATGACAAGGGCTGACTTGAGGAGGCCTGGGAGGTTGGTGAGGGCCGGAGAGGACACGCTGCCGGGTGACTCAGCAGCGAGGACGTAAACCCTCCGGGAGGCCCTGTCCAGGTTTCTGGTCTCATCTGTAGCGTGGTGCGTGGCGGGGTGGAGAAAGCGTGGGCTTCAGCCTATCAGATGGTCCAAGAAATCCCCAGGGAAGGGCACCGTGGGGTTTACCCAGCACGCTTCGTCATCCCGGACTTCCCTGGGGATTCCCCTTCTCCCAGGAAGCATGTGTTCCTGCAGCTCCCGGGCGTGGGCCCAACTGGTTCAGAACCATCCCTGTGATTAGTCCAGAGGGGCTCGTGACCCAACTGGGGTCGAGGAGGCTTGAAGCTGGAGGTTTCTGGGAAATTCTTTCTCGATCTCTTAGAGAAGTTGTGGAAATGGTGTTTTCTCTCTTCCTCTGGCTGTTACGGTAAAGATGGGAAGCCACACGGGTGCAGCCTGTCCCCCTGCCAGCCTCAGGGAGATGCCACTGCAGAAAGAAGGGCAGACTTGGAGAACTAAAGGGAAATGGAGCGGGGGTTCCTGGAACAGACACTAATTCTGAGCCACATGCCCCTCGCCGTCTGCTATTCCCCCCTTCTGTGAGCCCTAGGGACCAATTGACCTCTAGGGACCAATAATACAAGGGCCCTCTACGCTCAGGCTGCAGGATGGTTTCAGCCAACAGGGAGCCCCGGCAGGAGACAGGAGGGAGGGCAAGGGAAGGTATCTATCCCCTGGCTCCCCTCCTTTGGCCCCCATCCCCACTCCCTCTCTGGGGGTCGCTGTGAACTGAACCCTCCACCCAAGTCTCAGCTCTGGTCAGGGCCCTGCCCCATCCTTCCCTGTCTCCACGTTCCAACAACTGTTCCCTCCCCACCCCTCAAACTGGGCATGACACAGGAGCCCCAGGGCATCTGTCCCCGGAGCCCCCTACACCTACCCACACCTTCGTAAAGGTCCCTTTATGTGGTCCACAAGCAGCACAGGAACGAGGCTCAAAGGCATTAGTCATTAGAAAAATGCAAATCAAAACCACAATGACACACCACTCCGTGCCCACTAGGTCGGCCATAGTACCAAAAAACATACAATAACAAGTCTTGGTGAGGAGGTGGAGAGCTGGAACACTCAAACATTGCTGGTCGGAGGGGAATGTAAAATGGCTCAGCCACTTTGGAAACATTTGGCAGGTCCTCAAAAAGTTAAACACAGAATTACCAGGTGACTGACTCATCAATTCCATCCCTGGGTGTACACCCCAAAGAGTTGAAAACAGGCTTTCAAACAAACATTTGTACATGAATGTTCAGAGAAGGGCTATTCACAATAGCCAGAAGGTGGAAACAACCCAAATGTCTATTGATAGGTGAGCAGATAAACAAAATGCGGCCCATCCATACACTGGAATATTGTTCAGCCATAAAAAGGAAGGAGGTAGTGATACGTGCTTCAATGTGGGTGAACTTCAAAATTATTATGTTAAGGGAAAAAAGCCAGACACAAAGGGTCACATGTTGTATGACTCTACTTATATGAAACATCCAAAATAGCTAAATATAGTAACTTATGGTGAAAAATAAATGAAAATGAATATATGTATGTTCATGTATGACTGAAGCATTGTGCTGAACATCAGAAATTGACACAACACTGTAAATGGACTATACTTCAATAAAAACATATAAAAACAAAAACAAAATAGCTAAATCCACAGACAGCACACGGGAGGTCGCCAGGGGCTCAGAGGCAAGGAGGAGGGGTAGGTGGGAGTGACTGTTCAATGGGTGCAGCGTTTCCTTTTGGGGTGATGAGGTAGTGGTTAAACAACACTGAATGTACTCAATGCCACTGAATTGTGTGCTTCAAAATAGTTAATGGTCAATTTTACCTCAATTTTTAAAAAACTCCTTTATGAAATTCTTGAATTATCTTAGTTCAAGGCTACTTTGTGCGTCTTCTGGGGACAATGACTGACCATCACCACCCCCGCCCCCACTGTGCAGTTATATGAATCAGTGCACTTCCTCACAGCTTCATTTAAGCCACTTTTGGTCTATGCAGCAGGAAGTTTCCTAACTGACATACCCATTCAACCACCTCCCAGCTGTGTGACCTTAGGGAACTGTATAAACTTCTCTGAGTCTCAGTTGCCTCATCTGTCAAATAGAGCTAATAATACCAACTTCACTGGGCTGGTTTAGGATTCTTGCACACTAACTTAGGAGAATGTATAAAATGTACCTAGAGCATTAGGTGGCGCTCAGAGAGTGATGTCATTCATTCCTCTTAACACCAAATTACGGCTCTCCCTCGGGGCAGCAATCTTAGAATTGGAATCAGGCTCAAATGAGGAACACAGGGTGCAGCTGGCAGGCAGGCAGGCTCGGTCACCAGCTTCCTAGAGCTGGATCTCAGCCCTGCTCCTTACTGTGCACAGAGGGCATAATGAACAGAATCACAGCATCTCGAGATGGGAGGGACCTTAGATCTCTCTAGACCAGGGGTTGGCAAACTATGATCTGTGGTCACAAATCCCACCTTTCAGGCATCTTGCCTCTTCAGGCCAAACATTCCCCATTCTTTCAACCGAGCATCACGGGACAGAGTTTTGACGCCCACTGGCCACATGCGGCAGACTGCTGGGTGTTCCTCAGAACCCTGCCTCTCCTCTTCCCAAGCACACAGCTGAGCTCCATTCCCCAGACTCCCTCGTGGTCAGGCACAGCCATGTGGCAGAGCTCCAGCCAAGGAAAGAGGCTAGAAATGTTGTTTGCTGGGTCTCAAGCCAAGGCTTTTAAGAAGTGGGCTTGCCTCCTCTGTGTTACTTACCCCTCCCGCCAATGGACGCAATGACAAAGCCCCCGGGGGCAGCAGGGCCACAAAGGTGGAGAAGCCTACATCTCTGAGTCACCACGTGGAAGACAGACACCCACGGAACTAGAAATACCCATTGTGGACTTCCACAAGTGGGGGAAAAAAAAAAAACACCTCTTGTATCTGAGCCATTAAACCTCGTGGGGACCACAGGCACACCTCAGTGTACTGTGCCTCACTTTATCGTGCTTTGCAGATTTTGTGTATTTTACAAATTGAGGTTTGTGGCAACCCTGTGTCGCCTAAGTCTACGGGTGCCGTTTTTCCAACGGCATTTTCTCACTTTGTGTCTCTGTGTCAATATGTTGGTAATTCTCACAGTATTTTGAACTTTTTCATTATTATGACATTTGTTATGGTGATCTGCAATCGGTGACCTCTGGTGTTACTATGGCAAAAGATTATGACTCAGTGGAGGCTCAGATGATGGTTAGCATTTTTAGCAGTAAAGTATTTTTTAATTAAGGTACGTACATGAGTTTTTTCTAGACATAATGCTATTGCACACTTAATAGACTACAGGATAGTGTAAACATCACTTATACGTGCTGAGAAACCACACACATTGTGTGACTCGCCTAACTGTGCCAGTCGCTTTATTGTGCTGGTCTAGAATGGAACCCACATCTCCGAGGTACGCCTGTATCTGTCACTGTAGCGATTAATGCTGTTGCTAATACACCATCCTACTCCCTTTAGTGTGAAACGCCCTAAATTGAATTCTGCAAGGTTTCACTAATTCCAAAAAAAAACCCCCAAAAAACTCCAACTATTCTGTGCCAGGCCCTGTGCTAAATTCCATGGGTTCCAAATAAAATAACAGCATAACAGTATCTGCTCTCAGGAAGCCACAAAATAGTCAGGGGGACAGATGCCTTGACAAAAGGTGGTACAAGGTACAGTGAGGGCATCACAAGGAGGTGGTCAATTCTGCCAGGAATCAGGCTGGTCAGGAACGGACTCCCGGAAGGGGAGATGCTCAAGTTCAGGGTATTAAGTCACAGGCATCCAAGGCAGAGGGACCAACCTGAGCAAAGGTAGGGCCTGAAACAAGGAGGGAAGTGTGAGGGGCATGGATGAGTCTGGAATAGGGAGGAGGGGGAGGAGGAAACGGGGAGAGGAAGCGGAGGGGGAGGACAGGGAAGTGCAAAAGACAAGCAGAAGAGAAACACGGCTCCAAACCCTCACAGGCGGCCTAGCGAGTGTTCGGGAACAGATGACAGAATGATTACACAGAAAAACTGATATGATCTGAACAAGCACTTTCCAGACGAGGACTGGTTTTCTAATTTGAGGTGAGAATGTCCTGCTGGTTCATCATGTAGTGACCAGCTCAGCCTCCCTTGCACTTTGGTTTTTAGAAATAAAATGCATGAATAAAATCAGTAAAAAAAAAAAAAACATTGCCCCTCTCTGGACCTCAGTTTTCCTATCTGTATGATGAGAGGGTTGGTTAATGATATCAAAGTAAAAAAGAAAAGAATTATATGATTTTGTAACTGTGCGGCTAGAGATCCACCTGTGTAAGTATCGCTGAGTTTTAGGTGTCACGCACTGTGTCATTAAGACTCAGAGGGTCATGAAAACGAACTATGTATGACTGAAACGTGCTGCACACCAGAAATGGACATGACATTGAAACTGACTATACTTCAATAATATAAGATAAATAAATAAGCATGATCATTTAAAAAATAAACTAAAAAGTTCATATTTGAAAAAAATCAGACTGTCATAAACTAGAGAGCGGCATAAATATGGACTAGGGGAAGCAGGGGTGACTGCTAATGCGTACACATGGGGCTCTTTCGGGGGTGACGAAATTGTTCTAAAATTGGCTGTAGTCAGGTTTGTACAACCCCGTGAATATCCTAAAAACCACACTTTAAATGGGATTGTATAGTATGTGAATTATACCTCAATAAAGCTGTTACCAAAATACAATTTTAAAAAATTAATAAAAAGGAAATCGTGAAAGGCCTTGAGGTTAAAAAAAAATGAATGCCTGTGAGTGAGCTGGGAAATGAGAGATTCGTTACGTTCTCACACAGGACTGCCCATGCTCCGGTCTGTCCAGGCAAAGCCCAGCCAAAGCCCAGCCAAAGAGCTTCTGGCTACACCGTCCCAGTCAGCCTGGGTCTCCCAGCCCCGGAAGATGCTGGTCCCTCGACAGTCAGACACCCCAGCCCCCTGACACTGTTACCCACATGCCTGGGCCGTGTAGACAAACCCCGGAGATCACTGCAGGGCCCTTGGGTCAAACAGCAGCCCTTTCCACCTCTCCCTGGATGTCTGCTTTTCCCTCCCGAAGGCCGGAGGGCCACCCTGGAGGCTCGGAGCCTTTGAACAGTTTAATTCCCCTGGGAGGGGAACTGACAATGGCTGTCACACCTTGCTCTGAGCCCGTGATGAAAGGGACCAGGGGCCTTCACTCCCCCACAAGGAGCACTTCCTCAGCACCTGGCCCGCCCCGAGCTTCGTGCCACACTTATGACACTGGACAAAACAGTGCTGGCCTTAGGAGTTCAGAGACCAGCAGGGAGAAGGGACAATGCGAGGTCAGTGGGACACATGTTTTGATAAGGGTAAGCCCAGGGGGATACTGGGAGCACCTGAGATGGCTCCAAATCCCATCTTAGGGACCAGGGAATGACAGGCTCATCATCCACATAATGAACACGATAAATGGCCACCACTCACACCAGGCACTAGGCTGGTGCTAGGGACACCTCAGAGAGGTGGGGCAGCCCTGTCCTCAACGAGCTCACAGTCCAGTGGACTTGACGGACAGCACCTCCAAAGTCATCCCAACCTCCCTGGGGTGAACAAGGTGGAAGCAGCAGGGCTCGGTGACGGTTTGAATGAGCTGAGCCAGGGAGGGGAAACCCGAAAATCCAGAAGCCAAGCATCCCATCGCTCCTCCCACTCTGGTCCAAGCCACCTTGCCCTTCTGCCTGCACGACTGCAACAGCCTCCCGACCACCTCCCTGCCCTTCAACCCATTCTCCACCCAGCAGACAGCAGGATCCTGGTGGAAAAGTGAGCCAAGATCAGATCACTCCTCTCCTCAGAACCCTCCAAGAGCGTCCCTTCTTACTCATAGTAAAAACAAAAGTCCTCACAGTGCCCAACAATGTCAGGCATGACCCGCACGCGCACCACCACCTTTTCCCCTCACCAAAGGCTCCCCCACCGCTCACAGCCCTCCAGCCACCCTGGCCTCCTGGAGGCTCCTCGAACACGTCACATGCACAGCTACCCCAGGGCTTTTGCACTGGCTCTTCCCTCTGTCTAGGATACGCTTTACCCTAAAGTGCCACATGCTCACTCCTTCAGCTCCTTTGGGTCTTTGCTCAAATGTCACCTTTCCAAGGAAAGCCTCCATGAACACCCCATTTGAAAGTGCACACCCCCTGGCACTCCCCAGCCTCCTTTCTGGTGAACTTTTCTCCATTGAGCACTTGTCACCATCTTACAGCCATACAGGAAATGTCTGTTTGTTGTCTGTCTCCCTGAATGTAAGCTCCATGAGGACAGGGATTTTTCTCTATTGTCCACTGCTGTTGCCCTGCCCTCCGCCCCAATAACGCTGGTACACAGTGGAAACACAAATAAATACAAGTGGAATAAACACCCAGGTCTGCGGCCAGAGGGGCCGAGAGTCACACTGCGCAGGAGTAGGTGGGGAGGGGGCACTTCAGCTGAAGGGGTCCTGGGGAAAACAGCTTGGCTGCTCTGCGCCCAGGGCTATTTTTAAGCCACCCATGACGAAGCCTTTACCTGCTTTTCTGTGACATGTTAAGTAATTGGAGAGCAATGAGGACCTCACAGTTCCTCCCGCCGATAAGAGTTATCAAGGCCTCCCAGGAGCCCTGGCACGGGTCTCATCCCCTCCTCCCAGGACCCATAGTGACGGCATATTTGCTCCATGAAGTGCAGGCCTTTCCAGATGCCAACTCTCTTTCTGCCTGAGTACTGGGTTTTACAAGCCTCATGCAGCCCTTTTCCAGGGTCCCGTGTGCAAACGAGGTTACGTGGAGAAGAAATGAATTTTATTCAGGGCCTCTCAGGAGCTACACCCTTGTCCTATGAGATTTTACTCTCCACCCTGCAGTGGGTGTCAGCAGTGTGAGTGGAAAGGTGGGGAAACTGAGGCTCAGGGAAAATGAGTCACCCAAGGGTCTCAAGTAAGGGACAGAGCTGGGGTTCCCCTCCAGGATTCTGACCCAGGACTATCTCATGCTCAAGTTTATGTTCTACCCCATCTCTACAACACCAAAGGACTTGGGCTGTTTCCTTTTCCATCCTTTAAACTTGGTGTTTATTCTCCCTGGTTTGACTTTCTTCTCAGTGCACCGCCCAGGGAGGCCAATACACAGGGCAGAGATGAGGGAGGTGTAGCTGAGCCCCAGTGGGGGAAGATGTTTCTAAAGCACAGAGCCACACCTTCCTGGTGCAGGATTAAGGCTTTCCAACACTGTCCCTCTCACTCCTCCAGACTCAAGGTGCTTCTGCATCACCATCATCACCATCACCACCATCATCACCATCATCCTCATCACCATCACCACCATCACTGCCATCACCACCATTATCACCATCACCACCATTATCACCATCACCACCGTCATCACCATCACCACCACCACCACCATTACCACCATCAACCGCATCACCATCACCAACATCACCAACATCACTGCCATCACCACCATTATCACCATCACCACCATCACCATCACCACCGTCATCACCATCACCACCACCATTACCACCATCAACCTCATCACCATCACCAACATCACTGCCATCACCACCATTATCACCATCACCATCACCACCATCATCCTCATCACCATCACCACCATCATCACCATCACCATCGTTTACTAGGGCAGCCATAACAAAGGACCAACACCTAGGTGGCTTAAAACAACAGAAATTTATTCTCTCATGGTTCCGGAGGCTCCAAGACTGAACTCAGGGTGTCAGCAGGGCCATGCTCTCCCTGATGTCTCTAGGGAGAATCTTTCCTGGCCTCTTCCCAGACCGTGGTGGTTGCCAGCAATCCTTGGCTTATAGACACATCATTCCAATCACATGGCTGCCTTCACATTGTCTTCTCTCTGTGCACGTCTGTCTTTGTCTCCAAATTTTCCCTTTTTACAAGGACCCCAGTCACATTGGATTAGGGCCCACCCTAATGACCTTTTTGTAACTTAACACTGTAGATACCATATTTTTAAATAAGGTCATATTCTGAAGTACGAGGGGTTAGGACTTCAACACACCTCCACTGGAGGACACAACCAACCCTGGTCAGGACAGCTGACATCCCTCTTCTGTGACCACATGCCATGCACGCTCGCACTGTTCTCCATGTACCACTAGAGTTCTCACCACAACCCTGTAAGACAGAAGTCTCACTCTCTCCACTTGACAAGTAGCAAAATTGAGGCTCAGAGGGGCTCAGAACTCACCCCAGGTCAGCCACTAAAGGGCTATGTTAGGACTCAACCTAAATCCAGGATTCAAACTCTCAGCCAGTCGTCTACACCACAGAAGCTTTGTTTCTGATGATTTGACTACCCTCTGCATACCTTCTGTTTCAGCCCCAACACGATTCCCATCTACAAATGCTCAGCGCTGTTATTGCCTTCAAATGGAAAGTTTAAAATATCATCGCTGAACCCAACTTACCCCAACCTACTCCCAACTTGTTCCAGGATGGGAACACCCCACACATACACATGTTTTGTACATTAAGATTCCTTCAGAAAAATGCATGTATCCTTCACTGACTAATTTCTGCTGCCCTGCTTATGCAAACTCTAGAATTTGCAGTTGTCTATTACAGCTGAGTGGAGGGACCCCCACCTTTCTCAGGATGGTACATCCTGGACCCCAGCCACCTGCCCGGGTAGGTGGCTCCTGACTGCCCAGGAAGGCGGGGGGTGGGAGGGAATGGGAAGAGGTTGGGTGGGGCATCAGGAAGACCAGCTCCAGCTCTGACTTCCCTTTCCTCCTCCACGTGTGCTCCCCGGAGCCGCAGGCCCCACTCATTCTGGTCCTTAAAGAACAGCTTGAAAGAGTTTCTCAAATTTACCAAAAAGGAGACCATCCAATTCTCAGCTACAAGAGAACAAAGGAATAATTCATTCAGCAAACATGAATTAAGCATCTGGTCTACCGTGGGGTGGGCACTAAGGACTCACTGGGATGAGCGAGAATGCAGGGGAAAGAGAAAACCTGTGTGTGCGCGTGTGTGTGTGCGCATGTGTGTAGGGTTGTGCGTGTGTGTGGTAGGGGTGTGGGTGTGAATTTCAGGCAAGCATTTTAATGTACTTTCTCACAGCCATCAGTCAGTAAGACAGCACCTCCCCACTTCACAGAGAAGCGTAGGTTCAGCAAATTAAGTGACTTGTCCGTGGGCACACAGCAAGGAAACTGAGAGCCAGGGCTGACCCCCAGGTCTGAGCAGCTGAAAAGTCCAGGCTGCTTTCTTCCTCGTCTTACTGCCCAGACAATGGAGCAGGGGACTGAAGCCTGCTCAGCAGAAGGGTGACCCCAGTCTGAGGTTGTAAGGACACTCCCCTGGCAGCAGCCTGGAGGATGGAGTGTGAGGAGGGCAGCGAGTCAGGAGAAGGTTAGATGGCTTTGGAGAGATCCTGAGGAAACCTGGCTTGAGGCAGGAACTGTGGGGCTGCACAGAAAAGGCTGGACTGGAGATGCTGGGGTAGGCTTCTGTGGGACTGGTTTGATTTGGAGGAGGAGCAAGAAAGAAAGGCAGTAAGTCTTGAAATAAAATGAAAAGAAATGAGCCCCAGGCAGTAAGAAAGTCTTCCCTCTTCTCAAGGATAAGACCTTCAAGGATACCAGGAAAACCACATCACAGCTCCACTTCCCGTTCTACTTTAACAGGAACAGAAGAGCTGAAGCTGTGGAAGGAGAGAAGAAAGAAGAGAGCAACAGACTTCCTTCTTCTCCACCCGTCGCTACTGAAGCCCGGTACTGAGCCTCTAGGGCTGGAAAGAACAGTAGCACCGAAGCCTGAAGAAGCTGCGGTCTTAAGAGACACAAACATGACTCAGCCTTGTAAACAAGCCAGGAAAGTCATTGCCCTCAATGGTTCTCCCTCCTCTCCCTCCTCTCCCCGATCAGTCCTCAAGCTGGCCAAACCTCCTGCCTATCTCCCCTCTCCATCTCCTGGGCCACTCGCTCCCAGCTCCTACAAGAGCATCCTGAATGGCTTCCCTCCTTCCAGTCCTGGTCCTCACCCACCGAATCCACTCAGTCCCAGGTACCCAGAACTATCTTCCTAAAGGGCAAGTGTCACATCACTCCCTGCTGTAAGCCTTCAATGGCTCCTCAACAGCCTCAAAATAAAATCCAAGCTTCAGGATGTGGCTCCCGCCTTCCTCTCCGGACTCCGTGCATCCCATCTCAAACATCAGGTTCACTGATGTTGAGTCATTTGGTTCCCAGCACAAACCACACTATTTGCACCACCCACGTCCTTGCCAAGGTGGTTCCCTACGCTTGGAATTTCCTTCTCTTCCCTTCGCTCTTTTTCTGGCTAATTCCTATTCATTATTTAAGATTCAGCTCAAGGATTACACCCCATAGAAAGTCTTTTCTGACCCTCCCTGCAGGGTGGGGCCAGGTACCGCTTCGTAAGCACCTGGGGATACCTTCTGTTCCCCTGGGAACACACAAACCACACTGGCTCACAATTGGCTGTAAGGTCTGCCCCAGGTCATCAAGGATGATGCAATGTATAACACCACAGCTGGCACACAGAGGGACTCAATAAAGAACGAGAGGCAACCAATGTTATGGGTAATTAAAGAATAAAATAATGAATTACAACAGGAAGGATCAGGAAAGGCTTCACAGAGAAGGTGCATTTGAGCCATTCCTTACAGAGGTAGCTAGATCATTGGTAGGTGGAGAGGGTAGGGAAAGAGCAATTCAGGTGGAAAAAACAGTGAGACTGCAAAGCTATAAACATGTACAATTTGGTGGTAATGTTAAACAGGGTGATAAGCTTAGCACAGGATGATTGAGGGAGGGTGCAGTGGACCCAGAATCACCAAGATGTCATGTCAGGTGGCCATTCTATTGTGTATTAAGATGTTAAGATGTTTTGCAGGCTACAAGTACCAGGAAGCCAACTCAAAACAGGTAGGATGTTCAGTGTCTGGTTCCTTTCATCTTTCTGCTCAGACACTCAACATGTATTTCCTAAGCAAGGCCCCCTCATAGGCCCAAGATGGCTGCCACAGTACTGACCATCACATGCCAACACTGCTACTATGTCCAGAGCAGGAGAGGCTATTTCTTTCTAAATGTCTCCTTTTAAAATGGAGAAAAATCTTTCCCCATCCCCCCAGCAAATTTCCCTTCATATTTTATAGCCACTGTGTCACATGTCCATGTCTAAACCAATCCCTGCCAAGGGGAACAGGACCAGAGTGATTCACCCTGGGGCTGGGACCGACCTTCCTTAAAGCCTCTGGAAGGTGGACTTCTGAAGATCAACGTTCTGTCAGCAAGGCAGAAGGGGAAAAGGTGCTGGATAAGGAACCAACAGTGTCTGCTACACCTCACCACTGGCCTCCAAAGTATACCTTTAAACATAGTGTAATCTGCAAATATCCCACATCTCCACCCTTCAGCGGTTCTATTTTAGGTCTGAGGAAGTAACTGTCCTAGGAGAGGAAACTCGCTAAAGGCTATTACGGGAAGGTCTATAAACAACACAGCAGTTTGCTTTTCTAGATCAGGAGTTGGGGGGGCGGGGTATAGGAAATGGCAGAGGTGACTGCATTCCAGAGAGAAACCCCAAATGCCGTGGTATTTTAACCAAGAGTTTGCCATTCCCCTTGAACAAATGTTTTCCTTAGACCGCCAAAAAAATACGCAGCACACTCCTACCACAAAGACTGTGATCTGGCTACTCTCAGCCTTCGGTACCTTTTCCCACTCTCTCCACTTACTGAAATCCTGCCCATCCTAGAAGAGCAAATTCATAGAGCATCTCATCCCCAGACCTTCTCCGACCACCCCCACTGGACTCTCCCCAACCCCGCACACTCATGGCTATTCTTGGGTAATTTTCCTATCGATGGTTATCAGTTCAAAATTATGTTCCACATCTTTCTCTTCTAATCAGATGTAAGATATTCTAGCCTACGGACCTTGAGTTTTCATCTTTGTCTCCTGGGTGCCCAGCATAGAACAGGAATCACAGGAAAAGTCTGTGCAGTGAAGACTGTTCAAATTGAATTAATTCTTTCTTTTTCCCTCCCCTTACCGATCATGCAAATGAGAACTCTTACCCGTTTGGAACCCACTCACTTTTGTTTAGAGACAATGATGTGCCCCTCACTCAGCCACTTTCTGTACAAATTGCTTTCTTTAACACCTTAAAAAAAAAAAAACCTGCAAGCTTTTTAAAATTTACAGAAGAGGAAACTGAAGCTCCAAAAGACCAAGAGCAAGGCTACAGGCAGGATCTTCCAGGGCCACTTGAGGAATTAGGGCAGGGAATTCAAAGTCAAGTCTTCAGAGGCAATACCACATCGTGGTTAGGAGAGTGGGCACTGAACAGAGACCACCTTGATTAAAATCTTGCCACTTATGAGGTATATAACCTCGGGCAAGTTAGTCTCTGACTGTCTCAGTTTCCTCCTGTATAAAATGGGGAGAAAAACAGCGCCTTTGTCATAGGATTATTATAAGATTAAATGACTTTATGGAGGAAAACTGTTCACAATTGTGCTTGACATGTATTAATACATAGTAAATATTAGCTATCATTGATTCCAAGTCCAATGGTTTTCCCGCTGCATCGTGACAAACGCTTACACCCACCAAATCAGCTCAGCCATGAAACAGAGATCTGGCCAAAGGATGGACCCCAGAGAGACCATGCGTTCTGCGGTCCAGAGGGGCAGTCTCAGAGTAGAGCGGATCAAAGATCCCTAAGACAATGCAAAATACAAACTCCGTCCCACAAGGGCTCCCAGCTGCAGCTCAGCCCTCATTTGTGAGGTCCTGGGGCAACTTCCAAGGGAAAGAACATCACATGAGACAGGAGGTACTCAGCCACCCCGGAGCCAAACTACTGCCCATACGCCAAAGAACCACCTGTTAGTTTGCACAAGCTTTGAGGAACTGACACACTTGCAGCTCTTCCCTGGAAAACCCAGCGCCCACAGTGGTGGAGGCGAGGCGGAGGGTGCCTCCAGAGCAAGGTGCCCCTGGAAGACACGCGGTCCTTTGGCCCTGAGGACAAGAAAGACCCCTTACCCTCGTAAGCTCTCACCTCCCACGTTCATGACCTCACTGTAAGCTGACGGGGGCAAGGGGGTCCAGGACGGAGTTATCACTCCTTGACACGTGTGAGGAAGGAAGGTTCTGAGAGGACAAGTGAGTGCTTGCAAAGGTCACATGACTAGTCAACTTGCATCTCAATTCAGCGCTCTTTTCCATTCTTATTCTGCCTTCTGCATCGGTGTTTGTCTTTCACGATGCATATAAGTCCACTCTTTTCTCCTTTTTTCCTAAACACTTACGTCTTCCCGCTCTGGGAGTTACAAAGATGAACAAGCATTTTAAGGCCCAGCTCATACTCGGCCCCCCCCCCCAGCTCTCAGGGCGAACACACACAAGGGGGCGCTCAGTCAGTGCCAGCGGCCCTGAATCAAACCTTCTGATTGCTACTGTTCTCGTAAGCATTCAGGTTTTTCTTGAAATGGCAATCTTTACATTTTTGTAAATGTTCTTTCTTTTCCGAGTCTGAACAAGACTGAATGTATTCACTGGCTGGTTTCTTCTTGGTGCCTGCAGAACCGCAGGAGGGCTGAGACCTCTCTGCGAAGCCGGGACCCCCACGGGATCCCCGCCTCCTCTGGAAGTGGGCCTGGACTCTTCCTCCCTCCAGCACAGAGAGACGCAAGAAAGCTGTGTCTGCCGCGGGGTCTGGGCAGGGGAGAAAAAGGCTTCGGTGCAGACTTGGAAGCCCTCAGTATGGAGGCAGAGCCCAAACATACACAACCGGACTGGGGTTAAAAGTCTCGGCCCAGTAGCTCCCACAAGAACATGTCCAGGACCCAGGAAACCCTTGGAGCCTTGGCTGAGCATAAATTCGCTCTGTAAAGCCACTGTGGCCACCAAGGAGCGGTGGGGTGTGAACCACAACAACCCCCCAAATCAGAAAACACAGGAAATGGGAGAATCGGCTCCTCCGAAATGGACAAAACGGGGCAATCTGAAAGAGAATGTCTGTGTGTTTCAAACAAAGATATCAGATAAGAATAAGAAACTCTGATGAGAGAATAAAACCCCAGGATTAAAAGCCAGGATGATTTGAAAGAGAACCAAAGAGAATTTCTAGAAGTAAAATGTAGCATCATTAGAAATAAAAACTCAACAAACATGGCAACACAGTCAAGCACCAGAAGCCAACGCACTTGGCTGAGCCTCCCTGCTCAGCGCCTGCCACTGCCTTGTGCTGGTCCCAAGGGGACCAGAGGAGGAGGACCCCAGAGCCCTCACCGTCCCCCCCCCCAAAATGCTCGGTCTGAAGGGGAGGCAATCATTGGAGCAAACACATTTCCACCCAGGACAGCTGTAAGAATGCTCCCATTTCTGGAGTCCTTGTGCAGGATGTTGCCCTAAATTATTTCAGGTCAGTACAGAACTTGTGAGGACAGGCGGGAAGGTGGGGTCGGCAGCAGACCCCAGACCCTTCCGGCTCCTTCTGGGCCATATTCCAATGGGATAGTGGAGTTGTTCTTTCTTTTTATTTTTCCTTCAATTTGCAAAAATCTTTTTATTTGGACATTTTAAGAATAAGAATATTACAAGGAACATGTCACCTTTACCCACGTTCATCTATTGTTAATATTTTACTCCATTTGCTTTTTCCTTCTGTTCTCACTCACATGTGATTTTTATGTATTCAGAAAATACACATAATTATTTTCTGAACCATTCGAGGGCAAGCTGTATATACCACGGTCTTTTATTGGAGCATTCCTTCTGGCGTTTCTACTCGAAAGGATAATTATTTCAACACAAAACTACAACAAAATAGGCATCCTGCATCCTGATAATGGTATCATGACACAGAATTGTCACACAGGCGGAGTTTTATAAAGGCAGAAGCCTTGCGGGAAAACTCATGATTAGCCCTGATGAGGGAAAGACAAGCCATGCCCCGAAACCACGAGCAGGCGCCGTCTTGAGTCTCTCCTTCCCGTTCTGCTCAGGCTGATGGGACGATGGGCGCCGCTGTGGTTCTCCGGAAGCCCTGCCACATCTGGGGGAAGCGCCGACCTGCACGCTTCTTTATCCCAAGTCTAACCAGACTCCACCTGGGCTCCCTCTGTTGGAAAAAGACACTGCTTGCTCACTTTTCTGTTTTTCTAACTCTGCACTTTTGCATTTCCTGACTTGGAGCGGTAGAGGAAGAGGAAACGCCAAAAATATTACAAGACCAGCTAGTCGGTGGCATTTCCAAGGGATGGGGACCAAAGGGGTTGGCAGGGGAAGCTCAGGCAGCAGGGGGCCTCGGGCTCTCTGCAGCCCGGCACGCAGGCGGCCAGCAGCGCTGATGGGGCCCCCCAAGTGCTGAAGGTCTCGGGAAGCCGTCTTAGATTCTGGCGAGTATCTGGGACAGAAGCCCATTTTCTCCAAATAACAGAGGATGTTCGAAATCTGGTCTTAATCACCCTCTCGCAGTGACAAGGCTACACATTACATTGTGGTGTGTTTCCTTTACTCTCAGAAGATGTGGTCGCCCACCACACACCACAAAGAGGACAGGACCCTCGGGTTATTTTTTCCCCTCACGATTCAGATGGATTTGTTGTGATCAAACCACACGCTCTCTCTTGATCTCTCTCGTGGCCAATGGTCTGCTATAGGAACAGGGCTGGCTGGGGCTGGGGACACTAGCTGTGGCTCACGAATAAGGTTTTAGTTGTACAAAAGGCACATGTGTTGGGGTTCACGCTGTGCTGGGAAATCAACCAGAGCCGACTTTTAAAGAGAGGACCAACCCCTCGGTCTCGACCCCTTCCTGGGAGTGGGTACGGGGTAGGTGGGCTAGGGGAGGGTATTCATGGGTTGGTGAATTTAATTTATTCATGAGGTGGGGTGAGAAAAATTAGGGTCCCTAGGTTGAAAGTGAACAGTCTGGCCTACAGTCCGAAGGATGCACAGTGCAACAAATCCTCAACTCCAACTCCTCACGCAAAGTTGGGCGTAGAGAAGAGCTTGCATGAAGGAATGAATAAAGCTCAGTGAGGGAGTGAGTATCTGGGAGGACAGTGAGGCTACAAGTAGAGACTGACTCCCACCCCTGGACCACTACCTCTGGGAGGATTTCCATGGTCTTCCCTCCCCCACTGGGCTCGGGGCCGCTCCCCAGAGCCACCAAAACATTTTCCCCTACCAGCCTGCAAAGATGTCCATGTCCCGGTTCCCAGGAACTGTGACTGCCAGGCTACATGGGTTACACGGCAATGGGGAACTAAGGCTGAAGATGGAATTAAGGTTACTAATCAGTTGACCTGAAAATAGGGAGGTCATTCCAGATTATACAGGTGGCCTGATGTAATCCAAAGGGTCCTTAAAAAGTGGAAAAGAGGGAAGAACCAGAGAGATGGCAGCATGAGAAGGACTAAGACCAACATTGCTGGCTTTGAAGATGGAGGAAAAGGTCACGAGCCAAGGAATGCAGAATTCTGGAAGCTGGACAAGGCAAGGGAACACTGCTGTCCCCTAGAGCCTTCAGAAGGAACAGAGTCCTGCCCACACCCTGATGTTAGCTCAGTGACACTTATTTGAGACTTCTGACCTCTAGCACTCTCTGTAAGAGAGTAAGTTTGCGTTGTATAAGCCATGAAGCTAGTAGTCATCTATTACAGCTGCAAGAGGAAACTAATACAACATTTGTCACTAGGATTATCCTCAGATAAGTTTTATTTAGATGCCTATCTATCACTCCCTAGTAATAATAATAATCATAGCAGCTAGCATTTGCTGAGCACTTACCACATGGCAGGGCCTGCACCAGATTTTTCATACATGTAAGATACTATAAAAAGGTTAACTTAATTGAACACTATGATGAAGACAGTATACACTGGGATCTCAGAGTGGAAGTTGGAGCTACAGGCATCTTCAAGGAGATAAAGATACAGGTATATTTAACGAGATGAGTAGGAAGTAGCCTGGGAGAGGGGAAGGGCATTCCAGGCAAGAGGAAAAATATAGCAGACCCTCAGAGAGACGAATGGCAGGACATGTCCTGGCAAGCATTTTGATGGCTTGGCTTCAGGGTGATAATTTCCACGTTCATGCTCCTAGTCCTTAGGACTCCTCTGAGGTCCTGAGTCACGTGCTCTCGTGTCTGCTTGAAATCTCCACCTGGATGCCTCGCAGACATCTCAAGCTTAGCACTGCCAATGTGGAACCGGACTCTTTAGGCACACATTCCCTCTTTAGTCTCCCCTGTCTACCCAAACAACACCCAGCTGTTCAACCCAAGAGTCATCCTTGAGTCCTTCCCCCTGCCCCACTCTCATTTAATCCAGCACCAAATTGCATCAAAGCCACCAGGTTACACTCACCTCCGTCCACCTTCACTGCTTCCACCTTGGTCTAAGCCACCCTCTTCTTTCCTGGATTACTGCAATGGCCTCCTAACTGGTCTCCCTGCTTCCACTCTTTACCCTCTGTGATCAACTCTTTCTAAAAAAGCAGTAAATTTGGGATTAGCAGATACAAACTACTATATATAAAATAGATAAACAAGGTCCTACTGTATAGCACTGGGAATTACATTCAATATCCTGTAATAAACCACAATGGAAAAGAATATGAAAAAGAACATACATATATACATATATATCTATGTATAACTGAATCCCTTTGTTGTAGCAGAAACTAACGCAAC
This sequence comes from Camelus ferus, assembly GCF_009834535.1. Lineage (NCBI taxonomy): Eukaryota > Metazoa > Chordata > Mammalia > Artiodactyla > Camelidae > Camelus > Camelus ferus. The sequence continues at coordinate 8,808,433 of NC_045720.1, read as the reverse complement.
ATTGTAAGTCAACTATATTTTAATTAAAAAAAAATTTAAAGCACTAAAAAGTAATCTCCTAAAAAATGTCAATCCAATTCTACCCTTGAGTCTACACGCATCAAAGTTTCCCATTGTACCTGGAGTGGGGACTGTCCCCAGGATGGTGGGATCTGCCCCTGCCTCCCTCTAAAACCTCACCCTATGCCATTTTCCCCATTGCCCCCTTACACTCTGCCCCCCCCCCCCCGACCTCCCTCACTCCCAGGAACCAATCAAGCTCTTTCGTGCATAGAGGATTTTGCACATTCTGACCCCTCTGCCTGGAACACCCTCTCTGCCTGGCCAGTTCCTTCTCAACTCTTCAGTGTCAGGGAGCCTTTCTCTGGTCAAACGAGGTCCACCCCAACTCCCACAGCACTTCATGTTGGTCGTCATTTTGATCCCTTGTGTGTTTCCTTGACGACAAGAAACACAACCTTTCATTTGTCTAAAGTTACTTGCCTCTTTGTTTTTGCCTAGCTCCTCCAGTGGAATGCAAGCCTCATGAGGAGGGGGCCGGGTTTGTCTTGCATCATCATTTTCATCAGTACTTGCTTGGGGAATTGCCTAATTAAAAGAGGAAGTGCGAGGCTGACACCGAAAGACGAGACTGGAAATAGAAGGCCTTGAATACAGGCCCCATTTATCTTTGCCTGACTGGCACCTCCCACAGGGGAGCCACTCAGTAAACGTGTACCAGAGAAATGAAAGAATGACTCAACTTCCAGATGCATCTGAAAAGTGCTGTCCCTTCTAGGCAAGGTTCCCAAAGGAGCTCCCTCTCCTCCTTGGGATTTCTTAGGAGGGAACATGTCTAGGGCATACAGCAAGTGCTCAATAAATGCTAGCTGTCATTGTCACTACTTGCTTATGTGGGGATCATTCATTCATCTCATAGAAAAGACTTGTTCTCCAGCCCATGCCAGATAGAGTAGCTGGGAGAGAAGTGGGAAGAAGAAACGCAGGAGAGAAAATGAGAATGGGGCAGCCAGATTCAGTCAAATACCACTGAGACCTCAGAGGGAAAAATGCAGGGACAATGCTGTTCTAGGTAATACAGATTCCCTTCCTTCCTCTAGACTTCCGCCACCTGGGTGCAGCATGGAGATGCCTGCCGGGACGTGGGTCCTCAGGAGGGGTAAGGGAGGCCCCCATTTGAATTAACACATTCATTCTGGGGCCTGCAAGGCTTCGACTGATTCTGAAAAATCTTGTTCACTGTGGCTGGTGAGGAGTGGGGAGGTAGAGAGAATTTCAGTTTCCTTCACCAAATGGCAAGCTTTCGAAAAAGTCCTTTCTCTCCAACATTATCACATACTAAAAATGAAAAGCTAGCCATCGGAGCTCTCATCAGAAGAAAAATAGATGGGCTGCCTGGCTCACCAGATACAGGAGGGTTGGAAATCAAGTCTAGAGAACATCACACGGTACATTATGTGCTAAGATACTACCCCTTTTTGGACCCTAGAGTTTCTATTTTTTACAAAAGAATGGGATAGAGAAAAGTAATTCCCTATTTAGTAAGCCACCCATTTTATATTTCAAATCCATTTGGTGGCTGAACAGTAAAGGTTAGGGAATTTTTTTTTAACACTATCGCCAAATATGCAGCTTGAGATAACTGCGTATCTCGAAAATAGCAGCAATAACAGATAAGACAGTACAAGAGAAGGCACTAAAACCATGAAGGTTATAATGCCAAGAAGTCATATTTCCAAATGTTTCGTGGCTGACAAACCATAAACTGACATTAATGAATGGAGCACTGGACTGGGAGTCTGGAGCCTGGCCACGTGACTTTGTATAAGTCACATGACCGCTCCCGGCCTCATCTTTATCACTAAAAGGGGCTGAAACAACTGTTCCGGAAGATCTTTTTTCTTTCTAAACTGTTAAGATATGATGCTTCCTGAATCTTCTCGCTTTAAGGTGACCCTCCAATTACAAAGCGGAAAGGCCTTGGGCTGAAGTTTGATGGAGACATAAAACTGGCCTCAATACTGAATTACGTTTTAAAATCACCAAACATTACTCAGCCATCCATGCCCTGTCATCCCAGAATCAGTTACGCCAAGACAACCTGACCGAGTCTAGCGAGGGATGGAGGAGCGCGGGGAGGGGGGCAGTAGTTCTTGTTCTTTCTGATAAGTGCAGGTAAAGCTGGGGTCACGCTGACGACGGTCTGAGGTTGGCTCTGCATTCCCCTGCGCTGGTGGAAAAATAAATTATTAAAGGAAACCGCTTTAGGAATGCCCGAGAAGAAATCTCGGGATGTATGAAATCGCAGAATACCAGACGCCAGCGAGTTTCTTTTTTCTTTGAAACTTCATGTCGCTCTCAGAAAAAGCAGCAGGTCCCAAAATGGTACAAGTAGAAGAACACACGCCACTTCCCAGTCTTCCCGTGCACAAACCCCTAGCCCCGAGTGGGAATATTCTCCTTTCGTTTCGCTCGCTTTCAGCAAGTGGTCTGGGGCCTTCCTGCAGCGCCGAGTCCCCGCCGGGGCAGGGGGCCGCGAGGGCCGGGCTGGCCGTTCCAGGATCGGCGGGGAACTTTCCTCGGCCGCGCCAGAGAGACAATGCCGCGGCCAGCGCCCGCGCCTCCAGCCGGGGGGGGGCGCCGCATCGCCGGGGCCGCGGCCCCTCGCCCGGAGGGCGCACGAATCCCCGGCTTGGATCCACCCGCCCCACCCCCGCGCCTCGGGGGCGCAGATCCCCCCGACCCCGGACGGCCGAGCCCCGGCCCCGCGGAGCCAGCGGCCCCGACACCCTCTCTGCGCACCCGGCACCCCGCCGCGAACAGAGCCGGGACCCGCCCAGCGCCCCAGGCCGGCGCCTCTCCGCGTGGGGCCCGGGCAGGGGGCACCGACGATCCGGGGCGACCGCGCGCGGCCCCGCCGAGCCCGTCCGGGCGCTCCGCAACTCACCGGGACCGGGCGGGCCGCTGGGCATTATTCCATCGCGGGCTCGGCGCCGGCTCCCCAGCGGCGGCGCAGATGCCGGCGCCCCGGCTCCCCTCGGCCGGCGGATCGCGGCTCTCGGAGCGGAAAGCGGGCGGCGGCCGGAGCAGCCGGCGGGACGGGAGGCGAGGGCCGGGGGCTGCCCGAGTGCAGAGTGCCCGCCCGCGGCGGCTGCGGCGGCGGCGGCGGCGGGGCGAGGCGCGGGAGCCGAGCGCGGCGCAGGAAGGGGCGGGCGACCATGTGCCGAGGGGAGGAGGCCGCAGCGACGCGCGCGGCTCGGACGATCCCGCTCCGCGGCGGAGGGCGCGGGTTTCAGGAAATCCAAACACTTCGACAGGAAATCGGAATCCTGACTAAGCATTCCGGGCCCGGCGGCCGCCCCGCGCCGGGGGCTCCCGCCTCGCTTAACCCTTGGCCCGCCGGCACGCACGCGGAGCGCAGGCCGTCTCTCCCACACCGCGCTGGGGCCGCAGCGGGCCCGACGCCAGGGCAGGGCACTGGCAGGCTCTCCGACATCGGACTCCCGCGTGCGAGCCGGGCGGGGGTCGGGCGTCCTCCCTCTTCGGCCCCACACCCTTCCTCGCCCAGAGTTGGGAGGGGTGGGATTTGTCCCGATAAAACCTTGGCCTTGGGAGGTGCCTTTCTAAGGCCCCCAGACACCAGGAAAGGGCCTTGGCCTCTCTCCCATCCCGCAGGGGATGAATTTGCAACCTCCTGGCCGCTTGTCTTTTTTTTCATAAATGACTTTACCTGAGCTCCCCTCTTACTGCCCCGTGTCTGCTAATTTTCTTATTTTTGCCCAGTGCCGGGAAGCAGGAACTTAGCGGGTTTCGATAGTACAGAAATGGACAGTAATACTATGGACTTTGGACTCAGACCTGGCTTGGAATCCGAACTTTGCCTTTTCTCTGTGTTACCTTGGGTAAATCACTTAACTTCTCTGAGCCTCCGTTTCCTCAAATGTGAAGTGAGGTGGTAATCATAGTTTTGATTTAGAAACCAAATGTTTATAAACAGGGACTGACACGTTGTAAATGCTCAAATTAATGAGAGCCATGCTTGTCTTTATTACCATAAGAGACATCAGAGAAAGGAGAGTTTTAACTAGTGGCGGGATCACGGTGCACCTCTAGAGCTACTTACAAAGCCTCAGAACTTCATTTCTCTCCTTATCACCCAGTGATTATTTTTCTTTGCAGCATTTCAGAAATTGCTCTTTGCAGAGGAAAAGGTGAGTGGCTATGGCAGACCCCCCTCTGGTGAAATCTGAAACTCAGCAAACTTCACAAATTTGGTATTTTGCTCTTAACCCGAGTCAGGACACTGTGGAGTTTTGTTTAAAAGTCTGGAGAGGCTTTACAAAGTTGAGAGAACCAAAGTAAATCTCTGTCCAGTCAGGCCTGGACTAGGTGGCCAGTGGGAGTGATTCTTTGTGGTTTCCCCCGGAAATGCCACATTTGGGGGTTTTCGACCTGGAGGATGCAGCTTGGTGGTTTTGCTGCAAGTGTTTCAAATTCTTTTGATACCCGATCTGACTTTGAAGAGGGAACAACACACCCCTGAGTGAAAACTGAAGCTTGAAATGAACCTGCTAGGCACTGAAAGTTGAACATCAGCTCCTTCACTCCAAGGAAGGACCAGACATCAGTTTTTGACCCGGGTTTGTCTCTTTTCTGCCACTCATTTTTAGCGGTCGGAAGTGGTGGGACGAGCTCCTGACTTGGCCCCAGGAGACCAGGGTCCTGTCCCAAGCCCTTTGCAGCTGCTGTTCCCTCTGCCTGGAAGAATCTCTCCTTGGCTGTTCTTGGCACTGCTCACAGCTGAGAAGTCAGGTCCTCAAAGGAGACGTTCCCCGACCATTGGATCTACTTATCTTTGACACCCATCTCTCCCACCCCCACCTCTCCCGCATATCACATGCCCCGTTTCATTGTTTCATAGCCCTTGTCACGGTTTAATTTGTCCTGTTTATTTGGTTGCCTATTAATCATCTGTCTCCCCCTGCATGGGTAAGCTGCATTAGAACAGGACTGTTACTTGTCTCCATCACTCCTGTATCCCAGCGCCAGGAACAGTGCTGGCCCATAGGAGACCCCCAGTAAAGACAAGTCCAATGAATGAAAGGGGCAAACAAGTTACAAGTTGCAGATTCACTCCGTCCTTTCGCTCCCTGTGTCTTCCACTTTGGCAGAGAGGCTTTCAAAGGGAAAGCCCAGTGCAGTGGAAGAAGCCCCAGACGGCTCTGTTAATGGTTCTGGAAAGTTAAAACTATCAGTAATTAAGACTGTCAGATGACGTAACTGCAGTCTCATTGGTACAGTCCCAGTTAATTGCGCCCTCCTTTGTGTTCCCCCAGCACATCTGTTCTTTTAAAGACCGTATCTATCACATTCCACTCTTGCTCCATGAGTGCCCTCCTAAGTAAGATGGCAAACTCTTTGAGTTGGGGGAAAGGAAAGGAGTCTATGCTTATTGACCACTTACTCTGAGCTGGGCCCTGAGCAAGGTGAATTTCAATCCATTACAAGATGTTGGTTAAGTGCCTATAATGTGCTAAAAACCCTTCTGGGCGATAGATTTGAAAAGATGAACTGTTCTGCTCTCCAAGAAAGACATACAAGAAAGTGCTACTTAGAAAGCAGAGAGATGACTACTCTTACAGAGATAAGCCCCAGGTCTCATGGGGAAGATTTCCTAAATCAGTAGGGGGTGGGTGTCTTAATCAGTTCAGGCTGCTATAACAGAATACCCCAGACCCGGTGCCTTATAAGCAACACACGTGTATTTCTCAGTTTGGAGATTGGAAAAGTCCAGGATAGGTGCTGACGGATTCGGTATCTGGTGAGAGCCCTCTTCCTGGTTCGGAGATGACTTCTTGCTGTGTGTTCACATGGCGAAAGGGACAAGCACTCTGGGGTCTCTTCTATAAGGTCACTAATCCCATTCATGAGGGCTCCACCCCATGACCTATCACCTCCCCAAAGCCCCACATCCTAGTACCATCACATTGGCCATTAGGATGTCTCAACATATGAATTTGGGGGGGACACAAACATTCAATCTATAGCAGGGGGTTAGAAACCACTTCCCAGAGGTGGGTGCTCTTAAACTAAGTTTCAAGGAAGAGGTGGGACATAGGTTACATGAGGGGACATGGGCCTTCAAGCCACAGCAAAAAGCACAAGGGCTGGTGATGCTCAGCTCTCTGTCCCTCAGACCCACTTCTGAGCTCACCGCAGCTGCTGATGCCGTCTGTCCGGAGGAACTGTGCACCTGTAGCACGTGCCCCTCTCCAACTCTCTGCCCGGGGCCTTTCTCCATGGCTGGGGATCTTGCCCAACAGCACTCCGACCAATCAGTGGAGGAAAGCCCCAGCCTCCCATCCCTAAGGGGGAACAGTCCTAAAGTGCTCTTACGACAGTTCCTTGGAGACTCCCCTGTGGGACAACATTCAGTTGCCCCCAGAAGTAATGCTCTCATTAATTCACTATGTTTTCTCTCTTTGCTGCCTCACTTTCTCACTCCCTCATTTGTTCTGCCTGGAATTAGTCACCTCCCAAATAAACTAGCTACACCAAATTCCTTGTCTCAAGGTTTGTGTCTGGGGAGACCCAAACCAGGTCAGCATTCATTGATTTATTCACAGGTTATGAGCAGGCACCCACTGTGCGCCTGAGTGAAGACCGAGCCTGCGTAAGAGCACATAATCTATTTGGGTAACTCTACAAGGTCAGCGTGAATGGAGGGAATGGTGCATGTCATGCAAAGCAATGAGACCAATGCCTTAGCACCGTTTTACAGCTGAGGAAACTGAGGCACAGGAATGGTAAGTAACTGGCCCAAGGCCAAGCACTTAGTTCATGGCAGAGTTTTGGAGGCTCTTAACCACCACCCTATACTGTTTCTCCTGGTGATCAGAGCTAAGGGTGCAGGCTGCAGATGGATTCACCCTTCAGGCATGCATAGAGTGAGAAGGCACTGAGATCAAGATTGAACCCCAAGGGACGCCGTAGGCAACAGAGGAGGAGGTGCCCCCAAAGCTGACTGAGAGGGAGTGGTCTGGGAGAGGAAGTGGAAGGAAAACCCCGGGGTCCCCGGAAGGAATTGCTTCCAAAGGAAAGAACGGGCAACACTCAAATGAACCGAAAATCCAAACAAAGGCGGCTTTGGGGAGCAGGTGTCTGTTTTATTTGACAGTTAGATGGCTGGTAACTTTTGCCAAAGCTGTCTTAATAGAGTGGAGGGATTGGAAGCCAGATTGCACTGGGCTGAAGAGTAAGGGGGAGACAGCAAGGGTAGACAACTCTTTTCAGAAACATGGCCGACCAGCTCGTGGGAGGTAAAGGTGGCTGGTCCTTTAAAGAGGGTGGGTGAGTGAGCGTCTGTGCTTGATCAGTAGGTCCCAGTAGGGTGGGAAAGATTGAGGAGGAGGGGCGGGGTCACTAATGGAACAGGTCCTGAGGGTGAGAGGGGATGGGATCCAGAGTGGAGTGGGAGTGGATGAACCCTGGACCAGAAGAGGACCACCCCGTCCACTGGGCCAGAGGAAAAGGAGCAGAGCTCTCAAGGTCCATCAGGAACTTATCCTGGATTCACAGGCTAGGAGTTAGGTGGGCTCTTACAGGATCCTGGTTTAATTCCTCATGACACGTATGCTCTGGGCAAAATGAATTCATTCCAATGTAGATGAATAAAAAGTGACTTCAGCCTCATAATTGGAAAAGAAATAGCATAAGAAGCTATTTTGGCCCAAAGTAGGTTAGTGAAGATGGAAAAGAGAGGAAGAGCAGGAGAGACTTTGGAGAACCAGAAGAGACGCAGCTTGGTGACTGATGGAGGGAGAGTGGGGGGCGGTGGTGAGAACAGGCAAGGTGGAGACAATGATGCTCACCTGTGAGGAGGAGGAGGAGGGGGGTGGTATTTTTAACCGTGATAAAGAGCATGGGAGGGGAAGGTTTTGAGGAGGAAGATAATGAGTTCCTGTTTGTGCTTTGTGCTGGTAAGGCAGTGTGGGTGGCAGTAAGAGGCTGAGGTTTGCTGGGCTGGGAGGTGGGGGTGGTGGGCTTGAGGGTGGTGGGAAGGGGGGAAGCAGAGGGCTCTGCACAGTTGGTGAGTGGGGGAGTAAGCACGTAAAAAGCTTCTCACAGTCTTGCTTCGTAGTTGTAACGCAGGGTTTCTCATCCTTGGCGCTACCGGCACATTGGACTGGATACTTCCCCTTATGCATTGCAGGATGTTCAGAGCACCCCTAGCCTCACCCACCAGATGCACCAGCACCCTCCCAGTTTTAATGACCCAAAATAACACCGGACATTGCACAACTTACCCCCTTGAGAACCACTGCTCTGTCATCTTTTCTTCGTGTCCCCTTAAAATTGTTCTTTAATTAATTGGGGGGGGGGTAACTTGTTTTATATATTTATTTTTAGTGAAGGTACCAGGGATTGAACCCAGGACCTTGAGCATGCTAACCATGCACTCTACCACTTGAGCTATACCCTCCTCCTAAAATTGTTCTTTAAAAGATCCAACTTGGGATAATCTTTTTTAGCAGAAGCTCCCATTCCCAGTTGCAGGGTCCGAATGCCCGGATTCAAATGCTGGTGCCACTGCTCCACTGGTTTCATTGTTGTTTCATTTTTTTTTTTCTCTTGTTTTGTTTTTTCTCTGTAAAATCAGGTTTTTGAGAGGGTGAAATGAAGTAATCCAGGTAAAGTGCTTGGCTTAGTTTAGACCACCTAGTTAGCAATCAGTCATCAGTCACTCGCTGTTATGGGTAACATTCGTCGTGAGATTCCGGCACAGGTGAGGTATCTAGTAAGCATTTGGAAATTTGGGCCTGGAGATATGGACATCACAGATGTATCATGGATAAGGGGGCACAGTTGAAACTGTGGACATCTATGACACGGCCTGGAGAGAGTGGATCAGAAGAAGACGAGAGATTGAAGCAAAAAACCCCAGAGAACGCCTACATTTCCTGAACAGCTGGAGGAAGAGGAGTCTGTAACTGGGATTTGGGTGGTCAGAAATGTAGTGGGGGAACCAGGTGTGAGGTGCTGGTTTTTTGTTGTTGGGGTGAGAGTGTGTGTGTGTGTGTGTGTGTGTGTGTGTGTGTGTGTGTGTGTGTGTGTGTGTGTGTGTGTGTGTTGAGGGGGAGTAATTAGGTTTTTATCTATTTTTGATGGAGATCCTGGGGATTGACCCCGGGACCTGTTCAGGCTAGGTACACACTCTGCCACTCCCCTCCCCCTTCACTTAGCCGACATGAAGCAGCCCCCCTGCCCTCAGGGTGGTGGGAGGCGTGTCAGCAGGTGGCCTTATCGTGGGACGATGATGTGGTTGATGCAGCCATTGCATGCACACTGAGTCAGGTGATGTACAGATAATGATACTCAGTGATCACAAGGCTATGACTTACGTACTATTCATTACCCCCATTTTACAGATGGAGAAACTGATGCAGAGAGAAGGAGGTGAAGGGAGGTGAGTTGGTCAGCAAGGTAAGGTGGGATGATAAAGGATCTTTCTGGTGGAGAGAACCACGTGAGCCAGAGCAGAGCCCCAAGCAGCCTGTGTTCCCTCAGGTTCAGGGAACACAGTGTAAGGCAGGCATAAAGGGCTGGAGGGCCAGACACAGGGGGCGCCCACCATGGGGAACAGGCCTTGTCCAGCCACACTGGAGCCCAAGGCAAAGGAAAATGCAGTCATACTGACCTTGCCTTTATTTAAAATTTTGATGTTTTGTTTGCCTTGGAATTTTTACATTACTTTTTCTCTTTAAAAGTGTGGCATTAAAATATCTTTTGTCTTGATTACTGAATTTGTTGACATCTACTCAGGTGGATTGAACAGGATGCCAAACTTTTTCAGCCCCCTTGACCTTGCTGCTTATGATTTGAATTCCAATCTGTGTCACTCCCCTGTTCCTTAGGCACAAGGCGGCAAGGATGCTGTGAGAATGGGGAGAGGAGGTCAGGAAAGAATGAGGGGTTGGTTCGGCACACAGAAACTCACTGACCAAGTGCTTAAGAACCACACTGTGGTCAGCAGCCTGGGTTTAAATTCTGACTCACCTACTGGCAGTGTGACTTTGCCTAGTAGCTTAAAGGGTTAAGCCTCAGTTTCCTGGCTGTGAAACGAGGATAATAGAAGTACCTATATCCTAAAGTTGCTAGGAGGATTAAATGAATTCAGCCACATAAAAGTGCTTGAATATATAAATATTCAGTGGGTTTTTTTTTAAATATTGTGGTATCAGCATTTAAAAAATTATGATTTTTCAAGTGACTGAGCAAGGAGGGGAGAGAGATGGGATAGTAACACGAAGCTTAGAGGAATTCTGGGGAGGCTTTTTGTTTGTTTCTTTGTTTTTCCAGTTGGGAGAGCGAGAGAAGGAGCCAGAGGGACAGGCAGAAGCATGCGGTGAGCAGTGAGTCCCCCCCTGAGCTGGGAGTACCTGTTAAACATTCTCAAGTTGAACTCACCAACTCACAGAAAGGTCAGTGATGGGAGCACGGTTGCATACGCCTGGCCAGTGTGGTCAGGGACAGAATCCGGATTTCCTAATGCCCAGGGAGGTGTTTCTCCCTGAAATCCTGACCACCCTACTGCATCTAGTCATTGTCAGTCCTGGAGCCGCTCCTTGAACCCAGGTCATGAGAATGTGAAATGTGATGAAGTCCTTCTCATCACACTGTTAACAAAACCCCTCCTTGCAAAAGCTGAACCTGAAAGGGTCCTGTAAGATGAACACCTGATGGCGTTTCCTCCGGAGATGCTGAGCATCAGGGAAAAATGCTTTCCATCCTTAGATTATTCATTTTAAAAGCTACATTTCCAGCTATAATGGAGCTTTGTGATAAAAGGGTCAAACAGGTCATTGCAACAATCTCTTAAAGAAGGAAGGTCCTTTTTCATTTTGCATGAAATTAATAAGGGCTTCTCCTTCTTCACCTGGGAACCCCAGGTGGCCCAGAGCAAGCCTTCCCTGACCTTTTGGTGTAGGGTTGGCCCCTGTCTCAGTTCCCATGGGATCCAGGGGTCAATGTTGGTGGAGCTTTTACTGCAGTGAGCCTCTTCTGTCTCCTGTAGACCTAAAGCAGGGACTGTCTTTTTTGCCTCTATACACCCAGCACCATACACAGGATGTGCTCAAACCATGCCTTATGAACGAATGCTGGCATACTTTATGAATCACCTCCGCTCACCAGCTATATGGGAAAACCCACTCACTTCCTGAGTAAGCAAAATTGGATTTCTGAGCAGGCTTCTCAAGCTGGTGCATTGTCCAGAGTGGAAGCAATTGTGTGCATTAATAACAGTAACAGTGATGATAATAACCAACGATAAAGCGTATGGAGTGCTTACTGTACGCCTGGCACTGTTCTCACGATTCTAATGGCACTTTCCAATGATTATCTCATTCAATCTCAAAATAAACTTATGAGCTAAGACTATTAGTACGTACATTTTACAGATAAAGAAACTGAGGCTCAGAAAAGTTGCAGGCAGAGAATCTGTTTTTGAAATGGTTTGCTAATTAGCCTTGTGCTCTCTTTCCACAAACTGAGCTCCAGGGGATCGAGGTAGGGCATGGAGTTTGCAGACTCCAAATCTGTGGAGTTTACGGTGTTTCTGAGCCATAGATTTATACTGTAAAACAACAGGTCCCGCTAGTCGGTGCCTACTGCTCCAGAAAAAGCCAAAAATCTTCCCCCATTGGTTTTGTAAATAGTCCTTAATTGAACTCAGTATTGGTATCATTACCACCAAGTTCTGCAATTAGATTGCAGATTATTTGCATGGTTGCAGCTACAGAGATATTTACATATCCACGTTTTAACTCTAGGCAAGACTTTCAGCCTGTAAATTGCTTATCCAGTCGCAACTGTAGCTGTTAGGAAACTGCCTGGGGCCATTTTAGGGGAATGAGAAAGCTAGAGGATTCCCCCGAAGCCAACTGTTGCCACTCTAGAATAATAACACTAACAATTAAGAACTAACATTTGTAAAGAGTTTTAAAAATTGCAAGACACATTCTTATACAGTGACTTGCCTAGTTTTTAATTCCTGGGATAGTGGGAGGTGAGGACTGGTGTGAGGGTTATTATTTTAAAGAAGAACCCCACAGGTTTATTTCCTCCAGGGCTATAGTCTTTCAGTCAGCATATATTCAGTGAAGACCTACTACATGCTAGAAACTGTACTAGGGTCTGAAATGTAATGGTGAATAGAACATTGTCCCTGGACTCATGAAACTTAGTGTAATAGGGGAGAGAAACCATAATTCAATAATAAAAACAGATAAAGGTAAAATTATAGCTATCATAGTGCTACCAGAGAGGCAAAAAGTGCAAGGTGAGCTTAAAATGAAGGGATTTAACTTAATCAAGACCGGGGGACACTTTCCTGAACTATGATGAATAGGCATTAATTGGACAAAGAAGGAAGAGTGTTTTTAGCAGAGGGAACAACATATATAAAGATCCTAGAGCCAAGGAGAGTGTACCAGTTAGCTTTTGCTGCATAACAAAGCATCCCAAAACTTAGTGGCTTTAAAAAACCCACCATTTAGCCCATAATTTTTGGATTGTCAATTTGGCTAGAATCAGCTAGGCAATTTCCCTGTGATCTCAATTGGGTTCACTCATATACTTGTGGTCATCTTCCAGGTAAGCTCAATGGTTTACCTCTGTTTTCTGCGATTGTTCATCCTCTAGCAGGTAGATCCAGGTGTGTTGACATAGCAGCAGGGTTCTGAGAGGAACAAGAGAGGAACTGCAAAGCCTTCTATGGCCTAGGTTCAGAACTCACACAATCTTGTTTCTGCCACATTCTACTGATCAAAGCATCTTTAAATATGACTAATAGGATATGGGATCTTAGAAATAAATGGAAGGACCCTTTCTTTCCAGGACTGAAAAGAAATGGACTCTGTTTTCAGCAGAATCTAGTGAAGCTAACAAATATTATTTGAGTGAATGGAGGGATGAACACACCACACGTGACTGTCTCCAGCATCTCTGGTCCCTGGTTATCAAATATTGTACTCACGGTCTGGAACTAGTTTCTTGGCCTTGCCCTTGCCCTTGCCCCCTCCACAGTGAGGCAGAGAGGTTTATCTGAGATGTAAGTCTGACACTGTAACCTCAGTGTTTCCCCCATGCCTGCCAACATAGTCAGTACATCCACATCACCAGGAGGAGCTGTTTAAAAGAGACTCCTGCCCTCCACTCACTGAATCAGAATCTCTGGGCTTGAGAACTGGGATCGGTATTTTTTGAAAGCTATCCCAAGGAGTTGGACGCAACTGGCCCAGCTCTAGGGAGCCACTGGCTACAAAGTCGTCCAGATTCAAGTTTTTCAGGAAAGGTTCTCTAGCAGGGTTGATCTCATCAGCTCGGACATTGCCTTCTTTAAGAAACAGTCCCCTCTTCCCTTCCCAGCACCCCCAGGACCGATCTCTTCCTTCATTGTGTACTCACTATAGCCTGGTGCAGACTTTGTATCTTATTATTATTCAAAAGGTGTTACTGAATTGGTTTATGTATCTGCCACGTTCTCACTCCCCCTTCCCAAGCCTCCCCCAACCTCCCAAGGACCCCGTGAGGTCCCTGAAGGTCATAGTCATCGTATTAACTAACTTCAGTACCTCCCAGAAGGCCTGGTACAAAACTGATCCAATCCAATCGATCCAAGTGTCCACTGATGGATGAATAAAACGTGGCATGTACGTATATTATTCAGGGGTAAAAAGGGAGGAAATTTAGACACATGCTACATACACAACCTGGATGAACCTTGAGGACATTATGCTAAGTGAAATAAGCCAGTCCCCAAAAGACAAGTACTGTATGATTCCACTTAACAAAAGTACCTAGAGGAGTCAAATTCATAGAGACAGAAAGTAGCGCGGTGGTTTCCAGGGACAGGGAGGAGGGGGAATGGGAGGTTATTGTTTAATGGGTTCAGAGGGTCAGGTGGACAAGACAAAGGGGTTCTGGAGATGGGTGATGGTGAGATGGATGATGGTTTCCCAACAATGTGAATATACTTAATACCACTGAAACGTACACTTTGAATGGCACAGTAGAAGAAAATTTAAGATGGTGAATTGTATGTTATGTGTGTTTTCCTGTGATTAAAAATGAAAAGAATTGAACTAATGAAAGTAGGGATGGTCACCAGGCATTGGCTGAACACCTCCAGGATCGGAGCGTTTCCTGACACAGTGACTTTGCCAGAGACCAGCTCATGGCCTCTATTAAAACTTGGATTCTTTAAGATAATGGCTCTGCACGTATTCCATAAAGCCACTGATGGGTGGCGGCCAGCTGAGTTTGCGCCAACGCTGCTAGCTCCTCATCTATCTCTGCCTGGCTCCTGAGGCTTGGCCCCTCTCCCATCCTCCTCTCCACTCCCGCCTGTGGTCTCGGCACTGTTCTCTCTCGCAGACTTGGCGTGGCTCTGCCCCAGTGGCTGTCTCTGCCCCAGACTCCCACAGCTAATGGACCCTGCCCCAGACAGACCGGAGGACTCAGCTGCCAGCTCAGGCCAGCCTCCTTGGAAGAAGGGATCAGATGAAAAGTTCGTTCTTAAATAGGGCCAAGGCCTCTGTCCTTAGAAATTTTCCTTTCTATGGTTCAAATTCTACCTTCTGGAACAATACAGGACAAACCCAACCCTTTATTGCATCCAGCAGCAATTCAAACACTCAAACACAGCTCTAATGGTCCTCCCCAAGTATCTCCCAGATCTTCAGTTTCTCAGACAACAATTTAGAGATCCTTCCCCCCACTCTGTCGCCCTTGTCTGACCCCATGGCCGTTTATTCATGTTCTTTTAAAATATGGCTCTTAGAAGTAAATTCTCCAGTTGGCATCTGACCAGTGCAGAGAAGAAGAGGATTATTATTTCCAGGATGTGGACCCAAATTCGCTGAGTCCTGAAATGAATCCAAATATCCATTATGTTTTTAAACTTAGCCATAAACCCAAAGTCAGCTTGTTTAACCTGCACACTTCCTACGTCAGCCCAGAGCGCAAACGATTGTCTGAAATGCCTATGTGTGCTACACATTGAGTGGCCATTGAGCAGTTTCAATATTTTTAATGTCTTTTTATCTATTTGTTTTAAAAGTTAATTAATTTGCACCTAGCGCTTCTCTAGCCCTGACCCCATTTACAGTCAGGTCTCAGATTTCACAGGCTGAAAGTGGTCCTCACTTGCCCGGGCAGATCTCACCTCCTTCCCCTCGGAATCTGACCCAGTTATTTCTGGGAATCCCAAGGGAAAGGCTCTAAACAGACCTCTCAGGTTCACTTACTCCAAGCTCTTTGCGACTGTCCTTCACCCTTGAAACCCTCCCACCAGGCACCAAACACAGAGTCCCTGCCCAGAGTGATGTCATCCAGAATCTCCAAAGCTACCAACTGGAGACGCCTTCATCTCAGCAAACCTCTCCTTCTGAGGGATGGTCACAAAGGATGCCGCTGAGGGGCTCCGGTCCGCTCACTTCCCATCCATCACTGCAAATCCAAACACAGGATGGAAGTCTGCATAGAAGCATCTTTAGAATTCCTTGCCATTTGGCATCTCTAATACACAAACTAAGCAAAAACAGTGTGATTGCCACACAAACATCGCTCTGAAACCCTAGAGATTGTCTAATGCATTTCCTGGGCCTCCGCTCCCCATCCTGTTCAGATGATTAAGCTGAGACCCTGCAGGGAAAGTTATTTAAAACAGCAAGATAGTGTTAAAATGCTAAAGCCAGGAATAAATCCCAATCTCTCGAGACCCCCCAGAAAATCATACACTCCCCCTAAGGTTCCCCGCAGTTAGGCACCTTCATGACATTTATCTGGCAACTTGAAGATATTTTTTAAAAAGTCATTAAGAAATTATGTTTTGTGTTAAACCTCAACAGTTCACCCAGTGCATTCCTCTCAGTTCACCCCAACAGTTTACTGTCATTTTCCATTGGCTACAGCTAGGTTTCAGTTGGGAAAATATTGATGAAGTCCAGCAGTGATATTGCTAGAAAACACGAAGTCTTTTTTGTCTTAACTGTAAGTTGAACAAGTTTTTCCTTGAGGGCAAGTACTAAAAAAGGATAAGCAGGTGAATCTCAGATTTTTCTAAGACTGAGAGCTGGTGTTCCTGTCCTATTGGACTTGCTATTTTCTGTAAATGTGGCTCTGAGCCAGGCTTCTCCTTGAACTATGGAAAAATCATTATTCTCATCTGCACCTCACTTTCCTCATGTGTAGAATGGGCTTCTTTGATGCCTCTTATGACCTTTAGTTTCCTCCAGACGGAAAATGGTACCTGGCAAGCCAGGTGACAGCGTCGTCCCATCTACCTGTTCCTCCGTTCATTCACATATTCATCAAGGATTTACTGAGACTCAGTCATTGAAGAAATATTTACTGAGTGTCCTCTATCTGCCACACACTGTTCTTGGTGCTTAGGATATCTCAGTGAATGGAAAAATAAACAAAAGAAAGAAAAATTCCTGTCCTTCTGGAGCTTACATTCTAAAGGGGAAAGTAACATAGAAGATTAGTCAATTACATAATATATTACAAGCGATAAGGTCCATGAGCAGAAAGAACAACAGGCCAGGCAAGGGGAGATCAGGCAGACTGAGATGGGGTAAAGCCAAGGCTGCCATTTTTCTTTTCATTGTGGCAAAATATACACAACGAAAATTACCACTTTAGTCATTTTTAAGAGTACCGTTCAGTGGCATTAAGTACATTCACTTTATTGTGTAACCATTAGCACCATCCATCTCCGGAGTTTTTTCATGCCCACAAACTGGAGTTCTTTCCCCATCAAACACTAACTCCCCATTCTCCCCTCCCGCCCAGCCCCTGGGAACCACCACTCTACTTTCTGACTCGGAATTTCACTCCTTTAGCTACTCATGTAAGTGGAATCATGTAGCAATTGTCCTTTTGTGACTGGTTTACTTCACTTAGCATAATGTCCTTCAAGTTCATCCATCCTGTAGCACATGTCAGAATTTCACTACTTTTTAAAGCTGAATAATGTTCCATTGTGTATATATACCACATTTTGTTTATCTGTTCATCTGTCAGTGGACATTCTCATTGTTTCCATCTTTGGCTTCTGTGAATAATGCTTCTGTGAACATGGGTGTACAAATATCTGGTTGAGTCCCTGCTTTCAATTCTTTTGTGTATATATGCAGATGTGGGATTTCTAGATCATATGGTAATTCTACACTTAATTTTTTTGAGGAATCACTATATTCTTTTCCACACCAATTGCCCCTTTCTACATTCCCACCAGCAATGCACAAGGATTCCAATTTCTCCACATCCTCGCCATGACTTACTGTTTTCCGGATTAAAAATTTTTTTCTCTTCTTTTCTTCTTTTTATACAAGATGGTTAATTCTTTATTTGGGCGCCAGTGGAGGATCCATAAGTAACATCAACTCAGCCATAAAGCTTTTCCCGCTCACGTGACTTTGCCGGTGGGTAGCCCCCCTCCCCCAACCCCATGCAGCTTTGTCAGGGCATCTGAGCTGTTCTCTTTGGTTACTTGTGGGGCGAGCTGTGGAAGCCAGATGAGGCAGCAATGGAAACCGCCCAAGAGGAGAGTACGGTTGTTTCCACAGCTCAACAACACCAGAGCCTGAGGGTGAGTTGGAAAAGGCCCCTGTTTTTGTTTTTGTTTTTGTTTTAATAGTAGCCATCCTAATGGGTGTGAAAAGGTATCTCATTGGGGCTTTAATTTCTATTTCCCTAGTGATTAAAGATGATGGGCACCTTTTCACGTGCATATTGGCCATTTGTAGATCTTTGGAGAAATGTTTATTCAAGTCCTTTGCCCATTTTGAACTGGGGTTTTGTTGTTGATAGTGATGGTGGTGGTGAGTTTTAGGAGCTTTTTTATATTCTTGATATTAATCCCATATCAGATATGTACTTTGCAAGTATTTTCTCCCATTCTTACTTTATATATATTTGAGGCTATATTATTAGATGCTTCTAAATGGAGAATTGTTATAACTTCCTGGTAGATTTTTTTTTAAATTATGAAACGTCCCTTTTTACTTCTTATAATACTTCTTGACCTAAAGCCTGTATTTTCTGATACTAGCAGAGCCACACCAGCTTTCTTTTGGTGAGTGTTTACATTATATAACTTTTTCTATCTTAGTTTTTTTTTTTGTATCTTTAAAATCTGTTTCTTGAAGTAGCGTATAGTTGCTTTTTTAAAAACCAAGTCTGACTGTCTATCTTTTAATTGGATTATTTAGTTCAGTTACATTTAATGTAATTATTGATATGTTTGGTTTGTGTGCGTGTGTGTGTGCCACTGATGCGAGAAACCTGAAGAAATGATGAATGGGAGGAATTTCAGCAACACACGGGCAGGTGAGCCTTCTTCTGCCTAGAACTCCTCTAGGGAATGTGTATTCAGAGCCAGCTTGACTAGGATGACAGTGTGAGCAGAGAAGTTCAACTGCAAATAAAAGAACATTTCTCTAATGCTCCTCTGACTCTGTTTCTGGCTTCTGAATTGCCTGCTGGTGAAAGAAATATTCTATCTTAAAGCAGAAAAAGTAGACTCTGAGCTCATTTGTAGTAGTCTACAACCACCTTGCTGATGACTTGTTCCTTGATGCCTGGCACCAATTAAATACTCATGAAATGTTTGTTGAATGAATAAGTGAACAACACAAAACATGAAGCTTAATGATCTTCTTATCTCAGGCATTATGTAGCTTGTCTGACCTTGGGCAAGTCAGTTCCCCTCTTTGGGCCTTATTTCATCTTGGACTATTCCTAAAATGTGAACTGCATTTCCCTCCTACCAAAATAAGATGATGTTCAGAAGCAGAATCACATAGTGAGAGTCACCCCTTTTCCGATTCTCTTCCAATAGTTCCATTTCTTTCAAAGGGTAGGTCTCAATTTTCTATTAGTAAATTGTTAGCACCTCTTAAACAGCTGCTGATGTCTCATTTTAAAAAAATGTTCCATTTTTAACAAAGACAAAGTAGGTCTCAGGTTCAGACTTTGCCCAGAATAATTAAAATTTGATATTATTTCATTTCCATGTTGTTTCTTTTATACAACAACTTTTTATTTATGATAAGTGGCATTATTTATAACGTTCAAAATTTCCTTTGAAAATCAGTCTACTTTTTAAAAAGTGGGTCAAAGGAGCACAAAGGGTAGATGACAATGCACGTGACATATGGTCAGAACAAAAATACTCAAGATGGTATCCTGTGGTTGGCATTTGACAAATTTGTGGCTGCTTGAATGTCTCAATCCCACCTTCTTTGGGAGAAACATCCCAAGATGTGAATAAGGCTTGGAAGCCTTCTTTTCCTCTGGAAGTGGACAAGGACAGCCTTCTCTGCCCCAGGGCTGCCTGGTGGGGGCAGGAGATCCGGGCTGGAATGATTGAATGCTCTTGGGATTGTACATGTGCAGGGAGTGATCCAAAGATAGGAGATAAAAGTCCACGCTGGTTGCAGGAGGTTTGGAAGTCCATCAGTGACTGTCTACTCTAGTGAAATCTATGCCAACCTGATGACCCAGCAATTCCACTGGAATTGCTATGCTTGAGACAAATTAGTGTGCATGTCCACCTAAAGAAAGGTGCAGGCATCATTCATCCCAGTCAAAAACTGGAAATAACCCAAATGTCCCTGCAAAGTAGAATGGAGGAAACATTTTGGTAAACTCGTTCAACCGAGTATTTACACTGCAATTAAAAAAAAAATGATGAACTATTACTACATGTAACCACTTGGATAAATCTCAGAGATATAGAGGAAAAAAACTCACAAGCACAAAAGAGTAGATATTACATGGTTCGACCTGTAAGAAGTTCAAGAACGGACAAAACTAATCTACAGTAATAGAGGTCACAAAAGTGATTACTTTCTAGAGGGGACAGTGAATGGACTAGAAGGACACATGGGGAAGCCTTCTGAGGTGTTTGGAATATTCTATATTTTGAACAGGGTGATGGATACGCAAGTGTGATCGCATTTGAGATGGGCACATTAAAAACTGTGCATTTAATGTTGGAGAGGGTGTGGAGAAAAGGGAGCCCTCCTACACTGTTGGTGGGAATGTAACTTGATGCAGCCATTATGGAAGACAGTATAGAGATTCCTTATGAAACTAAAAATAGTTACCATATGATCCAGCAATCCCACTCCTGGGCACATATCTGAAAAAAACTATAATTTGAAAATAACTGCATGTTCATAGCAGCATTATTTACAACTGCCAAGGTATGGAAGCAACCTGTGTCCATCAACAGTTAAATGGATAAAGGGAATGTGGTATATATAATACAGTGGAATACTACTCAGCCATAAAAATGAATGAAATAAAGCCATTTGCAGCAACATGGATGGACCCAGAGATTATCATACTGACTGAAGTAAGTCAGATAAAGACAAATATAATTTGATATCACATATGTGGAATCTAACAAAATGACACAAATGAACTTACTTACAAAACAGAAACACTCACAGACAAAAAACAAACTTATGGTTACCAAAGGGGAAAGGGAATGGGGAGGGATAAATTAGGAGTTTTGAATTATCAGATGCAAACTACTATATATAAAAGATAAACAACAGGGTCCTACTGTACAGCACAGGGAAATATAATCAATAGCTTGTAATAACCTATAATGGAAAAGAATATGAAAAAAACAACTAACAAACATTTCCTCAGCTGAGGGATTATGGTTAGCATTATCAGTGATAAGTCAAGTTGATAGAATGTACCCTTGACATAATGTGATTAAAATGACAAAAATGGCAAAAAAAAAAGGTTACGAAAAAGAATATATATATATAACTGAATCACTATGCTGTACACCAGCAACTAACACAACATTGTAAATCAATTATAATTTTAAAAAAAGGAATTGCATGGAAATGCTTATAATAAAAAATGTGCGTTAAACTCTAAGTTGTATTTCAGTTAAAAAGAAAACAAAGCCCAATAGCCTGAGGAATGTCCAAGGTTGGGCACCCTGGTGGCTGCACACTAATTAGGTGATGGTTATGACAGGCGCTTGGCTGTGTGCTCAGCTGCCCAGCTTCCCTTGGTCCCGGCTGATTGCCAGTTTCCCTAGCCTACCTGTTGATCCTCGAGTGACCTGCTATCCTGCCAATAAATTCTCTTTGCGTTTGTCTTAGCCTGAGTCTCTCACTTTGTTGGTGACTGACGTCCCTTCCTGGCATGTAACCTAGATCTGGAAAATAGGAACAAATAAAACAACAGATGTGATTGTATTTTGTCATTTGTAATGAACGAAGATACATAAGAGGCATTACTATTAGTTAAAAAAAAGTAAAAGAAACTGGAGTGTGAAATGTTCAGTTAGTTTGAAACCTGAAAATCATTTAAAACCATGCTTTACGAGTCTGCCTAATTGCAAAAAGCTATAAACTCTCTTGGGAAAACAATCGTTTAAAAAAAGTGACATTTCAAAATGTAATACCAGTCAGAACAAACTAGCTCATGCTGGTTATTGCAGCAGAGTTGTTATTTTGGTTTAATGGGATACTTTAAAAATACAATTAGATCTTTAGACTCTGGCAGAATAAAAACAGATAACAAAATGAAGATAGCAGGTATATTGGAAGATACTGTTACATAAGGAAATTCTTTTGGTGAACTTTATTTGAATCAGGGTGATTCATAATTGTATAATTAGATACTTCAATTTAAACATGAAATGCAGTAAATTACTCAAGTGGCAAACAAAGCATCTCTCCCTGGTATTTCTGAATGAAATATATTGAGACATTGACATTGGTATATTTTTTCCCAGACAAGAAGTTGTGATTAGTTGATAGCCTGATGTGTGCAAACATTTCCTCTTAGTCTGGAACAGGAATGTTCAGGATACCTGTTCTGTTTTAGCTCACACTTCCCTGAGGTCTGAGTCTCCTGGAGGTTCCTGAGTGGCCACGTCCACAGTGCATTTTGGGAGCTGCTCATAGATTTGCTGGGATGTGCGGGAAGGACCTTTGGCTGCAAGGCTGACTGGCTTCCATTGTCAGAATTTCAGACTGAACACTGGAACTGGAGTGGTTTTCCTCAAAGATCCTGACCTCTTGTTATTCACAATCCCCCTCACCTTGTATGACGGCTGGACCTCATGACTGGCTTCCAATGAACAGAAGTGATGAGAGGACCCTGCCAGGGTTAGGTTACAAAAGACTGTGACCCCTCTCTTTTTTTATCTGTCTCTTTTCTCTGTCTCTCTCTCTCACTTGACTGCTCTGGTGAAGCCAGCTGCCATGTTACGGAGAGGCTCCCAGAGCAAGGCGCTGAGGGCAGCCTCCGCCAATGGCCAGCAGAGAGCTGAGGGTCTCATCTCAG
Organism: Camelus ferus; assembly: GCF_009834535.1. Classification (NCBI taxonomy): domain Eukaryota; kingdom Metazoa; phylum Chordata; class Mammalia; order Artiodactyla; family Camelidae; genus Camelus; species Camelus ferus. The sequence continues at coordinate 8,786,041 of NC_045720.1, read as the reverse complement.
CTGCCTCCAGGGAACTGAATCCTGTCAACAGCCTTCTGAGTGAGCTTGGAAGCAGATCCGCCCCATGGGAGACTTGAAGTGACAGGCTGATTATCTCCGTGTGTGAGGCTCCTCCTCTTTACGCCCTTCTCCTCTCCCCTCCCCCATCCCGATCCCTTCCTCTGTCTTCTCCTCCTCCTCATCCTCCTTTTTTTCCATCTTATTTACAGTCTCATCATGTTTCATTTAGATTAGTGATTTGCAATTTTTGTTTTTAAACCAAGTTCTATTTTTCAAAAAAAGTAATCCGTGGGTGCAGCTGCTCTTTGAAACTTGGCTCTTCTCTTCCGCACTTCGCCTCTTTGGCCTCCGGTGACGCCTGAGTTACCTCCACCAGCACAGTTGAGACTCTGTGACCAGGACTGGGTCAACTGTCTTGTGACTGGTCTATACTGATGCAGCTATTGCCCACCATTGCCATCTTCTTTTTGCCTGTTATGATCCTGAGGAAAAAAAAAAAAAAAAACCAAAACGTGACTTTTCTTAAAAACCGTCCAGGTGTCCTGTTGCACTAAGATAAAAGCCAAACCCCTTAGCATTCACAGTCAAGGTGAGTCACAGTCTGGTCCGAACTGACCGGGCCACTCTGACCTGGGGAAGAGGGGGAACCATGATGGATGGAGAGACCAACTGAGAAACTTTTGAAAGCATTCAGGTACTTAATGAAGTCCTGCACTAGTAGGTGGTGGTGGTCCCAAGGATTCTAGCTTGGTTCGTTCATTTGTTCTGCAAACATTTATCTGTTGCTGAAAAATATGTTACAGCTCAGAGTTACAGCAACCTGGATCCTGGCGCTAGACCAAGCAGTACTCAGAAACTTGGAGAACTCAGGTTTATTACGCCACCAGGGCCCAAAGGAGTTAACACTCCAAGCTCTGGACCCCGCCTGTATGTTTACACCAGCTTTTATAGGCTGCCAGGTTACACGTTGCAACATCATATGCAAATGAGGTATAATAAAAGTTGACTAATTAGGAACAAGCTTTGTTGAAATGGACCAATAAGGAGGGAGAGAAATAACCAATCAGGAGTGAGCTCCATGCAAATGAAGTACTACAAATGGACCAATCAGAAGTTAGGGAAATGGACCAATCAGGAGTGAGAGAAGTAACCAATCAGGAGTGAAGGAAATAACCAATCAGAAGTGAGCTTAGGGAACCAATAGAATATTAGGGGTAAGTAAGCTGTTTCAGAGGCAAAAAGCGAGGTAGAGGCTCTGGGCCAGGGAACCAGATGGTGCTGGCAGGAGAGTAGTGACCCTGCCTGGGGGTCTTCCCTGTCTTTTTATGGGGCTTCCCACCTCAGTCAGCTAGGTATCTTTTTTTTTTTTTTTAGATGCTGAGGAATCCAACAGTGAACAAAATAAACAATTCTCCCTTTATGAGCTTACATTTTACTGGGGGAGAAGCAGGCAATAAATAACAATCACAACATCAACTACAACAAAGCCAATTATCTACTATCCTGGGTGGCAGCTAAGTGCTATGAGGAGAGAGAAATCAGGGAAGAGGGGCCTGTTGAAAAGTATTGCTGTTTAAAATAGGATGGTTAGGGAAGGCCTCAGAGAGGAAGTGACATTTGGGAAATGGCCAGATTGCATAGACTCTTGCAGGTCATTGTAAGGAGAAGTGGTCCTGGTCACTGAAACAGGGGCCTGCATCTTCTGCTCTGGCAAAGCGAGTAAGTTTGACAAATCATGTTGCCTCTGCGAGCCTCAGTTTCTTCATCTGAGTAATAATGATTTTTGGGGACTGAATCGTGTCCCCCGCTCCCAAATTCATATGTTGTGGTCCTAATCCCAGAACCTCTGAATGTGACTGTATTTGGAGACAGGGTCTTTAAAGAAGTAATTAAGTTAACGTACAGTCCTTAGTGTGGGCCCTAATCCAGTCTGACTGGTGTCCTTATGAGAAGAGGAGATGGGGACGCAGACACGGAGGGAAGGGGACGCAGACACAGAGGGAAGACCACGTGACGACACAGGGAGAAGCGGGGCTTCTGTGACACCGGCCTCAGATGAGACCACCCTGTGCACACCTTGATCTCAAATTTCTAGCCCCCAGGATTGTAAGGAAATAAAGTCCTGTGGTTTCAACCACTTGCTGCTTTGCTGTGGCAGCCCTAGCTGACTGATAAGGATGCCTCCCTCCAAGAGTCATGTGCTTTACAGGAGATAATATGCTTAGAAGAATGTTCGCTCATTCATTCTGTCCACAAAAATGTATTGAATGCCTGCTGAATGCCACTGACATAGAAACACAAACACAAGTTGTTGAATATTATAATTTTTTTTTATTGAAGGATAGTTGGTTTACAACATTGTGTTAATTTCTGGTGTACACCATAGTGATTCAGATATATATATATATATTCCTTTTCATGTTCTTTTTATTATAGGCTATTACAAGGCATTGAATATAGTTCCCTGTGCTCTACAGTAGGATATTATGATTATTAAAAAGAGACAAGTTGGCAGGTGAATTTTGCCATACCTTTTTTTTTTTTTTTTTCCAAAATGGCAACAACAGCATCTCATCATTGGCCTGGTTCATTAGGGAGCAGGGGGATGATGGAGTTTTGTGCTTAATTACAGGTCTCGCGTCCCTCCGTTACCTCATAGCCTTACTTCTTACTCAAGAGGCCATAAATCTCACTCAGCATGAGGTCATCTGGCTGGAGTGAGTCCCCAAAGATCCTACAGAAAACCTGACGCTAAATAATCAATGATACGTTTGCCAATAAGGGCTCCATGATCCAGAATCCTGTTCCTTCCAATTTCCAGTGTGAGTCACCCACTAGATTTCTTCACCCCGAGCCCAGTGCAGGAGTGAGACAGCACTCCAAAGAATTGGAAAAGGGATGCTTCATGGCAGCCCAACCCCAGGGCTGGAAGTTTCCCTGGAAATCCGTCATCTGCTTGGGCCATCTCACTCCAAGACAGACGCACTGACCGCCCCCCACAACCCCAGCCCCAGAGCTACTTATACTGATTAGCAGGGAAAAAACCCTCTGGATCCCAGGACTAATGTGATCCCAGATGCGTCATCTGAATTCAGTTCTCTTCCAATTCAACCAAGTCAAATGTGGTGCCTACTAGGTGCTGGACACAGCGCTGGCATTGGAGTATAAAAGTGAACTAGACAGCCTTTGCCCTTGAGGAGTTTGCTGTCTAGTGGGTGAGACACACAAACAAACAATGGTGATGCGCCCTGACAAGGGTTATAAAAGAGGCAGACGTAAAATGCTGCAGAACGGCTGAGACAAAATCATTCTGTTTGGGTGTATGTGTGTGTGTGTGGTGGGGCGGTGCCTGTGAGTTAAGGCTATCAATGTTTCCAAGCCACCATCAGTTTTCTCTGATTTAGTAACTGCTTTGGCGTACACAATCAGAAGTGTTGCAGCATTAAACGGTCACATCAATCATCAGATGCATCAGAGAAGTCTTAACATGGTGAAAATAAGGCTGTTTGAGCTTCCTTTCTGCTAAATGCAGGATCTCCTACAGCTGGGTGGGGACTCGGAAAGTCTTTCCTCAGCGTAGGCGTGAGCAGGACTAGCTTAGGGCCCAGTTCAGACCTTAGATCTAAAGCAGAAGGGATCCACTAGCCAGGCACTAAATCGTGAATAGCCAGCGCTGGAGATGTAAGGTGATGGAGGAAGTAATTATCCAGCACTTCTTACATGAGGAATACAGTGCGTGGTTGTAAGAAATGTTCCAATAGGATGCTTAAGTGGGGGGAGAGCTCCCCAAAGCTGCTCAGGCTGCTAACTTCCCTCTAAGAAGGCTGTGCCTGTGTCAGTTGTGGAGGCTCTGGTCTTGCCAAGTGGGACCTCTGAGTCAAATTGCTGTGATAATAGGGGACAGACTGGGGTGGCCACCAGCAGACTTTCTTGGCATCCCATCCCTTTCCTTTCAATAAACGCTGAATGACTATCCATTTGAAAGGACAGGAGATGCTTTGCCTGCCTGAGGCCCCATTTGTTTTTAATCCAGCTCTGGCTGAAAGGCAGCATTCTAAAGCACAGGTGAAGCCAGCAGTGTGGATGAAGTGCCAGCCCAAAGGCTGGGCGTGGGCGTGGGGTGGAGGCTAGAGGGAGAGGCTGTGAAACACAGGGCAGAGTGGGCCGTCCAGACCAGAGGGGTGGTGGCGGTGGTCGGGGTGGCAAAGAGGTGCCTGGGGAAGCTCCCCGGGCTCTGGAGCTCCCCGCAGGGCTTTACAGGGCACTGGTGATGTCCCAGGGGCGGGAAGGAGCTGTTCAGGGTGCTGAGGCTGTTTAGCCCACATCCATCTTCTGGGGCATGAGTTCTGTGGCTTCTTCATCACCCACTGGTGGGTTGTTTTTTCTTCTACTGCCAACTGTCTCTCTAAGTCACTGCGTTTACCAGGGGTGTGTGTGTGTGTGTGTGTGTGTGTGTGTGTGTGTGTGTTTGAGGGTGGGGGGAACTGGGGCCAAGGGATGGAGACAGGAGCCAAACGTGGACCAGAAGGCTCACCCTGGTTCACAGCATCCTGGAGACGACCTGAGTGGCCCTGGGGATCTTGGATGATGGAGAGCAGTTCACCACTGTGGCCAAGGGCACAGCACTTCAAACCCCACCAGCCTCTGTTTGAATCAGCACTCTGGCACTCACTCTGCATGATGTGGACAGATTATTTAATCCCTCTGAAGTTTCAGTCTCCTGGTTTGTACTGTCTGTCTTCCAGGACCGTTCAAAGAATTAAATGAGATCGTGCACGTAGCGGGTGGAGCACTGTGCCTGCCGTGTAGCAGTGCTTAGTGAACAGTGGCTGTCATTGTTGATATAATAATCATATTAATATATTCATATTATGACTCTATTTTGGCCATTGGGCTTAAACCAAATCCCAAAATAACTGCACTGAGCAGTTGATGGGCCAAAAGACTCCATCATGGATTTCCAAGCAAGGCAACCGCTTCTTTGAACACTAAGCCAAAGCCCAGGATCCTGTATTTTCTTGCTGGAAGATATTGAGTAACTTACTTGACTTCTCTGAGTTCAGTTTCCTATCCAACAAATGGAGAGGGAGACTCTCATTTTGGGGGATTTTTGCTAAACAGAATAATCACATTCCAGAGGGCTGGAAATACATCCCACAATCCCGTTTCCAGGAAAAGGGAAAGTGCGATAAGTGTGCCTTTTCACATAGGATTTCCACCTGTCCCTGCTGTCAGGATCTGTTCCCCAGTGCCTATTGCTGGTTTTTAGGGGGACTCCAGAGATGTGCTCTGAATGCGTAAGTTGGTAGATTAGTCCACGAGTCCATGTCCTCATCCATTCAGTAAACACTGTGGCCCAGACAAAATTTCTTAGCATGTGGATGCTCCCTACCTCCGGCCCCTTTCACGGCCTCCAGCCACCCGCTCATGTTGAGTCATTACACCTCCTTCTATGGGAGGGTTTTCCAGCCTGTCCCCTGGACTCAGGGAAGGGTGTAAACATGGGAGAATGGTAGGTAGAGAGAACCAGAAGGCCAATGACGGATATGAAGAAAAGGGGAAGGAACTCTCCCTTAAAGTGGAAAGAAAACAGACAGCAGGCAGAAAAGCTCAGCTGAACTATGTACTAAAGAATGAAGAGAGGGAAGTGGGGCTGGGAAAAATGCAAGGAGGGAGAACCGGCCACACAGGCTGGTGTCCGAGACTGTGCTTGTGTGTGTGTGTGTGTGCTCGTGTGCACGTGTGGTGGGCAAAAGGGGATGTGAGGTTGGCAATCAAAGGCTCAGAGTAATTCCAGAGTATGAGAGGACAGGGGTAGGGCTAGGGGAAAGACTTTTGGGGAGTAGCTTTACAAATTATATATGGCATCCCCTTTCATGTCTTTGAAGATATTTTGGCAAAGAATGAGATTTCCTTTTTGTTTACGTTGGTAGCCAGACTGTGGTTCTTTCAATTCAACTGCACCCTGCAATCAGCCACCTGGGCCTTGGGATTTACTAACCTTTACAAACAATGAGTATTCACCATGTGCCGGGAGCTGGAGGAGGAATACAGGATACAGAAAGAAATCATAAAACAGTCATGCCCTTGTCCTCAACATAACATAGAGGAAGCACCAGGTTTTACATATGCACACACGCGCGCACACTGAGGCTTAAATGCCATGGTGGAAATTTATACAAATTGCCGTGGGGAAATCAAGGAAGACTTCACAGTGGAGGTGCCATTTGAGCTGGGCCTTGAAGGGGAAGTTTACCATAGGAGCATGGGGTCCAAGTCCTCGTAGAGTTCACAGCCTAAAAATAAATACATACACGTGTATATAAATGTTAATATTCATATGTAGTTATGGGAACACAGAGGAAAGGGGGGCTGAATCTGCTTCCGAAAGTCAGGGAGAACTCCCAGGGGGATGATCCTTAATCAGAGTTTTGAAGGATGCATAGAAGTTTACCAGGTGAAGATTGTAAGGAAAGGCTGCTGAATCTAGGCAGAAGGCCCCAGTCTCTTGGCCCCATGGATGGGCTTTGTGGCCCTCCTGCCATTTATCTTGGCCCGGCCATGCCTAAGAACTGGGTTCTCTGGTATTTCAAGGGTGGAGGAGAACAGCCCAGAGTTTATTTGTCACAGTGAACAGCGTTCTCAGTGATGGCTACACCCAATTCCTTTGTGGTGATGAACAAGGTCACGGAGCAAAGATACCTTTCCAAGAAAGTAAGGCTGCCTGCGTTTGGCTCTGCACACCCACACAGATACAGGATTGATTACCTTCAAAGGCCCCTTTGAAAACTGCAAGTCTGAAACCCCAAAGCCTGTTCCAGTTGGTGAAGGCATGGTTTGCAACCAGGAGCTGGCCCAGACCTTGCACCAGCACTTACAGAAATTGCCTAATTCAGTTTTGGGTTTCTCTGGTTTCAGCTGCCGATCTGCTGATTGTTCAGGCCACTGTCCTTATCAGATTCTAGAGGAGCCAGAGGTGGCCAGGCTGGGGAGGCCAAGGAAGGCCTCTTAGGGGAGATGTGATTTGAGCTAGGCCCTGGGGGATGGGGAGCATTTGGATTCACAGGTTGGGAAGGGCAAGGGACTTGGCTCAGCTGCGCTTTGCTCAACTGTAAAATGGGCATCGTCCTATTATTTTTATAAAATTGGCTAAGGATTTAATGAGACAATATGCTCCTACTCTGCCATCCGGTAGTCAGTACGAGCCCCACGTTACAGTAGAGCAGACTGAGGCCTGGCACCTCGTGGGTACTCAGCAAATAGTGGTAAGTCGTAGTGGTCATCAGCGTCTTTGTCCTCATCCCGGGCGTGTGGGCTGTAAGACAGAGACTGTGGGCAGAGGAGGTTTCTGACTGGTTTGTTCACTGCAACTTCTCCAGTCCCCAGAGTAGCACCTGCACATAAAAGGTACTCAGTATAGATTTGCTCAATTAATATAGTCCTAGCTCCTCTGCTTGGCACTTCTGTGATTTTGGGCAAGCTCCTTAACCTCTCTGTGTCTGAGTTTCCTCATCGGTAAAAAGAGGGCAATAATGGTACCCATGCCATTGAATTACTGACAGTAATAGAATAGTGCCTGACTCAGTAAATGCTCCCTGTTTTCATTACGCCTTTGCAGTGGCAGAAAGTGTCCTATTAGATGCCCTGACTTCACTCTGTTACATGTTCATGAATGTGGGGGATGTTTTTCTGTCCATATGCTGGAGCACCCCTCCCTCTGAGGACCATGGTCTGAGAGTTGTCATGTTAACTTTTCAGCAGGAAGAGAGGGATCAGGACTTGGAAAGGCTGATGGTCGGGGAAGGTGGGCAGTGTGTGTAATGGTTAGGGACACTGGTTATGGATGCTGTGAATGCTGGTTGTGCTGATTGCTGTGTGGACCTTGGGCAGATTACTTGACTTCTCTGAGGCTCAATTCTGTAGCTGCAAATTGGGAGATCACTAAAGCACCCACTCTGTGGCCTTGGCACACAGCACTCATGAAATAGTAGTGAAGAAATGCCTGGGTGGAGGCAGCAAAGGGCAGGCCCTGTGCTGAACCTACTTTTAAATAATGCCTTTCCCTCTGCAAGGTTCCTGGGGGCCAGCAGTGACAAAAATGACAAAGGTGATTTAATTATACCACTGACAGGGGAAGATAGTAGAGACCTGCAGTCACTGTTACACTGAATCCTTGGAGGCAGAGGGAAGAGGTTTGGGGAAGAGACACCTTTAGCATTTCTGCTTAACCTCCTCCAAGTCTATTTCCAATTGGATTTGTTTTCTGCCAAGATTTTTTTTTTTCTGACTGAACTTCCATAGAAAAAGGCTGACAGCCTCTCCCAACAAGAAACAAATTATTCTGCTTACAAACCACCCAGGGATATGTTCAGGCCTTGGATGTGTGACAAGGATCCTGTTGGCTTTGGCAGAGAAGGCCCTGACGGGGGACAGGTAAAGTGGAATTACAAAGCATCTGATTTCGGCAGTTCAGTTCAGCAGCATTCATTTGGCGTCTCTGCAACGTGCTAAGTATTGTGAATGTAGAGATGGACTAAGACACAGTCCCTGCCTTCAAGGAGCTCCCAGTCTAGTGGCGGAGAGGAACAGGTACACCTCAAAGCCCTAAAGAACACAACACAGACAGGACATTGGGGCAGGAATCCCTTGAGGGACCAGGGAGGTTGAGGAGGTGGCGGGGGGGGGGTGGTCCTTCCTCCTGTTGGGAGGGAATGTTCCACCCTTTCCCCAGAGTCTTCAGAGCTCCACACACCTCCTGGCTTCACCTCACTGATCGGTGTATTTCCTCCTTTCTCTGAAAGTTCAGACCTCATCCTCACTCCAACTTGTCTCCAAGAAATGCCAACCATGCCTTTGAATGGTGACTTATGATTTGGGACTTTAAAGATACACACTCATTCATTCAGGGGACATTTATTCCGCCCTTGATGTGGCAGGCATACGGCAGAGGGACCCAGAGTGGGAGAGGCCCTAGAGGACAGAAGGATGTAGAGGAGGACACTGTACTCATCCCCAGTGGCAGTGGGGACTTCGAACTGTGTCCTACATCCTGTGCTCTACAAACATTTATTGAGCGCCTTCTGTGTGCCAGGCACTGTGCTCGGCACAAGGGCTACAGAGGTAACTAAGACTCGGGGACCTCAGAGTCTGATGGGGGAGGCAGATAGACACAGACCACTTAACGGGACAATTGCCATGATGAAGGCAAGAACAAGGTCAAGTGCAGGCACAAAGGAGAGACTGATCACTCACGGAAGACCTCGCTGAGCATGTTGTGAAAAACCAGCCCCTGTACCCCGAGACTCAGAGGCAGAGTTTTGGGAGAATCAGAAAAGAACAGCTCTACTGCTTTGCCAGGCAAAGGGAGCCACAGCAGGCTAGCGCCTTAAAGTCTGGGAGCCCACCTTGGGGTAAGGGTCCTGGGGTTTTATTGAAAAATGGAAACAAGAGGGTGATAACAATCAGGGTGTGAGCAGGGGCTACGTTCCTTTCATCTTGATAAGAATTTGCTTTTGTTATGAAGGAATTGAGGAGGCTCTGCCCATTTTCTAGAAGGTTCAGTCCACGACCTTCTTTTAAGACCTTTAGGATAAAAAGATGTTGTTCTAAGAAAGGGGAACATAGGGAGGGGACGTGTTAGTCATAAGATCAGTTCAGCTAAACGTACAGGCCTGAACGACTTGTTAGTCTTCTGCTCTTTCAAGCAGAGGGTGGCTGGAGTCGACCTTAAGTGTGAAGTCACCTGGTGGACGGATAAGGAAAGTGGTGGTGGGCGGAGGGCAGTCCCAGGACACATGGCTGTAAAGCAAGATGAAAGTTTGAGGGATTGTGACATGGCCTGGCATGAGTGTGCCTGTGGGGGTCAGGGGAGAGAGGGAACTGGGACTATGTAGGTACGTGGGTGTCAGCAGGAGTTGAGTTTGCAATGCCTGGTGAAACAAACATTCCCCGAACCTACCTGCCTAGGTAACGACTGAGAAGACCTCTGCCTTCCAAAAAAGCAGAATGGAACCCTCCAGCAAAATGCACACCAGCTACGTCGGCCTCAAGGCTGGTGGTGGAAACCTGCAAGACAGGAAGCCAAGTCCCAGCCCTCAAAGCCCCTTAAACTCAAGTTCACGTCAGCCCTGAAAAAAAGCGCCTCTCTGCGTTGCTTCCTTACAGAGACCCTGCGTCGTTTGTCATCTTCCCCATTTCCCTAATGAGATTGTTGCATTTAATTTTCACCTTCTCTGCATTTAATCACTCTCCTTTGAAGAGCTGGTGCAAAACAACCTAGCTGCAGCCATCCAGTTATGCTGAACGTGGGGAGAAAATGATCATCGGAACGACCTGCCAGCATGGCCCGTGCTTGCTGAATTCTCTCACCCCCGCAATGTTCATCTTTGGAAATCAGATTCGCATCCGTTTATAGTCATTTAGGACAGGGGGATGAGCATGATGTTTGGTATGCAGGGACACGGAATTCCAAATTATTCCTCGGTATCTGTAACAACAGTCAACACTGCTCACTCAGCGTGGGTAGGGCACTGATGGAGCACCGACTGTGTACAAGGCACTTTGCTAAGGGCTGGGAGGAGGTGGAGGTACAGAGATGAATGAGGCATGGAGCTGGATCGAGAAGCCTGGCGTCTGGAAGCAGAGAGAAAAACTATAAATGAACACAACAGAGGCAGACGGTGCTGAGGACCTTAAGAGAGGCAGAGATGGTGGCTTTGCCATTCAGAGGAGGCGGATTATTTGCAGCTCAGGGAATCGGTGATGACTGTGTGAAGGATTTCACCTTCACCAAGCTTCTTCATCATTTACTCAGCAATATTGTGCTTCCCTTGGGGATAAGAATTCTGCCAGACACAGGCTGATGTTGAGTAAGGGAGAAAAGGCTGTCTTTGTGGAGTTTATGTTCTAGTCTTGGGTAGGGGGACAGATGAAAATACAAATGAGTTTGAGATTTGCAGATACTAACTACTATATATAAAATAAACAACAAGTTTTATACTGTATAGCACAGGGAACTATATTCAACATCTTGTCGTAACCTATAATGAGAAAGAATATGAAAAGGAATATATATATGTGTGTGTATGACTGAAACATCATGCTGCACACCAGAAATTGATGCAACATTGTGAACTGACTGTACTTCAATTTAAAAAAAAAGAAATGAACGAGTACTAGAGAGGAAACTTTGAATAAAAAAAGTGCTACAAAAGAAATCGAACAGGTTGTTACAATTGATTGATTGATCTGCTCAGGGCAGATGGGTCCACTTTAAATTGTGTGATCAGGTCAGGTCTGAAGGTTAAGAGTCAACCTTGGGAAGATTTGGAGAAACAGTGTTTGAGACAGGAAAATGCACATGCAAAGGCCCTGAGGCTGGAAGGAGTGTTGGATGTGTGGCTGGAGGGCAGAGACAGCTTAATGGAGGGAGATGAGGTTGAGGAGATGAGCGGACTGGACTACCGGGAGTTTGGATTTTACTGCAGGCGCAACAGGAGGCTCCGGGAGGATTTGGTGGGAGGATGGGAGCATTAGTTTTGTGAAGATGAGAGGGGGCTCCTTACAGGCAGGGGGACAAGCATGATCACATTTGGGAACTTGTGTAAGACGCCATTGCAGAGGAACATTGGGAACAACACCAGGGCCAGATCAAGGAGACCCTTGACTGCAGTTTGGTCTTTGGCCCTGAGAAACAGAACCACAAAGGAATCCATTCTTGAGATTCTCCAGATCCTGTCTCTGATGCAAACAGCCATCCGTGGGTTATTTCATCTCTGGGAGCATGTTTTCTACAGAAATGCTACAGAGTTTTTTGTTTTCCCCAAACCAATGACAGATGCAGTGAATTTATACTGGCAGCCCTGAGACCATGGGACAGTGTGCACCCCATCCTTCCTCTCTGAGCCTTGGACATGAACTTCCTGCCTTCCTCACAACTGACACACACACACACACACACACACACACACACACACACACACACACAAGCATAGTAAAAAAAAAAAAAAAAAGCACAATGATCTTGCATACATCTGAGCCTGAACAGCAATCCTGCACGTATACATGGGGAATATAACGTCATTGCATTTCACAAGTGGGAAAATCGAGGCCCAGAGAATATTAGGAAACTTCCCCAAATCATCAAAGCTAATAAGCAACAGAGTTGCTAACAAGTGGGTGGATTATTCTAACTACGTTGAGGCGGGAATTCCCAGGAATTGGGCCCTGCCCACTTTTTGACCTTTTATGGTCACAGCACCTGTGGGGTGCCATTCGCCATGCTAATATATTACAATGAGTGTATAATGAAGCTCAGTGTCTATTGGAGATCAAACCTCTTGCCATCCTGGGCCTCAAGGCCCACTGGGAGTTGAATCTTCAATTGGTGTGACTTTCCCCTAACGGGAAATTGCTGTGCCCTGCCCCCTTCCCTCCTGTCTCATGACTAGAGGGCTCCGCTGACCTGGGCACTCGCCTAAGGTGGGCACCGCTTCTGAGGGCGGAGCGTCGGAAGCACCGTCACAGGTGTGAGTCCTGCCTTGTCCAGGTGGGTGTGTGGCACTAGCAGTCTGAGCTCCGCCAGGGGGATGGACAATCGTCCCAGGCTTCTCTGTGAGGTTGTGTCCTCTGGGGCTGGAGGGCTTGGCTCCCGGAGCAGGGATTGTGGAAAATTCCTCTTACATCCAAAGAGCAAGCGGGTACCTGAGTGGAGGGATGTGCAGCCGACCAGAAGAAAGCTGCCCGGCTGCAGGCAGAGCCACCTTTGGGTTGGACTGGCTCCCCAGGGCGTCACCTCTCAGGGGCCACCTGGCTCGGTTTCCTTTCCCCAGAATAGTCCTGAGGCCTGTGGGATGGGAAATCCTTTTGGTTTCAGTGGCTGCAGGAAACTGCGTCACTGCAATGTGGGCTCCCCAGGGAGGGGAGGAGCCTTTTCCTGAAGGAAGGACTTTTCAAGTACCCTCCTGCTCTGTCCCTTGTCTCCGTGGAGATGGTAGAGAGGCCCAAACAAGAAGTCAGCTTCCTTGGGGAAGGGAGGGCCCATCCACTGGTGAGCGTTTCCGACCATCAGAGCCTCAGCTATGAGCTAGGCATCTCCACAAGGCGCTGCGTTACTGGACGCCATCTGGGTGAGGGCAGTGACTAGGAAGGGGAGTTGTGGCCCTGCTGAGCCCCAGTCTGGCCAGTAGGGCTGGTCTAAGAACAAGGTTCAGAATGTCCGGGTTGGAGGAAGCTTCAGAGATCCTCTGGGACCCAGGAGAGATGTGACACGCCCAAGATCACACAGTCAGTCCCGTAGGACTAGGACAAGGACTAGGACTAAAATCCCATCTGACGGTGCTCGGTCCTGCTCCAGAAGGAGGCCTCTTTAGTTATAGAGACAACACAAATCGAACTGCACATTTATTGAACGTACACCACGTGCAGGGTACAATGCTGATTCCCTTCCATCCCTCATCTCAGTGACTTCTCACAACCAGGTCCAGTTTACAGACAAGATGATGAGTCTTAGAGAGCCCGAGAGTGCTGGCCAAGGTCGCACAGCTGCTACCGAGCCGAGCTGGTCGGTAGACCTAGGGCATCCGGCAGTAGACCCTGGACTGCAACCACGGCTCTTCTCCTTCACAGCCCAGGGGCTTCCCTCTCCTCCCGTGCTCCCCTCTGTGCCCAGGGCGGCTCCTACTCCGCGTGCCAAGTGTCTGTCAGCTTCTGATGTTTAAGTGCACATCGGGTGCTGTTTTGTTGTAGGACATGACAGCAAGGAAGAAGCCTGAGGTCTTTTTCAAAAGAGCTGTCTAGATTAATAAAATAATTACTTTGTGATTGCCAAAGTAATATCAATGCTCTTTACAGAATGCTGAGACACAGCGCATAAGTAAAACAGAGGCAGCAAAAAAAAAGACCTGCTCTGTTTCTCAGCTGTTTCTTCTGGAAGTTGTTCATGTCCTTGTCTGTTGAATCCATTGATGATCGTAATGATTGCCTCATCAATTTGCTCAAGGACCATGACCTTTCCACTTGTAATTGTGGTCGACATTATTTCTCCCCTCCCGATTGGTCATCTGTCAGTGCATTTTGAAAATTGTTTTTGGAAGTTGGAAGCGGCTGCCTAGATTGTAGCAGACTGGTCCTTTGCCCTGCAGAGACCCATTTGAGATGTCAGAGCAGCCCGACTGGCAGTGATAGGCAGACAGACATTGACGTTGGCTGTAGCCAGTGTTCCCTCATGGCTGTCAAGGCTCTTTTCAACCAGCTTGACCTGGAAAAAGCAGTCCTGCCCTCAGAGGCCCCAGTGAACCAGTCAGAAATGCCATTACCGTTTATTATTCTTTCCTGGGAAGGACAACAGTCTGCTGGAGGGCTGAGAACCAGATTCTGGAGGTTCATCCTGGTCCTTGAGAGCCTGTTGCGTAATCCCTGGATGCAGTTGAAAGGAAATGGTCCTACAGCATCTCTCTCTGTGCATGTGACTCCATTCAGGTTCCGTTGGCTGGAGAGCTGGAGTCATCATCACAAGTACAACTTGTGTGGCTGGAGGGCCATCAGCTGCCGAAATCCCTCATGGTTGCCTTGCTGTTTCCACGCTCACCCTAGGGAGTAGGCAGAGCAGATTAGTACGTGTCTACCTCGCGGACGAGAAAAGCGAGGCTCAGGAGGACAGTCCAGGGCTGGGACTAGAATCTGAGCTCCAGTGAGCTTTCATGATGAGGGTGAGATGCTGGGCACAGGGACCCATGGTGGGTGGAGACACGGGGAAGTGGCCGTCTGAGAGCTTGGAAGAGGAGGAGAGAGGAGATGGAGGCGTCTCTGCAGGTCCTCGGCCTGGAGACACAGACTCTTCCTACTTTGCTCATTTTCTGCATCAGTTCTGCTCTCCCTCTGTTCCCTAGGGCAGCCCTTCCCCCCAGTTCCAGCTGTAAAAATAATGGGTCACAGGCAGGGCCAGGTAGGGGAATGGGGACACATGTGCATCACGTGCTTAACCACGAAACCCCAGAAGCAGGCCCGTTAGCTAGGAACATGATGTGTCTGTGATCTCTGTCACAACAAGACAGTGGTCACGAGGCATAGCTGATGTGATCAGAAAGGAGAAAGAAAGAAAGAAGAGAAGTAAGCATTAAAGAGGAGTCAGTGTTGTTACACGTAGTTATGACTTTGGTCTCACAACACCCAGGATATTCTGTTAGAAAACACTGCCAACAATAGGGTTCAGAAAGGTGTCTGGATAACAAAGTCAACATCTTCCAATATAAGAAACAGGCAGAAACATATAATGGAAGAAAAAGTCCATTTCTAATGACTACAGACAGATCACAAACCCAGGACCATAGTTATCAGGTCATGTGTAAGGTGTTGATGAATAAAATCTGAAGATGCTACTAGGAATATATATAAATGTGCAAATAAATGGAAAAAGATACCCGTAATAGAGGAAGCTGTATACTACACATTTGCTAACTGTCTCTAAACTAATATTTAAATTTAATGTAATCCCAATTGAAAACTAGGATTTTTTTCCCTAGAATTAAACATGTTAAAGTTTATATGGAAAAAGAAACATGAGAATAATCAAATTAAAATAAAAAAGTTAGTCTAGTCCTGAAAGATATTAAAATATAAAGCTAAAATAAATTACACAGTTTGATAATGATGCACGAATAGACAGGACAATGAAACAGTGTGAAAAGTCCAGAAATAAATCCAAATATATGTAGAAATTTAGTTTATGATTAAAAGGACATTTTAAATCAGTGACAGAAAAAGAGATTATTTAATAAATGGTGTTATGTTTAGACAAATGGTAGCCATCTAAAACAAAGTTTAGATGCCTTCTTAGATCCTTATACCAAAATAAATTCCAGATGGAGCAAAGATTTAAATGGAAAAAAAACCCCACCATAAAAGTATTAAAAGAAAACATGGAGATCTTATTTAAATAATATCCAAATGGGGAAGGACTTTGTCTTTTTAAACATGATACAAAATCCAGAATCCACATAAGAGAAGAAGATTAACACATATGATATCATAAAATTAAAAATTTCTGCATTGCAAAAATGACTACAAAGTCAAAAGACGAGCAACACACTTGGCTGGAAAAAAATGTTTCCAACATGTGAGACACAGACAGAGAGCTAATTTCCTTAATACCTACATAAACGTCTACAGATGAAAAACGAAAAGGACTAACAACCCAAAAGAAAAGCAAGAGGCATGAGCAGAAAGTTCCAAGTTCACAGGGAAGTAGATACCCATGGCCTTTAAACACAATAACGGTGCTTACTCTCATTACTAAAAAGATGCAAACTAAAACTCCTGTAAGATGCCATATTTCCCTATTAAGCTGGCAAAAATGAAGACGTTTGCCCACACAATGTTGAGGGGGAGGAACCAGCACTCAGTGGCAATGCTTGTGGTGGGGTGCAATCCGGTATAACCTCTTTGCAGGACCATTTAGTGATGTCTCTCAAAATAAAACATGCCCTAACTCCTGCCCTACCAATATCACACCTCAGAACTTATCCTACACATAATACACACACTTGCTTAGTGACATATGTACAAAGATATCATTAGTAGAGAAAGCTTGGAAGTAACTGACGTGTATATCAACAGAGGACCAGTTAAAAAAGTACCGTGCACTCTTAACAGTGAAATACTCTGCAGCCTTTAAAAGCAATGTGATAGTTCTAAAATGGCATGGAACAAGTTCCCAAATATACTAACTCTATGTGGCATCATTTGTAGCTGGGACTTCCAGACTTATTTGACCATAATCCACTGTAAGCTCTACATTTTACATCACAAACTGGTTCATTCTTTCATTCATTCATTGGTTTCATTTTCTTTCAACAAATATTTATTAACAGACACTGAAATAGGCATTAAAGAGGCAACAGTGAGTAAAACAGATAAAAGAAGATCCCTGCCATCATAGAGCTTACAAATATACATACAAACAAAAACTGTTTGATGTGCAGACAAGCAAAACTCTAGTGACAAACTCCAGTGATAGAAGACAGTGGTTGCCAGGGCTGAAGATGGGGGAAGAGACTGACTTTAGAGAAACACCAGGTTGCTTCCTGGGGTGGTGGAAATGCCCTATATCTTGACTGTGATCTCTTGATTGTGTGTTACATGGCTGAATGCATCTGTTAGAACATCAAATTTAACACATAAAGGCGTGAATTTTTATTATATGCAAATTATATTTCCACGGGCTTGATTAAAAAAAAAAAACTGAAACAGAAGTTTTGTGGAACAATACTTGATCTTTTCATATGAGATGTCCTTGCATCTGTTCCATTCCATTTCATTCTTTTTCAGTACAACAAAACGAAACCAGCAAGATCACACCTGTATTGATCCAATCAATTGAGTTCCTAAACTTTCAATACAGCATGATCCATAGTTTGGAAAACTCTGGTCTACATTAGTTACTGTAGTGTAAGTGAAAGATGGTGAATCTCATATATGGGCATGTATATTCATAGAATGTCTGAAATATACATATACAATATATGTAAGTGTATATAAATATTAACGAATAGCAATGAACAGAATGAATAATCAGGAAGAAACTGAGAGCTTGAGAATCAGGGAAAGGAGCAAGAATTTGATTTTACTAGACATGCTTTTGGAGTATTTAACTTTTAAAAATTCTGACTGTATGTTAATTTTTAAAAATATATTTGAAATGTTGAAAAGAAAAGAGAAAAAGCCTAAGAGCAGAGTTGGGTTCAAGACGCAGTTTGAACTGCCTGTGTGACAGTGGGTAAGTTGTTTAACATCTCTGGGCTCTTTTTCCTTAGCTGTAATGTAACAATGGTGGACTCTATGACCCTTAGCCCTGGACTCTGAGATATTCTGGTAGTCCTTGAGTCGTTCTTTGAGTCAGCCCTCATCTACTGGACATATTGAATTATTAGATAGAAGGAAAGGAAGCAATGGAGTCATTCACTATATAAGCAAACACTAAGCATCCACAACATGCAAAGTACCACTAGAATCTGGGATTACAATCTCCACCTCAAGAATCTAGTGAAGAAAGAGCCACATGTAAGTAAAGGACACTGCCACACATCAGGTGGTGCTGACCTGCTCACAAAATGCTCCTGGTCACAGAAGAGGGAGACTATCTCTACCCAGATCTTAAGGAAGTGGCCATGCTTGTCAGTTGCAAATAGAGAAGAAAGGGCATTCCAGGCAACGAGCACTGCACATCCCGAGTGTGGGGCCCTGAGTACTTCCACCATATTCCAACCTCATGCCTCTGCTGCCTTTGTCTAGCCTGGAACTTTCCTTCTCCTTGCTCTTCAAATTCTGTCCTTCTTTGGAAGCCCACAGCCCTGAAGGAGCACAGCAAATGGCTCCATGTAGCTGGTCTGAGAGGTCTCAGCGAGGCTCTGAAGGGCAGAGGCTGCAGAGGTGGGTTGGAGCTGGTGGACAAAACTAAAGGATTTGAACTTGATCTTGAGAGCAATGGGGAGCCACTGAAGGGAGAGGAGGAGCAGGGTCAACAGTAAGATTTGCTACAGAAAGCTGACTCTGAGGTCAGTGTGGAGAGTGAATTGAAAGACTTGAGGACCAGTCAGGGGGCTGATGCACCAGAAGGTTGGCCCTCTTCACTCCCAGCCTCTGTCCCCACATGTTATCAGACTCCCAAAGAGAGAGAGAGCCATGCACCTGCTCAGGGCCGTGTCTGTTCCAAGCAGACTGAGCCCTTTGAAACCCTCCACTAGAATGGTGTGAAGGCAAGCCAGGGTGATGGGTGAAAGGCTTGTGGTGGTCTCAGCTTATGCAGCCCAAAGGAACCTGCCAATCTAGAAGGGTCCTCCCTGAGGAATGCATGGATCTATGCTGCTCTTCTGAGGCATGGGGAAGTGAGGGAACAATGAGCATCAATGCTGGGCATGAGGGCTACTCTCTCCATCTTCAATATGCACACGAATCACCTGGAAGTCTTGCTAGAATGCAGGTTCTGATCAGTAGTAGGTCTGGGCTGTGGCCTGAGATTCTGCTCGCAGGGAAGCTTCTGGTCTACAGACTACACTGTACGTACGTGTCAAGGGTTTAGGCTGCATGGCACACACATGGTGAGACAGGAAGGAAGAGGGCAGGGCACAACCATAAAAGAATGACACAGCAGGGGGGTGGGTATAGCTCAGCAGAGGAGCCCATGCTTAGCATGCACGAGGTCTGGAAAAAAAAAGAATGACACAGCAATTGAGGGTAGGATATAAACTGGTTAGAACCAAGATGGTGGAAGATTCAACTTCCAGTAGACCCTGAGCCCCGTGGCACACCCACAGGCGCCATGACAGTTCCCAGGCTGACCGTAAAAAGCCAGAAAGTGGTTAGGGGCTCAATTCCTGGAAGTCCCTGCTTCGTCCTCAACATAGTTGTAAAAATCTTTCTACTTGTTAGCATATAAAATTACACAGCCCATAGAAACTAACCACCTCCACCCCTCGTGGCTGTGCTCCCTTTTGAGTGAGACAGCCTGCAGTCTGTCCATGGGACATCCATCTACCCCTGGGAATGCTTTCACTTTCTGAGATGACCCCGTGCTCTGGGGCCACCTCTCTTGCCTTCTGAGACGGCCAGCACTCTGTCTATGGAGTGTGTGTCCCCTGAATAAATCTACTTTCACTTTACCATGGTTCCCTCTTAAATTCTTTCCTGTGCAAGACAAAAACCTATTCTCCTCCAACAACGGCAGAGCTGTGATTAGAACCCAGGTCTGCTGGCTGCCTTCATTCTTCCATTTATTTATTCTTTTGTCCATTTAACAAATTGCTGCTTGCATTTTTTGTTGTTTGTTTACTTAAAACAACCCAAAAGAAGGGCTTACTGTGTGCCAGGCATCATGCTAAATGCTTTATAAATACTAACTCACTCACTCTCACTACAACCCCACACAGTAGTTACTGCTTTGTCCTCATCTCACAGGTAGGGAAACCAAGGCACAGAGATGTGAAGTAACTTGTCCAGAGTCCCACGTCTGGTAGGTGGCTTGGAGAATGCCGTCATTACCAGGTGAGCTGCAGTGCTGGAGCCCTGCCTCCAGCACCACGTGGAATGTGATGCACTGGGTCTCCAAAGCAAGGTGGAGGTGCTCGTAGAGCTGGGAGGGGCTGCACGTTGATGAGCCTGGAATCCCCTTCCTCGGCTGAACATCTGCTGGTGGAGCAGCCTGGCTTCTCCCACCGTCCACCAACCTGAGTGAAGTTGGAGTGCAGAGTGGAGCAGCCTTTCAGTGTCACAATGTATGAGTTTCCTATGAGCCAAGTGGACACCCAGAGGGTAGCAGAGCTTGAACTGTCTTGCAAATACCAGGGAACCCCGGAAACAAGAGGCTGTGAGGGAGACAACGAGGGGCTAGGGGCTAGGGGTTAAAAGAGGTCAAAGTGAAGCAGGTCGCCCCAGGGAAGGAACCTCCCATATGTGGAGATGACCTCAGACAGCTGTGTGTTCAGGACGGGAGCTCTGGTGGAATGGTCTGGGTCTGTGATAGGTACTGGGGAGACATAGTCACGCTGATGACAACCAAGGCCACGGAAGTGGCTGGACTGACCAGAGAGAGCATGTGTGGGGAGGAGGCAGGAGTTAAGCTGGAACACCAGGAACATCACCATTTGAGAAACAGGCAGATGAAGAAGGTTAACAGAGAAGATTTACAAGGGA
Organism: Camelus ferus; assembly: GCF_009834535.1. Lineage (NCBI taxonomy): Eukaryota > Metazoa > Chordata > Mammalia > Artiodactyla > Camelidae > Camelus > Camelus ferus. Next base: position 8,765,356 of record NC_045720.1, on the reverse strand, counting down.
TGGTCAGAGAGGTAGGAAGAGAGTAGGGAGAGTGTGTGAGAACTATTCCGTGATGACTGCAAACGGAAACCCTGACATGTGGACAGTTCATTTTCCAAGTTTAATTGGAGGAAGAATTACTTTAACAGTGGAACTGTTTTCTGTCACTTTTCCCTTGTGTTATATTCTTACGTATATGACACATATCCCCATCTGCTGTTCTGGCAGGGGTTTCTACATAAACACGTTTAAACATATATACACACATATTTGTCAGCACACATGCATTTAAATCAACTAAACTAATATTTATTGAGTCTTGATTATGTGCAAAGCACAGCACATCCCAGGCAAAGGTTCTACCAGGATGTGATTACGATATGATAGATCCTGAGATCCAGTGGTGAGCAGAAACGGAAGGTCCCCAAACAGGTGTGTTCCCTTAATGCAGGACTTTAGGAAAGCTTTTACCAGCCTGAGCTTCACACCTGGTAGGTGATCTACCTGGATCAAATTGTGGAGCGGAGAAGACCGCCTTCCCTGAACACCTCCTGCCAAGGGAAAAATAAACAAGCTATTGTCTTGTTTAACCAACTCCTATCTGGCCTCTGTGAATGAGTATTAATTAGTGTCCTGATTAGTACTTACAGACATACGGCCCAGGGATCACTGCAGACGCAGGGTGACAGTCTGTGAGGGATGTACCTCATTAGGTTACATGGAATGGAATCTCAGTTTGTAACTCTGTTTGTTGCCTTTGTTTAATCTCAAGTTTGTGTTCTGCTTGTAACCCTCTCCCTGCCTTTGCCAGGTGTTCCAGACACACAGATGGCATGTGCAAGGGATAAGAGAGAGGTGGCACTACGTGGAAAGGTTAAAGTGTTTCAGCCCCTGGAAGTCCAGAGCTTGGGGCGGGGGGATAGGGAGAAGCTGAAGCTGAAGGTCAAGATGCTTTTAGACCAAGTTAGAAGCAATCTTGGAGAAGAGTACGGTAATTTTGGAAAGAGTGAAGAATGATTCTCCTTTGTGGACTGATTTTTGTGGGTCAAAATAAAAGAGCATCTTCCATGTATACAGACGACCAATAGGCACATGAAGAGATGCTCAATATTGCTACTTATCAGAGAAATGCAAATCAAACTACAGTGAGGTTTTACCTCATGCTGTCAGAATGGCCATTATTAAAAAGTCCACAAATGATAAATGATAGGGAGGATGTGGGGAAAAGGAACCCTCTAACACTGTTGAGGATGTAAATTGGTGCAACCATTATGGGGGACAGTATGGAGGTTCCTTAAAAAACTAAAAATAGACTTATCACATGATCCAGCAATCCCACTCCTGGGGATATATCCAGAAAAAACTATAATTCGAAAAGATACATGCTCCCCCATGTTCACAGCAGCACTATTTACAATAGCCAAGACGTGGAAGCAACCTAAATGTTCATGACAGATGACTGGATAAAGAAGATATAGTATACATACACAATGGAATACTACTCAGCCATTAAAAAGAATGAAATAATGCCATTTGCAGCAGCATGGATGGACCTAGAGATTATCATACTAAGTGAAGTAAGTCAGACAGAGACAAATATCATATGATATCATTTATATGTGGAATCTAAAAAAATGATACAAATGAACTTATTTACAAAACAAACAGACTCACTGACGTAGAAAACAAACTTATGGTTACCAAATGGGAAAGGGTGGGAGGAAGGAATAAACTAGGAGTTTTGGATTAGCAGATACAAACTACTATATATAGAATAGATAAACAACAAGGTCCTGTTGTAGAGCACAGGGAACTATCTTCAATAATTTGTAATAACCTATAATGAAAAAGAATATGTATATACCTATGTATGACTGAATCATGATGCTGCACACTGGAAATTAACACAACATTTTAAATCAACTGTACTTCAACTGAAAAAAAAGTGTGTCTTCCATTAAGTTTTATTTTGCCTTCACAAGACTGAAGAGGAGTGGGCAGGTGGGAGAGTAGAACTGTCCCTCAGATGCTGTCCTGTTGCTGCTGGGGATGGGACAAGGGATGTTAAGATGGTGGCGTGTCCATAGGGGGCCCACACGGCCTGGCAAGACTGTCTGAAATATTTTTTCTTTGGGCGCAAGTTAGTTTTGCTTAATTTAATTTTTAATTTTATAAGTATAGGAAGGTTCTAACACATGTAAAAGACAGAATGGTCTCCTGAACCTGCATAAACCCACCCTAGCCCCCGACCATGAACTCCCGTCCAATCCTGTCTTATTTCCACTGTCATATATTTCCCTTTCTTTATTATTTTAAAGCAATTACCAGACTTCATTTTGCATCATCCATAAACATTTTGGTATGTAACTCTTTAAATAGGAGCTTTTAATAAACACAACCACAAGACTATGGTCACACTAAAAAAGGATTAATATTTCCTTAATATCATCAATTCTAAGGTGATGTTCAAATTTTAAATTATTATTTAATTATTTATTTTAATTAATTAATTTAATTTATTAAAATTATTTAATTTTAGTGAATGTACTTTTTATTTTTGTTTCAATCAGATCTAGGTAAGACCCACACATTATGATTGCTGGAACTTTCCACACTCCCTTCAGTCAAAGGATAATCTCTCCTCTAACTCCTACTCATCCTTCAGGTCCCAATTCAAGGTTTGTTTCCTCAGGGAAGCCCTCCCTGATCACCTCTGGGGCCACCAGTGTCCTCTGAGACCAGTAGAATGAAATCAGGGAGCTAGTCAAGGGCTTCATTTACTGAGCCCTAGTCTGGTTCTGGGCTGTGGGAATGAATAAGACAGAGTAGACCCTTACCTTCAAGGAGCTTATTTCCTGGTGGGGAAAGACATGTTCTAATCGGGTAGACAAATGAACAAACGACAGTACTGATCTTGTCAAGTTTTGAGAAGAAAATTGAGTGATTTGATAGAGAGAAACTCGGAGTGGTGGGGAAGCTACTGTTGAGGGTGGTCAGGGAAAGCTTCCTGGAGGAGGTGACATTTGCCCCGAGCTGAGAAGGATGAGCACTCAGCAGCAGAAGAGCCTGAGGAAGAAAATTCCAGGCAGAAGAGAAGGCCAAGTGCAAAGGACCAGAGCTTGAAAAGAGTCAGCTGGTGACTTGGAGAAGAAAATCTTAGCTTCAGTTTCCTCATCTGTAAATGGTGACAGTAGTACCTACTGACAGCTGGCTGGGGAGGTGGTTATTATTATTAAGATTATGATTATTGTTGAGCTCAGGAGTGGTTTCAACAAAGCAGATGCTTTCAGCCAGTCAGGGGAGACAGATTCATTAACTGTATGTTGGGACTTTCATCAGAGGATATGGTTTACGTCCTAGAACTGGAACTAGCGCCAGGCTCTTATACACACACACACACACACACACCCCTATAATTTCAGTTCCCTGACTTCAACGCAGAGAGAGTGCGGATTTTGGCATTTCAGGCTTCAAGCAAGCTTTCAGCCCCCTTTTCCCCACCCCGCAGTCTGTGGGAGGAGCCAGCTGTCAGCGGCACAGAAGGAGGGGGGCGAGGCTGTGGGTGGGGACCGAGCCACTTAATTAGCATACTCTGCTCAGCGCTGGGACGCCTCCTCCAAAGTTCTCTGCACATTTCCTCGGGGAGACAAGAGAACGGTTTGCAGCCAAGACTGGGTACTTTAAGTTAGCACAGATACCAAGCCAGGGCGTGGGCAAGGAATCCTGTGAGGGGTTGAGAGCATCACCTGTGGAGTGAGGAGAAACAGGTGTTTCCCGTGGGAAACAGAAGAGCAGGGAAAAGAAAGCCCACAAATTTTGAGGACGTTCCTGTGTTGCTGGGGCGCTTGGACAGTGTATGACACTGGTTTTTAAAATTCTTCTTCACCTCAGTTCATAGCAACATAATCCTTCCCTGCTCAGGCCAAAAATGTGCAATCGTCGTGGACTTTTTTTTGTCGTTTCGCATCCCATGTCCCATCAGGAAATCCTATCGGTTCGACCTTCAGAACACATCTGGACCACTTCTCCCTGCCACATCTCTCACCTGCGTTAGTGAGAGGCTCTCCTTGCAGGTCCCCTGCTTCTGCCCTCGTCCCTCTATCACGTGGTCTCAACACACGGCGAAAGGGACCCAGTTAGAGGTACATCAGGTGGAGGTGATCACCCTGGAGCTATGGCGCCTAAACTTCAGGACCCCTCCCTTGCAGAGCCTCAGGCAAAATTCTGGGAGGGGCCTGAGCAGCATCCTCAGTGCTCGTCTGTTTTTGTATTATCTGTAAAAGTAAGTTTCAACTGCAATTGGCTAACTTTTTTTTTAAATTGACACATAGTTGGTTTACAACGTTGTGTTAATTTCTGGTGCACAGCATAGTGATTCAGTATTTGCCCATCCAGGGCGTGGCTACCTCCTGGGATGTCAGACTCACTGCCGAAAAGATGATCCCTTCCATTCTGCTCTCGGATTGAGCTGAAACCCATCTCCACGGTTTCCACCCCCTCGTCCTGGTTCCACTTGTTTTGGGGGTGGAGTGGGGAGCAGCGTGAGTCTAATGCTCTGTTTTATTCTATTCTTGATTCTGCAGAAGATTCACCTTTGGAAATCTTGTCTATTTTCAGTCTTCTCTGTCATATCTCCTGGAGGATCACTCTGATTTAGGTAGGAGCCTCGGGCAGTGTGCGAGGCCCACGAACAGACATCTCCAGAGCTACTTCCTTGTGCACACACATCCACTCATATGCTTATGGGCAGCCATGTGCGAGGTTCAGGTCCTCCTTTCCTCACTGCCAGTTCCAGGAACAGCTGGTTTGCTTTCACACACACGGCCCAACTGCTAGGCATTGGAATTGCATCGAGAGGTGTTTTTTTAATTCTCATTTTTGGCAGGTCTGAATGAGATCCCCAGGTCCAAATGGTCCTGAGCAGACCCTCCGATGGGTAACAACGTTCAACATTCATGGAGCCGGGGAAGTATGTCTGGAGGAGAGCGGCTTGTGCGTGCATGCACGCATCAGTGGTGAGTCCTGGCTGCGGGACTCCCTGCTGAGTCCGTGGATCCCTGTCTGAGGTTAACGACTTCAAAGTCTCTCCAAGAAACCTCCTCCTCACTCGGGCTCTTGGACAGTTTTTGGAGGCTTAATCTTCTCCACATTCCACATCGAGGGGAAGAGCAGCTTAGTGAGATTGTGTGGAGGGGGTGTGATGGAGAGAACAAATCACTGGGGGAGGAATCTGGGAAAGATGGGGAGCAGGGTTGGTGCTTGTCTTTATGGGTGATCATTTACCTAATCCCTAGTCAATAAATGCCAAATGCCTGGGGGAGTGCAGGTGGAGCCTGGTCTCACCAAGGTAAGTTCAACATCTATTAGCCAAGTACCTTCCATATTCTGGGCACAGGGCTGGGAGCTGGAGATGCAACAGAGAGCAGCAGCAGAAGCCTCAGATGCAGCAGGGCCCACAGTCTGATGGAGGAAGTGCACACAAAGCCATTAATCGAACACCCAGTGGAAGTGGCGGCTGGGGTGCTAGAGCTGGGTGAGCTCTGGAGGATTCGGGGCAATTCACAGGGCTTTGGGAGGCAATGATTGTTGGTGCCGAGACTGGAAAGATGCACAAGAGTTGATTAAAAAAAGAGTATTTTAAACAGAGGGAACTGCATGTGGAAAAGCCTGTGACAAGAGAATGCTATGAGCTGAGTTGTGTTCTGTCCCCCCCCTCCCCCCCGCCCCCGTTTCCCATTCTTGTTGAAGCCCTGATGTGACTGTATTTGGAGGTAGGGCTTTTAAGGAGGTAATTAAGGTTAAATGAGTCATAAAGGGAGGGTCCTAATCTAGTAGGACTGGTGTCCTTATAAGAAGAGGAAGAGACACTAGGGATGTGTGTGCACAGAGCAGAGAACATGTGAGGACATGGGGAGAAGGCAGCCGTCTGCCAGCCAAAGAGAGAGTCCTAGGTAATGAGCTTCAGCGGCAAACAGAACAGGACGGTCCCTGCTTTTAAGGAATGAACACTTTAGTGTGAGGGAGATGCAATGTACAAATTAAATACAATAGTGGTTGGTTCAAAATCCGTTATTTTCTCGAAGTAATCATCAATTTCTACTTTTATGTTCATTTCTTTACACTTGTCACTCCTCCACTAATAACGTATCAGTGGCTCCACAGCCTAGGACAGTGCCTGATGCCCTAACTGGGGCTTGGTAAGCGTTCCTTGAGTGAATAATGAAGACATTTAGGGATTGATAGTGTATTTTGAGGGCCTAGAGAGAGGAGTGATTACTTTGACTGATTGGCTGGATAATGTTGGAGTCAGGACCACCTTATAATTTGCAAAACCCAGTGCAAAATGGAGACACAAGACCACTTGTTCAAAAGTAATTAAGAATTCAAGATGGAGACAGCAGAGAATTGACCCTAACATAGGTCTTTCTGAGCTTGAGGGCTTATGGGACTACACAGGTCATGCATCTATGAGCCAGCCCTGGTTGGAATAGATCCTGGAAACCTCTGTGGAGGAGGCGGCATTTGAACTGGGTTATATCTGGGCCCAGAGAGGGACCTTCTCAGGGAAAGAAATAGATTGATATAGGCAGGGAGGCGGATGGGTAAAGCATGTCCAGGGAGCAGTAACTCCTAATTAGACATTCTGTTGTGGTGTTTTTTTGTTTTTTTGTTTTTTTAAGGACCGTCTCTGTCTCATTCCTCTGAGCTCAATTTTGGGATGGGTTTCATTAATAAAAAAATGAACTTCTGCTCTAGGGACACCAGAGGTAATTTTTCATTTTCATCAGGATCTGATGAAATCTAAGTGTCATGCAGAAGCTCGTCTCTAAGTGGAGTGGGTTCTTTTCCACTTCTCTCCTTCGCAACTAAACAAAGGCCACCGGGAGGGAAGGCTTTGTTCAAACACAACCTCCTGGCAAGGTGCCTGCCCGTCGTCAGCAATTGTGCCGCCTGGCATCTGCCGTGCGGGGTCCTGATGCAGCGGGCTGCCTTGCGTTTGATACGCCAGCACTGCTGCGACAGGCAGTATTGAGCAGAAGGCAAATCTGAGCTGGGTATGCTGGTGGCAGAGTGGGGTCCGGGGGTTCGTGGGTTGGGAAACCCAGAGAGGGTGTGGCCTTGTCAAACAGCAGGGGTACCACAGTGGGTGCTCTGGGGCCTTACGCGGTAAGAGTTCCCTTGCACTCTGTGGGGTTTCCTAGGGCTGCTTGAACAATTAGCCACAAACTTGGTGGCTGAAGATGACAGAAATTCATTTTCTCTCAGCTCCAGAAGCTAAAAGTCTGAAAATGAAAGTGTTGGTGGGGCCGCACTCCGGGGAAGAACACTTGCTTGTCCCTCCGGGGCTTCTGCTGTTCACCGGCAGTCCTCAGTGTTCTTGGCTGTGGCTGCACCACTCTGGTCTCTGTTCCCTTTGTCATGTGGCATTCTTCTCTTTGTCTGAGTGTCCAAATTTCTCTCTTCTTAGAAGGACACCAGTCATTGTTTTAGGAGACACTCTAATCTAGTATGACCTCATCTTAAACTTGAATACACGTGTGAAGAACTTATCTCCAAATGAGGTCACATTCACAGGGACTGGGGGTTAGGACTTGAATATATCTTTTGCAGGGGACACAATTCAACCCATAACATGGGTCTCCTTGGCTTCCAAGACATTAGGAATCATGAGTAACAACTGCAACATGTGTTGCACTTTGCAAATCAATTCTCTAAATCCTCTCCCTGCTCTCGTGTGCTCAGCAGCTCTGTCAGGTAGATTGAGGGGAAAACTTATGCCCATTTTACAGTTGGGAAAACGGAGTCACAAACCACTTTAAGTGGTGGCAAAAGGCACACATGGAGCTTCTAATAAAATTTGGGCAAGAGATAGGCATTGAGTGGCAGGAAGAAAGGAGGTACAGTGGGTTTTAGAATTGGAGAAATGAGATGGGCCACACGCTCCAAGGAATGTTCCTGAAAAAGGTTTTAGGATCACGTCCTTGTCTGCTTAACCCATCAGCAACCACTTAACATTTATTGAACGTTTATCATGTGATGGACACTGTGCTAAACCCTCTACCCACATCCTTTTATGTAATTCTTACATCAGCCCGGCGCTGTGGGTATTATAATTACTCCCTGTTTATAGGGAGGGAACTGAGTGAGGCTCGTGGAGGTGGTGAAGGGGGAAGCTGGGATTCAGACCCAAGTGATCTAAATTCAAAGCTCATGCTCCATCATGGGGCCATTCTCACTGTTGGCAGGGATGGCGGCAAAGGCTTGACAGCATCAGTGTCCTGTGAGGACCTGCCATGCCCTGTGGCATGGTGTAACTGCAGATGGGCTGAAGCTCAGGTGAGGGGGAGGGGAGCTGACTGCCATGGAGGGATTGTCAGAGGGTTTGGAGAAACGGGTGACGAAAGGTGTAGGATAGGGTACACAGTTGCTATAAGGGCTAAGTCACATGGCACAGACCAAGGTTTAACAAACTTTTCCTGTTAAGGGCCAGACAGTAAATATTTCAGGCTTTGCGGGGCCGGATAGTCTCTGTCACAACTATTTCTCATATAATGTGCAAATCCATGAGTGAGGCTTGTGTTTCAATAAAACTTTATCGGCACTGAAATTTGAATTTTGCCTGATTTTCATGTGTCACAAATACTATTTTTCTTTTTCTCTCCTACACCCCCAATCATTGAAAAATACAAAACCATTCTTAGCCTGGGGCTGTTCAAAACCAGGTAAGTGGGAGAGTGAACCCATCTTCAACTTTTCCAGATCCACGCACATCACCATGTTTTCTGGAGTGCCTACTGGTTAGTGGACCCTTTGCGAGGACCTCTGTTGAGAAGAGGGGGACAAAAGCTAGTCCCTGCCTTCACGTTTCAGCTCCAGTGTTAACTAGCTGTATGACCTTGGGCAAGTTGCTGAACCTCTCTGAGCCTCAGTTTCCTAGTGTTTAAAAGGATAGCTAATGACCTTCTGGTGGTAGAGTTGTTGAGGGGATTTAGATGGGATAATGTAATGTGCCTCACGCTTAGGATGTTCCCTGTGAACGGCACAATCACATACCACAAAAAAGCTCAGGCACAGCTTTTACCAACGATGTCTGAAAATCTGGCCTCAAGGGAAAAACCCCTTGCTACCAAATCTTGGGGTTAAATCTGTCCCTCCTTTCCCAACCACTGGGGAAGGTTAACTTTGTAAATTCTCTTGGAGATGAACAGCCGGCTGTTTTTGGGTCTCCCTCCCCCAACCCCATCCCTTCCTGGGGCAGACACAAGTAACTCATCAGACATTCAAAGGCGGGAACTGCACATTTGCAACAATTGAGATGCAAACGGGGGGAAACCGAAATTAAATCCAGCAATTAAGTTCTAATTGCGCAATTACTTCACTTTGTGGCTCCGTGCCCAGGTTGGGAGTCTCGCTCCCACAAATGGTGTTTTTGTGCAAACTCAGGGAGGGAGAGGTGAGGAAAAGGGACCTAAGGAGGTGATATCCGGGCCCAGGGAAACAAAGGCATTGATAAATTAAGGCATCTTGTCAATGACCTGATGTCAGTGTTCTGACTGGGGAATCGAGGGACTTTGCAGAACTAAAATTGGTGACTATACTGAGCTCTGGGATTTCTTTAAGCAACTGCCACTTAAAGCAAGTCTGTCTGCTAGTGAAAGCCCCTCTGCAGCCCTGGGTTGGACACCCCTCTGTTTACATTTGGGGTGTGAGGCCCCTCTCTGTACGCTGGGAGTTTCAGGTCCTTGACCCTGGGACAGGAACCGTGGCAGTGTCCAGGTCAGGCTACCCTGCAAGGCTTCTATAGAGCCAGAAGGGGCTTGTAGGGGTCAGCCCACCGATTGGATCCATAGTTGTACCCTGAGAAGATTTGGGGGAAAGAGAATCTTCTAGTTCAGTCTAGTGGATTCCATGGGTTGCTTCTCTGCTTCCATTCAACTCATTCATTCATTCATTCATTCATTTACTGACTTGCATTTTCCCTCACTTGCTAATTCTTCACTTACTTATGGGGCACCTAGTTTGCCCAAGGTGCTCTGCTTGGCATGATGGGAAACAAAAGAGATTCAGGATGGATCCTGCCCGCAAGGAGGAGGGAGATGAGACATATGTAAGATGACTGAGTACCTGCTGCCTTAGTTGGCTTAGGCTGCCATAACAAAACACCACTGACTGGGTGATTAAACAACAGAAATTTATTTCTCCCAGTTCTGGAGGCTGGAAAGTCCAACGTCAAGGTGCCAGCTGATTCAGTTCCTTGTGAAGACTCTGTCCCTGGCTTGCAGATGGCTGCCTTCTTGCTGTGTCCTGCATGGTGGAGAGAGAGAGGGAGCAAGCTCTCTGGTGTCTCGTCTTATAAGGGCACTAATCCAATCAGGCTAGGGTCTCACCCTCATGACCTCATCTAAATCTAATCACCTCCCAAAGGTTCCACCTTCAAATATCCTCACATTGGGGGTTAGGGCTTCAACAAATGAATTTGGAGGAGACTCACACATTCAGTCCATAGCACTTACTATGTGCTAACGGCTACCCCTGGTGCTTTACACAGGTTATTGTTAAACCTCATAACATCTCCCTGAGGTACATATCACTACCGTTTTCATTTTGCTGGTGAGGAAATTGGTTCTTAGGAGAGGTTAAAATGCTCCCCTTCACCAAGGTCCTACAGTAAGTCAATCTGGGAGATCTGGGAACTCAGCTGAGATATGACTCAGAAGCCTGTGACCTTTTCCTGACCTTGAGGTAGAAGGTGAGATGTGTTCTAAGAGAGAGGAAGCCACAGCAGGAATGATGAAAACACAGAACCAACAGGAACATGGCTGTCCCCCCTCTCTCCTTCTTCTCCATGGAAGAGACTACAAGCGAAATGGGGAAAATGAAGAGGATCTATCACTGAGAAAGGGTGGTGGGCTCAGCCCCTCTGGCAGGAGCCTGGCACCTTGACCAGGCAGCTGGCCCGGCAGCCGCGGGTGTCCTGGGCCCGCACCAGCTGAGTCCCCGCCATGACACACAGGGTGCCAAAATCACACTCCAGTGGGTTGCCAAAGATGAAGAACTGCTCGGGAGGGAAATTCCGTATTATATATTGCAGCCAGCACAAAAGCTCCGGAACTCCAGCTACGAAATAAATCAAATGCAGGCATGAGAACTGCCTGCACTGTTCGGGGGAACCTTCCAGATCAGAGCCACAGAAGGAAGCGGAAGAGGGAAAGATGGAAATCTGAATCCCTCACTCCAGGATCGTCGGGCTTCCTGCTGCGTCTCCAGCCTTGAGTGCTGCTGCCACTTCTCCAGATGTAGCTGATGTTCGGTTGCAAGAAGGGCTGCAATCGTGTTCCCTGCCTCACTCTCCAGACGTTCTTTCTCTGCTGGCCCCCCTGGCAAGCTCATTCTTCAAGGGCTTGCTCAAGAATCACCTCCCTTGGAAAGCCTTCCACAACCACATCCTTCCCCAAGACACTTTATTGCTTCCTTCCTATGACCAACCCCAGGGCACCACAGTCAAGATCACAAGCTGAGCCAGACCTGATATGACTCCCAGTTCTGCTACTCGCTCTGGGACCTTGGACCAGGGGCCTCACTTCTCCGAGCCTCAGTCTCCTCAACTGTGCTTTGGAGACAATACTGAGACCAGTCTCATAGGGCTGTTTTTCTCAGGCGAATACTTCTTGTGTACCCACTCTGTGCCAGGCCCTGTATTAAGTGCCTAGGACACTGTGGCAAATGTGGTGGAGTGGGAAGAGTTTTCTCATGCTTTGATGCTGTAATTTATGTAATGGACTTAGCACTCCTCCTGGAACTTACCAAGAGCCCAGTCCATCCCTCATTATAATGGTTGTCCTGCAGGATTTTGTACAGACCTTTGCTGTAAGATTTGTTGCACTGTATTGGCATTCTGTGTGTACACTGTGTTTTTCACAGGCTGCAAGCACCCCAGTGAGGGCACAGTGTCTCATCTGGCCTTTTATGCCCAGTGCCTGCCCAGTCCCTCACTTGAAGTCACGTTTTGTTGGCAGAAGGTCTGATTGAAGATGGCAACCCAGAAGCTATCAGGTCTTTGGCTACAGAGGTGCCTGCAAAATGAGGTCTGAAGGCAGTGGGTGGAGGAAAAATCATCATGAGACAAAGGCTGCTAAATTTTCCCGTGGGATTTGTCCTGGTGCCAAAAGGACTTTTTTTTTTTTTTTTTTTTTAAAGAAAACTTGGAACTGGAAGCAGTCTTCATGTCCTCTTTTTTTTTTTTTCCCTCCTGCTCCAGCCTCCTGAGATGTAGCGCACCTGGAATAAACCAGAGCTGGGGTTTTCAGTTCCCAGGCCTAAGCAAAGCTCAGAGTTAGAGAAGAAAGGAGAGAGGATAGGGTTGTGAGAGAAGGGGCGAGGAGGTGTTGGAGGGAAGGAAAGGCAGCATTGGAAGGTGACAAGAAGGAAGAACGGATGGCGATGGGAAGGGCACGTGTCTTCACAGGCAGAACTCACCTGGGAGGATGCTCCATACGGCATGTAAATCAACGGTCACCTCCCTTCTGAGACGTCTGTATCTCATTTCCCCCATTTATTTGCACCATGTAATTTTAAACTGTCTCGTTCAACTAAGGCTTCTTAGACGTTTCATGACATTCTTTAAATGTAGACTGGGGACTGACAGAAAGCCTCTATTTTGTTCAGGATGGGCCAAGCTTACGCTGTAGGAACCAAACGGCCCAGCACCTCACTCTGCCTCATGCCAAGTCTGGTGACTCTCCAGGGCAGCCGTCCTCTCTGCAGTGACTCCCTGATTCAAGCTGCCCTACTTTAGGATGCTACCATCCCAATGCGGGCGGTGGGGGTGGGGCGAGGGGAAGAGCATGATGCATATATAATTTTTACTCACGGCCCATTGGCCTGAACTGGTCACGTGGGCATCAGCTTCACTGCAAAGGTTTCTGGGAACTGTAGTCTTTCCATGGGTCTAGGAAGCGGAAGCGGAAGCGGGAAGCGGGAAGCGGGAAAGGAAGTAGGATTCGGAGCACATTTGGCTTTGCCGGCGCCACAACCTCCAGACGTTCAAGCCGAATTTTCTGCGGTAAGTTTGCTTTACAAGTCTCTATTGTGGGGTTGCTTTTTACACTTGCTTTTTTTTTTTTTTTTCTCCTTTAGTTGAGTCCCATTCTCTTTCCCTCTCCCTGCACCGCTGAAACCTTAGGAGAGCCAGAGTCAATCCTTACTCTTTGGTTTCACCTGACGTGAGACTCTAGGGGTGGCAACTCCAGGAAATGAAAGGAACTGCCTTTCGGTGAAGCCAGAGGAATTGCTTTTCTGTAATTACAGCTAGAAGGCCAGTCTTGCCAAGATGACTGACGTGAACAGGCCTAAGAGGTGTGGATAATGGCGGGCCTTGATTAGAGGTGGAAACCGTATTGCCTCAGTCAGAGAGACAAATTAACGTCCAAGGAAGACTTGTCGATATAAGTCGCGGATTACCCTTCTTATACCTCTAAGTGCAGGATTGTTGGTGTTCAGGGAACTTGGCCATGTAAGCACTTCCCAGCGGCTGGTCCGTTGTGGGCACTGGGGTGATGGAAGGCAATTCCGGATCCTTTCCAAGGAGTTTAAAACGTGTTTGTTAAGCATTTATTAGCACTTGCTGTGTGCATAAGGAAATGTAATAAAAGAGAGAACTACCCTTAACAGAGCACCTTTTATAGACTGTGAATGAACACCCCAAGCTATCCTTCCCAGGGCTCCCCCTGCCCCCCATTAAGGACTATCAGCTGATGAAGCAGACTAGTTTCTTGCTGAGGAGACTCATGTTTGTTTGTTTGTTTTAACGTTTTTTATCGAGTTATAGTCATTTTACAATGTTGTGTCAAATTCTAGTGTAGAGCACAATTTTTCAGTTATTCATGAACATACATATATTCATTGTCATATTTTTTTTTCACTGTGAGCTACCACAAGATCTTGTATATACCTCCCTGTGCTATACAGTGTAATCTGGTTTATCTATTCTACATATGCCTGTCAGTATCTACAAATTTTGAAATCTCAATCTGTCCCTTCCCACCCCCCACCCCTTTGGCAATGACAAGTTTGTATTCTATGTCTATGAGTACGTTTCTGTTTTGTATTTATGTTTTTTTTTTTTTTTTTTTTTTTAGATTCCGCATATGAGTGATCTCATATGGTATTTTTCTTTCTCTTTCTGGCTTACTTCACCAGGAACATCCATGTTGCTGCAAATGGCGTTATGTTGTCATTTTTTATGGCTGAATAGTATTCCATTGTATAAATATACCACTTCTTCTTTATCCAGTCATTTCTAGATGGACATTTAGGCTGTTTCCATGTCTTGGCTATTGTAAATAGTGCTGCGATGAACATTGGGATGCAAGTGTCTTTTTGAAGTAGGGTTCCTTCTGGATATATGCCCAGGAGCGGGATTCCTGGGTCATATGGTAAGTCTATTCCTAGTCTTTTAAGGAATCTCCATAGTGTTTTCCACAGTGGCTCCACCAAACTGCATTCCCATCAGCAGTATAGGAGGGTTCCCTTTTCTCCACAGCCTCTCCAGCGTTTGTCATTTGTGGACATTTGAATGATGGCCATTCTGACTGGTGTGAGGTGATACCTCATCGTAGTTTTGATTTGCATTTCTCTGATAATTAATGATATTGAGTATTTTTTCATGTGCCTATTGATCATTTGTATTTATTCCTTGGAGAATTGCTTGTTTAGGTCTTCTGCCCATTTTTTGGATTGAGTTGTTTGTTTTTTTCTTGTTAAGTTGTATGAGCTGCTTATGTATTCTGGAGATCAAGCTTTTGTTGGTTTCATCATTTGCAAAAATTTTCTCCCATTCCGTAGATGTTGTTTTGTTTTACTTATGGTTTCCCTTGCTGTGCAGAAGCCTGTAAGTTTAATTAGCTCCCATTTGTTTATTCTTGCTTTTATTTCTATCGCTTGGGTAGACTGCCCTAGGAGAACATTTTTGAGATGTATGTGAGGATAATGTTTTGCCTGTATTTTCTTCTAGGAGGTTTATTGTATCTTGTCTTATGTTTAAGTCTTTGATTCATTTTGAGTTTATTTTTGTGTATGATGTAAGGGAGTGTTCTAGCTTCATTGATATACATGCCTGCTGGCCAGTTTTCCCAACACCATTTGCTGAAGAGACTGTCTTTATTCCATTGCATATTCTTGGCTCCTTTGTCGAAGATGAGTTGACCAAAAGGTTCTGGGCTCTCTATTCTGTTTTTTTTTTTTTTTTTTTTTAACATTTTTTATTGATTTATAATCATTTTACAATGTTGTGTCAAATTCCAGTGTTCAGCACAATTTTTCAGTTATTCATGGACATATACACACTCATTGTCACATTTTTTTCTCTGTGAGCTACCATAACAGTTTTGTGTATATTTCCCTGTGCTATACAGTGTGATCTTGTTTATCTATTCTACAATTTTGAAATCCCAGTCTATCCCTTCCCACCCTCCACCCCCCTGGTAACCACAAGTCTGTATTCTCTGTCTATGAGTCTATTTCTGTCCTGTATTTACGCTTTGTTTTTGTTTGTTTGTTTGTTTGTTTTTTAGATTCCACATATGAGCGATCTCATATGGTAATTTTCTTTCTCTTTCTGGCTTACTTCGCTTAGAATGACATTCTCCAGGAGCATCCATGTTGCTGCAAATGGCGTTATGTTGTCAGTTTTTATGGCTGAGTAGTATTCCTTTGTATAAATATACCACGTCTTCTTTATCCAGTCACCTGTTGATGGACATTTAGGCTGTTTCCATGTTTTGGCTATTGTAAATAGTGCTGCTATGAACATTGGGGTGCAGGTGTCATCCTGAAGTAGGGTTCCTTCTGGATACAAGCCCAGGAGTGGGATTCCTCGGTCAAAGGGGTTGTTTCTTTACTTTCTTTTTCTGTTGATTCATTGTTAGTGTAAAGAAATGCAACTGATTTTTGACCATTAATCTTGTAAACTGCTACTTTGCTGAATTCTTTGATTAGTTCTATCAGTTTTTGTGTGCACCTTTTAGGGTTTTGTATATATAGTATCATGTCATCTGCATATAGTGACACTTTTACCTCTTCTTTTCCAATTTGCATGCCTTTTATTTCTCTTCTCACCTGATTGCTATGGCTAGGACTTCCAAGACTATGTTGAATAGGAGTGGTGATAGTGGGCAGCCTTGTCTTGTTCCAGATTTTAGTGGGAAGCTTTTGAGTTTTTCACCATTGAGTACTATGCTGGCTGTAGGTTTGTCATATAAAGCTTTTATTACGTTGAGATATGTTCCCTCTATACCCACTTTGGTGAGAGTTTTTAGTCATAAATGGGTGTTGAATTTTATCAAATGCTTTTTCTGCATCTATTGAGATGATCATGTGGTTTTTGTCCTTTCTCTTGTTGATGTGCTGTATTACATTGATTGATTTGCATATGTTGAACCACCCTTGTGTCCCTGGGATGAACCCCACTTGATCATGATGTGTAATCTTTTTTATGTGCTGTTGGATTCTATTTGCTAATATTTTGGTAAGGATTTCTGCGTCTATGTGTTTTTTTCTTTTTTAGATTGAACTGTAGTTGGTTTACAATATTTTGTTAATTTCTGGTGTACAGCATAGTGACTCATTTATACATGTATATATATTCCTTTTCATTATAGGTTATTATACAATATTGAATATTGCTTCCTGTGCTATACAGTAGGACCTTGTTGTTTATCTATTTTATGTATAGTAGTTTATATCTGCAAATCTCAAACACCCAGTTTATCCCTTTTACCAACATTGACCTGGATAATGCATGTTTTTGTTGACTCATTTTTCTTCCTCGCTGTCCCCAGTCCCTTGCTTCTACTTCCTGGTATCCCATTCTGGAATAAACCATAGGCTCATGGTCTCAGCTCTGCTCTCAGGGGAACCAAGCCCTGATCAAGTCTGTGAGTCTACTTCTAGGGTAGCACAGTCCAAAAAAAAAAAAAAAAATACAATGTGAGCTACACAGGCAATTAAAAAATTTCTAGTAACCATGTTAATAAAAGTAAAGAGAAACAGTTGATGTTAATTCTAATAGTATATTATCTTTAAGCCAATATATGCTCTCACTACTATCATTTCAATATGTAGTCAACATAAAAATTATATTTATTAATGAGATAATTTACATTCTTTTTTCTATAGTACGTCTTTAAAATTCGTTGTGTAATTTACACTTAGGGTGCATCTTGATTTGAATGCTGAAGTTTCATTGGAAATACATGACCTATACTTCAATTTTACAGAATTTATAGTTGAAAACTATATTCCCTTATACAGGTTTTTCTAAACACACTTAAAGTTTCCCAATAAATAAATAAAATATTCTTTCCTAAATTGAAATTAATTGAAATAAAATAAAATATTCAGTTCCTCAGTAGTCCTACCTAGCCTCATTTCAAATACTGAGAGCCACATGTGGCTACTGTAGAGACAGACAATAAACAAAATAAATAGCACATATAATATGTGGGGTAATGATAAATACTAGGGAGAAAAATAAATGCAGGGAAGGGGGTTCACTAATATTGGGGTGATGGTTACTATTTTGAGTTAGGGTTGCCAGGCTTAGCAAATAAAAAATCCAGGGCATCTGATTAGATTGGCCTTTCAGATAAACAACAGATAATTTTATTTTTTTAATTGAGGTATAATAGATTTACAATATTATGTAGGTTTCAGGTATGCAACATATTGATTCAATATTTCTTATAGATTATATTCTATTTAAAGTTATTATAAAATAATGTACTGTTCAATATATCCTTGTAGCTTATTTATTTCATACATAGTGTTTTTTACTTTTTTAATCCCCTACTACTGTTTTACTTCTACCCATTCCTCTCCCCACTGGTAACCACTAGTTAGTTCTCTGTATCTGGGAATCTGTTTCTGTTTTGTTATACTCACTAGTTTATTTTATTTTTTAGAGTCCATGTGTAAGTGATAACATATAGTATCTGTCTTTCTCTGTCTGACTTATTTCATTAAGCATAATACCTTCCAGATCCATCCATGTTCTTGTAAATGGCAAAATTTCATTCTTTTTTATGGCTGAGTAATATTCCATTATATTTGTATACATTACATATTCTTTATCCATTCATCCAGCAAGGGAACATTTTCAAGTTTAAGTCTGCCTTATGCAAAAATGTCCCAAATATTGCATGGGACGTTCTTATACTAAAAAGTGACTCCTTGTTTATCTGAGATGCACATTTAACTGTGCATCCTGTACTTTATCTGTAAACCCTAAATAGGTGGCCAGCAGAGACCTTGCTGAGAAGGTCTCTTAGAGTGTAGACACAGGGGACGTGGGGGCATGAGTCTCATGGGTGTCTCAGAGAAAAGCCTGGTGGAAGAGACAATTGCGAGGTCTTTGGTGGGAACATTTTTCATTGGGCAGAGGACTGACACAGTATCACTTATATTTGAACAGGATCCCTTGAGCCGCTGTGTTGAGAACAGATTGAAGGGGGCCAGTGGCAGAAGCTGGGAGAGCCAGGAGGCTATTGTCATAATCCAGGCTGGAGGTGACTGTGGCTTGGACCAGAAGAGGTTGGATTCTGGATGCATTCTGAAGGCAGAGTTGGCTGCATTTACTGATTGGATAACAGCGAGAGAGGTAAGTCAAGGATTCCTAGATATTTGCAAGGATGGAATTTTCATTTTCAGAGATGGGGGCAAGGTTGAACGATAGGGGAGGGGCAGAGATCAACAGTATGTTTTGGACGTGTTAAGTTGGAGGTGCCTGTTGCAAACTCAAGTGGAGAGGCTGAGCCGGCCAGCTGGAGTTCAGGTGAGACGTCTGGCTGGAGTTAAGTTGGGAGATGGAATTCAAAGCTATGAGCCTGGATGAGATCTCGAGGGGAGTGAGTCTGAATCAGGAAGTGGAAAGATCTATGGACTGAGCCCTGGGTCACTTCACAAGTATTTGGGTCCTCTCACCACACCCAAGAGGTGTGGCCTGTGAGAATTTCCACTTTCATGGATGAAGGATTTGAGGCTTGGAGAAGGGAAAGAATGTGCCAAAGCCCGAGGCAGAGCTGCTGAACTTTCCTGTTGGTCTCTGTTTCCTTCTTTCCCCTACGTTTCTCTGTGTACATAAGCCAGAATCAGCTTTTTATTTTTAAATTGTTTAAATTACTTCAATACACAGAATGTGAAAGTCACCATTTAAGTAATTTTAAAGTGTCTCATTTAGTAGTGTTGAGTTCACACCATTGTATGGCCATCATCTCTATATAGTTTCAGAACATTTCCATCACCCCCAAAAGGAAATCCTGTATCCCCTTTAAGCAGTCACTCCCCATCTCTTTTCCCCCAGACCCTGGCCACCACTAATCTGCTTTCTGTCTCTTTGGACTTGCCTATTCTGGCTCTTTTAAATAAAAGAAATCATACAGCATGTATATGTGTGTGTGTGTCTGGCATGTATCAGTACTTCACTCCTGTTTATGGCCAAAAAGTATTCCACCATATGGATATACCATATTTTGTTTCTCTGTTTGTGCCGTGGTGGTTGTTTCCACCAACCAGAATGCCTTTTAAAAATAGAAGTCAGATGATGTTCTTCCCTCTTCTCTCCTTCCTCGCACCCCCACAAGCCTCCCATAGCTCCTGATCACTCTTGGGACCAAATGCAAAGTCCTTACCGAGACCCTCATGGTCTTGCCTCCTCTGGCCTCTGCCTGCCTCCCCACCCCCAAACCCCGTCGCCCCACCTCAGTGCAGCACTGGCCTCTGTGAAGTTCTTGCATACCCCAGAAGCCCCTCCTGTACCTTTGTGCTTGTTCGGTTTGCACACTGTCCCCCAGTTATTCCCCTGCTTTGTTCTCTCACTCATTCCATTCTCTGCTAAAATGTACTGTCCCTCTTGCCCATCCCCTATCTGTGAAAAACTCCACTTCCAGCTCTTTATTCTGCTTTGTTTCTCTCCAGAGCATTTATCACTGTCTGGTGTTATATTACAGTTGTCCCTGGATATTGGTGGGGGATTGGCTTCAGGACCAGTTGCAGATACCAAAATCTGCAGATGCTCAAATCCCATAGTCTGAATCTGAGGATTTGCATCTGCAGATATGGAGGGCCAATTGTATTATTGAAGAAAATCCACGTGTAAGTGGCCCTATGCAGTTCAAACCCATGCTGTTCAACTGTATATATAAATATATATAATATAGTATTATATTGTTTGTTCATCTGTAGACTGCCTTTTTCACTAGAATGTAAGCTTTGATCTGCTTTCTTCACCACTGTGCCCTAAAGACCTAGAATCAATATTTTCAGCATGAATACTGCCGAGGCCTGAGGTTTGCTTGTTTGCTGGTGTCACTTTTGATGAGAGGTTCTAGCATGGAGAACTTGCATGGGGCCTGGGCACGTAGCTTCCCAGTGGAGGCCTAGCCCTGAAAGGGAGGAGCAGGAGAAAGAGCTCCTTTCTGCCCTTGAGGAATTTGTAAAATAGCTACACACAACCTGCAAGTGGAGAAAAATTCAAAGCCAGTGAAAGACTGATGGGTGGGGAGAGGTAATGCAGCAGACGTTCCTGTCCAGGTTGCAGAACTCTGGTCCAGGAGGCTAATGAGCTAGTTTGAGGCCATGTTTTGGTCACTTGCTAGTTGTGTGGCCTAGAGGAAGGCACCGAACCCCTCTGAGCTGCTGGTTTCCTGTAAGTCCAAAAGAGACAATGGGTGTGAAAATAATTTATTAATAGTAACCAGATCACTGCTAACTAATTTCATTATTTTAATTTGAGTTTCTTGATGCTGAATAGCAAAGTTTGGGTTCTTTGGGTGCAAGCAACAGAAACAGAACTCTGGCTTCCTTAAATAAAAAGGGCTTTAAATAAAAAGAATCTTTGACAAAGGAGGCAAGAGTATATAATGGAGAAAAGACAGTCTCTTCAGCAAGTGGGTTTTGGGAAAACTGGACAGCCGTATATAAATCAGTGAAGTTAGAACACTCCTTCACACCATACACAAAAATAAACTCAGAATGCTTAAAGACGTAAGCATAAGAAAAGACACTATAACTCTCTTGGAAGAGAACATGGGCAGAACATTCTCTGACATAAATCTTAGCAATGCTCTCCTAGGGCAGTTGACCCAGGCAATAGAAATAAAAGCAGAAATAAACAAATGGGGCCTAATTAAACTTATAAGCTTTTGCACAGCAAAGGAAACCATAAGCAAAGCAAAAACACAACCTACAGAATGGGTGAAAATATTTGCAAAAGATGAGACTGACAAGGGCTTAATTTCCAGAATGTATAAACAGCTCATACAACTTAATAGGAAAAAAAAAAATCCAAAAATGGACAGAAGACCTAAACAAGCCATTTTCCAGTGAAGACATATGAATGGCCAAAAGGCATATGAAAAAAATGCTCAATGTTGCCAATTATCAGAGAAATGCAAATCAAAACTACAATGAGGTATCACCTCATATTGGTCAGAATGGCCATCATTAAAAAGTCCACAAACAATGAACACTGGAGAGGGTGTGGAGAAAAGGGAACCCTCCTACACTGTTGGTGAGAATGTAGTTTGATGTAGCCATTATGGAAAACAGTATGGAGATTCCTCAAAAGACTGAAAGTAGACTTACCACATGATTCAGCAATCCCACTCTTGGGCATATATCCAGAGGGAACTTTAATTCTAAAAGATACATGCACCCCAATGTTCATAGTAGCACTATTTACAATAGCTAAGACATGGAAGAAACCTAAATGTCCATTAACAGATGACTGGATAAAGAAGATGTGGTATATTTATACAATGGAATACTATGCAGCCATAAACAAGAATAAAATAATGCCATTTGCAGCGACATGGATGGACCTGGAGATTGTCATTTTAAGTGAAGTAAGCCAGAAAGAGAAAGAAAAATACCATATAGTATCACTTACATGGGGAATCTAAAAAAAAAAAAAAAAAGACAAATGAACTTATTTACAAAACAGAAACAGACTCACAGACACAAAAAACAAACTTCTGGTTACCAGAGTGAGAAGGGATAAATTGGGAGTTCAAGATTTGCAGACACTAACTACTGTATATAGTATAAACAACAATTTGTATTGTATAGCATAGGGAACTATATTCAATATCTTGTAGTAACCTACAATGAAAAAGATTATGAAAATGAATATATGTATGTGTATGTATGACTGAACCATTATGCTGTACACCAGAAATTAATACATTGTAAACTGACTATACCTCAATTCAAAAAAAAAAAGAGAACTATCATGGTACCAGGAAAAAGGGCTTTATTGGAAGGATTTGGGGCACTCAAAAGTGGAGAAAAGCTGCAGAACCAGGTCTCTAAAAGGATAAAGACTATTCCAGCTCCACGGATTTGGGTAACATTTGAGCCTCTGAAAAGACTTGTTGGGGGGGAATCTACTCCACCTCTCTTCAAGGAAGGGAGCATCTGATTGGCTTGGCTTGGCCTCAGTGCTCACTTCCTGGGTAGGGGCAGGAAGGTCACCTTGATTGACAGGCCCACTGAGAGTGGGAGGGAGTGGGTAAGAGAGGTGTTTCCTCAGACAAACTGGGGCTTTTTACTAGGAAAAGGGAGCAATAGATGCTGGGTAGGAAACGTAAGAGATACCGAATAAAAATAATCAAAGCACAGCATTTCCTGTGTACATGGCCTTGTGCAAGGCTCTGTGGGGAGCTGAAGCAAAACTAGTCTTGATGCTGAGAGTTTCTGATTTTTATTGCAGGTGGAGGGAGCCAGATTGCGGGGGGGGGGGGTTCTAAACTTAGATAGTCTTTAATTCCACAGTGTGTTGGGTCTGCCTGTTTGCTTAAAGCGCCTTCTTCACAATTAATAGGATTAATTAGGCGAGTCTGGCCTTGTGTGGCTCAGGGTTGGAACATGCTGTCAGCTCTTCCAGCCCTGCCGCCTGTGCCCCTGTTCCTTCTGAGAGTGAGGTTTCTCTGCAGAGCCGGCTGGCTGCTGCCTGCTCCCATGTTCTTTCCTGGCTCAGGAGCTGCCTGGTGTGAGAAGCCACTTCTGAGTCATCCCTCTGTGATCTCACCTTGGGACAATGGTGAACAGTCGGTGCTTCTTCACATTTCAGGGCACGTCCTGAGATGAAAGCAAAGGGAAAGACGTGGGTGCATTCCTGTTTCCTTTGGGCTTACAGATCCTTTGCCCAGATATTACTTTTAAAAATAGCTTTTTATGGTTGCTTTTATGGTTAGGAGATGAATCCAGTCTCATGATGGAGAACTAAGGAAAGAAAAAAAGGAACAACATAAAGAAGAAAAGAAATCAAGTATTATCATTAATCCCGTCATGGTCCTACCCATGCAATGTCATCCTTTTGGGGTCTCTCTTTATCATTTTATTTCAATGTATGTATACACTGAGGCATATATATGGCAATTTCTCTAGTTAATAGATATTAATTAATATTATTATTATTATTACTATTATTAATAACTTCTGGTGTCTAGAGAGTCAGTTGCTATTGAATCCACCTCTCCATTTGGTGGAACAAAGGAAAAAATTTACTGTTAATGTGCATCGTCAGGATGGGAAATTAAAACTGAGGCTCAACAGCATAATGGTTAAGAGCTTGACCTCTGCAGTAGTAATAGCTAACATTTATAAAGCGTTTCCTCTGTGCCAGGTACTATTTATTCCAAGCACTTTTCATACTAAGTCATTATCTAAGTCACAGTGAGCAGTGAGGTAGGAATGATGATGCTGGTTTCCATCTTACAGATGATGAATAGGGAGAACCACCCCTGTGTTGCTCCTTTACACTCACACTCACAACTGCTGATGCCAGATGTGTGGATTTTCCACACCAAGCAATTCTGACAGCAGCTGGGTGTCCTGTGGTTGAGTTCAGCTCTGCTACTAGCCTGTGTTAGCACGGACCCCGGTCCTATCGGACTATCCCCCACGCCACTCAATGCCTGTTGCAAATCCAGGCTGTCACCTATGCTTGTCTCCAACTGGTTATAAATCAGAGGTTCCCATGACCCCCTCTGTGGCTTCAGTCATGTGCTAGAACAGCTCACAGAACTCAAGGAAACACTTACGTTTACTGGTTTATTATATAATAAAGGATATGATAAAGGATATGGATGAACAGCCAGATAGAGAGTTATGTAGGCATGGTCAGGAAGGGTCCCAGGCTCAGGAATTTATGTCTTGGTGGAGTTGAGTTGTGCTCCCCACCCATGGGCTCACTAACCCATCATTCACTTTGAATCCCATACTTCTGGGATTTTTGTGGAGGCTTCATTGCCTAAGCGTGATCAATCAGTAACTCAGCCTTCAGCCCTTCTCCCCTTCCTGGAAGTTCCAAACTTCTAATCAGAGGTTGGTCTTTCTGGTGACCAGCCCCCATCCTGAAGTTGTCCAGGAGCCAAGCAAGAATCACCACCTTAAACAAAAGACATTCCTATCACCCAGGGAATTCCAAGGGATTTAGGAGCTCTGTGTCAGGAACTAGGGTCAAAGACCAAATATTAGAACAAGAGATGCTCCTACTGCTCTTATCACTTAGGAAATTACGAGGGTCTTAGGAGCTCTGTGCCAGGAACTGGGGGCAGAGATCAATATGTGTATATTTTTCTATTATTTCACAGATGAAGACATTGAGGCATATGGAGGTCGGGTAATTTGCCCAAGGTCACACAGCTGCTGAGCAGCAGAGCTGGGACGTGAACATGGCCGCCTGGCTCAGGTCTGCCTGCTGTGGGACACTGACTGCGTCCACGGTTAGAATGGAGCTTCGTCAGGATGGGGCCAGTGTTTCACCGTTCCATTCCTCAGCGTCTAGCACAGACACCCAGGGAATACTTGTTGAATAGATGAGTTGGGTTTGAATCCTGGCACTTTCTTTTCCGAGCTATCTGAGTTGGGGACTTTTCTTAACCACCCTGAGAAACTAGCTCAATCCAGGGGCAAGTTCTGTTATCTTTCCCTTCAAAATGTCTTCTGAATCCAACCACTTCTCACCACCCCCACCCCGCCATTGGGCCAAGCTGTGGTCATTCCTCACGAGGACGTTTGCTGGGCCTCCTAGGTAGTCGACCTTCAACCCTTGCTGTACTCTGCGCAGATCCTGCCTCCCCCTACCCCAGTCCTCCCATAACTCATCACACTTGGAATAAAATACAGGCTTGCAGGGTCTTGCAGGACCTCGCTCCTGCCTCCCCAGGCTACCTCCATCTTCCTCTCACACGTTCTCCGGTAGAATACACTTTTCCTTGAACACAGCCTGCTTCTGTCACAGGCCTTTGCAGACACTGTACATGAACATGTTGGTGTAAGCATGGAGCACCACAGGGCTGTTAACACAAGTAACCTGGGCGGCGCGCAGGGGTAGGGAGGATCGATAATGTCTTCTCTGTAGGTCGATGTAGTACGTAAGTGGTTTGGGTGAGCATGCCTTAGTTTTGCAGTTTTAAAGAGGAATTTAATAAAGAAGGAACAAGTCCCTTTCACAGCCCCCATCCTCTCTTAGCTATGAACACGTGTCTCAGACCCCTTTACAGGTGAGCTTCTTGGCTTTCTGTCTCCTCCTCGTCTCCCACTCCCTCCAGAAACCACTGCAGTGACGTTTCTCAGCCCCACTGCTGCGCCTGCAGCCTTACTTACGGCCTCCTTTTGATAAGGCCAAGGGCCCTTTTCTGGTTCTGATCTCTCTGGACCTCTCAGCAGAATTCAGTACTGTTGGCCCCTCCCTTCTTAAAATGAAAAAAGTTAAATTGTGGCAAAAATATGCATAACACAAAATGTACCATTTTAACCATTTTTAAGTGTACGGTTCAGTAGTGTTACATACGTTCTCGCTGTTGCATGAGCAATCTCCAGAGCTTAAGTGGAGTTATACAGGTTTTGTCTTTTTGTGACTGGCTTGTTTCACTTCGCATAGTGTCCTCAAGGTTCATCCATGTAGTAGCACGTTTCAGAGTTTCCTTCCTTTTTAACACTGAATAGTCTGCCAATGTATGTATACACTGTGTTTTGTTTATCCATCCGTCGACGGATGACATTTGGGTTGCCTCCACCTTTTGTCTATTGTGAACGCTGCTGCTGTGAACGTGGGTGCACAGTATCTCTGAGCACTACCTTCTTTTGAAATTGGTTTCTTCTGTTTCTTATTTTTTGGCCAGCTCTTCCTCCTCATCTGTTATCTGATCCTTAAATCTTAGTGTTCATTCAGCATTGTCTTAAGCCCTCTTTTCTATCTCACTCTCATGTCATCTACTTCCCAGACTTCAGTCACCATCTTTATGCCTGTGCTGCTAAATAATAATAATCTTTTTCAATTATAGAGTATTTACTGTGTGTCAGGGAGTGTTTTATGTACTGTATGGGTATTATCTCATTAATCCTCACAGGAGAGCTATGAGTTTGGTACTGTTGTTACCCTCTTTTACCCACAAGGAAACGGAGGCACAGCATGATTAGGTTTTCTTGCTCCAAGTCACACAGCTGGGAAGTGGGAGCTGGGACAGACAACTCAACATCAAAAAAAAAAAAAAACCCAAACAATCTGCTTAAAAAATAGGCAGAAGACACATGAAAAGATGCTCAACATTGCTAATCATCAGGGAAATGCCAATCAAAATCACAATGAGATATCACCTCACACCTGTCAGAATGGCTACCATCAAAAAGAACACAAATAACAAATGTTAGTGAGGGGTGTAGAGAAAAGGGAACCCTCATAAAGTGTTGGTGGAAATGTAAATTTAGGCAGCCACTGTGGAAGACAGTATGGAAGTTTCTCAAAAAACTAAAAATAGAACTACCATATGACCCAGAAGTTCCACTCCTGGGTATATATCTGAAAAAACCAAGAACACTAATTCGAAAAGATACATGCACCCCAGTGTTCATAGCAGCATTATTTACAACTGCTGAGATATGGAAGCAACCTGTGTCCATCAGATTAATGGATAAAGTGGATGTGGTATATATATATATATATATATATATATACATAGACAATATAATATTACTCAGCCATAAAAAGAATGAAATTTTGCCATTGTAGCAACATGGCTGGACTTGGAGGGCATTATGGTAAGTGAAATAAGTCAGACAGAGGAAGTCAAATGCTGTGTGATGTCACTTATACGTGAAATCTAAAAAATACAACAAACTAGTGAATATAACAAAAAAGAAGCAGACTTACAGAGATGGAGGACAAACAAGCCATTACCAGTGGGGAGAGGGAAGAGGGAAAGGGCGAGATGGAGGGGATTAAGAGGTACAAGCTATTATGTAAAAAATAAGCTACATGTATATCGTACAACACAGGGAATTCAGCCAATATTTGATAATAACTATAAATGGAGCATAACCTTTAAAAATTGTGAATCACTATATTGTCCACCTGTAACTTATATAAAACTCTACATCAGTTACACTTTAATTTAAAAAAAACCTCTTAAAAAAAGAAAGTGGGAGCTGGGCTTTAAAACCAGGCAGTCTGTCTACAGAGCTCCTGTTCTTCACCATTAAAGTTCTCCTTTCTCTCAAAATCTGCATCTCCTGCCCAGTTATCTCCCTGAATTGCTGTGGTTTAAGCTACCCGACCTATGGTATTTTGTGACGGCAGCCCGAGCTTTGACTAATACACGTGGGTATGTCCAGGTGGCTTATTTATGACAGTAGGGTGTTCTGAATAGTTGAGCATCCACTCTGATTGGTTGGCTTCCGTGCTCTTGCAGGTGTAAAATATTTTGAGTGTTACCCCTGCATGTAATTATAGGCTAATTCACCTTACCCACCCCACCCTGGTGACAGTGATCTGTTTGAGGGCAAGAACTATGTCTTACTCATTTATGTTTCCCAAGGCCCCAGTACATGTTTCTTGAATGACTGAATCCATCTCATTCTTCCTCCACAAACAAAAAGATCATTCTCTTGAAGGACGTAAAGCCCTGGGCATCCCTATGTGATTTAATATCCCTGTCCTCACTCTCACCTTCGTTTTCTCGGTGTGTTTCTTGGTATGATTCTGTGGAGGGCTGGGCAGAGGGTCCTGCCCCACATTAACACATTTAAAGTGTGACCTGAGGAGCTGGAAAGTCACAGGATCTGGGAAGGAGACACAGATGTCATCAGGCATGAATGCACCTGGACCTGTGTGCATTGCAATTGACGTCTGTGCAATGGTTAGAGGACTAGAAGCTTCAGAAGTTAGAAGAACACTTAAATATCAAAGAAAACCTTACTCTGCTAGAGAAGTGGTATGGAATAATAGAAGGAATCCAGATTCTCGTGTCAGAAGGTCTGAGTTTGGGTCCCAGCTCTCCTGCTGACAAGCCTACGTTGGTGATTGCTTACCGACTGAAGTGCACAGCTTACCCTGGGGTCCGCTCTTTGTGTCGCATGTTCTGCGGGTTTTGACAACAATGTATGATAACTTGTAGCCACCATCACAGTATCATACAGCATCATTTCTCCACCCTAAAAATTGCCGGTGCTACGTCTGTTCATCTCCATCTCTCCCCAGACGTCTGACAGCCACTGATCTTTGCACACATACTTTAAATGCAGTGTCCCTGCCAAGTAGCAAATACATCATTCTCGGTGCTAGAAATCTGACCATTCCCTTCCAATCCTCCCGCCTGGGTGGGAATAGCAATAAGGCCAGGAGACTTTGTCCCCCTCCTAGGAGCATTCATTGCTTTGCCTCCCTACTAGAAGAGTCTAGGAGAATAATAAGGTTGACCCTGCAGGGTTGTTATAAGAATTACATAAATGAAAAATGAAAATCTATCCAGATGTTAACTATCACTGGCGTCTCCAATTCTGATTTTGGGTAACTGCATCAGAGAGAAGTTAGTACTGATTTTAGTATGCAAAAGCGTTTGCTAAGCAAATGTAGGGACTGCAGGGGAATGTTTAACTTAGAGAAGGAACTTTTAAAAAATAATTAGCAGCTGCCATTTGTGAATTAATGTGCCACCCAACTGGGCGATTCCCTAAGGCTTCGTCCTCACCTTCTGCTCTCCTCCTGCCACTGTCATCAGCAAGTGCGTTTGTCTTTCATGGCTTTTCTCATTTCCTGTTGAATAAATTCCAAATCTGTCTGCGGTACCATCCTGTCACCTGAGTCATGGTCAGTATCTTTGTCTCCTGGAGAGTTCCACTCAGTGCCCTGCTTTCACATCAAATTTAGAAAGGTCCAAACTGAGCTCCTCTGAGGATGAAGAGATATTGAAACACTTAATGCATGTTGGTGGGAATGTAAAAAGGTGCAGCTGCTATGGAAAACACTATGGCTGTTACTCAAAAAATTAAAAATAGAGTTACCATATGATCCAGCAACTCCACTTCTGGGCATATACCCAAAAGAATTGCAAGAGGGTCTTGAAGAGATATTTGCACATCCATATTCATTGCAGCATTATTCACAATAGCCCAAAGTTGGAAGCAACCCAAATGTCTATTAGCTGATGAAGAATAAACTGTGGTATATGCATACAAGAGAATATTATTCAGCCTTAGAAAGGAAGGACATTCTGACACATTCTACAGTATGGATGAACCTTGAAGACATCATGATAAGTGAAAAAAGCCAGACACAAAAGGATTAATACTGTATGATGCCACTTGCATGAGATTTACGGAGTAGGCAAACTCATAGAAACAAAGCAGAATGGTGGTTTCCAGGGGCTTCCTAGGGGAGGGTGACATGGGGAGTTTGTTTAATGGGTACAGAGTTTCGGTTTTGCAAGGTGAAAAATTTCTGGAGATTGTTAGACAGCAGTGTGAATATACTTCACACTACTGAAACAAATACTTAAAAATGGTTAAGATGGTCAACTTTATGTTGTGTGTATTTTTCATAATTAAAACAAAACAGCTAAAAACCTAGCTCCTGATCTCAGCTCAAAAGAACCACATCATAGTCTAGGCAGAGGGGTGGAGTGTAGGGGTTACCAGTGTGGGACCTTGTGTTGGACTGCTGAGTTTAAATCCCAGCTCCATGGAGCTTTGGCCAAGTTCCTTAAATTTCTCTATGTGTGTTTCCTTATCTGTAAAGTAGAAATAATATACATATTTCACAAAGCTATTCTGAGGATTAAGTGACTTAATCCACATGCAGGGTTTAGAAGAATTGTTGGCATGTAGTATATGCTCACTAAATACCAGCTGTTATGTGGTCCCTCTCCTCCTGGAAGCACCTGCCTTCTCTTCTCCACCTGTCTGAATCTTCCACATCTCACAAATCTCAGATAAAATTTCCCCTTCTTCTTAAAAATGTTTCTGACCATCCCCTTTTCCAAACAGTCCCAATTTTTATAGACTATAGCGCTCGCTTATTTAATACTGCTTTGTATTATATACTATTAATAGTTATGCAAATGTGTATAACCAAAATGTTTTTGAAAGTCATTGGAAAGAGATGTGAAATGATTAGGATAGTGATATCTACGAAGAGTTGGAGCCAGGGAAAATGACCAGTTGTGTTCCACATGGTTGGGTGCTGGGATCCCCTGAAAGCAGAGCCTGAGACAAGAACTTGGGTTCAGCTTGTTTATGTGGGTAGTGATTTCAGGGAGTGGGAGTGATGGGGTGGGGAGTATGAGTGAAGGAGGAAAAGCTGATTTAAGAGTATTGTGATGGTCAGTTTTATGAGTCAACTTGCCTAGGCTAGAGTGCCCAACTGTGTGTTCAAACACTAGTCTATATATAAAAATATTCTGTAAATATATTCTTTTTTTTAACATATATATATTCCTTTTCATACTCATTTTCATTATAGGTTACTATAAGATACTGAATATGGTTCCCTGTGCTATACAGTAGGACTCTGCTTATTTATTTTATGTATAGTAGCTGGTATCTGCAAATTCTGAACTTCCACTTTGTCCCTCCTCACACCTTTCCCCTTTGGTGACCATAGTTTGTTTTCTGTGTCTGTGTGTCTATTTCTTATTTGTAACTAAGTTCATTTGTATCTTTCTTTTTAGATTCCACATGTAAGTGATATCATGTGATATTTGTCCTTCTCTGTCTGATTTACTTCACTTAATGTGATAATCTCTTGGTCCATCCATGTTGCTGCTAAAGGTATTATTTCATTCTTTTTTATGGCTGAGTAGTATTCCATTGTATGTATATACACACCACAACTTCTTTATCCAATCATCTGTTGGTGGACATTTGAGTTGCTTCTATGTCTTGGCTATTGCAAATAGGGCTGCTGTGAACACTGGGATGCATATATTTTTTCAAGTTAAGAGTTTTCTCCAGATATATGCCCAGGAATGGGATTACTGGATCATATGGCAACTCTATGTTTATTACAGAAATATAAAATAAATTTATATTTATTTACAGAATCTCCATACTGTTTTCCATAGTGGTTTGTAAAGGTATTCTTTGGATGTAATTAACATTTAAATCAGTAGATTACCCTCCATCTTGTGGGTGGGCCTCATCCAATTAGTTGAAGGCCTTAAGAACAAAGAGCAAAGAGCAAAGGTTTCCTGAAGCAGAATTAACTCTGCTTCCAGAATGCAGCATAGAAATCCTGGCTGGGTTTCCAGTCTGTGAACTTCAGACTTGAGACTGCAACTTCAACTCTTACATCTATCTCCAGCCTGCTGCCCTGCTCTGCAGATTTTGGACTTGCCAGTCACTACAGCTATGTAAGCCAATTCCTTAAACTAAATCTCCTTCTCTCTCTATATATATGCTGCTGGTCCTGTTTATCTGGAGAACCCTAACTAACACAGGTATGCTATCAAAGTCACTGCGACGGACAACTGGGGCTTGATTCTGACCCATACTTCCATGGACTGTCAGTAAAGCCTCTCGGAATGATCTGCCTGAGAATTTACCCCCAGAAGTATTAACATTTAGCCCTGCCTTCTACCCCCAGAGGCTGCGCCTAGGGGTGTTCCCTTGTTGGCATTTCTGGGCTTCCATGTGAACTTAATGAGATGGTTCTTGTTGGTGTCTGTTGGCATCAAAGAAGTTCTGGGGACAAACGCTATGGGCTCTCAGCAGAGCCCTACCTTCATGGAACCAACCAGCACAGCTTTCCCCATGAGGTGGCAGAGAGGTAGCCATTCCAAACTTACACTTTACCAGCGAGGTAAACTCACTGGAAAGAGAATGTTTATATTATGATAATTTTGGCCTGAGTCTCAGAATTGCCTCTCATTGTCCATGTTTGGGTCTTATCACCATTCTGAATAATCCCTTTGGCCAGGGAATTGAAACTGTCTGATTGGACAGGCTTGGATCAGATGTCTCCTCAAATCCAACGTCTGAAGGCTGGGAGGGAGAGGTTCTCCAACGAGATGAGGAGCAGGTAAAACCATGGCTATTACATCTGTCTATTTTTTTAATGAATGTGTAGGAAATAACAATAACTATTAAATTACAGATTTGATTTTCTTCTTATTTTCATTATATAATCTTTTCTCCAATAAATAACTGGAGTTGATTACTAACATGGTCAAATAACTGGCAAGGAGTGTCTTGTCACATAGTATTCCTATTAGATTTGCTGGGATTTTTGTTTATTCCTGACTGTTTGCTCTTCTGCAATATTTTGAACTTTTCACCAAAGCAAGATTTTCTAACCTACCTTGGTCATTTAATCCATCCTCCTTCATGCACAAGCGAAGGAGAATCTCGTCCATGTTTTGGTGTCTCTTTCCTTTTAAGGCTGTTTCTCCTTCCTGTGTGGTTCACTTGTACTACACAGTGTACATGTCAGATGGTGGCAGCTATGATGTCATTATTAGTCTCAAAATGCTTTTGCTCTACGGTTTTGTTTAAAAAAAAGTCTATTTGGGGAATATTAAAATCTGTACTTATTAGCCATTTCATGAGCAAAGTGTTTTCAGCATTACCTCATTTCATGTTCGTAACGACCCCCCATCCCAACAGGTATCATTACGCTCCTTTGAGGAAACTGGCGTTTAGAGACTCACATCAAAAAAAAAAAAAATCTGAATAACTCTTATGTGGCTTATCTGTGACTTTTTAAAACTAAAACTGTTATTCATAATTAAGGGAAAATATATGAAAGCAGTTTTACTTGACTTAATATAACATCTTGTGGTAGCTCACAGCGAAAAAAATGTGACAGTGAATGAATATATATATGTTCATGTATGACTGAAAAATTGTGCTCTACACTGGAATTTGACACAACATTGTAAAATGACTATAACTCAATAAACAGGTGTTAAAAAAATCACACCATAAACTACATAAGCATAAGCAAATTATACACAAACACGTGAATAATAAATACATACATATTATAAAAAACCAAAAAACAAAGAAAACCAGTCTATGTAGTTAGAATTTAAACCCAACTCTATCAGACTCCAAACTCCAAAGGTTTTCCTTTTTGTATATATTTTCAAACACTATGAAAGAGTAAGTTGTGAAGTTTCCCTCCCATTCCATCTCCCAGCCACCCAGTTCCCCCAGCTCCAAACAGCCATCATCACTTTTGTTGGTTCCCTTCTAGGGTTTATGTAAATACAAGAAATATGAATACATAATATTTTCTCCCTTTTTACTAAAAGCTAATGTATTTTGCATGCTATTATACATTTTCCCTTTTCCAGGAATTTCTCACCTTAACAACATAAATTCTTTCCAGAGCCATTCATAGAGTGTTTTCATTTCCCCCCTCGTGGCTGTGTAGTATTCCATCATACTGAGGACTCACAGTATTTACCCAGCCCTCTGTCGTGGACGTTTAGGACCTTTCTATCTTTTGTTATACCAGTGCAGTGATTATATCTGTATATACAGCACTGCACACACAGGCAAGTATACCTGTAGGACGAAGTGGGGTTGCTAAGTTACAGGCTGTGTGCACCTGTACTTTTCACAGATGCTACCAAACCATCTCCCACAGTGCTTGTGCCAGTAGGCACTCCACCAGCAAGGTTGAGAGTGTCTCTTTCTACCCAGCCTCATGAGCTGAACAGCTTGTCAACTTGTGGGTTTTCATGATCTGATAGGTTAAATATGGTATCAAACTGCAGTTTTAATACACATTTCTCTTATCATGCATGAGATTGAGCATCTTTTCATATGTCTATGCATATGTCTGTGCCAGTTCTCTGAGCCATGGCACTAAGGCTGCCTCCCATTACCTTGACCGCCCCCCTACCAGGCTTCCTTAGGAGAACTAGGGTGGCTTGGTAGGGCAGAGCTCTGGGCTGGAGGCAGATTCAGGGTGCTTTCCTAGTTGCGCAAAGTCTCCATGTTGCAGGGACTCAGGTACTAACACAGTTGCTTCTCCAGCCCCTTCCAGCCCGTGCAGTTGGGGACATTTAGATGAGCCATCTCCAGGAGACCTACTCTCCCTCTGCTCTGCAACTCTGCCATTGAATCTTTTTGTCTTTCTGCTTGAACAGTTCCTGTGATGGGGAACCCAACTGCCTCAAGGGCACCCTGTTTTATTACTGGATAGCTCTAATTTAGGAACTCTGTTCCCCATAGAAAATCAGTAATAGAAGTCCATTTTCAGGGAAATTCCAAACTAGAATTTTATTCTTCCTTCTGGAAATTTCCAGAGAGAGTTTGACCCCTCCCTCCCCTGGATGTGTGACCTTGAGTATGTCACTGGACCTTTCTAAGCCTCAGATTCTTTACCTGTAAGAGGACAAGTTTGGCCTCCTATCGGCCACTGTTCCTCTCTGGCATATAAGCCAACTCAGATAGGCTTAACCCATAATGGGGATTTACTGGAAAATCCAGAGTAAGGGTGGGCTTCCAGGTTGGTTTGACTCAGTGGCTCAGTGATGTGCTCAAGACTCAGTTTCTTCCAAGCTGTCTGCTTTGCCTTCTGCAGAACTTCAGCTTCAAGGCACAGGGCAGACACTGTCTCAGAAGAACGAGGATGCTTTTTTCCAGAAGCTCAGAGAACCTCTGCCTGTCCTGCATTGGACAACACTGGCCCATCAACAGCACACCCATCCCTGAATTGGTTCCTGAAGCCAGGTAATGTGATGCCTGATTGGAGCTGTCATGGCCCTCTTTTCTCCAAGGTGAGGGGACTGTAAGGAGGAGCTGTGGCTGTGCTTGTGAAAACGGGTGTTTCTTTACCAAAGGAAGCAGTAAATGTTGGAGACGTGTGCACTTTAGGGGTGAGTGAGTTCCCTTTCTGGTTCTAATACTCTGTGATTCTAGATGGATGAGATACTAGATGTGATTCTGATCAAACAAGCAAAATTACTTAATGCTTTTGTGCCTCAGTTTATCTTTTCTTGCCATATCTGCTGGATTTTCCCTGGGTACTGGGGTGGACTACTTCCATTTGCTCTGTAAAACCCCTGCTCAGAAAACTTGCAGACCAGCTTGCTTATTATTAAGCAACAGACAAATTGTTGCTCATTTAACAAGAGAACCTGTCCTCACCATAGAAAATAAGTTCAAGTTCCTACTGAAAGAAACTAGCTTCCTGTAAAGGCTCATGTTTGAGGTTCTGTCTGCTTGCTGTTGAACATTTCCACTATTCAATATGCAGCCTCAGGTGGGGAGTGGTCTGTGGTGGTGCCTTCATTAACTGAAGTATATGGGAGCATTTTAATTGAAACTTACTTTCCTTTCTGAGCCTCGGTCTTCCTTATCTGTAGAATGGGGTAGTAATTCCTCCACTGTTGTATGCTATTGCCAGCACCTATAGCACAGTTTCTGGCACGTGGAATGCATTCAATAGGTAAATACTTGTTAAGTTAATTAATGTTTCTTTTGCAGGGTTGTTATGAGGATTAAAATGGGATAATATAATAAATATGTACACTGTAGTGCTCAGAGCCATGTCTGACCCACAGAGGGCACCTGACAGTTGACTGCTCCTATTTTTACCATTATTATTATTTATTATTACCATTATTTATTTATTTATTGACCATTATCACCACTGTGAGGAACAGCATGAGGGAGGGCTGATGGAATTGTCCTCGGTCATGCAAACCACTCTGCCTAGCCCCCTGGGTAAACCTGGTCCCTTCCCTTTGTCCTGCTACCAGGAGACTGATCAGTGATTTCTCATCCCCATGTGGGGAATCCCTGAGCTTTGAGCCTCAGCCCGCAGACAGGGCTATAAAATGATCAGAAATCACAATGGGCTCATCTCCACCCTTCCTTCTCCAACCTTGCCACCAACTCTCAGAATGCAGGGGCTCCCCTGGGTTTGGCTCACTTTAAATTCATTTAAAATTGGTTGGGAGTTTTCCAACTAATCTGAGCTGCCTGTTCAGTCTGCAACCCGTGACCCAAATCCTTCCAGCCGAGACTAAGCAAAACCAAGAAAAAGAAGCTCTTTGCGTCCAGGAGGAAAACAGCATCAGGGAAGGGGGGTAATGGGCACTCCTGCCCCTCCTTTTCCACGTTTCCCGCCTCCTTAAGATTAGAATGGGGGTTTATAATTTTCTGCAAGCCTTGCTAATTGCCTTCTACTCCCCTCCCCTTTTCTTTTGGCTTCTTAAATCAAATCCAACTTGTCACCCAGGTGCTGGGCTCAGAACCAGTTTCTAAAGGAGGAAAGAAAAGGCCACAGCGTTCCACAAAGCTAATTGCTTTCAGGCGGGCTGGCCTGCTCATTTGTACTCTCCACACGGTCCTAACCGGGGCTGGGCTTGGAAGCTGGCGGCTGTAGGATCTGGCGCCCTGAGGGGATTAGATTGGAGTGTTGGAGGAAAGGAGGGAGGGAAGGCGAAAGGGAATCGGGAGAGAGGAGAAAGAGAGAAGCTAATGAGGTGCCGGGGTGTGATCTCATTTAGTCTTCTCCATGCGGCTGAGATTTCATCATGTTTCCCCCATTTTTTGCAGACGAAAGGAGCTTGCCCAGGTCTCCTAGCTAGGAAGGGGCGGGGCCTCCAACCGGGTTCTGCTCATCTTCAAAACTCTTAGATGAATTCTAGTCCTGTGTCATACCCCATGGGAAAGGGTTCCACGGTCAAATAATTTTGGAAATTGTGAAGTATTATATTGTCCTGTGGGCGATTCAGAGTTTGCATTAGGGAATTAAGCACCTTCAGGAAACCTGTGGTAAGGAAACTTACCTGATTTGATTTAATACATCAAGTCCCAAACTGTACAATCCCCTGCTTTCTTGCAAATACGTATACGGAGATTATATCTACATATATGTGTACGCACACATACACACACCTCTCTGTATGTGTGTATGTATGTATCTCTTCCTCTCTTTTAAAACTACAAGTTCACACTTTTACCTTCAATTCCAATTCAGCACCAGTGGGTTCAATTCCAGCCTTCCTCATTCCATATTTGAAGCTCTCTTCTCTGACAGTGAGCAAATTGAGTCTTATTTATTCAACCCCAGAATACACATTATGTCACTGTAGAATTGCCAACCTATACGGCTGTGAAAAACAAACCCGCTGCTTGAGTTTCAATATTTGTTTATAGCTCTTTTTGTCTTTAGCCTGCGGGTATTTAGTCAAAATACTGTGTCCAAGATTTACCCAGGTTCTTTTTATTGCCCTTCTTAAGTTTGGTTATGTTATTCATTTGAAACACAGCTAGGTTTATTTATTTCTATTTGTATTCCATTTTGCTTTTTCTCCCTTGACCTTGTTGATTTTTTTTCCCCCTTGAGTATTAGAAACATAATACCGTCCTAAAGTCAAAACTATACAAGAAGCCATATCTAGAGAACTGTCACTCCTCATCACTTCTACTCCATTTCCCACCCTCCCATCCTTTCCATCCCATTTCCACCCACTCCTGGATGTAACTAATTTCATCAATATCTGGTTTATTCTTCTAGTGATAGTTTTTGCTCAGGTCAGCAGATACATATGTTTTTCTTTTTTAATTTCCCCATCTGATATTAAAGGTAGCATACTATAGATAATCTGTTGCATTTTGTTTTTTCCTCTTAGCAATATTTTTGGGGAATCACTCCATTTTAGATTTTTGAACTTTTTAAAAAAAAAAACAGCTGCATAGCACTCCATCATGTGCACGTACTGTAACTTCAACCAGCCTTTTATATTGTGTGCATTTAGGTTGTTTCCAACATTTAGCAATAATAGATGCTGCTGCAATGAATAACCTTGTGCATGTGTATTTTTGTAGTGTTGGAGGTGTACCTTCAGGGTAAATCTCTAGGCCTGGTGTTACGGGGGAATGAAGTAAACACATGTGGGAGGAGAGGGTATAGAGCGGTAGAGTGTGCGCTTAGCATGCACGAGGTCTTGGGTCTATTAAAAAAAAAAAATAAACCTAATTACCTCCCCCTCCAAAAAAAAAAAAACCCCAAAACCAAAATAATTAAAAAAAAAAAAGTAAATGCATATGTACTTTTGTCAGATATTGCCAAAATCCTCTCCAACGGTGCTGTGATAGTTTGCATTCTTATCAGCAACATATTAGATTCTGTATTTCCCCACAGAAATACATAAAGACTTTTGCCTAAAGTCTTATGTTGTTGTTCTTTTTAATTTCGCCATTCCAATAGGAAGGACAGGGTTATCTCATTGTGGTTTTAATTTGCATTTTCCCAGTCTTGAGTGTGATTGAATGAATGTCTTTTTCCTATGTTTAAGGGCCATTTTTATATTTCTTTGTGAATTGTCTATTCAAGTTTATCTATATTTCTATCAGACTTTTGGACTCTGCCCCTGCCCATTTTCAAGAGTATGTATCTGGGAAATAAGCCCTTTATCTGTGATAAAATTCGCAGATATTTTCTCCTACTTTGTCAGTGGCATTTTTACTTTGTTTATGGTGTTTCTGTTATGAAAAGTTTAAAAACTTCTGTGGTCAAACTGATGAATCTCTTCTTTTATTGCACCTGGATTTTGAGTCATAATTTGAAAACCTTTACCTACTCCCGGATTGTAGAGGAACTCACCCATCTTTTTTTCTAGTCCTTGTATGATTTTATTTTTCCTTTACATTTAGACCTCTGATCCATTTGGAGTTTATTTTTGTGTATGGGGTGAGATATGGATTTAATTTTATTTTTTTTCCAAATGGCTGCCCGATTGTCTCAGCACCATTTATTAAAAAGTCAGTTTTTGTCTTTGTGTGCGTTTTTTAAAAGCACATTTTAGGACAACCACTTTGGCTAGATAAAAATACTTGGCCAGAGTTTTTTGGCTAGAATTTACCCTCCAGATTTATTTTCACCGTGGTTGATGTTGCCCTGACCACTGGCTATCTAGCTTATTAGTACGTGGCGTGCTGCTACTGGCTACTGGCTTTGTGATGACAAGTCTGTCGCAGGGCATGGCCCTGTGGCTAATTTCAGCATCAGAATCTGCCTCTGGCCTTGTTGGTTGGATCCCATGGCAGCTTTCCAGTCCCTTGCCTCTGGTTACTTCCACACGTTGAAACTTCACCGGCTTCTCTTAGCCATTGATTGCTGTGGTATATTTTTCTCTTTGACCCTTCAAAACTCCGAATATTCTTTTAAACACTAATTTCAAAGTTTGTTGTGCTTTATTCTTGTTCTAAATTTGTATGATCCAATGACGTGGAGAAGAGATGAAGGGACCTACAGAGAGAAGACTATTTCTTCTTTAGCTATCCCTTGGAGTTCCTCTCTTCTGTCCAGACTGAGGTTAGATTAGAGAAACTGGAGGCACATTCAGCCCTTATATAGTGAGCACTTATTGAATGCCTACTGTATGCTAGTCCTCGGGTTAATCCTGGACATAATGGTGACAAGGCAAGAGTCCTGGCCTCCTGGTTCTTGTGGTCTAATAGAGAGGACTCAGAGAGCAATAGATAATGAAGCTTATATATAAATAGAAAATAACAATGCAATTTGTTTAGCTCTTTGGTAGAAGTATGGAATATGGTGGAAATCATAAGAATAGAGAAATTTGTGACATGAGAGTTTGCAAGATGAGAATGGAGGCTGGAGAGAAGCTTTCATGATATTCTTTTCAATAATAATAATAAAAATAGGCTCTGTTCGATGGTTAGGAAGCCCTTTCACCTCTAGGGTTTCGTTTGGTCCTCAAAGGACCACCATCTGTTAGGTGTTGATGTTTTACCCCCATTCTGCAGATGAGGAAAGTGAGGTCCGAAGAGAAAAAGCATAACTGGTATGTGATTCCAGAGCTTCTGATTCCAGTGTCTCTTATTCCTCTTCCATAGTCCACCCCCTTTTGTTGCTTATTTTTCCTAGCATTGGAAAGACGTTGGTACACACAGCCAGAATTCTTTGAGGATGTGGTCCACTCTCCCTGACCCACCCCTGAGTGGGCAGAAACCAATCAGCCATCTGCTTCCCATCCCTTTCCTCACCCCTCCCCGTTGCCACTTCGCTCTCTCTTCTCAGTTTTCTCCTTCATGAAGTGGGAACAGTAATAGCAATAAAAGCTCCTTCAGAGGACTCATGGAGAACTAAGGGAGAAAATGTATATGATCTTAAGTTGGAAATTATAAAATACTACCTCAGTATGGATGATTACTGTAATTATCTCTGCCGGCACAGGTTCACAAAGAGCAGACAACAGTAGCCAATAATAGCCACTGTGCTTTGATAGGTTACTACGTGCCAGCTGCGTGTCAGGCACTTTATATACAATATCTACCTTAGTCCTTGTAACAACGCAGCGAGGGAGGAACCGTCATCCAGAAATCAGGCTACTTCTGATGTCAACATCCTTCTCAGAACATAAATTTAAAAGAGCAATAATAATATGTTGTAATGTTTGATATTAGTAAATAACATTGTCACCAGGATCTTCCAATAAAGTCAGGTCATAAGGAGGACCAAATCACAGCGAAGAAATTCTATGTCCTGGTAATATTGATGTCCTGGTTAAATTATATCATCTGCAGTCAGTGTGACAT
This sequence comes from Camelus ferus, assembly GCF_009834535.1. Classification (NCBI taxonomy): domain Eukaryota; kingdom Metazoa; phylum Chordata; class Mammalia; order Artiodactyla; family Camelidae; genus Camelus; species Camelus ferus. The sequence continues at coordinate 8,724,520 of NC_045720.1, read as the reverse complement.
TGTGCTGGACATAGTGTTCGTTTTCCATTCCAGTACTAAGTAAGCATCTATCGTGTTCAGTATTGGTAGAGAGCACAATGAGTAAAACAAGTTCCACACCACAGTCCTGCAAAAGCTTGTGGTCTAGGGGGAGAAACAGATAACTGAATAATAAATTAGAGCACAGGATGTTGGCTGCGGGCTTTCTTCAGGTTGCAGACTTCTTCTTGTATCTTCACACAGTGGAAGGGTGAGGGAGCCCTCTGAGCTCTCTGTTATTAGGGCATTAATCTCATCCATTGGGGCTCTGCCCTTATGACCTAATCACCTCCCAAAGGCTCCACCTCCTAATACCATCACATTGGGCATTAGGATTTCAACATACAAATTTTCAGGACACACAAGCATTTAGACCAAAGCAATCATTGATGTTAAAAAAATCTAGGGCTAGAGGGAGAAAGACATTTACTTTTGGGGAGCTTATCAACTAGGGTGGGCACCTCAGACTTTTGCTAGTAACAGAATTAGGTCATGACTGATCCCCCTTAAAGAATGTGGGCTAACTGATTGCTTTGCTCTTGAAGTTTAGGGAAGAAATGATACTAACATTCGTAAGTAGGGTCACAAACAAGAATCTAGGCAGCCTGCTCTGTTGTACATCTCTATTAGTAGATGAAGTCAGGGGCAACAAAAGACAGGTCTCAGATGGCCTGAGGCCCTTCCAATTGTCATGATGAATATGAAGGCTGCAGTTCAAAGGACCGTGAGGCTGCAAAGCAGATGACACCATTGGGGGACAGCCTGTGATGGCTCCAGCCCCTGGAGGACATATTACTGTCTTTGTCCAAGACGCATTTCTATTCCAATTTTTTTTCATCCTAAGTGTGAGCTGCCAGGACAACACTGGACTCTATACCAACCCAGGCGTCCAGCCAGGAGACTCTCTACGTGAAGGAATTCTGGATAAGGAACTGTCTTACAAAGGGATGAATTTCACCCTGTGAAATTCTATGTAACTGACTTGCAAGTTGCTTCTCTGCTGCAAACTCAGAGACCAGTGGCCAATGAGCCACAACTATGCCCAAACCATCCCTAAAACAAGATGAGCCTGATTCCTCAACAAATTATTGATATTTTAGAACTTACTAACTCCAAAGTTTTCACCATCCTAGGCAGCTTTAAACTAAAGGAAAAGGGGGTTACCCTGTGGCATCTATAACTAATGGTGAATTTCACAATGAAGTCCTAAAGATTTGCCTCAAGATCCAGGATCAGTGACTTCTTGGGAACTGCTGGTGTGAACTGGAAAACTACTGAGCTAACACAGCAATGGAATTCACAACAGTCTTTACTGATATGCGGATGTATGTGTCCATGGAGTGGGGAGCAATGGAGCCCCATAATCAGGAGAACTTTATGTCACATATTCTGAAAATAAAAAGCTCAACAACAGAAACTTCAGTCTTTTCTCTCTCAATATCATACTCCCCTTTGCTCTTCTGAAAGAATCCCGTGGGCCTCTTTCTTTTTAAATGTCTGTCTAAAATTCCTGCTGGATATATATTTTACCTCATTTACTGTTAGTACATTTCCCCCTTGTTTTATAAAATCTACAGATGAGTCACCTTTTACATGTATATTATGAACCTTTTGAAAATCTCAGTGTCAGTGGGATGACCATTTCCCCCTGAAGATCCCAAAACTATTCCTGGGGTGGTGGTGGTGGTATCGAGACTTGGGTTCTCCTTAGGTATAAATGAGAACCTGTAGAGTGGGTGTGTTAAGAACTGAGATGAAATAGTCCCTGGCTTCATTCTGGCTGTAAATCCCTCTCTTAAGTAAACAACAAAAGATACGTTTCAAAATCTTCCGAGTCTGTGTTCTTAGGCTGGATGGAATAACATTTCAATTTCAGATAAAGGTCCAGATCAGTGGCCCAGGGCTGGTTGAGTGGCTTAACATTTGGGGGACCGTTGGTCTTCTATCTGGTTGCTCTGCCATCTTCAACATGCAGATTCCTGCATGTGATCCAAGAGGGCTGCTGCAGCTCCCACAGTCACACCTGCGTTCCAGTTAGGGAAAGGGGCAGAAAGAAAGGGGAAGGCATCATCACTCTCTTTAAAAGTGATGGCACAGTTCACTGACTACTTTAACTGAATGTTACTGTTGATGGTCTGCATTTATGTAAATTTTTAATTTCAGAAAACCCTGGCTGACAAAGATGAAGTTGTAAGTAACTTCATAGTGGTTTTAAGAACTTCCCCAAATTCCCCTTTTAGAAAACCAGACTACTTGTATAGTTCTCATTAGAGAAAATAACCCTCTCAGGACAACAAATGCTCAACTAGGCATATCAAAGGACTTGAAGGCTGCTTGGTTTCTACAAGGTGGCTACCATGGTGGCTACCAACCCTAACTAATATGTCACAAATTTTGCCCATCCCAGTCAAGCCCTTCCCCCCCAGTGAAAGCCCAACCTTGAAGACCAGCTCCCAAATCTCATCAATATGTCAGCTTAACCTTTCCTGCTTGAAGATGCTTCAGAGATCTTGCTGCTGGTCCTCCCTTGCTGTGGTAAGCAGTGCATTCAGTTTTGCTTTATCAACAGGCAGTTTTCATGGGTGCTTCAGGGAGTCAGCAATTGTCATAACCCAGAAGTTGCACACACAGCTTCCTTCTGGCTAGAGCTTGGTCATGTGGTCACATCTAAACGCCAGGGAGGTTGGGAAACATAGTCTTTAGATGGGTAGTTGTAAGTTCAGCTAAAACTTCTATTATTATAGAAAAATTGGAAGCCAGGTAATAGGGGAGAATAGTGTTAGCTACAATTACCCATTCGATGTCAATACTGATACTAATAGCTAACATTTCCTGAAGTGTCTGCATGTGTCATACACTTGAAAAGCACTTTCCTATAGATTATCTCATTCAGTCCTGAGAACATCATGAAGTAAGCAGTATTATTATCATCTCTACTTTACTGAAAAATTTGAGGCACAAAGAGGGCAAGGTCGCAAATCTCATTAGTGGCAGAACTGAGGTTAAGTCCAGGAGACTGGCTTGAGATCCTGGGGAGTGAGATGAGGTAGAGGTTTTCATTGGCTGTCTTGGAAGGAACACTGGGCATACTAGCTTTCTATAATACAACAAATTACCACAAACTTAGCAACTTAAAACAATACACATTTATTATGTCACAGTTTCTATGGGTCGAGAGTCTGGGCCTGTCTCACATATAAATGGGAACTCGGGGACCCTCTGTTCAGGATCTTACAAGGCTGCTATGTAGGTGTCAGCTGGGCTGTGTTCTCATCTGGAGGCTTGGATGGGGAAGAATGTGCTTCCAAGCCCATTCAGGTTGTTAGAATTCAAGTGGGGGCCCCAACACTTTCTTGGGTCAGCTGGAGACTACCCTTCAGGCTGCCTACAGTTCCCTGCCATGTGGACCTCTAGATAAATTGTTCATTTCTTCAAGACCAGTAGGAATGCCTCTCTACAGTTAAAAAGTCTGATGTAACAAAATGTAACCACAAAAGTGACATCCAATCATCTTTGCCATAATCAAGATAGTGACACCTCATCCCCTTTGTCATATTCTAAGCAAGTCAATGGGGAGGGGATTGTACAAGAGCATGACTCATTGGGAGTCACCTTAGGGTGTATTTGCCATACAGGGCTAAGAAATAAATAACCCACATTTTGCTCTGACTCCACCATTTATTGGATGTGTGTCTTTCAGTGAGCCATTTCATTTTTCTTGATATGTCATTTCATCTTAAAATTGGGGTTAATAATTTGCTCCCTGCTCATGTCACAGTTTCTGGGAAGATTAAATGAGATAATGCATGTGCAGAAGCTGAAAAAACTATGAGACTGCAGTGTACTAATGAACATAAATAGATTACCCAGCTGAAGTCCTTTATTAGAACTAGTTATCTTCCTTGGAATTGAATAAATGTTGGATTGCATAAATTTCTGATATATGTGTTGTCAGGGGCTTAAAGATACTTGGATAACAAAAGACTATGTTTAATTTTATAGAGACATTTATAGCTTAATCAATTATGCTAATGGAAAATGTATATGCAAAAATCTTGACAACTAAGAGACTCTTGAGGGTACTTTTTTAGAATTATTTAAGACATCATAAATATAGATTATATGACTTTTGCATAATATCTTGCTAACCACACACACCTCCCAAACAAATGCAGGGCTGGAGTCGTGCAGTGGGTTATGAGTCGAAAGAGCAAACTTCTGAATCTGTCGTCACCAGAGCCACAGAATGGCTCTGTGCCCTTGGAAAAATGAACTTACTACACTGTGAGCTTTGGTTCCCTCATTTGTGAAAATGAGGCTGGTGAGCTGCAAAATCTCTGAGATGCCTTCCAGCTCAAAGATTCGAAGAACCAAAGTGACAAGACCATTTCCTGAGTCAACATATTTATGATTTTTGGTTATAGGAAGCAGACCTAACCATCATGTACCTCTCTTACGAGAGTCTGTCTGTTTACATAGCAACTTGAATTGGAGGTTGAGTGTATATGGTGGGTTCTCTGGGGTGATGCCCCATCTCCCTTCAGGACCAATGCATTCATTCCTCCAGTGGTGACTGATGTTGTCTGCTGATGGCTCACAGCTGATTTCCTTCCTAGGCACTGCCCTCAGCTGAAGAGAGCTACTCAAGTCCATTCCCCCTCCCTGGGGGCAACTCATACCCAATAGACTGGTCATTGCATGTGTCATAAAGTAGGAGTAGAGAAGTCTGGCCCCATTGCTTCCACTTGGGGTAGCTCTAATGGTCTATTCTGGCCCCAGATTTCCCCATGAGGTTGGCTGAGAACTCTTCTGAAATGACACTGCACTTCTACCCAGTATGAGGTTGTCACTCTCTCATGGGTATTGATCCTGATTTGCTTTTACCTACTAGGCTAAGGTTTCCCCAAGAATGTACATGCCTTAGTTAATGTACAAGGTAACCCACGGGAGACCAAAGAAGAAATTAGAACTCCTATTTCTGTGTTCCTATCTGGAGGATGGGGGTTGATAAAGTAGAGTGACAATTTGTCCACTGTCAACACCCTGGGACATTTTGCTATGAATATGTGCCTAGGTGTGTGTTCTATGGATTATACTAAATTAAAATTGGAATCTTTCCAGTATTTCATAATGTGACGGTAACACAGAGGTTCACCAGTCATCTTACAGCAAATCATGAACAGTCAAAGGCCAATAAGAGTTGTGCATTTCTCCTTTATGAAAAGCAAGTGTGCTGTGTTTACTGATTGATGTTCCTGGGGTAATGTGTCTGTCAGCAGCATACTGCTCATCCAACATTAAAAACCCAAATCAAAACATGTTCAATCTATTCTTTGATTACAAAGGTGAAAAATTTAATAATGATTGAGAAAATAACTCATTTTTAAAAGAACTCATGCTTTGGGAGAAATATTCTGAAAATGGGTGTTTAGAGATAATGTCTTCAGTACATGATTTTTTTTTTTTTGTCAGTCACTGAGTATAAAGTATGACACCTTTTTAAGCAGTCTCTTATCTGTGCATTTAAGCTTGGAAATAGTATTTTCTAATCTGTTTAAAAATCTTTGAAATAATAAGGTTCAGTGGATTTAAACCCATTTTTGCCCCCTAATATAAACAGATGGAACATTTTCTGATTGTTTGCAAGAACCACTGATTGATCAGGGAAGATGAAATTTTACTAGTTCAAAAATCGTTGCAAAATTGGAGGCAGAATTGAAAATGAATATGTGTGTAGCTAGCATAGCAAACATTGAGTCCTTTAACTGGACTGATGAATTTTTAGGAGCTATCTTGACTAGTTATGAGGGTCATTAAAACAAAATATTGGAATAAATTGAACTTAAAACCAAACCTTAGATATGCCATGTTACAAAATAAAAGCAGCATTTAAAAAATAAGAAAGCGTATTCAATCACATAACTCTAAAATATATTATTATTATGGATAATTTTAGTTTGGTGAGATTGAGGGCTTTGTATCATTAATAAGAAGTAAAAGTCACTTATTCATAACTTATATACTTATATATGATATAAATAAGGACACATGTATTGAAGATACATGCTCAAACGTATTTTTTCCTGTACACAAACAAGAAAATTTAGAACCTGCTGTGCTTTATTAAGAGCTTCTCAAATCTTATTCAACTTTCCATCTTTAATGCTTAACAAATAGTAGATGTCATTGAAATGATTAATTAAAGAGAGGGGGAGGGCTGAAGTAATTGATGGATGAATAGCTACTGGATGGATAGACGGACATAAGATGGAAGGACTCATTGACTGTTAAATGCCAGCACAGTGCTAGGTATTAGGAAGAGACACAAAAGCAGTGAAAGTCTTGGTCCCCCTTCCCAGGAGCTTACTATCTGGCCAACAGGACAAGTACGTATGCAGGAAACAGTTCAACAAAAACATGAGCCACTTGGTGATGAAATGCTCAGGGAGGTAGAACCAGTGTAAATGCAGTAAGTTAGGCTGTTTCGTTCTGTGAACCTGGAGCAAGCAGACCCGGACTGGGGGCTGCCCCCTTCCACTCTCCAACTCTGCATACCAAAGCCTGCATAACCGTTCCCACTAAGCATTAGTGGCATTAATCAACCCCCCAGCTTGAGAAAATAACTTTCTTGCTTAAAGAGTGTTTTCTAGTTGCTGCTTTCATCAGTTCAGTGTTTTTGGTGAGAGAGTTTCCCTTCTAAAAACTATAATTACTGCTTCAAGTCTGGGAATGCCTGTGATGATCCCTGGTATTTCTTACTGAGACATTGTCACAAAAGGGAGGAAAGAGGCAAAAAAAAGCCCCTCTCTGACTTAATTACTAGCATCCTTCTAAACTCACCTATCTAGGAAACCCAAGGGGAACATGGACATGCCCCTGGCGATCCCCGACTTCACCGGATGCCGTCTTTTATGTGGCAGGGACATGCTTAATGCTGGGGAGATTATGGTGATTATAAGCAGTTAGGATATAAAATGACGTTTATAGAAGCAAGAAAAAGATTTAACATTTTTGTGCCAGGTATTGTTCAGACAGTTAATCATGCAGCACGCGTTCATTGGTTCCTGTTGTGTGCTAGGCTTAGTCCTAAGTGTTGAGGATACAAAGAAAATTATCAAACACAAAAATCAAGAAGGTACATGAAACAAATGTATCTACTTGCCCACCCACTGAAAAATCCTTTAAGTGATGGGAAATATACTTTTTAGAAAGAATAAATTTGGTACCAGTAACTAGCCATTCTACTGAAAACAACTATGAAAGTTGGATAAAATATTAAAAAAAAAAAAAACTTCTTAAAGGCACTAGAGAACTGACAAGGTAGCAAAATTGACCATCCTGGCACCCAGAAAAGGACAGAGGCACAGGGAGATGATGTCAGTATCTGGGACTATGTTATCCTCTGGGGAAGTGTGTCAGCTTTTGACAGAGAGGTCAGTAAGCCTAAGGGCAACAGCACTTGTTATTTTTAAAGTTGAAATGCAGTTGTTTTACAGTTGTGTTAGTTTCAGGTGTACAACAAAGATACCTATATCTATATATCTATATCTTTATTTAATTATTTTTCCCTTAAAGATTATTATAAAAGACATTGGATATAGTTCCCTGTGCTATACAGTGAATCCTAAGGGGACAACAGCACTTTTAAATCTCAAGTGACTATCCCTGACTTTGGGTGGGACCCTGAATGGGGTAAGGCCCTCTCAGGGGTTGGAGCTCAGCTTTGAAATGTTTCAGTCCCTCAAGTTGCAATCAGGTTGATCCTGGAGTACTAGTCCCTCAGGTGCCTGGCAATAGTGAACACAAATCCTCCCCAGAAAAGGACAGACTCCTCTTAGGCCTTGCATTCATTTTGTAAATATTTTTACAAGAACGATGTCTGGAACACAACTGAAAATGAATAGACACACAATAGACAAGACCACATGAGTGAAAAGCAGCAAGAACCATGGGAATAACAGACCCACAGTCATACTCACACTTATAATCAAGAGGTTAAAAGGTATAACTAACAATATCAGCAGAAAACGGGAAACTATGGAAACCAAATGGAAATTCTAAAACTGAAGAACTCAGCAAATAAAGTTACAACAAACTCAGTGGAAGGAGCTTAGCAGTACATTAGACAACTAATGAGAGAGAAAGTAAACTGGAAGATGGTTCAGGAGAAAATACTCAGAATAAAACAGGGGAAGCAAAGTATAAAAAATCAGAAGGTATGAGCCCTAAATGGAACTTTGTGAAAGCCTCATTTATAATACATGGGAGGAGCCCAAATCAAACCAGAGAATAGGTGTGATATTTGAAGAAACAGTGACAGATACTTCAAAATTTGAGAGATCAGACCACAAAATCAAGAAGCCCTACAAAACCTAAATAGGATATTTTACAGTAATGCTGATAAAAATAAAACCCAAGATGAAACCTTAAAGGAAGCTAGACAAAAAAGACTTTGTAACCTTCAAAGGAGCAAAAACCAGGCCGACAGCTATCAACAAAACATTGTGAGCTAGAGACAAAGGAACAATAGCTTTAAGGTGCTGAAAAAAAAAAATCAGCCTGCCAATCAAATTACTATACTCATTAAAAATATGTTGCAATAGTGGAGGCAAAATGGACATTTTCAGAATAACTGAATGTGGCACTCATACTAGAAGAATAGGATTCTTCAGCCAGAAAGAAAATTATACCTACTATGTGTAGTTAAAATTATACAGGCACACACATGCATACATATTTAAAACACACAACAACAATGGCATATAAGTTGGGAAGATGTTAAGGTGTTCTAAGAACTTTGTGTTGTCCAGGAAGTGGGTAGTATTAAACTTAGATAAATCGCCGATGCATATTGTAACCACTACAACAACTGCCGAAATACCTATAAAAGGGTTTATAACGTGCATGCTAATAGATGAAGATATCAAGGATGTGAGATAATACATTTTTAGTAAATCTTAATGAAGGCAGGAAAGAAAGAAAAAAGAATATAATAGGTAGATGAATAGAAAGTATTTAGTAAGAAGGGAAGTTACAATCCACAATATCAGTAATCACCGTAAATGTTAATAGAATAAATGTTCCTTCAAAAAACATAGATTTTTCAGGATGGATTTAAAAAATATCTGGCATGTGATCTTTAAAAGAGTCACCTCTAAAACATTAGGCAATAGAGCAATTACAACAAAAGACTGGAAAATGAAAAGAAACGTGGTATTGTCGTATTTATATGAGACCAAACTACCCTAAAGACAAAGAATTGCAAGATACAAAAAGAACATTTTGTAATAAAAATAGGTTCAATTTTCCAGGAAGATATAACAGTTCTAAATTTGTGTACACTTAATAACATAGTCTCATATGTATATATAGTTAAATTTGGTGGAACTACAAGGAAAAATACACAGATTTGCTGCCAGAGTGAGGGACTTCAATATATAGCTCAGCAACTAATAGAATAAGCAGAAAAAATTATAACGTTTTTTATAGGCAGAATATAGAGACAATTCCGGTTTCTCTCTAGCATGGTTGATTGTAGTTTTTTTTTTAATTGATGGTATTTCAGGAAGGTTTCTTCTCAGCTTCACAATCCGCTATTGGTAACATCAAAGTTGGGAAGATCTCTATCAAATTTCTTTCATGTATGAGCTACAAAATTAGGAAGGATTTTCCACACACTTGGTTTTGCACCTCATTTTTTTCTCATACCCCATATTTCTGATGCCAGGCACCATAGAAACCATTCCTATCTTGATAAACAATGTCTGTCCCTGGACATTATTTGCATCATGACTTTAGGTGGGTTGCCATAGTGGGCAGTAAGTATATTTTTGGAAGTCATTCCTTTCTGCCACAGCTAACAATAATGTAACCATATGTGGAAATGTTTGTAACCACATAAATACATCCCACTAAACTCACACTGGATGAATCCACATCTTGACTTCGGCTGAAGTCCTTAAGTGATGCAACTACTCCCACATCAATCAACATGAGGGAGAGTGTGAACAAGAGAAGGCTGGAGTGGAAGGAGACAGTGATCCTAACCAATTACGGGTCAAACATTTTACTTATTATACTTCATACACACCCATGACTGCGTGGAGTCTTGGAAGGGGCCTATGGTGGTGAGAGACCCTGAAGCTTCATAGCAAATTTGCCCTTGCCTGGCAACTAGGAACAGCTCAGTAAATATTTTGTTAAATGAATGAGTAAAACCTGTATGACTCAGATATTTACCAGCAATAAACAACCAGTACAGCCATCGTGGAGAGTACCAGGTGACCATTAGCATCGTCCCACTCCCCAGTGCCTGTTTCAGTGGACTCTCACTTTAGAGTTACTTTAGTCCAAGAAGCTACCTCCTAGTGAAGGTTTGCCCCTCATATATACTTCAAGTCTGGATCCGACTTGGGACCACAACATAGAGCATGACTCTTGAGTTTGTGAGCAAGTCACATGGGTCCAAATTTAGCCTCTCCAAAATTGCCATCTTCACCCTGATCATAAGCATAAAATTTGGGATAGTCAGTTTAGCCTTGCCAAGATTTAACAGTTTAAAGCGAGATCCTCACCAGTGCTTAAAGCACACAGAAAACTCAGCTACCTTGCAGTTAAATTTTTTGGTGTTCTACTATTTTGGAATCTGTCGGTCAATCTTGCACCTTGCATGGATCTTTTACCCATCCGTGGTTTTGAACAACACACACCGGTCATTTGGAAAATAATGGCTCCCTGGGTGACACGGATCTCTCAACTGTTGACATTTGTCATTGGACCATATCTAAAAACCACATTCACTAATATCCCCAGCATTGGGAAGCTGTTTGAAATTGTAATCTTCACTTTGAAAACTGAACTTTATCATAGACAACAAATACTGTCAGTTGTTTTTCTTGAAGCGATGGCTCACTTCACTCACTTTATTTTGTATTTCAGCTTTATTGAGGTATAACTGGCAAGTAAAATTGTGATATATTTAAATTGAACAGCGTGATGATTTGATATTATACACATTGTGAGAAGATTCCCACCATCCAGGTAGTTAACACACCAGTGATCTCACAAATTCGCTTTTTTTTTTTGTGTGTATGAACACTTAAGGTCCACTCTCTTAGCAAATTTCAATTATACAGTACAGTGTTATCATCTATAGTTACCATGTTTTACATTAAATCCTCAGACCTTACTCATCTTACAGTTGAAAGTTTGTACCCTTCTATCAAACTCTATCTCCCCTACCTTCCAGGCCCTAGTAAACTTTTTTTACTGTTTCTATGAGTTTGGCTTTTTTTTTTTTTTTTTAAGATTCCATATATAAGTAATAGCATGCAGTATTTGTCTTTCTGTCTAGATGATTTCACTTAGCAGAGTACCCCCCATGTTGATTAACGTCCTCACAAATGGCAGAATTTCCTTCTTTTTAAAGGCTGGATAATACTCCGTTGTGTCTGTGTGTGTGTATACACACACTTGCCTACCACAAGTCTAAGACATTCTCTTATGTTTTCGTCTAGTAGCTTTGTAGTTTAGTTTTCACATCGAGGTCTATGATTCATCTTGAACTGATGTTTGTTTCTGGTGTAGGACAGAGATCAAGGTTTGTTTTTTGCGTGCACATATTGCAGCACCACTTATTGGACAGATTTTCCCTCTTGGTTTGTACTGGTGCCTTTGTCAAAAAACACGTCATCGGATATGTACTGGCCTGTTTCTGGTCTCTTGTTTCTATTGATTTATTTGTCTACTTATAATTAACTATTATCTTAATTACTACAGCTTTATAGTAAATCTTGAAATATGTTCATGTAAGTCTTCCAAATTTGTTCTTCTTAAAGTTATCTTGGCTATTCTAGGTTCTTTCCATTCCTGTATATATATTAGAATCAGCTTATTAGTGTTTCCAAAGAAAGCCTTTCAAGATTCTGACTAGAATGTCATTGAATTTACAGATCAAATGGGGGAGAATTTATATCTTAACAAAATTAAATATTTAAGTACATTAATACAGTAAATCTATCTTTTTAAATCTCTTTTTTTATCTTCTTTAATTTATCTCAGCAATGTTTTGTAGTTTTCAGTGTAGTGGTCTCCACATCTATTAATTTATTCCTAGATATTTGTGATTTTTTTAGCTTATCAGTGTTTTCTTACTGTTACAGCTTGTTCTATGGTCTTTCATTGCCTACTACATCCTAATTATTAGCAGAACCCAGCTGAAACATGGTTTTAATATACTAAACAATTCATTATAGGTACATTTATAATTTACTTACAGAATCCCTTACTGTTGGTTACTTAAATTCTACTCACTTATAAGTAAAACTGAACCAAGCATTTAAATAGGATGTATTGAACCAGATACTGTTCTTAGCACTTCCTGTTAGCTTATTCAATCCTCAGAAAAGCCATTTTGTTAATCTCTGATTCCTCTTAAGGATAAATCCCTAGACGTGGAATTAATAAAGCAAAGGGTGTACATGTTTGCAAAGCTCTGGCTGACAAATAAGCTCATGCCAGGTCACTTCAGTGAAGCCAGGCTAACAGTGTTGCACAGCCTGCACCTTAGCATTCAGTGTTTAAGCTTAAAAACCCAGCCCGTGGGAAGCATGACAATTAATCTTTGTCTAAGGGATAAAAGGATGGAGGAATGATTAGATGAGCCACAGAAGCGAGAGGTCAGTTCAGCTGGTGTGAACTTTCCTGGATGTGAGCCAGCTCTGTGTTTGTCCACCTGTCTTCATAAACTTCAAGTGAAAAACACAACCATCCAGAAGATCCACGCTGGTTAAATAATCATATCTTGCAGTTAGTTACCCTTCATTATTAGAGACTCATTAACTCTCATCATTAGAGAAATGAGTTAGGATCTCATTATATGATTCATGCCAACGTCTCCTCTCATCTATCTCAGATTTCATCCTCATACCGTACTGGTTTCAGAGACCTGGATCACACTTCATCTTTCTTCAAGGAGTGAGGCACATTGCCTGTATCCAAGATGCAACATGCGGCACAAAGCACATTAACTTTCTAAAAATCTCCTGGCTTTGGACTTTATGGCGTCACTTTGATGTGCCCAGGAAGGCCTTGGCAATGACAGTGTCCCAGAACCTATAAGCAGAATAGCTGGACAGATCACAGAAGTGGGGGGACAAGGTACTGGGAGTCAACTATCCATGGGTCTTTCAAGTTTCATGTCTTGTGAGCAGAGGCACTGAGAGTGTTCACTGCCAGTTACCTTTCCGAGAATGTTGTTACCACAAATAGCTCTGGAACATAGAGCTAGTGTCTCCCTCTGGGGCAGAGGGCAGATTTGTTTGCTGACCAGTCATGTCTCTCTCCAGGGCCAAGGTTGGGCAGGTTTGCTTATAGCCTCTTTAAAAGATTGGACTTTCTTAAACTTTCACAATTACTCTCCTCTCACACAACCCACTGTATGTGCGAGAGTTATCCGGTCTTCATTGCATTGCTCTGTGGGAATTGGGCCTCAGGGAACCAGTACCAGTGATGATATTCTGAGTAACAAGGTGTCTTTTGTCTCTGACCAGGAGTTTTGTGTCTTCTGCCAGCATCCGTGAATTCTGGTAGGTTAACTTGTTAGATTTCAGGTAGGGTAAAATTCCAGACCCCTCACAGTTATTAATGCAAGGTAGGAGTCCCAGAACTAAGGGCTGGGCTGAATCCAGGGTTGCCAGTGAAGCTAAAACTATCAAACAACGTACAGGGCTGAGTAACTTCCTGCCAGTTTTACACCAGTTCAGGCACTGGGATAAACTTCCGCCTCAAACTGAGGGACCACTGCTGAGTCCTCCTATGGGCTCCTGAATAATGGAGATAGGGGCTGTCAGACAGAAGGTAAGACTCAATTCAGTTAATTCTTGTTGCTGGTCACCCACCTTTATTAAAACCAAAACAGTGTGGTGGGGAAAATACAGTGATGGAGATACAGTGTGGCACTGCTCTTTCCCTCACCCAGGTCTTCGTTGCATCCTCCTTACGTGAAGGTCAGTAAGGGCCTGTCATGCTCCCTCCTCCATGGTTGCAGTGGTGCTCAGACGAGATGGTGTGTGAGAAGGCACTATAGCAAGGGTGGGAAAGTAAGGATGTTATTCTTGCACATTGTCTGGTGCTTTGTTAATTAAAATAATTAAATCTAGGGCTAGGCTAAAAATAAAGCCACCATTTGGGGGGGTTACTTATTATTGTAAGCACTTTACAGTTGTTGTATCATTTAATTCTCACAGTAAGCCCACGAGGAAGGCGATGTTATTGTCCTTGTGTTAGGAATGGGGGAAGTGAGTCTGTGGGGCTCAGAACACAAAGAGATGATGTGGTTCAGTAACTAGGAGATGAGGCAGAACCATGGAAGGAGTGCCTTTCCCTCCTCTCACTGTCTTGCTTTTGAGTGTCAGCTTCCCAGCCCTGCCTTCCCGACTCCACCCAAGATGCAGCAGTAGGAGAGAGGGCTGCCCCTTGACCAGCTTCTCTTAAAAGAGCCCTCACTGGCTCCATATTGGTTGAGTTCCCACCTTAGAAGCCCTGATCGGGAAGTCTGAGCTCCGCTCCTCTGCTCACCTGTCTTTCCCTTTACCCTCTGAGCATTGGAAGGCCAGGGACTGCACCTCCGTAAGTGAGTGCTCAATGACGGCAGGAAGGAGTTACAGGGTAAGACTAGGAGGTACAAAAAGAATGACCAGGCGAGGCCAGCGTGCACAGAAGCAGCAGCCATCTCCTCCAAAACTCCTGCACTGAGAACGGAGTAGAGGAAAATAGTGGGTAGGCAGTGGGGGAAGGAGGCTCCTCCTCCTTCCGTGACTTCATGGCAGGGGAGGAGAGAGCCTGGTGGGTCCCCAGAGAATGAAGGCCTGCTGTTGTCAGAGCCCGTCTGGAGGATGGCACTCAGCTGTGTGACAGGGGCAACGGGGGTACATTGCAGCAGGATCGCCTGAAAGGTCTCCTAACTCCATTGTCTGAGGAACTGTTGACAGATCCGAGGAGAGAGGGGAGACCGGGAGAATATGATCGTACAAAGACCTATCCTGAGGAAGGGTGAGAAGGTCCATTTTGTGTGTCTTCAAGGGGAGAAGATACAGAAGGGGAAATTCAGGCCAATATCCAGAGTTGTTCCCTTCAGAGCACTCCTGCAGTCATCTTCAGGAGTTCAGAGAATGCAGGATGACTGACAGCAGCTGGGAAAGCAACTTGGATGTGGATTTGGATCCAGATAGATACGAGTTCAAATCCAGGCTCCGACACTTTCAAACTGTGTAATCTTGGGCTAATATCTTGAGTTTGAAAGGAGTAATGCCTTTCTTGCAAGTTTTTTTTTTTTTTTTTTTAAGGATAAAGCTTGTAAGAAAACTGGTTCAAGATGGTCTTTATAAATGGTGGCTGTAATTGCCCTCATGATGCAAAAAGGATCTTAGCATCAAGTGAGTGAGGGTGGGAAGGTGGGGACCAGATAGTCTTTCATGTCTTGTCCAAGATTCCAGGGAAATGAACTGAACTTCTGATGTGACACCGGACATTTTGCACCGCCATCCATGCCTCGTCATTGTCATCTCACACATGATGATTTTCTGTATATTTATGTCCCTGTCATTCCACAAAGAGTTGGGTTGGCTAAAAAGGAAAAAGACAGGTATGCCAAGGGGAGGAGAAAATATAAATAAATGATTATGAGCATGAAGTGATGGTTCTAAGGGTGACAGGTGCTAGGAAAACACTGATCCAAACAGGCATCTTGGACCAGGCCAGGCGTCCATTTGGCAGACTGTCTCCTCTCCCACATCAGTGCCTGGTGCCAGTTGGCTGCTGTATTGGTGATAGAGAAGGCTCCATTTGGCTCCGCTTCAGACAAGTTGAATGAACATCATTAGAGAAATGTAAAAGGGGTGATGGAAGACTTGGATGAAGTCACAGAAAGGGCGCTGATCAAATTTGCATCTGACTCAAAGCTGGGAGAGAGAGCTGGAATGCTGGGTGACATAATCAAGATTCTAAAAGATCTGGGCAGGCGGAAATTAACTGGGTCAAATTTAACAGGAAAAAAAAAATTAAGGTCCTGCATCTAGATTATAAAAAGAATTCCAGTTTGACAAATACAGTGACAAGGACAGAATCTAAGATGGAAAAGATTGATTAATTGGCTCTAACAAACTATAAAACATGTGCACGTCAAAACCACTAGAAACAAGATGAAAAGGCGAACAGTAAACTGGGAAAAATACTGGCAGCATACATGATCACGCAAGTGAGTTGATACGTTTAAGAGATCTTTCCAATCGATAAGAAAGATGGAGAATTAAGGGAGGAGGGGGGATAAATTGGGAGTTCAGGACTGGCTGATACAGACTACTGTGTACAGAATAGGTAAATAACAAGCACAGAGAACTATATTTAATGGCTTCTGGAATGAAAAAGAATATGAAAAAGAACATGCATATATATATATGTATAACTAAATCAATATGCTGTACACCAGAAACTAATACAACATGGTAAATAAAAAAAAAGCATGCAAAAAAAATTAAAAGAAAGAAAGATGAAGAATGAATATAAACAGGCAGTTCAGAAAATAAGAAATCAAAATGGTCAAACAGCATGTGAAAAATGTTTACCCACAGTACTTAAACACACAAATAAAAACAAAAGTGGAATCCTTTTTTCC
Organism: Camelus ferus; assembly: GCF_009834535.1. Taxonomy (NCBI): domain Eukaryota; kingdom Metazoa; phylum Chordata; class Mammalia; order Artiodactyla; family Camelidae; genus Camelus; species Camelus ferus. The sequence goes on along the minus strand of NC_045720.1, from coordinate 8,707,830 downwards.
CCCCTTATTAGATTAACAATGATTTAAAGGAGTAATGACAATGTTAGCAGGACTCCGGAGAAGCACGTGTGCTTAGACGCTGCAGGGAACTATAAACCGGCACAGCCTTGACAGAGGCCAGTCTGGTAGGATGTATCAAAAGCCGTAAAAATAGCCAACACCTTGCCCTAGAATTCCACTTTTAGGAATTTATCCTAAGGAAAAAAAGTTAGGGAAGAAGTCAAAGATGTAATCTCCCAGGGGTATTCATAGCAGCATGATTTAGAGCAGAAGAAAGTTCATGACAACCAGATGTTCAGAAATGGGGTATTCATAAATTCGGGTAATCAGAATGATGAAATTCCTTGCAGCCACTAGGAATCACTGACGGGAGAAAATGTTCACAGTGTGTTGCTGTGGAGCGCGTGGAGGTGTGCTGGTTAGCTTTGAGTCCGAGGAAGGGCTGGCTACCGTGTTAGCTCCTTCAGGATGTGTCCACCGTGGAGAGCCAAGGACACGTCCTTCTCAGCTGGCCCACCTCGAGTGGCTGTTTGAGGCAGGGGTATAAAACCTGGCCATCTCCAGCCAGTGCAGAACATTCCAGTGTACCATTTATCCTCCAGCGTCCCCCATGAGGCTGGCCCAGGTTGTGTCAAGGCTGCTGTTGGGAGAAAATGCTCCATGAATATTTTTGTATTTTCTGCGTGGACTGGGAGCTTTCAGCAAAGAGCACTGGCAAACTTGGTTAAAGATGACCAAGAAATGCTAGCATGCCTTGGAAGTTAGAGACAGTGCGTTGTTCCGAAGTGATTTAGAGACTTAGCTTCCTAAAGCCATGTACTTACATTCCAGGGTAAAAAGCCTAGAGATGCCTTCCATTCTCCTGTGGAAACATATATTCCAGAGTGAAGATCTCTTTTTCTCCAGAGGAAGGGATGGGCAGATGGGCCAGCCACCCTGTATAAGCTCTGAGTTTCATAATTTTGGGGTTGCAACCTGTGGTGCACCTCTGATGAATGCACAGGGCAACATCTGGCCCTCACTGCATTGTCCTGTGGGGACTGGGGTGTGGGGAATGGGTGCTAATATGCTCTGTGAGGAAAAAGCAGTCTGTTCTGTCAACCAGACATTTCATGTTTCCTGTTAGAATCTCTCTTTCTATAAATCTATATCCATATCTACGTCTGTATCTAATTATATATGTATGCATATGTGTATGTGTGTGTACATTATATATATTTATATATAGATAAACTTAAGACCTGCATGAAACTTTACCCTCTCCTTTGCCCAATCCTGCTTCCTACCCATCCCCCGCAAAACAGGTGTGTGGATCCCTGATAACCATCTCCCACACCTCCAAAACTGTCTCAGTGTTTGCTTCTGGGAAAACCCAACTGCAGCAGTTGCCAAGTTGAGAAGAAAAGCGGTCTGCAGAACCATATATAAACATGATAAAATCTCTGTACTTTATACGAGGCTGCATTGAAAAGGAGGAAGGACAAAACCACCAAGTAGTATCGATGGTTTTTTTCTGGTGGCGTCAAGGTGAACAATTGTTTTTCTTTCTCCTCGTGCTTTTCTGTGCTTTCTGAGTCGCCTGCACGGAGTGTTTATTACTTTTAATTACAGCACCTGTCAGAACGCTATTGCTGTGAGCCGTGTTTAGCAGGAAGTGAAGGTGGGGACGAGGAGAGAAAAGCTAACATCCACAGACTGCTGACTGGGCGGCGGGCGTTGTTTTAAGCACTTCACGTTTAATTTCTCCTTATCTCCTCCGTGCAGTCTGATGGGGAGGTGTTATTATCTCTTCCTCATAAACAAAGGAGACTGAAAGGATAAATAACTTGCCCGCGGAGGAGGAGGCTGCCTGAGCTTCCAGTCCTCTCGGTGTTCACGTCTTCACCGTCTCCTCAAGCACAAATTAGGTCCGGGCATCCTCCCCTTGTCTCCTCTTCATCCAGACTCCAAGCTCCTGGTTTCACTTACAAAGTCTGATGTGGCCTGCCCCCGCCTCCACCTGCAGCGCCCTCTCACACCTCTTCTCCCATTCTCTGCGCTCCTGTCCTTTGGTCCCTAAGGCCACTTTCCATCCTTGGAGCCTCTGCCCCTGCTTCTCCCATCTCCGAGGATGCTCTTCCTCAGCTCAGTGTAGGGCTGACTGCTGCCGCCCGTCGTGTTCCAGCTCAACATCCCCTCTTAGAGATGCCTTCCCTGGCCACTCTCAGTGTCCCTCTAACTGCCAGTTTTGTTGGACAGTGACTCTTGGCATTTGGTAGAGACCCCCTTGTTCTCTTGTCATACGTGCACTCTCAAATCCCGGCTCTCCCTTTCCTAACAGTGCACCACTGAGCAAGGAAAAAGGAAAAACTCAGTTTGCCACCTTCTGTCTCTTTCCTCTCTGTGTGTCTCCTTTACTGCTCACACAGAACACTTGTGACACTTACGGTCACCAAAGATCTGGAGGTTTGTCCCACACCAAGCAGTTCTCCAGATGAGTGTCCTACAATTTAACTCAATTCTGATGCTATCTGCCCAGAGATAGGGTCAGATCCCACAGGTTAAAGGTTCAGCCCCACAAGACCTCCCTTCCCTGCCTTCAAGTGCCAGTGGTGAACCCAGGTTGTCACCTGTGCTTCTGACCAACCGGCTATAGGTCAGAGGTTCTGACAACCCCCTTCTTGGATTTGATTAATTTGCTAGAGTGGCTCCCAGAACTCAGGGACACACTCACTTCTGTTCGCCAGTTCATTAAAGGATGTGATAAAAGAATACAGATGAACAGCCAGATGAAGAGATGTATAGGGTGGGGGGTGGGAGGGTCCTGAGTGCAGGACCTTCTGTCCCCGTGGATTTGGGGAGCATCACCCTCCCTATGTAGAAGTGTTCACCCACCTGGGAGCTATCCAGACCCCATACTTTTGGGAATTTATGGAGGCTTCCTCACAGAGGCATGATCAGCCCTTCTTCCCTCTCCAGAGGATGGGGGTGGGTGGGGATGAAAATTCCAAGCTTCTAATCTTGACTTGGGCTTTCTGGTGACCAGCCCCATCCAGGAGCCATCCAGGAGCCCACCCAGAATCGCCCCGTTAGAACAAATGATGCTCTCAGTGCTCTCATCACTGAAGGAATGACAAGGGTTTCAGGAGCTCTGTGCCAGAAACCGGGGACAGAGACTAATATATATTCTCTATTATCTCACACAAGCTGATTAACTTCTCTGTGCCTCAGTTTCCACATCCACAAACGGTTTATCCAGAACATTACCTGCCATGTACTGAGATTCCCATCTCTGTGAAGTCCGTGATGGCAGGGACTGCATCTCACTGCCATGCATTGAGCTCCTGACACAGTACTGGTGCTCACAGGAGCTCAACAAATATTTCTGAATGAAAGAGGAATGCAGAGGCTTGATGGTCATCCGTGCTTTCCTGAGAGCTAACGCTTCATCCTTTCATCTGTCCAACCATGACTGTGTTAGGGGAAATCCTTCTCTTGTTCTAAGCTTTGCATCTTGCCAGAGGAGAGAGCCATCTTCATGAACCACTAAGGGTCTGAGCACTTTCTTCACAGAGCATGAGTCTCACATGTGAACTCAAGCTCTGGCTCACAGTCAGCCGTCCAAGTGCATTTTCCCCCCGTTAGACTTAAACCTTTGAGGTGAGATGGATTTGGAACACCCTTGCATAGGGTTATTCAAATAGGACCACCCACTCTTCCTCCTCTTGCCAAAGTCAATACCTAAGAGTGAGAGAGCGTCAGGAACTCTGGTTTTTAGTTCTCGACTTCATTTTTTACAGGTGACACAATCTTTCAGTTAAAGATACCTCTCTGATATTCTTTGTAGCACCTGTTTTATTCAAAGTTTCCTCTCTACTACTCATTCATTTGTATTTTTTTTATTGAAGTACAGTCAGTTCACAATGTTGTGTCAGTTTCTGGTGCACAGCATGATGTTTTAGTCATACATATACATTCATATATTTCTTTTCGTATTCTTTCTCATTACAGGTTACTACAAGATATTGAATATAATTCCCTGTGCTGTACAGTATAAACGTGTTGTTTATCTATTATATATATAGTAGTTAGTATCTGCAAATCTTGAACTCCCAATTTATCCTTTCCCATTCCCTTTCCCCCTTGGTAATCATAAGTTTTTTTTCTGTGTCTGTGATTCTGTTTCTGTTTTGTAAATAAGTTTATTTGTGTCATTTTTTTAGATTCCCCATGTAAGTGATATGTGGTATTTTTCTTTCTCTTTCTGGCTTACTTCACTTAGTATGACCATCTCCAGGTCCATCCTTGTTGCTGCAAATGGCATTATTTTCTTCTTTTTTTATTGCTGAGTAGTATTCCAGTATGTGTGTGTGTGTGCGTGCACACGTGTGTGTATATACGACAACTTCTTTATCCAGTCATCTGTCAGTGGACATTTAGGCTTCTTCCATGTTTTGGCTGTTGTACATAGTGCTACTGTGAACATGGGGGTGCATGTATCTTTTTGAATTGGAGCTTTTTCCAGATATATGCCCAGGAGTGGGGTTGCTGGGTCATATGGTAAGTCTATTTTTAGTTTTTAAAGGAATTTCCATACTGTTTTCCATATTGGTTGCACCAAACTACATTCCTACCAACAGTGTAGGAGGGCTCCATTTTCTCCACACACTCTCCAACATTTATCGTTTATGGACTTTTTAATGCTGTGTCTTTTCTTACATTTAACCTTGGCGATCATCAAGTCTCTGTTAGCATCACGGGGTGGGGTGGTGGCGAAGCACATCCATTGCTCACTCATTTCCATAGATACACAGTAATAACCACCATCTACTGAGAGCCTGTACCAAGTCTTGGGCTAAAACTATCATCACAACACCCTTTGATACGCTGCGGCTTTGGCTACAGAGGTAGAGATGGAGAGAGGCCCCTTGGCTGACAATGGAGGGAGAACTCTAATAACTTACTTGCTCAGAGTCCCTTAGCTTATATGTGGTGATGTTTGGATTTGGACCCAATTCTGTCTGCTTCAGAGCCCTTTTCACTTTATCATGAGGACGGTGTTGAACCACGCTGCAATTACTCGTTACCCAGGAGGTGTTGGGGAGCAGGGATGTTAAAAAGAAATGCTTGTCCTTTAAGGAAAAGGAAACTCGCTAGAACCTCTAAGTTTAGGGCATAACTTGGAGGTGCTGACAGAATGCAGAAGACCCCCCCACCCGAGGTCCCTTTTAATCGTTAGATGCCCTTGTCTTTGCCCCAGAGTACCGCAGTGGAAAGCGTTTTGATCCAGAGTCTCACACCTGGGGTTTGATTCTTAGCCCTGCTTTTACTGGCTGTGTGGCTCTGGGCAGACTCGGCACCTCTCTGAGCCTTGGTCATCTCCTCGTGCCAGAGATGAAAGAACATAATGATTAAATGAGAAGTGCTTGGACCTCAGTGAATGTTCAGTAATTGATAGAAATCAGGTCAAAAAACTCTAGGCTTGGATTTTGGTATCAGCTGTCAGACGGAGACGAAGTTGTTACTTGGGCTTTGTCCTCCATCCAAGTTCTTTCTTTTCTCCCCTAAAAGAAAACCACAAGCAAATACAAGGAGAGGAGAAGCAAAGAAGACTTCAGCTCTCCCTGCAGGACTGCCTTCTGAGGGTTATTAGCTCAGCCATTTTCCATTAACGAGAATAAATCGCTTGGAAACATCTGGGCCACATCCGTCAGGAATCTACTTGGTGCCGGCATTTCACTTTCAAACCCAAAGTCATTTTGGACCTACGGCAACGCCCTTGAGCAAACAGAAGGGTTCCAGGGCCTGCCAGGTCCCCATCTGCCCTCTGTTTGTTCACTTCTGAAAAGCCCCAAGGACAGCAGCCTGACAGCGTTTGGGTGGGCTGGTAAAAAATACCCTCTCCTGGCTGCAGACAGCCCCTGTTCTGCTGACTCTCAGGCCCGTGCACAGCCCCCAGGCCCCACGGGTGGGGATTCGGGCTGGTGGTGGGGACTGGAGTGTTAGGGTGCCAACGGGCCAGACAGCAAGGCTACGTTTCTAGCTCAAAATGCATGGGATCAGGATGGCGGAAGCGTCCACCACGTGAGGTTCCATGCTGTTTACCGCTGGCCCTCCTCTCCCACTGCTCCCAGCTCCCCAGCAGTTCTCACCAGTTCATTACAGTATCTCCCCACTGAGACAGTGACTCAGCTAATCCCTGCAGGTCCCCTGGGGGACTGATGTCCTCTGGAGATGCTCCTTCCTGCTGAGGTCTCTGGCAGGTGCCTTGGGAGCCTGGGGGAAGTGGGAATGATGCTATAATTGTCCACTGGCCTTCATCAGCCTCATGCCCCAACCTGACACAGGGCATTTGAGGAAGGCTTGAGGATTGAGAGCCTGGATTGTCAGAAAAGGAAAGACCTCTGAGGTCATCTTAAATGAGGTTCCAGTTTATAGATCAGGGAACTGAGGTCCAGAGGAGGGGGAAGTGATTTGCCCAAAGCCATATGTCTGAGGGTCAAAAGTGGTTCTTTTGACTTTCAGGCTTACTGTCTCTGAGCTCCCAGGAAAGGATGGTGATGAGACATCTAAGGAATGGTTCCTGGGCTCGTGCTCTGGCAGCCTCAACTCAGGTGTTTGAAAATGCTTATTCCTCCTGCTCATGTTTGATCAGAAATGGTATCGGATCAATCCGATGGGTGAAATATGAGAAGAGGGGCTTAGTACAGGTTTTAGTAGGTGTATATGCCTGTGTGCATGCGTGGGGGAGTCACACCCCCAGGTCAACAGGCCACAACTACCTGCTCTTTCCCCAAAGAGGGAGGAGCCTAGAAAGATGAGGGAGGGGCAGTGCTGGGGGCAGAGACAAAAGTCAGGGCTTAGGGGTCAATTAGATGAATACATTCCGTTTTGTTTTTTTCTGTGAAATGCCTGATTTTACCTTTATTCTGGAAAGCTGCATCAGGCCTGTCAAACCCCATCATTCCAAATGTGCCTGATAAGAACACCAGCTAACAGCTGAATGGAATTAATTACCTCTCCCCAAGACATTTTCAACAGTTTGCATACTGTTTTCTGCCTCAAGCCCTTCCATCCTCAAAGTCATCTTCCTGTCTCGCTCTGCCAATTTCACACCTGCTGCCAGGTAAATTTATAAAGCACACTTGCCATTCTGCCATTTCCTGTGCAATGGTTCCCTATAGCCTAGGGAATCCAATCAGGGTGGAAATGTCTTTGGTGCTTCTGCAGCTCAGGGTTCCCAGCTCCCTGCCCACAGCCTCCTGGCAGAAGATGAGAGTAACCATTAGAACTCCATATTGATGGCTGAACAAGTGGGAGCACAGTGAGGTTGAGTGCTTAGCACCGAAGGGCCCCCCAGCTAGCTACTCTCATGATTCCCAGACCCATGCTCGCCTAGTCTCCTTCCCAAGTTCTCCTTAAGAGGCAGCCTTCATCAAACTCAAAGACCGACCATGCCACCTGGACCAGCCCTTCTCCCCACTTTCTGAACCCTCTTGTCTACCCTGAGGAACTCGCCTTACCTGACCGGAAGCCCCCTAGTACCACCTCCATTCCTGCTTCTTCCCCTCCCAGTCCTCACAGGCTCCCTAAGGGCCAGGGTTGTGGCATGTTATTCTAGTCAGCTTATCCATATTGAAAAAGTCCAGCACCGGCCTTCACCTAGTCATGCAAACCTGAAATTTAGCTGAAGACGTCATTCAAGGCTAAAGGGAGGATCCCACAGGTGGAAGGATGATGGTGGACAGTGTAAGGGACGCTGGGAGCTGGCATTGCTCTTTAAGTAAGTCGGTGACGGATGCTAGCCCTTGCCGTCCATTCTTACTTGAAGGAGGTGATGGGCTGTTGTGGGAAAAGCACTGAACCGAGAGCTGATTGACTAGGCTTGGTTCTGCCACTTGCCTGCTTGTGACCTTGGGCAAGTCGTTTGTCTCCTCTCTTCCTCAGATTCTCTGTGTCTCACAGTAGAGATAGCCAAGATGTCCCCTAAAGTTCCATCTGGGTATGACTTTCCATGACTGTCTGGCAGACCCATGCTCACTGGATCAGCATCATCTGTGAGCTGGGGCTCCACACACAGCGAGGGTCCTGGTGGCTTCGTTAGCCTCCTTGTTGTATAAGCCTCTCCAGGGTCAGCAGCTGCCCTCAGTTTCCCAGGAAGGAGCTCAGCTTCCACTCCTTCATCCTGGCTGCATCATCTGGAGTTAATTTCCCTCCAGAGAGACGAGAGCTAAAAATAAATCGTGCCCTACTCCCTGAACAGTCTGTACCTCCCATTCCTTGTAAATGACAGTAAGATCAAGTGGTGCAGGGCTGTTGAGGCTCCTGGGTCCTGATGCCCAGGCAGGGGCCCGTGCAGGCATGTGGCCAGCAGGCTGGCTGCACTCAGAGTTGTTTTCAAGATTGAAACATAGCCTGCGTCAGGCCAGAGCATGGTAGGTGGTCTCTGTTCTTGGATCATAAATGACTGGCGGAACTATTCTCCCTGGCCCCTCTTAGGATCCGGTGTAATGTTATCGTGATTGGAAGGGTGATGGAGAAGGAAATATTTTCCCCCTTTCTAATCTCCAGGAACCCCGAGATGGTTGCGTTTGTAAATCTTACTACTTTCAGAGTCCCAGGGGTGATGTGGGATGTTGTAGAGAGCAGAGAGGATCGACCCTGCTGGGTCCTGGTGCAAGTTCTCTGCCACTAACTGCCAGTATGACCTTGGACAAATCACTTGTATTTTCTGAGCCATATTTTCCTCATGTGTAACAGGACAAGTTTGAACTGGTGCTTCTCTATGGCACCTCTAGATCTAACACTGTAGGTCTCAATGATTCTATGATGGACGGTGTTCATGGAATCCAGCAGATTAAGTCTGCTAGTATCATTGACTGGCCCTGGAGGCTCCTTGTAATCTGGTCTCCAACCATCCCTTCACTTACCCTTCTCATCCCACCCAGTTCTGTTCAACCTGGCTTGTTCCTTCATGCATTTAATATCTGGCACATGCAGTTGTGTCTACTTAGAATTTAATTTTTAATCTTCTCCAATTCATGAAATGCTTTCATCTTTCAAGTCCAGTTTCCATGTCACCTTTTCTGTGAAGCCTTCCTAATGTCCCTCTGGCCATTGGATTTATGACTCTGTCCTCTGGTGCTCCCAGAACTGTAGGTAGCTATTTCCACTCTCAGAGCATTCTTGTTAAGTTCTTGGCACAAATTAGACCCTGTTGTGGGCTGAGCTATCCCTCATACCAAATTTGTAGGTTGAAGTCCTAACCCCAGTACATTAGAATATAACCATATTTGGAAATAGGGTCTTTAAATAGGTAAATTAAAATGAGGTCATTAGGGTGGATCCTACTTCTATAGGCAAACTGTTGGAAGTGTCTTGGACACTGGCAAGTACAGAGGGAAGGCTCCAGGAAGACGCGGGGTGAAGACGGTTGTCTACAAGCCAAGGAGAGAGGCCTGGAACAAATCCTTCCCTTAAGCCCTCAGAAGGAACCAAGCTATTTAAATGTTTATATGTAAACCTCAGGTATTTTCTAGTCCCCACTGGCCCCTACCTTCTCCAGCCCATCCCCTTCTTCCATTTCAAATCAGAGATCCAAGAAACTGCTCCTCTTCTGCTCCGCCTCCACTCTGGCTCTGTCTTTATCCTCAAACATGAAGCTTTCCTTTCAACCCTGAACAGAAATGTGCATATTTCCCTGCAGTCAGGGGCCAAAACATCTCCTGGGGCTCTAGGGTTGTTGACATTATTTCTTTCCAGTAACAGCCCTCCTTGGTTGAATTTAAAATTGATAGTACCTTTGAAAATTACACATAAGAAACAAGCCAGCCCAACTCTCCATGCCAGGAGGCACGCAGGCAATGAGATGACCAAGCATTCTTTTCAGCTCCCACATCATAAATTGCAGCTCGCTTGGGCCAGCGGGTGGGAGGTGAGTCTGAATGCTGGTTTACAGAAGAGTCATCAAACAGGGGCTGCTGGCTCATTGCTGAGGCCAAGCAAAGACCCAGCGCCCAGATGCTTTTTCCATCCTTCTCTCAGTGATAGCTCCTGCCCCATCATCAAAGCCTGGTTTCCTCTGTTTGGCCAGCAAAACCTTATCTATGCCTTTTCAGGCATGAGTCATCGGGCTTTTGATGATTGTTCCCTGGATCTCTTTGGGCAATGTGGTAATTACTGAATCTGAGATCATGGCTGTCCTTGGCATGTTCACTCAAGCCATCTGGTCCCCAAGATGTTCCCAAGTTACCTTTGGACCCAGCAGGCCTTTGTGACTGCCCTGTGAATTCACCTGAGCATCCCATAGACTGCCTGCTCATTGCCCTCCACTGTGTCTTGGTCATTGTCTCTCTCATTACCCCCTGGGCCAGGCTGCTCTGCCCAGTGGTGCTGAGGTCATTGCATTAGGCATCATCCCAGAAACAGTGGTCATGATAATATTTTTAGAGGAGGCCATGTGACATTGTGGAAACAACGTGCAGTGTTCAGCAACCAGGCTTGGAGTTTAAACTCCAGCTTTGCCACTTACCAGCTGGACAAGTGACCTAAACTTACAGTGCCTCAGTTTCCCCCTGAGCTCAATGAGCATAATTATATGACCCATAGAATGACAGTGATTAAAGGAAATAACCCATGTAATGTACTTAGAGTAATTCATGGCACTTGCTAGATCCCTCATAGTCAATTTATTTCCCGCCCCCTTGAGCTTTTAATATAACATCGTGCTTGCAGAGAATTAAAATGCAGCTGAAATTGCTTTCACGAGAAGCCAAGGGGCAGTATTTCTCTGGTACTCATCTCTGAAGGAGAGTCAACCCGGGAAGGGGCACATACATTAAACACATACCAGGTGACACAGCCTCTGGAGTCTTTACTCCTCCTGTGCCCGTAGTCTGGGGTTGGGGGTGAAGTTAGGGTAGACACTGGGCTGAGACGTGGGGAATCCGTAGACCAGGAGTTTGGGAGGCAGAGCAAGTCAGAGCAAGAGGGAAGGAGGCAGTGAGCCCCACTGTGCTTGAGTGCCCACTGCATGGGAGCAGTCCCGTTCACATTTCATTGAGAAAGCCATGGATTCCTTCTTGCAGACGAGACTGACAGATGCTGGACGTGGACTTGCTTGAGTTTGAGTGTTGAATCTCATCCAAGGCTTTGACACCGTACTACCCAAAGCAGACAGTTCTTTGAATTCATCATATGTTGGTTTAATGCCAATATTTTCCTTACCAAAGATACCTTTGAATATTTTCCCACAATGAACTGCGTGTTTCAAAAGATCTTCCAATGCAATGCATTTACTAATTTTTGTTTTGAAGTAACTAGCTCACTAAATGGAGCAGATAAAATTTCAGGCGAAAGCAAAAAGACTATTTTAATCAGAAAACATACTCTATCCTTGCCAATCTTTTTGAAATGGTAAAAGTAGCTCAAGTAGTTTATTGCTTCTCTCATGGTCCCCAAATTAGGAAACACTAATAAAGAAAGAAAAGCAGACACAGACTTTAAATAATCTTTATATCTTTATCTATGGACATATATGCATATGTATATTATGTGGATGGAAAAAAATGGAGAAAAATGTCTGTGTGATGTTTAGTCGTGTCCATTTGGCTAATCTGGGTGCTGCTGTGAAGGTATTTTGTAGATGTGGTTGACATCTCCAGTTAGTTGACTTTAAGTCAAGGAAATTAATCTTGAAATATGGGTGTATCTCCCATCCCCCTCCTCCCTCTCTCTTTCTCTCTGTGCGTGCGTGCGCGCACACACACACACTCACGCTGTCTGTTTTCTTTCTCTGGAGAATGCTGACTGGTACGATGGTCATGAACAAGAAACAAAGTCAGGCTCATTTAGAACCACAGCATGCACACCCGCTCATCTATATGCTAACATTCGAGCATCTGAGGTCATGCACATCTCATAATATGCCTAAGACACAGGTTCCTGGCAGGGCATAGGGAGAGGTGAGCCACTGGGTTATTGCAAGGTAGCTGCAGGACTGTTTGTGTAACAAACCTCATCATTAGACCTAATAAGTAAGAACATCCTGTGTATATCATTTATTTGTTACATAGCCAAGTATGCACTTGATCTTAACCAAAAGGCCAAGAAGCGATGCACATAGCCAAGTATGTATTCAGTACTTACTATGAGGTTCATGGAAGTGTCTTTCAAATGAATAGAGATACTCTTGCATATAATCAAATACAAAATCATCTAAAAACGTTTCTTAATTTATAGCCCTTACCTGAATTATCCATTGATTCAAAAGTGTAATTATTCGTGTGGGCATTTGTGATAATTTCTGATGTTAAAAACGCTTCCTTGTGTTAGGGAAAGTTGGAAATCAATAGTTGTTGGTTTCTGGCTTGTAAATCTATGAACTATGACATAGTTGCAGTATGTTCCACTTGAACCCTAGTGGGGTCTAGTGGGGATATTTGCCAAATCCCGTTTGCTCTGATTTTCCACACAGTTGAGATACGGACACTAGAGTCCTAAATGGATCAAAAAATAATTAACTTTAATACTGGGAAAGCTAGATTAAAGAAGGAGCTTGGACCCAAGCTCAAATGGCTTCAGCCCCTTCACCTTGAATTGAACTTAACACGAGGCCATGGACAGAGCAGCTGGATGACTGCGGCATTCCTCCTGTGCCAACCTGTGGGGTTGAGATGTTCTGGCTAGCTCACCTCAATTCCGAGGGAGCCAAGAGAAGAACATAAGTACAAAGGGCAGAGAGACCCCAAAAGCCTGGCCTGTGATGTTCAGTGCTTCCTGCTCATAAATCTGCTAATTCGATCCATCGCTTCTCTTCCTGGGAAAAGACGAAAGAGAGTGGCTTGCTATGGTAACCAAGGAGCATGGTTGTGCCCCCGTAGAACTATCTTACAGTTTTGGTATCTGACTTAAAGAATAATAAAGACATGGAATCTTTTTTAATCTAGTCTCTTCACCTCCCAATTTGTTTTGTAAAAACCACTTGAGAGGAAATACTCCTCTAAGCCCTTAGAAGAGTAGAAAGGACTTTGGTATAAGACAGGATTTTTGCAAAGCAGAGCTCTGCCACTTACCAGCTGAGTGACTATGGGTAGTTCATTTAATCTCTTCATGCCTCAGTTTCCCCAGTTGTAAACTAGAGAAAATAACACCATTTCCCTCGAAGGCTGCTCTGTGAATGAAATGAATTAATCTATGGAAAGTGCTGAGAACAGAACCTGGTCTACAGTATTCACTGAGTCAGTGTTAACTATTATTAAATTGAGATAATTTTGATGTAGGAAGACCTTGTATAAGAAATTCAAAATAATTATGAACAAAGTAAGGCTCATCCTTCAGAATCTCTCATTCATTTATTTAAAGCATATATTGAGCACCTACTAGAGGCCAGGCAGTGTGCAAGGAGTACAGAAAGATAGAGTAGAAATAGTCACTGAATTTTAGACATTCAGATTCTGGTGAAGGGAAAAGACAGGGAAACAGTGGTGTATGTGATGACAAGAACAATGAAAGAGGTGAGTTCATAGGAGAGCACCTTGGACAGGTTGGATGTGAGAATTATAGGACACTTTCTGGAGAGAGGAAAACCAAAGTCAATCTAGTGCCACAAAAGTGAAGGAGGATTCACGGACAAGGAAGAGATTAGCTATGTTGAAATTACAGAGCAGATAAGCGAAATGAGAAATGAAAAATGCCTATTGGGTTAGCAACAAACAGATCATCAGCCCAGAGCAATGTCTGTGGAGGGGTGAGGGCAGAAGTCAGGTTGCAGGGGGTTCAATTATCAAGTAAGGTTGAGGAGGTGGACACGGGAGGTGAGGACAGCTCATTCCAGACACTTTTCTGTGAGAGATGAGAAGGATAGAGTTGTGCCTGGGAGCGAGGTGTGAGATCAGAGGGAGACTCCTGATCTTTCTTCCACTACCAATTCCTGCTTTGTTCCCTGATAGACTTGTTGGTGTTTGTTGCTAACACCATGGTAGGTACATGTCCACTAAATGCAGAAGTCTTTTTCCTTTGCTTGAGTTTGCTCCATCTTGCAGACAGAATGAAGGGCTGTCTGGGAGTCTGGATCCCATATCTTACATTGCTGTGGCCGAGACTGGATGCTACGCTGGTCACGTCCCATTACTCAATGAGATGCAGAGCCTCTGTGCTCTCATTGTACTTTGCAAACAAACATTGTGTCCTACCCAGACGCTGCCGAGACTGTCTGCATCCACCTAAAGACAAGAAAGACTACCAAGGAGACCTCCAAAAATGCTGACTGGGGACACTGAATATGTGCTGTTTAGAAAATAATAGTAAATCAGCAGTTGATTGAAAATGTAATATTCAGAATAATAGAATAGCTAGAAATTTGACCAAGCATGAACAAGCCAAACACTCCTAATGCACTGTGAATTAATCATCAACGCATATATTGGTGGAAGACAACTTCAACGGATACATCAAAGGAAGGGCAGAACAGTCTCAGAAAGCCTTAGCTAATCAGAATAAGTAAATCCATTTCAAGGTGACATTCAACTTTATGGGGAAAAAATTTAAATTCTCCTGGGTGCTGGGGAGTCCGTAGTATTTCTAGCTCAGCATCCACACAAAGGCGGCATGCAAACGTATTATTAGCTACATGGAGTTGGAACTCTGATTAAAGTCCTATATTACTGTGAAACCTTACTTCTTGGTTTTGACTATTTTCCAGATCGAGCAAATCTCCCTTCGTATGAGTCCATGAAGGGCATGGTATAGGTAAACTCACCATGAAAATATTCACGTTCTTCTGAGAGCATGAGTAGAATGTTGAAAGGCATCCTGATGCAATCCAGACTTTTCTTTTAGTCCTTGAAGGTTTATCGTGCCCCTCTGTGTATAAGCACCACTGTGGTAAATGCTGGGATGGTAAAGATAAATTGGGTAAAGTCTCCAGTCTTGAAGGAAAGATAGAAAGGGAGGCATTTCACTCGCTCATGCAAGCAAGAACTGGAGGGACCATCCCTGCTCAAGAGAGGGGTAGACCACGTGGGAATAGTAACTGTTAACACTTGAATTCTGCCTGTTAAAGGGGCTTGTAATAATGCTTGTCAGGTGCTTTACACTCTACCCATTAAATGGTGGCGAGGAGACAGAAAGGGGTAGAGAGGGAAGCTGGATATATTTCTGTGGTGGAACTTATATCATGGAAATGTGAGGACTTGAAAAAAGAAATCCCTCTAACAGTGAGCGTTTGGGTAGACCTAACAGCAGGACTCCCTGTCTTCCAGCTCTCTCGCCTTTCCCTCTCTCAGCACTGCTCTCTCTGTTCAGGGACCTCATTCTCTCCTCCACAGCCAGCTGGGGAAGAGGGCTGCCAGCAGTTCTAGGGTGGTAGTAACTTATCCTCAAAGGAGAAATTGATGTTATGATTAGAAAACCAGAGAAAGACATTGGAAAGGTAAACAACAACAACAACAAAAATAAAATAAAGACAAAAAAATCAGGTATCTACTTCATTAGAGAACCACACTTATTGAGCTATGGAGATACTGAGATGCTTGACGCTTTGGATTCTCTTAAACAGTCCTTTCAGCTGGGCTTCCTAACATTTTCCCAGCTTGATGGAGCACATAGAGTCCTGTGGTAAATGGGCTAAGCTGCCCTGAGAAGCAAGTGAGTGGCCATGGGGTTCCAGACCTCCAGGCACCTCCCTGTTGTCCAAGAGCCAAGAGGACCAATATCTTGACCCACCCTGTTACTCACTAGTCAGGATGCTCTGATTGCTGTTATTTTTTGTCCTTAAGAGTCTTAAGGAAAGAATACATTAAGCTAGTGATGGTCACTTGTTTTTTTAACTCCCATATCATGGTGTAGAGACAGTTAAAGGACACTGAAGAACAGGGTAAGGATAGCACCTCATCTGGGGACAGAGGCTTCCCATTGGTTCAGGGCAAAAGGCAAGAGGGTCACTTTGCCTACACTGGTGGTATTTGGAAGCTAAGGGCAAATGCTAGGTCAGTTTCCTGAACAAATACTTTGGGAAAAGCCAGAGGAATATGTTCAAAAAAGGTTGAAGGAAGCTGTGACCCAGGTGCCTTGAAGTGAGGGGCAGGTCAGTGAGGCTAGTTAGCTGGGCACAATGAGATCAAGTACCAGTGGGTCCTGGAAACCAGAAGGCAGCAATCCAATTATTATCAGCAGCAGAAACTTCTGCCTAAGTCTGGACTTCAGTGTGTTTAGAAATATGTTGTAGGGGCAAGCTGAATGCACTGGAAAGGCTGAATATAATGGACACATGGCAGATTTATGTAAAAAAGAAATTAAGCCCTTTAGACAAGTTATCTTCAATTATGAACCTCTCCTCTCCCTTCCTTCCCTTTCCTCTTCTCCCTTCCCCTTATTCCTTTTTTTCTCCCCCACCCCAGACTTAGTGCATGCTGTATTTCCATCCCTACAGTGAAATCAGGGGATGCTGACTAAGACTCACTGAGTCTAAATAGAAGACATACAGAAAGAGAGAATCATAGTGATTGCCTACATCAATCATCTCAATTTACAGAGGAGAAAACCAAGATCCAGTAAAGGGGGTGACCTATCCACTTCCCTAACCTGAGAAGCAGAGCTAGTGCTGAGTGTCTAAGATCCCAGATCAGTGTATGGCAATGTTTCTGGGTCTGGAATTCTTTCCATATCTGGAGAGTGAAGAATGGATGTCAACCAGAGCCTGTCCAATGTGGGAAAAGATATACTTCGGCTCAAATCCTAAGTATACTAGCTGTGTTGACCTTGGAAAAGTTACTTCACTTTTCCTGTTTTGTTTTATGAGGGGGGGTAATTAGGTTGATTCATTTATTTCTATTTGGAGGAGGTACTGGGGATTGAACCCAGGACCTCATGTATGTTGAGTATGTGCTCTTCCATTTGAGCTATATCCTCCCCCAACTTCACTTTTCTGAGCTCAGTTTCTCTGTACTAAAGAGTATGTACTTTATAGTTTTGTTGTAAGGATTAAATTAGTTCATGTAAGAGCCAAAGTTAAATTTAATATAATGATAGTATACAAAAAAATCTCAATTATGAATATAGAGGTAAGAATTATAAATAAATTATTAGGGAATAGAATCTAGTACATGTCAAAATAAGAATACATCATGACCAAGCATGGTATATTGTAAGAATGCAAGGGTGGTTCAATATCGGGAGACAATGCTTAATCCATTACATCAAAAATTAGAGGAGTGAAAAATGATCATATAAGTAGTTACTGAAAATGGCATTTTACAAATGAGATAATTTGTTACATTCCTAGTATAGTGCTTGACACATAGTAGGTACTCAAGCAATGGTAGCTATTATTATGCACCACAGAATCATGATTAATCTGCACCAGCTGGGTTATATAAAGAACAGACCTTTATGAAGATAGCAGTTATTTCTTAGAGTGTTTCCTGAGCTGAATTTCAAATATAAGCCAATCTACTTACCATGTTGAGGAAATAAACATGCTGATTTTATTAGGTTCATCTGATCTCCACCCCACCTGCTCCTTAGGCCAGAAGTTATTTTTAACTAGGACAATGTTCCTCCATCTAGAAAACGGAAATGATAATGTTTCTCCATTACAAGCTTGTGAGGATCAAATGAGACAATCAGTGCACCAGCACTGGGCAGATTGCTTCCACAAAGCAATCATTTAAATGTGCCCATGTCCCCTGAGAGTGGCCTTTAGTTTCAGCCTAATTTCTCTAAATAGCAATGGAATGCCTGGATGGCAGGTCTCTATTTCAGGTGAAAATGAAAAGGCAGACAAGCTTCTTGGTGGGAGTTAGTGTGACCTACACTATCTGTAGATGGTGTCAGCTCTCATAAGACTATCTATCAGACAGGTCAAACCCAAGGTGAAAGGCATTTATGGGTATCTTGCGAGGAATCATCCAAGGAGAGGAAATACTAAAAGGGGGATATGTCAAAAGAGAGTTTCAGGGAAACAGCAAGAAAAGACTTTGGCTTAGACTAATATAGTAGGAAATACTTAAGAAGTCATCATTTAAAAGCCATGTCTCCTGCAGAGTGTATGCCCTCAATACTGTTTAAAGGAATGATTTGCTTCTTATTCGTTTAAAAAATTTGAAATAACTTAAAACTTACAGAAAAGTAGCAGGAACAATGTAAAGAACTTCCACATTACCTCCTTCTAGGAATCCACCTTAAGTTTTGCCAAATGCCTTTGAGCAGCAGAAGAATCCAGTTTAGAACCACAGTCGCCCTTAGTCGTCACGTGTCTCCTGTCTCCTTCCAGGTGGAATAGTTCTTCCAGTTTGTCTTGACATTCATGACTTCAGTGTTTGTCTTCTTCTTTAAATATGACATTTAAAAACTTCAGTTTATAGCAGCTATTATTCCAACAGTAATAAAAATTATTAGTAATGGGGGGAGACGCTGGCCAAGTTCAAGGTCTACTGTAAAGTTTTGAGAGTGCAAAATGCACTTACAATATCTGGTGTTTTCTTATGAGTCATTGACTCCTCTTGGATGATGACATTTAAAAAAAAACCACTTTTTAAACACTACAGAACATTTATTTTGTAAAATGTCCTTCGAGTTTGTCTGATGTAGCCTGATGTCTGGATTCAGGTTGTACCTCTTTGGAATTTCACGGAAATGACTCTATGATCTTCTCACTGCATCTCATCAAATGGCACGTGGTGCCGCTAACTTGGCTCACTCCATCAAAGTGCCAGGCTTTTCCACTATAAAGTTATCCTTTCCCCTCGTGTAACTAGTAAGTATTTTTGTGGGGAGATGTTTTGAGACTATGTAAATATCCTCTTCTTCATCCACGTTCACCTCCCCTACTGTTAGATCCCATCTCCCATCGATGGTTCTTGCCTGAATTAACTTTTACTATAACATTTGCCAAATGGTGATCTTCTAATTCCATAAATTCTTCTCATTTATTAGTTGCCATTCTGCCCAGAGGAGGAGATTTTTATTTTTCCCATTTATTTATTCACTTATGTATTTTTTATCAAGGTGGGTGTATGAATTCTTAATTTATTCAGTGACACCTGACCCATTATTATCCTTATTTATTTTGATACTGAAATAGTCCTTGATTTGGCCAGTAGGAGTCTATGTCCTTTTGATGTGTCCCCATCATTCTTTGAGGACTCTGAACATTTTCTAGTACAAGATACTCTGGGCTCATCTTCTACTTCTGACTCAGCCCTGAAATGAGCCATTTCTTTGAGAAGCCCTGGTTCCTTTTAACAAAGTCATTTTGAGACTAAGATCTGGATGCTAGGTGTGCTCACTGTTACTTAGGTGTTGTTACTTCCAGGCTCTCTCAGTCTCTGATTCAATACCACGTGGCTCATTGTAGCTTTCTTTTTCTGTCTTTGTGGGTCCCTTCTGTAATAGTGAGAAGCCTGGTTCCCATTACCCTCAGATATTTACTTGTTTCTTCATCTCCCCCCACATCTAACCCATCTCCTAATCTTGCTGGGCTGACGCCCTGAGGGGCTGCTTTTCTCACTTGGGTCTCAATCCCGTGGGGCCGGCTTCCTCATTCAGGCCTGCCAAATGGATTTCGGATTGAATTATTTGGGAAGAAAGGGAGAAAGAAGGGAATCCAACTAGGTACATATTTTAATAATATCCAGTTTTGTCCCGAGTAGAGGGAGATGCGCATGTTCATAAACCGTCAGGAGAAATACATGTTTGTACAATGTTTCTGTCTTAAATATGGTGCTCAATTCCTATATATCCAGTGTAGTCAATAAGACACACACATGCAAGATCATGCTTTTTGATGTAGAAATTTCACTTCTGAGAAATTATTCTCAATAGATAATTGGACAAACGCAATAAACATCAATATTTGTTGCAACATTGTACATAACAGCAAAAACCTGAACATGTAAAATGTCCAATAAATTATGGCTCATCAGTATAATGCATTAGACAAAGGTTGTGTAGACTTAACGCTTTTTGTCAGAGACAAAGGCAATAATCTATTGTTAAATGAAAAATCGAGTTAAAAGAGGTAAATATCATGCATTTCCTTTGAAAATACACACACATTTATGACTCTATTCATAGGAAGACTCTCAAAGGCTATTCATCAAACAGTGGGTTTTCTATAGATTGTAAACTTTTAGATTGTTGTACTATTTAATTTATTTATTCATTTAATTATTGCTTAGTATATATTCAACAGTGAACATGTGTTGTGTAATTTTAAAAAAGGTCAAAAACAATCACAAGACCTATAACTCAATATTTTGTCTGAAAAACTGGCATTGACCCCATAGACTTGTACTAAACTCACATGACCACCATCCTCCTGCCCAGCCCTGGGTAATAATTACAAAGATCGTGGCACTAACTGCACGAGATTGGAGTGAGAATCAAAGAAATAATAGGGCAGCCAGCGTTGTCTGTAAGGTGCTGTAAAAAGTGATGTGCCATTAAGGTCACTGCTGTTGTTTATTGTTTATTATTATTATTATCATCATCATCATCATCATCATCATCATCATCATCGTCATCAGTATTGATTTTAGTTTTTTGTTGTCTAAATTCAGAGGAGAAAAATGCTCATCTCTCCTGAGCTATTTGGAAACCAGACAGGAATATTTGGAACCCAGACAGGAATATTTGGAAAGGCACGTTCTCTGAAGGAACTTAAAATCTAGTAGAGAAGGTAATTCCCCAACACTCCCATCACTCAACAGAGTGGACCAGTCTAAAGCCCAGAGCGAGATGTTAGACTGAGTCACTTCTGCCAGCAATCCAAGACCGGGGAGCCCTGTGTGGGCTGGTGGGGGGCAGGGAGAGTCTCAGGGCTGCAGGAGCCTCTCCTTGGTAGACTCTGTACATTGTTAATTGCTTTTCAAGTGCTGTGGCTGGATTTGTTCACACCTCACAGTAAGTATGAAGTGCAAGTTTAGATACGAATTAGGATAAAAATGATGCTGAATATAAAATCCACTTCGTACATATTTTTAGAGATCCTGCAGAGTTTAACAGGTTCTAAAACTCATTTTATCCAAGACAATAATATCCCCAAGACAGAAATATGACAGGGTGGGTATAGATGTGTGTCATCCTCTCTGGCTCCCATCCCAGCATCAGGGAAGAAGAAATATCAACCCTGTGCATGTAAGCCCAGCATAAAGGCAGGGATTTAGTCAGTTTTGCTCACTGATGTATTCCAAGTGCCCAGAACAATGCCAGGCACACAGTAGGAGCTTAATAAATATTCATTGGATAAATGAATGCACCTTCATTTTCATCTTTAACATGCCAAGTCGTTGGATTTCTTTTTCATACAGGTTGTGCCCTGATCGCAGGACATGAGTGGATTCTAGTAATTAAAAATGTGCTTGACGTGACTTTCAAACTCCGAAGCCAGACTCCGTCAATGCTTGTGCAAGAAAACCACCTGAGATCACAGTGCAAAGCCTCAGGGAAACATTTGGCATCTGGCCTGTCTTTCAGGAATCTGATTTCCAAATTCCTTAATTTCTTGACAGTTCTCTCCCTTTAGAAAGACTAATTGACTTTTAAGCAGTGCTTCTAAAACCTTCCCCCCAAAATGCCCTTAGGGTTGAGGCCGGTTCCAGGCCACAGAACACTGCAAATTTTCTATCTGTTTTTATCATAAAAAAATGAAGTGAATTTTTTTCCTACTCCATATTGTATCTGTTTGTTTAAATATGAAGATAAGGAAGCTGCTTCTTCAAATATTCATCTAAAGTTAACCCTTCAATGGCTGTTTATTGCCCTCAGAATGTAATCCAATTTTCAGGGATCTTCAAAAGCTGGCCTCTGCCTACTTGCTGGTGTCACCACTTCTCACCTCCTCACACCACGTGCATTCTCTTCTCTGGCCATAGATGATTACCTTAGTTCCCCAAACTGCCCTCCCCAACCCCCACGATCTCAGTCTCTTGACATTCAGCTTTCGTTTTGCTGTTCCTCTGCCTGAAACACTGATCCTCTCTCTTGGCCAACTCTTACTCATGTCAAGACTTTTCCCCTTGACCCTTCACTGTATGAAAGGAAAGATGCGCTGCCGCCACGTGCCCCCAGAGTCTTCTGTTTCATGCAAAACGCACTACACTTTATTACTGTTACTTGCTCAGTCACCTCTCCTCTTCTAGGCTAAGTTCTGGGGGCTAGCGTTCTTGTTGTGTTTTCTCCCCATTAGTTCTCACTGCCTAGTTCAGTGCTGGACACAGTAGGTTGTCTTGTTCCATATTTCTTCTGTGCTTCCAATCCCTCCCCTGCCACCCACACAAGGCCTGTACACCTGGAAATTCTGGAGCACTTTGTTATAGAAACGGATTTACTCCCTGTTCGTTTGGGGATGAGAACCGTATCTGGGTTGAGATTTGCCATCAGGAATAACTTTGGTAGGAGAGGATTTACCTGTTTTATTTCTAGATTAATTCTATTTTGGAGTTTAGGTTGCCTCCCCGAGAGCTTAATGGTAGACACTGAAGTTGCCAAAATAGATAAATAGATAAATGACTGAGAACAATCACTGAGAACCATTATCCAGGAGACAAATGTACCATCTCCATCATCACAGAGATCCATCCTCATGATACCCTCCAGCTGCTCTGTTCAGTTGCTGGGTATGCAGACTCATTGTTCGCAGCTCTGTGCTGCGAATTTTTCTTCAGTGATCCCAGTGGGAAGATTTTTTAAATGGATGATGTTTTTAAAATTCTAACAGACTAGTTATATCATTTGGATTCTTCCTGATTGTGGACTCCCACATTAAGAATCTCGCGTTGCCTGAGAAGTCATATTGCTTTGGGTCTGTTTACATCTCTGATGAGGATGATCATTTCTTAGTGTGACTGTAATTCTGAGACAGTGTTGTCTGGGGTTAGGAATGCAATACCTGGGGGTTCAACCAGGTATCAGTTACCTCCCAACAGGCAGTCATGACTGCAGCAAGCACTGGAGAACTCAGCTGAAACAAATAGATAAATATTCTGGTAGTCGACGACATCTGGGATGCACTGAAGCCTGGGCTGACCTGGGTTCCGTCAGCCAGCTCCTGTGTCTCTTTGTCAGTGAGGTGGTTTCAGGCTTCCAGGGCCTGCTTGGCCTGTGCCCTGCAAAGACCAGAAGTGCGTGCCCAGGGGGCAGCTTCTGACCAGTGCTGAAGAATACAGGAGGATAAATACTCTGGCTGCCTTGTTCTCTGATTGGGGTAACTCAGGCACCACCCATACTGACCCCAAAGCTCCCCGTGGGGTTGACCCCGAGTTCCTCTCTGGGAGATGTTGCTTCATAGTGAGTCCTTGCTTGGCTTCCTTCTCTTCCCTCTCCACACGCCCAGCCTCCTTTTGTTTTTTTCCTGGACATCCTTCCTGATAAATCACTTTCACGTGAATCTTTGTGTCAGGGTCTGCTTCTGGGGAATCCAAACTATGACAGCATTCCAGTAGAACTGGAAACGGGGTCCTAAACGTTGGCTGCTAGTTCGCTGATGGACTTGGATCCCAGTGGGCCTTCAGTAGGACCTGGTAAGATTCGTGCAGCTGACTCAACATATCTGTAGCTGCGAGAGCTACTGCTACCCGAACGCTCTTTCCTCTCCTCTTCAGCTGTCACCTCCTCACATTCATCTTCCCTGACCACTGGGTCTAAAATAGACCCTCGTTGCTCCAGTATCTCCATTTTGGCACCATGTTGGCTTCCTCTGGGGCACTTGCCATAGTCTGTGATTATCACAGGTATTTGTTCCTTCGATTTTGCCCATCTTCACCCCTAGACCGTAAGCCCCATCAGGTCAGGGTTCACATCTGTCTTGTTTCCTTTGTGTGCTATGCTGAGAATGCTCAGTGACAATTTACTGAATGAATGGAGGCCCCATGTGACCACCCCCTCCATCTCTTGCATTATGTCCACCAATACTGACCTCTGCTAAGGTTGCAAACATGGTTTTGTGCGTCCAGAAGCTCCAAGAGATTAGGAGAGGTCTGCTATGCAGAAATTTTGGAATTCTCACCTGGCCCCAATAAGGAAGCCAGATGAAGCACATGTGTTTATAGGGGGTTTAGCCTGGGACACACCAGGCAGTAAACAGATTGTGCCTGACAAGTCTTTGTGAGGAGTGTGGACGTTTTGAAGTCCAAGTGTTGCTGGTGTTGATTTGGTTCTTGAAAAACAGGAACCTTCTTTTCCCCGGAGCTCTTCTGATGACTGTGCCTGGTGTCTCTGAATCAGCTTCTCCAAAGGCATCAGTTATGCCAGGAGGGGCGACTTTTTTTGTGAGCTGTACATTATTAACCCTTTGTGGCAATTAGGACCCCTCCAAAGTGGTAAAGATGAGATGAGTTCTGAAATTGTCCACCCACTTAGGTAGAAGGACGAGAGCAGAATTCCTCAAAGTGGGTTCCACAGAACACAGTCCCTCCAGTGTATTAATAGGTTTCCATGGAAACAAAAGCATGTACTGGTGGCAAAATATTGGAAAGAGTCTTTAATATGTTCATGTATTTTGTTTGTGACTGTGGAACTCATGTGGCCACAGACTGTCTTCTTCAGGAATCATCATGTAGACGTTACTGCACTAGTGACAGTCTGGAATCACTGCTTCGTGCCTGGTCTTCATGGCTGTGTATCCTCCACGCTCCTAACCTTCCTCCACGTGGACCACCTCCAGAACCTCTGCTGCCACTCTCCGCTGCACATCTTACGCTCTTTCCCAAATCAGAGAACCTACTAGTCTCTAAACGTTCTGCCACCTTTCTCAATGGTTTTGGTTTGCAACTCACTGCAAAACTTAAGGCTTAAAATAGCAACCGTCATTTATTTAGCGCATGATCTGCAGTTTGGACAGGGCTCAGCAGGGAAGCTCATCTCTGTGCTGTGCAGCCTCTACCGGGAGGTCCGGCTGGAGGATCTGCTTAAAAGATTGGTTTACTCCAACGGCTGGCAGTTGGTGCTGGCTGGTGGCTGAGACCTTAGCTGGGGCTGGCAGTCGGAATCCCCATAAATGGCCTCTGCCTGTGGTCGCCTGGTTTCTTCATGGCATGCCAAGTGGGTTCTAAGAGTGAGTATTCAAAGACACAGGCAGTAGAAGCCTGGGCTACTTACGGCCTTGGCTGAGAAACAGCTCAGTTTCGCGTCCACAGTATTCTGTCGCCCAAAGCTGTCACAGACCTCGGATTCTGGGGCAGATGGAAAGTGTGACAAATAATTTAGGGGCTTCATTTTTAGATGGCTATAGCAGCTCTGTCAATTTGCTCTAATTCTGCCCTGCTTTGCCCCCTAGAAAACTACTGATTTTCCAAGGCCCAGCTCCTGTATCACCTCCTTTGTATAAGCGCTCTTGTGTCTGCTTCCTCGGCATGTGGTTTTTATCGCTAGTCTCATATTTAACACAGACTTGTGTTGGTTGTCTCAGAGGGCAATGAGACATCATCCCTTGTTCCAGGTCCTCAAACAGGGCCTGCGCTCTTCTGTAAAGGATATGCTGTGTCTGCTCCCCTGTACCCTCCACCCTTCTCCTGGGAATTATATCAAAATTTTCCTTGGGGAAGTCTCTCTCTCTCTCTCTCTCAGCTAATGTGCTTCAGGTGACGTTTAGGTGGAGCCAGATCTATCCCAGCCCCTAGTGTGGCCACCGGATAGGCCTGTCCAATCGAAGTTCTGCATGTTTCTCGCCACACTGATTACGTCAGTGATGGGTAATGATGGAGTCATAGCCACTCATTCATCCAATCATTTATTCAATAATATGTAGGTTAAACTTTTCGTTCAAATCATGAAGGATTCACTTTTATAAGAATTGTCCTCTCACTGTAAACAACCTGAAAATAAGATAAAGCACATAAAACAACTGTTGTCAGACATTCTATCTAGGCAGTACGGGAATGTGAGCTGTGAGAGACAGAGAGCAAAAGAGGTGAGCTCTATGATTGGTCCAGATAATGGTCTGGAGGCAGTTTCCAGGTCACAGTCCAGGAAAGGGGAACCCAAAGAGAGATTGGCAATCTACTGAGCTGAGAAGACAGGCTGGAGTTTGAGGGTGCCAAGTCGGCTAGAATGTGTGGGGCAGGTTTTTGGAGAGGAGGAGCCTATGCAAAGAAAGTTCCAGAAATCTGTGCAAGAGTTCCATTGTCTTTGGCTGAATACTCATCTATGCATGTTTAAGATGAAACGCCATGCGGTTTAGCTTGTCTTGCAAATTTGTTTCTGATATTGACTGTATCCTCTCAGGTTTATCAGTTTGAAAATGCATCAGCCAGGGATTTATTTCAGCTTCCCTCTTCCCTGTTTCAACATTTCTTTGCTGTAGCTTTAGAGGGATTGATCCCAATAAGGACAGAAGCGACTCAATCGCTTTGCCGTTGGTGTATAGTTCAGTATTGCTAATATTAGTTACTATTGTAATATTTAAATAATTTTACAATTATTTTATAATTTATTAATTTTATATTAAATAATATTAAGCAACACAAACACAAGGAATGCCAGCACTAAAAAAAAAAAAAAAAAAAAAAGAAGAAGAAGGAAAGAAAAAAAGGGAGAAAATGATTTAAGAAAATGAAAACATTTTCTCCTAAAATGTCACCCAGTGATGTACAAGGATTGCAACTAGTATTTTGTTGGAAGACAATTTTCTAAGGGTCTCTCACATTCCTGCATGTCCTGCAAGCAGAGGCACTGACTGCTTTCATCCTGGACTATCTTTTCAAGGATTTTTTTCAAGCAAACAGACTTGGGAGAGATAGTGACTCCTTCTACAGCAAAGGACAAGTGAGGTTTCTGCCTTGGATGATTGAGATAATGTCTTTCTCCAGAGCAAAGAGCAGGTGTCCTCACCTGTCTGTACCTCTCGCCGGACCGTAAGCTCCCAGACGTTCTGTCTTAGGCATCTTGGTATCCTCAGTACCGATCTAAGGGCCCTGAACAAGATGGGCCCTCAGTAAATATTTGCTAATGAATAAGCAAATCAGGCCAGGGAATTGTCTGGCTGTCTGTCCTCACTGAAAAATGAGGCAGTAAAGGCAGGGGCTTTTCTCAGGGTTGTACGTATGTAAATTCTCTTAATCCTCAGAATATCTTGATGAGGTAGACACAGTTATTGTCTTTTATTTTCAAAGTGGGCAGTAGGGGATGGGTTACGTACATGGAGTCTGGAGCCCGGCTGCCTGGGTTTGGGTCTTTTCTCTGGTCCTTCAAGCTGTGTGACCTGGGGAAGGTGACTGCACCTCTCTGTGCCTCAGTCTTCCTATCTGAAAGATAGGCATCATGGTAATAAGACTGGATTGCTGGGAGAGTTCGATGAGTTAAAATAATGCAAATGGCTGGCACATCGAATTGCACAAGTGTGAGTAAAGAGAACACACTCGTATACGTTTTACAGGTTAGACAACTGAGGCACAGGAGAGCTGAAGCCACTTACCTAATGTCCCAAAGCTAAAAGTGGTAGACCTGGGATGTGACGCCAACAGACTGATTCTAGAGGCTGCCCTCATGACCACTACTCCACTTGCTCAGCCCCGAACTATAAATTTAATAGATTAGCTGGTTGTCATCTAGCCAAGGAGCAATCAGCTTCAAGCTGGGTCTCCTCCCACCTCTACTTGGCTGGGACCCAGCCCACTTCTCCCTGCCTGTGGGGCTCGCGACACAAGGTGGGGCTTGACCCAGACTCCGGCAGGCAGCCAGTGAAGCAAGCCGCTCCTCACTGGTGCTCCTGGGGCCCCACCTACACTTGCTACCGGAGGAGAATACCTGTGAGGGGAGGAGGCGTCCCCGACCCGGACACTTCCCAGATCTCTTCCTGCTTGTTCTCCTGTTCCAGCTGCTGCCTGGGAGCCCCAGCCAGCGACGGCATGTCCCACAGCTCCAACTGGGAGAAGCAACTCTGGGATAATGATTTCAGCCCCCGGATGTAGGCACCCATGAGCAGGGCCCGACACATGACAGGCTCTCAATTTGAATGAGGGAAGAAGCCCCAGGTTTTGTGGTCCTGGGGTGTTAGATCGATGAAATTTACAAAGACTTGCAGTTCCTTTTTTCTTTTTTGATGACTGCATAAAGAAGTTGTGAGATATATATAAAATGGAATACTACTCAGATGTAAAAAATAATAAAGTAATGCCGTTTATAGGCAGCAGCATGGATGGACCTGGAGATCATCACACTAAATGAAGGAAGCCATAAAGAAAAAGAAAAATATCATATGGTATCACTTATATGTGGAATCTGAAAAAATGACACAGATGAACTTATTTACAAAACAGAATCAGACTTACAGTCATAGAAAACTTATGCAACTCCTTTTTAAGCTCTCCTTCTGAGCTGCCTATATTCTAGGATTTTCTCTTTGTTCAGGTCAGTAGAATTAAGCCTCAGGAAAAACAGAAAATTCCCCTCTCTCCCTCCTCTTTTTTTTTTTTTTTTAATTCCTCCCAGCCAGGAAGCCACACATCTAATGTTGTGCTAGTAAATGTTTAACAACCGTGTCTCCAGAAGGAAAGAAGCCAGTTTCGTAGTGCTGGCCAGTTCCCGTGGTGTAAATATTCCCACCACGGCCGATTGCAAGCTCCCAGCACATCACTGAACCTGGAGTTGAGAAAAGGCGGTATAGTCAGCTCTGAGCCAGTATGAACCGTTTTAAGCCATCACTGCACAAGGCAGGGCTGTGGGTCCGGGCTTTGAAGACGCACAAACCTGGGTCAGGTTCTGAATCAAGACGTTGCTCGCTGCTGACCTTGGGCAGACTGCTTCATCTTCATGCATCGCAGTGTCTTTATCTGTAAGATGGGGATGAAAACATTCTGCATGTCACGGAGCTCTTCTGAAGCGCAGTCGGGCGAGTGAATGCAGAGGCCACAGCTCACAGGCCCATCTGGCACGTCTGACAAACCCACGCAGGGCAGCTACTGCTCGTTCATATTACCATATATTAAAACCACACAACATAATAACTTCTAAATAGCTGCTAAAGAACTGCGACAGACTAGCAGCAAAAATAAAAGCTCCCCAGCTCGGTGAGGTGTCTGGATGGTTCCCTGGGACACAGTCACAAGCTGGGGGCAGAGGCACATGCTGACGGCGCGGGGGAGGCCCAGCCTTTGGGGAGCCCAGTGACTGGAAAGAAACACTTACGGCCAAGATGAAATGACCTTCTCTTCTTCAAGCGCAGTAGATTTCTGGCCAGTAGGCATTCTTCAGCGATCCCTTAACAACCTTCAAGAAAATAGATCATTGAGGCCATAAAGCAGACTGCATTCTGATGCATGATGTGACTTATAAATGAAGAGCTGGCTTTCCATCCCGGCCAGGCAAGAGGAGAAGAGGGAGACAGGGGTAGGTCACAGAACGCCTCTCACACCTAGGGACCTTCACGCCTTTGTATCCACAGGGCCTTGTCCAGCGTCTGACACATGGTAGGAACTAGAGGAATACTTGCACGGAATATGTATCAAGGGCTCGCTTTGTGCCAGACATTGTGCTCAGCACGGGGACCCAGATATAAAGGAAACACACACCTGACTCCGCAGAGCTCACCATCGAGTGGAAAAGAGAGACGTGTAAATAAACAACTGTCACGTGCAGTGACATGCAGGGGTATGAAAATGTGTCCTGGGATCACAGCTGAGGTAGTGATGAAATCTATCTGGAGTGTCATGGAAAGATGTACACAGAAGGTGGCATGTGAACTTGGTCTTGAACTAGGAAGGACTTTACCAGTTTTCAAGAAAGCAGCAGACGCCATCCTGATAGAAGCAGCAGCAACATTTCAGGGTTAGCTGGTGAGTTGTTCTCCACTGCAGACACCAGCCCTCCAGCATGCACTGAATCCGTCCACTTGCGCCCAGAGGCGATGATCTAGTGATGTACTAACTTGGGTGGTGGAAGGTGCTGCCCCGTGCAGACAATAAAGGATGCGTTGTCTGCAAATAATTTAAAAGAATTAAACTGACTAAAAGTAGCTCTGCTTTCTAGCATCATGTGTGCTGGCAATTTAAACAATGTCAGTGACAAAATACTTCCCCCAGCTCTCTCTCCCTCCCTCCCTACAGGGCCAGACAATTCTCCCTCGTCCATCTTGAAATGCCACTTAACTGGGCTCTTAGATTTAGGGACAGAGCCAGGGAGGGGAGAGCATGGGCCCATTAGTGGGGAAGGAAATACTTTAAAGAGGCATCACCCTTGAATTACAGTCTCACAGTCTCATCACTCACTCACTCATATCTCAGTAATACCTCCTTTAATGCTTTGGTTTGCATCGTAGTCTTTTTTTTTTTTTTTTTAAATGGAGGTCCTGGGGATCGAACCCATGACCTCCTGCATGCTAAGCATGAGCTCTACCATTTAGCTATATCCTCCCCCTCCATTGTAGTCTTAATCACCACCACCACGTCAGTCAGGATGTGCTAGGTTATGCTGCAGAAACAAACAACTTCCAAACCTTAGTGGTTTGTCGTAACAAAGGTTGATTTCTTGCTCGTGCTACAGGCCCATGGCTGGTTTCTCGGGATGCTGCTTTGTGCCTGTCCACTTGGGATTCAGGAGGATGGAGGCTCCACTGCAGTGTGATCTGCCGCGATCACCGCTGCAGGGGAAGTTACACTGCAGGGCCCAGCGCCGGCCTTGAGCACCTCGCCCAGCATGGATGTGCACCGCTCTGCTCACATTTCAGTGGCCAAAGCGAGTCACTTGGCTGTGCCTGAGTCAGAGAAGGAGGAAATGTTCAAGCTTAACATGTGCTCAGAGAGCAAGTACCAGAATAGTCCTGGACATTTATCGTGACTCTGCGGCCATATAAACAAGAAGTTAAAAATAGTTGAGAAGGCGCGATTTCTGGGGACCACACGTGGTGGGTGGGGGTGGGGAGAGGAGCAAATAAGCCCCGTGCTTGCCCAGGCTCTGGCTGGGTTTCTCCTTACGCCCTGAGACCTCTGCTCTCCCCAGCTCGTCTCCCTAACCAGACATTATCCACCAGCTCTGGGACTAGAAATGAGGGAAAGCCCAGAATTGTGTTCTCAAAGCCACGGGTGTAAGTGGAAGAAAAAGACTTGGCTTCTCAAGCTGTTGCAAGAGCGTAGGGTAGTAAAGACAGAGGCAAGGCTGATGTAACAACAGAGGCCCCCAAATACAGTGACTTAGAGAAGATGCAACCTCATTTGTCTCCCCTAGAATGCCGCAGAAGTAGGAACCAGGGGACATGGGAGCCTTGCCATCCCCAAAGGTTAACTTCCACCCCTCATTCCAAAGTGTCTCCTCTTGTGGTCACCACTGCCAGATAGCAGGGGTCCGGGATGGTGCAAAAGAACCAGAGGAATCCAGACATTTTCTTCTTAAGGGACAACTTTGCGATCACCTCTTTGGGCCAGAGATTAGTCACATGGCTCCACTTTGTTACTGGGAAGTGTTGACCAATTTGGGCAGCCACGTGCTCAGCTAAAATCCTGGCACCATGGGAGAAGGGAGAAGAGATATCTAAGGGTGCCCTGTAGTCCACCACACAAGGAAGGCAAGGATGGACTCAGACAGAGACCCAAGATTGTGGTCACAGGTCTCTACTCAAACAAGGTGCACTGACCCCCAGAGTCAGGGTGTGTGGGAGCTGGGCAGTGTGGAGCTGTCCCGTGAGGACCCCGGTAGGTTACGACCATCCCATTGACAGAGTGCAATGATGTTCTTCTGTGCTCCCAGGTTCTGCTCAGCCCCAAATCCAAGAGTTCCCGTGTCCCCCTTCAACATCCCTGGATGCACGTAAGCCCCCTTCCCCTCCCACCCTAACAGAGAGCATGTGTTCTCCTTGAGCAGAGATGCTGATGCGAGGGCAGCGTGGTCAAGGTGGCTCCCTGAGCGGGACAGTGGTGCCCGCCTCACTTCCGGACCCAGCAGCAGACAGAGAATAAGTCGGATGCTGTGTTAGGGCAGCTTCCAGGGTGGTTGAGGCCTGCAGGAATGTGGGTGGGGTGGAGGAGTAATTGCAGACTAGAGAGTTGAGCTGAACTCAATTTGAGAAGGGCCTTGTGAAATAAAGAGTAAGAATTTCCTATGAGAGGAAACATGCACCCATCAAATGTGCTTAAGCTGGGTTGGGACACGGTCAGTCTGTGCTAGAGAAAGATGGTTCTAGATGCAGAAGGAAGACGGTTTGGAAGTGGAGACGCCGAGGAATACAATATGGGGGGTGTAGCACGAGTCTGGGCAGCAATCCTAAGAGGTGACCAGGATGGTAGCCACAAGGACCCTATGGAGAAGAATGGATTTTTGAGTCATTTAGCAGAATTGTCTGAGTTTGTTGCCAATGAAACCAAGGTGAATGCTGGATCCAAGAGAAGTTACCTGGGTAAACGTTGCCTTTAACAAAATCCAGGATCCGGGGGAAGGAGTTTGGGAAGGTCGTGAGTGAGGGCAAAGCCTGCGTAAGGTATGCTGGTTAGGACTTGGGCTCAGCAAGGCTATGTCCCTGCTGCCCAAGCACGCAGCATGGGCACCTGGCCTGTAGCTGGCCTTCTGCACGTGTTGGTTCAATTTAGTTGCAAGTCAATGTTATATGTCAATTTTTTAAAAAAAAGCAAACAAAAAACCAAAAGCCAAACAAACAAAAAACTCTATGTGCAAGATTGAAACGGCCCTGATTTCAACCAGTGATGGAAAAGGAACCCACTGTCTGGTGACAACATTGGTCTCTTAGTTCCAGACACACAAGATAGCAAATCTGTGTCTGAAAGAGGAAAAAAAAAAAAGGAAATGAGCACCTAGTCTCCTTTGGGAGGCAGACTGCTCCCATTTAGGGGGTGTCTGGTTTCGTGTCAGTGTGATTCTGATGTGGTTCCACACTCCTGGCTCCCACGGCTATTGGTAACGGATGCACTGTGTCCCCCTGTCAGGAGTCCCCTACCTGTCTCCCCGCCACTCCCTTGCACCGAGAGCAGCTCTTCCGAAACAAACACGGTCTCAGCGAAGAACAGCATCTCCTTGCAAGGGGGAGCTTGAAGGGGAAAAGTTTGCAGTAACTGTTTCTGTCCCTGCCTTTGTGTAGCTGCCCTGTGAAAGCTTAAATCCATTTTAAAACTCTTGGAGACGTTTATGCTCAGGTTAGAGTTCTTCCTGTGACCCCTTTGACTACTGGAGTGTGGCTGCTCTGGGCTCTGGCTGGGAAAGCAGCAAAGCCTGGCCAGGGACAGCAGGGCTCGAGTCACTGGGTCACCATCAGGTGAAGGGGATGGAGGCTTGGGGCCCACTGTGGTGGCTGGGAGAGCCA
Source organism: Camelus ferus (assembly GCF_009834535.1). Classification (NCBI taxonomy): domain Eukaryota; kingdom Metazoa; phylum Chordata; class Mammalia; order Artiodactyla; family Camelidae; genus Camelus; species Camelus ferus. The sequence continues at coordinate 8,674,613 of NC_045720.1, read as the reverse complement.
GCATCAGGGCCCATCTCTCTCAGAAGTACAAAGTATGGACTTGATAAGTAATTGCACGGTTGCCAACGGGTAGCGGGCTGGAGTGCATCTGAAAACTGATCCTCTCCTGGAACCCACAGATTGCTGAGCTGTTAATGCCAAGAAGGATGTGTGTGTGTGCGCGTGTGCGTGTGCATGTAAGTGTGTATCTGTCCGGGGGAGAAGACGTTCAGGTTCCCAGAAGGATACTAACGCACAAAATGGTGAAAGAATCACAGATCTAGAGGGAACAAACCAGCTTGACAGCCTCATTCTACCTTGTCATGTATTCTAGCCAGTGTGTACGGAGGGCTTGCTTTGTGCTCAGTGCTGGGAATACAGAACTCAGGTGTGGCTGGGCTGCGGATGGGGTAATGGCAGAAAGCTAACATTTGTCAAGTGTCCACAGTGTTCTGAGTGTCTGGAATGCATATCTGGAAATATCCTGAATAGCTACCTATTATCACTTCATAAAAGCCACAGTTGATGTGCCGAATACTATGCTAGGCAGGTAAATGTGTAAGGCTTTTAATCTTCATAAACAAACATGGGAGAAAGCTAGTCACATTTTTCCATTTTACAGATGAAGAAACTGAGGCTCAGGTTAAAAAACTTGCTGAAGTCACGTAGCCACTTGCCTCTGAAGCTCCCATCCTTGGCTTGTGCACAGCAGCACCTCCTTGTTTCTAAAACAGGGGGAATGATGCCTCATTTGTAGGGCTGAAGACAGTCTTCAATTATTCCAGGATAACGTCTGAGACAGTAGGGTGATGGCTGTGTTGTGTTCAGCCCGGGGCCTGCCTGTAGCAGGCCCTCATTCCTTGGTGTTCTTAGGGAAGGTTGCTCCTGACTCAGGCCCCCGGGGCTTAGATAGGAAGCCTCGTGGGCTCCAGCCCCTCCAGCCTCTGCCCCACCTACCAGGTTGCTCTCTGTCCTCTCACATCGTGACTGCATTCCCCTCAGTCATTCCAAGTTGAAAGAAAATGAAAGCCAGGCCTCATGTCAGGGCTCTGACAGCTGGGGCTGTATCTTTTCCATCGCTGTTTCCCCAGAAGGGTCTGGAATGGGGCATCTATTCAGTATAAATAACTGTGGAACTGAATTGTGCACACGTTCTGCCTCATGGGTCACACAGGTTTCCCCCTCTCTCTACCACTCGCCTTGCCACCAAGAGCATTTAAACAAGACACCGTCTTGTCCTCACGTCCAATCTAAGTGATGGACACTCTCATCCTTTATTTTATATCTGAGTAAACCAAGGTTCGGGGAAGGGGGTGATGGGTAGCTGGTGGTCCAGCACGAGAAGACCCTGGAAGAAGCGTGATGCAGGGGCTAGGGCACCTTTCGTCCTGTGGGTGGCAAGAGGTATTTGGCAGGGGTGGGGGGTGTGGGGCCCACCCCAGACTTTGCTGCCTTACCCTCTTCTGTGGTCTCCCAGCTAAATTGCTGCAATATGTGCTCCTTGGCACCAGCCCTGAGGACCACCCAAGCACTGAGGCAAATGCAAAATGCAGCCCCCGACCTCAGCCCAGAGCCGGGGCGTCTTGGAGCCAAGCACGCCCTGTGGTCTCTTGGTGCCGTGTCCCCTCCCAGGTGAGCTCCAAACAAGTAGAACCCAGAACACGGCTGCACATGCCCGGGGAGGGGCTGCAGGGGCTGGGGGCATCCAGATGGTGGCTCCCACAGACCGAGGACATCCTCCTGGCCCTGGCAGAGATGTTTGGGTTTCCAGGAACCCGGGTGGGCCCCACTTCAACTGGGGTCTTTCTGCAGAACTGGTGATAAAATGAATTATTGCAAGTCAGAAAAAATTTAAATTATTATGAGAGCTTATGCTTTTAAAGGTATGACCTAAAGTCCTTCTGTGGAGAGTTCCAGCCCCAATACGCACAATTTATATATCCAGGTGTTTGCGTTTTGGGTTTGGTTGTACCTTGTCTTCTTGCCCCCAGTGAGCCCCACAGATTAGGAGGGAGGTGACCTCCGTGTGCAGCTCACGGTTGTTTGCCCTTGACCTTGGCAGAGCCATTTAGCTTCTTAGACTTTCAGTAAATGACCACAGTGCGTTTAGAGTGGCAGGACACTGTAGGACACCGATTAAGCGCTCAATACACACGTGATGGTTTTTTAGGGAGAGCGAGGCTTGTGGCTTTTCTCTCAGCAAAATGGAAATGTTACCTGACCCATCTCCTCTTGGGGCTGTTGGGAGCTGCTGCAGATCACTGGGCAAATTAAGATGTTATTTATTCATTCATTCCACACATATTTTTGAGCATCTACTGGAAATTTATGTTCTATTTGGAAAGAAGTGATCACAATTCATTTGGGTCATGGTTTTAATGGAAGTAGGCGTAAAGCATAGTGGCCACGGAAAGTATGCCTTGTTCTACCCCGGGAAGTTGAGTAGCCTCCCCAGAGGAGATACACGTACATAATGGCGAATATTTATTGCGTTCTGACTACGTGCCAGACACTAAGAATTTTCCAGGCAAATAAGTACAGGAGGAGAATGTGTCCAAGGCAAGAACAGCATGGACAGAGGCACAGAGGCATTAGAGAGAGAGCACGTTCAGGGAAGAATTTGTGGTTAATATTAGATTGTTAATAACGGAACGTTGCTGTGGGATGTTGGAAATGATGGGTCCAGTGATGCCTCTTATTTTCCCTTTTGTCTGTAGCCTAAAGGCTCTCATGCAGGGTGGGGGCACTTCCCCAGGGCATGTTTAAAAATGCAGGGATCACTTTTTGGCTGTCACCAAGATGGGGTGCAGGACTACAGGCATTTAATGCCCAGAGCACAGGGATGTTGAATGTCCCACAATGCACAGGACAGTCCCACACAATGAAGAACTGGTCTGTCCGAGGTGTTAGGGCACCTTCCTTGGGCCACACTGTGTAACCCTTCTCTAGTCTCAAGCCTGTCACTGTCCAAGGTGCACATCAGGTCCACCAAAGAGTGTGGAATTGGATTGGCAATGGGTGGAAATGCAAAGACTCTCTCCTGACCATCCAAATCAACTGATGTTCTAAAAAGTTGGCATTTTCCTCCGCATGATCATAATTGGCTTCATGTTTTTATTTTCTTGATTTGGCGTGGCAGCGTTGCTGTAAAAAAAGAACCTGGTTTGAGCCACTTCATTCTCTGGATGCCAAGGTGTGCTGATTCCACAGCCTAAATACCGTAGGAATTCAGCACCACCATCCTGCCCACTGCCATGGCCCTGCTCAGGTCCTTTTCCATGCCTGTGGGGTTTCTAACCACCTCCCTGACTCCAGGTTCCCCCACTCCATTCATTCCTCCCTCTGTTGCCAGACAGATCACCCACCTCCAGTGTCGATGTGACCATCTCTTCTGCTGCTGCCGATCCTCGCGTGGCTTCCCATCACCTCCAGGACCAAACTGAGGCCTTGGGATTCTGGGTCTGCGCCCCTTCCAGGCTCTTCCAGGTAGGGCAGCCCAGTGTTGAGAGTGTGGCCTCAGGAGCTAGGCTGCTCAGATTCCCACCCCACCCCACCGCTTACTGGCTCACTTAATCTTTCCGTGCCCTGGTTTCTACACTTGTAAAAGACACATCATTCATTATGTCAGGGACAGCAACAATTAAATGTGCTAATTTGTGTTTATAAGCACATAGAACTGTGCCCAAGTGGGGGCTTATCAAGATTTAAAAAAATCTTTGTGCTATAGATTCCTTCTTAGATGGATTAAATACAGTAAAATGAAATATATAGGATTATAAAGGAAACCAAATCTATTGGAAAATGTTGGGAACAATTTGAAAAAAACAAACAAACAAGCAAACAAAGCCCCTGGCCCCCAACCCCCGCTACATTTATGCTGTCATCCAGTGGCGGGCCTAACATGGACGGCAATATCAGAGCAGCGATGAACACAAACACTATTTTGAGATTCTGCAAAGGTTCTCCTATGAGATGGAGGTGGCAAAGCCCCAGGGGGAGAGGCTGCTATGACTACTGAGGTTTGTTGTCCACACTGATGAATGAAGACCTAAATTTTAGTTGGGGGTGAATAAAAAAAGAAGTAAATTCTATTCTTCAAGTCCATGGATTCCTCTTGAATTCTTGAATCTTGAATTCCTGCACCCCAGTTTAAGAATGTCTAAACTAGGCATAGTAAATGGCATCACCCAGCTAAGAAGTGTGATGGCCAAGTCAGTACCAAGATCAGTACCAACAGGACCCAGGAAGGCAACATGAATGAGGGAACAGGGCGGCTGCAAGAAAAACCCCAGCCAGAGAGGCTGAGTGGGTCCCAACCCAACAGGGCAGGTCCTTCTCAGCCTGACGGATCATTCCCCAGAGAAATGGGCATGCATCTTGCTAGTCTCTTCTTGGGAAGCCAGAAGTTCAAAAATTTTGGTCAGAATCCTGCTCTCCCCGCTCTGAGTTTGAAATATTGTCAAGCGGTTTAGCACATGGTACATAAATCTACACTGTGGGGCCAAACCTCCTTGTCTCCAGCCAGCTCCATCTTTGGGCCACCTTGGAGCCACATGGTGTCCCGGTGGTGCTGTCTTCCAAAGGCTCCACGTGCTCTTACCTCTGGAGGTCTGAGTACGGGTGCATCCTTTTTCCCAGATGCCTGGCTAAATCTACCTGGTCCTTCCAGGGCTCCTCCTCCGGGGAGCTCCCTAATCAGGGCTTCCAGGCCTGGCCTGCCCGGGCCCTCCCTCCCCCACTACCTGAGACCCCTCTCAGAGCCTGCATCCCACTCCTCTTCGGCGTGTGCGCTCCTCTTACTGGAGTGTGAGTGCTCTGGGGAGAGCATCCTGCCCTTCCTCTTTCCCTCTTCACATACGCTGGGAAAGTGCATGGTAGATGCTTTTTAGAAGGAGTGCATGAACTGAACGAATGAAGGGAGTGATTTAGATAACTTGACTTCTAAGATGATTCTAGGGCTGGATTTCCTGATATTTGGACAGGCTAAGCCCCTCCCTCACAGACCTGGCTGGGACCACGGGCACAGTCATTCGAGTTTGATGAGTACAAAAATGTGACTGTGAAATAACGATGCTACTTTCCACTTGACAGTGTTCATGAGGCAAATTGTCCCCTTCTGTGGGTGGATGAAAAAAATGTTAATAGACATAAATCACTTAGAACTGCTTCTTATGGATAAGATGGGAGAAGGGCTCAGAAACTCCATTTTTGGCTCCCCAAAATGAAATGGAAGCCTGTCTGGGAGGTAATAAAACTGATTTTCCCATTTGGCTTGTAAACCAGCTATAAAGGTAATTTCCAAAGAAACATGCCAAGCATGTCTTGGGCAAAAATGGTATCGTTAGAACAAGCCAATGGTTTGGTAGGAAAGGAGGAGGAGAATGCTTTGGAAGGCCGGCTCTCATTTGGAGGGTAAGATCTGGCATGTTCCCTTAAAATATCAGCTTCATTTTCTTAGAAAACAAATCTAGAATTTGCAGAGGATTTAAAATTTCAAGGGAGTTTTGCATTTGTTATCTCTTCAGGCCTCACAATACTCTGTGAAATTATTAGGGGCAAGGATTTTCAGCCCCATCATATAGGTGAGGAAGTAGAGGGTCAGGGACCTTGATGATTTGCTGAAAGTCACAGAGCTGGAAGGAGGCAAGGCACCCCAGTGTGACCCTGGGCAAGTCACTTACCTTCTTTATGCCTCAGTTTCCTCCTCTGTGAAAGATGGATAATACCTGATAAGAGTGTTGTAAGTAACGTGTTAACATATGTAAAGTATATGAAAAGTGCCTAGTCTATAATAAGAAGATTGAGCCAATTATTATTATTTCGTTTTAACTTCCCAACAACCCTGATAAGTCTGTGGTCTTGTCCCCCATATTACATTGGGAAACTGAGGTTAAGTAATTTTCCCAGAGATGTCTTAGAACTGAAACTTTGGACTAGGTATCTGTAAGCAACAACACACCACGGCCTTGATTAATGTGCTGTCTCAAATTGTGCTCACAAATTTGGCAAGTGGCTATGGTCATATTAATATTTTATAAATATAGACAATAAATCCCTTCTTTTCCTTCATGGTGTTCCTCAAAATATATATCTGAAAGTCAAAATTTCAAAGTCAAGTCTTATCCTTATCTATCAGCAAAGGGTCTGCATCCCCAGAGGACTAGAATATATAATTAGATATGCAATTATACCTCACTTTGACGATGCAGTCTTCAACAGTGCAGCTTTAGAACCATGGACAGGTTCTTAGATTTTGTTTCCTTCATAGCTGAATACACAGTCCGATCTTCTTGAGATTCAAGATTTGCTTCTTAGAGCATGCCTAATGACTTCCATCTCTTTTGCTAATGTCTTAAGTCTATGAGATCTACACTTCTCATTGCTAAGATCAATACTGTCATTTTTGTCTAATGCAGTTCACTTTTAGAAATGAGTGAATGCAATAGAAACATTCAAATAATTGAACAAACAACCACTTCTGTGCAAATATGGCAACTCTGCCGACATTGGGCTGTCGGCTCTCAGGTTACCCCACCCTGTATTAGCTTGAATTCTTCATCCATAACACGATGATAAAAGTCTGTATTAAACATACCAAAGGGAAACAATTGTTTCTGTCAAGTCTGAAGAGGAGGATAACACAAGACTGAGTGGAGAAGACAGGAGTGTCATGGGAGTGAGGAAGAGTCAGGGAGGGTACAGCATCTGACGTCTAGTTAAAAAGTATTCGACAGCTTAAAGGCCCTTTACCAAGTAGGAACCCACGGATTAACCAGCTGATTGAATTTTTCAAGACTCTTTGGCTTTTAAGTAAGTAGAAGACCCAGTTTCTGGTGGGTTTTTAAAATTTGTCTGCAGCTCTTCTTTTCTTCCCTGCTCCTGTTTTGGCTTCCCTGTGAGCAGAGTAGCGTTTTCTTTCCCTAGTGATTTTGGGCTTTGACAGTAAGACTGGCTTTGGCCAGTGGCGTGTGGCTGGGAATTGCCACCAACTCTCTGGAACTGTGTCCTACCACCCTGAGAAGAACACGCACCAGGTGGCCTTTGTTCTGTTAATCTGGGTCCTGGAATGAAGACAAATGAAGAAGACCTGGCTGCGACCAGAAGCCTGGGGTCCAGCCTGGCCCAGCTGATTCGAGAGTATGGTATGAACATCGGTTGTGGTGAATCAGTGAAAGTTCGGGTTGGCTTGTTGTGCATTATTGTGAGCAACCACCACCACCACAACAATCTGACTAAGGTACAATTCAAGCTAGCCTAAAAAGAAAAAAAATGTATTTGTTCATGTAACAAGTCTGCTCTAGGTCAGAGGCTCAGATCATATTTCATTCTCAACCCACCCCCCACCCATCCATCCATCCATCCATCCATCTGTCCAGCCATTTATCTGACTAGTCATCTATCCTTTTTTTTTCCACCCCTGCCTATTTCTGCTTCTCTTTGAATCTCGAACTCATCCCATCCTTGTGGAGGCAGGTCCATGTTATGCATTTGCTACAATGTAATTTACAGAACACAAATCCTGTAAGATGCTCTGAGAACGTTTCCATGGTCCACTAGATTTGAGAAAGACTGTATACACACTTCAGCTTTAAGGAGTCACCAGGCATTACTGTTAAACAAACAAATCAGCATACAAAGCACAACCAAAAAAAACTATGAGAAGTTCCCCTGGTCTAGAAAAATCTGTAACATGATTTATTTAATGCTGCACTTTCTGAGTTTATTTGACCATGGAAGACTGTTCTGGCTGTTAAAATCTATTGACAGTTTCTAGGATGCACTTGGGGGGACTGGTGGTATAGTGGGGAAAGCACTGGCTTCATGTCATTCTTGGTTCTGCCACAAACTTCCTCTGCACCGCCTCGGGGAAATCACTTCCCCTTCCTGGCCCTCGGACCCCCATTCACAAAATGAGAGGGACAGGATTAGATGGCCTTTTTTGACTCTACTGGGGTCAGTGATCTGTAATTCCAGCTGGTGTAGCGTATTTCATGGAAGAAAGGGTGATATGACCTGCAAAAGGGTGGCTGGCCAGGGAAGCACCTGGGGAGCGTATGGAACTATGGAGAACATTCAGTCCATCAAACATGTGGTCCAACACACTCAAGTAAAGAGGATGGTGGAGATTCAGTAACTGTGCTCTCTAACTTACTCAACTTCCCCGTGGGTATGGAGCCTTAGTCCTTGACTCCTCTTGTATCCAGGACCCCGGTCCCAAGCCCCTCCTGTATGTGCATCCTCTGGAGTGGGTTGTTGATAATCCTCAGTGGCATTCAGTTCAGCTGCTGGATGGGGGAGGAGAGGGAGGAGAGTCTGCTCTGAATCCTGTATTAGTCAGGATGCTTTTGGTGGCAGAAACAAAACCCTGACTCAAGCTGGCTTAAACAATAGGGAGTTTATTATCTCACATATCAGGAATTCCAGGGGGCAGGGTGGATCCAAAGCTGGCTGAATCACCCATTCAACAATGGCATTTAGGAGCCTTTCCTCTGTGTATCTCTGCTCTGCCATGATTAGTTTTCCTCTTTCTCACGCTGGTGACAAGACGGTGGCATCAGTTCTGAGCCTCAAATTCAGACATGACAAGATCTAGAGGACAAAGAGGTCCATTTCTTTCCGTGGCTCTTTCCTAGAAGCAAAGACATTTCTCCCAGGAGCCACCAAGTCACTGCTCAGCTCAGAAAGACTTCTCTTCATATTTCCTTGCTGGAATTGGAGGAGTGACCATTCCTAAGCCAATCACTGGCAGAGAGACCAGGATTACCCGTAGGTCAATCAAGCCCAACCCTGGAGCTGGGAGCCAGGTCAGCTGCCATCTAGTGTGACACTGGAGAGAGAGAACCAAACCTGAATTTGGGTAGGAAGGAAGAAAGGAGGAATGAATGCTGGTGGACAATCTATAGTAAGGTCTTAAGAATAGTCAGGGAAAAGGAAGATGTCTTTGGAATAATCTTCCCTCAATTAAACCTTTTCAACTACCAATATTAACCTATTGCTAACATTTCTTTTGTACCATATTGTGTTAAAAGTATATTAATTTCCTTCCTAGCCCTGAGTTACATGACAAAAGACTTTCTGTTGCTTTAGCGTCTGTACATGCCAGGCTCTGAGAAAAGAAGTGGGAGAGGGAGAAACCCAATCTGCCCAATTTTAATAATCCTGTTTCAGTTACCTATGTTTTCCACATCTTAATAATCTTAGCCACTGACCTCCTATCTGGAACCAGGAAAGGTTATTAAGTGCACACAGAAGCAATCATCGGTCTATGGGAGCGAGGGTGCTCTGGTCCTTCTTCTAACAACCTGTAAAATATGATGGAAAGTGGCCGTACAAAGTGACCGTACAGGGCTCACCCTCCGGCTTTAGAGACAGGCCGGTAAGAGTTGGTACCTCACCTCTACCACTTCCTGGAAATGGAATCTTGGGCAAACTGTTTAACCTCCTTCTTCCTCCGTTTGCTTCTCTGCAAGAGCAAGATAATAATAATGATTCCCACCCCATACAATTATTGTGAAGATTCGGGAAGGAAGAGGACGTAAGTGTCGTGGTGCAGTGCCTCGCACAGGGCGTCTACCCAGGAGCTGTGGGTTGTTGTTATTTTTATGATTATAGGAGTAGAGCTGTTATTATGACGTCATCTAGGAAAATCCACAGCAGCCAATGGAGTCAAGCTGATGCTTTCAACCCCGCCGAGAGCAGGCATTTCTTTTCCTGGTGGTCCTCGGCTGGCACCGCCCTCCCGAGTGACACAGCATCACGTGACAGGAGGAACAAAGCCAAGAACCAGACTGGCGCTCGGTCCAGCAGAGTGACGCGGGCTGCCATGTCAGCTTTTGGAAAATTTCTTGCTGCCCCCCCCCCCCCCGAGCATATTTTAGACGCCTACTTGTCATATTGCAAAGCGTATGTGACAAAACAATCTGGGATCTGGCTGACAATTATTTGCTTTATGCCGTGGCTTGGAGTCTCTTGGCTCGAGCTGTGCTGCCAGCCTCAGAGACCCTGGCACAGAGGCAACCGAGGATGGAGCTCCATCCCAGCGGGAGGGGTGGGGGCAGGACTGGAGCAGGAACCGAGGTCACCCCCAATGAACCTATTCCTTTGTGTCTCAGGGCATCACACAGAAGTTTGCCCACTTTAGACAGGAGAAGGTTTCCCAAATCTTGTGGGGCAAAGAAAAGCAACAGATAATAGTAGCTGTACATTTATTAAGGCCTTCATTATTTTTCTAGGATGCTGTAACAAATTACCCCAAACTTGACAGCTTAAAACAACAGAAATTTATTCTCTCACTGGTCTAGAGGCCAGAAGTCTGAAATCAAGGTGTCAGCAGGACCATTTTCCCTTTAAAGATTCTAGGGGAGGACCCCCCTTTGCATCTTTTAGCTTCTTGTGGCCCCAGGTGTGTTTTGGCTTCAATCTTTGCTTCTGTCTTAACACAGCCTTCTCCTCCGTGTGTCTTCTCCCCTTCTCTTCTCTGTTCCAGAATACCTGTCTTTGGATTTAGGGCCCCATCCTAATCCTTGATGATCTCATCTTGAAATCCTTAATTACATCTACAAAACCCCCCTTTCCAAATGATGCTATATTCATGCATTCTGGGTGGACCTGTGTCTTGTGAGGCCACCATTCGACCCCCAGCAGGCGCCTTCTCTCTGGCAGGTGTTGGACCGAGAGATGACCTAACCTCATCCCTAAGCGTCTGTGCTGTTTTTAATCCCCATTTCCAGGCGAGGAGCCTGAGCTGTCTAAGGACCATTTGTGATTATCCTTTTCATCCCTCATACAGCTCTATGCAGTGGAAACTTTATTTTTATTTAAGTATAGTTGATTTACAGTGTTTTCAGGTGTACAGCAAAGTGATTCAGTTATACGTCCACACACGTATATAAAAATCTGTTCTTCTTCCAATTCTTTCCCATGCTAGGTTATCACAGGACGTTGACTAGTTCCCTGTGCTGTACCGTAGGGCCTTTCGGGTATCTATTTTATATATCTTCATCCCAAACCCCTAATTTATCCCTCCCCCCTTTCCCCTTTAGTAACCATCAGTTTGTTTTCTATGTCTGTGAGACTACTTCTATTTTGTAAATAAGTTCATTTGTATCTTTTTTTAAGGTTCCACATGTAAGTGATGTCATATGATATTTGTCTTTCTCTGTCTGCCTTACTTCACTTAGTACAATAAACTCTAGGTAAAGGGAAACTGTTTTTAACCCTCATTTTACAAATGAAGACACAAGGCTGCTTAGATTATGTAACTTGCCCGACAGGTAGTGAGAGGCAAAGGCTGGTACTCAAGCTTAGAATGTTCACACTAACCGGATAGAAAGAGTAACTCTTACCCGCTGCTGCCATGCTTTCTCAAAAAAAATATTTGCTGAAACAGTAACAACAGGACGACAAAGCAGCCTGTTTTGATCTCCCAAGGAACTCAAGGATTTCCCCCTTCTTCTCGTTTCCTGGTAAGAAGAAATTCGAATACCATTGCCAAAATTCTGAAGAGGCCCCAGGGCAGGGCCAGAAGAGCCCCAGCTGGTGCGTAGGCCTGCACCCTGCTCCTGCTTTCTGAAAACCACAGGAAGCCTGTCTTCAAGGATTGGCCACAGGGGCTTCCCATACCAGAGCTGTGAATTTGGCCCAGTCCTGAAGTGCCTTTCACCCCAGAAGGCCCAGAATTACCAGCCAGGGAGGCTTTGGGAAGAAACCTATTCCCAACGGCCAACCCAGTGAGTCAGTTTTTCTGCTTTGGTCACAGGAACACTGGGAGCAGGGAGGGAGCTGTGATTTATCGATGTCCCTCTGCCGGCCGTGCTCTGTGATGAGTACTTAACACGTAAATGACCCCACTCACTCCTCATTATTACCTCCACTCAGGGCTGCCTCTAAGATTTGTAGGAGAGGGAACCAGAGTACTAATGGAGGCACCAAACTGTATGTTTAATTATGTAAATGTCACAATCAGGCTAACACACTGTGGGCATCCTGACCATATGTCCAGGCTCAGCCTGTCCCCCAACCCGCAACAGCCATCCCTGGGCCTTAAGGCTGTGCTCACAGTGCAATGGTCTAACCTCACAAGGGAAAGCACCCCCTAGACCCTGAAGGGCAGCCCAGTGATACGTGGGCAGAGGACTCTGGAGTTTTGTGTACCTGGAGCCTGGGGTGGGCATGTTCCCTTGGCCCTTTGTGACCCTACTCCATTGGAGAGGGGGTGTTTGTATGGAAGAGGAAGAGACCAGGCACTTCTAAAGTGCCAGGCTAGTAGGGCCCCCTCCTGCCTGGGTTAGGGGGCTCTGTCTCCATTGCTTTACCCACAACCTAACCAACAGTTAGTGTATTAATTATTCATTGCTGTGTAACAAACATCCCCTCCTCCTCAATTTAGTGGCATAAAACAACTAACATTCATGATCTCAGTTTCCGTGGTCAGGAATCAATATGGCTTAACTGGGTCCTCAGCCTCAGGGTCTCTCATGGGCTGTGATGAAGATGTCTCTCAAATAAGGGTCGATCTTCTTCCAAGCTTGTCCATGTAGTGTTGGCAAGAATCAATTTCTCCCTGGTTGTTGGACAGAGGGCTTCAGTTTCTTACCATGCTGACCTCTCTATAGGGCAGCTTACAACATGGAAGCTGGCTTCATCAGAGCCAGCAAGCAAGAGGGAACGAGAGAGAGATAGAGAGAGCCAACAAGATGGAAGTCTCAGTCTTAGTAAAATTTTTAAAATTGTGCTAAAATACACATAAGATTTACCATTTTTACCATATAAAAATACACAGTACAGTGGTATTAAGTACCTTCACATTGTACTTCATTAAAACAAAGCTATCTGTTAATTAGTGACTAATGATTACTTAAGCATACATGTGTAGCCAGGAAAGGCATTTAAAAAGAGATGATATTTAATCTGAGTTCTCAACAATAAGAGGGAATCAGTCATGAAAATATTATGGGATGAAAGGAACAGCCAGGGCAAAGGTCCTAAGATGGGAATGAACTTGACTGCGCAGAAATAAAAGAAGGCCACAGGCCCTGGGCCAGAGTGAGTGGGGGGGAGGGTGGCAGGAGACGAGGTGAGAGAGGTGACCACTGCCGGGTCCTTTGTCAATTGCCCACAGCCTGCCCTTGACCCTTGGTGTAGTGAGAGCTGCTGGTGGATGTGAGCAGAGGCATGATGGGCTCAAAACAGAGATGATGGGGAAGAAACCTTGTCCAGGGAGGGGTGGCTGTGGAGTAGGAGGGCCAGCTTGCCTGGGTGACCTGCTAAGTCACTTACTCACTTGGCCTCTGCCTCCTCACAGGGGACTGATTTTTGCAACAATTAATTGAGTGTTTCCCAATCATCCCTTACCACCCGTGTAACTGCTCTAGGGGTTGTCCTGATTCCAGCCATCCTACAGGGGTGTTAGAAACATTCAGATAAATGAGATAACATAATGAAATAATAATATCCGGCACTTATCATGTGCTACAGGCAGTTCTAAGCTTGACACACTCTGTCAAATAGATACTGTTATTCTTGTTGGTCCCACTTCACAGGTGATGAAAGTGAGGCATAGGGAAGTTAAACAACTTGGCTGAGATGATACAACTAATAAGATCCAGAGCCAGGGTCCACACCAAGCCAGGGAGGTGCGAGAGCCTGTGCTCTGGACCTCTAAGCTATGTCCTCTGTACTACCTCCCGAGTGTTGGCTGTAACACTTGGGCAATTAATTATTTAATCCAGTTTTTGTTTTTGCTTGATTTTGCATTATAGCTGGGCTCAGGAATACTGTGTAGTCATCAGAATAAATTGCCAGCTTGAACAGGGATGACTGTTTCTCTCTTGCCAGGGCCAACCAGCTTGAAGACCTGTCCCTCCGTGCTGGGCTGGCTGTCACAGTCCCCAACAAAGTTTGTGTTCCTCAAGCCTGATAATTAGGTATGTTCTAGCATTTGCAGCAGCAATAACAGATAATTAGTTTATCCCCAAACTATGTGACATGATTAGTGTTTTCTATGTGATGTTGAATAGATTTGCTCCAAAGTCGCACAGGAGAACTGCAGGTAGAAGCTAAATTTAAGCTTCCTCTTTGGGAGAAGTCAAACCTGGTAATTACTGCTTTACATTTCCTGCTAAAAATAAGTCAACAAATCATCTAGGTCATTAGCCATCACCAAGGCAGGATCATCCAAAAGTCTGCTTGGAGTAGTGACAACAGCCCTGGTGCTGGAGTCAGAGGTAGGTTTGAGGGGATGCTCTGCTCCTTTGCAGCCACAGGGATCTAGAGAGGGCCTCAGGAACCATATCGCTCTGGGGGAACACTGTGTATCCACACGTAGTGTCTGCCCACGTGGCAGCCAGCTTGGACCATGAGGTCCAGGGTTCACCAGCAGAGGGTGACAGAGGAGAAGGATCGGAAGGTCCTACACCCTTGATGATGTTGTTGAGGAAATGAATTATCCATTTGTGAAACTGCTGTACTTCTAGACATTTTGGCATCTGGGAAAATAAGTCCCTTTATTCTTTAAGCCATTTCCAATCCACGTTTCTTTACCTGAGGTTGAAAGTGTGTAATTGGTATACTGGATAATTAAGAAGAGCGAATGATACAGTGCATGTAAACGTTTTGTGCATTGTCAAAGATAACGTAGTATTACTATAAAGTGAGGTGTCCTGAAAGTCAGAGTCGGGAAGAGGGTAGAAAGGGCAAAGATTTGAACAATCACAGGGGATTGTTCAGGGAAATACAGGGCTGAGGGCTGTTGTCGGCCCTCCCTCAGCCCAGGTCAGACATCAATAATCAAGCGCAGAACCCTTTCCATGGCCAAGTCAATATCCTGGGGCAACTGAGGGGCTCACTTTGTTGCCCATCTCTCAGAGATCACTGTTCTTTGTTGCCTGATGTCCAATGTTTCATACATTTTGTCCATTAAAAATTCATTATTATCAAATTATTATATGTTTTATAATTATGTAATATATTACTTAATGTTATATAACAATTATATATAGTTGACCCTGAACAACATGGGTTTGAATTGTGCAGCTCCCCTTATATGTGGATTTTTTTCAATAAATATATTGGAATTTTTTTTTTTGAGATTTAAGACAATTGAAAACACTTGCAGATGAACTGCAAAGCCTAGAAATATCAAAAAAAAATTAAGAAAAAGGTATTTGTGAGTGCATAAAATATATGTAGATACTAGCCTATCTTACATAGACATAAGGTGTGTAATATTTAATATAAAGTTAATAATGTGTTAGTAGCACCTTACTTATAATTATTACATTGTTTTATAACTTTGCTTTCAAAGAATTACATTGCAACACAGTTTAAAAAAATATAACAGTGTTTCCAATATTGTACTGTGAATATGGCTGTAATACTGTATGTCATAAACATTTTATAATGATGTATTCGTTACCGTATAGCCTTGTATAGTGCAGGCTACCGTGAAGCGATCATGTCGATTATCCTAGGCTACCCACCATAAAGCAATTACACCGCTGCTTCTTGGTTATCAATGCGCGAATCATTATATGTAAATAAACATGAATTTCTTTTCATTTTTGATGTCTAGTGTTAGTGCAACTCTACAGTGTTTAGTATCATATAAGACGATATTGATGTAGGTACTGACAGATGATTGATCTTGTAAACAGATGATGTAAACGTAACGGTATCAACAAATACAGCACAGTAGTGTAAACGTGTCTTCTCTTCCTTATGACTTTCTTGGCAATGTTTTCTTTTCTCCAGCTTACTTTATTGTAAGAATACAGTATATAATACATACAACACACAAAATATGTGCTCATAGACTATGTTCATAGCTTCTGGTCAACAGCAGGCTGTTAAGAGTTAAGGTTTGGGGGAGTCAAAGTAATACATGGATTTTCAGCTGCATGGGAGTTGGTGTCCCTTAGCCTCCATGTTGTTCAAGGGTCAACTGTAACATATGCATATTACTACGTAAATATAAATTATATATAGAAATACATAATTCTATAATGCAGAATTAGTATAATGATAATTATACTAAATTAATAATGATTAAAGTCCTGGTGGTTTATATTTTTTTTGTTGTGTTTTTTTTGAGGGGAGAGGTAATTAGGTTTGTTTATATATTTACTTATTTTTAAACGGGGGACTGGGGATTGAACCTAGGACCTCATGCGTTCTAAGCACACATGCTACCACTGTGCTCCACCCTCCCCCGCTCTGGTGGTTTATATTTTAAAACAGATTTCTTACTGTGACAGGAATGGCTTGATCTCCCATTAAAGAAACAGACATACTATGTATAGTTGCATGCATATGTGCTATATTATGTAACTGCTATAACAATCATGACTCCTCTAGTGATTCACACTTTAAAACAGATTTCTCGCTGTGAAGGGAATGGCTTGGTTTTCCATTAGAGGAATTTCAAGCAAGCAAAGTTTGCAAGGTGGGGTACTGGGTTTGTCTCCCTCTGCCTCTGGGAAGCACATCTCACAGATCCCCAGTTAGAGTGAGCAGAACTGAGCCTGTCGGAGGACTCTGCAAGCTCTCGGCACCAATCCAGGCTATTAACGTTGCTGCAGAGCCTGACTCAAAACACCATCACCTGAACCAGGGTAGGTGAAAATGAACTGGTGACAGCTTCTTTTCTAATTTTACCCCCACCCCAACCCTTAACCTGTGTTTCTGTACAATGCAGTGCAGTTTAGAAATGAATGGAACTGTGGCTTCTATTCACTGAAAGCAGAGATGAGCAGCTTCCTCTGTGCTGAGGACACAGAGCAGGAGAGGCTTAGGGAATGTTTGGATCCACCAGCTGCCCCATCACCTAAGCTTCCTTGAGACTCATTTTGCACCCAAAAATTTTTGGTCCTTGCACATTGTGCCTAAATTGCCAATTACAGAAAAATTAGCCAGGGCAACACTATTTGAAACTTCTTAAATCTCTGGGGTACTATATCAATTATTGGAGGTAAATAATCTTCAAGTTCCAATTGGACAAGATTAAGTAATCCACTCGGCGGACTGATTCATTCTGCCACTTGGGGAAACAATGATCAGTTGCCAAATGGCTAATTTCTTCATTCCTTCCTTTCCTGCATCCATTTCCTGTCGTGTGGCTTTGCAGCTCCTTTATCTCAGAGGAGGCGTCTAATTCCTCATCCCTCATCTGGCCTGGCCTTGTGACATGCTTTGGCTAATAGAAAGCCAGGGAAGTGATGGTGGGCCAGGTTTGAGCTGAGGCCTCAAGAGACAATGCAGACCTCCACTCTGTTTCTTGGAGCCCTTCCAGATGCCATGTAAGCAAGCTTGGGCTGGCCTGCTGGTAGGTGAGAGGAGCCATCCTTTATCAGCCAGCCTCCAGCCAAGCCAGGAGTTGACCAGGTCATTATCTGCAGGTAGATGAGAAAGCCTGGTCTAGACCATGAGCTGTGCAGCTCAGCCCAAGCTAAGCGTTCTCGACTCGAAACACCATGAACTTAATAAATGGTTGCTTTTTAAAGTTACTAAGTTTTGAGGTGGTTTGTTACATAGCAATGCAGACTGATAGAAACATTTGCAGGAAACTCATTGCTTTTGTTGATCGTCAAAGACTGTTTATAAATATGTGATTTTGCCAACGTGCATACAAGTAGGGAAGGATAGATTCTGAACGAAAAGTCAAAAACTGGGGTTCTGCCAGTGCTTGTAAGTTTTGAAATAGCCGAGGAGTTTCTAGAAAGGTCATGACATATATTTAGAAATTCATCCTCTGTATCCACCACCTCCTCTCCCCCTAGTGTCAGTATATTCAGTATATTCAGTTATAACAAGGATATAATGAAACAGGCGTTCTCACACTGATGGGAACGTAAATCAGCATTACCATTTTTATTCACTACATCAATATTTATTAAAATATACCCTACAGTCAGGCACTGTAATAGGAGATGGGGTTATAGAATACATATAACTTCTGTCTTCAAGCACTCCATAATTTTTTGAAAGTAATAGGCAAAAACTTAATTGTGAAACTGGCTCACATATAAAAGTTAAATATTGGAAAGGACTTTGGCAACATGTATCAAAGACTTTAAATTATTTTTACTCTTTGGTACAATGATTTCTCTTCTAAAAATACAAACAAAAGAAGTGATCCAAAATGGAAAAAGGCCTTATTCATGAAATGTTCTTCTTTCTATATAAGTTTAGTTGAAATATTTTAATTACTGACAGCAAATTTGTTATAATTTAGCCACTAGATAGAGCATTACACAGCCCTGAAAATTATGTTTATGAAGAGTCTATACCAAAATAATTACAATGAGTCTTAAATAAAATACAGAATACGAAAATATATTTGCATTAGTATTAGGCTTAAATAACAAAATAAAGATTAAAATAAAACACTCTGTATGTTTATAGTGGTTTGAACAGACAATGGGAAAGAAGAAAGGAAACACATTTTTTGAAAAGTGGAGTGAGTGAGCCAGCCAGGAGTCGAACCTAGAATCTTCTGATCCGTAGTCAGACACGTTATCCATTGTGCCACTGGCCCCTCCTGGAAACACATTTTTTGATGATGTGTTATATATTAAGTGCATAAGTATCTGCCTGCCTGGAAAAATTGCCTGGACTAATATTGTATTTGTTTGGTTTTTTTTAAATCTCAGTGAAGGAAATTTAAAGGTGAGAGTGTCAGGGAGAGGAAAAAGACAGCTGTCTGCCCCTTTTAAGGAATTTTCTTAGATGTTCTACCCAACAACTTTTGATTACATCTCCTTGGCTAGAATTTAGTTGCATTGCTCCAGATAACTGCAAGGAAGACTGGGAAATGTAACACACTCCTGGTTTCTTCCCAGGGTGGAGACATGATGGCTGGAACTCTTGCAGCCATTTTGGAATATGAGGCAACCTTGAGGACAGAAGCCAGTTCTAAGGCAGGCAAGGCGGAAAGATGTAAAGATCTTGGGCACCTAATGTTTATGGAGCTGCTACACTCATCTTTAGTTTTCCTTCACTGAGATTAAAAAACAAAAAACAAAAACAGTATTAGTCCAGGTCATTTTAACAAGCAGGCAGATGAAATTTCTAATGGCCCAACATCCCTAGTTCTCTTAGGAGTTCTTCTTGGTAGGGTTTGAGTTTTTTCACCCTTGGGCCTTCTACCTGGGGCTGTCGCAGTCTTCCCCTGGGTCTCTCCAAAATGATGCTCTGAATGGAATGCAGTATGAGTTAAAGTACAAATAACCCTGGGTGGAGAACACATGTGATACACCCAAGACTGGGCTGCCCGTCCTTGTCTATGCTCCATGGCGTCCTGCCTTTCCCTTTCCTTTGCACTTGTATTCATAGTGACAATACCTGACGTTGATTGAGAGCTTTTGATGTGCCAGGTGCTGCAGCAAGCATTATGTGCGTTATCTCACTGATCCTAAATTTAAAATCCCTCCTGGTGTGCCTGTCTTCTCCTCTAGTCTGCGAGCCCTGGGGAGCAACATGCATGTCTTGCTAATTGCTGTGTGCCCAGTGCTTGGCACAAGGCAGATGTGTGTTAAATACTGGTTGAGCAGAAATGGACTGATACCAAGCTGAACTTGGGACCGGGCAGCCTTGCATCCAAATCCAGCTCGCTGGATTTGACTCCTTAAGACACCTAACCTCTCTGAGCCTCATGTAAAGAGGAGACAATGAAATCTAACTTGCAGAGTTGTCATGCCACACACATGGAGATCATGAAATCAACACATAAGAACCAGACTTTAGTGCAGACAACAGGGAGGAAATGAAAGGCTTGTTTTTATCCCATAACTGCACAGTTCCTCCTAGGTCTTCCCTTCCACACTGTAAGCAATTCAAGGGCAATGACTGTGTTTTGGTTTCTCTCTTGTAGGTTGGGCAGCCAGCACTGTGCCTGGCATATAGTAGGTGATCAATAAATGCATGTAGAATGCACAGCTGGATGGCCAAAACCGATCCATGGGGATAGACGTTGTAAATTCAACTCAAATTATTGAATATGAATAGTTAACATAATTATCATTATAACACTGTTCTTCTTCATCCATCAAGGGAAAGGGGAGAAAGAACTAACCCCTATTAAAAGTTTGCTGTATGCCAGGCAGTCTGCTAGGTATTTACGTTGATTATTTCATTTGTTTACCAATATCATCAGATCAATACCATTATCTCATTTTTACAGATAAGGAAACTAATGCTTTGAGAGAGTAAGCAATTTGACCAAGTGCAAATAAAGTTGTCCAGTTTCAGTGTCTGTGTGCGTGTAACAGGTGCCTGCTTCAACCCCCCGAGCTTGCCTGTTGTCTCTGTCATACCATTTCAACACAGACCCAGCTTTGTTCTTCTCCTTATCAACCCAAACATTAGAGGTCGCAGCCCACCTTTCACTGGAGGCCACCCAAGTGCTAACACAAACGCTAACTCCCTTCTTGATTTATTTCAGTTTTGTAAACGTCAGTATAATAATGATAATGACCGTTAACCGGTTTCCTAGTAAGAAATTTACACGCGAGCATCTTGAATCCCCCATGAGCCTCATTGGGAGGGAATTATTCTTACCATTTAACAGATGAGGCCATTGAAGCTCAGAGAAATTAGGAGACTTGACCAACATCCCACAGCTTCAACCTGGAGCAAATTCCAGTACCTGCGCTTCCCCACCTTACCCCTCCATCCCCACTGTGCCCAGCTCTGCTGGGGTAAAAAGATGAGCAAGATAGTTCCTGTCCCTGTGGGTCGTGTTCGCGTTCTGGGACACAAGCTGGAGCCCCTGCTCCCTGGCACTGCCTGTCCTGCCTTTGACCTCTGCAGGGACTTGGGGATAGCGCACTTCTCATCCCCAAGCCTTCCATCCTCCGGGCTCCCTCTCCCCTAAACCCTGGCCCTGTCACTTGTTCACCGTGCAGCCCTGGGATAAGTCACTTCACTTTGGCCAGGCTCAGTCTCTTCATCCGTAACTGGGGGCACTGGTGTCTCCCTGACAGGTGAATTCTTCAAAGATGGCAGCACCCGCACACATGCCAACTCACACGCTCTTCCTGTGATGTGGATGTGGATTTGACATTCCCCCACTGAGAGGTGGCATCTCTGTTTCCTCCCCTTGAACTTAGCTGGGACTTTGGGACTGCCTTGACCAACAGACCATGGCAGAACCGACGCCACAGGGTGCTGAGGTTGGGTCCTAAACGGCAACTTAGCTTCTTCCGGGCAGTGACCCTTGGGACGTGCACCTCGGGAGCTCAAGACCTGGAGCTCTGGAGCCGCATGTTAGAGCAGGTAGAGAGACCACATAGAGAGAGGGGGGTGTGTGAGGAGCCCCAGCTATTCTGTCCCTCACTGTCCCAGCATTAACTGACACACAGCATAAAGAGCTTAGCCCCGGGCCTGGGAAGCCAGGTTTGCCTGCGGTCTCGCGGTAAGTCAGGATGGATCTGCTTCAGGCCTGTGAGACTCTGGTTCTGGTTCTTTAGAAACCAGCATCAGAATTTTTTGAGCTCCTCAACTCCTCTGGAGGTAGGTTTTACCAATTTCAAGAGCTATAAGCCCACAGGAATGTAGAACTCAGTTCAAAACACACTATAAACTGACTCATTTTCACGAGACTATTAAAAAAAAAAAGTTGAACATATGCTTAATTTTCTTAGGGCTTCCAAAAACAATAGGCAAGTCTTTCAAATGGAGCCATGTGTGTGCAGAAGATCTGTCTGGAATCCAAATCCTCCCCTAACTTAGTTAGCCTAAGGAAAATTCTTTTGTTTCATTGAACTTGGAGGCGAAGAAAATTGCTGGGCTAGAGAAAAGGCTTTTGGTCACAAGTTTGGAAAAGTAATATCAGACAGAGATGACCGAGTAAACTGGGGCAGTTTTTTTCCCTCCTCAATAAACTTGCCCGTCTTCTCTTCTAGGTCTTGATTGTATAAAAGGCACAAGTGACTTCAGATGGGATGAGTCCCAAGTGGCATGAAGGGACAAGGAAATATTGTAAGCGAAGAAGCCAAATGGTTGGTGGAGTTCAGACCGTGAAGGAATTGCCGGGACTGGAAGAGATTTTAGGGATCACACAGTTAAAGGTGAGAGGCTGGGAGCCCAGTGAACGAGTGTGATGTGCAGAGTGAGTTACAGAGCTGGGATGGGAACGGAGGAAGCCTGCGTCTTTTCTGAGCCACCTGGCAGCCTACTGGTTGCCATTGCTCTTTTAAAAACTTCCCTTTGAAAGTATTTAAATCCTCAGGGAAAGCTGTGATCAGGGAAAGCTGTGATCAGGGAACATTTCGAGGGAGGGCTAAGGAAAAGAGAGACAGTGGCAGACAGTGGGGTGGAGAGAAGATTTGAACGCTGTTTTCTAAAATTCAGAGTCACTCTGCTGCCTGGAGGGGTTGAATGGTAAAGACTGGGTTTCAAATAAGAGAGGCAGGTGGGGTGGAGTGTGTGGGGGGTGGAGGGGAGACAGGATGGTCCGGGATGAACGTGATCGATGTTCAAGCTGCGAGCTGGAAGATGAGTTATTGTTTGTCAACTGAGGGAATGGAACGGTCAAAGCTTCTGGCACGGATGCTGCTTAGAGACCCAAAGAAAGTGAATGAGTGAGTGTGGAAGGTCATCTGGGGCAGAGGGAACAGCAAGGATGAGGCTGGAACAGACGTGAACATTTGAGAGCAGCGTGGACACTGCTGTGCGGGAGCTGAATGAGCAGAGTGATGTCCCAGGTGACAGAAGCAGGGCCGGGCCCTGGGGTGCACGGTGTAGACCCTAGAAGGAGTTTGGGTCTTGCTCTGAGTCTAGCGGGAAGCCTCTGGAGGGCCTGGTGCAGGGAGCTGTAAGATGGATGGGTCTTTCAGGGCAGGGACTATGTCGTAATTGCATTCTCCCACAACTGAGGTTTCCGCGTGTTCCAACAAGGAAGATGCAGCCTTGAAACCTGTGGTAGAAGAAGCTGAAGGATGAAGGGCCAGGACAGCAGAACCACACGAATCCGTTCTCTGGTCCTCAGTCCAACTTTTCCCATTCCTGACCTCATTCCCTCCTCACTTCACTCCTGTGACTAAGCAGTGAAGAAATAATTGCCTCTATTTTAAGATAAGAGAGGTTGACTTGCTTGCCCAAGATCACTGCTGACTGTGGCAGAGCTTGGATGGGAGCCCCAAGGCCTCCTGGCCCCCAGATTCCTTCTCAGGGAAGCCGTCTCCATCCTTCCTAACTGAACACTGCCATCAGGGGCAGGGGATGCTGTGCAGGCGCCCTCCGAGGTGGCCCAGCAGAAAAGTCACCGCAAATCACTTCAGAGGAAGCAAGAATGAACCCTCAAAGGGACCTGGCGGACTAAATAAAGAGTGTTACCAGCGGGATATCACCTGCAGTGAAACCATCTGCTCCCACGGAGCAGCCGAGAAAGAGTCTCACGTGGCACTGTGCAAGGCTTGTCACCGGTTTGTGCTGACACCCCCTGCAGACCACCCACTCCTCAGGCACGTAGACCCGTAGGCAGCAGGCACGAGTCTAGGTTCAAGACCTCAGGTGGGCCAGAAACATAGCTTTCTTTGCTTCTCTATAACGAAATCTGGTTAGGATCTCAAGCCTCTGTTAGGTGCAGGTGTTGGAAATGTCATTTTGGTCCATTTGGGCATCTTTGGTGATGCAGTCTAGGCTCCAGGAGGACTGCTGACTTCCGACGGTTTCTGAACCGCGTGGAGAGAGCAGCGGAGCTCAGCACAGTCATCCCCGCATATGACATTCCTGTTTGGGCTTTGGTCCTTACTCCATGGCTCTGTCCCCTCTCCTCCCTGACCACGAGTCTCCTTTTGCCCTCTGGCTCTCTGTGAAACGAGGACATTGTACCACAGAGTGCTGCCCCATCCTGGCTGTGAAGGAAACGCTGTTTCTGTGCTCATTCTGCTGTTCTCGCAACACACTGCGGCTTGGGGGCGCTGTGCTCTGCCTCACGGGCATGTGCAGGCATTTCTTAGCTCCCACACTGTCCCAGCTTGGGCTCCCCAGGTGCCACCTGCTCTTGGGTTCTCTAAACTCTTGGGGGTTTAACCACCCCTCACCCCAACCCCCAAGCTTGGCAGGGGTGGTGGCAGGACCCAAGGTCCCTGCACTCCCAACTCTGTCCTCACCCCAGCCCAGGCAAGCTTCGTGAGGTCTCAGTGAGACCAAAGCACAATCTGTCCTCACCACGCACCCCTCTGATGCTTTTGCTGGGCTTAAACCCCAAACAGTCAAAATTGCTTCTTTTATTCTGTCTGCATTCTTCTGGGGCATCTGTTCCCTGAGCCCATAAACACTGAATGTTTCACCTGCTGCTTAAATGCAGGGTTGATTGCAGTAGAGAGAGAGAGAGAGAGTAGGCGAGGCCGGGAGGAGGTGTCTGCCCTGGCCCAAGTGGCCCTCCGTGACCTTGACAGGCCAGACTGTGCCAAGTGAGGGGATGAACACCATGGATTCGACCAGGATAAAGATACAGATTGCACAGGAAAGGATTTACCTGGGCAGATGCCTCCTACCTGGCCTCCCCAACTCTCTCTACTGCAGTCAGCCCTCCGTAGTCCTCCCAGAGAGACCTCTGCAGACAATGCCCACTGGGTCTTACCCTTCATTTGGAAGCCTTGGACGATTTCTGTTACCCGCCACGTTCAAGCTCTCTTGGCAAAGGCAGCTCTGCTTGGTCTCCTGGCCACTTGCCCTGTCACTTTCTCCCGTCTTCTGAATAGGATGTTGCTTTCCAAATACAGCTATTCACACCCCTGGGTATTTGCTGTTTCCATCTGGATTATTTTCCTGCCTCTCTCAGCACCTCTCCAAGGCCCCCTCCCTGTGCCCCACCCACCCTCCTCTCATCAGCACAGGCCGGCTGCCCCTGGGCTCGACTGAAACGTCACCTCCCTGGAGAGGCCTTCCTCTCCACCCTGGATGCTTCCATAAGGCTGAGGACCGTCCTACTGTTCTTCTCACCTTGCCCCGTAATATCTGTAACCCCCGTGCTTGGTGCACAGGAAACTTGGTAGATGCTTGTTGGCTTAATTCACAGTGAACGAATGATCATCTGCAGCGTATCTGACTCCATGCACTAGAGGGGTGTTTTTATACTGGGCTTTATTACAGGTTGATTTCCAAACACAACGGGATGAGATTTCTGATTCTCCGTTCTTCCTTCTTTATTCGCCACAGTTCTGATGTAAAAATCTTTCATTTTAATTTTTACCTCCAGCGCAGTTTCTTCCTTACTCCCACCATTGCGTCTTGTCTGTGTAAATCAAGTCATCTCTTCCCTCCTCGCTTAGAGCCCCGCTCCGGAACCATGTAATACCCGGCTGTAAAGCGAATCCAGTTCCCCTGGCAGGTTCTGCTTTATGAGAAAGTATTTATTATGCTCGAGCTCTGGGAGCCGGTTATCATTTACTAGCCGTGCTTTAATCTTGTGTTGTTTTTCCACTATTGCTTTAGTGGCGGGAAGGGAGCACCAGCAGTCTCCAATGCTGCCACCTAGTGGCGGAGTGGAGCGGCAGCCAGTTCTTTAGGGACAGTGGGTTATTTATTTGTAAATAACCCACTCCCCCCGTAAAGGCCATAAGAGGACATAGCAAGGAGGTGGCTGCCTGCAAGCCAGGAAGAGAGCTCTCACCAGGAACTGACCGCGCCTGCACCCTGATCTTGGACTGACCAGCCAACAAAACTGTGTGAGATAAACTTCTGTCGTTTAAGCCGTTCAGTCCGTGGTATTCTGTTAACAGGAGTTACGGTATGTTATGGTATTAGGAAGACTAACACAGCGGTGTATTCTGATCCTGTCTTGTCCTGTGACTCACAGATATTCAGTGAATTTAAGTAATGTTTATTTGTTATTAATGCTAATATTAAATTTATTTAAAAATTAATGATATTTCACACATTTAAATAAATTCACAGATGTCTGCTGGGCATGGGTATCTTATGGACACTGGATAAGGGGTTGAATCTGAGTGACACAGGTCAATGCAGTGACAGCAAATGCAGCTACAGGCACTGACTGGAGGCGCTCAAGAGAGAAATCTCTGGAAAGTGCAGAGATAACAGAGAGGACCCTGGGCTTCCACAGACCTTAGAGAGGGGATGTGGATTAATTTTACAAGAATCTCTGAGCACCTATCTATTATCTGGGTTACTAATAACATCTTAAGTTACAAATCTCCCCAAGTTATGGATTGGTTAGACCTTCTCTGAAAATTTCAGTCAAGATTCTTGTGTTCAGAGGAGGAAAATCACAGAAGCATCTTCCAGAATGTTGTTTTATGTAGCTTCTCCCTGTCTGGACATGATGCGATTCCTATAGTACTTTAGAAGAAAAATAATGTATTTGTATTATTATTCTCAAGCGGAACAATAAAAAATTAATAAGAATCAGGATAAAGGGAGTCCCTGCTTGAGCTGAAGCAGTGTCCACTGCTGGGGGATCTCTGACATGTTTGAGCAGGTCAGGCTGCTGGGGGTGGGGTGGGTGGGGGTGCCGCATGAGGGGCTGGAGGGTTTCTTGGAGGGTATGAGTTCTAATGGAAGCAGAAACAGAATGAAGGAGGAAGAAGATGTTATGTCTGCTGATGAAAACTTTAGCTTAATAAGCTTTTACATGCAGCCAATTTGAATTTGAATCATGTGATGTTGAAAGACACGAGGAATTAACAAAGTCTCACCTGACATGTGGTTTGCCAAATATTTCCAGGCACATGGTGCATAGTAGTGTTAAGCCTCCTGGTCCCCTGTGGTTGGGTGGAGCCATGAGATTAGCAGCAACTAATGAGTTGTGGGACCAAGTGGTTGTTAGCACTTTGGGCTGAAGCATTAAATTTCAAGTCTGAGGCCCCTTTGAGCTGTTTTTCTCTTTGCAGTGGTGGTCAGAGTTCCCAGTGGTGGTAGTTCCATCAGCCTGGGTCTCTGAAGCAGTATGGTGAACAAAGACCCACCTGCCCACAACAGTCATGTGACAAGAACAAGAAATAAATGTTTGTCTTCAGGAAAGTCTTCCTTACTTTAAGCGTCCCTGTTGTGGGCCTTTATTTTCAAGTCATACCCAACAGGTAATGAAATATCTGTCTTAAAATAATTCTCCCTTTTCGATTTGTTCATATTCCCTTTGTGATCCTATCCGACGTACGAATTGTGAAGTGGGGTCAAAAAAAATTTCACACTACTTCTTACATGTACAAGAAAAGAAGCTTGCTTGTTTCCAATCATTGATGAAATCTTCATGAGCCCCCCTGCACCCCGCCCTGGCACAGGTTTGAAGGTTGGGAGAGAGAGGAGAGGGTAGGGTGGGGTAGAAAGAACTTTATTTGCCAGTAAACTATACCTAAGTCTCCTCTGGTTTAAACAATCTCTTTCACTTTCAAGCAGTTCATTTTGGTAAATGCTCAATTATTCAGTGTTTTCCTCCCAAAGATGGCGTCCGGCAGGGAAAAGGTACTTCTGCACCTTTGTGTCTGTGGGAAAGGAGATCTTGGACCTGTGGGCGAAGGTTGACTTTGATGCTCTCTGGATGGTTTGGAATGGTTTCCATGTTACTTGCACTGGTGACCTTGACGTGCAGCTGGTGGGTTTGGGATTTGCTTTTTCCCTTTCTCTCCCATGCTGGGTGCCTCTTTTCCTGCCCATCCCCATGGTCCATACGGCTCTGCCGTTTACCTCTTGACCTTGTGACGTCACCTGGGGCTGTCAGTGCAGTTACCTGCCAGCTTCCTTGTCAAGAATGCAGAGACTTCTGGGTCCATTCCATACTGAGGGTGGGGCGATGCTGAGGGAGCCTCAGGAGTGCCAATCTCGGCTGTTTCTCTGCCTAATTATACTAAATCACCAATCTAATCAATGTGGCTGCTCCACTTTTGGGGGGTGACTGGGACACCAGGGATGTCTGGCAAAGCCTTCAAACTATTTGGTCCTCTGTTCTGGAGTTCTGGAGGTGGAAGCCACTGTCTGTGTTTCTGATTGCTTGCTCCCCTGCCTCATTCTCCTTGCTCCACTGGGTCAGAAAGATGACCTGATGTCCCTGTCTGTTGGGTGGGACATCCACCACGTCATATCTGAAGCACTCTCTGTCCCTTCCTTAGAAAAAAGCCAGTGTTCATGTTAGTCATGTCTGGTTCTTGGTATGTTAATTGGTGCTTAAGGAATATATACCATGTCTTGATAAAATATGGCTTTGAAAATATTGTCTTGAAAGTTCTATTTTAGTATTCAAAAACTGAATACCAAATGTGTTTTCCATCTCCCTGCATTTCTTCTGTAAGAGGCCTAATCACACACATCCCTCCGCTTCCTCGCCAAGGCAGACGGATGCCTCTGGATGACGAGAGAGAAGGTCATATGCATGGAAATGCAAAGATAAAGACACAACAAAGATTAAAAGTACCTCTGCCACTATTGTAATGTTTTTAAAGGAAAGGGTCATATTCCACTTCTCTCTACACATCCTCATGGGGCCTAGCACATAGTAGGCGCACACATGCAGTGACTACCTTGTCCCAGTTGACTGGGACCTTTAGCACTGAAATGTCCACATCCAGGGAACCTCTCAGCCCTTGGCACAGCTATGTATACAATCCATTATTTACTGCTGAAGGTACGGTGGTGATTTCCTTGGCATGAAATGATTATCCCCCTAGAAATCATTAATCTCAGAAGTAAATGATAACATGTTTGAATTTCCACACATGTTTTAACTGTAACTTCTGAATTTCAAAACAGTGGTTTTGCTCAGCCAACACATTATTGACTCATTCGGTCTCACTTCAGCTAACATGTGATTATTCCTCACAAAAGAAGACTAAACAGACCCCAGATTCCTGCATTTGCTAATTGTCTGTCCTGGCCCTTTGGTCTCTGGCCATAACAACTGCAAGCTTTCAAAGGACTAGAGAAATGGTTGGCTGCAGGATAAGAGTAAAATCTTTTAAGGTCCTTAATAAATCTATTTATTTATGATAATCTATTTAGTAAATAGACTCACTCCTTAATACAATCTATTCAGGTCTTGTGTTGATGGTTTCAAACCGCAGGTCACTGCATCTTGTGAGAACTACCAGGACAAAGGAACAAGGGGTTCTCATGAATACTTGGTGGTGTGTGGACATCCTCACCACGGTGCTTGCCTCAAAACGGTGGAGGGCAAGGGGTTGGGATTCAGGAGACATGAGGTCTCTTCCAGGTGGTGCCACTAATGGGTTGTGACGCCACGACTGAAGTTTCTCATCTGCAAAAGGGGAAAGGAAAAGAGAATTTTTAGACTAGTGCTTATGTGTGGAGGTCCATCATGGTCAAAAATTACGATTCCTTATCACGACCATAAGGTCCTTGTGTGAAACTGTGCCATGACGTCACTTCTCCAGTCTCTGCCCAGCCCCGGCATGCTTTGCTCTTCCTCAGCCCCACTGCATGACTTCCATCTGGAGCACCTTCCAGATCACACCTCTCACTCTCTGCTAGCTTTTGGCACGGTCTCCACCAGTCTCCAGCCATCTGGTTCCTCTCCAGGTTGTTATTCTTCAATTCCCTTGGAAGACCTATGACATTTAAAAAAATCTTCTGTGAATATGAAGCATCCAATTGGCTAGTAATAAATACTCCTTTGCCTTGCTTATTTTTTCTGCACCGTTCCCCTTAGGGACCTCTCAGGAATGGATGGGAGGCAGCATGGGTGCCTACTGAATACTGACCTACAGATCCCAGCCTAATACTGTCTTAAACTCAATGTCCCTGGCCCATAGCAACTCTCCGTCTTTTTTGAAATTAATTTATATATATATCTCCCTGTAAACAATTTTAACTGTGCCGTTCAGTGGCATTAATTAAATTACAGTCACAATGCTATTCAATCATCACTCCTATAGCCAAAACCTTTTCATTAGCACAAGTAAAAGCTTTCTAACCATTGAGCAATAATTTCCATCCTCTCCCTTCCCTGCAGCCTCTGGTCACCTCTGCTCTACTTTTTGTCTCTGAGAATTCCACAACAGCTCTCTTCCACTTATTAAATGGGAGAACTCATATGCCTTTGTGATATCTTTATGACTTAATGATATCTATAAATTTGGTTGTAAGTAAAGGGTTCTGATGATGTCATTATTGGGATTATCAAGAATCTCCTGTACTTGGATTCTGTCTGTAATTGTGTTAGGTGACATTGGAGCTAAAGACGTGTAAGACCTTGTCTTTACTAAGCTTGGGGCCCCTATTGCTGCTTGTCCCCTTTTGCCATGAAAGACAGCACTCAAGTATTGAAGTGCTTCTCGTAGCTGAGAGCCTTATAATCTTAAAACACTGTTCTCAAGGTCAGCACTTTGCACGTTTTAATGGGCACATCAATTACCTGGGCGTTATGTTGCACTACTGATTCCAACTAAGAAGATATGGGGCAGGCTCCTAGTTTCTGCATTTCTGGTAAGTTCCCAGATGCTGCCTGTCAATGGACCGCACTGGGAGTAGTGAGGCGCTCCCATCTATGGGAGTGGGTGTTCAAGGTAGAGCTAATTGCCTTTCATAGGTCTATGCCCTTGAGACGTCTGGAGTCTGGTTGTAGAGACCTGTCTAGCTATCATGAAATAGTACCGAAAAAAAAAAACCAGATAATATTTCATTATATTCTACATTGCATGCACCCCATTGTGATGGTTAATTTTATGTATCAGTCTGACTGGATCATGGGGTACCCAGATACATTCGATTAAACATTATTTCTGGATGTGTCTTTGAAAGAGTCTCTGGATGAGATTAGCATCTGAATTCATGAACTCATTGCCGATTGCCCTCCCCAGTGTGAGTGGGTATCATCCAGTCTGCTGAGGGCCTAAATCTGTTGGGGGCTTGAAGAGGACAAAAAAGCAGAGGAAGGAAGCATTTGGCCTTTATTAAACCTGATTACCTGGATTGCTTCAACTGGGACATTAATCTCCTGCCCTTGGCGTCCTGGTTTGGACTGATTACACCCTTGGCTTTCCTGGCTCTCCAGCTTGCAGATGGCGGATGGTGGAACTTCTCAGCTTTCAAAATCCATGAGCCAATTCCTTAGAATAAATATCTTCATAAATGTATGTATATATATACGTGAACACATATACATTCATCTTGTTGGTTCTGTTTCTCTGGAAGACCCTGACTAATACATCCAAGATGGGCCCTGGGAAGGTTGAGAGGAAAAGAGGACCATATGAGGCCTGCCTGCTCACGTTTTGTCTTCTCCATCATATTTTAAGTTTCTCCACGGCAAAGCCCTCTCTCTTTTTCTACAGTTTTAGTCAACAAAAATTAAGTGAATTGGAACACTGAGCCAAATTTCCCCCTCCATCTGGCTTTTATTAAAAAAGAAGCAAATACCAAGAAAATACATTGATATGCTAATTGTTTGCGCTCATCTAGCTCTTTTAACTTTATCCAAGTTTATTCCTCACAGGCATGAGTTTAATGTAATTCAGCATATAGTGTAGAAGAGGTGATGAATTAGTGGGTTGACATGGATGGTCCTCATGACAATCCTATCACATAAATAAATATGTCAGTGTTAATGTTCCAGAAAGGTGACACGTTGGCCCAAGATCGCACAGCAAGAAAGTGGGAAAGCTGGGGTGAGAGGCCGGAGGGCCCGATGCCAGCACAGAGCCAGGGCAGTGCAAAGTGCCAGCTCAGTGTTCTCAGGGGTTGACCTGCGCTCTCATGCCCCCTGTGACTTAAAGCAGGAGTCACAGAGAGACTTAGCCTTTGCAGGGTGGTCGTGAATTTCCAATGTGAGAACGCATGTAAAATCACATCATAAATTTCAATCAGGGACCACATTCCACAGTAATAACACCTACATTTTCCCACTGTGGTTTGTGTCACAAAGAAAGACCACAAGGTCAGTGTCCCAGCAGCTTCCCACTGACTAGTCGCAACCCCCCTGTCTTTTATGAAACTCGATCAAGTCTCTAGTTTCATAAAATACTGCACATTATTTGTCAGTTACTTCCTTGCTTTTATCTGCTTAAATATTTCCCCCAATCCACAGGCAATTCAAAACGCAATAGATTTTTTTTTGTCAATGATACATATTTTTAGAAGTTTGCTGGCGAAATGTAGAGGTCTTGTCTTCTCTTACAGACACGATGTGTTTTAAGACTTGGGTTTTGCATGCAAGGCTGATTATCTGCTTCTACAGCACTTTAATAAATTCAGTTCAGCCAGAACAAATCACTTTATAAGCTTGGAAACCATGCAAGTTTGTTGTTAGGAGATTATAAGATTTTTAGTTTTTTCTCCACGTACCTGAGTTCAGCATTCTGTGAATTCTGAACGGATACCTGCCCATATATCAGTAAATCATAATGATCCAAAAAACTTTTTCAGCTACCTTGAGCATAGATCAACTTTCCTGGCAATAAGTCATTTTACTACTATTTAATTTAAATATTGAAGAAAGCACTTAACTGTTTACTCCTCTTTAGTCTCTTGAAAGTCTTACGCAGGTGATGCTTATCATTCTATAATAATGTTTAACTTTTTTTTTTAAACTTGTTTTCCTACATATCTTCCTCAAGTTAGAAGGACAGCTGGTGGAAAAAGTGTAAGTTTTGGAATCAGACAGACCTGAGTGGTCTCCAGCTCCACTGCTGTCCCGGATTTTACCTGTCAGTCCCCAGCACCATTCCCATGCCTGTCCACGCTCCTCCCTGGACTGTAGGGGTCGGGAGCCTGGGAGCTCTATTTCCTTTATTTCCTGCCAGCATGGTTCCAGATATGGTGTAGGTTCTTCCAATGAAATGCATGTCCCTGAGACACAGAAGGAAGAAGGGAAATAGAAGCAGTTTTGGTAGAAGTGAAATTCTTTGTAGTGGCTTTTGTATTTCCTTAACAATTGTTTCCAATCTGGAGCTTTAGAGGAGGCATGACCCTGACCATGTCTTCCTGTAGGTTATCCTTATCTCTGGGTGGCCAAACTTATGCCCAGTTGCAGTGGCAAACCTGAAAGCTAGTGGTGGGCAGATCCAAACCCCACTCCCCTGACTTTCACTGCTTGGGTTCCTCCAACAGTTTTGTAAGCTCCTAATGCCTAGTCAGGATGAACACAACTCATCTTTTACAGCTTAAAACACCTAGACTGTTTTCAGTTTGCCTGACCAACCGCTAACCGATACCACCACTGACCTGCTTTGAGACTTTGAGCAAGACTTTACTTCTTTGAACCTCAGTTTCTTCATCTGTGAAATGGGCATAATGATTCATAGAACCCCTGCAAGGATAAACAAATAATGCATATAAATTTTTCCAACGCAAAGTATGGATGCCATAATGTTAGTATTTTGTTTTCACAATCTCCACACCTCCCTCCTCCTGCCTTTAAAGATTTCTTGACTATCTTGTTTTAGGTCTAGAATTTTTCCTTTTTTTTCTTTAATTGATTACAAATCTAGGTGCCTCGGGGTGAGCTCCTGCTGCCTGACATTTTTGATTAGACTTGGTGCTGCCTCCAGTCCCCGTGTTCTGCACTTTGGGGCACAGATTCATCACCTCTTTTTCATGACAAGGATGATTGATTTCTTCCAGAATTTTTATGGTTTTTAGCTGGAGAACTCATCCTGAGAGAGTCTATCAGAACTTTCCTAATGCACATTTCTCAAAGTCATTTTTAACTCCGTCTGATTCATTTGTCTTGTTCCTAAATGTAGCAAGTAAGCTCCTGGCCAAAGGAAAGTGGTCTTTTTATAATTCCTAGTCTACTTATAGGAACCCACAGCTGTGATTCTTGTCTTGAATCTGAAAAGGCTCAGCAACTAGCCCTCTTGGCCTGTGGGCTGGAGTGGATGATTCAGTGATGGGACCCACTGGTCCCAGCTCTGCTTCAACTGCCTGAGAGGCTTTAGGCCAGGAACTACCTCCCTTGGGCCTCGATTTCCTTCGCCTTATAATTGGTAGGTCAAGTCTCTATACAGTACTTTCTGTCTAGGGCTGTGGTGAAAATTAAATTTATTAGACTTGAAAAAGGCTTAGAAAAACGCCAGGTCCTATGTAAGTGCTCAATAATGCTGGCTCTTCCTCTTAGATTTCATTGATTTCAAGGTACATCTTTTTCTTCTTCTGAGGTCTCCGTCTCTGAACTTTGGATGTGACTTACGGCAGGCGGTGCTTTATCATCACTGCCAACCAAGCAGCAGATGGGACAGGGCTGTCTTTTAAAAACTTAAAGAAAACCTTTTTCTTTTTTAATGCAAGTACTGAGGATTGAACCCAGGACGTTGTGCATGTTAAGCACATGCTCTACCTACCCCCTTAAAAAAAATTATTATTGAAGTATATTGATTTGCAATACATTAGTTTCAGGTGTACAGCATAGTGATTCAATAGTTTTATAGATTATATACCATTTAAAGTTATTATAAAATAATGGCAAATTTTCCTGTGCTGTACAAGGGTAATATCCTTGCTGTTTATTTATTTTACACATAGTAGTTTGTATCTCTAACTCCTCTCCCCCTATCTTGGCCCTCCCCCTTCCCTCTCCCACTGGTAGCCACTAGGTTGTTCTCTGTGTCTGTGAGTCCATGACAGGGTTATCTGTGCACATGCAAACGGGGGTACAGCTGTCCATGTTGTTCCAACTTCAACTGCATGATGTGCATTGTTGAAATGATGGCTGTTGGATTTAGTTGCCATTTAAAAGATATCCAAAAGAATACACTAAGATTTGGTATTGGATTAAAAATTTATTACCTCTGCAGAAAGGCATGGAAACAGAGCAGCAGGAGGTAGCTTTTAAATTAGTGCAGCAAATATTCATTGGCGGGATAACAACAATTCTATACTTACTTGCAAAGCAAGGACCAAGTGCCTTTACAGTCTCTAAAAAGGGCGACACCTACAAGAGGTGATGCTGCGTTATATTTTGTTATCATAATATATGCAAAAGGATTGCCTGTCAAACACCAAATATTGCAACGTGTGACAACAGAAATTGTCAAATTCCACAAAAATAGATGAAAAAAATTGTCAAAGCAATAAGATATTGGCGTGACCAGTTCATCCCATGGGACTATGTGCTATAGTTTAACTGGCGAATATTTTTTCTTTCTTAGAGGTAAACAGGTAAACAAGTGCAATTTCTAATTGATGGCAAGTTATATTAAGGGAACGACAGGTTGCTCTTGTTGTTGTTGTTACAGTGATAATTCTGTAGCTGATGGGGATCCATTAAACATGAGGATGAATGTTGTTGGATTTGTGTCTTAAGAAAAGGACTTTGTTGTCAGTTCCTCATCTGGTTGCATCTGGAGCCTTTCCCTTCCAGCTCCCACGGTAGCACTCAGGAAGCTCGTGTGTTGGACAAGACTGGCTGATTCCCTCCATGGGTGTGACTGCAGACACCTATTACTGCTAATGGCAACATGAGAAACTGTCTTTTCTACTGGAGGCCACCGCCTCAGGGCAGATAATTTGCAGATGGAGTAACAAGCATTGATTTGCAGCTCCTTGAAAGCCAGTACAGACAGAGATGTGGTCCCTTGGTGAAAGATGCTGGATGTATGCCTCAGTTGAAAGGGCCATTAGCAGATTAATATCCTCCAGTTAAAGCTGTGACTTGGGAATAAATGGCTTTCTTTAGGGAGGGGCCCAAAGAGGTTATGTTAACCCCATTGACCCTAGGATCTTGAGAGAGCTGAGGTTCTTCTGGAGATGCAGCCTCTTAACACCCAAGAGGTCTGTATATGGATTCTACTTGGCTTGGATTCTGCGACATCCTGGCTGGGTAATCTTAGCCCGGTCTCTCAACCCCTCTGAGATTTAGTTTCCCCATTTGTTCAATGAGATCAATGACACCTAATTTACAAGTTCTGCTGTGAGGACAAAATTAAATAACAAATGAAGTCTACCCAGCAAGTTGGTTGACATAGACTAGATAATCTGTACGTGTTCATTCTCTTCATTTTGTCATTACTTCTTCATTTTCTGTCAATTTCATTTTTCTTTGCATTCTTCTACGTGAAATTAGACTAGATGTGAAACAAAAGAATCCAGAATATATTAAGAAGTCCTACACATTAATAATAAAAAGACAAACACTCCAATTAAAATGGGCAAAAATCTTGAACAGGCACATTACAAAAGAAGACATCTGAGTGGACAAAAAGTGTATGAAATGATGCTCAATGTTAATCATAATGAGATACCTCTATAGACCATTAGAAGGAGTAAAATGACAAATAGTGACAGTATCTAGTGTTGGTGAGGGAGTGGAGTGGATGGAACTCATACTTCGCTGGTGGGAGTTAAAAATGGTGTGAAAACTCTGAAAAATTGTTTGGCATTTTTTCTTAGAGTTAAACACACATTTACCAAATGACAACAAGTCCAGTTCAAAGATAATGACCACATCTTCTCTTATGACACAATCGGAAGTTTATATAGTGATGGATTGAAACATAGCTTATGGTTATTAAAATTGATCATTACACATTTCTATTTTAAAAACCACGTGTCCCATAGGACAGATTCCCCAAAGGAGGATTATACGCAGAGGCCCTGCCTACCTCCTCTCTGCTGGTTCCCTTTTCCTCTGTGCCACATTCTCTTGCTATATGAAATGTAGATCTTTTCCCTCAAAGTTCTTCTTGCATAAGCACCTGTACTTTGCACACTATTCCATCTGCCTGCAACATTCTGCCTGACTCCCACCCCCATCCCTCTTGGTCCCAGCCTGATGGAGTCATCATTTTTTGAAGCCCACATCAAATGTCATATCTTTGGTGGAGGCTCCCTGGGTTTTCCCAGGCAGAGGTAGTCATTCCCTCCCCGGTGCTTCCAGGGACCTCTGTCATACAACCATACCGAAGTTCCTTGTTTAAATGTCTCCACCACTTGACTGGGATCCTCAGAGGTGGGGGTTGTATCGCTGGCTCTCCAGTGTCTGCGCCATCACATAAACCCTGTCATGGCAGTCTTCTGTGTTAACTTCTTCTGTGTACTCTACAGCAAAAGTCAGACTGCTTCTCATGGCATATATAGCTCTGCGGATATCTAGCCCTTCCCTCTGACCTCATGTCCTTCCACCTTCCTTTGCTCAGGGGGCTTCAGACCTTCTTGCCTTCTGGGTCCTTGTATATCAAAGCCTTCCTGCGGCGGATGCTTCTCACATCCAGCCTCCCCCCGTGGAGCCGATAGGATGCTTGTCCCTGCTTTTGGCAAGCTCTTGGTTTACATCTCAACTTTTGAGTCTCAGCTTGTATGTGTTCTCAGAGTGACTTTCCTTGGTCACACAGTCCAAGCAGTCCCACACCTGCCCTATGATTCTCTCACAGTCTCCCATATTTTTATTTTGTAGCCCTGATTATAATTTGTTTATATGTTTTACTAGTTTAATATCTGTTCCACCTTGTAGATGGTAAGCTCCATAAAGGTAGCATCTGTCTCTGTTTTGTTCCCTGCTGTATCCTAGAATGTAGCACAGTGCCTGGTGCAAGTCAGATGTTACTATATGTAGATTGACTGGATGCAGTGCCCATTAAGTGAAGTGGTGAATGCCTAGATCGAAGATTTAATCCCAGTTTAAAAATGATGGTGTTGATAGTATTATTTAAGCTCTTTATATATCAAAATTCTTTGTGCTCAATTAAAATAACCTCATATTTTTACATTATAAAAATAATGCATACTTATTACATGTCAAACAAAGCAAGATATTTTAGAAGTTAATAATTTTCCTTATCCTCCCCGCAATCCCTTTCCTTCAGACTAACCAGTGCGAATAGTTTTTGTGTGGGGAGGTCGTTTTCCAGATTTTTATGTATATGCACACGCTTCTTCCTTCCTGACCTGTGTGTTCATGTGTGTATTTTCATGTTTGTATATGTATTTTCTTTTTTAAATGAAAAATTGGATATTTCACACATTACTCTGTAACTTGCTTTTTTCCCACTTAGTACTTTTTTCCACTTAATACCGTAGCGCGGACATTGCACCAGTTCAATACACGTGTATGTCTTTAAGAGCCACACAACAGTCATAGCACGGATACCATAGCTCTTCAGCCAACTCCCTATTGATAAATGAAGTTGTTTCAGTGTTTAGCCAGTTGCAGATACCTGTAATCTAAATATCTTTGAATACGTGTGTCCTTAGACACTGGATTCTTTCAAAATAATGTGAATGCTTGGAGAGAAAGCATGTGTATTTTTAAATAGATACTATCAGACTATTTTCTAGAAAGGGGATTTACATTCCTTTCAGAATGTATGAATATGTCTTATGTCTATTTTTCTCTATCCTAAGAATGGCTGTTCTAGTTTTTAAAAAAGTTCTCCAATCTCCTGTTATTTGTTGGTGAGTCTTAAAGAGAAGTTATCATTCTTCTGCAGACCCGAGGCCTGGGAGCTGGGAGACAAGTTCCCCTCCCTTCTGACTGTGCAGATCGGAAACCAGCCCAAAGAGAGTGGGGCCTCCGGTTCACTCTGCAGCACAGCTGTCACATTGACTCTGTACAACGTCCTGAGCATTAGTTAGACTTACCCTCTACAAGTGCGGTCTGGTAATGGGAGCATGTGGACATTTGACAGAAAATGCTTAAGTTGGGGTGTCGAGTTTAGCCTAGTGCTGTGTCAGGGGAGCTGTGGAATTTTCACTGACTGCTTCACTTAATAGCATTAAGAGCGAGGGCTTGTGAGTTGCATCTGAACTATGGGCTCATTGGAAGAACAGACGGGAGGGAGAGGAACGGAGTTCTAAAAATCAAAACCGATAGAGCAAAGGTTGAATTGTCCCTGCAAATGGGAATTCTCCTCTTAGGGATTTTGAACACATCTCAGATGTAGCTTCATGCCTCCACGACCAACTATTTCTAGTTTCTTCCTTTTAAAATGGGTCCTGCATTAATCACTTCCCTAAACTGTAAGTGATAAAGGTAGCACTTTTGCAAAATGTCAGGAAATTCTGCAAAAGGCTATAGAAAGAGAAGTTCTAAACTTTTGCCTTTTTCACTTTTGTAACCTAGAGCACAGCTGGCTTATCCGTGCAGAGGCCTTGTCGGGGCCGCCGGCTGGTGGGGGCATGAGGGAGGAGGCGTTTCTCATACTTAAGCTTTTTCCAGGAATGTCATATAATTTCTGCCATACTGTTTATTTTCCTTTAATCAATTCTTTTACATCAATTCATTATTAAACCTATCCTTTTCACAAGAGTAATATGTTTGAAATTCTGGCTTTGAAGTTACTCAGGTCTCAACCCTTGCCAGAGTGCAGAGATAAAATAGCTATCATTCCAGAATTATATAGAAAATTAAACAATTGCTCAAGAGTAAAAGCAAAATAAAGATATTGTCAGGCATACAAAGAACAAAGGAAGTTATGACTCATACATATGTGCTGAAAAGTGATACAATTCATCAAGGAGAGAAATGAACATGGGAGGAGGAAGGAAGGGCCGAGAGGAAACCACGAATAAAGAGGCTGGTGGAATGTGTAAGTAACCATACGGAGTAGAATCTACACATGTCCACACACACACTTTTTGTATTTAAATAAAATGATGGAAGTAAAATTTTGGGCAATAATAACATAAAAGACGGGAATGGGGCAGTTCTAATAATTTTAAAAGTGCCAGCCAACTTTCTTGTCCTATTTGGAAGTAAGATAGAGATATGCAATAACTTTGAGCCTGGTAGAGAAAATACAAAGGAATATTAAATATGTAGGTCAATATTGATAAGTATGTTAAATACTGAAGCATTATTAAAGAGGAACATTGCTTGTGGCAGACTGATTTAAATAGTGTGCTCAGTTCTTAATCCCTCCTATTGTGAGTGACCTTGCAGGTCCCCCCATCAGAGGAGACTCTCCTTACCCCTTAAATATGAGCTGGTTTGTGACACTCTTTGACCAAGAGGAAGATTAGCTTTAATTAAAGGAAAACTGTAAAACAAAACTCTGAACATAAAAGCATTTGATTTATTCCAGTTCTGGGCAGTCAAATCTTCTAGTTTCTGTTGTTTTCTAAATCCTAAACTAAAAAGCAAGATTTTTTTTTTCTTTTTGGTGAAAGATACCTAATGAGATTGAAGCAAATATCTCAAATGAGATTAAATTGGACTAAACTCTGTTATCTTTAATAAGTGAAAGATAAGATAGTAAGTTACATTTTTCTCTGAAAAATATAATAAAGACAGTACAGAGTGTCCAAAAAACTTGGAAACATAAGAAAAACCATACCTTTGTTACTCGAATCTTGGACTGATAATTGGGTTCATTGCTTTATATGTAGAGATAATAAAAAAGCATCTGACCAGTGATAAAAAATAAATGGCACACATGATTTGAAGAATGTAGTAAATATATTTAAAACTAAATTTATTTTATGTTTCTCAGTTTTTCAGACACCCTGTAAATGACATAACAGGATGAATAGTTTAGAAACAGATTTGCACATAAACATGGGAACTTGTATATGATGGAGATGACAATGGAAAGAGGACTATTTCATGAATGTTTAAAATACAGAGTTGATCAGTTAGCTTGAAGAAGGAAAAAAAGGGCTTCCTTATTCACACTATTTATAGAAAGCAAATTCCAGAAGGCTTGAAACTCTACATGTGAAGAAATAAAATTTCACAATTTTAAAAGCAATAAATTTTGGAGAATTTATTCTCCAGGAGAATAAATTTTGGATTCAGTGGGTGAGCGAGTAAGGAAAGGCTAGGCTTTATCGGGATTATAAACAAAGCATCAGACGATGGTGGCCTAGTGCAGTAAAACAAGTGTTTCTTACTCCTGCCACAGTTCAGCTGGGGGTTTGCTGGGCAGCCTTCCGTGGGGTGATTCAGGGACCCTAGATATTTTCATTTAGTGGCTCCACCATACTGCAGGGCCTTAGGATCTTCTCTGGCTTTTCTGCACCAGCCTTACTGATGAAGAAAAAAAAGGATGTAGGTGGTCATGCAGGAGGTTGTAGAGGGCAGGTGTCCTGAAGTGATACACACCAGTTCTACCAGCACCTTGCTGCCAGCTGCAGAGGTGGGGGGTCGTGAGGTGTGGTCTAGCCGTGTGTCAAGGAAGAGAGGATGTGGATTTTGGTAAAAGTTAGCCAGACTCTGTCCTCAGGCAGAGAATATTTTCTTAAGATTTTCTTAAATAAGGTACTAAAATCTGGAATTACAAATGAAAATGTTGATATATTTGACTATATCAAAAGTTAGGCTTAATGACAAAGGCAATATACAGAAAATTAAAGTTTAAGCCAAGGCTGGAAGATGATATGGCGACATATGCGATAGACTTAGTGTGCAGGACAAACACACACACACACACACACACACACACACACACACACACACACACACACACACGGTCTACGCATCGCTAGGGAACAGGCAACATATTTATTTATTTATTTAACATTTTTTTATTTTTATTTTTTTTTACATTCTTTTATTGAGTTATAGTCATTTTACAGTGTTGTGTCAAATTCCAGTGTAGAGCACAATTTTTCAGTTATACACGAACATACATATATTCATTGTCACATTTTCTTTTTGCTGTGAGCTACCACAAGATCTTGTATATATTTCCCTGTGCTATACAGTATAATCTTGTTTATCTATTCTGCATATGCCTGTCAGTATCTACAAATTTTGAAATCCCAGCCTGTCCCTTCCCACCCCCCCACTCCCTTGGCAACCACAAGTTTGTTGTATTCTATGTCTATGAGTCTGTTTCTGTTTTGTATTTATGTTCATTTAAAAGTTTTTTTA
Source organism: Camelus ferus (assembly GCF_009834535.1). NCBI lineage: Eukaryota > Metazoa > Chordata > Mammalia > Artiodactyla > Camelidae > Camelus > Camelus ferus. The sequence goes on along the minus strand of NC_045720.1, from coordinate 8,632,915 downwards.
AGATTCCACTTATGAGAGATTTCATATGGTATTTTTCTTTCTCTTTCTGGCTTGCTTCCCTTAGAATGACATTCTCCAGGAGCATCCATGTTGCTGCAAATGGTGTTATGTTGTCGGTTTTTATGGCTGAATAGTATTCCATTGTATAAATATACCACTTCTTCTTTATCCAGTCATCTCTTGACGGACATTTAGGCTGTTTCCATGTCTTGGCTATTGTAAATAGTGCTGCTATGAACATTGGGGTGCAGGTGTCTTTTTGAAGCAGGGTTCCTTCTGGATATATGCCCAGAAGCGGGATTCCTGGGTCATATGGTAAGTCTATTCCTAGTCTTTTGAGGAATCTCCATACTGGTTTCCACAGTGGCTGCACCAAACTGCATTCCCACCAGCAGTGTAGGAGGGTTCCGTTTTCTCCACAGCCTCTCCAGCATTTGTCATTTGTGGGCTTTTGAATGATGGAAACAGGCAACATAATTAATAGAAACATGCACATAATTAATGTGCAGGCATTCCAAAATTTACATTCACATGTAAATTAAGATGTTCAACCTTAACAGTAAATCACAGAGATGCAAATTAAACAACAAAATAAGATACCATTTTACACCCAGAAGCTTGGCAAAATTAAAAAATTCCTGAAATACCAAATGTTGCCAAAGGCAGGAGGAAGCAAAACTTTCCTATCTTGTTGGTGGAATTATACATTGCTACAACCGCCTTGGAAAACAGTTTGGCAACATCTAGAAAAATTGAATATGTGCAGACCCTAGAGGATATGCTTTGCGTATCCAATTATAAGTGTATCACTTAATGAAATGTTCACACATGTTTACATGGGAGGATCATATAGGGTAGTCATTGAAGTGAAGTTTTTAATATCATCAATCTAGAAGCAATCTTCTTGCCCACCAATGGCTAAATGGAAAGATGAATGTAATTATTCATAGCAGTTGGAATAAATAAAATAGCTCTATCTGTTCCAATATGAATAAATTTAAAATTTTTAATGTCTAGTAAAATAAGAAAGTTACAGAGGAATTTATATAATGCATCATTTACATAAATTAGAAAAACAAGCTATTTTATATATTATTGGATTGATTTAAAACAAAATTATGTATATATGGACTGGATAACATAAAAGAGATGGCAGAGAGTGCTTTTGGGGAAGGAAGAGAAATTAAAATAAGGAGCGTGACATAAGAGGTTTCAAATTTATTTGTATATTTTTATACCCTTTTTAAAACAAAAGTAACTGAAACTGGAAGGAAGCATGACATCATTTGTTAATTTGGGGTGCCCATTATAATATCTGTTGTATTTTTATGTATTTTCAACATTTTAACTCGCAAAAAGAAATCTTTGCCTCACCCCCATGTACCATATGCCTCACCACTGGTATTATTTGGTCTTAATACTGAAATCATTGCATCTCTTGGAGAAAAACAAACAAGGTGTATTCATGAACCATTAATAAGCCATTGTATACTGATGTCTTAAAAATTGTTCTGTAGGTAAATATTGTCCAAGGGTCTTATCCTGACCAAAGGAGCCAAGGGTAGGGAATTAAAGGATGTTTTAACAAGTAAATGTGTGCTATCCGGGCAAAAGGAAACTCCGGATTAGAGGGGCAGCAGTATACGTTAGACGTGGAAGGAGGGTGAAGCTGTGGCTGCAGCTGTTTTGATCTGCTGGGAAGACTTGTCTCTACTGGCAGTGGAGTCAAAGCAAGTCAGACTAGCAGCTTTCTACTCTGCCTCTCCAAGTGCCAGGCAGCAGGAGGACTTTCAGAATATGGAAACCATGATGTAGCAGTCAGGGTTCAAGTACAGCCTACAAACCCACTTCAGTGATTTTGATTAGAAAAAGATTTGATGCAGGGAATTACTGATGACAGAATTGTCACTGGTGCTGGAGGAGCCAGCTCTAGGCTTGGTCTCCGGAACAACTCCCAGAAAAATACTGCAGAAGTGGCTTGATGAGGAAACAGTTATATCCAACTCAATCTGTGAGCTAGGAGTTCCCCCAAAGCAAAACCAGAGATGGTTCCCTTGGAAGGTTATCCCAGAAAGCCAGGATAAGTCACAGGAGAGAGCGAAACAGGGAAGAGGGGGAAGCCAGTAGAGCGTGCACTGATGGGGCAGGTTACCACTGTGGGCAACTGGGTGTTCCTCTGGGGACTCTGAAAGGAACCAAGTACAAGGTACCTCAGTATGATCCCTCCTAAGATGAGAAGCTGGGGCATTTATTCATGGCACCTGTTCCCTGTTGGCTGAGGGTTAGCCCTGGGGGTGTTAACACCTTAGAAGTTGTGGGTTGCATCTCTAAGGGCTGAGTAACCTTCCATGACTTTGGAGAAAGCCCCGAGGCATAGAAATAAAGAGATGCCCTTGGGGGGCTTGGGGTGGGATGTGGGCAGCCTACACAGAAATGTCTATCATGGCTGTGCTAAAGCCAGGTGGGCTGAGGGGCTAAAGCATGAAGCACAAAAAATGCCTGCCCCTTTCGGGAATCAGAAACTCTTTCCCAACTCTTGCTTCCAGACTCACACTGCTGTGGTCTTGATCTGGGGATCAATAAGATACTGCTACAGCTATTGGCTCAGAGCTGTGCCCCCCCCCCCTCTGGATCAGCCCCAGTAGAATGATAGCTTGCCCTCTGCCTCCTTTCTGTCTGGTTCACTCAGTTCTGAGCAAAAGCAGTAGAGGGAGGGGGTCCCCCAACTGCATGCAGAATCCTAGCTGCAAGGGAGTCTGGGAAATGTGGTTCTCAGGTTTTCAGCCTCTGCAGTACCTGAATAGTCCTTGGAAGGTTGACCCAGCTGGACTTACTGTATCTGGCCCACATGTCTGACCCAGTGAGGCTTCCCTTCCAGTTTCGTGTTTTGTGGTTTCGGTCAGGCAGAGTCTTCCCTTGAAGCTGTACCTGCCCACTTCCAGGCTCTTCTCCTCTGTGCTCAGCTCAGTGAAGGAGCAAGAAAGCAACAACTTTCAGAGACCACATCAGCAACCTGTTCAGCACTCTCAGAGCCCCCGGATTTGTCCTCTCAGCTCTTATCGCAATTGCAAGTGTACAACTATTAAAAAAGATAATTGACTTGCTGTCTGTCTCTCTGCTAGACCAGAGGTCTAGGGGCAGGAAGCACATCCCTGATTGTTCACTGTTGTTCTCAGCACCTAGTGTATACCTGGGACTGAATACATACTATTTAAATACATGAATGGAAAAAATGGGTATTAGGACTTATGCTTCCTTTATCTGTACGTGGATGCTTCATCTGTATATAAGGAATAAAACAACCTACATTCAACATTGCTTTTGAAAATAAGGACAGGAAAAGAAGAGTCTGGTCTAAAGTGACTAAATTAGTCTGCTGAGGGAATGTGGTATTTTTGGATCCTGCTGTTAACTAAGGGCTGCTATTTCCAGTCCTGGGCTGGAACAGGCATTAGTGAGCCAGGCAGGCGGTCACAGACAGTGTTTGATAAGAAAAGACAGCATGATAATTTCCCATTCTGATCGGTCTGAGGCATCTAAAAGCAATATATTTTGTGATACAAGAAAATTTCAGGAAAGAAGGAATGTCTATGGTTACGAGATCTTACTGAAGGAAAATTTCAAAATAACTGGATTTAGAGACAAAAATATGACCTTTGAAATTGGGAGTTTATTTTTTTAACAGAAGTATTGTTGATTTACACTGTGCTAGTTTCTGGTGTAAAGCATAGTGATTCAGGTATATTAGACTCTCTCGAGGGTCTACTTTGGTTTAGCTTTGCTGACTCTCTGAATAGCTTCAAACGTTCTTAAATATCAGAGTGGGGGCCACTGTTATGAAACCTTTATGAAAAGTGCTACACTCAGAAGTGTTTTTATCTTATACTCGTGAAACTCACCACAATCAAGATAATGAATGTATTCATCATCCCTAACGATTTCCACGTACCTCTCTGTAATCCCTCCTTCCAGCCCCTCGCTCACATCCTTTTGGTCACTATAGGTTAGTTTTTCTATTCTCGAATTTTATATGGATGGAATGATACAGTATATACTAAGTTTCCAGCTTTTTTTCATTTAACATAAATGATTTTGGGATTCATCTATGTTGTTGCTTTATTCCTTTAAATTGCTGGTTAGTATTTCTTTGTATGGATGCACCAAAGATTTCCAGTCCACTAACCTGTTAATGGACCTTTGGATTGTTTCCATTTTTTTTTTTTTTTTTTTTTTTGCTGTTACAAATGAAGCTGCCATGAACACTTGTGTACCTGTCATTATGGACAATCTTTTATTTCTTTTGGGTAGGTGATGATATGGTAGGTACATATTTAACTTTTTAAGAAACCACCAAATTGTTCTTATCAGATGTGTTTTAATGTTTCTCTCAGTGGGTTTTGTACCTTCTTTATTAAGTTTATTCTCAAGTATTTATTCTTCTTTGTTGCTTTTATAACATAATATGGGGTTTTCTGTATCATTTTACATTTTCACTGGTTATTGTTTGTGCACGTGAGGGCTGTTAACTTCTGTAGAAATTACTTTAATAACCTGCTACATTATTGTATTCTTTTATTTGTTTCAGTTAGTTTCATCTTTGATTTGTATCATCTGAAAATAGAGACAATTTTTTTAAATAAATTCTCAGCCCTTTAATTGATTTGCCTTATCAGATTGCATTGGCTGCTTCTTCTAGTACGCTGTCGGATAGTACAGGAGATAGTGAACACGTTCTCCATGTTCGTAATTTTAGCGGAAAAGTTCCTAGTGTTTTCCCACCAAGGAAGGTGCTGTTAAGAAAGTATCCAGCAAGTCTCATTTTCTTGAATGATTAAATTGGAACTGCATGTTGAATTTTGATGCCTTTAAAGCATCTCTGGAGATAGTCATATTTTTTCCTTTGATCCATTAATTTTCTGGACTGTATTAATATAATTCCTATTATGAAACCAACTTTGCATTCCTGGCGTAAATACCATTTGGTCATTTGCCTTCATTTATGAAGAATTTTGTGGGGGAGGAATGGGGTCTGGGGATGGGAATTTTGATATTTTATTTCAGCACTTCAGAGATTTTATTCCATTGACTTGCTTTTTATAATTTCTGTTGAAAAGTCAGCTTTCAAACTTATTGTTATTCCTTTGAAGATAAGATATGTTTTCTATCCGGGTGCTTTTAAGAATTTTCCTTTGATTTTTATCAGTTTTACTATGACACACTTAGAAGTAGTTTTTATGTTTATCTCATGTGTGGGTTGAACGGTTTCTTTATTCTGTGGCTTGATATCTTCCAGTCATTTCAGAAACCTTTCAGTCAGTATCTCTTGAAATATTTGTTTTGCTTCTTCTTGCCCTCTTCTCATTTTTGGGATTTCAATTACACCTATATTAGATGTTTTCAATATGTGCCATAAGCTTCTTATGCTCCTTTCTGTATTTTCCACCTTAAATTTTTTTTGTGTGTGTGCTCTTTGAATATTTTCAGTGACTCTGAGGCACAAATCTTCACTTCAGCTGTTTCTTATCTGCTATCAAAGCCATTTATTCTACTCTCACTTTTATTTAACTCTTTAAAATATTCTCTAGAATTCCCATTAGATGCTTTAAAAGAGATTTCAATTTTCTGATAATCTATTCCACCTTTCCATCTATTTCCTTGAATAGATAATTTTAATCTTGATAATAGTAAAGTCTATGCCTGATTAACCCAAATATGTGGAGAGCTTGGAGATTTACGTGTGTTATTTTCCCACCTTTCTTGGGTTTTGTTAAATTTTTTTTCTATTTCCTGGCATGCCAATACATTTTTGATTGTCAGATATTGTTGTTTTTAAAACAATTTTTAATTACTTCTTTTTTTTTTTTTTTTGGTTTGTGTGTTTTTTTTGGAGGGGGTAGTTAGGTTTAGTTATTTACTATGGAGGTACTGGGGACTGAACCCAGGACCTTATGCATGCTAAGCACACACTCTACCACTGAGCTATACCCTACCCCTCAGATATTGTTAATAAAAAAATGTAGAGGCTCTTGGTGAAGTGGTCCTTCTCCGGATAGGATTTAATTTTCTCTTGGCAGATGGAGTATGAGCACATCAACTTGTTCCATGTGTGACTGGGCTGTTAGGGCTGGCCTATTTCAGATTTGTTCTTTTTGAAAAAATTGAAACAGAGTTGACATAAATATTATGTTAGTTTCAGGTGTACAACATAAGGATTTGACATTTGCTTACATTATGAAATGATCATGATAAGTTTAGTAACTATCTATCCCATGCAGAGTTATTACAATGTTATTGACCATATTTCTTATGCTGTATATTACATGCCTGTGACATTTATTATATAATTATATGTTTGTACCTTTTAATCACCTATGCATACCTATTTCACCAACCCCAACCCCCTCCTTTTTGATAACCACTTGTTTATTCTCTGTACCTATGAGTCTGTTTTTGTTTTGTTTTGTTTTTTAGATTCCACATATAAGTGAGATCATGCGTTTTCTCTGATCTATTTCACTTAGCATAATAGCCTTTAGATCCATCCATGTTGTTAGTAATGGGAAGTTTTTTTAATGGCTAAGCAATATTCCATTGTATATATACCACATCTCCTTTATCCATTTGTCTATTGATGGACACTTAGGTTGCTTCCATATCTTGGCTGTTGTAAATAATGTTGCAGTGAACACTGGAGTGCATATATCTTTTTGAATTAGTGTTTTTTGCTTTCTTTGGGTAAATACCCAGAAGTGGAATTGCTGGATCATATAGCAGTTCTATTTTTAAGTTTTTGAAGCACCTCCATACTGTCTTCCATAGTGGCTTTACCACATTATGATCCCACCAACAGTGCATGAGGGTTTCCTTTTCTCCACATCCTCACCAATAACATATCTCTTGTCTTCTTGATGACAGCCATTGTATCAGGTGTGAAGTGATATCTCAGTGTGGTTTTGATTTGCACTTCTCTGCTGATTAGTGATATTGAGTATCTTTTCATATGAATTGCTTTGATTTTTTTTCTTTTTCAATTTAAGTATAGTTGATTTACAATGTTGTGTTAGTTTCTGGTGTACAGTGTAGTGATTCAGTTATATATATATTCCTTTTAATTTTCTTTTTCATTACAAGGTATTCAATATAGTTCCCTGTGCTATCCAGTAGGACCTTGTTGTTTATCTATTTTATATACAGTAGTTGTATCTATGAATCCTGAACTCCCAGTTTATCCCTCCCCACTCCTTTTCCCCCCTGGTAACTGTAAGTTTGTTTTCTATGTCTGAGATTCTGTTTTATAAATTTCATTTGTGTCCTTTTTTTTTTCAGATTCCACATATAAGTGATATCATATGGTATTTTTCTTTCTTTCTGCCTTACTTCAGTTAGTATGATGATCTCCTGGTCCATCCATGTTACTGCAAATGGTATCATTGTATTCTTTTTTATGGCAGAATAGTGTTCCATTGTATAAACATACCACAACTTCTTTATCCAGTCATCTGTTGATGGTGCTTTGATTTTTGAACCAAGTGCACTGTAAACTCTAAAGCTCTCTCTACTAATTATTGTTACTGTTAGGCAGTGAATACAAAAGGTGTCAATAGTCATAACTACTGAATCTTGGTGGCTTTGAACCACCTTCTGCAATTTTGCTCTATGAAGCCCAGTTCATAACACCTCTCATAGCATCTTACACAGATTAGATGCTCAGAAATTAGTGATTAACTAATCTGAAAGGATACAGTTACACACCTTTATTTTTCATATAAGAGGGCGGTCCAGAAATCAACCTTTTCAGTCATCTTTGGGTATAACTTTTTCTTCTTTTTTCTGAAGTTCTCTTACATTCAGAGATCTCTATCAGAGCACTGGGATGAGGACTTTTTGATTTTTAACTGCCTGTGCCTGGGGGGAAATGAGGAGGGGGAAGAAGTAGAAGAAGCTATTAGGCTGGCTCTCCAGGGTCAGAGCAGCACCTTTGTAGGCCTGAGAACTTGATGCTGTCAGTTCATCCAGGTGGAGCCAGTCACAGGGCCTGCCTCACACCACCCAAACTGCCAGGAGCCTTATGGATGGACCAACGCGCCAAATTAATAATTTCCTCTGTGACATTTACATGACTTGAGCACTGGAACAGTGAATGTTCACAGAACACTTCCTCCTGGGAGAACTGTCACCTACAGAGACCAAATCACTGATCAGAAGGATATTTAGGGAACACAAAATTGAACATAGAAAGATTCTTTATAAAGGCTGTGTGTGCTGGGGATTGGAAAAATGTATTTCCCTTCTTGCTTTAGAGACATTTTTGTTCATTTATTTATTCATTGCACATCTCTTGAGCCTACCCTGTGTTAGGAACTGGGAATACAAGAATGAATATATTTCCATCTCTGTTCTTCAGACGGTTTCAGTTCAGTGGAGGAGACAGATAAAGAGAAAAATGGCACATTCGGATTCCCTTGATCCTAACATGCTATTGAATTTAAGATGTACTGTTAACTTAGTTATAGTTTAGAGGACAAAAAAGCCCCACTGTATTAAACATACAAATGCTTTTAAGACACATCTCAATTTCAGAAACATTTCAATATGGAAGAATATGTCCACCTTAGTATTGAGGATATGGGGTCCTTACCACAGCATGAGACATGTGCTGAGATGGAAGTATGAACCCCATTCAGGAAGACAGGAGGGGACCCCACCCTCCGTTGACACCTGGGATGGTATTATAGGATAACCATTTACGTTTGTGCTTTTGTGATCTCTGTCTAAAGACCAGGGACTCTCTTGGGAAAGTAGGGCATTCTCTCTGAGGACAGAGCTGGGAAAACGCAGACAAACCCTTCCTTTCTGTGGCCTCTATCTAACATCCAGAGTCTAACTTCAGAAACAAGCCAGAGCATAATTTAAAAGGTCACTTCAGCACATTGCAAGGCAAACCAGGCAGCTCTCTGTGTGTATGGAATCTCTACCTTGACACTAGCTCTGGGGTTTCAAGCAAGTAAAAGGACAAAGACGACAGCCCCGGAGGTCTGCTGTGAGGACGTATGAGAGAGGCGTGTAGCATGTAGTCTACCTGTTTTAAGTCCCAATAATGTTTCTCCTGTGACCTTCCTATGCTATGTGCTTAGCATTGGGTTGGGTTCTCTTAGTTTTCTTTTTTTTTCAGATAAGCCACCATAATCTCCTCACTCTGCTTGGAGTAACTTGCAGTGCTTTGGAGGCAGGACATGGGTCTCAGTGAAATACACCATGTTGAAATCACTCTGTTCGAGTCTGGCCCTCGACACTACCCACTGCATTCTATCAGCCACGTTGGCTCTCCAGGAAGAGGAGCACGGGCTGACTGACGCAGTGCTGAAGTCGAGGCCACTGGAGGCAGTGGTTTGAGAGAAAGCCTCTTTCTCTGATGCTCTTGGGAGCCCAGCAGCTGTGCTCTCTAGGAAAGGTAGGACTCAAAGAATCTTAGAATCCTTGGGGTGGAAGGGACTTAAGGACCCTCAGTTGAGACCTCCGTTCTGTGAAGAAAGCTGACCAGAGAGTTGCCAAATGCTTAGACCCTTCCAGTGATGGAGGACTCCCTGCTCATAAAGGTGGCTCATTCCATGGCTTAACTGGGTCCTCTGATTAGAATCTCTCGCGCCCGCGTCTGTGTCAGCTGGGCTTTGTTTCTTTCTGGAGCTTGGGGTTCCTTTTAGTCAGTGCAGGCTGCTGTAACAACATACTGGGTGACAGATAACAGAAATTTCTTTCTCACAGTTCTGGAGGCTGCAAGTCCAAGGTCAAGGCATCAACAGAATTCGTGTCTGGTGAGGACTCCCTTCCTGGTTCATAGATGACCCTTTTCTTTTGGGGGCCCTTACATGACAGACGAGGCAAGAGAGATCCCTGGGGTCTCTTTTATAAGGGCACCAATCCCATCATGAGGGCTGTACCCCAAAGACCTAATTACCTAGTAAAGGCACCACCTCCAAATATCATACCACTGGGGATTAAGATTCTAACATGTGAGTTTCGGGGGGACATGGCAGGATCTCCTTCCAAGATCATGTGCTTCTTGACTGAATCTGGCCCCTTGAAGTTGTAGGGCTGGGGGGCCTCCTTTCCTGCTGGCTGTCACCCTGGGGCTGAGCTCGGGTCCTAGAAACCACTACAGCTCCTTGCCATGTGACCCTCTCATAACACGGTGACTCTTCTCTTCAAGGCCAGCTGGGAACATCCTGATCCAGTCTGCGAAGGTGGAGTCTTATAGAACATAATGTGATCATGGAGCGACGATCCCACCCCCTTGCCCTGTCCTGTTGGTCGTATGCAAGTCACAGATGCTACCTGCCCTCGGAAGAGGGGCTTGTATCAGGACATGGCTAACCGAGGGTCACCTTCATGTGTACCTGTCACAGGATTAAGATTTAAATTTTCTTTTAATAGGAAAGACTTTGGTCTGTATATTACATTTCAAAACAGAGTCTGTTGGGTAGAGCTGAATTTCAAATATCAGAGTCAGCCAATTCTAATTTCAAGTCACTAAGTAGCTATTAAAGTAGAAGCCACAGACGTAAGACACCAGGCATCGATACAGAACCCTGATACAGCGTCTTAGGTGTAAGACACGAGTTCAGGACAAGAGCTGGTACTGATGGACAGATAGAAGAGGATGGTGATTTGGACAGTTTTCTCAAATGGCTGTTTGGGTTCCTGACTATGTCAGTTATCCATTGATGCAAAACACACACCCTCAAACTTTGTGACTTAAAGTAGCCAAAAATGACTTGCTCCTGAGTTGGATAGTTCTCGGTCCAGCAGGTCTCCACAGTGCCTGTAATCAGCTGAAGGTTGCGAGGTGCCTCTGCTCCTGGGGGCTGGCTGGGTTCCTCAGTTTTCCACGCAGTCTCCCATCCTCCAGCAGGCTACCCTGGGCTTGTTCACAGAGCAGTCAGGGGGCCCCCAAGGGGGAGCAAAGGTGTGAATGGCTCTTGAGGCCTCGACTGGGAACTGGCAGCCCGTTGCTCTCAACACACCCCATTGGCCCAAGCAAGTCACAAAGCTGGCCCAGATAAAAGGCACAGTGAAACATGATGCCCTCCTTTTGATGGGAAGAGCCACAAAAGTGATACTGGAAAGTGCGTAGGTACCGGGAGGAGCCAAGAACTGTGGTGGCTATTTCTGCAGCTGACTACGGTGACTCATGTGTATGTGTGTGGTTGGAGTTGGCAGACTATATAGGGAACCTGGGGCAGGAAGAAAAATTAGATAATTGAAAAAAAATTAAGGTTATACAACACCTCATTCAATAAAGGTTAGTTTGCTTTAAGTGCTATCATGCTTCCGCTACAGTCTTCTATAAATCCCTGGGACCAGCCTGGGAAGGGCAGTGAGACGTGCAGCCAGGTTTCACCCACCCAAGCTGGCATGGCGGTCTTTTCAGGAAGCCCGTGATGAGGGGGTTAGCCTCCAGGACACGGATGCTCGCCCAAGTCTGGGGAACTAGTGCAGGCTGGTGGAGAGATGAGAAAATCTTTCAAGTAGTCAGCAAGTTGGCACAGCAGAGCAGGAGATGACCCAGAGATTCAAACTCAGGGTTGGAAAATAGATCATTAGGTAAGATGACACTTGAATAGGCTGAAGCTTGGATTTTTGTAAATACCAAGCTACCACCATATTATTTTTCCTGTCTGTGGCTTGTAGCATTTTGCTGTGCTGGGTTCACCTGCTAAGGTTCCAGTGTGATCCTAAAAAGCACTTGGCATTTTAGTACTTTTAAAAGGCGTCTTAAGTTCTTAACATGGTGCCTGATCCACAGTAAACTCCCAACAAACAATTGCCATTATGCTATTATGACTAATTTTAGCTTAGCTACAATTTTGCATACTGGATGTTTGGGGTTTTCAGCCCTCTCTTTACCAAGACACTCCATCCTCATGAGAACTGTTGTCAGTCAGGTGAGTGGGAACTCAGCTTGAGGAAACAGCTGGGAGGGGGTGGAACGGAGGTGGCGGAGTAAGACGCAATCTGTATCCTTCCTAAAAATGGCATCACGGGAGAAAATTAGTAATCACTGCCATTCGTCTGCATGTGGCGTTAATTATTCCAGGTAAAGGACACTACACGTGGAGGGTTAAGTTCTTAATTTAGAGTGTTTGGTTTGGGGTGGGTGGTTGGAGTTATTCATTTTATTAGTCACTGTTTAAGGCGTTGAAAAGAGCGAAAGTTTTGATGCTAAAGCAAATAGCCAGCTTGGGTTATGAGGCTTTTCTTTTGAATATCCCTTGCCCTGTATTTAGAAACAGGTGGGCCCCTGCAGGTTTTAGGGGTGTTCCGTGTGCTCTAATGGAGAGAGGAATGAGGGTAAGGAATGAGGGTGAACTTCATAGACACACGGACTGTTGCAGTAGCCTTCAAACTGGTCCTCTGCTTCCACTCTACCCCCTCCAACCTTTTCTTCATGTTAGCAAGTTATTCTCTTAAAATCAGGTGTTGACGTTTCTCTCAACCAAAGCAAGTTTGCATTACGTTGAGGCAAAGTCCCATCCCTCACTTACAACATCAGGGCATGGTCTGCTTGTACTCACATCTTCAAATGCATCTCTTGTCTCTTCTTTGTTGATCAAACGCCAGCCATATTGGTCTCCTTTTAAGCTTGTTTCTGCCTCTGCAATGTCCTTAACTGGCTTCTTCTTATCCTTTGGGTCTCAGTTTGAATCATCTTCCTACAGAGGTTGTTCCCTGATCACCATTTTAAAAGCACAACCTCCTTAAAACATCGGTACTTTTGCTCTTTTCAGTGCCTTGATTAGTGACTAATAAAATGAACAACCTCCCCTAAACACTTTATTTTTTTTCCTTTTTCAGTTTTATTAGGTAGAATTATTACAATCTGACTGCACATATACATTATATTGCGTGTAAATACATATACACAATATACTGCACTTTTTTTAGTTTACATATATGTACTGATCCTTGTTTCTAAGAACAGATTAGAACTTCAACTTTTTGAACTTTTGAAGTTCCCTATATAGCACAGGGAAATATACACAAAATGTTATGATAACTCACAGAGAAAAAAATGTGACAATGAGTGTGTGTATGTTCATGAATGACTGAAAAATTGTGCTGAACACTGGAATTTGACACATTGTAAAATGATTATAAATCAATAAAAAATGTTAAAAAAAAAAGAACTTCAACTTTTTAAACTTACATAGTTATCAAAGGAATAAAGCCAACCACAAAATAAGAATCAATAGAATGTGGTAATCCAATCATAAAGGACAGTCAAATGTGCTTACACATATTCAAGAAGTCAATCATCTAAGTTATAAATAATAAATAGTTCTTTTGTGTCCATATTATTATTATTATTATTATTATTATTATTATTATTATTATTTTTTAGATTCCACATGTAAGTGATCACTTTAAATTTCACCATTTTTTCCTCCCAAATAGATAGTCATGACATCAGTGGATAGTTATTTTATTTGTTTAATTGTGTAAGTGCCTCTCTATCCCACTATCCTGTGGTCAGAGCTTCGTATCATGAACTGGACTCCGCCAGATCCACCCAGTCACAAGGTTGAGCTGGCCCAGGAAACATCACAAAATGAACGTGGGATCAGGCTGGAGCAGGTCCGGCGGGCTGAGGTGAGTTACACAAAGCGCGTGCCATCCACCACCGCTGCACAGGTCTCTCCCTCAGCTCGCACCTGCAGCCCCCTGGGGTCCTTCATGATACAGGAGGACTGTTGTCGACCTTTGTTCACAGATGTTTGTTCAGCTCGGTGTGTGGCCACAGGCCCAGACAGGAAGCTGCTGCATCATGGCCGCACTCAGGGTTGTCCCTGAAACACGACGGGGGTAGGGGAAGGCCCGCCAAGGGACAGAACTTCAGAAAGTGTCCGGTCATCTACTTTATCTACTTCATGTAGAAAAAAAAGTGGTCCAAGGTATGACTACACATAGACTTACTGGAAGTGGCAAGTAGTTTGGCTGGTTGATCAGGGACTAAAAGTAAAGGATATTGGAAGGTTAGAGATAGGGCGTTCTGGGGCAGAAGTGTAGATGGATATATGAGAGTGGCACACACAGGAGAGGTTTTGCTCTGTGTGATCACGCCCACCAGAGAACCTTCATCAGGAAAGGAGCATTAAACCACCAAGCAGACAAATTACTTGACCAGTTGACGGCAGCCAGCCCCTCTCACCGGCCACCCCAGTGCTGGTCACGTGAGCCCGCTCATGACGCACCTATTGTGGCAAGTATGGAGGCCACGCATGGACCCAGCTGCAGGGGGCCCTTCTCTCCAGGATGATTTGTTTACTGCTGCTGCTAAACAGTCAGGCCCGAGCAGTAGAAACCAGCACTCAGCTGTCCGTGTGGTACCTTCCCTGGAGGTTACCGTCGGCCACTTGGTGGCAAGTTGGTTGCATTGGAACAGACAGTTACGCACCGTGACTGGCAAGGAGTCCGAACCATGGTCACTAGGCCCTTTTCAGGTTGTGGCTGCTACACCTTCTGTTTATCACCACATTGGATAAGGGGGAACTAAAATACGCCCAGGGGATCAGCTGGTTTTCCTGCCCCCACTGTTTAACAGCAGCTCTACATCCTCCTAATAATGAGGACCAATTATCTCCACTAGGAAAGTGAATCCTTTCCCTGCTGACTAGTCTCCTGGCATGAGAAATCTGAAGGGGCCATAATTTTTAGTGATGGAGGTCATAAGTTAAATGTCAAAGGGACACTTACTCCCTCCCTTGGTGACAGCATTTCCCTTCTGGAAATGGGGATCTCTGACCACATCGGGCCCTTTGGGAGAGGACCAGCATCCCATGTCCGTGTCCGCCCGGTGCCCCTCCTCTGCTGTGAAGTGGGGCCCTGGTCCGTGTGGATGCTACGCAGGACTTTATGTGGGTGAATCAGTTACTTTGTAAGTGCTCAGACTGTGGTGCTGCCCTGCCTCTTACGGGTGAGTAAGACACATGCCCAGAGAGAGGGCTTCCATCACAAGCGTCAGCCTTGTCCCTGGCAGATAGCAAGCACTTAGTAAGCCTTAGCCATGAGAACTGGTGCTTCCTCCATCACAGGCAGCTGTCGGAGCGGCACGACTCTGCCCTGGGGCAGGGAGACTTGATTGACTCTATCTGTCCTCCCTGTTGAGTGTCTGTTAATAAATTTTTCTGTTGAGATTTTCAAACACAATAACAGATAACATAATGGTGGAGTCAATGTTTTAAAATTGCCCACCGTATTACCAATACGGTGAAAAAAGTTGAAAATGAATATACGTATATTCATGTATGACTGAAAAATTGTGCTGTACACCAGAAATTGACACAACATTGTAAACTGACTATAACAACAACACCAACAAAAAAGGATAAAAAAAGAAAGAAAGAAAGTGCTCCTACGTGAAAAGGATCCTGCAGTGTGGTTTCCCTTTGTCTGGTCCAGGGTGCCACAGATGGGCTGGAGCCAGGATGTGTTTGATCAAGTGGGGGATGATATAAAGATGAAATCCTAAGGGCAGTGTACCGCTCAAGTGGTAGGCTGCATGCTTAGCATGCACAAGGTCCTGGGTTCAATCCCCATTACCTCCTCTAAAAATAAACAAATAAATCTAATTACACCCCCAATAAAAAAAATAAAATTTAAAAAAGATGAAATCTTATAAAGGGGACTTATGGTTGTTAAATTAATTTAAACACTTCAGGATCCACAAATTCTTATTCAGAGTCTAAACTATTTGGAAAATATCTGAAAATACGTCTGGAATATTTTCTTTGTGGGTTTGACTTTGAACATGGTTGTGGAGCTGCTGTTAAGAACTAACAAGGAGAGCCCCTGACCTGAGGGGCTGACTCAGAGGTTCTGTCTCTGTACCTGTTGGACTGACTTTGAGCTTTTATTGGTTGCGTGGATTGAAGAATATTGATCATGTCTAAGAATATGCAGAGTTAGATCAATGCTCTGTCACTTCTGCACTTGAGAGCTGGGGGAAACAAAGAAATCATTTGTCTTCTGTCATCTTAACAGCAACTTGTTCTCCATTTCCTTCCTTTTCATGACCTCGAGCTAATTTTGTTGCTGTCAGAGTCAGCAGTCATGCTGGACTGTTGTTTTTCTAACCCATCGTGTAGAACCAGGGGATATCAGGCTTGGAAGAGAGTGTCTTGGCCAGAGCTCCTAATTTTGCAGTTAGGGAAACTGAGGCTTAGAGAAGTTAGACGGTGACCCAAATCTTAGGGGCCAGTTAGCAAAGGATCTGGGGTTCAAAATAGGATACTGGTCTCTTGTCACCTACTTTCTGGCGCATCAATGAAATGAACGTACTAATGACTGTCCCTGCTGTCCTAGAGAAGTGGAAGCAGAGGCTAGAGGAAGAGTGACCTGGGGCTCCTACCTGGTGTGCCAGCTCCCTGCTCTTTTCATATGTTCTCCCTACTTCGTGGTTGATGCATCCAAGCTCCATTGTATATTATTCTCATTTTTATGTACAATTGAATTTTTATAATGAAAAATTGAAAAAAAAACCTCCACTTTTTATGGTTATCACAAAAGTAAAAAATTTTATTGTAGAACGTTCAGAAACTTGGTGAAGAAAAAAATGAAGACTATAAACATGTAGTCCTGCCACCTGGAGCACTGGCTTTCAAAATTTTAAACTGCTCTTCACAGGCGGAAATAGATACGACATTGTGACCCTGTAATATTCACATTGCGTGTGTGTGCGTGTGTGACTCAAGCTTCACGAAATTATACCTGTCCTTTATAGGCTCACTGCCTTTTATACTTCCATTCAATTTCTTTAAAAACGCCTGCTTGATTTACAAACCCACGAGGCACCGGTAGTTTAAAACACATGATTTAGACTCCGCTGCTGTTAGGTGGTAGGAGCCCTGGACCCCAGGGTACCCTCCGCAATCTTCCACTGCCTGTTCTATTATCCGAGGTCTTCCTGGGCACCCTAGGCTAATTCAGGACAGAAAACAGCTTGCTTTTCAGAATCTTGGGATATTGTCTAGCCGTCATGATGACCAGAGGCACCTGCATCTCCAGGTGGGCTTGGCTGCCCTCCAGTGCATCAGCGTTCACAAAATCTCGCAGAAACAAAGTCTCCTTCCAGATAGCAACATCTTCCCTCTCTTCCCGTCCTGCCAATATCCCCGAAACAACCCACATGGCATTACAGGTCAGTGGCACCTCGGCAGGAGACGCCGGAGGAACGAGCCAGCACGACCCACTTCCCAGTTTACAGGGATCTGCCGCCAGGGATCTACCAGGGTGGTTTCCAAAGGGCTCGGGCGGTCAGAGCTTGAAGAGTGTGTTTCTCATTTCTTGGTGCCCTGGTGCTGTGCAGAGCTATACAACGTCCTCAAGATATCCAGCATCCAAAGGAGTGGCAGAACATTCAGATTATGTAAATGGCAAATACGGGAAAGATGACTAATCTCAGCTCTAGATACCTAACAGTGGCCCAAGCCTGGAGGAGGGTAACTTCCTTCCTTCCCTACTTCCCTCCTTCCTTCCTTCCCTTCCTCCTTTCTTCCTTCCCTTCTTCCTTCCTTCCCTGCCTCCTTCCTTCCTTCCCTCCCTCCCTCCTTCCTTCCTTTCCTTCCTCCTTTCTTCCTTCCTTCTTCCTTCCTTCCCTTCCTTCCTTCCTTCCTTCCTTCCTTCCTTCCTTCCTTCCCTCCTTCCCTCCTTCCCTGCCTTCCTTCCTTTTGGAAAATAACTTTGTACCTTTCACTTCTCTCACTGTGGCCATCAACCCACCTTATTACAATTACCTGTCTTCTCTGCTAATGTGTAGGCTTGAGGAGGGTGGGGGCTGTGTGAATTTCGCTCACTATATTCTTAAAACTCAGCATCGAGTCAATAGTTGTTAAATGAATGAATGAATGAGTCTTGGGTGCAGTGACACAGCTCCAAGGGTATATAAAGAAACACAGGCCATCAGATGCTTTCGAAGCACAAGCCAGTAGAACAAAGTGGAGAGAGGGGCAAACTCAGTGTTCATGGACTGAGATCCTCAGGCAGAGCGCTCAGGACAGTTCATTCCCACTTCATGTGTGGGCCCCTCTGATGTTTGCTCAACGTTTGGATGGACACCAGACTCTTAAAAGTAAACACTGGCCACGGTCCTAGCTTTCTCTGTCACAGTCTTGATTCTGCTCCAAACTCTGGGCTTTAATAGATGCCACAAGTGTTGGTTGATGCTATGGAATAAACTGTAGTGGTTGTTAATTGATGGTTAAAGCAAGAGCATGCGCACATGCACACACACACACGCAGAGCCAACAGAACTGCTAACAACCAGTCTATCTCCTTCAAAGGGCCTTGAGCCTTCTAGTTATGGTGGCTTGAAGAAGTGGGAAAGTCCTTTGGCCAAAAAGAAGTATAAACCTGGATAGAATCAGCAAGTAAGCCATTTCAGGGCCCCGTTGAATGATCCATGCTTTTCAAATTCCCCTTTCTCCTTCCTCCTCCTCCCTCCTTCCTCCTCACCCCTTCCTTTGATAAGTGGACGGGAAAACCATTAAAATGTGACCATTACAAGTGAAGGTATTATGAGCAGTTGTGACACTGCTCTGAAGGACAACGACTTCTGATTTCCTTGAGGGTCCCAGTTAGTCTCCTGCGTCACAAAGAATCTATGTTCAAGTGACACCATGACTTCGCAGGGAGGACCTGTTGGGAAACTGAAGTTCTCAGGGCGCCTGTGTCAGTGAATTTCAGAGGATGCAGGTCATGGGTAAGAGGGAAGCTCTGGACACAGATTGTCCACTTACTAGCTTTGAGACCTCAACTAAGCTCCCCACTCTTATCTGGGATAAGCCTAAACTGGGGCAATATCACCCACCTAATAGAACTGTTGAGAGGCATAAATGATCAGACCAGCACCCAGAGGGTCGTCCACACCCAGCAAACGCTGTGTCTACCAGAAGGGTCTCCGAGCACATGGCCAAGGAGTAGGCTGGCAGTGAGGGGCAGGCAGGGGACAGCTCACACAGCAGGAATGGCACTGAACTTCTCAGCAGCACCCGCGTGGTAAGACTCCTCTTACAGAAAGTGGACGAGGGCGGATGTTCAGAAGCAGGAGAGTGCGAGGGGCCTGGAGCTGAGGGAGGAGCAGCCGTTGAGATGCTGCAGGCCGTGCGGGGCTGTGCTGTGCGCAGCAGGGGCACCAGCAGGACTTTGCACCCAGTAGGAAGTCAGGAAAGAAGTCAGCCTGCAGAGGCAGCAGTGAGACAGTGGGACGACGGGGGTGAACACCTCCTCCTGGTGGCGAATCTGTCTACGAAACACAGGTCAGTGGCTGAAGGGGACAGCAGTATTAGGGACGGAGGAAGACGGACACATTTCAGAAGGAGTGAGGAGGTTAATAGGAGGGTCTGAGGAGTCTGGAGATCAGGAGGTCCTGATCAGTATAGTTTTGTTGGTGCTGCTCTGTCAGGGATGGGGGGTGGGTGGGGGTGGGGAAAGTTAAGAGTCATTACACTGACTGTGGAGGCCACTTGTGCAAGGATGTGAGGACAGGAGGAGGCAGCCAGGCTGGGAGAACCGGAGGGGCCAAAATGGCCAGCAACCTTAAAGAGCCAGAGACAGAGAGCTTCAGAGAGCTGGGGCTGTCTCAACATGGGAGGCCTGGAGGGAGGGAAAATTCAACCAGCTTCGTGGCCAGCATGATGGCCACCCATGCTAGGTGTTCAATAAATGTTGACTGGGGAATGAAGAACCTGTAGATGGGCTAGGCCTTATTCTCATTTTGCAGATGATCAGAGACACTTAGTGTTTTGCTTAAGGTCACACAGCCAGGCAGTTGTAGGGCTGAGACTCAAACTCGGGTCTCCAGGGCCCTGGCCCGGGGCTCTGTCCTTCAGCACAGCGCTGATCTCTTAGGATTTGTCATCTGGCCCCCCCTGACTCAGAGCCAACCTCCTGTCCGCCTGGCAGCCTCTGGGAAGGCAGGAGGGCACTGTGCAAAGGAGTTCTCAGTTCAGAGCCTGCTTTTCCACACTTGCAAGCTGTGTGGTCTGGGTGAATGTTTTACCTCTTTCAACCTCATCATCTTGCCGGAGGAGAGTGATTCAGCCTTTATGCAGCTGTATCTGACAGCCAGCTAGAATGTAAGCTCCGCCAGGGAAGGGCTTTTTGTCTGCTTTGTCCACTGCTCTCCATCCAGCGCCAGCACCTAGTCACGCTGGCCTCCACTTTGTCCGAGTGGACCCAACGCCCCACTCTTTAGGCGGTTATTCCCAGATGTGACCACAAGATGGCAGCAAAGGAAAGCGGGTCCCAAGACAAGGCTGTCCTGGTTCTTGGGGCGCCTACACACTTAAAGACACCTGGTCTCCCTGCATTGGCCACAGGGGGCTCTTGCTGCTTCCTGAGCTTCCCTGACCGATGGGCCATGCAGATCCTAATTACTTGTCCTCTTTGAAGTGGCTGCTTTGGATGTGAAGGGACAGCACATTCTGCGGGATGCTTTCTGACTGTGGTCTAGCAGAGCTGTGTAGACTCCCACAGAGAAGGGCATTGGATTGGATCTTGAATCTTAAGTGGTCCCCACTAGAGCACTGCGGGTGGGGACGAGGAGTCAGGGTTGGGGGCGGGTTAGAGGCTTATTTTGGGAATGTCTAAAGGTACCATCATTTTTTTTTTTTTACTGAAGTCTAGTCAATTTACAATGTTGTGTTAATTTTAGGTGCACAGCTTAGTGATTCATTTATATATATATATATATTTTCTTTCCATATTCTTTTTTGTTATAGACTATTACAAATTACTCAATACAGTTCCCTGCGCTATACAGTAGGACCTTGTTGTTTATCTTTTTTATATATAGTAGTTAGTATCTGCAAATCCTGAACTCCCAATTTATTCCTCCCCACCCCCATTCCTGCCCATAAGTTTGTTCTCTATGTCTGTGCGTCTGTTTCTGTTTTTTGTAAACAAATTCATTTGTGTCCCTTTTTTTTAGATTCCACATACAGGTGACATCATACGGTATTTTTCTTTCTCTTCCCGGTTTTCTTCCTTAATAGGTGTCATCACATATTGATGCAACAGTTGAGTAGGAATCTTTACACCATCATCTCATTTTGAGACAGGCGGTGTAATTATGACTGCTCCTTCAGGTTTCAGCTCAAATACCTCCTCCAGGGATGACCCCCCATTGAAAGTAGCCCCCACTTTCTATCGCGCTTCTTCAAAGTATTTACTGCCAGCAGAAGTAATTCTACGTCTCTATTTTGTAAGTTGCTTTTGTGTGTCTGTGGTTCTCCGCTCACCGGGAAGCTTAGGACAGTGTCTGTGGTGACTCCTGAGGTGCCTCCAGCGGTGGAGTCACACCTGGCACACAGGCGAGTGCTCAGAGCAGAACTGATGAGCGTGGCACAGACTGTCCCCTTTGTGTAGTTGTCCCCCTCACTCGTGACATCCTGAACTTTTCCGACAATGCATGGATCACACGGTTATTTGGATGTTTGTCTGTTGTTCTGCTCCCCAGGGGTCTGCAAACTCATTGAGGGCAGGACCCCATCCCATGTTTATTACTCTGTTCCTGGTTCCTTGCACAGTGCTTGGCACCTGAGGTGACCAAAAACTCTTGGGGGCTGAATTTGGCGAGGAGATGTTAAGGCGCTCGTGGTTAAGATTGGGTCTGGGACGAGCCTAGCTTTGTCTTTGTGTCCTGGGCTGTTTCCTCACCAAAGGTGGAGTGCTGGGAACCAGAGGAGCACCTGCTCACCCACCTTCATGGGACACTTCTCTCTGAACAAGCCTTTGCTCATTGCGGCTCCGGGGCTAAGCGGGCTGGGAGTGGTCAGTGGTGGTTTCCTACCCAGGATCACGCTGAACTGACACACCAGCCCCACAAGGGAGGGATGGCTACTCCCTTTCTGTGTATGTGGGAACCTGAAGCTCGGAGAGATGAAATAATGGTCCCAGGCATTGCAGCTTAGAAGAGGTGGAGGCAGCCTTTGAACTTGGGCGTCTACCGCCTCTGAGTGCAGACGTGACCTGAGAAGGAGATAAACAGAGGAATTGTGACTCCCGCTCAATCTCTCTCCTTTCTCGGTTCCTCTTCCTGGGTCTCTTAAGCTTGCCTCAATCCTCTTATCTGCAATCTGCCTCCAAAGAGGACTCAAATTGTCTGGTCTTACAGGCGTTTTCATCAAGATCCCCGCACTCCCTGTAATTGGTAGTTATACGCGCACTTGAAACAGCCTTCCTCTGCTGCCTGCACGCTCTCGGCCTGCGGGGTCTGGGCTCTGCACAAATGCTGGCCCGTGCCAGTGCCTGGCCTCCAGCAGGACTGGATTTTGCTGTAAATGCCATAAAAAGGCGCAGGCTCTGGCCCAGGCTTTCCTGTTCCCTGCTGATCCTCCCCCTCCCCCTCCTCCAGGATCTCAGCCTTAGGTGGCAAATCCCGGCCTCCCTTCCTGCACTGGACTTGAGGCTAATGGCATTTCCTCTGCCGGCTTTGGAGGTGTGCCAAGTGGTCCACATGCTGCTTTCCGCAGCCTCTCTGCCCTGCCCTCACTGTAACAAATGGAGAAAATAAATGAAAATGAGGCAAACAGAGAATAAATCTAATGAGCTGGAGAAAGACTGGAATCCGAGACTGAGGCTTGGGCGGAATGGGGCTGCGGATCTTTAAGCCACAGAGAAAATCAACAGCCTCAGCAAAACATAGGGTGATGCACCAGGGGCCGTCTTGGAAAGCCAAGGTTTTATCTAAGGGGAGTGTTGGCTCTCCTGTTTTTAGGGAGGATATTTACTGAAGATTCTAAGCTTGGGGGGGTGGTTGTGGTTATCTATGCCCTCCCACCCTCCTGCCCAGGGTGCCCTCTTGGAGGACTTTCTGGGTGCATTTGTCATCTGTACCACTGGAAGACTGGCAGTGGATTGCATGGGACACTCTGCTCCTCCCCAGCTCTCCCTCTCCCCGTAAGGAACAGGTTGCCTACAAGGCGGAGTTCAGGACATTCACTGGGCAATGACTGACTGGCCAGCTGGCAGGGTTATGACACCACGATACAGGAGCCCATTCTTTGCTCTTTTAGACGTTCCATTCCTCTCCATGTGGCAGAATCAGTAAACCGAGTCAGGACCCTTCCCCACTTGTCTTCCAACTAGACATCTGGCCATCTCTTTCCTCCTGTCACTCTGCCCCGTATGTTGGTCCCAAGGTTTCCACTGGATGGAGCAGTAGACGGCCCAGGGCCTAAGGGGCTCTTGTAACTCAGCTTTAACCAGAGGGCAGTGCACAGGGGGCCACCATCTGCCGGTCCAGCTGCTGAGAAAGTACCGCTTTGATTCCTCTTCTGCTAGTATCGTGTGTGTGCGCATGTGTGCGCACGTTGACAAAGATGCTCTCCTTGACCAAACTTTAGTTAAGGCTCCTTTGAGCCCTCTTCTCAGCTAAGCTCCACCCTTGATCTTCTGTGTGTCCGTTCTGTCCTTGCCAGGCCTGCATAGACCATTTTTAGCAAGAATCCTGCTGAGTCATACCCCCCGACCTTTGATATCTAATTAAGTTCCTCATCCCCCACGTTGGTTGTCTAAGTCCTTGGCCTGCTTGTAGTGAGAATCCTATTAGGTCAGTTTAGCCAGACTCGCCTCCCCAGATGTCTCCTCGCAGTGATTTCCTGTCCACTGTCCCTCTGAGCCTGCACCTTGGCTGTAAGTCCCCATTTGTTCAGTTGTGTTTGGAATTGAGCTCAGTGTCTCTCCCCTGTTGCAATAGTCTTGAATAAAAGATCTTCCTTACCATTTTAGCAAGTGTCGAGAGCAATTTTTTAAACAGTGTGTGTGTTTGTGTATGTGGTGTAGACAGAGCCTTCTCTGCTTCTCCTTGAGGAGGAAGCAGAGATGGGAAGGACGGGATTCAGGCACGCCTGGGTTCTTGGCTCTAAGAGCATCACTTCAAATATCTAATACTTTAGAATAATCTTAATGGGCCAGGCTGATCCACTCGAACGTTAGCTCCATGAAGGTGGGGAGTTTTGTATGTTTTGTTACCTGATGTATCCTCACCACCTAGAAGAGAATAAATATTTATTGAAAGAGTGAATACCTGTATGCCCAGGGACCAGCCCTGGGGGTGTATGACAGCATGGCAGACATTACCGCAAGAAGGTAAGTCTTAGCATGTGGCTTCTCTGCCCCAGGCCCTTCAGCGGTTGCCCATCTCATTCAGGGGAAAACCCTTAGTGCTGAGGGTTCAGCCAAGGGCTGGAGGACATGGTAACATGAGCTAGTCTCCTTGTGGCCTGGCTGCTGAGGGGTTTGTTTCAAATCTCAGTGTATGTCCAGTTCCCTCTTCTCCCCTCTATGCCTTTGTAAAAACAATCACTCAATCCCCAGTACAGGTCATCGGAACAAGATGAGATTTATTACTTTGAACCAAGAAGACACTTATTTCAGTGGGAACTAGTTAAGTGTGAGGGGACAAGTCTCAGCTTGTGGCATCTTCTGCGGACAGTCGGGGTTTCTGCTGCCGTGTCTGCACACTCATGGGAAGGCTTCCTGCAGCCCCCAAGAGAGGGCACTTCCCTCAGGGGCCGGTGTCCAAGGAAGGGTGTCTCAAGGGTCGATAACTTGAGCAATTTCGATAGTTTCTTTGTTTGGGTCAGTATGGTCATTTTTGCAGGACAGTAAGCTGTCACTCACAAAGACCCTTAATCAATTGATCACTGGTTGCTCCATGCATGTAACACGCTGCTCCTCCAGTTGCTAATAATCTCTATCTCCTGGGATGGTGAAGGGGCCACTGGTGGGAACGTCAGGTGTCAGGAAAGACTGAGCTGGCAGCCGCCATGTGTAATGACCATCAGTTTTATACATGGTGTAGGAGGGAAGGAGGAAAAACAGCCAACAACGAAAAAAATTCCTCCATTTTTCTTCTACTGCTGAAATATTCCTTTGGATTGGGAACCAGGGCGATGTTTTTGATTAAAGAGGAAGCATGAATATCCTGTAACAGTCCTTTGGAGTGGCAGAGTCCGTGTGTGTGTGTGTGTGTGTGTGTGTGTGTGTGTGTGTGTTGGGGAGTATGATGATGCTAAGCCTTTGAAGCAGGCCTTGCAGAATTACTCAGGGAGGTGGGTAGGGGGAGGGCCTTGAGGAGCACAGTGAGAATCTAGAATGGCTTTCCTAGGTTCTTTCTAAAAAATCCTCTGCATAGAGAGACACATCCCTAAAGCAATAGCTTATGAATTTTCAGTACTTCGGACAGTGTAGAGAGTGTATGATATAGTAGAGTGAGCTGGAAATGTTACCGTACCTCTAGCTGGGATCAGTGTTCTCCCCCTGGAGGGAACTATCTTTGTTTGGGAAAATACTTTACTGAGTACCTTGGAGTTGAACTTGAGATATTGGCGGGAGCTCAAGTGAATGAATTAGCAGGGCTGGCTCCTGGCCACCTCTCTGACCTCATCTCACACCACGTTCACTCTCCCTAACTCCACGCCAGTTACAGGAGTAACTGTGGCTCCACCACAGGGCCTTAGAACCTGCCCTTTGCCCTGTCTGGAAGGCTCTTCAGTATGATATCTGCTGACTCACATCCTCACTTCCTTCCTTCCAGTTTTGGCTTAAATGCCACCTTCTCCGGAGAACTTCCCTAACCAGCCTCGAGGACGCAGCCTGGCTACAGGGAGTAGCTGTGGAGTAGAATAGGTGCTCAGTCACTGTTTGCAGAATGAATGAAGAAAAGTTAAAGCCCTTGGCCTGAGAAAATGAGAGGAGTTTGATTCTTGCTCTTGAAAGGGAGGGGGCGAGGAGAGTGAGGAGGGCAGAGAAGGGAGCGGGTGGAGCAGGTAGGATGAGGAAGCCAGGCTGGGGACGCTGGACGTGCACGGGAGGGGTGGGTGAGGGACACTCTATGAAGAGAGACACCTAACCTTGAACTGAAGTTGCTTTGTTGCATCACTGCTAACCACTCCTCCACCTCTCCCTAAATTCTCAGTAAAGCCTACTGTGTGACCAGTGCTTTGTGCAAGTTGTGTGTAGTGTGTGAGTGTGTGCGTTTGTGTGTGTATACAAATTGAGAAGGGGCTGAGTTTTGGGCTGGGTCCCAGCGGAGCAGAGCAGAGGTGGGATGTGAGGAGTGAGGACCAGGAGTAGAGGGACGATGAAGGACCTGGCGGTTGGCGGGCATCGTGGGGCTTCCATAGGGATTTGAGCTAATCTCATTCAGATCCTCGGGGCAGGGAGGACCTAAGTGGCCTCTCCGTTATACGGTGGCCTTGTTCACAGTGAGCAAAGGATAAGAGGTCAGAGCACCCCTATGGGGTTAAATGCGCATGAGACAAGGAGTCAGCGCCTCACGATTCTGGCTCTTTCTGGACTTCCGGTTGCTAAATCTTGGCCAAATGTTTCCCGCTCTTTGGCTTTAGCTTTTCATTTGTAAAATCAAGACTTTGGGCCACATATGATCTTTAAGCCCTTTTCAGCTTTAATGCTCAATTTTTAGAGTTTAAAATTTTTTTATTTTTATTAATTTTAAAAATTGAAGTATAGTCGATTTATAATGTGTTAATTTCTGGTGTACAACAGAGTGATTCAGTTACACATATATATATCTTCGTTTTCGCATTCTTTTTCATTATAGGTTATTACAAGATACTGAATATAGCTCCCTGTGCTATACAGTAGGACCTTGTTGTTTATCTATTTTATATATAGTAGTTAGTATCTGCATTTTAAATTAATTTTTGTAAGTCTCAGTTTCCCGGAATATTGGGAAAATATCTCTTCTTAACAGTTTTTATGATGATCAATTGAAATCATATTTGGAAATGGACTTTGCAAACTGTAAAGTCCTCTGAAAATGTTAGTTCTCATTTCCCCTATTGTGATAATGTCAAGATAGAGGGTTAATATATTATGAGAAGATGATATTTGAAATTATTATTTCCAAACTGAAACTGATTGCGTTTGAGCCATGCTGTTTCTGAAATGTAATGAAAAGTGCACAGAGTCGACTCAGAACGGATAGGATCCTTGCCCAAAGATTGGTGAGATTATCCTCCCAGGGCGGGAGGGGGCAGGATGGTGGCTGACATGCAATTAATAATTCAGATAGGCACAGGGTGTTACTCTGCAGGGCACCCTGCCCCCTGGTAACTCATCAATAAAATATTGGGTTCAGTTGGGCAGAGTCCACAGCTAATCAGAGAGCAACGTTCTCACTTGGAAAGGCTGGTTGGCATGGGAGCCAGAGTGTCAGAAGAGCCTGTGGGTCTGGAATAAAAATGTCACTGAAGGAAATGAGTTTCCAACACCCCTTCTCTTACTGCCTCCAAAAGGACAGTAAAATCCTCCCTTGAAATCTGGGTCAGCCGTGGTTACTGTGGCCCTGGGAAAATTCTACCCAAGGGGGCGCTCTTGGGAGCTGTCTCGCTGGCCACCCCCCTCCCTCCCAGCATGCTGTCCACATCCATCCCGGGAGTGGTCCAGACCCGCTGACTCAGGGTTGACTCTCCAAGGATCCAGTGAAAACTTTTGCAGCCCCTTAAGGAAACCCACATGTTTTACTTTTGCTTAAATATCATTTTTCATTCTTAAAGTAACACCTACTCATTAAAAAAGTTTTGCAAATATAGTCGGGTAAAATGGTGTAAAGACAAGGAAAAGTTGCAAATGTCCACTATTTCGATAAAATCTCTGAGTGTTTTATAAGAACAAGAAGAAGCAAGGTTGGAGGGCGGCAGAGGCCAAGCTGAGGGTTTTAGACGCATCATTGTCCGTGTCTTCCTGGCAGCCTTACCTGGTGGGGAGGCTTGAAAATCTTGTAACTGCACTCCAAAACCCCAAACGGTCTAAAACCTGAAGTTTGTTTTATAACTAATTTGGGGGCTGACCATGACTTGAAATAAGTCCTATTTACAGACTTCAGTTACGCTACTTAGTGTGAATATTCATGTATTGTTACAACATTGCTAACGGGCTTAATTACCGAGGGCTGCTTCAGACCCCTCTGGGGAGATTTCCTAGGATGTGGTATGTTAACCATAGTTCTCAAATCTGAAAACTTCAAAATCTCCAGTCACGATGGCTTCCTTTATTATCTTCCACGTGGCAGGTGAAGAACTCAGGTGCAGTTTCTGTCTCTTGCCCGACGTCTAACAGCTGAGAAGTGGTAAAGACAGGATTCCAAACCAGGTCTGTGCACCCCAAGAAGCTGCCCCTGTAACTCCCAGCCCCGCAATCCCGGACTTTCCCGTATCCCCGCCCCCACACATAGAAGAATAACGGTTGTTTGACCCCCTGGGGGAAGAGGAAGAGGCCATTTGGGAAAAGGGCAAGTGGCCCCAGGCTACCCGGACCGTGGCCGCACTTCCAGAATTCTGTAGTCCTCACCCGTTTACACCGCCTGCAGCCCGAGGGCGGGGAGCCTGCCCGGACTTCTAACTTTCATTTAAAAAATATTGCCTATTCACCCATCACAGGGCTAGGCAGCAGTGCTTAAGGGCAGGACTCCAGACCAGACCACCTGGGCTTGAATCCTAGATCCACTGTTTTCTGGTTGTAAGACCTTTCCAGGGCGAGTTGCTCAAGGCCTCTGTGCCTCAGTTCCCTCATCTGTGAAATGGAAACGGTAATACAGTTCTCATTTCCAGTGGAGAGCGGCTGCACTCACATGGTCTCTGAAGCAGGAAGGAAGCAGTGGAGCACGTGGGGGGCATTTCTGAGCTCAAGGTGATCCGCCTGATTTTACTGGATGGTGGGTGGGAAGGTAGCAGCCCTTCAAATCCAGCCCTTGGACAGATGCCGAAGTAGACAAAGCCCCCTCTCTGCACTGGGTGCTTCTCTGGGTCATGGTGGGGGGTGCGTGTCTCACCTTCAGCAGCTATTTCCTTGAGAGTATCTTCTGTGGATTCATTACCTGGAGCTAAGTTTCTTTCACATGAGCTGTTAAGAGGCAAGAATTTAGATTGTGACTGGGATTTCAGACTTCTTCCCATTACTGAACCTTGTCCATCTTTCCAACCCAGAACTTACCCTCGTAGCTTAGTGTTTGCAAACATGGGCGTAGACGGGTGTAGATTCTTATGGAAGAGACAATACTTCTTATGACATTTCATTATCATTTCAGTGGTGAACACGGGAAGACTCTGTCCCCTAACTTCCCATGCGGTGAGGAGGGCCAGTGACTGAGCTCTGGCTGAGGACAGAGCAATAATGCATGTGACTCCCTGGAGCTCAAGACCTTCTGAGTGACTCCCATTCCTGTCCCTCTCTTCTCTTCTCTGGCTGCATGTAGAGGATCAAGCAGAGGACCCCGAGTCTTACGTGGAGGGAGTTTAAGTCCCAAAATCTTTGCTGGAAGGCGCCTGTTGCACATCCAATAGGACATAACTGAGA
This sequence comes from Camelus ferus, assembly GCF_009834535.1. Lineage (NCBI taxonomy): Eukaryota > Metazoa > Chordata > Mammalia > Artiodactyla > Camelidae > Camelus > Camelus ferus. The sequence goes on along the minus strand of NC_045720.1, from coordinate 8,603,539 downwards.
GCTAAATCTCTTGTTTCGTTTTAGCTGCTTAGATGGGAGTTACTTGTTCTAGCACTCAGCTTTTATGGACCAATACTGTTCTAAGCCTAATTCTATAATAACTGTATGATCTTGGGCAAATCCCTTAATTTTTCTGGACTTTCTCACCCGTAGGAAACGTTCCTGGCAGTCGCTAAGGTCAGAAGAGGAGAGCTTAGCATGCAGTCTTCCCAGGAAACAGCCCACTGGCCTGAACCGGCTTGTCCACCTGCTGACATTCTAACTGTGCCTCCAGCAGAACAAGTGGGCTCGGACCCACCTCAGGGCTTTTGCACGTGCTGTTCCTGCCGCTCGGGCCACTTTGCTCCCAGGTCCTGTGGGTTGCCTCTTTCATCGTTTAGGGCTAGTCTTTAGCATCATGTCCTCAAAGGTGCCTTTCCTGGTGACTCCAGTTCAATCAGCATCCCTGACCTCCAGTTCTTCCCCTACTGTCCTACCTAATTTTTTTTTATTACAACTATTCTTACCTGAAAGTAGACTATTTATGTATTGGTTCATAGGAATTTCATCCATCACCTCTACCGTGAATATTAGCTCTGTGAGGACGAGACTTTTGCCAGGAATTTCTGTGGAGCCCAGGGAAGCACAGGCACACTGGAGTTGCTCCATGTGTCCTGGTGAATGAATGGACAAGGTATTGTGAGGGCTCCGTGATGTCATTATGTGGAGAGTTTGCTGTTAGGCTGGGCACATAACGTGCGCTCAATAAATGGTAGCTCTTACTGATCCCACTCTATTGAGTCTCTGTTTACGTGCCCCTCTTTCACACTCAACTGTGAGTCTCCCAAGGTCAAGGACTAGGTCTTATTTAGCTCTGCTTCCCAGTAAACCTCCTACATATAAGAGATGATCCATCAACATCTGTGATGGAAGAGAAACACGAATCGTGGCTTCCGTCTAGCTCACCCAAAGACCAATGAAACCATCCTTGTTCTAAAAAAAATTAAACCTTTTTATTAGTATATTTATTTCATATATAAAAGAAATACAAAAAAAGAAACACAAAGAAAATGCTTTTATGGCAACTCGGACTTGTCGGCGCCTTCGGCTTGGGCTCCCGGCTCTGGCCCGCTGGGCGTCAACAAAGTCCGCCGGTTGTAATGGGCCTTGATGATGCCTGTGTTGTTGTTCTCGTTCAGGAGCTGCTTCTGCCTCTGCCTGTTGAGGGACTGCACGAGGCCCAGGACCACCGCGGCCAAGGAGTACTGCCCGGGCAGTCTTCTCGGGGGCAGGATGAATGGGTTGGGTTGGACTCTTCCCAGGAGAAAGTACGTTTTGATTTTTCCTTCCTGCTCACTGATGCCCTTCACGTAGATCTCCCCGCGGTAGTCAAAGGCAAAGCCCTGGTCCTTCAGGATGAGATAGGTCTCCTCTGGGACCTGGATCCGGCCGCTGACCCCCGTGCTGTCCATCCGACTTGCCAGGTTCACGGTCTTGCCCCAAATGTCGTACTGTGGCTTCTTAGCGCCGATAACGCCAGCGACCACTGAGCCGTGGCTGATGCCTGTGAGTGGGCCAAAGGAGCAAGAGATGAGAGAAGAAGGGCGTCACGGAGGAGTCCGCCTCCCTGCCTGGGATAGTGACCCTTCAATTAAGGGCGTGGTCTCTGCGGGTAGATCGCAGGGTCCAGACCCGGCCTCAGCCACTTATTAGATGTGTGACCTGTCAGTTGCTTAACAGATTTGGACCTCAATTTTCCTATCTGTAGACTGGAGATGATTAAAGGAGGATGAGATGAGATGGTGTAGGTAAAGCCATTGGTATATTGCCTGACAACCAGTGAGGGCTCGAGAGAAAACAGTTATTAATTTCACGTGGCTGCTGACTGGTCTCAGCCCGTGGGATTAACAGGGCACTGGACCAGGGGGTCAGGCTGCTGGGATCTCCTCCTCCCTCTGCTGGTAAAATGCCCTGAGGGCTTACATAGACTCCATGTCCTCAGCACCCCTTGGTCCGTAGCAACAGCCTCCTAACAGGCCTCCCTGGATTTCTCATTCATTCCATAAACATTGACTAAGCACCTGCTATGAAACAGGCCCTGTTCCAGGCACTGGGGACATGGTGGGAAAGAAAAGAGACACAGCCCCAGCCCCTCATGGGGCTTACCTTCTACTGGGGAGAAATAGGAAATAATAACGAATGTGACATAGTATCAATAATGATAAAGGCAATGAAGAAAAACCAATCAGGTTAAAGGGATAGAGAAAGATGGGAGGGGGTGCATTTTGGAGGAACGTGGTTAGAAAAGGCTTTTCTGAGCAGAGATTTAGAGAAAGTGATGGTACAGGCCACGTGGGTATCTGGGTCAGATCGTTGTAGGCAGAGGGAAGAGTGAGACACACAGTCTCACACACACACTCACCCACGTATACATATATAACTGGCAATGACATTTGAGAAACAGACCTCGCAGAATGCATGGGAATCACGGGGATGGACTTCGCCCCCACATCTGTGGAGCCGTTTCATAGACATTATCCCATGTGTCTCATCTTACGCTGTGAGGCAAGCAGGGGAGGTAATGATCTAATGCCCAAGTCACACTTGCGGAGACGGACACTCGGAGGGTTTTGGTGACTTGCCCACAGTCACAGAGCTGGTTACAGCAGGCCGCAGACACACACTGAGATGCCCAGTCCCACTGGGGACATAATTTTCCAGACTCAGAACTAGGCCAGCAGTGTGACGTATCACACCAAGGGCTGGCCCTGACACCAACCACATCTCCTGAATTTACATAGAATATGCCTTTGTTCAGGGTTAAAGTTCAGGTTTTTATTCCTGGTTCAATCGTGTAGTCAATGATTTCAGAAAGGACACACAGGGTCGATGGAAGATGTGGAAACAAGCCCTGAACATCCCATCCAAAGATCAGAACAGAAAATATCAATTCTTTATTCCAGTGAACATTCCTTAGATCTGACAAGTCAGGTGTTGATATTTCTTGATGCTTTAGACTTGAAAGCTGCTAAGGGAGGAAGAAAAAAAGTAAAATGGCACGCCAGCCAGGGGAAAGCTAAAACATGAGGACTGCAGACTGCATGCCGGCTACCAGAACGTCATTGGTCTCAGGAAGTCCTGGAGCTGCCTCCAGGATGACTGACTGTGTGATCTTAGGCTCGTCACTCCCCGTCTCTGGGCCTGAGTTTACCCATCTATAAAATGAGAATGTGGACTGAGCAGGGGCCTTCAGATCATGCTTTAGGAGGCCCCTCGGGCTCAGCAGAGATGCGGAAGAAATTAGCAAGTTATACAAATTGTAAATGATGACCGTCACATCCTGTGCCTGTTGTGTTGTCGTTTTGCACCAGGACGTCCCTCAGGTCAAAGGAAGGGTAAGCTGTGTGGCCGAGTGAAGTGCTCTAAAGCTATCCGCCTGTCCCTGGCTCAACTCAGCATCCAACATCCTCAGGAATAGAATCCTGCTTTTGGCTCAAGGCATCATCCAGAACGGAGAGCAACACACTGACCTCCAGCATCCGGTGACACGGGAGATGGAAGGAAATGATTGACTGGTCCTGGTCAGCTACCTCTCCACTCAGGGCCCTGTGTGGGTGGGATTCTGGACAGACTGGAGGAGAGTAGCCGTGGTCTAGTGTTTGCTTTGTGTTTCTGCACACAGGCCAGAATCCTTCCATTGCTTCCAGCATCGTGAGTGTGAGGAAGCCCAGCCAGGCCTGAGCTGACCCAGTCCCTGTCCTTGGCCGGGTCACACTAAGCCTGCTGCTTTGTGCAGGAAAAATCTTCTCTGGCTTGGTGCCCAGGGACTGACAGAGCGAGACCAGCCAGCTCTGTGGGGCCCCGACGCGCCACACTTCCAGCTGCTACTCACCAATCCGGAGCTCGAAATTGTTGAAAGAGTGCTTGTTGATCTCCTGTATGCTTTCGGTCAGGGCAAGAGAGAAGTCGGCCAGGGCGCACAGGTGCCCCCACTTGTCTTCACATTGCTGGAGCAAACGGGAGAGAGGGGCCTCATTCACTGGGGCGGACAGGACGCTTTCTGCAGTGGGGCCAGGGCTATCCCCCCACCCCCAGGGCCCACGCAGCCCTTCCAGGGAAATAACCAGGGGGGTGGGGTGAGCCCCTGGACACTCAAGTCATCAGTGTCCAGCAACTTAGGACGCCAGGGGTGTGTGTGACTCATCACCTTCCACTCCTCACACCCACCGCTGTCTGTTCAGGTTGATGGGGTGTGTGTGAGTGTGTGTGTGTGTGTGTGTGTGTACATGCTCCTCTGTTCCTATCTGTGATGTTTCCAGTCTAGGAGCGGTGTCTATTTCCTTTGAAATACTCACAGTGTCTGTTTAAGGGACGTTTCACATAGACATGTGCTTGGAACCTCAGTCTCCTCATGTGTAAAATGGGGGACAAGCCTCCCTGCCCGGCCTCCCTTACAGGGACCGAATGAGACTGTGTACGTGAAAGAACTCTGGGCCCCTGCAGAGCAGAAGTTGGCAGACAGTCTCAGCAAAGGGCCAGAGAGCAAGTATTTTAGGCTTTGTGGGCATGTGGTCTTTGTCATGACTGCCCGACACTGCCGTCTTAGCCAGAAAGCCGCCACAGACAAAGCATAAATGGTCGCGAGTGGCTGTGTTCCAGGAAAATTTTATTTGTGAAAACAGATGGCGGGCCGGATTTGGCCTGCAGCCTGTCTGTGTGCACCCCTGCTATAGAGGGACGTGCACGTTCGCCCAGTGACTAGATGGGCATCTTCTCAGACAGTTGATCTTGGAATCGTTCTAGGGTTTTAGTTGTAAAGAAAGCAAAGGAAGATGAGAAAGAAAGAGGATTCCTCTCCCTAGTAACTCAGACTCCTATCCAGACAGCATTTATTGAGGACCAACTAGGTGCACAGCTTTGTGTGTAGAGCATGACATGATCTCAGAGATTCATCCACTAGTGTCTGGCACACAGTCAGCTCTCCCAAAAGCTGAGCTATTATTATTATTATGTGCACTTTTGGAGGAGAAAGCAGAAGTAAGGGTAAGGAAACAGGCCGGTATCAGGGGCTGAGTAACACCCACAAGTAAATCACAGTCAGGATAGTTCTTGGTCCTGATTTCGCTCAAGTGAACAGTGAGAATGAACAGTTCAGAATGAAGCGTAGAAGCTTCTCAATCATAAAGAAGCATTGTTGCGCCCGGAAGACCCGGCTTACCCCGGGAGCAGACGCACATCACACAACTAGCAAGGTCACGTCACCAAATTTTCTCCCTGTTGGTCTCCAAGTTCCCTGGTGATGACAGCCTCACCGCCATCAGCGACATGACCAGAGTGAGTCCCTGGCCTAGGCTGTGACAGAGGTTGTGACAAAGCATTCCTTTACCTGTTTCTCAGGTGACAGGCCAGACACAGCCATGTAGGTGCTGCCAATGGTCTTAATCTTCTCAATGTCTTGAAATCGGTCTTCACCGAGCAGCTGAAACAGATCCAGGCAGCAGTTCAGTCTGGTATTTATGCTTCCAGCGGCCTGGGGCTCCGGAAAGCAGGCCCCTGGCTCACAGCGAGGACTACCTCGGACTGGCTTAGCACTCTTGAGTAGCCACTTTTGTCTCTAAGAATCAAGCATTCAGGCCATTAACATTTTTACTGAGCGCCTGCTAAGTGCCAGGTGCCGAGATGGGTGTGACCAGATACTCTTTAAGGAGCAGATCTGTTTCTTTGAATCTTTGAAGTAGACAAAGCTATTTTGTTAGTTTAAAGAAGAAATCACAAATATTCCCAAATCCATCAACACAGCCTTTTGCTTTACTTTCAACAGGTATTTAAAATCTTAGCGTTTCTTGCCAGCACCCTGATCTAAGCCATTAGCTGACATCTGGTTATTGTATTGCAATAACTCACCTCCTCCCAGCCCTTACCCCCGCACTCCCAGCATGGCAGCCAGAGCGATCCTGTTTAAATGGAAGCCAGAACATGTCCCTGCTCTGTGGCTTCCCGTTCTACTCAGGGTCAAAGCCAGAGTCTTCACTGTGACCTGTAAGACCTGCCATGCCCTGTCCCCTTTGCTCCCTCTGCTCAAGCCACACTGACCTCCTTGCTGATTCTAACAAGCCAGGCTTGCTTCTGCCTCAGGACCTTTGCATGTGCTGTACCATTGTTGGGACAGTCTCCCCGCAGACATCAGTGTGGCTCATCCCTCACCTCTTTCAGGTCTGTCCTCAAATGTCATCCCAGTGGGGTCTCACTGATGACCCCACCCTAAATTGAACACAATACCTCTCCCCCCACATACAAATGCCTATCTTCTTTCTGCCGTATCTTCGCTCCTTAGCACTTATCCCTGATGGTGCTTATTGTCATCTTTCCCACTAACATGTAAAATTCCCAGAGGGAGGAGTTTTTGCCTGTCGTATTTACTACTCAGCACTGAGACAGAGCCTAGCGCACAGCAGGGATGTGTGAATAATGGAATGGAAGAATGGAGATCGTCCCTGACATTTCCCGCATCCTCATGTGCAGTTTGGATTTTAAAGCTAAGGAAGGGAGACCTTGGTCTCTGATTTAGCAACTGTGGTAAGAGAACAGATGTCCATGTCCTGGTCCCCGAAACCTGTGGCTATGTGACCTCACACAGCAAAAAGGACTTCGCAGATGTGATTGAGTGAATGGTCTTGAGATGGGACCATTTTCTGGATTATCTGTGTGGGCCCTATGTGAGCACAAAGGCCCTCGTACGTGAGAGAGATGAAGGCAGGAGACAGAGAAGGAGACGTGCTGGAGGAAGCAGAAGTCAGAGTGATGTGATTGCTGGCTTTAAAGACAGAGAAAGGGGCCACAAGCCAAGGATCTAGTGGCCTTTAGAAGCTGGAAAAGGCACAGAAAGCGTTCTCCCCTACGGCTTCCAGAAGGAACTCGGCCCTGCTGGTGCCTTGATTAGCCCCGTGAGACCCATTTCAGACTTCTGACCTCCAACCTGCAAGATGATGAATTTCTGTTGTTTCAAACCACTGACTTTGTGGTAATCTGTTACAGCAACCAAAGGATGCTAATTCAACAAGTATTTCTTGAGCTTCTCCGATGTCTGATGAACAAGACATATGAGCTCCCAGCCATCACGGAGCCAACAGTCCAGGCAGCAGGGTCAGATATTAAGTAAATAATCACACCAACATGCACCCTAGCTCCGTTTTAGTAAGTTTATGATGGAGACATACAGGGAGTAGGACTGAGGAGAATGGACCGTTTTTGATGAAATCTGGAGGGTCTGGGAAGGCTTCCCTGAGCAAGGAATTCCCAATTTCAGCTCTAAAGAGTGAGGCGGGGTTTTCTAGCAGTGAATGTACAAGCTGGTGTGTTGAGAGGCTGGGGACATGGAAAGGGGTGGGAGGAGCATCCACCTGGCGGGACCAGCGGGGGAGAGGCTGGGAGGCGGGGGCGGATACACGGTAGGTCCAAGGAATTAAGAAGAGTCCTGCTGTTATTTCTCCCATCTTGTGAAAGTCTTTCTGTGCACCAGCATTCTTTCCTTTTGCTGTAAGACTTCTCAAAGAGTCATCTCTACCCATTGCCTCCGGTTTTCTCTTTCCCATTCTTTCCTAAACTCACTGCAGCCTGGCCTCTCCCCAGCCCCTCGTATGACTGAGACCACTCTTGTCTATGCCACCAGTGACCCCCCCCCCCCCCATCGCCCGTCCACTGCCCAGTCCTCAGGCCTCACCTTGCTTGGCCCATGGGCAGCTTTTGACCAATTGTACCCCGTTCATTGTGATACCTTCTTAGTTTCTGCTCACTCAAGGTTTTACTTCCACTAAACTGGCCACTCTTTACCAGTCTCCTTTGCTAGTTCCTTCTCACCTCCCTTATCCCACGGCTCAGGACTTGGATCTCTTCTCTTTTTCATCTGAACTCACTCCCTTGGGAGCTCAGCATGTCCCATGGCTTTCTACACGATCTCTTTGCTGAAGACCCTAGAAGTATATGTCCTCCCTTGACCCATCTACACAATGGCTGAGTGACAGCCCCACTGCAGGCCTAACAAGCATTACCAATCTGCCCTTCCCAAAGCTATGGCTGCCTCTACCCACCCGCTGTCTTGACGAATGGTGTCTCCATTCTTCCAGCTGTTCTGGATAGAAACCTCACAGCCCACAGCCCATCTGCTAGGAGATCCTCTGCTCCATCTTTGAAGATAGTCAGATTCTGACTCCATCTCACTGCCTCTGCTGTTCCGGTCTCACATCCACGAAGCCCCGCCTTGAGTGGAGGAGCTAGGTTCGAAACGGAAACCTCTCTGGGCCCCTAGTCTAAATTCTAGCCTCTTATCTCCTTATGTTGGCAGGTGCTCAGATGTAAGCACCTGGTTCTCCAACTCTTTGCCTCCCCCTCAGATTGTAATGTCCTCAAGGGCTCATGCCATCCTGGGGGTGGCCAGACAGATGGACCAGACCAAAAAGAGGAGGAGAGATTTTTCTGTACACATCTCGATATAGGCAGCCTCTTAAAATTAATTGGGAGCTAAGAAAACTTGGAAAGTTTCAGCTGGAGAGAAACTCTTCCGGGAAATGTGGAAAACACAGGCCTGTGCTTTTGTGTGTGTGTGTGTGTGTGTGTGTGTGTGTGTGTGTGGTTTGTGTGTGTATAGCTTTGATTTGCAGTAGAGGCAGCTTTTGTTCATTGTTTTTGTTTCTCGAGCTAAAGTGAAGCCACTATTCTGAGATCCTATAAACTGTGCCCAGGGTGGAGAGTGGCTGGAGCAGTCTGTGTGTCCTCAGCCTGGGACTGTGTCTGACACTTGTCTTTAGACACCATTAAACGGGCTTGGTCTCTTAGCAGCCCTTTGGCTGTGAGTATTTTAGCTCAGAGATTTTGGCATGCCTTTGGTCGCCCACCTCCCTCCCTCTGCGTCCTTACAACTGCATGTCCCCAGATTCCTGCGGGAAGGGGAAGCCCTTCCTCCCTTCTCTTGGAACTGCTTGGCTAAGGGCCAGTTTCGGGCAAAGCTGCCTCCTCTTCAGAGGTTGAGTAGAAGGCAGCAAGAGACTTCATTATTTCATTCAATATCCATGCAGCAGATTTACCCACTATATAGCTAGGAGCGTCTGGAGGCACCACGGAGCTCCTAATCAGCCCCTTGATTAATTCTCCGGCCCGCATGGAGCACTGAGATGTGAGAGGACTCTAGCCTTCCGCGAGGCAGGGCCTGGGGCCTGGGGGCTCCCTGGAGCGTGCGCTCCGTGAGATGTCCAGCCTTCCTCTGAGCCGGGAACGGATTCCGCGTGCCCACAGGTTCCTGTGACGACGACGTCAGCAGGAGAGCAGCATCGTTACTAAAGGGTGTCTGCCTGGAGCTCAGGGCAGGGTCTAGAGGGTCTCTTTTGACCCAGAGAAAGAAGGCATGTCCGGGTGACACAAGGACCCACGGGAGGACCTCTGACAGGGCTTGGGGTTGGGGAGCCAGGTTGTCTACATTCTTTTCCTTCTACCTCCTCCTCTGTCCCTTCTCTTCTCCTTCCTCCCCTTCTCCCCTCTTCTTTTTCTTCTTCCTTCTTATCTCTGTGTCTCCTCTCATCCTTCAGCTGCTCCCCATCTCTCCCTTTTCCTCCTCCTCCTGGTCTAAAGCCCAGCCTCCTGGACCAATCCCGTCTCCCAGCCTCTCCACCTTCCCTCTGCAAGCACCTACCTCTACCACTAGGGGCGCTGTCCCCATCTCTCCAGGGTATCTACAATTGGGGCCACCAAGACACAAATTTAGTTCAAACGCATTTACTTCAGTTTAAAACATGCTAGTGAGGACTTCTGGGAGATGGGGCGCTGTAGAGATTAAAATAAAACAAAGCCTGATGTCTCAATCTCCAGTCAGATTATTTTTAATAAAGCTACTTTTTTTTTTTAAATTTGGAAGTATATTTTGGGTTGCACTCGTCTATCACCACCTATTTGCCAGGTGGTTTCTGCCTCCTGTGAATTAATTAGTTAACTCGTCACTTTAAGTAAGTGTCTGTTATAAGCATCTCTTATGTTGTGGGAGGCCCTGGGGACTTAACAGAATACACAAGAGTATACTTTCTATCTTCATGAGTTTACGGTTAGCAGGGGGGTGGGAATAAAGATGCCATTCCCACGGAATCCCCCTCCACTCTCCACACTGAAGGCCCTCTATACAAGGGTACTTACCCCTGACTCCCTGTGTAAAGGGAACTCATAGTCCTTCTGTCTCTCATGGGACTCTGAAGCCATGGGAGACAAGAAGTGACTGTGTCTTACTTATCTTGACCCCCAAGCCCATTCCCAGACAACTAAAATGGCCATTGTTGAGTTTAAGTCTTCAAAACCAAGCGCCATAAAATGCCAGTTAAGTGAGGAGCGATGCACAAAATGATTAAAAGTCAAAACAGTATGGCGGGCCTGGGCTCAAGTCTTGGCTTTGCCACCTAGTGGGGAGGTGAGACTGGGGGTACTCGTGGTGTCTCTGAGTCTCAGCTTTGTTGGCTTAGAAAACGAAGGCTAACAGTTCCTGTCCTGTGGACTTGGTGTGAGGCGTAACAACCAGCTGTTCTGTGTGGAAGGTGGCAACACGTGGCAAACACCTGTAGAGATGAGCAAGACAGGTCTCTGCTTGGAACTAGGTGGCACTTAGGAGAGGCGGGTCTGCCAGCTGAAGGGATTCAGGCTCTCTGATGGAAGATTTTTCAAACTGTAAGTTTTTCATTGAAAAAAAGGATGACGGCGTTTACCTGGGTAGACGGGGGACTAGGAGAGGCTTCACAAGAAGCAATGATGTTTGAACTGACTGTTAAGTGAGTAGGAGGTTTTCTGCTGGCTGTGGAGTTGAGGGAGAGAGGATAGGGGTGTGGTGAAGATGGCCTGACTTCTAGGCCAAAAGAGCAGAATGTGAAATAGACAGGTGGGCTGGTGATGGCTTGTAAGTAGCAAGATGGTGCTGGATGGTGGGCCAGGTGGCATGTGGGGGGAAGTAAGGCTGGAGAGGGTATAGGGACAGTAAGTGCAAAGGCTCAGGTGGCCTTCTGAGGAGCTGGCAAGGGAGAGCCATCAATGGGTTTTAAGCTTCCAAGGGATATGACAAAACACTCCTGCTTTTGGTGGTTGCTGGTGATGAGATGCAGGAGGGTGAGCAGTAAGGAGATGACTGCTGTCATCCAGGTGAGAAATTGTATGGCCTAAAGCGAGACAAGGCAGCTTTGATAAAGGGGCATATCTAAGAGCTGTTAAGAAGGCATCCACAGGCATCCTAGATGGGGTGTGGGGATGAAGGGGGAACTTTGTTTAGGATGATGTTGTAGATGCTTTTTGATGCCCAGCCCAGCTCTCCTTTAGGGGGCCATCCTCCAAAATGCCATGAAGGCTGGCTGCTGACAATGTACTGCTGTACGCATTTTTTGAGAATTGCCCTGGACCAATGGGAGTCCCGTTGCTGGAAATGCTTGGGAGATGACACCCCACCACCACCACGGCAGCCCATGGCCAATGATTGACCGATGCAAGTGTACAAAAACTGGGCCCCCTTGCCTCCATGTGAGCCACCCCCATGGTACCACTTATGCTCCTGAGCTCCCTGGGGGATCTGGTTGAGGACTCTAGACTTCAGTTGAACCCACAGTTTTGCTTGGCTTCTTCCCTTGAATTTTCTCAGTCACTCACTAACTTCCCACCTCAGGCTTAGGGGTGGGGACGGACACTGGTGTCCTACTGCAAGCTGGGGGATGAAGATGAGAAAGCCCACTTTCAGCAACTCTGTTAATGGAAAGTGCAGCATGAATTTCCCCCTGTTCATGGAGCTTGGAAGAAGAAAGTACCCTCTGGGGTATGTTTATACCATGTAGGTCTCTGACCAAATGCTGATGGATGGTTTAATCTTTGGCAATTTGAGCCAATGGAGAAATGTGCCCATCAGTGACGCCAGCTCCTGTGTGGCACTGCCTCCAGCGGGTCCTGGTTTAGCCATTTGCTAGCTGTGCTGACATTGGGCTTAGTTACCTAGCCTCTCTGAAGCTTACATTCCTGATCCCCTGGGAGAAATAACAGCGTTTATCTTATGTGATAATTGTGATAATTAAATCAGACAATACATGTTTGTGGTTACAATGCAGTCCGGAATTCTGTAAGTGCAAAAAACGGTTACTGCTGCAATGAACAACACAATGCTATATGACAACAGTGATGCTTATTCGTGATTGTACACTTCTGAAGCTTCTGTTTACCTCATCGAAGTCGGCAATGATCTCATTCAGCAGGCGTAGGCATTCCACTCCTTGGTTATTCATTTCAGTCTGAGAGTAAAAGTCTGCAAACCCTGGGATGGAGGCAAACATCACCCCAACGGCATCATAGGACTGGGAATACAGCTCCTGGACAGAGAGACACACAGAGGGAGCCAGAAACAGTCATCAGAGGCGAGGTTCTGCAATGATGCTCCTGTGTGTGTGTGTGTGTGTGTGTGTGTGTGTGTGTACCTGCATCCATGCACAGGTACCCAAAGAGAGGACAGAAAACGGTGGCTCTGACACCATCTCATCAACACCTTAGCATCATCACCACATGGATTGGGACCATTGAAAACCCATGGTCACCAGCCTCAGTTGGTCCCAAAGTTCTGCCCATCATTTTGTCCTTGGTCAGCTTCCTTTTCTGTTCTCTTCAGTGGCTAGTCCAAACCCTCACCACTCTCCTTAACTCCACTCTCCACTCGATTCCTCTCGTTAGATGAGCTTGTCTCTTATAATAAAGAGAACACGGAGACTCTCATGTTCCATACACATGCAGTCAGCTAGTCCGTGTGTATTTCCAGTTCCTCTGCTTCAACGCCAGACAATGCACTTTCCCTTGTCCTGGTGCAGATCAATGCGTCTTCCAGATCTCTTGATCCCCTTCTAACTTCTTCAGCAACGTACTCCTACCATGATGCCTTCCTTTCTTCTTTTTTTCTTCTCTCCCCCTCACTTCCTCTAAGTGTCTCCTACAAGAAAAAGTACAAGGCGCCCTGGATCCTGCAGACACCTGTAACTGTGGACCAGTCTCTCCTCATCTTCCAAATTTCCAAACTAGTGTTCCCCGCTCTCTCAATGTCCATTCACATCTCAGGCTAAAATGAAATAAACCTACAGCAGATCAGACTGCCAGCCAAAATGGGAAAGTCACTACCCAAATACCTGTCTCTGTCTTCCTGGACACCTCTGCAGACAGTGTGGTGACCACGCCCAAGATCACGAGGCTCCTGACTTTCTATGCTTTAGTGATACTACATCTGTTTTTCTTGTGCTTGGCCCCATTATGGATTTATTTTTTGCTTACCTACTATCTTAAATGTTAGTGATTGCTATGGTTCTGCCCTTGACCCTCTGCATGGTTTGAAGTTTACATACTTCCCTGGGCTGTCTCGTTTGCTCTCAGCCAACATTCACATGTGAGTCTCTAAAATCCTATTTCCAATTCAGTTCTCCTTGGGCTTCAAGCTTCTGTGCCTCATGCTGGGCTGCCCTCGCCCTCCTTAAATAATAAATACTGCACCTGTATCTTTCCTCTGCATCTAATCCTGTTTCTGATCCTTCATTCTCTGCCTCAGTCGGTGGCACCAGCATTGACAAGTCATCAAACTTAGAGAGCCTCAGAGTCAACCTTGATACCTTCTTCCCTATCACATCCAGCTTCAGCACTTTGCCAAGTCCATCTGGGTTTCTTTTTGTCTCCTACCTATTTTTGTTGTAACTCTTTGCTTTTTATCAGGCTCTTCCCGTTTTCCTCTTTGACCACTAATCTGCGTGCCTCTTGCTGGGTTCCCTGACTCCAGTCTTGTCCCATCCAAAGGCGTGTTCCATATGGCAGCCAGAGTGATATTTCAAAGATCCAATATTGACCATGCCTCTCCCATTCTTAACGCCCTCCAGTGTCCTGCCCTCAGGACAAAACGCATGTCTATCTCTTCAGCCTCATGGCCTGTGCTTCCCTGTGTTGGACCTTGTGTCCCAGAAGCACCGAAGGATTTGTACCTCTGTGTGCCCATTGCAGCGGATACTGCAGGTGTCCTGCCTGCATTCTCTTTCCAAGGTCCAGCAGTCAGCCAGCCCTGGAGTTTCTTTGCACGGAGTTTTTCTCTGGCCACCAGAGGGCGCTCTGCCCACGTGGGAACTGCAGGCTGAAATCTCCAGAAAATTAACGCCCCCTAGAGAGCCACTCTCAACCAATGACTGATGGGAGCGGGCGTGGAGTCCTCATCCGCTTCCCTTCTTGGGCCAGATAACCCTGAGCTATGCTTTCTACACCATTTCCCCGAGTTCCCCAGTGGGATTCAGCTCCCGTCGCCCACAGAGCGATAAACCTCACTAATGGGTTCTCTTCCTTTCCCTACCTTCCTTCCCACTCCCCTGCCTACCTGGGTGGGCTTCCTGGGACCACCTCCAAGCAAATTAGTTGCACTCAAATCCTTGTCTCAAGGTACATTTCTGAAAGAAGCCAGACAACGACACACATGCTGTCCTGTGTCACACTTCAATGCTTTCATTCTTACTGTCCGTCCCTTGAGGGGACATGTCCTTCCTCCCCTGCAGTTAGCGTCCCTAACCAGCCCGACTCCTGTCTTCTGCCTTCACTAACCACGAGACAGAGCTGCACTGATCTGACTTTTCCATCCACCCAGCTGCAGGCAGGGAACCTGCAGAGTGGTGGGTCTCCACCTACATGGGGGGCCAGGAAGGGGGTTCTGTACTACCGGGCTTGCCATGTGGGAGGAGAAAGCTTATTTGTCTTGGGCAAAACAGGTCCCAGAGGAAATAAGACAGACTGAGGAACTCATGAGCCGCTGGCACAGTGGCTCAATGACTCTGGTCTCCCCAGTCATACCCACTCCGGTGGGGAAGATAGAGTAAGGGATGTGAAAACTCCCTCCCTTATATTTCGCCAGAGGTAGAAGGTATCACAGGAAGTTCGAGTTGGGAATGTGGGAAGAGAGGAGAGGACGACTCCACAGACCCAGTCCCGTGACTTTGGCCAAGGGAGGTGAGTTCTCTGTCCCAGGTTCCTCAGCTGTAAAAGGAGATGCTCACTTCTGCTCTGCTTTTGCCCCTCGTTGCCCTGAGATGCTCTGCACGAAGTTGTCCCTTGACCCTCAGCACCATGGTCAGCGCTGGTTGCTTCCTCCTGGTGGCATGGCTCCTGCCAAGCAGCCTTCTCCTAGGACTTCCACTCTCGCTGGTCCCAGTAACTGCCTAACCCATCGTCCCTTCGGGCCTGGGTTGATACCAACTTCCCAGAACTTTTGACTCCATGAGCCTTTACTGTCCCTTCTTTATCCTTGTTGCTTCCATTAGGGACCCGACAGAAAAGAGGAGGGCACATTTAAATTTAAGTAATTCAAGGAGGGTAATCTACAAAGGGCTTAGTTAGGAAGATGAAGGCAGAGTACAGGGAACCCCTAAGAAACCCCTCAGGAACCCAGGGCTAGTGGCAGTAGAGCTGCCAACCTCCAGGGCTCAAAGGGATGGGAAGACCCCCAAGACAAGGGAGCTGATTTGACACTGGAGGCAGCCTAGCAGTGGCCTTGAGATGAGAGGAGCTGTCAACTTCTGTGGCGGGACACAGCCAGCCTCAGATGACCCCAAGGGAGGGAAGCAAAGGAATAACACCCTGGCCTCCTTCTCCTTCCCGCTCCCTCTGATCTCCTACCCAGTGTCCCTCCATGATGACCCTCAGCTGGTGTCAGAGAGCAGGCAAGGTCACTGACGTGGCCCATGCAGGTTGTCCCCTCCCCTCCAAGACAGCAGGGAGAAGAGGGAGAGGGGGCTTGGAGGGGCACATGGGAGAGCTCCAGCCACCTGTCCACACCTTTAGAGGTGTCCTCGTCACTCAACCTGCTCCAGTCAACTGCTTTGAGTGTGCCATCTGTTTCTTTCTATTTGGGGTTCAAAGAAGATAACAACACTGCACACTGGGGAGGGACTGATGAGTATAGAAAAGCTATTATTGTTTTATTGTCATCCTCTTCTGGCTGGATGTACAGTTTTGGGCTTTGCAGAGGATTTTGAACATATGCACACTCCCCTCTGCTCCCACCTGGAAGCCAAGATGAAGACTTTGGTCTCCTCTTTGCCTAGGGAACCAGAATCCAGTCCTCTAAGGGCCCTGCCTGTCTGATTCCAAGTCCTGTGTGTCTTATACTAAGTGAAGCCACCTCTCTGTAGGGGAGAAGGAATGACTGAGACCTGTTGGCCTCAGGTCTCTGTTCAAACGTCATTTCCTTGGAGAGACCTTCCATCACCCTCCAGTGTAAGGCCCTCTTTCAAATGTGCTATTTAGCTTCTTCTACCTGCATAGAACTTATCACTACCAGGCTCTAGCTTATAAATTTATTCGTTTTAATGTCTGTTTCCCCATGAGAACACATGCCTCATATCAGAAAGGACTTTGCCTTCTTTGTTCACTGTGTGGACTCCAGGATCCAGAATAACAACTGGCATGTGGCTGTCCCTCAAGAAATCTTTGCTTGATGAATGTCTGAATGAATGGGTGGGAGGTGGCGCCATGGTCAGGAAGGAGTAGAAAAAGTAACGAAGGCGCATGTTTATCAAAAATAGCCAGAGGGCTCGGAAAATGTGCCAAGCACCACTTAAGCCTTTTATGCATAATAAACTCATGCAAATGTAGCGTAATGCTGGAAAGTACTGTAGCTTGGAGATGAGGAAAATAAGGTTCAGAGAGGTTCACCACTTGTTCACAGTCACGGAGTCCTGAGGGGAAGAGCTGGGATTCAATCCAAGGCATAGGCTTCCAAGTGCGCCCTATGACTTTTCTACACTGAGCCCGCCTTGCAGCGTCGGGCACTTCCTGTGCTCTTAACCCAGTTTAGTTCTCACACCAACTCAGCAGCTCCTAGCCCCTTCATGCCCTTCTCCCTGCTCACTTGTGGGGGAGGGGGACGACCTGCATCAGTTGGATGAGAAAATGGACTCAGAGAGGTTGAGTATGCTGCCCTAGGTCACACAGCTGGTTAGTGGCAGAGATGAAATTCGGGCTGCAGGGACTGTCTAGCACCAGAGACAGCTGCCCTTGTTGCTGTCTCTTCAGCAGGTCTTAATAAAGCCAGGACAAGCGAGTGGGTTTCTTGGGACTCAGCAATCGCCTGCCTGACACGGATGACCCAGCCCAGCTGGCCCTACCAGCAGGAAAGTCCCTGCCTGGGGTGGTGAGTGCTACTCTAAGCCGAAAGTCCAGTGGAACAGCAGAAGCTGCCAGAGCCTCTGTGTGGGTGATGCAGCCGGAACAGACTTGGACGGGATGTTCCAGAGGGCGAGACTCTGTCTACCGCCCTCTGGATGGTTTGAGCCGTCGCTGGCCGCTGCTCCTCTTTTCTCCTACTCCTGCCCTAACAGCAAGGTGGAGGAGAAAAAAACACAAAATTTGGCTTTGAAGCTCGAATTCCAGCTCACTAAGCTTTGTGACCTTGGGCAGGTTCCTTCACTTCTCTGAGCCTCAGCTGCTTCCTCAGTGAAGTGAGGATAATCATTCTTACCTCCTTGTTGCCCGCATCCGTAAGCACTGCTGCCCCTTGAAAGCTGGGACTGAAATTCACAAATATCCCCGTCAGATATTCAAAGGTTTGTGTCACAGTTCAGATTTGTAGCAAGAGGAGAAGCTAAAAATGCCTCTCATGGAAGCAGAGCATGAAATTGGGAGTCCTTGCAGGTCGCAGCAGTCCTGCTTCTGCCTATCACCCCTTCCCATGGGGCACTACTCGGTCTGTGTCTCTTACACACACACACACACACACAGACACATACACACACGCCTAGGTCTTGCCAAACTCCTGGGGCAGCACAGATGGAAGAAATCCGATAGCCTGGATGTGAGTTTACCTAAATAAAGGCACAGCATGGACCTCTCTGAGCCCGTTTCCTCATCACTAACTTGGGGTTGACAGCACTCTCCTCTTAAGGCTGTTAATAGAATGCAAGATCATTTCCATCAGTTGCCTATCTCAGTGCCTGGTGCACAGGAGGCGTGCTGTCCATGGCATTGCCTCATAATATGGAAATTCTCCAGGTGATGTGAAACTTTCTGTGGTTATGCCTAGCTGAGTGTGACCTGTTTAAACATTTATAAAACCTCAGATAAGCATGACATGGTGTTCTATTGAAAATGTCTTACATGTAGGATGGAGGCTCAACCTGACATTTATTTTTCTCAGTCGGGGTTTGACTTGAATAACAGCCAATGACCTGGAGTCTTGGCATCTCTGGTTGGTCTCCTTCCTTTTCAGGATGAAGCCAGTTCGTTCCTGCTCTTCCCCACTGGTCCTAAATACCTCCTTGTTTTGGTATCTTGATTGAAAAGCAGTTTTCCTTTCATTTCTTTGTGGGTTTTCCCTCAGAGGGCTCCAGTGTTTCATCTGCTCCTTCTGGTGGTTGTGGTTGATGCACATCAAAATTCTCCCTCTTTTTTTGGCTTCGGCAAGAAGCCCTTTCAACAAAGCCCCTGACTTTAAGGAGCCTTAGGGAAACCAGGCCTGAACCCAGTTCCAGAGAACTCCATCTGTTGAGGGTGTTTGGTGACTTGATCTGCATCCAAGAGACTCTGAAGGGCCTGAGCTCATCAAGAACTGATCATTCAAGCAGCAGATGACTCATCCCCACAGCTTCTCTCCTGTTGGTCTTTTTTTTTTCAGAAGCTTGGATAGGAAATGGACCCTGTAGGTCTCTCCCAGTTCTACCCTAAGGCAAGGGCCATAAACCCAAATGTCCTCAGAGGACCAGCAGGTAACATAAGGGTCAGGATATGGATGGGTCAACTGGAAAGCCCATTCCATGCCTAAAGGCATCAAATCCACACATCTAAAGAAATAAGCAAACCAACCAACGAACTGACCGCTGTCCCAGCCTGCTGGCTTGCCGGTCAGATTTGTCTCAGAGTCACCCAATTTGTGATCTATGTTCTCTGGATTTCTCCTCCCCTGTTTAGCTCAGTTTGAAAAACCTATATTGGAAGGGTTGTCCTAGTGTGGTCTTCTAGACAAACCACCTTGCCTTCGTAGCATCCTTGCCAAAGATTTCCCTCTCCCCACTTGAGTGCTTCAGCAAGGAAACTCACCATTCCAGTTCATTCACAAGCCTTTAATGAGCAGGACCACAGCGTAGGCACATTGGGCCCTAAGAGGTCAATGATGACCAAGGCTGCTGTGGTCCCTGCCCTTGTGGGTCTCCCAGTCTTGTGGGGATGAGGCAGCCTGTTGGTTCCATCACCACAAGGTTCCTCTTAATGCACAGCACAGTGTCCCCTGTGGACTGTTGACAGTCCTGGGTCTCCCCCCTGGAGTCTTACAGAGGAAGGTCAGTCCCTCTCATGGGATAACCCTCAGGTATTTAAAGGCATCTTTCACTTTCCTCTCGAGTTACCTTTTTCTGGATGGTTAGAGAGTGAACCAGATGGTTTTATTTTTTATTTTTTCATTTCTCACATCTACTCCATTAGCAAATCCCATTGATTCCAGCTGGTAAAGGTCCCTGGAATTCATCCACTTCTCCCCACCTCCACTGCCATCATCCCAGGTCTCCTCACCGGGCCATTTCCTGGGCTATTTTAGGGTCTCCTAACTGGCTTCTGATCTTGTGACCCTCCTACCCACTCTCTACCAGCAGCCAATCTGATTAGGTTACACTTAAACCTTCCAAAGGCCCTGATTGCACTTAAAAGTGTGCCCCAAACCCTACCATAGTCCGTAAGACCCAACTCCCGGTGTTGGCCTGGGTTTTCCACACATCACTCATTCACCACCCTTCACCCTTGGAATGTGTCAAATAGGGTACTCCCCAAACTCATGTCCACCAGGAACCTCAGAATGTGCCCTTATTCAGAAATAGGGTTTTTGCAAATGTCATTAGGTTAAGATGAGGTCATACTGGATAGAGAGAGCTCCAAATCTAATGTCTGGTGTCCTTCTAAGAAGACAAGAGGACACACGTCCTTATAAGGAGGGAGAAGGCCATGTGATCAAGGCAGAGATCAGAGTGATGTGGCCGTGGAATTCTCCCAGAGCTTGGGATCAATGTGCCCAGCTGTGTGCCTGCCATGGCCACCCTTCCTCGGGGACCAGACCAGCCTGGCTCACCTCGTTGTCCCGGTCCTTCTCCAGGAAGTGGCGGGCCACGTGGCTGGGCAGGATGTTCCGCAGCATGTTCTCGTTGTGCTCCCTCAGCTCCTTCATCTCGTTGATCTCCTCTTTGGCCTGCACTCGCCAAAGGAAGTCCAGGCGGGCGGTGTACTCCAGCTGCAGTTCAGGAGAGAAGGGGAAGGCCAGGCTTCAGGCACGCACATGCGGGAGGCGGGGAAGGCTTCTCCTGAACCCTTCGCAAGCGACAGAGGGCCTGAGATGAATGTTTTGGGGGGGCCTTCTGCCTGACATTAAGAGATCGGAGGCTGACCAAATTTCACAGGGCTGTGTACCCACTCCCCTCCTCCCCCGCCCTTCCCAGCATTGTGGCACCTATGATTCTGTAATTGTTTGTGTGATTATCTGATAATGTCTCTGTCCTCTACCGTATCGTAGGTGCTACAAGGTCAGCTTTCACCAGCTCAACATTACACCCTCACCACGTAGCAACGTGCCTGGCACAGGGCAGGTGTTCAATCAGTATTTGTTGACTCAACAAATAAGTTATAATAATGCAGCCAGCTAACACTTAAATGGTGCTCATTGTGCCTCAGGCCTCTTCTAAGGAATACACATATATTAACTCCTTTCATCTGTACAACAACCTTAACAGGAAGGTATTATTATCAGTTCTTATTTTACAGATGAGAAAATTGAAGCAAACATGGTTAAGTCACTTGACCAAAGTCACACATGAGTTAGTGGGGAAGCCAGGATTGGAGCTTAACTCCAGAGGACAGTTCCAGAGTCTGAGTTCAATCACCAGGCAATAAGGAAGAAATGAATGGGCTAATAATGGAAAGGTTGGGGATTTAGTTGGGAGACGAATATGGCTTAGCGTTCTGGTCTCACATTTAAACACTGTAAACTGGACTAGTGACTTCATCTCAGTTTCCTCATCTCTAAAATTGGGATGAACACTCATGACCATGCAAAATTGGAACAGAAATTATTTCCAATGTTACAGGGAGACCACATGACTCATAGCAGGTGCTCAATACACATTAGTTCCCTCTCGTCCTACCTTCCCTTTGCATTGGAAAGGGGACAGCTTCCTTCCTAAAGAGCCTCACAAACCATATTTACCACAGCTTTGGGGATGTCATTATTTCAAAGTCCTTAACTGTTGAAATGAACAACATGCACCATTAAACACATGGTTAGATGCCCTGAATTCAAGGGCTTAACTTCAACTAGTTCTTTTCTTTGTCTTATGTGAAAGTCTCAGTGGATGGTAAAAATAGAAAAAGAGAGAGGTGCAAGGTTATTCATTCAGCAGAATTTACAATAGCAAATGCTGGAAGCAATCCAAGCGTTCATTCTGTTGGTTGAATAAGCTATTATATACAGCCTATAAAAAATGGAGACTATTTCTCTATGTGTACTTCGACGGGCTGGTTGGTCTCCAAGGTGAAGAAACACATGTATAGTATGATGCCATTGACCTAAGGAAAGAAGATAAGACATCTCTCTGTACACACATATATATGTAAATATTTCTTTATTTATTGAAAAATTGAAGCATAAAAATAAAAAGTAAAAAGCCATAAAAAATTATTACTGATGAGATGAGAGAGGGAGGGAATAAGGTGGAGGAAGATGGATAGAATTTAAACACTAAAAATTGTATGTTGTTCTATAAACCTGACTTTTCAACCATGGATGTATTTTACTTAATTACAAAACTAAATGGATGTTTTTAAAAGCTCTGTGAAAACAAACACATCGCAGAGTACTAACCACTATACGATCACGGCCTGTGAAAACAAACAAATGAAACTATGTGGACAACTACACACAGAAACGATTCCAAATGCCTTTTAACACAAGAATTTGATGGCACATTTGTAGAGGGACATACTCTAAGGATAAAAAGAGCTCAAAAAGGAACTTAAAACTGTTTAGAACGATCACCTTGTGGGTGGTAGTGTTTGTATTATCATTGTTAGACTATTGTATCTGAATTGTAGGATAAAGCAAATGGGTAATTGCGTTGGTGTCACTGAGAACTTGAATTCTGAGGAAGGGAAAAAGGCGATGCAGACACAAGATTGACAAGGCTGAGGCACAAGTCTTTGGTCCTATGAAAACTGGAAAGTATCACTATGAACTAATGACTTATGTCAATTTCCTGGCTCTGTCTACTGAAATCAAGGCCCAGAAACAATGAAAACCTAGTAGCAAAGAACAGTCCCAGAGTTCAGATTCTGGTTTCAAAATATCAATTCCAACAAAAATGAACTTGCACTTTTTGCACAAAAGGCTGAAATTTAGGGAAGAAATTGTGCAAGCGTGGAACATTATTTTATAGCAGAAAGCAAGTAGACCACCAGAGACAGCTGGGGATTACGTTGTAAGGAATGTGCCCTGACTTGTCAAAGATGTGATAAGTTGAACTTTAATAAGTAATCATTGCAATGGATCAAAACACAAGAAATAGGTTAAAATGCGTAAGTTCATAATGACACTTAAAAAGCAAAAGCTCGCTGATCACATCTGGATGATGCTTGGGAACAAACTTATTGGGAAACTTGGAACAAATTTATAGGGAAAGAATTAAGCAATTACCCTGCCTTTGCCTTATGAGCTGTACTTGGAGGTAACAATTAGTTGGCGAGGAAAAGGTTCTTGTTAAAAATGCACTGCAGCTAACAAATTGTGAAGTATTGATAGGATTCGAACATCACCACCCATGAAATAAATGAATGGAGGCTATTATTATATATTATATAT
Source organism: Camelus ferus (assembly GCF_009834535.1). Classification (NCBI taxonomy): domain Eukaryota; kingdom Metazoa; phylum Chordata; class Mammalia; order Artiodactyla; family Camelidae; genus Camelus; species Camelus ferus. Next base: position 8,580,672 of record NC_045720.1, on the reverse strand, counting down.
TATATACTATATAATATATATTATATTATTATAGCTGCTAATATCACAAAAAGAGAGACAAGCAGACATTGCATGTCTTTTAATAGTAGTTCATGAAATCAACCAATTAAATATTTTTGCAGAGAAAACTTGAGCTTCAATCTCAACAAGTTGCTAGACATAACTACCGATATAGGAATAACAAAGGACAGAGGAATGTATTAAATACCCATAGAGGATGCAATAAAAAAACTCTAGGAAGAGAGACATTCTAGAGGTCAGATGGTCTCACAAAATATTGCAAGAAAAAAAAAGATGGAGGGTGATCCAATAGATTAAAAGAGAATTAAGAGGCATATCAACTAATGGCAACATATAGACTTAAGTCAGATCCTAATTTAAACTTGAAAAAATAAACTAATTCGGTAATTGAAACACTGCCTAAAGATTTGGAGATATTAAAGGATTACTGTTTTATTTTTTAGATGTGTTAGCAGTACTGTGATTAGGCTAAAATTCTCTTTTAGATGCATATTGAAATATTTACAGAAGGAACCCTACTTCAAAATGACACCTGCACCCCAAAGTTCATAGCAGCACTATTTACAATAGCCAAGACATGGAAACAGCCTAAATGTCCATCAACAGATGACCGGATAAAGAAGATGTGGTATATTTATACAATGGAATACTATTCAGCCATAAAAACCGACAACATAACACCATCTGCAGCAACATGAATGTTCCTGGAGAATGTCATTCTAAGTGAAGTAAGCCAGAAAGAGAAAGAAAAATACCATATGAGATCACTCATATGAGGAATCTAAAAAAAAAGAACATAAATAAAAACACACTCATAGACATAGAGTACAAACTTGTGGTTGCCAAGGGGGCGGGGGGTGGGAAGGGACAGACTGGGATTTCAAAATGTAGAATAGACAAACAAGATTATACTGTATAGCACAGGGAAATATATACAAGATCTTGTGATAGCTCACAGTGAAAAAAAAAGTGACAATGAATATATGTATGTTCATATATAACTGAAAAATTGTGCTCTACACTGGAATTTGACACAACATTGTAAAATGACTATAAGAAAAAGTTTCAATAAGAAAAAGTTAAAAAAAATAAAAGCACCCCATTGTTTGCATGTTTTATGCCAGGCTCCTATCACATGATGATAACGAACGCTGGCAGAGTTCTTGCCTTGGACCAGGCACTGTTCTAAGCACTTTAATCATACTGAAGGTCATTTAATCACACAAGAGCTCCACAAGGAGGTACTTACTTTTTATGCCCATTTCACAGCTGAGGAAATGGAGGCACAGGAAAGCGAAGTCAAGCGGCCAAGATCTCACAAATAGAGTCTGGCTTTGAACTCAAGGCATTGTGACTCCAAGCTTGCTTTGGCTTTTAACCTCTACACTCTATGTACATGACCTCATTCAGCTGTTCTCCAATTCTTGATAGATAGCTGTTAGCCCTTTCACTTTACAGGTAAAGAAATGGCAGATCTGGGAGGCTGAGCATCTCAAGGTCACCTGTTCTCCCAGTAGCATCACTGGGATGCAAACCAAGAATATTTGGTCCATTTTATCCCTGGATGGTGACTAACATCTGAATGCTTTATACACTCATGATGAGTACTCTAGGATTCTGCTATTCTTAAAGTTGAAAATTTTATTAAAAAAAAAAATAGGTTCCATGGCTTGGGTCTTTCTTTCTAAGCGGCACAATTCCAGTGCCCGTCTTTATCAGACCCGGAAGTAAGTGCCGGGGCTCTGACTTCATTAACCTCTGTCTCCGTGCAGGGGTATGACTTCCTGTGCTATAAATGGAGATGCTGAAGCAAAGCCTAAACCGCACAGCTGCAAGCGAATTAGGCACGAGGCGGGAAGCACCCGACTGCTCCCCGTGTCCGATGTTCAGAATATTCACCTGCCTTGGAGGAGGAGGAAGTGTTTGGCATATCGCTTCCACATATGTGCAAGATGAAATCTCCCAATTATTCCGTTACATAACCGCCTCCGTCACTCTGGAGACGTAAAATTACACACGCTCCCACCAGGCTGCTGCCGCGTACCAGGCATCAGCGGGGATTACTCAGCCTTTAATGAAAATAGAGGGCCTCTGAGTCACAGAGGGAAGACGGTGGAAGCAGTTAGCAAACTCAGGAGTGGACAGACTTGATCCGGATGAACAGGACTCTGACAGATGCTATGAATAGGTGGCACTCAAGCATCCTCTAACAGACAGTGAATGGACCTAGAAGAGCATTTGGCTTCCTGTTTCTGTCTGGTTCTCATTATTGGCTTTGTGACCTCAAGTGACTTGAGTCTCTGCTGCTGCCTTGGGACCAGATAGATAATAATACTTTCTCTGTTTGTCTCAGACGCTTGCTTTCAAAGAAAAATATTAATAGCTCACAATTTTTGAGCACTTAGTCTACGTGCAAACCACTGGGAGAAGTATAATTGTATTCTTGTATAGTACTATAACAAGCCCATAGAATTTGTTATCACACCCATTTTTTACACACCTTTATTGTGGTATGATTCCTGTATAGTAAACTACACGTATTTCAGGTGTACGATCTGACAAATTTTGATGGATGTATACACTCATGAAACCACCACCACAATCAAGACAGCTAACCTTTCCATCACTCTGTCACACCCATGTTATAGGTGAGAAAAGTGAGACTCAGAAAGTTAAGCAAATGACTGAAGGTCCTGTAGCTACTGAGTGGCAGAGTTGGGGTCTGAATATTACCCACCCCACTCCAAAACTTGTATCTGTAACTGCTACAGTCACGGGGGATGTGGTTATGTAATTTCAAAACCTTTGGAAAGTTGATAACAAAAAAGAAAAATATCAGATGACACTTAAGTATTCAGGCCCTCACTATTCCCTTATACACTCATACTTTATACACATTCTTCATGTGATTAGGTTATCTGGTTTCCCAGGAGAAGTGGAGAATAGAATAACTTGAATTAGACTGTTAGAAGGGTTTTGAGGAAAGAGGCACTGATGGGGCACAAAGTAATTCCCTAAGGTGACAGAGCAAATACATCCATCTTATTATGGAATGAGGACCCCCTACTCTGAATGTGCTCTCCCGTCACTGTCTCCAAGAATGTCTCACTTGTCAGTGTGTTGGAACGTACGTTATGTTTCTCTATAGACTTGCCTTGTCTGATTCTGTCTCCACAGCTCCCAAATGGGTTGTCATTTACACATCAGACAAAGCAGTTCTCTCCGCAAAACAGAAGCCATCAAGGAGTGGAAGACATGGCCCCAGCTCTCACAGTTAACCAGAAAGACCTAAATGTAGGAATTCTGCAAATGGCCAGACTTTGACATTTGGCTGACTGTTTCACCATACGTTCAGCTAAAATTGAAAAGCAAGTGAAAGTCATATGGCAGGATTGAATGCCCTTGGCTGTTGTGATGATTTGCAGATAATTCTTTTCTGTCTTTCCCCAGTCTAGAAAGTGGGCAGGTGGGCTTTGGAGACAGATCTGGGTTTGAATTCTACATTTCTCACTTACTGGCTGAGCAGCTGGACTTTTTTCATCTGTAAAACAGGATTGATAATCATGACCATTCCTGATCGTTGAGAGGATTAAATGAGAAAATAGGAGTGAAATGCTAGGCACACAGTAGGAGCTTGATATATGTTAATTCTTGTCCCCCTTTCTTGAATTGACAAGTTTTATTCACTGTTTTCCCCCCTTGACTACACTTTTCCATCCCGCTTTATTACAAACAACTTTGTGTATGTATCTCTAGGTTCCTGAGGTTTTGGGCTGTTTCATCTCTGCTTTTTCAGGGTTCATTTCCTCCCTGTTTCCATGGTGATTTCTCAGTGATATGTTTCTATTTCTGCTCTGGCTGTTAGTCTTCCTGTTTTGTTTTTCTCTGTTCTTGATTACTTTTTTTTTGAAGTGCACATAGACCAAAGAAAGATGGACTGGGCTCCAGAGCACAGCTGTTTTTTTTTTTTTTTTGGACAATGATCTCATTGAAAGAGATACACCTAAAGGGAGTGAAAACCATACTGCTCTCCAAATTATCTGCATTTAGTTTTTTATTAAGTGGTACATGTTAGGAATTGATTCATTAAGAATCACAACCTCCTGCAAGCAACTAAAAGCCATTTATTGCAGAGATGAGTGGAGGTCTCTCGGGCCAATTTTACAGCAATGGGGATGCTGGGTAACCAAGGTAATCAGAGGAAAACGTCAGATTACCTGCTGTCCATGGTAGAACACAGCGAGGAGGAACATGGCCATCAGCAGCAGCGATGCCTCCTTGGTCCCCAGGAAATCTCTGTTGAAAGAAGAAGTGCAAATGGTGGCATGGTTACTGACAACCATGGAGGGATTTCAAGGACACTCTCTAGGAAACTGATGCTCAGACTGACATTGGATAAAAAGAAAGAAGCAGTTGTTTTCTGAGCATGCAGTATGTGATAAGGTCTGCTCCCAGGACGTTCACACAGGCTAATTCAGAAATCAGTTGTCCCCCACGGTATGAGATCATGTAGGTCTCACCTGGTGGAAGACTCTAGAATCCAGCAACTAGACAATGCTCTCACATTAATAGTGATGTATTCTATTTGCAGAACACTTTTTCTAGATTTCAAAGAGCTCTTATACTTTCTTGTCACAAAAATCCATGTGAAGACAAGCATTCCCTCTTTTTCTTTAGATGTTATCCTATTTAAGAGGTGGGTATATAGTGCTTGCTACATGGCAGTTCCTGCTCTAAGTGCTCTAAGAATCATGCTCAAGTTTTTATATCAATTTTAATTTCAATTTTTTGCACTATTGTTAACCCCATCTTGATTCTTTTATCTTTTAATAAAACCTCATTCCTTTTGTGTCATCTCCTTTTGGAGGGAACCTCCAACACTCTATTCACAGTTCTAATGGGGACATAAGCTGGGGTGTCACTGACTTGGCCTGTCTTGGGCTTTCCAAAGACCAAGCTGGAAGGCAGCTGAGTATGGGCAGCAGCAAGTGCGTATTTAGCCACTGACATGACAATCATCCATCAAAGGAATTTAGAAAAAGGCTAAGGAATCCCTTGTTTGATTCCAAATACTTTCTGTCTGGACACAGGTGGCTTGTGGAAATAAACAGTCCCCTTGACAGGTTTCCATTGGCTAAAGAAGAAAGCCCAAAGTAAAAATGCTGAAGACAAATCATCTCTATGGGTATGGTGACTTGCTTTCCATGGTCTCCTGTTCTAGTCCTTTAGGTTTCTCCTAAATGCCTGTTCATCCATTCATCCAGGTGCTTGGGACAAAAACAAAACCAAAACTGAGTCAGACTTCACCACCCCAATATCCAAATCCTGTCCACACTTCCACCAAAATATATCCCCAGTGCATTTCCTTTTCTCCATGTCTATCTCTACCACCTGAATACAGTCACTGTGATTTGTGGTTACCTCATAATGTTAACCTCTACAATCTCTTTTCTACTTGGCTGCTCACAAAAATCAGGTCACATCACTCCTTGGTTTTATAGCTTCCCAACCACAAGCATACATATACTCAGAACTCACTCAGAGGTGACTTAACTCTGCTGTGGCTTAAGGACACAATGGGGCCATCGTAGACGAGATGTAGTGCTCAGAGAGAGTAGAACGAGCATTAATTTGGCTGCACCCAGGTGGTCTCCAGCTTTCCCTTTTCTATTGTCACTGGAGACTACCAGGAGTAACATGGGGCTAAGGGAAATGGGGGCATGAACCCAGTTGCCATGGCCAGCTTCTCACCTACCTTTATGCTAAAAGACCTTCTTAGGCCCTTTTACACAGGGCCAAGCCCCTCCAGGTAGGATAGGGACTTAGGAAAGGAAACGTGTTTTCTCTTGGGGAGTATTGTGCACCTGGGGACCTAGAGGACCGAGGAACTCTGTGGGCTGAAACAAGATTCAGATTTGTGAATTCCTGCTTCCACCTGCTTTTCCTTGGAGATAAAATGCTAATAATAGATGATACTCGTTATTATGTTTCTTTTTTGTAGCCCTGATGAAGCACATAAATTATTGAGCATCGACTGTGTACCAGGCATGTGCTAGGATACAGAACTGAAGAAGGCGCCTTGTCTTTGTCCTCAAAAGAGTCCAGTAAAGGAAAGAATCACGTAGACAGATAATTTCATTACACAATACACCCCATAGTGAAGATTCATCCTTGTTGCCATGGGGATATATGGGAAGAGAAAGTAACACAGGCTGGATGTCCAGGGAAGACTCAAGAGCTGAGTATCACAGGTTGATAAGACTTTGGGAGGAAAAGGTGGGAAGGGTTCTAAAGGTCCTTGACATATATCTTGCTTAGCTAGCTGTTTGCAAGCCTCTAGTGTAGGGAGGATAAGTAAACATCATAAATCAAGTTTGAGGCTACATGCAGGCTAAGTAGGAGAGGGTGCTCAGATGAGGTAGAGCTGTCCACCGCCAGTGCTGAAGTGAAGAGGGTTGGGCTGTGAGCCGAATATTGTCATTCAGAATTTTAGGGACTAGGATTCATTCAGTCCCAGTCACCATAGTGCTTGTTTGGGGGAATATGCTCATTCCAGTGCCACCCTTTCCTTCATGTCACTTAATTCTTTGGCTCCTGAAGTTTGTGGATTCCTGATAAAATAATTAAAGTCATGAGCTTTGTACTCATGCAGACCCCAGGTTCCAAGCTCGGGTCTGCTACAAACCAGTTGCTCGATCTTGGACAAGTCACTCAGTATCTCTGAGCCTCAGTCCCTTGCCCTGTGAAAGACGCTAATAATATTTACCTCTGTAATTGTGAGAATTCGTTGACCAAATCTTGGTAATGTGCTTGGCGTGGTGCGTGGCTCACATCCGTCTCTCTCTACCCCGTAAAACTCCCAGTACATGATATTGCTTCTGCTGGTGGCATTTTAAAAAATCACTCGTTCACATGGCTTAGTTTGAATGGGAGATGTCCTATGTTTAGCTCCTCTTGAACACAGCCTGACCTCCTGCTCTGACTAGCACTTCTGATATCCTTTTCTTTGTGATACAGAAGACTTTTTTAAGCTCAGCAATTTATCACTTAAAAAAATACTTTCAAGAGAAAACATAAATACCTCTTGAATCATTTTGAAAGCAGTGGTTGACCAAAAATAGAGAGATGACGAGATCAAATTTGGAAGAAAAGTAAAGGAACATTATGAACGGTCTTTGAATCTTTAGGATGTATTTCAGATGGAAAAAATATGACCTGAGAGGAGACTGCAGAATGTGCACAGTAAGTCAGCCAGGCCAAAGGACACCCAGAAAGAACTGTGATTTGAATTTAGAGGAGATTTTAATTTTTGTAGTTTCTATGATTATTTGAAGAACTTCCAAAGAGACCCAAATGGCTAAAATATTTACAAAATTGTAATACTTTGCTAGATATTGGGTGGTTGAGACATAAAACCAAGGACATCTTGAAATAATTTATATGTATTAATAGAATCACTGAATTAATACTACCCTTTCCCTATGCTAATAGAAAAGGGTATAATTAAGTAAAAAACACATGTAGAATATTGTAGTTCTCAGGGCTATCACAATCTTTAGAGATCATCTTATCAGATGTCTCATAAAAATTTATATTTAATTTGAGGGTTAATCATTATAGAGGTACACATGCTGATGGTAGTAAATTTGGAAGCTAATACAAATTCACAAATAAATAAATAAAAATTCTCCTTAAGCCCACCACCCAGACAACAGTTAATATTTTGGAATCAACTCAATGTCATTTCCTTTTCTTTCAGGCAAAAACATAGTTATGTTTACAAATTTAGGATTGTATGGTTCATACAGTTTTGCAACCTACTTTTGGGCTTATTATGTATTATGAAAACAATCCCTTATCATTAAATACTTTGCAATGTGAGTTTAATGGATCCATCCTATTCCATATTATGTATACTTGGTATAATAGTCCTTGCAAGCCTTTTACTTTATAGGTAGAAGACTGAGGCTCAGAGAGAAGAAGGCGCTTGCTCAAGGTCACACAGCAGATTTGTATCAGCCAGGATGAGAATTCACATCTCAGGCACCAAGTTCAGAGCATTAGCCATCATGTATCCGATGCCAAATTTTAATGTAGTTATTAGTTTCCCTCCCGTGAAACCCAAAATAAACCAGCCAGTTTGAATTTATCTTTTATTCTGTTGCCATACTAATGACTGCATTTGCTTAGTGCAGATTTATGCCATACCTCTAACAACTCTGCATACATTGCCTGCTTTCATACATGTCAACACTTAAAATATTATTATCCCTATTCTAGTGAAGAAGAAACTGAGACCCAGATGTTAAGTGACACGCTCCAGTTCACGGATCTAGTGAGTGATGAAGGCTGGCTATCAATCCAGACCTCAGTGATGCTTTTCAGTAGCCACCCTGCCCTCCAAGATGCACTTACTTATAATTGCTTGCCCGTAAGTTCCTTGTAGTGTTTTATTCATCTCTGAGTTTGCAGGGCCTAGCAAAGCCCATAGCAAAGGTGTGACACTTAAGTCTGAAAGCAAATTGTGCTTACAGAATGGGGAGCACATGGTTTATGGGTGACGGTGAGCAAAAATCCCAGGGCTCTAGGTAGATGACACTTAGCTCACTATGGTTAATAGCATACTATGATTCCAAATGAGCTGACATTCTACCAGTCACTCATTCATTTCACATTTCTTTCAACAAATATTTAATTGAACACCTGCTGCCAGATTCTCCACTAAGTGCCCCAAATACGAACACGAGTACTAGCCCATTCCCTCAGAAGCTCCTATTCTAATGGAAGAGGAAGACATGGAAATTGTAACAAACTGCAATGATAAAAAAAATTATGTGCACAGGTTAGAAAAAGAGGAATGATTCAAACAGGGCTTCCCTGAGGAAGAAGTCCTTGAGTATGATGGGTCAGAAAAAGATGGACATATCAGATGGGGGTTCAGTATATGCAGAAGCTCATTTGGTAAACAGCACCTGGTTTCCCATGGCAGGAATACGGGCTACAGGGATGACCTATGGAGTTGGAGGAGATAAGACTGGAGAAGTCAGTGGGACTCCAGAGAGAGTTTTGAAGTTCTTGACAAACAGGTAGAACTTCTAGCTCCTTAGAGGCAACAGGGAGTACCTGAAGATTTTAAGAAGGATAATGAGTTGGCCAGATGGCTTTGATGGCATTGAGGATGGTGGACTGAGAGTGGAGGCTGGGACGTCACTTAGGGTACTACAGTCCAGAGATGAGAGTAAGGATATTTCTAGAATAGCAGTTTTTGTGGTATAGAAGGAGTCATGTCCAATGATAATTGTTAGTATTAATCAAGTGCCTATTCTATGCCAGGCCCTGTGCTAAGTTTCCATGATCACAGCTGATCTCTCATCTGTTACTACAACATAGGAACCATTATTATCCCCACTTTATGGATGGGAAAACAGGGCTTAGAGAGTTGTCACTTGTACCTAATTTGCACACAGCTGGCCGATGATGGAGCTGGGATTTGAACATAGGTAGTTTAGTTCCTAAGCCTGTACTCACAAGTGTCATGATATAGTCTTCACTACAAGGGATGCTGAAGAGGATGCATCTCTAGGGACTAATAAGATATTGGGAGTGAGGGTGCCTCACCTGTTCTGGGCTCAGTGTCATAGGGGGTTGTCGTGGAGAGGGCCTCAGGAGCAGAGGGAGAATCTGTGGTATTTGGGATCATCTCAATGTGGAAGCAGACAGGCTGCCCTGTGCAAGGTTCTCTGTACTTTCCCAGAGTTGTACCTGACCCCCAGGAACAACCAGCAGGAATGCCCTGAACCAATGTGAGCTCCTAGAGGGCTGGCTGAATCCCAACAGCACGAGCAGACCGTGGCTGCCAAATGGATGCACAGTGACTGCTGACCTGCTGATTTATAACTCAGCTGAGAGGGAAGGGCTGGACGAGCTCTTCCATGCCTTCTTAATTTAATTCTGTTGATAGCAGAGTGTGAGTCAATGCAAGATGAACCGATGATTGACCTTGAGCCAGGAAGAAGCTGAGAAAAGCACCTGAACGTCAGCAGCAGTGGATCTGGGATTACGCTTACTTTCACAATCCTACTTAATAATTTAACTGTAGGTGTTTCCTTAACAGCGCAAAACAGAATTTAGAACGAAACCTCTCTCCTAAAAAGGGGGGGGGGGACAGGAATGAACAGATATTGGTCACCTACTCTGTGCCAGGCACATCAGAGCCTCACGCAGCCCCATAGCAGTTTAGTTATTCCATTTCACTGAGATCCAGAGATGGGAGGGTAATTTCTAATTCAGGAGAGTCTGGATTTGAAGCCAAAGCCCTGGTTTGCTCCATTAATGCTCCATTAATACAGTGTTTCCCTTGGAATGAATAGATTTTAGATGGTTTAGTCTTTATTTTGCCACAAAGGTGGCCTATTTTGTTCATACATCTCTTTGCCTCCTTTTGTGCTGGTTTCTGCTTGGCCATGGGACATCTGCTGCCACTAACTAGTTTACCTAATTTGAAACTGTTTTGGCTTTCTCTGAACCCTGGGCATATGGTGAGAGATTCTTCACCTTATCTATGAGAGATATATGCAGTGTTTAGAAAGATGGACTTTGGAGGCAGAAAGACTTGAGCTAGAATCCACATCTGTTACCTACGGGCTGTGTGCACCTGGGTAATTGTGGAATCTCTCTGAGCCTATGTCCCTCAGATTGTTGCTGTGAAGGTTAAATAGGGCAATGGATGTAAAGTGAATGATGTATAAGCAAAGCAGACACAAATTAATATCTAGCATTTATAAAGAAACTTTGTGAAACCTGTAAAAAAAAGGCAAACAACCTAATAGAAACGCAGGCAAAGGGTATGACCTGGAAGTTTACTGAAAATGGTCAATCAACAACAATAAAGAGATACACAAACTTATTACTCACGATCAAGGAACGATTAATGAAAGTGATGAGACAAAATTCTCACTCATAAATTCAATAGGAATTACAAGGACTGCTGCTTATTAAGAGAGAAACTGTTCCCACTTTGTTGGAGAGCCATTTGGCAATATTTTAAAAAGTGGGAAATGAAGATACAATCCAGCAAATGTGCTTTTAGATATAAACCCCAGGAGACATGTTCAATGATGATCACGGAGGCATTGATAACCTTCTAATAGGTCAAAGGATAAATATACTTTGGTGTGTTCATATTGTATAATATGTACATACAACAGCTAACAGGAATCAGATCTGTAGAAATGAGCCTAGATGGATCTAAAAAGATACAATATTGCACTACCACACAAGAATTTTATAAATAATTTATAAATACAGACATAACTAATTATATGTAAAACACAGAGATGGGAAGGATATATGTTAAGTGCATTTGATGTTGACTCTTGGGAGGAGGGCAAAAGAACAATGTTGGGGAAGGGAACTTCAACAATATCTGCAATGCTTTCTACATTTAAAAATGCAGAAGTAAGCACAACTAATTCTTAGCATTGTTTATTCCCACGGGTTGCTTCATAGATGCTCACATTATTAGCATCAGACGTATTTTCTGAGGCTTCTTGAACTATCTTGACCTCCTCTTTCTCTCAGACTGTTGGGCACTTATTCTGGTCTCAGTGAGACCTATGTGCTTCCTGCCCCCGAGGCTGATCAGCCACATGCTCAGTGTCTGGCTCCTCCCGCCACTTCCAACTCAGAAGAAGCTCCACCAGGCAGGTGTGGGGTCTGCTTTACCCCGGGGCTGTGGAAGGGGCCAGGTGATGTCACCAGGAAGCACATCCAGGGCGTGAACTGCGACCAATGGGAGAAAGGAGAGGGAAGAGGCCAGCAGATTCCTCTCCCCTCCTCCATTTGAGATGCTTTTCCTTACCTCACCGCCTACACAGGGATATTCCAATTGGCCAAATGAGCGCATCTTCCAAGGCACCAGCTGAATCTCTTTGCAGTTCATTCTGGTCAGCACAATATGGCATTAACTAGTATTTACCTCCCACCCTCTTCTTCACTTCTCTTTTCCCTGACTTCTGCTGCCCCGGGTTTGCATTAGCACTTCATGCTTGCCTCAGGCTCTGTTATGTAAGGAATCTAGGCTAAGATATTGGTTTTTTTTTTTTTGTATTTTTCTGTATTTCCAAAATAACAAAATACAGGGAGGCTAGTAAGTACTCCATGCACAGTGTCTCCTATTATTAATATTGCTACAGCCAAATTAGAATCAAACCCTCCAGTTTTGGAGCTATTAAGGTTGAAGAGACCATCCATGATTAGATTTGGCCACACCTAAGCTGTGATTTAGTCCAAAATTTAATGCATTAATTAATCTGTAATGCAAATACATGATGAAACTGAAAACTAGGGATTTGACTGGACACTTACTCTCCACTGTGGTTCAGGTTGTCGTAGCGCAGAAAGAGTCCTGCATAGATGGTCTCAGTCAGCAGGGCATAGATAGCGATCATAATCAGCAGCACAGCCAGCTTCAGGACGGAATTAAGTCGGAGGAAAACCGCACATGTCACCATGGCCAGCACCCCCGTGAAGACGAAGTACTGGAAACAGAGAAGGTAGGTGGTCAAATTCAGTAGGAATGTGGGAGGGTCATCCTCCTAGTCATGAATGCCAGTAGGTCTCCTAATACAGATGTTTACTGAGCATCTCCGTTCGGAAGTCTCAGGCCGTCCTCAAACTCCAACTCCTCAAATTCAACTCCCACATTGAACTCATCATTTCCTTAGCAGCTCCCCAAATCTCTGTTCCCTATCTTGGGGGAACCATTCGCACCATTCCTCAAGCCAGAAACCTTGATCTCATCTTTGTTGTCTTTCTTTCCCCCACATTCCACAGCTGGGTCATCCTAAGTCTGTAGATTTTACTTTCTTAATAAATCTCACATCCACCTACTCGTCTCCCTCTACTTTGTTTCTGCTTTAGCTTTCACCTGTAGATTTGAAACCATTTTCTGGCAGCTCTATCTGCTTCTAGCTCTCAATCCTCACTAAATACACACTCTTATTCCCTATCCAGTATTTCCAAGACACAGATCTGATCACGTTACTCCCTAACTTGAAGTCTTTTCATTGCTCTCTATTCCCTCAAATTATGTTCTCCTTCCTGCACAGCAAAACCCTCGAGGCCATCATATATGGATTTCCTTTCACTTTCCAAACCCCACCTTATGGTCTAGCCTCACTGTCTACTTGCTGTCTCCCACAGCTCTTTCCCCACTCTCCTGTGCCTTGGTGTTTTGTATCTTGTGTCCTGTTGCTCAAATCTCATCCAGGTAACTAAGCCTTACTCCTCTGGTGTCTTCTCCTATGAGAAGCCTTCATGCATCTCTCCAGGTGCTTCCGGACATGGCCTCATTCCTCCATAGCATACATCACCACCCAGCGTAATATCTGCCACCCTGTGTTAGAAGCAGCTGCTCAGTGGGCCAGTTTGGAACCACTCAAGGGCTGTAATGTTGGAGTGGCCCCCATATGTCAGTCCGTGCAGGTGGCTTTCAGCCTTCTATAGGGAGCGCCTCCGCCCATTTCCTTGTAGAAGAATCCCACAGTGTCCTTCTGGATGGTAGGTTTGGACTCTGACTATCTAGTAGGAGAAAAAGGATAAAACTCGCATCATCAAAGTCCCGCTTGGTGGTGGTACTTCTGGTGTTTATACACGTCTTCTCTTGCAGTTTTCAAAGTAACTGATCAAGATGGGAATCATAATTTCCATTTTATAGGGGAAGCAACTGAGTCTCATACAGCTTAAGCAAATGGTTCAAGTTCTCATAACTAGAACATTGCCCCTAGGATATCTGGATACAACCTGCCAATGTGAATGTAATTCTAGTGGGCATATAGGGCTTAATGATTTTAAAAATCCATTCTAGCCCTGTTATGTATGGCTCCTTCCAGAAACCGACTGTCTTCTCTCTCTTATTACATGAAGAGACAATTTCTGTGAGGGGCAGAGGAAATGGGTAAGAATTTCCGGAAATCCCCGAGCAACTACTGAATCACTGATTTCTTAAGCCAACTGACTCATTTGTGTCTATTTTCAACAAGGGCAGTGATACCAACAAATGTGGACAGCACCCTAACTGAGTTGCCCCTGAGGGCAAAGGACAAGTACCATGGTGCACGAGGTGGACCCAGAAATGAATAAGGCACTGCCCTGCCTTTAAGGAGCCTGGTGTCTGGGGCATCCTTTACTTTTGTTTCTTCATATCCTAATAAATCCAATTATGTCCTTGTCTCCAATGGAATGATAAGCTTTCTTCAACTCTCCTGAAAGATCTTCCCTTGGCAAGATTGTTTGGTAACTTGTCCTGATGCCTCTGTGCAGGAAGCTGTGAGTGAAGTGAGAAGGCAATAACTAGTTCATTTTTCAGAGTTTATCTTTTTTCTATCCAGAGAAACTACCAAGATCTTCCATTTTAACAAATGGAGGAAAGAGGAATTGATCTGAGGGGAACTGTTTCATTGTTACTTGCATCACATGCAAAGGTCTTGCATAGCTTTGTCAATGCAAATCATGAATCACTTATAAGGTCAAAAGCCATGAGATGATTGTTCCCTTGAGCAAAAACCTAAGAGGGCACAACAGCTAAATATTAGAAATATAATGAACATTTATTGCATGGCTGTTGTAATCAAAGCATGGTGCTAGGCCCTGGGAATTCAAGGAAACGGCCCAAGCCTGAAGGAAGTCAAGGTCTAAACTGTGAATGAGATGTGGAAACATCAACAGTTCAAAGTGTTAAGTGGAGCAATATCTGATTCTGTTTGCTTGAAACAAGCATTTTACAAACTAAAGCAGGCATTTAGGACCTGCTGGGCACCAAGCATGGTGCCAGGCTGGAAGGCGCCACCTGAATGTCAGGACATGGTCATAATTTTCATAAATTACCATGGCAGTATGAACACATTTTCCCCTTAGAAGAAACAGAAAGAAGAATTTTACACAATGATGACTCAAAGAAGATCTCGAGCATCTGTCCACACCAATCGCATCCACTGGAGTGTCTGTAGCCATTTGGTTGTGGCCCACATCCTACAGCATTGTGAACTCACAGAACAAGAAGGAGTCACTGTCATTCAAAGAAAGGACCCAAACTTGCTGATTCACACAGAACCTAATTCTTAGCAATTATAAGTCTTGGTACCAGCAGCACTGTGAAGGCTCACAGGCCAACAACAGAGGCTGCTCTGCTTCTCCCTGAGCCCTGACTCCCCTCACGGTCCAGGAATGAGGTTGTCTTGAACCTGGGGTCACCACAGGTGCCAAGTGGAGGTAACTGACCTGACTCTCCAAGCTGTTTACTGGATTGTGTTAGGTAGGGGAAAGGGGGCATTTTGAGTGTGCTTGGGGCTCTGGTACATTCTTACTGTGTTTTGTCTTATTTTAGACCTTGCTTTCCATGGTTGACCTTTTTTTTTTCCATACTAGGGGAAGAATAATGAATGCTCTCTAGTTCATTGTAGCTGTTAACTCGGATCTGTCAAAACTGCGTTTAAATTCCATAAGCAGACGTGCTGTTTACGTCTGACTTGGGTTGAGGACAGATGGACTCTTGTGGTTATTTCCTAGAAGGGACTACAGTCTCAGTCAATATTTTAACTTCATACTAATCCACAAGAAGACATATGTATGTTAATGACATCTACATTATAACTATGAAGCAAAACCTAATCAATGAGCAGGCAAACAGCTATTTCTTATGGAAAGGCATCACTTCATAATTCAGAAAAATAAATAAAACAATGATGCTTTTCTTGATGATGCTTATAGGTCAATTCAACTTAGTCAACTTGGGGGACTATGTGCTCATCTCAACCACGATTCTTTAACAACTGAGCTCAGACACCTATACATTATCTTCAGAGTCTATTTTTGAAAAATACCAAAAATGCAATCTCTCTGTATTTGCTGCCTAAATGGTGATGTCCAGCCAGATAACTCATCTTGGTGACTTCCAAAAATCAAATGTGTTCCCAGAGGGTGATGATTTGACATTGTTGAACATACCTAGGAAGCAGATGCCATCAGCTAAGAACAAGTAGCAGAGAGGAACGTGGTGGCCTTGTTGGACTACTCCCTTGACCTGGGCAACAACTGAGGGTCTGGAAGGATCTGGATCCCTGAGAGTGATCCAACTCAAGGTGGTCACCATTTTGTAAATAATTGGTGAGGCCAGAAGATTGATATTGCTATGAAACTGTGGCTTGCTCAGATTTTTAGTACACATAATTATGTAGGTAATCTCACGTTTTAGAGCACAAAACCTTGTGCATTAAAAAAAAATTGTTACATCTGTATCTTCTTCTTTAAACTCAAACCTCTACTTGGACAGGCACTATTTACTCTTAGTTACCAAAGCCCTTAAGAAAGAGAGGGAGAGAAGAAAGAAACTAACATTTATTGAGTGTTTCATGCATATTATCTCTATCTGTCATCCAAATAATCTTACAAGATATTAACAATTCCATTATACAGATGAGGAAACTGAGGCTCAGAGAGGTTAGATGACTTGCCCAAGGCTACTCAGCTAGTAAATGGCAGAAGAGTTTGTGCTCATTCTATTTCACCACACAGCCTTAACCATTCAGACCTATTCCGTCTCCCATGCACAGTTAATGTCCTTAAAGTCTTGGAATCTAAGCTTCAGTGAGATAGGACTTGTTGGTTTTTGGATAACATTGTGTTATTATCGCTTTTGCCTCTTTGTTGGGAAAGGCAATTCCAAAAATTAATTATCATTTGGGGAAAAAAACAAAATGATCTCCTCTATGTATTTAGCCATAACATAAAACTGGCTCAGTGTAGGAGCCAAATGAGCTTATACAACATCCCTCTGTTCAACTAGAAAACGTTCTGAAATGAGAGTGGAGCGATTTGACAATTTCTTTGAGCTATTCTTTGTTTGAATTATTTGGTGGTGGGCCTATCTGTGTGGAAGTTTGGGAAAATCTAATTTTATCCTGAATACCAGCTGGTGATTTTAGATCACAGTGAATACATTTTCCTCCAAAATCACTCAGGGTGCTGATTCCTACCTGAGGAGTTAACCAGAGAAATGAAGGCAAGAGTTTAGGGAGGCACTAATTTTTACAGCCACTTTTGGAATTTAAAAAATCTGCTTATTTGTTTTATTACCGATTGACTCTTAATTGTTTCTTTTCCTCTCTTTTTGCTCCTTCTTGCTTTTTTTTCCTTTTGTCTTCCTTTTTAAAGTCCCCTTCTTTCTTCCTTCATCTTTGTCATCGTCATCATAATGACTGATGTTTAATGAGCATTATGCACAAGAAATGATAGTAAATGTACACATGCATTTTTTTTCAAAGTCTCATGATAACCCTGTGACGTATCCACAATCATTATCCCCAGTGTGGAAATGAGGCTCAGAGCTTGAGTAACTTGCTCAAGACCACAGTTATAAGCATCGGAGCTGGAATTTAAGTCAAAATTTTCTGACTGCCGGTTTCTGACAGACCCTCTGTAATTCTGCTCCTCACTTTTCTCTGCCTGTCTTTCTGACTCCTCTTTTGTGCTCAGTTTTAAAGATAGCTTTATTGAGTTATGAGTGACCTACAATGAACTGCGTAGATCTAATGCATACCTTTGAAAAGATTCAGTATTTGTACACATCTGTGAAACCATCACCATCAAGAAAAGGAACACCTGCCCAAGTTTCATTGTGTCCCTTTATAATTTCCCTCCCACATCCTTACCCCTCCTCCCCACGCAACCACTGACTTTTTTCTGTTACTGTGTATCAATTTGCATCTTCTAGAGTTTTCAATCAATGGGACCATACAAGTGCATACTGTCTTTGTTTTGTTTATTTCCCTTAGCGTAATGATCTTGGGATTCATCCACGTTATTGCACATCTGTCAATAGATCATTCCCTTCTACTGATGGGTAGTAGTTCAACAGACGAATATTCCACAGTTTGTTTATCCTTTCATCTACTTACAGACATTTGGGTTGTTTCTAGTTTTCGGCTTTACAGGAAGGTTGTTATGAACATTCTTTTCCAATACACAAATATAACTTCTTCATATTTTCTAATATAAAACATTTCTCATTATTTTTTCCAAACAAAAAATTTATTAAGCAACAAGACGCTTGACTTGAAGGGAAAATTATCTAGGATTCATTTCTTTTAGAGTAATTTATCCCTACTCGAAGACCAATTGCCTCGTATGTTTATTTCATTATCTGATTGGATTTACTTTCATTCTTGTAACACAAAAAATAAACATTTGGATCTAAAAAAAGAAGAAGTGTCTTCGTAGACTTTTGGTCTTACTTTTAAGAATTTTTTTAAGGAAGAATTAGAGCAGCATATAATTTAGGGATAATTATTGCACATTACTGAAGCGAGACCCTTCTGATTGCTCTGCCTAATGTCCCATGAACTATGATGTTTTCCAGTCTGGCTGGCGGGAAAAGTCACTATTCCCAGCCCTGTGTGGGCACCAGGCACCAATCCTTTCAGGCGGTTCTTTCCCAAGCATAGTGTAGTTTCCTCACTGACTGGACCCTCTGCAGATCTCTGAGTTTTTCTGTCTCTGCAACTTTTCTTCTCTCTGGTCATGTGTCCTGCAAACTCTAGCCATGTTGGTCTCCCCAGATTCTCACCTCTATCACCTCAAATCAGGGATTGAACTAGTTTCCATCTGGATTCTCCCAACCTGAACCACGTCTAAAAATTCTCTTAAAGCAAGATAATGTTCAAGCAATCAAAAGACTCGTTTCATTTACTTCCTGTCTTTCAGGGATCACTGTCCTTCAATACCTGATGCCCTGTGTCTTGAAAACTATTGTTTCATATATTTTGTTTGTTTTTAGTTGTTTCAGGTGGGAAGGCAAATCTTATCTCTGCTACTCCATTGGAAATAAATTTAAGAAAAATTATTAAACAGATTGAAGGCTCTGTCCTGTGCTGTGCCCTTTGGGTAATATTAAATAACTATACAATATTGTCTTTTCTCCTTAGAGCAATTTATAAATTTGAAAGGTTGGAAGACTGTCTCAGCTAGATAAATAAATTATAGAAAGGATGGAGTGTGAGTACTAAGAAGATGCCTTAAGGGCATGTGAGATGGACAGGAAATAATCTGAAGGGATTGGGTCCACCAAAGAACTCATTTTGAAAAGGAGAAGCTTGAAGCTGAGTAGGACCTGAATACATGGGGGAGAAATGGGAGAAAGCACCGGGATACAAAGACAGAGATGATTACAGCTCTGGGGAAAACTGGCTCTCAGGGATCCTTTAAAACCATAGCATACTCTGACTGCTCCTGCAAGTCCAGCTGACTATTGATTCAAATGTGCCAGAGCAAGTAATAAAGGGGCTTGATTGTAAAACGAAGCTCTCCCCATTGAGCTTCCTGAGAACCACATTCTGGTGCTTGAGACAATGATACTCTGGGTTTGCACATGTGACTGTCATTCACTTTACAAATCTGTGCCTCTTCGCTCCCCTAGACTACTTCTCAAATCATAGTCAGAATTTAGCTTTCTTCACTGTCCTTTCCGGAATCGTTACTCTTTTTTTTTGGTAATTGGCAAGCTCCAGTTTAGAAACAAATTATACTTTGTAGCATATATTATAACAGATTCTTATGTTTATTTCACATCATCCAGAATAATATGCTTCTGGACTGACAATCATTTATCATGGGGTGAGGTAGATACGTCTGGTATACAGGTGAGAGAACCAAGGCTCACAGAGATGAAATGATTTGTGTGAGGACACACACTTGTGAGTGAGGGGAGGTGGTTGTGCAGATTAAGTCTTTTAGAAGGTTTGACTATCTGATTCATCCTAGTTTGGTAGACAAATCCTTCGGTAGAGAAGTGCAGTCACATAGAACAGGACAGCAAATGGTAGGTCAAAACAGGTGGCTGTAGCAGCTGGTGGTGGAAAGAGCCCAGATGCCCATCTTTTAGACCAGTGGGATTCCTGCACCCGAGGGAATGTCAGGAGCTGGGAAACTTTGTCTGTCAGGGCCAGACAGTAAGTATTTTTGGCTTAATGGGCCACACCACCTCTGTTGCAACTACTCAGATCTGCCGGTAAATTAGTATAAAGGCAGCCATAGACATTGCTAATAAGTGGGTGTGTTTGTGCCCCAATAAAACTTTATCTACAAAACAAGTGGCAGGCAGAATTTGGCCTGTGGCCATAGTTTGCTGACCCCTGGGCAAGATGATACTTCGAAGGAGGTAAATATTAAACCTCTGATTCATTTATTTTATCTCACTTTTTAACATTTCTCTTTAATGAGTATGTTTCCTAATGTAAATGATCTATTAACACAGTGGTAGAGGTAGGTAACTGATAGGTAAACAGGCTCAAAACCTTTTCACTTGGTAAGTAAATCATGGCTGTCACTTAATCAGCAGGTGTTTTGTGCCATGTGTTGTGGCTCTAAACACTTTTCACTGGATTAATTCACTTAATCCTCACAACCACCCATGAGGAAGTTATTGCTTTCAGCCTCATTTTGCAGTTAAGGAAATAGAGGGCACAGGGATGAAGCTATGTGATCCTAAAGCTTACCTACCACTTTCTTAGGACTGGGAAATCCATGAGTGCTGTGGCCCTGAGTTTGGGAGTTCAAGTTTGGGGCCAAAGGTACATAGACCTGTTGATTTAGAGGCTCAGTTTGATTTAGAGGCTCAGTTTAATATTTCCCAACTTCATGTCAGACCACATGTTAGAAACTCAACGCTTGCCAACTCATCTAGGTAGGCACAGTGAGGACATGATATTCCTTGACTCCAAGGTCACCATGTGAAGAAGGTACTGTTTTTCCCACTTTACAGATGAGGAAGCTGAGGTTCAGAGAGAGTATGAACTGACTCAAGATTCCACTGCTAGCAAGTGGAAGGGTTCAGTTGGGAGTGAAATCCAGCTTTTGCCTAACTCTAAATATCTGATTCTTGGCTGACTTACTGCTGCTTGGGACACTCCTCATGCCCTCCAAACCAAGAAGTTCTCAGGGAGCTGGTGTCCCACAGAGTCCACAAAATCGGAGCTCACTCATTATTGGTGGGAGGAGGGCCCAGAGCACATGGTCTGCCCCACGCAGCCCTGAAACCAGAGCTAGTCTCGTCCTGCCCAGGACTTCCTTGAGAAGAGCCTAGTTCCTCCCTAGGGACTGAGACCAGATTCAGAACTATGAGCTCAAGAAGAAGCCAGATATGGTTTGAACTGCAATAACAAGTCTTGATAACTGAAGTAGGAAGGGAAAGACAGAAAGAAGGAAGGATGAAAAGACGTGGAAAAGAATGGAGGGCAGGCAGGAGCGGCACTGAGCAAGGTCCCTCCTGAGCCTTAGCGTCATTACCTGTAAAGCGGAGCCGGTAAGAGCGTCCGCCCTCACGTCTTGAGGACTGAATGACGTTGCGCCTGTCAGGTAGTGCTCTGTACTGGGGGGTCAGGGGCGGGCTTTCTTTCCAGTTCAGAACATTTCTCAGACCAATTCTGGGGCCGGGGTGAAGTAACAGAGAACCTTTCCCCCACCACATGTTGGAAGGGTGCTTAGAGAACAAAAATCTACCCAGGGACCTCAGGGTATGGGATTGGCTGGGCTTTGCTGGGACATCGCAGCTGTCTTCTTACTTGACCCAGAACTTATGTCCCAATATATAAAGGTCTGGGTCATGGCTTAACAGAGCTGAAGATGGTCCTTTGCCTGATCCCGTAGGCTGACCCCACGGCCCAGGGCCAGACTAGCGGCCGTGTAGCCGAGAGAGGGTCAGACTTACAATATGATGCTGAGTGTCATGTCGGGACACCTCCTGAGTCTGTTGCTCTGGGCACTTTGTATATCATTTTCATTTATGTTTAGTTATTTACTGCATTTGTGACTTACTAGCTTCCTTCCTTCTCCATCTGCTTCTTTCCTTCCTCCATTCCTTCCCTCTTTCCTTCCTTCCTTTTCCAATGCAGCAAACTCCGTTTGAGCAATAACTCTGTGCTCTGCCCTATATTGGAGACAACAGCATATTCTGCTATAGGATTTTTAGATGAGTTGGGGGAAATGAGAAGCGAGGAGGATGCAAAGGGAAAGAAGAAAATGGGTAGAGGAGAAAGTGGAGAAGGAAGAAAGGGAGGAGGAAGGATAAGAGAGAGAGAAATGGGAAAGAGAGGTGGTGGTGGGAGCAAGAAAGAGGCAGAAGAAAAGCAAAAGATACGGTTGAGAAGGAAGGGTACAAAGGGGAGGAAGAGGAAAAGGAGGAAGAGGCAGAGGAGGGAAAACAGGCCTCTGGAGGGCTAGAATGTCTAAGGGCCTTCAGCCAGCCCTGCTTCTGTGGAGCTGGCGAGGTTCCTAGGCCCCAGCCTCGCCAAGGGGAGCTCGGGAATAAATACCTCTGGGTAGGAGCAGATATCTGTAAACACAGCTGAGGAATTGAAAGTCAGGTTCTTCAAGGGTATCGACTTGTCAAAATCACACCACAGCTGCGGATTAAGAAAAAAAAAAAAGAACAACAAGAAACAAACAAACAAAAAAATAAACACAGGAACAACAAAGTCAGTGTCAGCTGGAGACGGGGTGGTATGCTGCCTTGCTGGGCCTCAGCAAGTGCCTGGGGCAGACCTGGCCCTCGAGGGGCTTGGTTTCAGAACGAAGGGCCAGCTGGGATCTTCCTTTCTAACGCTGGCTCAGACAAAACATTTGCAAGCCACTCATGAGACCAGGCTAAGAATGCTCTGTTGGCCCCGTCACGTAGGGTCACTGGGGTGTGCTTGCGGGGCTCAGAAGGGAGAGCCTGATGGCAGGAGAAAACTGTCTGGGGGGACATTCAAGTCTGTCTCCACACCAACGGCTGGGAGGACTCGAGGGATCCGAGGGGGTACATTTTCCAGACTCTCAGCCTCGGGATGGTGGGCACTGCCTCGGCTGGGAATGGCTGCAGGAGACTTTGTGGCACTCAGAAAAGGACAGCTACCATCGGCTGAATGCCTCCACTGTGCCAGACACTGTGAACAAAAAGGCCGCACAGCCACCTGGTGATGTAGCTACTACTTTTATCCCCATTTTACAACTGAAAAATATGAAACTCTGAGAAGTAAAGTAACTTGTCCAGGGTCACTGAGCTGGTAAGTGGTGGAGCTGAGATGTGAACGCAGGTCTATCTGACTCCAAAGCCTCCGAACTTCCTTCTGCACCACTGTGGCGTGGCTGGCCCAGAGGTAACCCTGACCTACAGTCACTGGGTTTATCTCCAAATCCTGCACCCCAGAAACATCTGATTGATCAAGACTTGAGATCCTGGCTACAGCTCTGCAGTTGGTGATAAATGATCCTAAGTACTTTTCATTTTCAATTGCCATAATCTATAAAATATTCATTAGGTGAGGAATTTAATTAGATTATTATTTCCCTTTTCATTATCCCATAGACCCCTTTACTCCAAGGCCAACCATGGGGCTTGAGCAACATAGACTGGAAGCAATTATTTGGCCAATTTGGACAATGGATTTCAGGCAGTATATGCCCTCAACTCACAGGCTGACAATCATGAGAGTCCACAGTTTGGGTCCCTGAACACTTGGAGACACTCGCTCAGGCCCAAAAGGCATAGTGATGGTTTCAGTGACAAGATAATGCCTCAGTTAGCCTCCCTCAATGTCCAGAACCTGGAATCAGGTAAATCTCTCCTAAAATCTAGATCTCTAAATCATGGACAACACAGACTATTTGGATATGCAAAGAAAATGCCTACAGCTACCACGTTACCATTCTAGAGAGAAAATGAAATCATTAAAGCATGGATCACCGGATTAAAAACCACGATAAATATGGCAGTTGGAGATTCATCTGAGTTCGATGTGTCACATCCAATACGAACTCTTAGAGTGTCATAGGCAAGATGCTCAACCTTCCTGAATTGCAGTTTCCTCATCCGTTACATGGAAACCATAATACCTACCTGTGGCACATAGTAAGTGCTCAATAAATGACAGCTATTTATTTCCATTCCCCCCTGTTCCCACTCCCAGAGATACAATTTGGCATACGAGAATGAGCACGAGTCATGGAGTCAGACAGACCTTATCAGCAAGTTATTTCATGTCTCTGAGCCTCAGTTTCCTCAGCCATAAAGTGGGGATAATGAGACTTACCTCACGGGATTTATGTGAGGATTAAATACAAAAAACACACACAGCTCCTCCATCAGTGCATGGCACACAGCAGGTGGATACTTAATAAATGGCAACTCTTACAATTGTAATTGACTGGCCACTGACAGTACAGAAACCTAGGGGTGTTTGGAGCTCCTTTGGAGCCAATCACCTCGCCCACTGGGAAAAAAGACAATTTACCACCAGTAAAATGCACAGTTCTGACAGCAGAGCCCCACCTTCCTTCTCTATCCCTAAGCTTGGGGCTGGACCAGGCATGTGAAGGTAACTGGTACCAAGGAAGGCAATGCAAGAAGCTGTAGGTTCCATACACTCTTAATTCCTGACTACACCAAAGGGTTGGTGGGCTTGGAACGCTTACGATATTTAAGATGGCGCCCAGGAAATTAATCAAGATGGATGCAAAGATGATGACGTTTCTGGCCAAATAGGTCTCGTTAATCCAACAGCAAGTTTTCCGGAGGACCAAGGGCAAACACTTATAATCCTCTGCTGTGGTGATGAGGACCAGAGCCGAGTGCAGCATAATCAGGATGGAAAACTGGATGGCCATTGGCATCACCCTGCAGGGAAACACAGAACACTGGGTCACATGACATCAACTGTGTGATCCCCTCTCGCTGAGCAACTCTGGCAATCATGTTCATGATCCCCTTTCCCCACTCCTTACACCCAATAATTCCTTTAAAGCTCTGTTCAAGAAAAGGTCTATGAGCAGGAGACTTAAAAAAAATTACACCCATCCCCAGAATATTCTGTCAAGAAACTTTGCAATGAATATCAAGTATTTGGCTTGATGTGTTGCTTCTGCCCAGTTTTTTTTTTTTTTTTTTTACTTCTTTTATCCTTCCTCTTCCTCACCAGGCGACTGCTGCCAAGGCAACACACAAGAATATTATCTTGGTACTCTGACTGTGGGAGGTACCCCCATGTCCTTTCCCCTTCAAGGTGGGTTTTAGGAAATACTTTCCCTCTTGGCTGCTCAGATGCAAAGAATGGAACTTAGCATCTCTCCAAGTTGCTTGGTTGGCTAGTGATTACCATGGTTTGCACAGAATATACCATGTGCCATGTGGGACACGGGCAAGTAGAACTCATCATTGCCCAAGGCTTCAACACCACTCCTAAGTATATATCTCGAGCTGCAAAGCTCTGTCCCATGGCAGCTTCTTCCTGTTGGGCACTTCTGTTGGGTGTCAGGCTGTTTCTAGCAACTTGATGATCTGAAACCCCATCTCTGGAGGCATCTGCTTCCTCTCCTCATCAGCCAGTTTATGACTTCTCTCTTGTTCTCTCTTCTCTGTGCAGCCATTTTTGTCCTCCGCCGGCATCCCTGATTTCTCTGCCTCTGCTTCAGCTGGGGAACTGCTGCAAATTAAAAGGTGCCTTCATGGACGTGGTGGAGATTTTATATCCGCTCCTTCCTCTACAAAGTGCAGTGCATCTGTTTGGCTTTAACAGTTTCCACTGGCTGGGGCTCAGTGAGGGTGCGTTTAGTGAATGAAACTGAACTCCCTTCTTCTAATGCTACCTCTTCTTATCCTGTTGCCTGAATTTTCCTATTTATTATTAATGACAATAGTGCAAGTAAGGTATTCAGCTCTGATTATGTGCTAGGCAAAATGTTAAGCACTTTATATAGGGTATCTCATTTCCATTCCTCAGAACAAACCTAAGAGGTCTTTTGATCTCTTTTTTTACGTGAAGATTTAAGGATCAGAGAGGAGCACTTCCAAGGGGTTACTAAGTCTGTAAGTACTGGAGGTAGTATTTAAAGTTCACTCTGCTTTGCCACTCTGCTATCCTAGTCATTCTGGTGAGTAATGTATCTCCCATGTTTGCAATAATCTTTTATGCTTCTGTGGTTTCAACATGATATTTCTTCATTCAACAAGCTTTCTTCCCAAGTAAACACCAGGAGTACCCAGGACCAGAGACACATCTTCCCCATCTTCTAGGAGATCATAATCTACAGGGGAATATGGATACACAAATGATGAAGTATTACATAATATGCTATGATCTATAAAGTGTTATGAACAACCATCATTTAGAAAATTAGAAAGGAAATCAAGAAAGGCTTCACAGAAGAGGTGACATTTGGGTTAGATCTTAGAGGTTAGAGAGAAGGATTTTAGGGAGGAAAGGTTGGGGAATGTGAGCAAAGCATCAGAAGAATGGGAGTAACCAGTGTGCTTAGAGTTTTTCAGTAACCCAGGTGGTGAGGCTTGGGACTGGGGAGTAATTGGTCCAATAAATCCTGTGCTAGAAAGCTCTGCCTGGAGACAGTGCACTGATATTTAAGATGTTTAATCAGGGAAGGACATGATCAGGCCTGTGTATTTGAAAGACAACCATGGTGGGAGGTGGTGGGAGGTGGAGAGAAAATGTTTAGAAGATTAAAACAGTTGAGGCCTGAGTTGAGGGAGGAACATAGGGTCACAGCAGTGGTAACTGGGAAGTTCAGGGAACGATGTGGAGGTAATTTTAATACGTGTTTCATACATGTGCATGGCAGGGCTTTTGGAAGAGGGAAGTCATTACAAGCGACACTATTGTGATAACCATCTTAACTTCGTAAGTGCGGGAAGGAAAGCTAGCTTACAGGGGTTAAGGATGACGAATTTGATTTGGGGCAAGTTGAATTTGGGACGTTTGTGGATTGTCCAGCTGGAGACACTTAGATGTCTAGGCAGATGCTGTAGAACTCTGGGTCTGGGGTGAACAGGTGGTGGCTGAAGATCTGAGAATGAAGGAACCTGCCCAAAGAGGGTGTGCAGAGTAAGAAGGAGGAGGAATAAAGATGAAGCCAGTGGACTGGAAGAAGAGAAAGTAGCAAAGGAAATTTAGGAAATGCAGTCAAATACACAGGAGAGCAGGAGGGCATGGCATCATGGCAGCCGGGAGGTAAGACATTTACAAGGAGTGAGTGCGGTCAAGCAACACGAAGGCTAGAAAGTATCTCCTCCCACAGCCCAGCTATCATTGTTGGAGGTTTTTCTTTCTTTCTTTCTTTTTTTTTTTTTAATACTTCATACTTTTGATTTTATGGATCACCTTGATAGGAAATCTCTGCAGCAGGAGTCCCAGATAAGAACAGAAGATCTGTGCAGCAGTGGGTTCCCAGAGGGCTCCAAGCAGATGGGAAACTCCCCCCAAACAGGCTGGAAAAATACTCCCTGACAACACGCCATTATTCCCGGGCACCCAGGGGAGGCCGGTGATGGAGAATGCAGGTGGATTGCTTTGTCAGGCACGCCCAGGAGAGAAGGGGCCGATTCCAAACCTGATGCGTCTCAATAATGTGAAGCAGCCACTGAGAATACAAATGTCTTGTTCCAAAGCGAAGGAAGAAGCTGATCAGGCAACTGTGAGTCAGAAAGCAGCTCAGCAGGAGCCTCAGACTCTCCCGCGGGCAGGGCTGCCATCCAGATAGAGTCTGCAGAACTTCTGCAGACCTCCACGCGGCGTACCTGGCCTGGAAGAGCTGCCCTTCGATCTCGCTGCTGCCTTTTCTCTCTCTGTCTCTGTTCCCCACGGGCAATCCTCAAGCACATGCCCTAAATGCTATGCTACTCTTACCCCTGTATTTTCTCAGTCTCTTGGGGGCACCTCCTGTTCATCCTTCAAGGCTCAGCTTTTCTTTGAATTCTTCCAAGACACCTGGCATAAGGCGAAGTATACAGAAAGCGCTCAATAAATGCTCACTGACCTTGGCTTTCTGTGGGGGGAGAAGACTCAGTTTCTCTTCTCACCAGCCTTCACAGGGAGGAGGATTCCCACCCGCACTCCCCGCCCCTCTTTCGGCTCCCGTGCTGCATCTTAAATGAGGAGGAAGGGTCAGCCTTACTGGTCAGAGTCCATCTGGGATGTTCAGTGAACCTGTTCTTAGGGGGCAGGTTTGCTGTTACAGGTCAGTGTTTATGCAAAGTTCAGATTCTCATCTAGACTAAGTCCCTCTAGATCCACTGTGATGGTCAGGAAGCCAGAGTCTTGACCTTCTCTATGGAAAGAGGCTTGGCCATCTCTTCTCCTTGGTTGGGCCATCTCTTTCCTAAACCAAAGAAGCTCAGGTCCCTCCAGGAAGTCCTGATGGGCACCTTCCCAGGTCTGCCTCCCATATTCCTTTGGCACTAATTGGTCTTTCCCAGCATCATAGCAATAAGACCCTACACTAAAGTTTGAAGGCGGAGTCGGGAAGGCAGGCAGAGATCCAAAAGATTCAGGATGGACATCGTGTGGTTTCTTCACATTAGGTGCATTCTGTATTCCAGCTTGTAGCATAGTTTTGCACAGGCAAAGTAAGCATTTCCTTGGAAATGTATGCAACTGATGCTTTGTTGCCCACTTAGCTATTGTGCTGTTCTGTATACCTCTGGTGGGGTGTCAGGGGATGCGGGAGGGCTGTGTGGGAGGATGTGCACACAGAACCCACCTGAACCTCTAACAGCTGTTAACTGATCAGCACTTCCTTCTGGGTTTGCCGAAACAAAGGAAAGAGAGGTGCTATGGATTGAATGTGTTCCCCCAAATTTATTTGCTGAATCCTAATGCCCAATGTCCAATGTGATGGTGTTTAGAGGTAGGGGTCTTTGAGAGGTGATTAGGTCATGAGAGTGGAGCCCTCGTGAATGGGGTCAGTGCCCTTACAAAGGAGACCCCAGAGATCCCTCAGCCCTTCTGCCATATGGGGACACAGTGACACGCAAGAGAGACCTCACCAGACACTGAAACTGCCAGTGCCTTAAGCTTGGGTTTCCCAGCCTCCAGAACTGGGAGAAACAAGTTTCTGTTGTGATAAGCCACCCAGTCTATGGTGTGTATATATATATACATTTTAATAGCCTGAACTAGACAGGAGGTGAGTGCAGGCGAGAGCAAAGCTTTGTGTGTTTGAACCTAGCTCCGAAACATGCCCAGTAACACACCTTGGGCTAAGTTACTAATTCTTCTGAGCATCATATTTTAATCTGCAAAACCAGAATTTTTAAGTCCACCTCTTAAAGAAGGCTCTGAGGTTAAAGTAATAAAGCAGAATAATGATAAGCACATAATAAGAACTCAAAGAAACATTAGTTTTCTTTCTCTATTCATGGTGAAACCCAGGAAACTAAAGGCATTTTAAAGATTTATGGGAAGAGTATTAAAGGCAAGACAGGCTTTCTAAGCAAAAACCGGCACTACGTATAAGATTCCTCTGGAAATCTCTGCAGCAGCTCCTCAGTGCTCATTTATTTCTGCACACAAAAATATTGTAACATTGGACTGCAATTTTTATCTAATTATAGAGCTACTCAGGCGTCCAGGGGTTCTGGGCTTGCTTTTGCATTGTTGGTGTACGTAAGAGGCAAGGAAACCTTTCATTTCTGAAATCCAGTCTGAAAAAGAATGGCAAGGGATTTGCAAACAGCTCTATCCAAATTTTTAGACATTAAGTTCTAATTACTCTCTGCAGCTCGCCTGTCTTTAAAACAGGGTCTGGGTTGTTATCACGATTGGAGGTTTGTTGGGGAGGCACGGATCAGTGGGGATGAGAGAACAGCTTAGAGCAGCTGGGGTGCAACAGGAAACAGAAACTCAGACTGCACTGAAAGATGACGTTTGTACCACCCTTTAGAATCTGCAAAGAGCTTATGAATCCAATAGTGCATTTGATCTTTGTAGCAACCCTGAAACGTAGGTATTCTTAGCTGCTTCAATAGATGAAAATACAGTGACTCAGGAAGGGGAGAGGAACCGGGATTTATCAAAATGGATATGGGCTCATTTAATTCTTACAGCAACACTGGGAAGTTGGCATTGTTATTTCCATTTTACAGATGAGAAAACTGAGGCTTCAGAGGGTCAAGTACATACACACATCTAGTAAGATGCACAGAGAGTATTAAGATCCAGTGTCCCTCCCTCTCTCCCTCCCTCCCTCCCTGCCTTCCTTCTTTCCTTCCTTCCTTCTTCCTTTCCTTCTTTCCTCTCTATCCTCTCTTGGCTTCCTCCCTGCCTCTTTTTCCCTTTCCCTCCTACCTCTTCCCTCCCTCCTTCTTTCTTTCCTCCCCTCTTCCCACCTCTCCCATTACCGCGCATGCAGACTTGGCTACACCTTTCTATAATTCCAAGCAGTATTTGGTATTTTCTGCTCTTTCCTCAGTTGCCCCTTCTGGGAGAGGGACATCTGCATGCATGTGGAAATTAAAGGAAAGAGCCAGGCAAGCACTGTCTTTCTTTGCCAGGATTCATTAATTTTTGCTCTGGGGGCTGGGCATTAGCTGTGGTCCTGTGAGCAGAGATTGCCTCATCTGCTAAAAAGCCCACGACAGAAGAAATGAGAATGAAAGGCACTTAAACACTTACCATCTGTTCAGTCGCAGAGAATCAATCAGAAACAAGGTGAGTTGGAGAGGAAAAGAGCTCATAGTGAAGGAAGCTTGTGCTGCGCCTGGGGCCGATGGGCCACTCAATTGCCACAACATGTGGACTGTCTGGTCGGAGCTCAGCTTGGAAGTTGTCTTCACTGTCAGTTTTTTCTCTTCGCTGAGCAAGTGTGGTTGGGGTGCTGGCTGGTATTTTAGTTACCGGCTTCAGCTTGCTCCCCAGAGTCAGAGACTCCATCCAGCCAGCTGTGGGGGGGGGGTTCCAGATCTCTTCCCCCTGAGCCCAGGAACTGGGCCCCAAGGAGGCTCACCTTCCTTGGTCACCCTACCTGGGAAGGGAGCCTGCCCAGGCCAGCCGGCAAGTTCCATGCTTACTTCCTATGGGGCACGGCGACCCCTTCCTCTCTCCTAGTTTCAAGTCCAGATCCTCAGTTCCATCCTGGACTCCTCCCCCTCTCTTGTCCCCCACATCCAGTCAGTCCTGGGAATTGTCAACTCTCTGTCTAAATATGGAGCAAATTCTTCCTCTCCAGCTCACTCCACTGCCACTATCTTGTCTTTGTTATTTCTCGCCTGGAGGTTTGCAATTGCCTCCCAAATGCTCTTCCCAACTCCAGACCTCACCCCTCCAGCGTGACCCTTCTAAACACAAAACTGATCACCTCACTTCTTTAATTAAAATGCTTCAAGAAAGTCTCCTCTGCCAACCAGTCATCATTCCTCCACAAGGCTTACACACCCCTCACCTCCAGAGCACCCGATTTCCAGCCTTTCCCCATCCCCTCCTTCTCAGTCTTCTCCGTGACCTGGAGAGCTCCTTCAGGAGGTGGTTGAGATGTCAGGGTTACCTTCTCTGGGAAACCTGCCTTGATCCCTCTGCGTACCTTACTCCTCCATCACCCATCCCACCTGACACTTTTCCCATCATGAGTCATTGCACTATATTATAGTTGTTCAACTAATTGTCTTTCCCCTAATGAGGCTGTAAACTTTGTGATGGCAGGGACCACGACTGCATGTCTCCGGGGTCCAGCACAGACAGGCACAGAGTAAGTCCTCAGGATTTTGTTGGGAATGTCAACACCCTGAGCTCCAGGAGTCCAGAGGGGTCATGCACCAGACGTGGCCACACCAACATCTTCACGGGCAGGAGTGAAGAGGGGAGTCCAGGAAGTTTGGGTAAATCTAGCAAGACCCCATGAACATTCACAGCTCACCACCCAGAGACCATCCCTTTCCCCAGCACCCTGGCCCCACATGGCTCTTGGGTAGTCAGGAAACCCATTCTCTTGTGACACTGCCTGATACCCCGTCCTGATTTATTCATTGTCACAGCATATGCATATCCACATACACAGCATACATGATCTGCATGCACACCATAGGGATAGCTACACGTGTATCTACATACATAGCGTATACATCTAGACACATGCATGTATTTTAATTATTTGTCTCTTTCCATTAGGCTCAGAAAGGGAAGGGTTTTTTGGTTTGTTTGTTTCTTTTGTTTTTGTCTTTTTTGTTCAGTGATGTAATCTCAGCATCCAGAACAGATCTGGCTCATGAGAGACAAGGTCTTCCCAGCACCATTTGGAAGAGGTACATGGACCTTCCTTCTCTCTCTCTCACTTAAAACCATTTTTTTTAACTTTTAAAATGAATCACAAATACAGAAAAGCATGTAAGTATAGCTGAATTAGTTGTTTTAAAGTGTCTGCCTCAGTAGTGATCGCTGAGCTCACGAAAAAGAACTCAAAGGGGGGGGGGGGTGGATCCGAAACCCATCCATGTCTCCTGTTCTAGTAACAATCTTCTCTCCCACCCCCAGTTAATCCCTTTCCATTTCTTTAGTTTTACCATCCATTTTTAGACACTATAGTTCAGTCTTGCCCATTTTTTGTTAAATTTGATTTGTCTTTTAAGTCTTCAGAAAAAATCTACAGTTTCTTTCTCTACAGTCTTTTCCTTACAGTTTACTTTTTGAAGGGTATGTGCCTTTGACCTGTAGTATTTCTCACTGTCTGGATTTTACTTTTGTGTCCTCGTTCAACATCTTCTGTCCCCTGTGATTCTTGCAAACTGGAAACGGGGTTCAAGGGTCTTGTCAGACTTAGGTTTGATTCCTTTGATAAGACTTGCTGTCTTCTTCCATCAGGAGATGCCTTTCTTTGCCTGTCCTTTTTTAGGATGTCAATTCCTAGATCCATTAATTCACTGAGAGTTGAAAACGGTGACATTTTAATTCTACACTTTCTTTAAATGTTATTAGCTTGAATAATTTTATGCTATTTCCACTCGATCTTGCAGTTCATGCAGGAAAGACAGAAACATTTGTTTCTTTTGCATTTTTCACTGGTTTCCAACATAACAAATCAGTTCCCTATCCCCCACCAAAGGTCATCAACGCTTAAAATGGTCATCATCAACCCGTAAAGTTTAAAATGTTTGCTGTTTTGGGTGGAATGTTTGAACAGTTACCCACACACTGGAGCTCATTATTCCATCTTTGGACAGTGGAAGCTTCTTCAGTGTGGTTTCTGAGTCCTTTAGACACGACTAACAAGGGTGACGGCTTCCTCGCGTTCTTGCAGGACAAGATGTTCCAGGCTTACCTTACGCATTTCCTGTCCCAGCCTTAGAATCACACGTATCTCCAAAATTAAAGGGAAAAGAAACTGTGATGTGTTACTTCAAAGAACACAACGTGGGCTAGACATGCTCACAAACACGGGCTTGGGTATTCTTTCTGGGACTCCCCGTATTTGTGTCTCCAATCCAGGATACCCACCACCTCCCTTTTAGGTGTCATGTCTCCTTAGGCTCTTCTTGTGAAAGTTTCTCAGACATCCTTTGCTTTCAATGACTTTGACCGTGTTGAGGAGTACTGGTTGGGTGTTTTGCAGAATGTCCTTCAGTTGGGACATCGTGCCTGATGTTTCCTCATGATTATGCTTCCGGGAGGAAGACCACAGGGTTTGTGTGCCGTTCTCGTTACATGTTAATCAACGTGACTTACGCCTGCTGATGGAAGCAGTGAGCAGCTGGCTGAGGAAGTGTTTGTCAGGCTTCCCCGTGTTTTCCTCCCTTCCTTGGCAGGAAGCCACTTCCACTACAACTGCACGTGAGGAGTGGGGAGCCAAGTTCCACTTCATGGAGGACAGAGTATTTACATAAATTATTTAGATTTTTCTGCATAGGAAATTTATCTATTCTTCCCCTTTTATTTATTTATTTGGTCATTTATATCAGGATGAACCTGTGGGATATTTATTTTATGTTTTGGGTTATAACCTGATGCAATTTTATTTATTTTCTTGTTCAAGTTGTTCCAGTCTTGGTTCTTGGGAGCTTTTCCTGTGTCCCTCTGACATACCTCCATCATTGTGTGTGTGTGTGTGTGTGTGTGTGTGTGTGTGTGTGTGTTTATGTGTTTATGTGTTTTAACACTTCCTTATTCTCTGGCCCTCCGTGATGTTCCAGGTTCCTCTTGTATATTTACAATCCCTGACGTAGAATCAGCCTGTTCTCTAAGGATCCCTGGTTCCTTGTATTGGATTTCATGTTACGTTGTGTTCATTGCTTGATGTGCTTAATATGACTGAGGTGTCATTGCTCCTGGGCGTCCTCTGCTGACAGAGCAAAGAAATACATACGTGGATTCTAATCGGTGTATATAAACATATCTGTGTTTATATAGACATCTTATATAATAAGTATCTATATTATGGTAAACAAATTCATACTAATGTCTCCATCTCTAATACTTTACCATAGGGATCATTCTAGCCTTTTCGTCTTGTTTATCTGTAGCCTTCCACTCCAAGGACAAAAAACGTGACTCCCCACCATCTGCCATTCATGACTTCCTTGTTCAGTTACCGTGTACATATACTGTGGTTCAGGTTGTTCACACATATCTCCAAGAGAAGCATCTTTATTAATTGAAGTTCAGTGCTTATGTGCAGTTCTTTTTATATTTAGTCCTACAGAGTCTGCTCAGCTCCAGACCTACTTAGAAAACTACCTGTTCTCCCCCTCCCATCCCATTTCAGTGAGGTTGTTTCACACTTTTAATACAGCTAGGTTCTTTTATGACAGTCTGATCATGGGATCCCTTGAACTCTTAAATTATTTTTAAAAATTGTATATGTTAAAGGTTGTGCAGTAAAGTTCCACAGGATTTGACAAATTCACAGGGCCATGGACACACCATTACAGCATCATGCTAGTTTTACCACCTTAAAAAGTCTCCCGGACTTTGTCTGTTTAACGCCCCCTCTCCTCACTCCCCAGGTAGTATCCGCCCTCCCTTTGCATGCTTTCTGATTTTTAATTGAACGTTTTATATCATTTCATTTTTATTTCCTTTCTTAGCATATAAATTATATTTGTTTAAATTTTTTGTGTGCTTGCCCTAGAGTTTACAGTATGCATTTTAAATCAATTTAGATCTACCTTCAGATTACACTACAGCACTTCATGTGTAATGCAGGTACCTTAAAACAAAGCACCCTCAGTGACACTGCTGTCATTCATTTCAATTATCCATATTTATAGCCACTGAATACATCATTAATATTGTTGTTCTCAATGGTTAGATCAATTAAGAATAAGAAAAAACATTTTATTTAACTTCATTTATTCTTTCTCTTAGCTCTTTCTTTCTCTGTGTAGATCAAGTTTCTGACCCACATCATTTTCCTTATTTTTGAAGAACTTAAAAAAAAAAATTCCTTGCAGAGAAAGTCAACTGGAAATGCAGTTCTTATTTTTCTGAGAATGTCTTCATTTCTCTTGTGCTTTTGAAGCATATAGAATTTTAGGTTGGTGGGTTTTTTTCTTTCAACATATTAAATATTTCACTCCATTCTCTTCTTGCTTGCATGGTTTCTGACAAGAAGTACGATGCAATTCTTCCTGTTTCTCTATAGATAAGTAGTATTCCCATCGCCTACCCCCAACTCCCTATCACCCTGTCTTCTATTAAGATCTTCTCTTTGTCTCTGGCTTTCTGCAATTTGAATGACTTACTTAAGTGTGTTATTTATTTATTTTTTTGTTATTTATTTATTGTGTTTATCCTGCTTGGCGTTCTCTGAGTTTCCTGGTTCTGTCGTTTGGTGTCTGTCACTAATTTTGGAAAATGTTCAGACATTATTACCTCAAAGATTTCCTCTGCTCACTTCTCCTTTCCTCTCCTTCTGGTATTCCAATTATGTGTATGTTACACCTTTTGAAATTGTCCCAGATAGCTTGTTTGCTTTGATCTTCCTTTTCTTTCTTTCTTTCATTTTTCTCTTGGCATTTCAATTTAGGAAGTTTCTATTGACCTATATTCAAGCTCACTGATTCTTCCCTTGGCCTTGTTGAATCAATTGATGAGCCCGTCAAAGGCATTCGTTATTTCTGTCAGTGTTTTGAGATCTAGCGTGTCTTCTTGATACTTTCTTAGAGTTTCCTTCGATTTATACGGCCCATCTTTTCTTGCATGGTGTCTCCTTTTTGCGTTGGAACCTTTGATAGATTAATAACAGTTATTTCATGTTCCCTTCCTGATAACTTCAGCATCTGTGTCATAACTGAGTCTGGTTCGAGGATGATTTGCCTCTTCTTTCCTTCTGGGGTGCCTTGTCATTCTCTACTGAAAACTGCTCATACTGTATCAGGTAACAGAAACGGAGGTGAATGGACCTTTACTAGAAGGATTTATATGACTCTGGCTATGAGTTAGGCTATGTTTAGTGTTTGCTGTATGCTATGTACCAGTGGATTCAGATTCCTCTCATGTCTTGTTCTTCTCTTCCCTCTTGAGTTGAGCTCCCCTAAGAAAGAGTCTGGTTCCTGCAGTCCTTTCTGGCAGTTTTTAGCCCACGAACAATATACTGGATTTTTGGTGCGGTGAGAAGGCCTGGGGGGATGGGGCTTTGTCAATGCTTTAAATCTTCTTTTTGACTTTATTTTTATTTTTATTTATATATATATTTATTGAAGTATAATTAGTTTACAATGTTGTGTCAATTTCTGGTGTACAGCACAGTGCTTCAGTCGTACATGAACATACATATATTTGTTTTCATATTCTTTTTCACCATAAGTTACTACAAGATACGGAATATAGTTCCCTGTGTTCTTTTTGATTTTAAAAATATTCTCCCTTTCCACCTTCCATTTCTCTTAAGTTGTTATTTGCTGTGTTTATCTGCTCTATGTTTCCTCTTATTAAGTCTTCACTTCTGAAACGTATCTTTCTTATATTTTTATTTCTTTTCTGAGCTCTCTTCCTGAATTTCTCAGTTTTTTTCTAACTCTGATTTAGGTTGTTACTTGATGTCTTGAATGACATGAAGGGTTTCAGTTCTTTTTGAAATAGCAGGTTGAAGTTTTGATATATGTTGTAGGCATGTCTTTTTCGAGTGCTTTCATAGCCTTTTGGGATATTCATCTACTTTTTTTTTTCATTTACTTTTAATTCTCTTTTTTTCTCATAATAGTTCGGTATGGGATTGTCACCAACACACTTTGTTGCTACTTTTTTGTAAAATTAACTTGGCTGAACACTTAGCAAGGGATGTGGTTCCAGATGTGA
Organism: Camelus ferus; assembly: GCF_009834535.1. Taxonomy (NCBI): domain Eukaryota; kingdom Metazoa; phylum Chordata; class Mammalia; order Artiodactyla; family Camelidae; genus Camelus; species Camelus ferus. The sequence goes on along the minus strand of NC_045720.1, from coordinate 8,543,551 downwards.
CTCCACAGCGTTCTTTCTTCAGCTCTTTTCACATAGTGTTCAAAACCATGATGGCTAGATTCCCTCCCCACTTTTACTTGGACTCTCCATTTTCCTTCTTCACGACTGCTCTCATTGTGAGTAATTTTGATTCCATTCACACAAGTTCCCTCCAGGGCCCTGTCCTGGGAAGGAGGTTTGGCTGGTCATTTTGAGAGTTCATAGTGTCTTGATGGTTCGAGCTCCTCAGACCTTAACTGCAGACCTTTACAAGCTCCCGCTGTTGGATTGGGCAAAACCCCTCCCACTTTCAATTGCTTTTGCAGTTTATTCCAGTGACACTTCTCAGTGCATCTTTTGGCTGTATGGGGGCTCCTTTGTTCCCAGATGCCCATCTGTTTCTTTCCAGTTCCTCCCACAGAGATGCTGATATCACAACAGTCTTGGGGCTGTTGGGAGACTGTCATTACCCATCCCTGTTCTGGAATTTGTGGGGCTATCACATAAGCTATTTTTGTTGTAAATATGGTCCTTGAGGGTTTTGGTTTTGCTATCTAGTTGCTCAGAGATGTGGGAATTCTGAGAAATTCAGAAATATGTTACTTCTACCACCATCTTCTTGGAATCCTTTCTGTCCTCTTAATATCCTTGCTAATCTAGAAAAGGTCAAGCACTGCCATTCCCTGACTGGTAGTTAATTTGAACATCTTTCCTTCACAGACCCATGCTGCAACCTTTCTCCAAAACCTCCAGGGCCTCCTTCCTGCTCCGAGGGTCAATTCTAAACTCCTGAACATAGCACGTGGACATTGAACTCCTGCTGGCTCACTCCCTTTTCCACCAAGTTGCCCACCACATCCTCGCACAAATGCTTCACTTCAGACTCTCCCATTTACTCACCAGGCTGCAAACACAAGGTCGTCTGCATCTCTGTGCTTTTTCCTGCATTGTTTTCTAAACTGGGAATACCCTTCCACCCTTTCTCCCTCATCCTACTCAGCTCAAAACGTGACCTTCTCTGCCAGCTTTCCTTAAACCGCCTAGTCAGAATGAATCACTGATTTTGGCACAAAGCAGTTAAGTAATTAAAAGCACAGACTGTCTCTGTGTTCAAATCCCAGCTCAGTCATTATATAGACGAGAATTAGAATGCTGCCTCACTTATTGGTTGTTTTTGAGGCTTTATTGAGACAATTTGTGAAAAGGATTTAGCATTTTCCTGGCATATGATAAGTGCTCAGTAACTGGAAGCCATTATTAATGTCTCCCTCTCCCATTAAATTATGTCTTAGAGGATGCAGACTTCCTTTGCAAAATTATACCATTCTCAAGGGCTAGCAAGTTGCTTTGCCTGTGTTAGACATTGAACTAATATTTGTTGATGTTATTTTTAACCACACTAAAGGGGTAAACTCCTGGTAAGTTTAGGGAGAAGGGAATTTATCTGAGAAAAAAGCCAGGGGTTACCTTACAGTGCAGGAGACAGCAAAAAACACGGCCAATGGACTAATCTTGAGCTAAGTTCAAATGCCGGCTCTGGCACCTGTCATTTGTATGCTTTGTCTGTGTCTAATAGAGTGGTAAGAGTCCAGGCTCTGGGGCAAGACTTCCTCAGTTTGAATCCAGGCTGTAACATTTTTCAACTGTGAGATCTTGAACGGCTTACTTCATTTCTCTGAGCCTCAGTTCTCTCCTCTTTAAAATGGGGATAGTAACAGGACCTACATCATAGGGTTGCCATGAGTTATTGTATGTAAAGTATCTGGAACAGTGACTGGCCACAGATGGGTGTTTGCATTAAAGTGCCAATTTTGCTGCCCCCGGAAGCTGTGATGCTGTATCTTATGAACAACAAAGAGGTAATTAACAAAGGAGCAAGTTAGTGGTAACGGAGGAACTGAAACCTACTTTCTGCATCCGTGGGTGCGATGTCAAATAAGAGGGAAGCCTATTTTGACCTGGGTTGTTGTCTTTATTAAGATGGGGAAAAAGCTCTTGCTTTAGCAGAGCAATGAGAATATTATGCAGAGTGGGGCAACCAGAATAGACACTGATGTCGGCAAACATTTTGGTATGAATCCTGGATCTGGTTATTTTAAATTCTGATCCCTGGAAAAGGTCAGCCGGCTCCAGGTGAGGGCCCATCAGCTCACAAAAACATTTCCCTTCATAACTTAGTCCTTTCATATTTACCTTGAAGAAGGAAGCAAACTTTGTATTGCCGTGATAAACAGAAGGACGATAAATGCACAGACCAAGTTTGACTTGAATACTTCATCCCTCATTTGAGAATACTGTAATTAAAAAAAAAAAAGGAGAATGAATTACTTTGCAGCAGAGTTGGACTTTTGGAAGAGTTAAGTTTTACCAGCGTTTGGCTTTGAGGGGAAACATCAAGAAGAGACTAGGTATTTTAGAGGAATCCATTAATAAACCCTTCATAGAGCATTATCTCCATCCGTCCCACCAACCCTCCAGTGAGAGCCCAGGGGCAAATATGATTCCCTTCATAGTAACAGGGAAGGGGAGAGGGACTTCGCATGAGCTCATAAACCAGTTCTCCTCCTCCCTCTAAACTAACGTCATTTTAACAAAACACAAAAGCACACATCCATTTATGCAGCAAATCAAATTCACATTGACTTTCTTCATGAGTAAACGTTAACACATTTAAGGATCTTGCTCTGTTTCTTGTTAGATTTGGGGACCCAAGGAAATGGTTTACCAGAGAGTCTCCTTTTTCATAAAAACTATTGAAAAATAAATTCATCGAATCTTAGAATAGAAAGCAGACAAAGAAATCTCCAGCAAGGGCAGCCCTTTCATTTCACACGAGAGAAACCAAGAGATCGGCCAATAGGCTTGACTGCCCTTCTGCTGTCTGCTCGAGGTGGCCCTGGGCAAGGGTGGTAACTTTATTTTGATTATCCAGAGTACTCAGTAATTTCATTGCCCAGCCTTAAAAGCTCCTGGAAGGTCAGCGCTGAATGTGTATGTACTTGCCTTAGTCCTGCCTGGTTTCCTGAACCATCTTGGAGTCACTAAACCAAGGAAGAGTCCAATTTCTTCACAAGGAAGAAAAGATTTTTTAAAACTGAGAAAGATCTTAAAGTCAGCCTGAATCAAGTCCCTCTTTTTACTTCAATGCCAGAGAGGTCTAGTGACTTGTCACAAATGATGTTGCACAGAACATTTTTGGGGCTGGGACCTGAACGCTAAGCCTGGCTCTGGAACTTTATGATCTCTGATTTGAATTTCACAGTTATTTTATAAAGGAAGCTGGTAAATAGAGCTCTCACAACATCTTAGGCTCTCTGTTCCTAATTCCAAGAGAAGTCTGTGGTCAGGTCAGTGAAATGATAAAATTAGTCCAACCTGCTGTTGGTATGGGAGGCACAATCAGTGGTTACATGATTTTTATCCTCTTGCCTACTTCTTGGTGTGGTTTGGATTTTAGATTGAACTCACTGCTCAATATCATGGCTCTGATTGGAGAATGACAATGACCTGTAAATGGTGAGTGATGTGGGGGAAGCGCAGTGCTGCTCAGAGACTGCACATTCATCGCTGTTGCAGGGCAATGCTTTTTCTGCTCCCTGGAGTCGAGGCCTCCGTCTACTTGCTGACAACTTGCTCAGTATCTAGAGGGCAACTGGGAACACGCCCCTGAAGCATCATTACAGCCATTCTCAGTCCTGATAAAATTGCACAAAATCCCTGTTACTGACAGTTCCCAAGAATGCTGCCTAAGAACAGGGTGCCATCATAGAGACCTACACACACCAGCGCAAAAATGAATGAGTTAGCCACAAAGCAGGTAACTCAAGGAAAGATCAACGTCTGAATTCCTTCTAACAACCAATTGCACAAGATCTAATTATTCTTTCTTGGCTGACTAATTTCAAACCAGCTTGCTTATATAGATTTGATAATGAGATTTAAAAACAACAATAATAATTTTTCATGTAAGTAATCTCTCTCTTGTTCCTTTTCTTCATCTTCATCATTAGCATCCTCCTCATCACCCCATCATCACTACCATCATCGCAGCATCTTGGAGTCATAATGGACCCTGCCCTCAGGAATCCTTTCCGTAAGGTTCCTGATGTCCACTCAGATGCCTGCTGATTAGCATCAGATAACCTTTTCTGCTTTGTTGGTGGAAGCGGGTTTCTTTTCTCTGAGCTGGGGCGGGACACCCTAGAGTTTCAAACACCCTCAAGTGGAATGTGGCCAGTGCCCGAGAGCTCATTCTTTTGCAAAGGATTTCTTTCCCACTGGGGCTCACTCTCACTGTGAAAAGGTCCTTTCCTGTAGATCCCAAGCCTGAGTCTCTGACTCCTCTCTTCAACGTTTTTACTGATCTCACATACTCATCATCTGTCCAGACAAAAATGCATACTGTTTTACGTTATTCATTTTCTTCGGATGGAAAGCTGGTTGGTGACAAAGTAGGAAGACATACTTTGCCTTCAGGTCTTCTACTCTGTTTCACTGTGAGCAAAGCCAGTGCCTTTTAACCTCTCTGCCAAATGGGGGAATTAATACCATCCATAGGTTTTGCAATGCTATTCCATCTTATTGTATTTTATTATGCTAGAATTTAATAATAAATTCTATTATTTTTATGTTTGAACTCCAGTGCCTATCACAGTCCCATGAAGAAAGAACCTTACTATTTTTGTGATGATGACATCAATCAAATACAAAAGTCTGGGTTTCATAATGGAGTGCATTGTAACTTTGGAAATGCAAAGGAGACAGAATTATGGAAAAGAAGTTCTTAATTGGCTCAGGATGACAGGGTACAAAGACTGAGTGGTGATTCATTTCACTTCCTCTTAACTTGTGAAGGTCTGAGCACTCTGGTTCACAGCTATATTAAGGCATACGTAGTCTCCTTCCTGCCATAGTTAGGCTCTATAGCTGGCCTCTGTTCTGTCCTTACTTGGCCCACTCATTCTTTCACATCTCAGTGGTGAGCATGGGCTAATCTAGAGCTAGGCTGCCTGGATCCGAAGCCCAGGTCCAGCACGTACTAGCTATGTAAACTTGGGCTAAGTGGCTAAGTCTTCTGTGCCACAGTCTTCTCATTCAGAAAATGGGCGTAATAGTAAAAACTATCTCTTGCTGGGAGGAAGAAATGAGTTCATATATGCAAAGTGCTTACTGTGGTGTTATAGCACATGGGCACCTTACACAGTCAATTTTCTATAATCAGTTTCCTATATTCAATTAATTGCATATTTTTTTGCTATACTTGTTACCTTTTTGAAGCCAGCTTCTCAATCACAGTGCTGCCTTCTAGAATGCTGTCTGCTATTTCTCTGTACAATATTATGCCTTGTACTCAGTAGGGTCTCCTAAAATGTTGCTGACTGATTGGTTAATCATGCTATAAAGAATTCTTTTAAGGGGAATTATAATCTTGCATGTGGTCTTTTGTCTTAGGAAAAGATTTTGTCCTTATTCATTCCCTTGCTTCCTAAAAGATCCTCTACCAAGGAGTGGAATTCTCCACTCCTCCAGGGACCTTTAGGAAAGGTGTCCTTGGAAATGACCACTGGGCCCTTATACTTCACTGAGTCCTTGGTCTAGAAGAGAATGTGGCTACATATATGTATGTATGTATATAAAACAAATGAGGAATTTAAGAACCAGATATGGGGAAGAGCTGATCAAGGTCAATTAAGTGGTTGGTGGACTAGTTCAGACGAGAAGCCACATCTCTTGGCTCCTGATGGAGTATTCGTTCCATTAGACCCCTGTTTTCGGGCAGGAAATGAACTAACTCTAAATGGGATTTATGCTAATTAAAAAGGCCATGCCACTTGGGGCAAATTACAAATGCTTCCTTTGAGAGCTTAGATTAAAATTTTGATTATAGTCAGCCGTCAGTATCCATGGGCTCCACGTGAACAGATTCAACCAACCACAAATAAAAAAAATCCATGAAAAAATGCCCAAGAAGTCCCCAAAAGCAAAACTTGAACTTGCCACTCCCCAGCAACTGTTTACATAGTATTTACACTGTATTTGCAGCTATTTACATAGGATTTATATTGTATTGGGTGTCATATGTAACTTAGAGATGATCTGAAGTATACAAGAGGATGTGTGCAGATTATATGCAAATGCTACATCATTTTATGTAAAGTATTTGAGTATCTGTGGATTTCGGTATCCACAGGGCAGGGGTGTGTATGTGTGCTGGAACCAATGTCCTGCTGCTACAGAGGGACAACTGTCTTATTATTTTTCAATCTGTAGGCTTTGGTTGATTCAGGAAATGGTCCAAATCTAGTGCAACAAATCGAATAATAGTGAGTATTGTCTAGTGCAAGGTAGGCAATATGCTACATGCTTTATGTAGATGATTTCATTTAATTATCATAGCAACACTTTAAAAAAGATCCTATTTATCATATCCCCATTTTGCAGATAATGAAACTGAAAATGAGGATAACTGAGTAATTCAACCGGGACTTCCCAGATTGTAAGTAGAGGATCCAGAGAGTTTGACCCCAGTGTGTAAGGTCTCATTGGCGGCACTCTCTGGGGCAACTTTGCTATTTTCAAGGTAAAATCATCTTCATAAGGTGCATGATCATGTGTCTTGGTGTATTTCAGTGATGTGGTTTACAATACAAAGACAAAAATGTGTTAAAAATTTGAGCTTACGTAAATCTTTGTTAGAATGAAAGTGAAGCATGATCTGAGCAAGAATGGACCTCAGAAACAACCATGAATTAGTCTAATACATTGGCACTGCTTCCCATACCCTGGGATACAAGACACATTAGGATTGCTCCCTCCTTTTTTAATGAAGTAGTTTCTCTAAAGAAGCTCTAGAAGTGTAAGATTTATTTTCAGTGAGGGTTTAGCCTCACCCAGAACTGGATTGGCATAGGGTTAATTGGAAGGAGAGGGAAAAGAATAACTGCTGCATTTATTCACAGGTTTATTATGTGAGTATTATGTCACCTAATTTTCACAGCAGTCCAGTGAGGGCAGGTAGTATGATCACTGTCATCTCGCTGAGATCAAACACCTTATCCTGCATCACTCAGCCCGTATCTGGCAGGAATTGGGTTCCAGTCACATCTACTGCGTAATCAAGGCTATGTTCCTTCCTCTGTCTTTTACGGAAAACAAAACACTTGTGAGATAAATGAAGCTTTTGCAGGTGTGTGGGTGTCTAGCTGAGTGATGGAATGCTATCAATTTGTTGGTATCCAATAATGATCCACAAATCAATCAACCCTTCACTGCACCCACATCTATTTCCAAAGTGGGATTTGAATCAAGCTTTGTTTGACCCCAGAGCCTGAGCTCCTGGGGCCATTGTGAGGCTTATGGAGACATTCCTTCTAGGTCTGTCTGAGGCCATGTTGGCCTTCAGTATGGACCTGGGAACGTCTGATGTGACCTGATCTCTCAAGGCATAAGGCAAGTGATTAACCCAAGTCCCAGGATGCAGCCAAGGACAGAGAAAGGTGACAACAACTCAGGACGCCAGAATCCCGGAAGGGTTTTCTCAAATGGTAGGTCCCCCTGCAGAATCAGGATCTTGAGGGCAGAGTGATGGTCAGGTACTTGCATTTTAAACAAGATCCTCAGGTTTGAAACCTGTTAGCCTAGGACAACGAGGCTTGTTATGGCTTAAATTGGTAACGGTGACAAAGGAAGCCTTGATTTCTTGAAGAAAAAAGGTTCACAATTTAACAGAAAGATACTAGCATTGAAAGAAGGAAGGAAATCTAATTGTCATTGATACGGTTTGATTTTAGGACTTAGCGCACTAGAATGCCCACATCAAAACATAAGTTTTCAATTCTGAAGCATATACTAAACTTATCTTAATCTTTATTCAAGATGAGGAAGTTGCCTCATTCTGAGGTGGTCACGTTGTTTTTGAAATACCAGGCTAAATGAAGTCATTCCAAGTAAGAGTGTTTCTATGTTATTAAGCTCTCCTAAGGCACTAAAGGTTTTGGGTTGGTTTCTCTGGCCTGGAAACATCCATAAGTAATTATAATTAATTGCCTTCCCCATCCTAAGCTTCATTCTGAGCCTTGTTCTAGAAGAGAAATAAAGGCCAGAAGCTGAGAAATATCATCTTCTTGTAAGTGTTCTGGGGTTAAGTTCTTCATGAGATAAAGAACACTCCCAAATCAATAAGACAGAGGTGCTCGGCACAATAAAAGATGGCGATTAAGACAAATGTTCAAATCACACAATTAAGATAAATGTACAGATTGCACAATCAAGATGAATGTACAAATCACAAAAGAAATACAAAGACTAAAGTATAGAAAACATATATAGAAAGACATTCGACCTCAATAGTAATTTTACAAAAAATTACAGGATGATGCTGTTTCTTATCAAGTTGGCAATTTTTAAAAAAAGTACATGCACAGTTTTTGAGGGTGATTTTAGAATGCACCTTGATTATTTTAAAATGTGCATTCTCTTATACTTATTTTTACAGTTTTATCCTAAGAAGATAATTAACCACATGGATATATGATTTACTACGACAATGGTCATTGCGATGTAGTCTATAATTTATAATTTATAACAGTGAAAAACTGAGGGGGAAAAAAGCCAAAAATGGTTGAATCATGCAATAGAGTAGTATGCAGTTGCCAAAGTTATTTTGTAACTGAATATTTAATAATGTGGGAAAATGCTCAAGCAAAGAATGTAGAAAAGGGTCCCATTTTAATAGAGAAATTGCATAGATAAATACAAAGAATTGCACTCATGAAAGACCAGCATGACAGATGCCACAATGTTAACAGAGGTTACCCTGGGCTGTAAGGTCACAGGAGATGCCATTTTCTTCTTTTTGCCTTATATGCTTGGTGGAAGCTTTTGGTAGTGAAAATGCATTACTTTTTCTTAGGAAGAAAAGACATATATAATAAAAGGAAAAATCCAATGTGATTGACAGTTTTTGACAAAAATGTCATGTTTTCTGCATCTCTTTACCATAGTTCTAATTTCTGTTTGCCCCTGAGATCTGTAAGCTCCCTTAGGAAATTTTAGCTGGAGACGAAAGAAGGGCAGTGGGTTCTTCTGTGAAATCTGGGAGGAACTGGAGAGGACCTTTGATGATTGGATTAGGTCCCCCTGCCCCACCTGGGATCTTCCCAGAAACCTCAGGTGGTTGCAGGGAAGTGAAGAGGTTGAGAATCACTAATCCTAACCTGGCTGAGGCCCAAGCCTTGGATCATATAACTTGTCACCCATGTGATATTTGAGTGAAAGGAGGTGCTATTAATAATTACATTGAGAAAATGGATGTAAACCAGGACCATCTCAGGCAAACCAGGACATGTGTTCATCATGACCATAGGGAATGCACAGCCTCATAGCACCGACTGCTGAAAGCTATTAGGAGCTGTCCAACGATCTCATCTCACAGATGAGAAAACCCGGGAACAGAGAGGGAACATGTGCTGCCCAAACTTGGCTAAGACACACGAGTTGTGAGCAGGCTTTCCTGAAGCTTAACTCTAAAGAGTCCTCTGTGTGTATGTGTGTGACCCACCATGAAAGGACACAGCAAGGAGAGAGCAGAACTTCAGTTTTCTCTCCTGAAAGTCCACTGCCAAGAGTCAGACCAAAACCAACCCATGTCTTTTGGTTCTTAGAATTCACAAAAAATATCAGACTCCTAGACATAGAATACAAACTTGTGGTTGCCAAGGGGGTGGTGGGTGGGAAGGGATAGATGGGATTTCAAGATTGTAGAATAGACAAACAAGATTATACTGTATAGCACAGGGAAACATACACAAGATCTTATGGTAGCTCACGGAGGAAAAAATGTGACAATGAATATATGTATGTTCATGTATAACTGAAAAATTGTGCTCTACACTGGAATTTGACACAACATTGTAAAATGATTATAAATCAATAAAAAAATGTAAAAAAAAGTAGACTTTCAGAAAAAAAAATTCTCTACCTGACTTAAAAAAATTTTTTTTTTTTTAATTTAAACCACATTCCGAGTGTAATGGATTCCATTTTGGAGTTCTCCTTCTTGGAGAGCTCTTTTCCCGTCTAACCAGTGCCAGGCTAGAGGCACGTGAGCCCCCTCGCTGTCTGCTGGGTGGGTTAGTCCTGCTCATCCTCACCCCGAGGCTGTAAGCACAGCGCATTGGGTGGATTTTCTTTGTGCTGCATAGAAAATGAAGCCCCTCACAGTTGATGGTATCTTAGGCAGTGAAATAGGACGGCCAGGTTTTGAGATCTAGGACCTCCACTTAACCTCTGGGAGGCTCAGCTTTCTCTTTCGTAAGTGGGGCAGTCGTGTTTCTCTGAGGATGCAGTAAACCGATACACACAAACACCAAGCACAGAGCAGATGGTCACTGATGTGATTTTTCGGCTTCCGGAGCCCTGTGGATTTGAAGGCCCTGTTTTCATGTTGGTAAGGCTTCTAGGACCCTTTCTTACTTGCTCTGTCTCCCAAACCCCTGCCCCGTGCCTCCTTCCTTATCTAAAGTTCACAGAGAAGAGGATGAAGATAACACAGGATTGTCACCTTCATATAAGCGCCTGGGAGAGCAAGTCTCCAGGGCTCCTGGGAGGGACAGGGTCGTGAACAGACAAGGGCACTGGGCTTTGGGGTCACAGTGGGCTCAGGTCGCAGCCCCTCTACTGACAGCTGGAGTTTGGACAGGCTACATAATCATCATAGTCACCAAGTATAAAATAAGGCTCATCGTGACATCTCCTTCATACTGTCATTGTTGGTCCATTTGTGCAAACAGCTTGGAGTAGCGCCTGGCATTTGGTAAATACCTGCTGATGATTACTTTTTATGTATCCTCTGCTCAGCAGTAACACAGCCCCTGGAGAGGGTCTCAGGGCAGGAGTCGATGAAAAATGTCTCTGTGACATGAGGGGAGGGAAGAGTTTTCTGAGGTGCCCTACTTGCCCTCACCCCGGGAACCCATGTAATGCAGAGCACACTCAAGCTGGTGCAAGGCTGGACTGTCCGGGGCTAAATCCCTGCATGTCTGTTCAGGATGCTACGCTTTGCTTCCCTTAGAAGAACCTCCCTGGTCACAGAAATCAACCTCAGATACATGGTGCCTCCCCTAGGTCCATTCCTCCTCCAACGCCTGCAGGTGAGAGCCAGACACTATTGGATAAAACACATTAGAAATTATCTACAGCGTGCAGGGGTGAGGTCGTTAGTGAAGCAAGTACACCTTTAGCAAGAATGAATAAAAAGGCTTTCTATTGCCCTGGACGCAGGCATTTACACTGGCCAATAGAGAAGATTCTTTGCAAGACCACCCTGCTCTTTTTAGCTCCTTTAATGTTGCAACCAGGAAAGAAAATGCATTTAATTTGGATCGTAAGCCTTTAATTATATTACTCATAAGAAACGTCCACCTGCTATTGTGGGGGTGGGGGGGGTGCCTGTTGAGCAGGCAAAATGTTTCTTTTCCTTTTGTTTCATTAGTACATAGACACAATACATTTCAAGCTGTGATTCGCAGGTGAAGATATTAATTTTGGAGTTTGCAACCTTTTGGTAGTTATCAAAGAAGCTCATTAGGAAAGATGCATGTGCACAGAAGTGTGAATTCTCCAAACCTACAAAAGTAGAATCTCCCAGGTAGCTGAGCAAAGTCACAAAAAAATTGCTCACTGGAGCTTCGCAAAGTTTCGTATCAAACTCCTGAAATTTGCTTGCAAATTCCCTGCTGTTCTTGCCTGAGGCCCCTGCAGATGCCAAGCGTCTCCTGTGCACAGTCAAGGAAGGTCTGTCAGCTTCCATCAGTGCAAAGGAGCAGCCCTGTAGATCAGGGACAGCACCCACCTCCGCACAATTTACAGTTTGGAGTCAGGGTGGGAGAAAGGGCATGGAAAAAAAGTCATCATCAACATGGTAATGGCTGCCACTTTTGAACAGTTGATCTGATCAAGGCTTTGCCTGGAGCCTTTCATCATAACCTATGAGGGAGGCATGTCCATCATCCTCATTGTGCAGAGAGGACCTCATGCTCAGAGGATCCTTCACTTAGTGAAGGTCACATAGCAAGGAATTGGCAGAAGTAGAATACGAACCCAACTGAATCCACAACCCATCTGCTGTGTCTCCGTCAGGGGGGCTCTGAGCAGTGGACAACTGGGAAAATGGGAGAACGGGGGTCTAGAATCTAAGAAAGACAGTGTTTGTCACTAATGTTTGCAACAGGTTATTGGATGCCCTTGTATATTATTTTACAAGGGTTGCGGATTCACTTAAAATCAAAGGCAAGTGGGTGCTAAGGTCACTTGGGTTAATAATCTCAAACTGGAAGGAACTCCTTCATTCCTTTCGTCATCTTTTCCTTAAAGAGCAGAGCTGAGGCTCTCTGTATCTGACCGGCATTTCCTCTCATGCCTTCAGTCTACTCATGATTTTCAAAGAGAAAAAGAAAAGGCAGTATCAAACCAAACAAACAGCAAACACACCAACCAAAACCACAGCCCCTGGGCTCTCTCTCCGGTCCCATGAACATTTACAGTTTACTTCGGAAAAAGAGCCACTGTGGAGTCTACCTTGTGCTCCAGGCTGGAGTCTTTAAACATCAGTGAGAATGGCTTGATATGCTCTCTTCTCAATTTATCGCCACTCCGCAAGTCGATGGTATGTTCTATTCTCTTGTTAATCTCCTCAGGCCCAGACTGGACATGCAAAGCTTGTGCAAGATGGTTTGGAAGTAGATTTATTGAATTTCTTGTTAGGGCAGCCAGAGTCTAGGGGGAAAGCACATGCAAACACCATAAACCTGCTAGTCCCCTTTGGGTTAAAAAGAAATGCAATGTGTTTAGGTTAGGTTGCATTGCAACAGTCACAGCATTCCATGCGGTTGTATTCAGTGAAACCTACAGAAATTTAATAAGTTAGCACTTGGTTCAGAGAAACACAACCTGGCAAAACAGCACATCGACAGGGGCATCTCCCTTTCCTCTGTGGAGGTGCACTGAATTCCTCGGGGTCAGGTATTTGGAGAGCTGTCGGCTTGGAAATGTTAATCAAGACCCTTTCTCTAACCAGGCCCGTCCCTGGTATGAGAGAAAGAAAACCAACACAAATAACAGAAAGGAAAATGTACCTGAAAAGCCCACAGAAGAGATCATCTCCAACCAAGTAGATTCCACATTTTCATGTGGTCTTTCCTTTAATGGTGGTGGAGAGACTTGGGGACCCATGGCTTGCATTTTTTTTTTTTTTTTAATTTAGCATTCCTCATGGACAGATAGCCATATGTGCCAGGTTTCCCTCCTTAAACTTCATGAAGATTGTTAGATTTTTTTTACCCTTCACAAATGTTTTTTCCCCATAGACCACTATATATCTATATGTTCATATAGATATATGTGTTTAATTTCCTTTAGGCAAAAAAAATGCAAGCAGTTGCAGCCTCTCACCATCTCACAGGATTCAACAGCAGGAGGTGGGGAAGTCCAACCACTGTGGTTGGCCACTGGGTAGGGCCACATGGATGCAGAAACAGCATTGGTTTATGAAGACACACCCGATTTGGCAGAGAGGACGCTGTCTCCTGGAGACTCAAGATCAACTGGCTGGATCTAGCCCAGTGCAGTGCTTACCCACAGCTCCAACTTAAGACAACTTCTCTGACAAAAAAGTGGGAGTTGGAGCTGGAGGGAAATAGGGACGGCGATGCTCATCCCCTTCCCCCAAGAGATCTCCTCGGGGAGAAGCATGGGATGCAGCACATCTATAAAGAGGGAAGAGAAAACTGCCTCTGTACACACTCATTGCATCCTTTTTCTCTGCCAGCCTCTCATCTTGGCCAGTGTTAGACCACAGGTTAGACTGAGATAAGGTGATGGGGTCAGCAGATGGCAGCCTGTGAGAGCTGACACAGCCTGCTGGAGGCCAATGAGCCCTTCATTTACCCGTGAGCCTCAGAGAGTCATGCTCAAGGGCCATCAGCTCATCTGCAGCCACGTCAGATCTTCTTGACTCCAGAGCCAAAGCCAGAGTGGAGGGTTCAACCTCGTGGAACCTTCTAGCCCATTCCATAAGGATCCCTCCTGTGGTACTGTGGGACTACTCATTTTAACCTTCATGGAGATATCCATTGTGACCTAAATTCACAGTCTTTAAAGAATCCTATAGCAGGGCCTTATCCCTGGTGGCATTTACTGAAACCTCTTCCCCGGCCCCAGGATAAAGGATGGAGTTGCATGTGCTAACATGAGAAAGTAAAGTATTTGCTCTTAGGGCACTGGAGTTAATTTCAGCTCTGAGTACCAAGGAGGCCACCACAGAGAAAAAGACAGACCTTAGGGGGAAGTATGGCAGGCTGAGAGGCAAGGAAAAGAACTGGAGTGGAGAGAAGGAAGCAGGGATCAATGTTCCAGAAAATTGAACAGCAGGATCCAAGCAGGGCCAGAGGGCTTGAGCCCTGGGGTTAAATGCTGTTAGAACAGCATCTCAGAAGGCAAAGGAGGCTGGAGTCCACCCTCCGTGGATCTCCTATTGGCTCCTTAAGCAGAAATTCTCTCCACGCAGTTTGGAAAATGACAAGATTAAGTTTCCTGTCTTGGAGAGGAGGTGGAAAAGACACTCAAGCTGCCCTCGTCTGGACGTACATTCTGGCTTAAAGATGCCAGGATGCTCCCCTGGCAGCTGCTTGGAGCTGGAGTCTGACAGCTGGAGATGAAATCAGCTCAGTATCTATGCATATTCCTAGTTAGGCACTTCCCTCCTCTTTGTAAATTGTATTTTCCTACAGTTTTCCTTCTTCGAATTAAATTGAGCCTTCCACTCTGCCAGTCCCTCATGCCTTCAACGGCTTTTAGACCTCTGGATTTCACCGAGAGGGGGAGTTTCAAAAATATTTTTGGACTGATTTATATAAATTATAGCAGCAGCAGCACAGCAGTGATTGCCACAGCTCCAGCTCTCTAATATGACCACAGTTTCATAAGAAGAAAGAGCATTCTTTTTTCAATAAGAATGCCATCAGCTCAAAACAAAGGATGGTCCTCGATATTGAATGCATTTAATTCAATAAACATCCTCATTTTTCTCATATCGATGGGGACTGTTGAAAACGTTGTCAGGGACTGGCTTCAGTCTGCAGGACTGCCTTTAGAAGACCAGGAATAGATGTTGCTTCCTGAGCACCTGGGCCGTTGGCCACTTTTGTAAGGCAGAGACCAGTGAAATCCACTCCTTTCAGAGCTCGTCTGACCCTCACAGAATTCTCCTGACTGTCTGTGTGGCTGCTTCTTATGAGACAGCAGCTTGGAAACACCTCTCTTTCTTTCATCATTGCCACCAGGTTACAGAGCTGGGATGTCAGTGATGCTGAGAATTCCCTTCTTACCCAATTCTTTTTATCCCTTGCAATTATACCCTTAGTGTTTTAATGCAGGTGGCCCATGCTCAGCGATCCCTTTTCTGATCATTTGCTTTGTCAGTTACACATGAGAGTTATATATGCTGTTTGACAAGCAGTCTCTCTCAACCCACCTCACACCTTCAGGATATATATATATATATACGCTCAAGGGAAGACCAGCATCAACTCAATTAGTCAAGCAAGTTGGAATTAGGAAGGGAAACCATCTACTTTCATTTAGCCCCAATGTACTGCTGCAAAGTATGAGTGGCTTTGGGGGAGACTGTAATTTGAGATTATCTGTGATACCCTTCCTCCTCCATTAGTAATGGCCTCTGAGATTTCAGCATGTGTATCACCTTCAGTAAGATCATGCTGCCAACAGCAAAGATGCAGACACTGATATCTTTATGGTGATTCATTTGTAAGCAGTATTGGGAAAAAGTGTAACATGTCATAGTTGCTTGTTTAGAGTCTCTGATGGAACAGGCTGTTTTTAACAGAATATGGCTGTCTCTTTTTAAGACTTACAGGACTAGTGTGAGTGAAATTGGAATCATGCTAAAAATATCGTGTTTTCAAATATGATTCCAATCTTAAGTTGACCTCCAAAATTTTGAGGTTATTCTTTTACATAAACAATTCGAGCAATTGGCTAGAGAATGAGGAAAAACTGGGTAAAATGGAAGGAAATGGGAAATGCCTTGAGACTAATTGAATACCAATTATTATAAATGTAATATATAATTCAATTATACACTAAAACATATGTTCAAATATATGTATCACGTACAATTTAAATACGATACTAAATATGCAATACAAAATGTGTCTATTTATTGACTTCAGCTGGTGTTTTCAGACATTTAAGAGGCCAGGTTGGAGCAGCAATGCTGGGAAATATCAGAGTTTGTAGCTTAGGTCGCCTCTCATGCCTGCGTCTCTTCTCAAAAAGACACTGCAGCCCCGCGTTTTATCCTAACCGAGATCCACGCCCTCCTCGGGGGTTTCAGTTGCTTCTTTACTCACCAGTGCTTAAGACAGATCAAAACCCAAATGAAAACCAGAGTCCCTTCTGAACCTAAGTTTCTGAACATAGCGTCTGGCCTGCGAGTCTCGGGGTTCTGGTGAAAATGACCACCCACGTAACCCTCTATAAACTGCTCTTGAATAGGGTAGGAAAAATCGTAATTCCTCTCAAGCTTCTCGTTCGGCTTCTGACCAGAAGACTTTTCTTTGGGGATCGTTTTTAATCTATATACACACTAACAACCTACTATTTTTTTAAAACAGATGTTACTGCTTCATGGATAGCCGTAAACTTGGATGTTTCGTAATCAGTTTGTGTCTGCAAATAAATTCTTCCCAATAAGATTTCAGACTGAAGGTGAACTCTCTAGAAACATCCAGCTTTGCTGAGTTAAAAGCACTTTAGCTCTTACGGATCACATATTCCAATATCAAAACACCCTCTAAAGCTTCCCTATCGACATTGTAAATCAGCTTCCACAGTTTCAGTGCTGGAATTCAGGGAAGTCACCACTCTCTTTCATCACTAGATCCTCTGAACTAAGTCTTTCCTCCAAATTTTGTTCCCGGGAACACAAGGATACAGGGATGCTTCTTTACAAAGAGGTTCTGTGGACCAGTCAGTTAGGAAGTGGGAATTCACTATTTGCTTACTTCCGTCTCCTGCCCTTCTTGAGAGGAGGGACTTTGTCTCTTTTGTTAATTTCATTGTCTGCAGTGCTTATTCCTGGCACTAAGTGCCTGGCACTAAGCAGCCACTCGGTACCTGTTTGTTGAATGAAAAAATTCTTATATCCTCCGGTTGGAGTATCACGGTACACGTTACTGAAATAAAGGTGCTGATAAGTTCTGCAGCAGTATGACTTTTAAACTTTGCATTTTTCAAACTTTTGTAACTACAAAACAATTTTTGCTTGAATCTCCTCAACATGTTCCATGGAATACCATTTGGGAAACGGTACTCTAAAGTTCTTCCCTGGTTTTGTTCACAACTCCTACCCAGTGGATCTGTTTCTGATCTCTGAATAGGATCTATTTACCTCCCTTCATGTGGCCACCTTCTAAAGTCCAGAGTTTTCTTCCACAGGCTAATGGTTTCAATTTCCCCATCATTCCACAGGTGACATGATTTCCACATGTGGCACAATGCTTCCTAGTTTGTCTACGCCCTGAATATACCACACTCCAGAATCAGACTCAATGCAAATGACATCTGACCTTGTGCTGGGGCCTAGGCACCTGCCACAATATGACCTATCAAACAATTACTCAGTCTGTTACACCTAATGCATTTGAACGTGTGCAGCTAGGCTGCACGTCCTACTATTTCTTTAAAAACCAATTCAGACATCGCCTTCTCCAGGAAGCCTCTGCTGAGACTGCATTTAGCCTTAGCACAGCAGTTACTCTGATGTAATTGCCTTATTGTGTGTTTGCCTGTTCCTCTGGGCTCCGGTCTCCTTGAGGATCAGGCACTGTGTTTTATCCATAACTAAATCTCCAGCATCTGGCATATTTGGTAGGTGCTTAATAAGTACCTGTGGAATCAATGACTGAATGAATGATGAATGAAGGGTTGAATGGCTGTGTAAGAATATTCCTAGGGCATTGTTTTCAACCTCTTGTTACCAAAAGGCCTGTTAATTTTTCCTTTTCTCCCCCAAATAGACTCCAAATTTGGAAAGATTCTGTTTGCCAAATTGTGTTTATTACTATTCAATCAAATGCCTAGTTTTTGATCAGCAGGAGAGAGAAGGCATTACCAAAGCAGTTGAAGAGAATCTCAGCCAAGAGCAAGAGCCTCGAAAGGCAGCCTTCTGATGCTTGTCAGTATGAGGTTTAATTCAGGTTTTTGGAATCCAGAGAACTGCCTTCCCCGTTCCTGCCTCCCAGTGCTGGCTGCTAGGGCACCACGGGTCACAGATGGGAAAGCACTAGCCTGCAGGCTTTTCTGGGACCCGTGCCTGGTTTAACATCAGCCTGGGTGTTTCCCGTGAACCAGCATAAAGCAGAAGGTGGAAGTCCCCCCGTGAAAGGGCTCGATCTTTTAGCTCCTCTGGGAGATGGATGTGGAAGCCTTGAGCTCTAGCCGCAGGTAGTTGTGACTGAGACCCCGCACTGCGGGCCAGCTCGCTGCCGATGTGGGGAAGACCCAGAGAGGACGCCCAGTCCAGCAGGCTCAGGGCCTCGCAGGGGCCCCCTTATACCTCCTTACTCTGAGATGGCTTATCCGGTCCCAAGACTCTGCTTGTTCCCCGTCTCAGGCTGGAGCCTGCTCTCAGAAGCAGGCAGGGCCACTGGCTTCCTCAGCCCACTCCTGGACCATCCTCCAATCGCCTCAGTGGCAGCATTGCCCTGTGCCCCCTTTGGAGGCCTCGGTGGCTCCATTTCAAGACTGTGGCCTGCAGGGCTTGGGCTGTGGAAAAGGCAGAGATCTTACCTTTCAGTCCCTAACCTACTTCTTGTGTCTTACAACCATAGGCTGACGTGAGGAGAAATTGCCAGGAACAAACACAGCCTGAATAAGAGTTCCCAGGTGTACACGTAGAGCGATTTTTTTTTCTCTACTGTTTATTAAACCCCCAACCAACTCCCAGAAGGGAAAGGCGCCTCCTATTCTTTTAAAGAAGCTATTTTTAAATTCTTTTTAAGAATGTTCACTTGGGAAGGTTTTGAGGTGCTCTGGCCTGCAATGATTTGCGTCTGGGGCCTCAGGAAGGATGCCTGCTGTGTTTGAAAGTGGCACAATTATTTTTTTCCTCAAATCTAGGGATAGGGGAGCAGAGGTTTCCTTGGATGTACATGTAATGTTTTTCTGGTAAGAAGTTTCTAAGTGTTTTTTTGTGTGAACACTGAGTTGGCGGGGCCTCTGGGAAAATATACACGGGGCTTCCCAGAGTCCGCCGCATAACAGCTTTTTCTTCTTATAAAAATGGAGGTGCTGGTGAATTCGACGATTCTTCCCTAAGCAAGGTGTGTTAGTCAAGATTGTCGTGACTTTCCTGTCTGTACTGAGATAACGGAACATCACATCCAGATTGTAGTCTGATGGCTTTGCAGAGAGGGGTGCTGTTTACTTTCTCTTTTCCTTTTCAGGTGTTTATGTCACTATGATCTGCTTTCCAAACAAAGCAAAAGAATGTTTAATGAGCTCTTACTGTGGGAGGAGGTTTACGGGATACCGTGATGGGAAGAGGTTTAAGCAATTTTCATCATCAGCTCATCGTTTCTGCTCCAGGAAACAAAGTAACAAGGGCCCCCTCTGTTTGCTGAAATAATAGTCCCAAAGTTTCCAGCCAGCCGGCTGCAGGGTTCCAGCGCCCTTCTGTAGCCTGATTCCTGATCCTCAGTCAGGAGCCAACAGTGTCAGTCTGGGGCCCAGGCTGTTTGGACAATCATTGCTTCTCACCTTTGGGCAGAGCTGGAGGTTTGCAAGTATTTCCTGGATGTTGCATTTGACAGGGAGTAAAGGATGTGTAAAACCCTTTGTCACTTTGTGGTCTGAAATTTCAACCTGTCTATGATTAAGAGAGCAAGACAATGATGGGGAGGAACCCCTGGTTCTGGCAGATCCCACAGTAAGCATTTACTAGTTTGCTACTGATTTGAACCCCACAAACTCACTCTTGACCTTCTGACTAATATTGATAAGGTGGATTATTAAGACAGTTTATTTATTTTGGGGTTTTCGGTCCCAGATGTGCTAGGCTCCCTTCCTAGTGTACTTTCTCTGACATTAAATGCCTTGTTCTTTGCTTCAGTACATCCCACTGGTGGGTCCAGGCTCTGGGCACAGACATTCTGGTTTTGGTTCTCTTTGGATGGAGTGTGGATAAACGGTCAGCTGTGTTTGAACTTCCAGGCTGATCACAATTCCAGGTGACTGGGCAGATTTCTCAAAATAAGGGAACTCAGAGCCCACAGAAGGAATCGCCCATATTCCAGATTTTGTCCCCCAGCCCTGGCCGAAGGACATCAGAGGCAAGTTACCCCAAAGCAAGTGGTGTCTGACACTGATTCTGTCCTGCTAGAAGCTTGTCTGGCTCTGTTTGACCAATTCTCTGTTAGCTAGTTCAGGATTCCTTACTCGGATTTTATCCTTTGAATTCCTCAGAAAGATGCTAATCTTAGTTTGGAGATGTGATTCAGTCGTTACACCCTTGGATCATTTTAAATCAAAAATACTTCTTAAACTTCTGCAGAATTGGCTGAAACAGAACTTGACACATCCATTTCGACGTGGCCACTTTGAAATTACATGCTTTGAGGCAAGCTGCCAACTGAATTTGTAGCTTTTAAAAGATCGCATCCGTAGTGATGTTTAAAAGAGGTACTCACATCCCAGTAATGACCTCATCGCAGGGTTGGGTGGAGGGGGCAGAGGGGTGGGGTGAGCATAGGGAGGGAGGAGGCAGGATTCCTGCTCTGGACGTGACTCATGGGTTGGGGGAGAGAGAGGCTGACACGCTGATGGGATCAAAGGATAGGTGTGAATCAGAGTACTCCCAGCACTGAAATGGCTGGGCCGAAATAGGCTGTGGCTGGAGAGGTGACCGCTGTGCCGTTGACCAGGTGACCTTCTGGGTTGGCTAATGGGTTGGCTTGGCAGTGGGATAATTTCAACTCAGGAAAGGAACAAACAAAGATGTATCAGGACCTAAGTTACTCAGTCATTTTGTGACCATCAAAGATTGTAAATTTTCCAGAAATGTCAATGCCATGGGGAAAATGAAATATGTGTGTGTGCGCACGTGTGTGTGCGTTTGCACGCGCACACGAGTTTATATGTGTCTTTGTTTACTTGACAGGAATTTGGAGAAAACTGAAATATAAGAATCACCTAGCTTTTATCTTTTTTTTAGGATCTGAAGTAGCTCTTTTCATTTAAGACAATGACGTAAGTATTATATCATGAGTTGCTGATAAACTGCCCCCATTTGGTTTTGTAAGTCTATAGGTCTCATTATAGAATTTGGTAATTATGGTTAGTGATTGGGGACTTCCAGAATTTGTCTCCAATTGGCCTGACCTTCAAGAATCCAGCCTCTCTTGCTCGTCCTCAGTGATGGGGACAAAGCTGGGGAAAGAAGAAACCAGGCAGGTGGCTTCTACTTCCTCTTACTCTAACTTTCTCTATCACACGTTTTTCTGTTGGAATCATCTAACTAATTTAGCTCTTGGCTATCATTATTCCCAATGTTTGCTTCTGAGTTTATCACTTAAGAACAGTCCTGTGTCTAAGTAATCCAAGACATGGACTCTTGAGTGGATGCTACCGCATATGACGTATACAAAGCCCTTATCATCTCATGGTATGAAGAGATCCCTTAGGAGACTAAAGGAGATCTAAAAGTCATCGAGTGGGAAGGAAACACTGGAGTCCAGTGGTTCACAACCCAAAATTCACAATAGTAGTTTGGAGAATTCTACTCCAAATTAGAGTAGAGGTGTGACATGTGTGAGGGCCTTTCAAAACGTTCCATTAATACCCAAGGAATTACAACTGTAACTCCTTTTCAGAACAACAAAGATGCCAAGTGTCTTTGCTCTGGGCTGGAACTGAATCACCTTAGAGCGATACCACCTTCACTTCCTTGTTCAGAGCAATAGCAATGGTGGGTCATGACACATGCGCCAACTCACTTTTAAAAAGGGAAATACAAATTCATTCACACCAAATGCAATTTTCTTTGGGAAAGAAAAACCTTCATACATATGAATTGTACCAGGTCAAGACAATAAAACGTATCCTTGATGGAGAAAAGATGGGAAAATCCTGATGTAGCTCCAAGAAGAAATTTCACAACGACAAATCTTAGCTTAGTTGTAGCAAAACTGACACCAAGATTAATAAAACTTAAGTCTCAGTCCTATTCTTTCAAATAGAGGAAATGAGTCAGAAAAAAAAAATCCGGATTTTTGCTCTTTCTTTTCCTATCTATCTTCACATATTTAAAATATCATGCATTCATCGATTCCAGCTCCTCAGGCCACGATTTTATGGCTCCCCAAACAACTAGTCAATCCCTGGTGAAACAAGAGTGCGACTAGTTTGTTTAGAAAAGCTTCAGCCAGTTGTCAGTCACGGGGTGACCAGAGGCTGCATCTTGTGCACCTGCCAACTTAAATGCATCTCCAGACCTGCAGTTCTACGTGAGCCACAAACTCATCGCTGCCGTTATCTTTTCCACCTTAGCCTACCTCTAGAACTTCAGCGAAAGGGAGGATGATGAGTCAAAGCTAATGGATCAAATTGCCTACTTAATCCACTCAACGCTCTCTGGAAGGCTTCAATTCCATTTGCCTTTCTGAAGAGATTGAAAAACCAGACCCCTCTCTAATGTCTCTTCCTGGCTGAACTCAGCTGATATTTTCGGAGTCAGGGCTAAGAACAGCCTGGGGAGTTTTGTTGTCAGAAAAGACTGCATTACTGGAAGAGTTGCAGATTTACTTCAGGGAAATGTCCAGAGCCCTTCACATCCTCTACTCAAAAAGCCTGCAAATGTCCCAACCAGTGAACGTCAAAACTTAATCTGATGTTAAAATAGTTAAAAAGAAATTACCTATGGAGGAAAGTTTGCCTGTGGTTTCCTGTAAACTAAGACTGAACAGGAACCATTTGATATCCAGCAGCTTCACACAGAAGCAGTAAACTCTGAAAACACACCTTCCTCTTCAAGACCGACACCCAGTATTTCAGGCATTTTTAGGGGAAGAAATTTCAGTGGGAGCTGTCTGTGGGGAAAGAGAAGCATGTGCTTGGGGCTTGAGGAGCAGAAACTCAGGCTGAGATGGTGGCCTTGCCGTCTCCCTCCTCCTGGGGTCTTGTGCCCTCGTCCTTGGCTTAACTTCTGCTGGTCTGTAGAGCTCGGCTTAAAACTCACTTCTTTGGGAAGGTCTTCCCTGATTACCTGGGATCGCTATTCAGTCCTGCTCTAATGACAGCAGTGCCCGCACTGAGCCTGTTGACTGTTAGTGACGCCACTGCACTGTGAGCTCCCTGGCAGCTTGCACGCCTTCTTCACCATTCTCTCCCCAGCACTCAGCCCAGCGCCTGGCAAACTGTACGTGCTCAGTAAGTCGTTGAATAACCAGTGGCTGAATGAATGAGGAAACAAATGAACATCCTGGGGGATCAAGGATGACTTGCCCAAGTCAAATGATAAAAACAAAATCAGTTTGAATTTAGAGAGTGCTCGGTCTTGTGGGCGTTTGTATGCACAAAAAAGGAGCGAGCCACTTAGTTTGCCTCCCATGCTTTAGGGGCAGAAACAGAAGGAAAGAAACCAAAGCCTAGGGGGCAGTATTTCTCCGTAGGAAAGCATAATGATCATGTTGAAAGCAGGGCCCTGAAAGACGCAAAGTGTGATGACGTTTGTAACGATGCTTGCCTTTTTACCTGCATATAATCAAAACGCTATTGTCCAGAACGCTGAGAGAAAGAGCAAATTCCATTCCCCAGTTAGGAGAGATTTTACCCCAATAATTTTTTTTTTTGCTTTTGCTTTAACTCTTGCTGTTGATTTGGTATTAATGTTGTAAGACAGTTCGTGAGGATGACAGTTATGCTAAACTGCCAGCCTACACTAGGGTGACTGTAAACAGCGTGTGTTCTCATTACTTCGCAATGAATTATTTGTTCTCTGGGCTTTGGGTGGCAGGATTCTGAACTGTAGGTAACTCACCAGTGTGGCCACAGACTCCCAGCATGTGTCTGAGGCTGAGAAATGGAATGGGACAATGTCGGAGCCTAAAGGAAGTGGAGGAACATACAACCCAGTTCTGCTGCTGTGGAGATGAGATCCCTGAGGCTTGGAGGGGAGACGTGGTCGCCCAAGTCCTTGCGGTAGTAAGTGGAGCGATCAGGCCTGTAACTCAGCTCTCCTGAGTCTCTATTCCGGCCCTTCCCACAATCCTATGGGAAAATTTTGGGTCCTGCAGAGATTTGCTCCCAGATCACAAGACTCATGCCTGTAGGACTAAATTTACTATGAGGAAACTTGAGCCTTCAGCATCAGATCAGCATGAAGGTTTTCATCAGCAAGGTGATCAGAGGAGAATTCTTCTTATTCCAATGGATACAAAAAACAGGATCTAAGAGAAGTCCCAGCCGAGACTGATGAAAACATCGTCACATAAGTATGCTCTTATACCCTGCTTTCCACCACCGCCAGCCTGGTTCCCTACATATTTCCTTTTCCTCTGGTGTCAACATTCTCCAGTCTAAGGGGACTAAACCAAATGGATGTTTGTTTTATTACTAAGTAGACATGAGAGGCTGCCCAGCTTAGTCCTTTCCAGGCAAACAATGATCTCATCGGGATGCTCAGGGGATAAGATGTTAGCTGGCATGATATGACTGCCTGGAAGGAAATATGGTCATTTTCTGAAGCTTCCACAGAAAATTTTGAAATATCCCTGCTGAGAAAGTGACCCGTCTTCACAAAGTGAATACACACACACACACCACACACACACACACACACCCTTTTAAGACTGACTGACCAGGAAACCAGGGAGAAGGTAGAAACCCAGCACATATCTTCAAGGACACAAAGGGGAAATGGAAAGTGTGTGGTTTTTGGAGCCAGACATAACCGGGTTCTAATTCCAGCTCTGTCGTTCACTCATTCTATGCCCTTCAGGGAATTAATTGATCTATCAAATCACTACTTTGTCACTTGTAAAACAGGCACATCACACTTCCCCAGTAAGGCTGATGTGAGACAAAGTGCAAAGAACGTGAGAAATGCTCCTAGCATGGTACCTTCCCCAGTCTCTCTCTCTATCAGCATTAGTGATGCCAGGGATATTTACCCACATTCCTGGCAATGAAGCGCATCTGCTCTCTGTCCTGTTGTGTGGAACACGGGCGTGCCTCATCTTATTGCACTTACACTTTATTGTGCTTTGCAGATACTGCAGTTTTTACAAATTGAAGGTTTGTGGCAACCTTGCATCAAGCAAGTCTTCTGGTGCCATTTTTTAAAACAGTATTTGCTCACTTGGTGTCTCTATGTCACATTTTGGTAATTCTCACAATATTCCAAACATTTTCATTATACTTATATTATTTTGCTGTTATGCCGATCAGTGATCTTCTGTTACTATTAGGACTCACTGAAGGCTCAGATGATGGTTAGCAATTTTTGGCAATCAAGTGTTTTTAAATTAAGGTATGTACTTTTAAAAGACATACTACTATTGCATACTTAATAGACTACAGTGGAGTGTAAGCATAACTTTTATATGCACTGGGAAACCAAAAAATTTGGTTTATTGTGATATTTGCTTTATTGTTGTGGTCCAGAATTGAACCCACAATATCTCTGAGATAGTGTCTACAGAAATTCCACTTATGTTTTCAACCTTCATGGTGCACATGTGAACTTCATGATAACAATAATAACCAAAGTCAGTCTACATGGAGATACAACTAATATATACCATGAAAGTACCAATTGTGTACTTTTCCCCGGGTGACTCTTTTAAAAGGTCTGGAGGAGTAATAGAAAGATGCCTAGGTTCTGATGCTATGATAAACATGAAAGGGTTGGATGGACAATGGTGATGATTTCTCAATATATGAGGGGCATAACCCAGGCTCTGAAAGGGGTTTCCTTCTAAAAGAGTGGCTCCACCTCTCTTGGCATATCACCTGTCATAAAAATCAAGTTAAAATGATTCACATCAGCATACAATATATTTTATAGTGACATAAAAGCTTCACCCTTTGGTAGCCATTTGTAAATCATCAGTAAAGATGCCGGTTTTCTGATGCGTCCATTCTTGCCCCCTACGAATCATTCTCCACAGGCAGCTACAGTGGTCTCTTAAAAATCTAAATCAGATCACGTCACTGGCCAGCTTACAATCTTTCTATCACCTCCCTTAGAATAAAAGCCAAAGTCAACCAGGTTTGCAGGACTGACTTCCGTCTCCTTTAACTTAATCTTGTATTCTTTTCTTCCCTACTTACTATGCTCCAGTCATTTGGGCATTTTTGCTCTTCTTTCAATACACCAAACCTTTTCCCACCTCAGGGCCTTTGCACTAGCTGTTTCCTCTGTCTACAGTGCTCTTTTCCTGGTTATTATAACTCAAGGTCTTTTCAGCACTCAAGTCAAACTTTAAGAGGTCTCTTGATGATCTTAACTGCAGTAATTCTATCTGCTCCCCAGTCATATATCCACCTATATTTCCTTCTCAGCACTTAGGCATTTTGGTTAATTGTCTGTATTCTCTACTCCCTTAAAATGTAAGCTCATGGAGGACAGGGACCAAGTCTGTCTTCTCATTACTGGATCCCCAGCATCTAGACTATTAAAGACTTCTAAATAATTGAATGAACAAGAGCTCCAGCCTACAAATAGATTTGAGTTATAACATGCAACCAGAAAGGAAAAATGTGATCTGTAATATAAGGCCCTTTTCTTAAGTTTTCATTTTCATCTCAAATTTTGTTTTTATTTTGAGGGATTCGATGACCATGTTGATGACTCATTTAACAATTTAGCCTTGAAATTTCTGGACATCCTCCCCCAGCTCAAAATGTTCATTTTTGGTGTACTTCAACTACCTCTTTCTACTTTTGTCAACTTACATTTCAGTCATCCATTTGTGATCATAAACTTCTTGCTTTATAGTTTTTTTTACTTTCATTCCATTCAGAGGCTCAGAACATAGGAAGCCTCACGGGTAACTTGAGCCAGGGATCAAGGAGCCAGGACACAAAATCAGTGGGCGGAGCACCTGCCCATGTCAGGAGTAGGGATGCAAAGCATAAGTGCTCAGGGTATCCAAGAACAACCTGGATACCAGAGCCCAAACTGGGTTAAACCCAAAATTTTAACCCCGGACACAGATATAAGGGCAGGAAAGATGCATGACAGCAAAAGCAAGAGTTACCTTCAGGCGTAAACAGGGACTGGAAGACTCACATGGGAGCCAAAAATAATGCTAAGCGACTTCTCCTGCTCCTCCAAACCACTGACAGGTTCGTGAAATGGGTAGTGGAGAGGGGACTGGACGGAGCTGGAGATTTTCTTGGAAATCCAGAACTCTCCTGTATCGACTGGGACAATTTGGCTTCTGACGTCAGCACTGCGTCACACCTGCCTCTTGACAATGATGTTTTCCAATCCAATTCCAGGTGACAGTTTTTGGTCTTCATCTTGCTGGGCCTCTTGGCTACAACTGGCATGGTTGATTACCCTGTCCTTCTCAGAATGTTCTGCTCTGTAGGCTTCCATGACACCACATCCCCCAATCCTCTTCTGATCACTTTGACTGCTCCCTCTCTGCCTCTGTCATGGGATCCTGACTCTCTTTCACTTCCATCGGTCTTCCTGAGTTCTGTCCTGTGCCTTCTCATTGTTTTACTTTACATGTTCCTTATAATGATCTCTTTCACTCTCATGGCCCCAGCACTCAAATTCTGGTGCCTGCGACTCACATCCCTTGCACAATTCTTTTATGCCTGAGCTTCATAAATGTGGGTTCAATAGCCTTTTGGATATTTCTCCCTGGATCCAAGCTTAACATGTCCTCAACTAAGTTCTTGGAGTTTCTCACCCACTCTCCTTTCACTCCAGTATTGCTTATTTCAGTGGGCAGTCCTACCATCCACCCAATCACCAAAGCAAAAAACCTAGTGGTCAAACTTGACTGGGTCCTCTCCTTTACCACCCATACCTATCATTTAATTCATTCATTCATTCAGCAAACTGTAGGCAAGCCTTGTTATTTATTAAGCATTGTGGACTGAACAGTGGTGGGGAAAGCAGATATAATTTCTGGCTTCATGAAGTATATAAACTAATGGCTGAATTTCTCTAAAGAGTTTCTTTCCTCTATCCCTTCTGCTCTTTTATTACTAGCAGTAGTTGGCGTGTAATATATGCTCAATTAATCTTTATTGAATGAATGAATACATGACCATGTAATTATCTGAACATCTGCTGTCTATACAGGTCAGATTATGGCATGGCATGCCCATGTCATTAAAAATATCTCAGAGCACACTTCACGAATCAGTAGAAGCCAAAACATCTGGCCAATTTAGCTAGAAACCCCCCCAGTGAAGCATTAATATGTTTTATCTGTGTTATGCAAACACTCAGCTGGTCTGACCTTTCTGCAGTACTGACTGGGTGTTTTGGCAGAGCACCGGCTCAGCCAGACCGGTCTCGATCTCTTCCAGGCACAAATTATGTCTCTGAATTGCACACATGGCTCACTGACTTCCAGAGCTAAGCATAAGTGCAAACTCTGCGTGCTTGTGACCATTTAATTGACTTGATCATTTCCAAAATGTTATTAGTGCCACTTGGTTATTTAAGAATATCAGCATACATTCATTGGCTCTAAAGTCTGAAGATATCAAAATGAATTGAGATTATTCATGTTAAAGATGTCACAGATGGGTTGAATACAGGCAAAACTCAGGCATTGTAAGAAATATACAGTATGGTTAAACACCAAGAATAATAATCTTTGACTAATAATGACATCATTTATAATAACTGTTTGATGACATCAATAAATATCTTTAGGAAACCACCAGAGAAATATTTCAAGTATTCCTACATAATTTTACTAGATCAATCAATCATGAGATAAAACCAAGCATCTCTACCTCTCTTCTGGGTCCTCAATTCTTAGTAGCAAGGATAGGTACACTGAGATCAGAACAATTGAGAATTATCCCCATTTCCACAATCAGCTCAAATGGACAGAGTTTTTCAAAAAGAAAGACCAAAAAGAAAAAGAAGGCCAAAAAAACCAAGAGAGACAACTGTATGCAGAGTTACTGAGGTGTTCAGAGTGAGGCATGCATCTTCTTTAAATAACCAGCATTCAGGCTCAAGCTAACAACAGGCAGAAGAAATCGAGGGCACCTTCCACTGGGCACGCGCCTACTCCAGGAAGTGTGTAACACTGTGCTTCTCTGTAATAGCAAATCGTACCATGCACGTCAATTCAGGGATGGAAGGAGGTAGGCATCGAAATCAGTGATGACTCGTGTGGGCGTGATAATTTTGGGGGAAAGCAAACACTCACAAAAGAACAGAGAAGGCCTAAGGGTAGACTCCCGTGAGGCATGCGGGCTGGGTTCACCCTGCGCCTCTGCCCAGTGGAGCCTGGCCCATGCATTCATCCATTGCTCCCTCGCACAGAGCTGGAAGGGAGACCGAGCTTAACCTGGCCTCAGGGTGCCCCATCCGTCCTTCAAATGCAGAAGAAAGAGGCAGGACTTTCAGTACTTTAACCTTTTCCACTTTAAACGTCTTTAAGCAGACAGATTTTTTTTTACAAGTTAATATAATATAAACGATAAGCTAATGAGAAATGTTCAGGTCCATGGATTAAAACAGTTAACTCATATATGTCTTCACAAAGCTCCAGATACTCTCAGTTGGGTCTGGTTACTTCATAGTACCCTCAGCTTTTCTTTGGCTCAGAAGAATCTGTTTACAAGTCTTTTTTTTTTTTTTTTTTTGGTTTGTTTCTTTAAAAAAGTACAGTGAAGCCATACAAATTACATGAGTTCAACTATATGTGCTTGGCCTAAATGACTAAAGGGAAAACCCATGTCAGAGCAGGTGATATTGCCCGTGCCTAGAACAAGCATTCTGGGGAAGGGAGCACTTCTGAATCCACTGTGGTTCTCCCTTCATCAGCCTCAGTTCTCTGGTGCCTCTTGTCATCAGAGCATCTCACTGGGTTTAGCATGATTCTGGTATTTGAAGATATAATTAAAAACAATTTGATTATTAATAATTTACACCTTATGTACTGACTTCGCTGCCCTATTCCTCATAGAAGATGCAAATCCAAACTATGTAAGAATAGCATTATGTGAGTGGCTTTGAAATTGCTTGCTCCGCCTGAACGCCTTCACCCTGACCTCCCTGGGTGCAGCTTTTACATCTCCAAATCAACCGTGTCCTCCTGGTTTTAAACTTCAGAGGGCAAATCAGTACTCTCAGCTGGCCAATTACCTGAAAAATGGCATTCTTGTGGCCTTGAACTTCCGCTTTTGCTGCTAGTTTAATAACATGAGGTTTATCTTTTCCAACATGAGTAATTATTTTTGGTAAAATTATAACTCAGCTACGCAATTTTTAGCTAGGTCAAAAAAAGGAAAGGAGAGAGGGCATCGGGAGCCCTCTGATAGTTTTGGACTTTTCCTTAAACTGCATACCCAGTAATTCTGTCCTGAGGAGATACGTTTGATCATTTGCAATTACAGTGCTCAAGAGAAAAGGTTAAAGACGAGATGGCTTTTTCTGAGGCATCTCTGGGTTGGAGGTTCACTGGCACATGCATTCGTGGCTAACCAGAAGAAGGAAGCCAGGACTTACGTTCTGTTTCCCCACTATGTTATCGAAGGGCAGTTCAGGGCTCCAGGATCCTTCTGTGAACGTTGCCCCACTGTTTCTCCTGTCTGAGGAGCTCACAGACTCCTTGACAATGTCTTCGGGCAAAGACAGTAGACTGTCCTCAGGCTGCTTAATTAAATAGGTCTCTATGTTATGCTTCCTCAGGAATTCATTCCTCTCTTTTCCGTAGCCCTCTTCCACATTATAGTCCCCGTTGAGGCAGTCCAGGGTGGCTTTAGAAATGTGAATCCTCCTGTGTGGACAAAGCAAAGGTTGTTACACACTTGACGTGGCTTGCAAAGGCCATTGCCGTTTTTGGTCCTGTGCACACCCAACATCAGGGCTGCAGGTGGGTGCTGTGAGGACATGCCCTCAAGGGCAGTATCTGTTCCCCTGAAAAAGCAGAGATCATAAAAGAAAATAGAAGTGTAAGCATAAACCAACGAACAGGGAGGGTGTCTATCACCAACGTCACCCCAGGCGACGCTGCAGCCTCTGGTGAATTGCAGCTCCATTAAGCCACACTTAAGCACTTCCTTCGGCTTTTCTTAGGACTATCAGCCTGATCCCAGCAACTTTTAAGAATCAGTGATTTTTCAGTCGTGTTGATTATTTTGGAAAAGTAAGCTCCATAAATGTTTCTGAACCTTAGCGGTAATTATTGTCCAGATTTCCATGCAACAGTAGTTCTCAGTGTCTTGGAAGTTTTCCTATCATTTCAGCTTTCACATATTTGTATTTTGTTTCTTCAACTTGTCTATAATCATCTTTAGAACAAATGGAGGTCTTTTTAGTCTGCAGGGCTACAAGGAGGGTCCTTTAGGGAGACCACTGTAAGATGCAATTTCTCCTGTAACGCACGTATGGGAAGCAGATGAGAGCAAAGCTGTGGACACGTGCAGGCTGGCAGCCGGCTGGCTCACTCACAAGGTTAAGAGATTCACATTACCCGCCATCAGAGCTCAAGACTCAAGTTCCCTTTTTAGCAAAACAACAGATGACATCAAGGGCCTTAAAATCAGATTTGAATCTTGGGGACTTCCCATGGTGAATCCTTCCAGGCAAGAGTTTTTCTATTTTCATAACTATGTAACTCAGCCAGACTACTTATTGCTCTGTATTATTGTCTGGGTAGACTAACCTGGTGGTCAGGCATGGACTTTTCGGATTGAAACCCTAGCTCTACTACCGCTTGCTAGCTGAGAGAGCCTGGGCAAGTTATCTAACCTTTCTATGGGTTTGTTTTCTCACCCACAAAAATGGATTTGTGTGAAGTAGTCAGAACAGTGCCTGGTACACTGTATATGCTATAAAAGCAAATGCTTAAATTATTAAGAATTTTTTCAAAAATGCCAATGCCTTATTTCTGTTGTTTATTTCATGCCTTCTCAAGGCTCTTAGGATAAATTCTAGGTTCTGAACAAGGTCTCTAAGTTCTCCACCCTCTGCACCCTGCTACTTCAAGGCTCATTTTTTGATACCCCTCCCTTATAGTACCCTATGCTCTCTCCAGCTAGTCAAGTAATTGGCATTTCTTCAACTGCAAGGTGCCCACCAAACTCAGAAAAAGCCATTGTCCCTGCCTACAATGCTCACCCCATGCTGCCCACATGGCAATTTCCTACCCACTGATTCAGCTCCCAGTCATTTCCCTAGGCTGACTTTACTGCTGTCTTAAATGAATGAATGAATAAAGTAGATACTTAAGACTTTGTTTGGCTTCTGTGATTCTAGAAATAGTGTATCCAAGGAAACATTAATTTTTTTTTTTTAACATTATCTCTACTTCCCCTGGTCACACTTCTTACCCATCCTGATAAGTTCTTGCTTACACAGAGAAGAATTCACTGTAAAGGACATATAAAGAAACAGAAACAGTGCATTTCTGATCATTTAAGGCACATTCTGCACATTTTCCAAATAAATGTCCTTGGAGATGGTCACTGATTTCAAAGGTGAGGTAAGATACAGACATGTTTCGTTTTATTGTTTGCCCCTTTATTGCCGTTCACAGATGTTTTTCTTTTTAACAAATTAAAGGTTTGTGGCGACCCTGAGTTGAGCAAGTCTAGCAGCGCCATTTCTCCAGCAGCATATGCTCACTTCATGTCTCTGTCACGTTTCGTTAGTTCTCGAAACATTTCAAAACTTTTTCATTATAATTATATTTGTTATGGTGATCTGTGGTCGCTGATTTTTGATGTTACTGTTGCAAAAAGATTACAACTTACTGAAGGCACAGATGATGGTTAGCATTTTTTAGCAATAAAGTGTTTTTTAATTAAGGTCTGTATATATATTTTAGACAGGATGCTATTACACTCTTAACAGACTAGGGTATAGTGTAACATAACTTTTATATACACCAGGAAACCATAAAATTTGTGTGATATTTGCTTCATTGTAGTGGTCTGAAACCAAGTCTGCAAAATCTCCCAGATATGCCTGTATTAAAAATAAAAGCATGTGAAAGACGTTCCGAGTTCTCTTGAGAAATGTGCTAATTACAAAATATTCCCATGATAAATTTAGTTAATATGCAGGAGCTCAGTGTTGACCTGGGAGAATAAAAAAGCCATTTGACCTTCCATGAAATAGATGTCCCAGGCCCCTTTCTCAGATCAAGCTCAAAGCTAGATGCTTGAAAGCATGAACTGGTATGGGGTCTGGACAACAATATTTTTAAAGTGCTCCTCTGCTGGGTGCAATGTGACGTCAAGTCTGAAAAGGCATGCTTTCAGAGCTGGGTCCTGAACACCCGAGTGCTGTCTTACCATCCTCATTGCCTGTGATCAATGTCATGAGACTTTTGGGGCCAACATTTGAATGATATTTTAATGTTCTGTCTCCTCCAAAAATAATTGCTTCTTGGATCTACACCTTTGGATTCTGCACACAGGAAACCCACTGTCACAAAGTGAGCAAATGACACAGGTTAGGCAAGAAGAGGGCTTTGCTTCGGCTTACCCGGGGATTCCTCCAGATTCAAGTTTGTTCGCAATGTCCACATCCCAAGACCAGACATCAAACTGCCACTTCCGCAGGCCCAACACGCCACACAGTACGGAGCCCGAGTGGATTCCGATCCGCATGTCAACGTCGTGCTTCGTCCTTGACCGCACGTACCTGTCGACACAGGTGAATGGAGCAACTCGTGTAAAAGTATTATTTATTTCATCATTGTCTTTTACAATCTGTATCCCATGTATGTTTTATAGTGTATGCTTTAAAGTGCATGACTATAATGATAGAGTAAATAATTTCCAAGTTATTATAATCATTTTTGATAAAGAGAGGGGATGAAAATATTCAGAAACCCCTGGCCTATAAGATAACATGGAAAATTCTTAGCCTGACACATAAAATCCTCATGATCTGTCCTGTGCTTCCACTATTAGTCTCATTTGTCATGCACACGCTGGACTCCAGCCATCCAAACTCCAAGCCACTGCCTAGCCCTGGGTCCAGGGTGCTCCCTCAGTCTGGAAGGTCCATTCCCTCATACTAAGGACTATGTGGTTGCTTATCCCACATAAAGGAACTGTAGGGAAATGAAAGGATTTGCCTGTGGCCACATAGCTGGTAAGCAGGATAAACTGGGGCTTCTGTGTTTTTAGACCTCATCCTCTTTGCAACATAGGTACTGTATGTGGTGTGTGACTCTGGGCAGATAGCTTAATCTGACCCAGAGTTTCAGTGGCTGTAAAACAAAGCTCTAGCTGGTTGCTTCACTTACAGAGCCTTTGTGATCCCCAAAGGAGACAATGGATGTTAAAGCGCTTTGCCAGCTAATTGTGAGGGACTATTGAACAGCACACCGTACTAAAGCCATTAGGTAATTAACATTATGCAGGGAATGCACTGGAACATCTTAATGAAAAGACATTTAGATTTTTGATTTTCTCCTACAAAACAAAAATCATAATAAGAAGACAAAAATTTTTATTGCATTTTTGTCTCTTTCTTTTTTGTTGTGTCTAGAATTTGTCTTAAATAAAAGAATGAAATTATGTAAAAGTAATGAATAATTTACAGACAGCGATCCTCTTTGGAAAGGCTACCCGGTGGTTGCACAGGACTGTAGTGAACACACACTATGGGCTTCAAGATCAGCTCTTGAGGGGCAGGGGAACTTTGAGCATTCTTGAAGCTAAAGGAGAAGACTTCTGCTCTGAGTTACAAGTCCTGCTCAGGTTTTCCAAAGTAGTGCCCTACCGATGCTCTGCTATGCCTCACAGCCACAAATAAAGAGAAAAACGACCTCTGTACATCATTTGTCTCATAAACATCAGCACCTTCTCCTTCTGTTCCACACACTCTGAGTTTCTGGAGGGCAGGGCTACTATCTTTCATTTCCACACGTCTGGCACTTAGCACGGTGCTGGTCACACGGCGCTGGGCACATGGCCCTCACAAGTGTTTACTGAATTAACAGACAAAGCTCAAAGACTTTCCTGCTCTGTAGCCCCTTGCTGTCCCACGATGCCTCTCAGAGTCCCAGGGGAACCACAGAGGTGCCTTTGGCTCTGCTAGCTGGGGAGTAAAGAGACCTTTCACATCACCCCCCTTCAGTTAAAGCAGCTTTGCTCTCATCTGTTTTCAGGGAGGGCTTCTAAGACTTCTTTTAAACAAAGAATCCACTTAAGTATTACTATTATTTTTTGTAGCTCAAGATCAAGCTGGGATCCAATAATGCAACAGTTAACCAACGAAAGAGTGAAGATGTTATTTCTTCTAATTAAACTAGTAAAGAGGAGGGCTTGTTATATGGTAAGAGATGAAGAACCTTAGGAATTCCCTTTTAATTGAAATGCTTCAAACGGTTCTTATTGTTAGTCAATTACTCAATCCATAGGAGGTGCGGGAGGAACGACAGGAAGCATAAGCTAGTGGCTGTCATGAATCTGTAGATGAGACTTTCTCCACTGGTAAATAAATGGATGAATGAGACAGACATGAGCAGAGGAGCCGATTGCTACTGTGGGATGAAGAGCACCCAGCTCCTCAGCTGTAGGCGCAGAGACTGGAGTTCTGGAGCCAAGGGAGTAAATTTCTCCCTGTAAAACGGGGACGCCACGGGCTCCTCAAAGCAAGTCACTCTCAGCACCACCAAGGGGCATGAAGTCTGCATTAAAGCAGGCCTGGATGTGACGCTGAGTTTTTACCTTAACTAGCTGTGGGCCTCATGCTAGTCACCCTGCTCTCCGAGCCCCAGTTTTCTTAGGTGCAATGAGAAAGAGAACTAGTCTTCTGCAGAGTTGTTAGGATGGTTTATAAAATCATGTATACAAAGCTGGTGCGATGTGAACACTCAAAAATAGTAGCTTCTACTAATTTTCATTAGTAATGATACCTTATAATTATACAATAATCATATAGGTTGAATCAGACCAAAAAATTATGGATTGATCACACTATCCTTTCATGCTAAGATTATGCCTGCAGTTGCTCTATTTACATCAAAATAACTTCAACCAACCCATTTAATACATCAAGTGGCAATTCTCAGGCAGGCATTGGTTCAGAACGGATGAATGAATTTATGATGTAGTAATAGCTGAGTGATTGGGTTTCAGCTACCTGGATGAAACAGTACCCTTGAACATTCCAGAAAAAAGGACGAACAAGGGAGTTAGTTATGGAGGTCAACTACGCAGGGTTTTCTGTGCAAGGGTCAGGTCTTTACAATAACCCCATGTGTCATTACCAGCATCATTTTACAAATGAGGACACTGAGTTTCAAGAAATTCCTTTCTTCACATCACACATATGTAGGTGGGATAGCTGGAGTTTCATCCCAGGCGTGTGAACCTAAACTCACTGGTCCATTTCCACCCTGCATGGCTTAGCTGGAAAAAGGAGCCATGCTCAGGGGTACATGATCTGGCTCTGCCCAATAGATGGATGGCACAGTGTCTGCCTGTTAATTCCAAAGGTCAGCAGACTTATAACAAGCTCCCTTCTGTAGACTCCAGAGTTCACTGGGGGTACCTCAGGGGTCACTCGCTGTACAGGGGGTTTGACGCATGATGGCCATGGAGCCTGACTTTGCCTTCAACCATGATCCATTCTATAGCCTTTCCTGGACTTCAGAGTCAGAGTGCCTTACAAGTCAGGGGGCCCAACTGCTTCTTAAAAAGTTGGAAAGCCACCATGTCTTATCCTAGCATGGAAGTTGCAGTTTCACAAAGTGTTTCATTCTGATGCCCACCACAATTCTGATGGATAGATACCGATAAGCATGATAAATTTCCATTTTACAGATGAAGGAACTGAGGCTCCAAGAGAATTAGGATATATCTGTTACCTCTTCTACCTTTTATCTTCATGATCTCATTTCATTCTCACAACCACCCTATGCTACAGTTACAATCCATTTATCTCATTCGTTCACGCACTCAACAAACATCTCTTGAAGACGTCTGCAGATTAAGCAGTGAACCAAATAGACAAATTAGAGAATCAGTTCCTGTTACTTCCTGAGCTCACATTAGGATGACGTATCCCTATTTCATAGCTAAGGAGGCTGGAGCGGAGAGAGGAGTCACTTGCTCAAGGTCAGGAAGTAATACGTCCAGATCAGACCTCACAATGCAGGCTGCCAGCTGAGAGCTCTTCGGGCACCTTGCGGCTGCTTGCAGTCCCTTCGGCATTACCTTCCTGATCTAGGGGTGGAATGGTAATGGGAGGACCTAGTACAGCATTCCTGTTCAAAAACAGCATGGCCCTAGTCAGAGAAAAGCAAGAGAAACAATCCAGCCATCCATCTTCCACACAGAGCTCTATGTCCTCTCTCTCTCTGCAAAAATAGATTTTTAAAAAACTGAGATTGACTTATAGTTTGCCTATATATATGATTGGTCAATACTGATTTCTAATAAAGTAATACTTGATTTTAAAAACTGAGGTTGCCCTAAATGATGTGTATATATGTGGGTGTGTGTGGGGTGTGTGTGGGGTGTGTGTGTGTGTACTATACAACGCGCATTTCTTTAAACTCACAAGCATTTTCTTATGCCAGTGAACATTAATGTAAACCGTGGTGCTTCATGGTTACTCATTTCCCTTTTTGTAATATGCCAAAATTTATCTCCCCATTTCCCTGTCTTTGGACATTTAGGGAGTCAGACGAACATGCCTCGGGGTCTTTGCCTTGCTGCTGTGTGTCACTGGCCGGAAGTAATTTATCTTACCAGAGTTTCCGGTTCCTCCTCGGACAGTTGGCGGAAGTAACAGCAGTTTGCCCACAAGGCTGTTGTTATTAGGTGAGGTGAGTCAGGAAGGTTATTCAGTATAGTGTCTGGCACATGGTAAGCATTCAGTTCATATTAGCTTTATCAGTTATAATTACCAAATATATTCGATCTTCATCATGATAAACAATTTTGCAAAAAGAATCCTTGTTCATGTATTAAAGATGACTCTAATTACTGCATTTTAAAGAGGAGGGCAGCCTTATGGATGCTGTAGTCAATGACATTTCAGAGCAAGGTGAGAAAGGAGGTTTGGGGAGGAAAAAAAGAGACAGAAACCAAGAGAGGGATAGAGAGAGAGAGAGAGATGGAGAGAGATGGAGAGAGACAGAGAGGGAGAAATGGAAGCAAAGGAGGGAGGGAAGGAAAAAAGAGCAAAAAAGAACCACAAGACAGAGAAAGAAGGAGGAAAAGATGCTGGAGGTTTGGGTACTCTTGCCTAAAGTGAGGGAAACAAAACAACCCCTGATTTTCATTCCTTGTCCTGCCATGTTGCTTGGCAGCACAACCCTGCCACAAGGATTAAGACCTTTGCTCCAATTAACCGTTGGGGACCAGCCAGATCCTGCTTGACATTCGGGTATCATTCTATGCCTTTTTAGCAACTGCCCTGAAAAGACCAGGCTCTGTAATTTTCATTAAGATTCATCAGGAAAGCCTTTGTAGATCATTAACAAAGATACTGCATATAACAGATCCCACCGTTAACTCTAGTGTCGTCTCAGCTATCAAGCCTCCCCAGAACAGACCCAGGGCGTGTGAAGAGGAGCCACCTGGAGCCACTTTTCAGTCCTCTTAATGGAACTGTTATCTAAGCCTATTTTAATTAACTTAATTTTATGGACAGACATGCATGAGGTGGTATTAAAT
The DNA here is from genome assembly GCF_009834535.1 of Camelus ferus. Classification (NCBI taxonomy): domain Eukaryota; kingdom Metazoa; phylum Chordata; class Mammalia; order Artiodactyla; family Camelidae; genus Camelus; species Camelus ferus. The sequence continues at coordinate 8,504,638 of NC_045720.1, read as the reverse complement.
GCTTCATTAGAAATAAAGTTACATTCAATCACCTTTTTTCGGCCATTCATCTAGCTAACACCAAGCTTCTAAAATCCAGTGTTTTTTCATGGAATGAATTTATTAAGGGGCTTGATTAAGGCTTATTATCTTGTTATTGTCTGGTGTTTACTGACTTTTCTCCCCTCTCAGTGTCAGTTCTGCTAATTTATTAGGGATGTATGTGAGATCTCCAAGGCTATACCTTGATCCTTTGGGTATCGATGGCAGATTTCAGGCACCCAAAGCAATTGCAGGAATCTGGAGCTGGGAGATGGGATACCACAATGGTTAAGACCAATGGCTTTGGGGTCAAATGTTTCTGGATTGGCACCCTTGTTCTGCCACCCACTAGTTGTGTGATTTTGCACAATTACACAAACTCCGTAAGCTCCAGTTTCCTCATCAGGTGAAGTAGAAGCCTAATTCCAGAGCTTCAGTGAGTCAGGATGTACCCGTGTAGCTGTACTGGGTGTTTATGGCTAGCATCCATCCTGGTTGACTTTCCTGCGTATTCTGAGTCAGGGCTATGGCCATACTAGTTGTTCAATATTATGCTCTCCACCTCTATCTAACTCCTAGGATTGTTGTAAGGATTTAATGAGCTAATGCATGTAAAACACTTGGTCCATGGCATATAGTAGGTGTTCATTAAGCCCCAGCTATTTTTATTATGATTATTTTACTAGACTAGAAGCCCTAAGAAATGAATAGATTTCTGTAACTTAACAGTCAAAATTTCCAGTGTCCAAACTCAGCCCTAATTACAAGATTCTATTAAGCGTTTCTGTGGTGGTAAGACACATGTCACCTACTTAAATTTTCAATACTCTTAATTTTGGATCTTATGATTCCCACTTCACAGACGAGGCCATGCAAGCTCTGAGAAGTTAAGTCACGTTTGTCCACAGCCGCACACCTAGTAACGGGAGAAGCAAGAACTAGATTATGCCTGCTGACTGCAGGTCAAGGGCCAGCTCCATTCACTCAGCATGTCCCCATATGTCAACTCGTGGTGCAACAGTCATTCTTTCTGGGAACAACTGTACATCCAGCAACAAACTCTGTCTTTAGCAAAGTGGAATCCTGTCCAAAATTCTTCAAGTATTGTCAGTTGATGAGTGAAGTTCACTATAATGCTAAATATCTGATTTAATTTAAACTTCGATGTCACACGTCGTCCCTTGGAAGACCCTCAAGGTCTCAGCTTTAGAGTATTAGAACCCATCCTTATTTCACTGCTATTGCTCTATTTCAGATCCTTACTTCTCTTGCCTGGACTGTTACAAAAATATCTCCCAGCGAGTTTCCTTCCCCCCTGGCCTCTGCTTTCTCTCATCCAGAGTCAACTGGAGAGAAAGTTATCCATCTCCATGGTTACCTTCCTCGTGCCCAGATCGGAACATGATACATCCCTAATTCAAGTGTCAGTGACTTCCCATTGCCTGAGAGATAAAGGCCCTGTATGTCTTACAAGGTCACCAACTATCCGTGACTAACCCCATCAACTGAACTTAGAATTGTAGTGATCGCCAAAGCCTGCTTCCAATCCATAACACACACACATACACACAGACACACATAGACACATATAGACATACTCAAACAACCATACGTATACACACACATAACCAGACATATATGTGCACACACATATTCACGCATATACACCCGCACATCTGCACACAAGCACATACACAAACACACATACACACCATAAGCACACACATGCACACTGCATATACACACAGCACACATGTGCACAACACAATACATGTATATAAGCATATACACACATGTGCACACACATGTGGCTTTTATTCTTAATAGCTAGAATAGCATATTCTTCATGCCTTTGTTTTTAGGAAAAAAATCTTTGGATCTGGGTCAAAAGGACCTCTGTGGAGATACCTCAGTAAAGGCAACAGATGGGGAAGAGGTTTCCCCCACGCTTGTCCTTCTGACTCTCTTGACTCTAGTTCCCTTGTGAAACCTGCAGGTGCTCTAACCAGTGGCAGCTACTCCCAGCCTTCCCTGATTCCAGCACCCTCTCCCTACTCGTCTGTGACTGGAGGAGAATCTCCACCACACATTTGCAGCGCTCGGTGAATAAGGGATCAGTGTCATTTTGAGTGTGGGTCTGCCATTTGTGCAAGAATTATAAATCTCACCTGAACAGAGAGACTACTGATGCGGCTGGGACCCAGAGGGATCCAGGTACTGTCTCACCATCAGAGCACCAGCCTCTCCCTGCCTGTCTGGACTCTGGGAACTGGCGTTGCGATTCTAACTACTTGAGGAAATGCCAGACAAGGGGATGGGAGATACTCTGACAAGGTGGAGGCAATACCTCAATGGGGATCCATCTCTGATGACAAATGTACAGGGTGGCCATCAAGTCTGGGGACAGTGGTCAATATGATTTATTGACATTATATTACAACATATGCAATATCACATTATGCATGATTTCAGACTTGATGGCTTCTTTGGAGTTTCCCAGTTGGAATAAATGCCTTTGGGGCTGAATAAAGAATTGCATCTTGTGTAAGTGGTAGTTAGTTAAGATGTTTGACTTTTTGGTAAAACTACGTAACTGAGATTCTCTTCTATACACACTGAGGTGCGAATATTATCTGCTGGTCACCCCCCAGAATGCAATACTTGACAGGAAGAATGGAAACTCCAGAAGTCTGAGTTAATTGCAACCAAGGCTTGCCTAATTCCAGAGCTCTTGCTTATTTCTCTGCACCATGCTTTGTTGGTAACTGGAAGAATTAATGCTGGGCCTCAAGTCACCTACAGTATAATCAAGAAGTTGTTGGCATATTAATAGACTCTGACTAATGCAGTTAAAAAATATCCTACTGAATTGTCTAATTTTAAAGAAGTAAAAGCAGCACTTAATAAACTAACAAAAGAAAGCCCATGAACCACCGCAACCCATCCAAATCTCACTTCTCAGTGTTCCACTCCAAATCCTCAGAAGGGAGGCCTTAAGTTGGATAAAGTGGTCAGAAGGGATAAGGTTCTCTCCAGAAGGATAAATGATAATGTTCTAAGAATCTTAAGGCATTTTGATAATCAGTGTTCACTTCTGCAATGCAATCTCCGTAGCGTATTTTCTGCTTAAGCTTAAGATAGAAACTCCTATGGAAAATATGTGGATGAATGGGTAAAGAAGAAATTATTTCTCTTTCTCTCTCCACACACACACACACACACACACACACACACACACACACACACACAGGAATATTATTCAGCTTTAAAAAAAAGGAAATTGTGCCATTTGTAAGAACATGGATAAATGTGGAAGGCATTATGCTAAGTGAAATAAGCCAGACAGAGAAAGACAAATACTCTATGGTATCACTTATATGTGAAACCTAATAAAAAGTTGCACTGATAGAAATAGAGAGTAGAGAGGTGGTTGTCAGAGGCTGGGGGCTTGGAGGCTGGTGGGGAAATGAGGAGATGTTGGCCAAAGGGTACAAACTTTCATTTTAAGATGAATAGGTTCTGAGATTCTAATGTATAGCATGGTGACTATAGTTAATAATATTTATTGTATATTTGAAATTTGCTGAGAGTAGATGTTAAACATTCTCACCAAAAACAGATAACTGTGAGCTGATGGAAGTGTTCATTAACTTGATTGCAGTAATCATTAAAAAATGTATACATAAAAAAGAAAAAAAGAAAAAATGCATACATATACAAATTATCACATTGTACACTTTAAATATACACAATTTTATTTGCCAATTATATATCAATAAAAATTGAAAGGAAGGAAGGAAGAAACAAAAGAAGAAAGAGTCTGCGGAAAGTTTTGCTACTTAAACTTGGTTTTCATGTGGTTGATAAATCACAGATTTTCAGAACTGACAGATATTGGTCTAGTCCAATCTCCTCATTTCATATACAAACAAATTGAAGTGGTCTCTCTAAGGGGCACCCAGAGGCAAGAGAAGGACTCCCTGGTGACCTGTTCATCACTGTATTTCCAGGGCTTAGCACAATGTCTGACACATGGTAGAACTCAACACGTTACTTGTTGACTGACATTCTGATTGACAGAGTAGAGTTCACAAACCCAATAAGCTGTAGAGCTGGTACAAGATATTGGGCCTTCTGGGCGTTGATCCGTCCCATTGCCTCCCCTGAAACCAGTCAACATGTTATCACAGTTCATACTAGTTTTCAGGGCAAGACCCTCAAGTGTCCAGAGTAACAGCTGAGAAGCACCTGCAGCCTTTTCTGTCTTTCAAAGGCTGACCAAAGGAGAACTCTGGATGGGAACTGGTGGGCTCCTCTCTCCACAGTCCCTACTAGAGGAAACTTCTGCATCTCTGTCACAGAGGGAGCAATGGCAGAGTGGACATCTCCAGTCTCTCTCTCTCCTCCTGCCTACTTGGTCTTGGGGTTAGAGATGGTTGGACTTTCATCATACACCCAAACACCTCACTGCCTTGACTGGGCCCTGGTCATGGGTTGGTTCCAGAGGTGGGACACTGAGGGCCTGCCAGGGTGGCATCTCTGCCCACTAGGAGTCTGATTTCAGGCTGATTGTTGAAATGATGGATGTCACATCAATGGAACAGGATCATATTTAAGGAAAGGGCTCCTGTGCCCTCTTCTTAATTACAAGACTACACAGCCCTTCCCAATGTCAACAGACCTCTGCTTGAAACCTGAATAAAGTCAAGGATCTGTCAGGAAATAGAAGATTCAGGCTGTTCTAGTGTTGGCCATGGTCAGGTTCTACACAGAGAGCCTCCAATTCATTAAATTCCTCCTGCCTATTCCGGGAGTGGTCTTGGGAACCAGCAGGCAAGCTGAGCTTACAGTGGAGGGGGTGTGTGATAGTTGGGGGTGCAAGAGTTGTTGACCCTGCTGACCTTTAATCCAGACTGACACACCCAAAAATCACACCCACATCTGGTAGACCGTGCAACCAAGGTGTGAGTTCATAGTGAGAGTCTTCTGGCCTGTTTCTAACAATACTCTTCATTCCTTATAAAATGAAGACATAAGCCATGCAGATTTCTGCCCATGTATCCTCTGGATACTGCCTTTGCTGTGGTTGTGGGAGGATGTGATACTTGGAGGATCTGCAAACATTCTGGAACCTCGAGAAGAGCTTTGACAATGCTGAGCTTCTGTCCCAAAGCCCTAAACAGTCTAGTTCCAAAGTTCCTTGACCTCAGTAACTCATCCTCCTTTGATTAAGTGTCTATTTGTCAGCTATAGTGATCAAAGTCAAAAGCACTTGTCACACACCCATGAAGACACCCCTGGTTGCCCTTCAGTTATTCCTCTTGGCCTTAGGATAAAATGCAACCCTTTAACGTGGCTGAGAAGGCCCTGCAGGCTCTGGCTGCTCCTTGGCTGCAGGCCACCTGTCACCACCTTTCCCACCCCAGGCTTCACCAGCTATCATTGCACCACATCCTGAATTCTGCAGATGGCCACCCTCTCTTCCAAGTTCTCCATCCTACCTCCAGGATCTGCTGTCTTACTTTTCAGGTAACAGCTTAGACAGCTGAACTCTGGAAAACCTTCCCTATCACCCCAGACTACACTAACTGTTGCTTCTCAATTGCCCCCAAGCATGCTGGCTGAGTCATCTCGGAGCACACTGGACCATGTTGGGATGGTCTGTGCACTTCTCTCTCCCACTGTACTGTAATCTCCCTGAAGGCAAGCACTTCGTTCATCATGTTCCTTGCTGTATCCCCCACAGGATGTTGGTAATATGAACTTTCTGCACAAATAATGGAAAGGGGGGTATAACTACAACATAATGGACACAGCATGTTCACTGATTCCTATGGGAGAACTAAAGTCTCCCATATTTCAGTCTTCATGAGATAGGTCAAAGAGCTTCATCTTCCAATATATACATGACTGACCGCAAAGGATAGATGGAGTGGTTGGTCTTCCCCGTCATGCACATCGAAGACCCAGGTATTAGGGAGGAGGTGCCAAATTACCTGATAGTTTTGATCATGCTGAGGCCCATTTCAACGCAGCAGTGGGCGTGGTCCTGGCGGGGCTCGGGAAGTCCCGAAACGCAGTAGTAGCAGTCCCCCAGGATTTTAATGCGAAGGCAGTGATGCTCCTGAAAGCGAGAAGATGGGAGAGGAAAGGAGTCAGCAGACAAGTAAGTGTTTCTGAAAGGCTTGGGGAAGAGAGGGGCCAGGCCACGTGGTCTGCGCCTTGGGATCAGGAGCTCCTACCTTTGAAACGTGCTGTTCTTATCTTCCCAGGAAATTAGGGGCTGTTTGAAGGGCTCAGTGGTAGAATAGAGTCATGGGAAAACACTAGATTTTGAGCTTGACAGACATGGGGCCATATCCAGCTCTGCCATGTAGTAGCTTTCTGATCTTAACACCCATCACGTGGATGGGCCTGGCAAAGAGCCGGCGTTTGACATGGGTGTTCAGTGTTCCCCTATGATTCCTGCTCCCGCTGATGTATTTCTTCTCAGGGCACGTCCCTGAACGAACAGTTTTTTTTTTTTTTTTTTTTTTTATCAGCTGTTAGCGCAACAATAAGCAATTAAAAATATAAATCACTTAGGAGTGCCTACTGTTTCTACTCTATCGAGTCCTTTCCCAACTAGGGTATTGACACTTTAAGAAAAGGGGGTGACTATATCTTATACATTCTTTTATTCATTTATTAATTCATTGAAACAAAAGCATCAGTTGGAAATCTATCATAAAGCAATCACTGTCCCCAACACAAAGATGATTAATAACAACCCCTATTATGCGCCATATATTAGACTGAATTAACTCTCACAAGAACCTTCTGAGGTAGGTGCAATTTTTATCCTCACTTCATAGGTGAGAAGTAGGGCACCATGGTTGGTTTGGTGGCTTTACAATCTTGAAGATGTGATTTTTATAAAGTTTCAAAGAGCAACACACACCTAGGAAACGGTGCCTACTTTTGTATTGGACAGGAATAGGCTGGGTTTTGTAGGCTGTAGAGAAAGAGAACTTGGGACAGTATAGCATAGGGGCTAAGAGCACTGGCTGAGTCCCACTGCATAGGATTAAATCCCAGACCCCCACATCCCATCTTCACTGTGTGTCTTTAGGTAAATTACTTAACCTCTGAGCCTCAATCGCCTCATCTGTAAAATGGGGAGAAGAATAGGAACTCACTGTGTGATTATGAGACTTCAGTAAGATGGTGCCTGTGAAGGCTTAGTACAAGGGCCAGCAGATGGGGCACTAAAGTAACGTTGCCTGTCTCTGTGATGCCATCTTGAACTCCTATCTTAGTTCTTTCACACCCATCTGGGACCACGGGCAGATGACTTTCCCTTTAGGTTTCCTTGGGCAGATGATTGGGACTGAATGACCTCTGAGGTACCTTCTAGATCTGAAGCCACAGGAGCCTTTGGATCTATGGCTTTGTGAGTGAGGGGCTCTCCTTGGGAGACCAGAGTCCCAGAACAGGAGGAGGAGAGTTGCAGGGATAAAGGGTCCTACTGAGATGCCAGCAGCACGGTGGATGGCTTTGCACTGCCAAGCTATAAAGCACCATGCTGGTTTCCTAATCTGATCAGGGCTTGGGACAGTATGTTTGGGTAATGAGTGAAATCACTCTCCCAATAAAAAAACAAATATCAGACAGAGAAAAGAGAATCAGAACTGGTTCTGGTGTTTCCTTGTCTGGATGAGATCTCCAGGGCCTTGCCAATCTTCGCAAATGGGCACACACGTGATCTTCAGAATCCTGATAGCATGCAAAGACATCCCATGGTTATTTCTAGGAGCTTGTGGTTCCTGTCTATTGGTTGCTTGCAGCAGCTAATTTTGCAAGAGAGCTACTGATGAGGTTTGATCAAAAAGGGAAACTCAAGACCTTCAGTTGTTTCCTCTAAGACCTCTAGAGTGGTATAACCAGAATGGAACTAGAGAGACCTGGCCCACTGATCTTGGCATTTTCCAGATTTGGGGAGTCCATGGGACAGTTATTTAAGAAATCCCAAAGGGCCCACGGGACTGCTATAGGGTTCAATTTTGTATTTTGCCAAGGAAGTATGAAAAAACAAACAAAAATAACAAACAACACAACTGCCCACCCATCACTTTATAAAAGAAAGTGTATTTTCAACACCAAAAAAGTAAAAAGACATATTCTTAGAATAAAGGGAAGTTCTTGGCACTAAATGAAATTAATATGATAGAAACTCACTACACTGCTGTATGTTTATATGTAACATACACACATATATTCATCACATGACTACAAGATAAAACTTCCTGACATTTGTTTGCAAAGGAGCAACAGGAATCACTGATTAAATCCCTTATTCTGATTTTTCAGCAGAGAACAGGAAGGCTGGGAGGCAGGGGTTGGTGATTTCAATCAGCAGCGCTTATCTGCAAATGGTCTTTGGGTTGTTGGTAGCCTGCTGTCACCCGGAGCTCTGCCTCCCTGTCGACAGTGGGGAGGGGGAGGAGGAGGGGGGAGGCAAAGGGTAGAGCAGGGGACACTTTGGTCTAAGAATCAGACATCCATGTTCTAGTCAAATCCAGCAGCTGTTTAACCTTCAGTAAGTCAGCAAAGCCTCTGATATGTGGGTTTCAATTCCCCCTACATGACACTTGTCAAAATAATCCCCTTGTCCTTAATACATAAGTAAGTATGGCCATCAATTAGCAATGACAATGACAGCTGACACCTGAAAACAGGTGTCTCCACACCCAAGGCTGCTCCTTATCTTTTCTCCTGTGAGTCTCACAATCATCCTGAACAGGGCCCCGCAGGTTTCTAGATGTGAAAATTTCAGTTTAAGAGAGATGAAAAATTTCCTGTGTTACAGATAAGCTGGCTAAAAATAATGATACGGACCATATATGACATTCAGTACCCCCAAGTCAGTGATTGTTCTGTGAAAACAGGGGTGAAAGCACTTTGGAAAAATTCAGGGAAAGGAAGAGGTATTTATTGAGCATGTACTAGGTGCCCAGCCATGTGTTAAAGGCACTATGTTGATCTTGTTTCGTCTTTGAGAGGACACACTGAGCCCCGTGCCTCTTCACAGACGGCTTCGGGAAGCGAAGGTCACACAGCAGGTGAGAGGCAGGAGGGGAATTTACAGCATGTCTGCCTGCCTCTGGGACTCGGGCTCTTTCTCTGCAAAACTGCAGCAGTTACGGCACAGTCTAGACTAGCAGATCTGACAAATATGCGTTCTGAAAGGAGATTATGTCAAATAGTTTATTACCCTTTGGAGCAGACACAGAACAACGTGGTGGAGATGTTTGTAACCCAGGGTCCATTTTCCTTCTAAACAAAAGGTGAAGTTGGCAGCCTCCTTGAAAAACTGTGGGCTGCCAATAAGTATGTATATATATAAAAAATACATAAATAAATAAAAAATATGAAAGGCCCGTCTTCTTATCTGTCAAGTTCTGTCAATTTGCAGACGCATTTTTCTGATCACTTCCTGTGAGCTGTCAGATGACTTGACAGTAATATCCAAGCAACTGCTTTTTACCAGAAACTGCTTTGAAAAATTCACATTAAAAAAGCCAAGCTGCTTTGAAAAAAGGTACAGAAAAAGAAAAATAAAGTAGGGCGAGGGTCTTCATGTAAATTTTATCAAGTTAGTCTTTACAGAATCCTTTCCCTCCCGTCTTGGCTTTGATATGATAAAAATCTCGGAAAAATCCAGAGAATTTATGAAACCATATATCTAGATACCATTGATGAGATACATGCACCAAAATTGTCAAGGATGGTTACGTTTTCGGGGTGGGGTAAGATTAGTGGGATGTCTATTTTCCGTATTGTCTCAATTGCTGATGTTTGAATTTTATGAATGATCAAGCATTGCTTTAGTAATCAGGAAAAAAACCCCAGTAGAAATGGAAAGATAAAAGGCTCTCAGAGCAAAAACATTAGTGCCATTAATATAAAAAAGTTATATTAAAAATCATGAGAATTTTTATTGTACTTAATCTGATTGTAATTATGCAAATTAACATATGAATATGTTGTCCTAGTAAAAATGAAACTACAGTGTTTCCTATAGTAGCCCTTCCCTCTCGGACACACAATACCCTGGAAACCTGGTCTCCTTTGCCCTCCTGAGAGGCAGCTATGTATACACACACACACACACACACACACACACACACACACATTTATATATATTTATATATGTACTATTTTCAAGCTCTTTAGCCACAAATTGATCATACTATGTTTATAGATCTGAGACACGCTTTTCCATGCAACAGCATGTTTTGAAATTCTATGTCAGTGCAGAAACAGTTACCTCATTCTTTCACATCTACTGATTAGCTTTCCACAGTGTTAGAACTGTTCCTCGTGACAATAATTTAGGTTGCTTCCAGTTTGCCAGCAGTTTGAAACATGATGGGATATGTACTGATGTCAATGTAAATGTATACTTTTAAAGCCTTAGTAATAGCATACATATTCTTCATTCCTAATTTGGAGGGGAGAGAGGTAGGTAGGGATTATTTTATTTAAAAAAAAATTAAAGATCAAAAGTTACCAGAGTTTGCCAAGGCACTAGAAAGGGTCAAAGAACACTCTGCTTTGAGCAGTCCAAACCAGAGGGCACGGAGGAATTCAATCACACTAAGAGGATCTTTAATAGAAGGCTTTGAAGTTTTTTTCCCGGCATCTTAATGATGCAGTGAATAAATTGGACAGGTACGGTGTATGATATTTACAGGCCAGTGGGCTCTGTCAGATGTCCAACATAATGACAACCTAAAGCAAAGAATTATGGCAAAGCAGAGGGAGATCATTGTAAAGCCACAGAGTTTTGATGCTAAAAGGTGCACCATAAAAGGCAAGTTTAATTCCCTCTAATACAGAAGTAAAGTCTCTGACCTACTTGGTTAAGTAATCTGCCTAAGGTTGGGGGCCAAAAACGTTGAGGGTAGATTTTCTTATTCCAAGGTGAGTAGAAATTGTTTTCACTGGCAGAGTTTCTCAAACTTTCTACAGAGGTAACAGATACTGAAACACCCGGGGTGGGTGGGTGGAGGTGGGGCAGGGGGTAGAGTGGGAGTTGCTGAGTGCTTATGGGTGCTAAGGACTTATTTTGAGCCAGCCTCGTGTATTGCTTCATTTATCCTTCATTACAGTTCTGATGGGAAACAGATTCCTCAAGGGGATTTGTACAAAGTCCACTGAAGTCCAACCCACAGTTGAAGTCCTATAAATCTGCTTGTCCGCCATGAACAGCAATACTCCTCTGACACCTTGCTCCAGCCCCTGCAATGCCGGGCGCATTGTCTAGTGGTCCAGAGCAAGCAGCTGGCCTCCGTCGGCCTGGGTCACAGATACAACACTTACTGGGGGTCTGGGCAGATTACTTTCCTTCTTTGAGTTTCAGTCACTTGTTCCGTAAAACGGGAACAATAAAGAACCTACCTTGTACGTTTGTTGAAAGAACTAAATTAGGCAATCCAGGACAAATAGGCAGTCTAGTGCAAATGTACACCAGGCAGTGTGTGAATGTTTAATATTACCAACATTAACAATAATTGTACTCCATCATATATCTGCATTTAATTTCTTTTCTTTTCTTTCTTTCCTTTCCTTTTCTTTTTTATTTTAAAGTGGAGGTACTGGGGATTGAACCCAGGACCTCGTGCATGCTAAGCATGCCCTCTACTGCTGAGCTATTCCCCTCCCCCCTGCATTTAATTTGACATTCATTTTTTTCTTTAAAATCTTTCAGTAAGACTCACACTCCAGAAGATGGACTATAGCTTCTTGCACCTGCTGGGGCCTGATGAGCTGAGTACCCCCATCTGACTCCCTCTCCCCTCCCACGTATACTGTAACCAGGGTAAAATCCCAGGCTACAGGACGAAGTCCACGCTCCTTAAAATGTGGCACCATGCCCTCCGGACTTGTTTCTGCTTTCCTCTTCAGGCTCCCTTCTCACTGCAGTCTCCCATGCCCTTTACGCTCCAGCAATCTTGAGCTTCTTATAGCTCCCCAAACAAGCAGAGCGTTTCCGCAGCTTCACACTTCCCTGCCTTTGCGCCCAGGCTCAGTCTGGGAGCTTCGCTGTGTCATCTGATGCCCAGAAAGCTCCTGCTCTTCCTCAGAGCCAGCTTGCTAATGGTCTCTTCTCTGGATGATGCTAAATCACCCCGTTCCTAACCCCTAGCACTGACTGCTCCTTCCTTCATCCACCAGAACTTCTGTGCCTTCTGCTTGCACCACACTGTCCTGCAATTTTTATGAACTTGTCTTTCCCCCTTGGCCGACTCTGAGCTTCCTGAGGGCAGGGACTGGTTTTGTCTTGCCAGAGTCTTGCACCATTGCTGGCATGTGTGAGTACATAGTAGGTGTTGGCTGAACAACTTGGGCTAAATTTTACATAGCGACCCTTTCCCTGGGTCGGTGGGGATTAATCCAGAAATTGACCTTGATCACGCCTGTCCGTTCTCATTGGAGGGCCTCTGTTCATCTTAGTATTTAGAACTATAATGAAAAGTGGAATAATTATGTGTAACTGGCACCAGCCACCCTTGAGGCAAAAATAAAAAGAAATGGTATCCGTTCTTCCCCACCTTCAAATTCCTAGCCCTTCAGGTTAACCCAACTCTTCTATAAGCAGGAGACCTCAGCTTCCACCTCTTCTCCTGCTCACGTCAGTTTCTTATTTAATAGTTGTCCAGTGGCTACAGGTTACAAAGCAGGGACCTAGGCAGGTCCTTGCTTATTTTTGTAGCCTCGTCTCTAACACTAGCTACCTTGAATTTTCCCTCCAGCGATGCCAAATCTCTTCTGCTTCTCCACACACACAGAGTAGCATCTTTATTTTTGTTTTCCCCTCTGCATACAACGAGCTTCCCTGCCTTCTTCACCTCACTAATTGCTGGGTAACTTTTACATAATAAAATTTACCTGTTTGATAAATGTGTACAGTCATGCTCACATACAGAGCAGTCACATCACTCCCTAAATCACCTCACCCCATGCTTCTGTGCAATCAAGCCACTCCCTCCCCCTCCAGCTCCTGGCAACCGCTTATCTCTTTCTGTCGCTGTAATTTTTGCCTTTGCTAGAATGCCTTACAAATGGAATCACAGAGTATCTAGACTCTTATGTCTGGCTTCTTTCACTTGTCCTAATGCATCTGAGATTTCGCTGGTGTTGTTGCATGTATTGGTGGTTTATTCCTTTTTATTGCCGAATAGTATTCTAGTTGTATTTGTTTTCTCCTTTTTCAGACTCAGCCTAAGAATCACTTCCTCCTGGAAGTCTTCTCTGAGCCAAGGGTTGTGTGCTGGTTTCGCGCTCCCACGGCACCCCAGACTCCCTTTCATCATAGCACACAGCACACTGTGCGTTGATTACCTCTTTAGGTAACGCTGGCTAGACTCAACTCTAAGGAGGGAAAAAGTGTGTTTTAATCGATTCCCATATTCCCAGCACAACACCTAGTAGGTGTTCAGATGCATGCATGAATGGACCTCCGCTGGAGTGAGGCAGTCTCAAAATAGGACATTTTGGCACTTTAACAATGAACTCCAACTTGACGTGGTCTCCCTTTCTCACAACAGCCTGTGAAGTTGACACTAACACACACAATTCACAAAAGAGGAAGTTAAGTCATGCCGGTTTGAATCCAAAGCCTACTCTCAGATTATAGTATGACAATGATATTCCTCTGTCATGAGAGCGGTTTTAGGACTAGGAATCTGTGTTTTGATGGCAAATGTTCATCTCCTTTAACCTGTTCTCTATTTTAGCTCCTGTCAAGCCAGCAGAAAAATATAGGTAGCGTCTTGTTGGCTAAAAACAAAGCTCTTCAGTCAAACAAAATGGTGGTGGGATGGGCCAGTAGATAACCGGTTCTTGAGAACAGGCTAATTCATTCCAGATGGCCGGGTCGGGCTGGGAGATTACAGGCAGCCATCATTACATGGACCAACACTGAGGCTGCAGCTGGATGGCACCTGGCCACATGCAAGCGGAACTGGAAAGCAAATGAAAAAGGACTTTGGTTTAATTGTCACTTAATCAGCTGTCTCTCACTGGGAAAATTAATCTGACAACCTCTCTTCTGAGACCTGTAAATAAGTAACATCTGTCCCTAAAATATGTGAGGGTCAGGGGTCCACACCTGGGGACAGGATGCAGAATGGTAAGGACGTGGGTGATAAAGGCTGAGTCCCTCTCTTCTCTAATTCCACATGCAGTCCCTCACTTCTGTGAAGACTGGGAGGGAATTAAATTCAACTCACATGGGCCAGTCGATCAAATCTGGCAAAGAGCTCGTTGAGCATCCTGACCAGCTCCTGAGCAGACAAGGTCGTGGAGAGGTTGGTAAATCCTTTAACATCTGCAAAAAGAATACTAGACAACAGGGAAGGGATGGGGTGGGGAGAAAGCACATTAATATTTTAATCCACCCTGGGCGACACATCACCATCCAAATAAATCAACTGTGGTCTAAGACTTTAGCTCTCCTTGCCATGGGAGTCTTGAGGAATGTCTCAGTGTTTAACAAACATCTCAGCAGGGAGTCCACCCAGAGGTTCAGGAAGGACAACGGGGCAGCGGGAAAGTCCTGTGCAGGACTTGGGGGCGTGGACAACGCAAACAACCCAAAAGGGAATTTTCCCCTAGAAACAGATCAATTTGTGGCGGAAAGCAAAACGAAGCATTATGAATTATCTCTATGTTTTCAGAATCAACAGCAATGAGGATGTCGTGAACACAGAGCAAAATGGTCACGGGGACAACAGAATGCAAAACCGCATTATCTCCGGCCCAGTGACATGTACTCCACTCCAAACTGCAGGCACACAGAGTCGGGCACTGTTCAAAAACTGTGGAATAAGTAGCAAACCTGGGAGGCCTCAGGCAGAATAATGAGTTACCTGAAAGTCTCACATTCACTAACGATTTCCTTTAGGTGAGGTCTAATTCTACGCACATGGCTCGCCCTAAGGATAGGAGCAACCCTTGAAAGCCTTATAAAAGCAAGGCTCTGTAAGAGCACGGTCTTAGCTAACCTATCCAATTAACCTCTGGGGAAGGCATTGTTCATTTCATTGTGAAGAGGAGGAAATTGAGGCTCAGAGAGGCAGGGAAACTTGCCTAACACCCCATTAGTAGCCTGTGGCAGAGTTGGGATTGTCCGCTTGGCTGAATGGCCCAGTGAGGCACTGCCCCACTTCACCTTAACACACCACCTCAGGGACTGATACAATCGCAGGGGCACCTCTGAAAGGCAGGATGGAAC
Source organism: Camelus ferus (assembly GCF_009834535.1). Classification (NCBI taxonomy): domain Eukaryota; kingdom Metazoa; phylum Chordata; class Mammalia; order Artiodactyla; family Camelidae; genus Camelus; species Camelus ferus. Next base: position 8,489,337 of record NC_045720.1, on the reverse strand, counting down.
ACCAAAAAGGATTCCATATTTTCTTGATTCTCATGTTTTTTCGTCTCTAAAACTGGTAGCATGTTTGCAGTGTGTCAAACCTTTTGGGTATTTTTCTTAGTTTTGCATAAAATAATGGCGAGTCTTACCATCAGTGTGACTTAGTGTTAATAAAATAGGTGAACTGGCCAGAAGGCACTGTGGAATGTGTGTGGACCTGCATTGGTCACCCCTCGTATTAAGTGGTTTTTAAAGTTGTCTCCATTACAAACCCCTTTAAGAATCAAATACAGGCTATGGATTCTCCCTCCTAAAAAATGTACAAGTATTCAGAATTTTGCACTTCATTTCAAGGGATTTGCAGCATACCAAAAGTCCATTTATGGGCTCATTAGGAATCCTTAGACCTCAATTTTAAAACTATTGCTTTAATTAATCAGTTAGTGCTTTAATTATTTTGGCAAATATTTACGTACCTACTATGTGACTAGCTACACACCGTACTAGGAATTTGTACTGAGTCATAAAGAAGACCCAGCGCCTGCCCTTGAGATGCTCAGAGAGTGGGGAAAGGAGTTGGGCAGACAAAGAGAAGGACAGAAACAACACAGGCCATGACTGCTGCGATGGAAGGACACACTGGGTGAAGACCAGCCACTGGGGATCAGGAGCTTCCTAGTGAGGCAAAGTCCAGGCTGACTCTTGAAGGACCTAAGGGCCTTGATGGATAAAGTGACTAAATGAATGGGTGTTCTTAGCAAGAGATCAGCACATACTAAGGTCTGGTAGAAAAATAAGCAAATGTACCAAGATTCTGCAGGAATTCACGGACAGCTATTCACAGGGCAGCACCAAGCAAGAGGGGTGGGAAGCAATGAAGGAAGAGAGAAAGAGAAAAAAGAAAAAGAAAGAGTAAGGAAGGAAGAGAGAGGGATGGGGTTAGACATGTGAGCAGGGGAACAATAAAGAGGGACTTGCTAAGCCAGGTTGATGAATATAGATTTTTTTTCTGAACATGATGGAAAACTAGTGAAGGGATTTAAGCCCGGTCATGATATCTTTAGATTTTCAATGTATACAGCTTCCTCTGGCAGGGCTGCTACGCTGCCACTGCTCTCTACAGCTTTCTGGTGGCATCGCATCTGGTCGCATGCATAGGCTTTGGGTCTAGACAGATTGGGGCTCAAATCCCAGGTCACTACTTATGAATACTACGACCTTGGGTAACTTCTGGAACTTCTCCAAGCCTTGGGTTTGCATACTGGAAATAACTGTAGTACCCACCTCGTTGGTGGGTAGCAAGTGTTTGGCACAGTGCCTGGCATAGTAAGTGTTAACTCTTGCCATTGTTATTGTAAAAAGCACACCATAATTGAGTGGTTTGTGGGGGAGAGGTAACAGGTAGAAGAGGGTGTGACCGTCAGCTGGATTATTTGTTACTTGCAGCTAAAAGCATTCCTAACTGTTGACACAAACCTGAAACAACAGTAGCAGCAATCCTTACAGAGTGTGAACTGCGGGCTTGATGTTGTTCTAAGAGTTCTACATGTATGAACTCATTCATTCCTGGTTACAACCTAGGAGGCAGGACCTGTGGTGATGGTACCCATTTTACAGATAAGGAAACTGAAGCCTGAGAAACGTGCCTAAAGACATGAAAATCTAGGGTTGGAATCAGGCCATCTGGCTCTGAGATCTGTGGTCTTCATCACTACAGTCTGCCACCTCTGAAGTGAGTCAGTCATTGTCACAGGTAGTAGGAAGTGGAAGGGCCCGGAGGTCACCTAGCCCGACTCACTCACTATAGATCCATTCACCTCAAACTATTAATATCTATCTGTCCATGGCAGGAATGGTTCATTTGTTCATTCATTCACTTAACAGCCAATAAATGGAATGCCTACTATGTGTCAGATAGTGGAGACACACTGAGGAGCAGAACGTACCATCACAGCCCCTCAGAGAACGTACAGTCTATCAAAGGAAGAAATGGCTTCCCTGAGAGCAAAGGTCATGGAAGTTTCAGATGTGCTCAGTGTTCCAATATTACCCATGTTTCTGCAGTCTTCTGCACACACCATCTTTCTGCACCTGTGTCTGTACACGACATACCTGCTCCCTGGCACAGTTTTCTTTCCTGTTGTTACCTATTAAAATCCTACTTGTCCTCTAGGACCCCACCCCTACGCGAAGATTCTGCTTTTATAGACACTTCCCCTGTCTACTCTAGCCTGCTGCCCAACCTACGCTCCCCTCCATCTTGGCACTTACTGCTTGATACACAATCATGCGTGCTTGAGTGTGCTCCGTCTACTGGCTAAAGGTCAGGAAGAGAGTCACCTCTGTACCCCAACCCTCAGTGCACAGTGGGCCTCATGGTACATTCCCTGAGTTGAATCAATGGAAATCGGCAGAACTGAGTCCTCCTTTTTCAGAGTGTGGTCACAGCCACCACTGGCAGCTCCTGGTTGCTGGCTGGAGATGCCTCATCTCAGGCCTCACCCCAGACCTACCCGCTCAGAAACTAGCACGAATTTAACCAGAACCCCAGATGGTCTGTGTGCACGTTAAAGGTGGAGAAGCACTGGTTTAAGTCAAGGTCATGCAATAATAGTTTGTTGAATAAAAGACAAGAAGTAGAAACCAGCCCTGGTTCTCACTCTGTTGTTCATTCTGCCACCCCCAGGTGCTCAGCTCAAGGTCAGCTATTCTGACTCTGGGTATAAACTTGGAACCTTCCAAGATAAATACACTGATGAGGCCACCTTAATTGTCAAATCAAATTTGCTTATATAAGTTGTTTATTTGGCTAAGAACAAGTGACATTACCTATTAATCACTCTTCAAACAGAGTCCTCAAGGAGGCTGAGCAGAATTCACCAGAATCATTAGGAACACAGGCCCTGTGTAGACGCTTCTTCCTAACTTGTGTTCTTGGGAAAGCTTTTTTAAACCCTCTGAGCTTCCATTTTCTTGATAATAAAGCAGAGATCACTAAAGCTACTCTGGAGGGTTCCTGGAAGGAGATAATTTGTAAATCACAACGTAGTCCTCAATAAGTGGATGGTATGTAACTCCTTGTGGCAATTTTTGGGAATCAGAGACTGTTTAATAGCTTGCCACAAAGCCAGACCTCCGAAGCCAAGTTCTCTAGGCCCACTCAATTGATTGCATTTGGCTTGAATGTGAAATGGTCTGCAGGGCCAGTGTGATGACTGCATGTGTTCACAGGCCTGGCTGGGCAGAAGCAGCCAGTCAGAAGTGTGGGTGGACTGGGTTATGCCAGCAAATGTGCAAATGTACATGGCCTGGGGTCAGGTGCTCTGGTAGAGATGCTAACTGTCCACTCAATCCATGCCTCCCAGTCACTAGCAAAGGCCACTAGCAAGTGCTCTATGCCCTCTTGGATCTAGGTCGGGCCATGTAATCAGGTCCCATTGATGGAATCTGAGTGGAAGAGATAACATGTCATTTCTGGGCAGAGGTAGTAAAGGAGTAGGTGCGCCTTTTCCACCCTCTTCCCTCCAGGAGCTGAATGCTCAGAACTCTGAAGACCAAGGTGGGAGACACAGCTGTAAGTTACTGCAGAGAGGTTATTAGAGCATTACCCTAACTGGCGCAGGAAGTGTCTTAAATATACGGGGAAATACAGGAAAGAGAAATAAGATCGGGCAGATGGGATTGGAAGCCTAAATGGCTTCCCATAAAAAGCTGAGCAGCCAGGTGGAGCTCCAGAGTGAATCTGGCGATGTCTTAGATGCTTCTAGCTTAAATCAACTTGAGAATCCAAACGTTTTGCCCATTTCAAAGCAGCTCGGTTTTTTGATTAGGAAATGGAGGTCCAGAAAGATGAAATGATGCAGCCGAAGTCTTGCAAGGGGTGTGGCTCATAGAAAGTGTTCCGGGGTGAGAACCCAGATCTGCTCATCCCCGTCCGCCTGAGGCCACTCATGTCCCCAAGTGGGCGCCTCTTACCACACCTTATACTCACAGGATGCAATGAGCTGTATGAAATATAATTGAGTAAGACATTTACAGCAGACTGTTTCCAGGGAAAGGTCACAAAACGACAACAAAAAGCAACAGAGAAGAAAGAATGAACCGGGTGAGTTGCCATGAAGAGAGTGACAGGATGGAAAATGATTTCAAAAACGCTCCCGTCCCCGCAGCGGGTGTGCTCTGGGGGCTGGGGAACCAGGCGGGGGGGAGCCAGTCCGGCTCTGCTCTCTCGCGGGGGCTAACGACCATCCTCCTCCGCTTACTGCATCCCTGGTCCTGTTTCAGCGCCCAGCAGCCTTGCAGTGGGCTGGAGAGGCCCCGGCGCCCCTGGTCGAGCTCATCCTCCCAGGCCCAGCGGGGCTGTGGGCCTCCCGCCCCCACTGCCTCTGGGAACAGGCGGGAGGGGCCGGTGCAGCTGCCAGTGTCTCTGCCCATTTTCCCCTCCGTGAGAAAGCGCTCCTTCACCGCGGGGCTGAGAGGGCTGAGAAATGTAGGGCAGCAAACTCAATCCTATTTTAGTGTGGTGCGAACTTCTGGAAAAGGGTCTGGAGCACAAAGACTCAGCTCGATAATTTAAAATAAGTGGGCGGGGTGCAGGGTGCAGAAGTAACTTTCGTTGTTCCCCACTAAGGGAGGCACTGAAAACTGATTAGTACGGAGAGAACTCCAAACATGTCGTTTATTTAACTTAAGGCTCCTGAATACGTTGGTTTTTTTTTTTTTTCTTTATAAAGGGTAGTTTTTTTTTTCCCCTCCTCTCTCTTTCTCCATGGTGACAGGGGCTTTTGAAATATGTCATGTATACATTTTATAATAGGTCATATTTCATTATAATTATAATTCATTAAGTTACATATCACTATAACTATATATAAATTATTATAATACGTCAAGACATATTTCATGTCATATATGTGCTATATATTTTGTATTTTTCTTATATAAAAAACACTGTTCTGCCTTCACTTGTGCTGACCCCTCTGCCCAGCATTCCTTCCTTTGATTTTTTTTCCCCCACTAACTCAATTTAAAGAAGGCAAATAAGAATCATCCTGTCTGGGGAGGTTTCTCTGCCCACCTCCATCCAATCCCAAAACCCGCCCTCCACCCAAGTCTTTCTCATTTTATGATTGCTTAGCCTCCTTTGCTTACGTTAATAATAGAATCCCACAATGTACTATAATTATGGTGCTGCCCTGAGCTTGTTGTTCTAGAACTGGTTTTGCTGAGTTCCCATTATCTGTGGGACCACTTCCTAGATGTGGGATGCATCTTTTATTAGAGTTGCTGCTTGACAAAGGGCTCTTTGCAAACTCAAGCTCTACATCAAGTGTAGCTCAGCTCTTGGGCAAGACCCTGAGAACGATCTGTACTGATATTCCTGCTAAAGGGTTGTGTTAGAACCAAGCTTTCTGCTGGACTTGCTTTCAAAGGAGCATCCCCCTGCACACCAGGTAAACACCCAGAGATGCTGGAGAGAAGGAATAGTTGTTCTTCCTTCCTATCAAAGTTCGGAGCAGAGGAACTGAAAGGGTACATTGGTCATTTTTACAGCTGTTCAAATTATAGGTTTTCCTCTGTGTTTGGGAAATTTCCACCCTATGACATTTGTTGGGAGGGAGATGCAGTTCTAGTGTACAAGCCGAAAATATCAGATATTTGTTTCCCCGTCACTTCTGGGCAATGACTGGGCTCAGCCAATCAGACATACCTGCCGCAGGCTTGACTTGAGATGCAGAAAGTCAGGGGGAGCAGAGAGTCGGGGCAGGGCAGAGGCGGCCAAGTCCAGATCCTGGGGACTGCAGGAGGAATTCTGTGTGCAGAGGTGGCAGCTATGTCTGGGACAGGACAGGGCTGGTCCCACAAGCAACATACTCTTCAGGGACAGTGGAACCAGCGTCCTCACTGACCTAGTGCACTGCTGTAATTTTGGCTATGCCTCTGGCTTCATTCCAGTCCATTTCTTGAGCCTACCTCTCCATCCTTCTCTAATTACTCTGTGAGGCACCCCATAGCCTTTCAGTACGTTTCTTTACAATCAGCCAGAGTTGGGTTCTTTTTTGCTTGCAACAGGGAACATGTCTGAAACAATCCACAATACGCTTACCCCTGTCGTGTGCTTTGTGTGTATCTTTGTTCACATAATCTCTATGAACTCCTGTAATGTGGTTATTAAAATGCCCATTCTACAGAGAAGGATCTGGAGGTTCAGGTATGTAAATTGCTCAAGGTCACGCACAAGGAAGAGGTAGAACTGGGATCCTGAACTGGTCTGCCTCATGAAGGAGCCCCCCGCTCTGGTTTTCAGTACACACCATATAGTCCAGCACAGAGCTGGGCACAGAGATGGCACTGATGGGTGGATGGAAGGGTGAAGGGATAGATGGTTGGATGTGTGGATGGATGAATGGGCAGATGGATGGATGGAGGAATGGCTGGTTAAAAATATGTTTGCAAAAAGAAAAATAAGCTGTAGTCCTTTTTTGTATTATTTTAAAGACACTTGTAAGGAATATAAGGAGGAGACCCAGGTCATCACCCGGGGCTTCCAGATCACATTCTGGAATTATTTTTCCCCTCATAGTGTAAAAGGCTCTTGCTTTTCCCGTTCATAATGTAAAGGCAGGCAAGCCTACTGCAGGGGAGCCAGGCAGTGCGTCAACCAGCAAATGTAACTACATTTCTCTCACACTCTTCTCAAGCCTCAGTTTGGAAATGTGGAACTCTCTGACGAACAATCACTACTTAATGAATTAATCAACCGAATGGAGAAAGGCGCCGACATTCAGGCAGACAGAAGCCATGGCCGTGCGGTGAGAGCAGCCGGGAGCGGGTGGATCGGGTGGATCGCGCAGAGGACGGGGGCGGGGCCGTCCTCTTTCTCACCTGACGTTCTCATAGCGGTGGATGTAGATCCGATGGAATTGGTGCTGCAGGTGCTCGTCTTCCACGTTGGTCATGTCGTTGATCATTTCCAGGACAACAAACCGGGGCAGCACGGACAGCACAAGCCGCTCCTGGAACAAAGCAATAAAAGGGACCACCTTGTAAGGCTGACCACTGAGTCTCGGAAGGGTGGATGGACCGTGCAGAGGTCGTGGGGCTCTTGTCTGAACTTCTTGAGGAGTTGCTAGTTTCATTCCATCCTATGAACATGACAAATATCTATGGAGTCTTTTTACTTGCCAGGCACTGCGCTGAGTGTTGGGTATATAATGGTGAACCAAATGGATGAGGGTCTGCTCTTGTTGAGCCTACATTCTAGTAGGGGTTACAGACATCGAAGTCTACACACCCAAACATACCCACACACGTTTACAAAATGGGACAAGTGCTGTGCAAGAACAGGTCACAGTCAAAGAGCATGACGGTCGATGACATGATTCAAATTGGGGTTAGGGATGACGTTTTGGGGGAACTGATATTTAAACTGATACATGAAAATTTAGAATGAGTCATGCTGTGTACTGCAAGGAGCTCCAGGAAGAGAAAACAGCAAGTGCAAATGTCCTAAGGCAGACAGAGAGCAGTGGCGTGGCTGGAGGATGGTGATAGAAGGATGCGGGGATAAGGGATAAGGTTGGAAGTGTAGATAAATCTGGCAGGCTTGTGTGAGATGTTAGCATTTAATTCCAACTAAAACTGGAAGCCACTGAGTGATATAACCAGAGGAGTGTCATAAACTGATTTATGTTTTAAAAGGTCACCTCTGGCTGTGGTTTAGACAATGAATTGTGAGAAGGGGGCCAAAAGCAGAGACAGAGAGACCAGCTTGGGGAGCTCCTGCAGTGGCCCAGGTGAGAGGTGATGGGGGTAAGATCTATAGGATTGGCAACCAGCTGGGATGGCAGGAGAGAAAGAGGGCGTAACCATGGTGATGGCTAGGTTTTTGAGTTTGCTTGATGGAGAGAATGTGCTACATTCACTGAACCAAGGAACCTAGGAGAGGAACCAGGCTTAGGAGACACTCTTTATTGAGAGGAGAGGAATGAGACACACTCAGCCTAAAAGTAGGGACCTAACACTTGGCAGAACAATATTCTCCCATCATGATCAAATGGTAGATAAAAACTAAACAACTGGTCATCTAGCAACATGAGCTAAATCCCAAAGAGATCTTGTGTTGTGGAAACCAGGCAGGAGTCCAGCTTCTACTCTATAATTTGCTCTAGTGAGGAATTTGGTTTAAGGCAGGTGCATTGTAAACATCATAGTTTCTCGTATCTTCATAGATATTTATGAATTCTAAGCATTCTCACCATCCATTCTTTCATTCGTTCCTTGCAAAACCCTGAAAATAAGCAAGTGCAAATAATTATTTCAGGTAATGACAAACTGAGTTAAGTTAAAACTACTTGTGTGGCCTGAACCACGTGGCCATGTGGCAGTGCCAGGATGCAATCTTGTGCCACGTTGTTCCTTGATGGGATTCTTGGTGAGATGGGAAAAGCCCCAGGTGTTGAGTCTAACAAGAGTTTCAATCGTGCCTCCACCACTTAATAGTAACGTAGCGTTAGGTGAGCTACGTCATCCCTCCGTGACTGAGTTCCCTAATTTGGCAAATAAAAGCATCTACCTCACAGATTTGCTGTGAGAATTCACTGAAATAAAAATAAGTGAGGGGCCTGGAGTTCATTCTTTCCCTTTTCCTCTCTGCTCTGCTTAACCCTGCTCTCATGTGAAGGGCTTTATTAATGAAGTTCCACTGAGCTTCATGTGATGAGGCTTTCTCCTCTCTTGAAAGCAATCCCATCGTGGGACTGAGAGGCATGCTTCTTGCAGATGCCCCTGCCCTCTGTCCATCCCGTGTTCATCAGCGCTGTCAGCTTCCCAGGTACTGGCGGCTGTGTTCATGTAATCACTGCGGGATGGAAGTCGGTGCTAATCACAGCTTTGAGGGGCACTTGGCGCCTCCGAAAGGTAGGTGCTAAGTAAATATTTGCTAAACCAATGAGTGAATGCATAGAAGGCAGAGACTGCGTGTAGCTCATGACTGCAGTCCCTCCAATGGCCAGCACAGTCCCCGGTACAGGATAATCATTTGTTAGATTCTTTAAGTGGCAGTGCACGCTCGATCCTCAAGTATGACATCAATGCTTTTATGGGAGACTTTTAAAATAAAATTTTAATAGCAAAATTCTCCAGCACCCAGGCTTGCCAGCCTCCAGCCAGCCCTGCTCCTGGCAACTGCCCCAGCTCCTCCCTCTGCAAAGCATTTTCTGCCAGGCGATGGGAAATCGCCTGGTGTCTGCTTAGAAAAGCCCATTTCCAACACTTGCTTCTCTCAGATTTGTTCACTGCTTGAGAAACATCATTCAAATCCCCTGAAAACACAGTCTGAAAGAAAACAGGGAAGTTTGCCCCTTAATACAATTCCCAGCTCCTACTGAGGCACAGGATCTGATTTTTCTGGCTTTGGAGATCAGAAGTACAACGCGACTCTCTCCTGGAGCCAGACGGTAGCCCAGGGTGGCCTTTGTGCTCCCATTCTGCACATCTTTTTCCTCCCTGGGTTTTTTCCCATTTGCATGAAAAGGGACCCTGGGTTGATTCCAAGTGCATCAGTGGCTCCTGCCTGGATTTCCCTATTCATGTCATCAAAAGGGCTTCGCGGGAATCAGTCGCTGCAGTGCATCCTGAGGGGGAAGTCAAGGTGAAAACAGCCAGGAATTCGGGATCTCTATTTTATACAAATGCTGGAGGTGGGGAAGAGAAGGGGAGTGGAGCAGCCCTCTGAAGCGGGCAGCACTTCTGAGCTTACACTGCAGCAGGGCTTCTGAATGGCTTCGGGGAGAACTCGCCACTCTCAAGCTCCTGCAAACTTAGACTCCCATTAATCTCTCTCTGCTGCTGGCAAAGCAATGTTAACTGCAGTCAAGGTCCAGGCACTGGCGAGACGCGTCCTCTGGGGCTATACATAATATCTTATTTTAAAGTCACTGCTCATTACGTAGCATGCCAAGTGCTTGGCATCCAGTATTAATCAAAACCTCACATTAATCGTAGAAGGAGGTAGGTGGCTATTTTCATTGCATTTTATGTACGAGGTCCTGGGATTTCAAAAATTTAGGTGAAATCAGGCAGTCTGGAGTCATACACTTGGTAAGTGCACAGTGAAGACTCAGGCTCATGTTCTTTCTCCTTTGAAACTTGGATTGTAATTCATCCATTTATTCACTTATTTACCACGTCAAGGAGTCGGTGCTATGTGACAAGTGTGCCGTGCTGGGCTTGGAGAATCAGCAGGAAACACAACAAGACACAGTGCTGGCCTCTGTAGAGCTATTGTGCTAGAGGTAACGGATGGACCATGGTGGAGATTAAGGGAGCCAGTGGCTGCCTTAGCGGGATGGTCAATGAAGGACTCTTCAAGGTGACTGTTATGCTGGGACCTGGATGGTAGAAGCAGCCAGTCTTGTGGAAAGCTAGGGAAAGGGGCAGAGGAGCAGCAAGCACTGAGGCTGTGGTATCGCGTCTCTCATTACATTTATTCTTTCATTCATTCAACACAGTTTTTACTGAGATTCTACTGTGGACAAATTTGTGACAGGCTATGAATATATGAATAAACAAGGCAGATGTGGTCCTAGGATTTCATGGGGCGCTTACAGGCTTAGTCTCAGAGGTGACAAGTACAAGAACTGACAGTCATGGTGACTGAGAGGCAGCCTGTGAAGGTGGTTGTCAGTAGCTTGACAAGCACTATGACAGTAACTCAGGAGCAAGTCCTGGCTAGAAATGTGGGTAGACAACTCAGTGACTTAGGGCAGGCTGTGCGATCAGAGCCGGCGAGGTTCCGGGAGTCTTGTTAGAAGTGGCAAGAAAAAGGAGAAGAAGCTGGGCTTCTATGTAGTTTATCATCAAGACTCAGAGGACGACAGAGACCGAGCGGTCAGAACTGGATCTTTAGAGTCGAAACTTTGGGTGTCTACCCTCTGGAATAAGGCGTGCTCATCACAAGTACAGGGGCTCCCCACCCCAGTGTTTTAGGCCATGCAGTTATTTAGATGAGCCACGTACTTCTCTGATCACGATGCCTTCCTGAACGGATCTGCTGAAGTGACACCATCTCTGTGAAGCTCTCCTTGAATCCTACGCCCTGTAGACCTGCCTCCTTCTGCTCCCATTGGAAGCTGCACCAACCTCTGTACGACTTTAATGCAGTAGAAGCTGTTCTGGCTGACCTCCGCTTAACCAACTCCAACGACTCAACTCGCTGGATTAACCCACTCTTTCCAGTCCCTCTGTCACTCATACCAGCAGGGCAGGCCACTGCAGGGCTGAAGGTGCCCAGCTGGTAGGGAGCTCTCTAAATGTCCACAGCTTCTGTTCCGCCTGACCAGGAGTCACTGAGCTTGTTCCCAAACCCCGTTTTGTCAGTTTCGTCTTTGAGTGCACTGACTCAATTTAATTAGATGGTAAATAAAAATATTAAGTAAGAATAAGAGTTGCTGTTGATATGAGATTGGAATTGAATGCTTTGGAAAGACTTGGTAATACTGGCAGCTAGTACAGTGCAACCAAACTAGATGTCAACAAGACAGCCATAAGAATTTGTGGGAAAAATAATAAAAATCCAGAAGTCATTCTGATAATTTTGCAAGTACTTTTAAATTCTTGGCTCCATTTGAGAGAACTAGAAGTCTTGGCTGGTGCACTATTAGCTATGGTCTCTGTAAGAAACAACAGAGCCCTGCTAAGAAAAGTACCTTGGCCTTATTTGAAAAGACCAGATAATGAACTTGTTACTTTTAAGTTGCAGATAAAATATGCAATTGTTCATAATTCCTCCATTTGAACCTACTTTTTCAATTAACCAAGCCACGGCCCTTCCTGATGGCTTCAGCTCAAGGAATGCTGCAATTCTTATTTGGGTTCTGTCACCCTCCCTGAACTGTGAAGTATTTGAGAGCCAAGAGGATGTTTTTTCCACCTCTAGAACCTAACTCAGGCTGAGTGAGGAGGGAGTGGCCATATTATGATTCCTTTGGTGACAAAGAGGCAGATAGCCTACTTGACATCGGTAGGACGTAGCTTAAGCAAAATCAGGTTTATCGTAACTATCCTGGGTGTCTCAAGGGATCTAAGGGCCCAGTCGAGGCTGGACTTTGGAAACGAAAGGGCCCAGTGGCCCATAATGACTCTTTCCCCTAAACTTGGGCCTCTGCTTCTCCTGCAGGTCAGCTTCATCCTTCTCTCTCACTTCTCAGCCACTGGGAGCTCTCGGCCCTTACACCTTGTATCTTTGGCCATTTTGAGAAGATTCTTGCTCCGTTCAGGACTCAACATGTCGGCATAAGGGCTCTGCTTGGGTCAAACATCTAGTCCTACCGAAGGCTCATGGTCAAGGGTGCAGGGTCATGAAAAAGTTCATGGTCATTAATGGGGTGACCATTAAGAGGGGTGGGTTGGGTACAGCCGGGAGGAGGAAGTCCCAGAAAAGTGGGACACATGGTGGCATAAAAACCTATGTGTACAATATGGTGGCCAATGCACGTTTGTGGAAGGAACAGCTGCGTGACATGAATATCAGCACTTGAACAGGGGTCTGGCTCCGACAGAGGGATGGAGAGCAGGCAACCTGAAGTAAAGGGGAGTGAGAGAAAGGGCAGTGCAGTATTGCAGTCACGTGCATGGCCTTGGAGCTGGGCTCTAGGTTTGAATCCTGACTCTGCCCCTTCCTGACTCTGTGACTTGGCCTCTCTGTACCCCAGTTTTCCCATCTGTAAATTGGAGATGGTAACAACAGAGTCCCTTCGCAGGGCTGGTGTAGGGTTAAATGAGTTAATATCTGTAAAAGAATTAGCTAGTGTCGGGCACACTGTAACCACAGCCCAAACGTTTGTTAAATTCACTGGCAAGCGTGCTCTATTTTAATCATTGTTTTAGAACTTTAATTGTATATTGGTGCAAAAGCTTAAAACTTTTAGCGTAGGGACATTACATAGGAAATATGAGGAAAATGAATAGAAAGAAGACAGTTGTCCTTTGGTTCCAGGACTCCCTGCAGATACCAAAATCCATGGAAGTTCAAGCGCCTTTTGTAAAATGGTATAGTGCTTGCATATAACCTATGAGTTACCTCCTGTGTACTTTAAATCATCTCTAGATTACTTATAATATCTAATACAACGGAAGTGTTATGTAAATAGTTGTCGGTATGCGGCACATTCAAGTTTTGCTTTTTGGAACTTTCTGGAATTTTTTTCCCAAATATTTCCCATCCACGGCTGGTTGAACTTGTGGGTACGCAGGGCTGAGTGTATGTGAAGAGGCAATTGTGCTACACAGTCAAAGACCTCCAGTCACACTTTTAGTAATTAAAACAATGTTAACATTTTGTTATCAAAATCTTGACTCTGACATTTGAATTTTTGTCATAAAGGGCTTTTATGGAATTTTCACCCAGAACTGTTACTGTTTCTGAAAGTTAAGTGTGAGCACAGCCATGTGGAAGCTAATGGGTTCCAGCCATGCGGAAGCTATTTAATTGACTCCTAAAGGCAAATTCTGTACATGCGCCTCAGGCTGATTCAGCAAGGAGGTTAGAAAGGTCTGGATGACATCCGCGCCTACTTGTGGGTGGCCTAAGACCCCAGGAACTTCGGTTCTGCTCAGAAATGCAAAGAATAAAGGGTTTTGGCATCAGCCAAGCTTGAGTTGAATCCTGGCTGAGCTCAACAACCGACTCCTGTGACCATGGTAACTTGTATGACTGACTCCTTGTGCCTCAGTTTCTCCATCTACAAAATGGGAGTCATGATACCTGCCTCCCAGGAATTGTTTTTTTACACTCAGTGACAAAGCCTCTTTTTTAGCTCCTGGTACACAGTAGGTGTTTATTAAATAGCCATACTCATCAGATGTATTGTAATTCATCCAACTGTCAACTCAGAGACCACCACCTGCATTGCTCCATTGTGCTTTTTATTATTAACATTCATTGGCACGTTTCAACAATGTCAGCAATAAAATACTCCACTCCACTCCCAGGATGACTGCTTAGCAGAGAACCTGGCATATGGAACACCTCCAGTTATTAGCTCTGTACATCATGTATTATTCTACATCTGTCATCAGTCTTACCCTACCCAAGGCTCAGCACGCCCATGGTAACCTTTAGTTGAGTTTGATGAATCAACAACTCTAATACTATGAAATAAAAAGGAAGGCACTTTTTTCCCTTTGGTAATGAAATGATAAACCAAAGGCATGATGACACTTGGGTGAGATCTTGAGTTCTCCTGAAAGGAATTTAGTCAGATGTGAGGAATAAAGAACACATTTGTGGGCCCGGAAAACATTAGGCACTAAATCTCCTGCGAAGCAGCCCCCTCTTGGAAATCTCTCTTTTAAGCACTTTGGAGGGCTTGAGGATTTCAGAGTCTTTTTAGAGAAAAAGGCTCTTTCACACAAGGTTTGATACTTTTCTCAGACACAGGCAGCATTACTCAGCATGGTGCTATTTTCAATAAAAGACATTGATGTGCAGGTCGGAAATCACAATCAGAAGAGCTGAATTTGAGTCTTTTTAAGGCAGGTGCTTACTAATTGTCTGATCTTAGGCAATGTACTTAATATCTCTGAATCTGAGTTTTCAGGCATAAAAGCAGGCATTAAATACAAATGATCAATAGGCATATGAAAAAATGCTCAATATCAATAATCATCAGAGAAATGCAAATCAAAACTACAATGAGGTATCACCTCACACCAGTCAGAATCGCCATCATTTAAAAGTCCACAAATGACAAATTCTGGAGAGGCTGTGGAGAAAAGGGAACCCTTCTACACTGCTGGTGGGAATGCAGTTTGGTGCAGCCACTGTGGAAAACAGTATGGAGATTCCTCAAAAGACTGGGAATAGACTTACCATATGACCCAGTAATCCCACTCCTGGGCATATATCGAGAGGAAACCTACTTCAGAAAGACACCTGCACCCCAATGTTCATAGCAGGACTATTTACAATAGCCAAGACATGGAAACAGCCTAAATGTCCATCGACAGATGACTGGATAAAGAAGCTGTGGTATATTTATACAATGGAATTCTATTCAGCCATAAAACCGACAACATAATGCCATTTGGAGCAACATGGATGTCCCTGGAGAATGTCATTCTAAGTGAAGTAAGCCAGAAAGAGAAAGAAAAATACCATATGAGATTGCTCATATGTAGAATCTTAAAAAAAAAGAACATAAATACAAAACAGAAAGACTCATAGACATAGAATACAAACTTGTGGTTGCCAAGGGGGTTGGGGGTGGGAAAGGAAAGACTGGGAGTTCAAAATTTGTAGATACTGAGAGGCATATGTAGAATAGATAAACAAGATTATACTGTGTAGCACAGGGAAGTATATACAAGACCTTGTGGTAGCTCATAGTGAAAAGAATGTGGCAATGAATATATGTATGTTCATGTATAACTGAAAAATTGTGCTCTACTCTGGAAATTGACACAACATTGTAAACTGACTATAATTCAATTAAAAAAAATCCTTGCTGACTGCTTCACCGAGGGGCTTTACTGAGGATGAGACTTTTAGTGGATATTACAGTGTCTTAAATAAAAAAGGAGCTTACAAAACAGAATCAGAGAAGAATATTCAGGCTGTGGGCAAAGATGCAGAGGCTGGATGGGAGATGGCAGCTCTGTGGATGAGTTCACCACTGTGGCAGGCTCTCCGTGAAGGGGGAATTGGTCAGAGCTGAGACTTGAGAATTCCGCTACAAATAGTTTGGAATGGCCCTTGAATGCTACGACAAGGAATTTGGTCTTTAGCCCACAGGGGAATAGGGAGGCAGGAAGTGATTTTTAAAATGGGGCAAGGGGAGGGAAGAAGGGTTAATATCATTTGTGTGACTGTGGAGAACCAATTGCATGGCTAAGGGACAGACAGAAAAGAGGTGACCAGTTGGGAGGTTGTGGCCAAGTCTCCTGCAAGGTAAGCAGATCTGAAGGCAGGCCAGTGCAGTGGGCAGAGAGGAGAATAGAATTGGAGAGATGAAAGAGAAGGTACTGTTACTGTACATGGTCTGGAAAAATTTCCAAAATGTTTTTGAAAGATCACATGGGCTGAAATAGCATAAACCAGTTGAGAAGTGGCATGGGAATCTATTTATACACATATAAACTTCACTTCTGTTTTCACCATGTGTCATGCAGTCTAGTTAACTGGGAGACCAAAAATGACTGCAATAAAATATTAATGACATTACGGTAAAGGTCGACCCAGAGCACCGCTTGTTTCTTGTCTGTGCCAAAAAGTCACCAGGATAATAGCTATGAAAAATGAAACGCTTTGAGCTGTTGGAGAGTCAGGACCCCTAGAACCACAGAGGGGCTTTTCCTGTTTGGAGCTGCACACGACGGGATCACACAGTATGTTCTCCTTTGGGTCGGGTTCTCCTGCTCTGCATCTAGGAAAACTGGGTCACTCGTGGGTCCTCACGCTCCTTAACTTTCCGGCAGTCACTGGAGGCTGTCATCCACTCCTCCTCTAAACCCTTCCGCTCCATCTCTTCAGATTCCCTACTCTTCTGGCTTTGTTGTTGTCGCTTGAGTGGTTTTTGTTTAAAAACTTTTTTTAACCTTTTTAGCACCATTGCTGATTCCTTCTCCTCTGCTCCTCCCTTTAAATGTCGGGAAACTTCATCTCAGTACTGCAGCTTCTTCCTTTCCTTGTTTGCACTACTTCCTAGGCTAACTCATCTAGGTAAAGGGCCTTCTTGTTTCTTTCTTTTCCCTTTTTAAAAATATTTTATTATTTTTTTAATTGAAGTACATTCAGTTACATTGTGTCAATTTCTGGTGTACAACAGTGTCCCAGTCATGCATATGCATACATATATTCGTTTTCATATTCTTTTCACTAAAGGTTATTTATTACAAGATATTGAACATAGGTCCCTGTGCTATACTGAAGGAACTTTTTAAAAAAAATTTATCTTTATATATAGTGGCTAACTTTTGTAAATCTCAAACTCCCAAATTTATCCCTTCCCACCCCCTTTCCCCCGGTAACCATAAGACAGTTTACTATGTTTGTGAGTCTGTTTCTGTTTTGTAGATGAGTTCATAGTGTCCTTTTTAGGGAAAGGGCTTTCCATGTGCCACATATGTGCTGATCTACTCCAGAGGTTGTATTTCAATCTTACCCTCTCGGTTAGTTAGACTCTGGGCTCATACGTCCAAGTGCCTACTTGACACCTCCACGTGGCTGAGTATTAGTCGTATAAGGTAACATGACCCAGAACGTGCTTCGGCCCCGTGTCCCATCACTTATCCCATTGAATGCCATCCTCTAGACACGAATCCTTCTGCTCCCTGATCATGGCAAGCCTGTTCCTACCCTATGGCCTTATGCGTTAGGTATCCCTTCTTCCTGGAATGTTCTTCCCCAGTCTCCTTGCTTCGTTTGCCCTTTCCCACCAGGACGCAGCTCATCAGGGCCCCAGCTGGGCACAGCACTCCAGGTTCTCGTCGTCACCTCGTCAGTTTCTGTCGTCGCAGTGTTCGTCACTACCAGTGTGCTCATACTGATTCATTTCTTCATCCACTTATTCTTGTTTCTTCTCATCTCCCCATAAGCCCGTGACAGCAGGGATCTTATCTTTCATTCCCAGGAGTAGTCTTAGTGCCTTAAGCAGCGTCTGGGACACAGTAGGTACTCAATAAACGTCAGCTGAAGTACTATCTGAGTGACTCACACTGCATCTTAAAGAGATACTCAGGCTGAGGAAGGGTTGAAGGATCAGGGGAGGGAAGCAGATAGATGAGCTTGGAGTGACTGAGGAGACACAGTCAACAGTGCAGACGGTCAAACCTTGGGACCCTCCCACAGGAATGTCTGGGGTCTCCAGGGATAGACACTGGAGAACAGCCGCCGTAATGATAACCGTGTATTAACTGGCATATTCAATTGCCTAGAACATCCTTTTCTTCGACATTTCAGGAGAACAGAGATTTCACCGTCTGTAGGTCAGTATATGTGCCTGCAATCTCTTCGAGTCTCTTGTCGTGTGTTCTGTTACACTGTTGTGTTCCATTTGTCAACGGAGCTGGGATCAGTTTGCAACACACATACATGCCCAGCAAAACTTAGATTTTGATGCATTTGCTTTTTCAGGACAAAACAACTGGCAAAGGAATAATAATGAAACCAGAAACAAGGCAACATTAAAAAATAAAATTAAAAAGGCCCAAAGGGTCTATTATGGAATGGCTTCCTGAGCCTGAAACATGACATTTCTTAAATTAACGTCAAAATACTTTGACATTCTTTTAAGGATCAGTTCATATTGAAAAACTTGTTTCGTAGTCAGAGGGTAAAAATGCTACATAAATTTAAAATGAAATGTTTTCTCTAGTGGGCATTCAGGGAAACCACAAGATTGAGGCCCAATGCAGGTACCATCCTGGACTTCAGACTGCCTGTGAGATGGAAGAGGCTGTGCTCTGACAGAAGGCAGATTAGATCTGAATCCATTTTCCAGCTGAGTGATTTTGCTTAAGTATCAATTTCCTTACCTGTAAAATGGGACTATAACCAGCCTTCCATGGTGTTGTGTCTCATATGAAAATGACAGCAGGGGTCACTGACTTACAGCAGGCACTCGGGAAATGCTAATTGCTCTCCTTTCTTCCCCACCTTTTTTTCCTTCTACACTTTAAACTCCTAAGATGAACCAGAAAAGAAGGCTTATATTAGATATTATGAATATCTAATATTTAGATATTTAATATCTAATATAAATAATATTAGAGCATCCTCTTTCATCTCGTGTCATTTTTGATAAGCCACAATGGTTGACAATAATAACAACTTCTTGCTTTTAAGTGGGGAAAATAATGAGAGGTGTGGTTTTTGTCCAGGGTCCTGTAGAGCTTCTGGGAAGGAAATCATGGACAACCCAAACTTACTAAATGTGGTAGATTGTATGCAAATACATGCCTTATAATCAGTGTGCCTTCCCATGCTGATTTTTGGGTTGGTTACATCACTTGCTTTGACCCATGGGACAAGAGCAAATATGTCACAAATGGAGGTTTCAAATGCGCTTGTACCCTGGGACTTACATTGCCTCTTGCCGTGCTTAGAACCTGCAGGCTGCCATGTGAGTGAACTTGAGCCAGCCTGAGGGAGGGTGAGGGCCACGTGGGAGAGAACTGGACGCCCTTGTCTACATAGTCTGCCCAGTTGCCACTTGTGTGACGGAGGCTCTCCTAGACCAACCACCAGCCCCAGACTTTCCAGCTGACAGCGGGCACACGAGGGAGCCCAGCAGAGATCAGCAGAGCTGATCAAACCAGAACTCACCAGCCAACCCACGGAATTGTGAGCTAAATAAATGGTGGTGGTTTTAAGCCGCTACACTGGGGGTTGTTATAAAGCAAATGTAACTGATGCCCCAAATGAACCGATGTAAGAAGATGAGGTGGTTGATTAGGATAATGACCAGGAGAGGGACCAGCATTTACTGAGCACCTGTTGTGTGTGACAGTTGTCACACAGCTTATTTTATTTGATCCTGACAGCTACCCAATGGAGCAAAGAAGCCTATTTTACAGCTGAGAAAAATAAATCCAGAGAGAGTATATATTGTCCAAGAACATAGCACAAAGTGGATATTATTATCCTGTTTTGTAAATGAGTATATTGGCTCAGAAGTGGAAAGATTTGCCCAAGAGATCTAACAACTGTAAGTGACAGAACCAGACTTGGTGACTCAGTAAGTTTGGCACAAAAGTCGGTGATCTTTTGAATACTCTTGATGATTCATTGTACCAAATGCTTCCAAAGCTGCCCCCTCTCTGTCAGTACAGCTAGCACCCTGTCCATCAAGCACCAATCATTCTTCTGGTTCACTGTCCTTTGATGAGTTCTCTATGCTTTACCATCAAGAGTAGTGGCTACAGTCTCAGAGGAGGGACAGATGCCCTGCTCCTGGCATGCTCCCTCACGGGGTCCTTTCCAACCATGCCTAGGACAGCATTTTAAAAATTGGAACTTGTGACACATTTGTGGCCTGAAATCACCTTTAGTGGCTCATACACAGCATTGAAAAATGAAACAAACACAACCAAAAAACACCTGAATCGAATGACCGTGAAGGGGAGTGTGGTGTCATGGATCTCTGCTTCACATATATTCCTTTGTGTACTAAGTCATCATGTAAAATGCACTTCTTATTGGGTGATGCAGTGGAAAAAGCAAAAAGCCCACAGATACCCCTTTCTGAATCCGAGGCTGAAAAGCTAGTGACTGCATTTCCCCAAATCCTGCAGCTGTGGGTCTGATTCGGGTTTTGACAATTAGATTTAGAATTTGGTGGAGGAGGGTATAGCTCAGAGGTAAAGTGCATGCTTAGCGTGCACGAGGTCCTGGGTTCAATCCCCACTGCCGCCATTAAAAAATAATAATTAAAAAAATAAAATTCAATTAGAAAAAGAGAATTTGGAGGTTAGACTGAAGCTACTCTTCATCTACTTCTCCTTTTTGTTGCTGGCAATCGTGATTATGGAGATCCTGGGATTTTAAATAGCAGCCTTCCGGTATCTGGTCACAAGATTCGTGGCTGTTTGGAAGGCAGCCGCTGCCCGTGTTTTGCCAGGGTGGACAGAAAAGGTGGCATTGCTCTGGAACTAACAGCCCTGGCCACAGTGGCTTCCTGATCCTTACCCTTCACAGCAAGTGGCAAGCTGGTTTACAAGGTCTAGAAGAGAAACATCAATTTAACCCGCCTCCAAGGCCAAGGGACAAGAAAAGTCCTCTGGTTTAATCGCAGCAGGAGGAAGGGGAGCAGGAAGGCATTTCACCATCTCATCACCACTCGAAAACCCTTTCTAAAATGCATCAGGCCCTCTGAGATTACGCACTCCCTGGAAGTCCTCCTGACCATACATTTGCAAATGTCACACACCGCACTGTTCCCTACTGTTCCATTACACACGGAAAGAGCGTCCCTATTTGGCTCTGTTTCTGTATTCAATTCAATTTCCGTCAATAAACAGCCACTGTGCTTGATGTGAGCCAGACTCTGAGGTGTTCCTAGGTGCTGAGTAAGACTCCAGCCCCGGAGAACTCAGAGCCCGTGGGGAATGCAGATGCAGGAACATTCCAGATGCTCACTTCAATAAGCTCTGCCATAGAAGCAAGAAGCTGGCCCTTTGGGGACACTAGGAGTGACACGGAGGAGGGCCGGGTAAGTGGAGCCTGGTGGTGTCTGCCCCTCAGTCACACCACAGCGTTAACGTCAGATGAGTCTCACAGTAATTCCTGGAGAGGGGCTGGGTTATTCCAATTTAACAGATAAGAAAACTGAGGTCCATCGAGTTACATTCTCTGCCCAAGTTTATGCGTCTAATAAGGGGCAAAGCTGGGATTTAATATCAGGTTTGTCAGAACTGATGGAGCAATTTGGGTGCCTGTAAACAGAGTCAGGGTTTTCCCAGAAATAACATTTTCTAGTGAAATTCTAACACTGAGAAAAATCAGAAATTACAGAGAGCTTTATCTCTGGATAACTCTCAGCTACATTCCCCTTGATTCTGAGAAATTCCTTTCACACACTGGACACTTCAAAATCTATTGTAATAATATGCTATCTTTGGCAGTGAGGAACAGGAAGGATGTTATAAAAGCTACCCAGTATTGCTTCCATTTGCTAAAAAGACACACATCCTTTGGACAACTGCAAATCCTGGTGTGGAAAAGATCTCTATGTTGTATGTTCTTCTTTTTTTCTTTTCTGGTTTTTTTTTTTTTTCCCAAGAATATTTGGACTGACGTGGCAGAGTGTGTAAATTTTCAAACTGGTATCCATGTCCAAGGATGGTAACCTCTTAGGTATTTACGAGATGAAAGAAGGCTTTGGTCCTGAAGGTGTGGTGGGGAGAGAATCTTATCTATTCCAAGTGGGCTGATTCGGGATTTGTGGGTCCTGAGATGTAAGTAAGTTGGAGGGATCCTCTTTAAGAGAAATATTGCAAATCATAACTACAAACTTCCTCGGGCCCCTTGGAGGGCCTTGGAAGGGCCTTGGAAGTCAAGGGCCTTGAAGCTTAAACTTCACTGGTGTCACCATAAGCCTGCTTCTGAGCAGGTAAACTATCTTTCATTATTATAAATGTTGGAAGGTGCCAACACTTTGGAGCTTGTGGCTGCATGTAGACAGATAAAACGCAGTGTTGCTTATTTCAAGTATTAATATGCAACCATTTCCATAGATACCTGATTATAAGTATGCCCCAGTACGTGTTTTAGAAGGCTCTTTGAACACCCTCTTTGACACAGTGAATTCTTAGCTTCTAATTCAACTGTTATGATTCTAGTAGCTTTTTTAAAAAACATTAATCTACAGATGTTTTATATACTCATTCACTGAAATTTTAAAAACACTGAATTTATGTTTTATCTTGATACAGAGCAAAGCTTTTCACATTTCTTCAAAAACATCGTATTTTAATAGCAGTTGGAGTAGAGGGCTACTTTGGAGGGTGAAAGATGGATTAAAATTCAAATAAGGAGCCCCTCGCTTGCCCCATTATAGCTTGTATATCCTCCTCCTTGACATTAAAAAAAAAACCTAAAGTTAAAAAAAAACCTTGTATCTGTAGTGTGTGTACAGTTAAAAATTACCTCCAAGTGTACTGACCCATTTAATGGTGAAAAGAATCCTGAAGGTCGAAGTTAGTAAAATGACTTTACAGATGAAGAAACAGAGCCTCAGAGAAGTAATCTGATCAAGGTCAGCCTATATGTTAATATGGGACACCAAGTCATAGATCCTGTTTCTGCTGTATCTCAAAAAACCAGGACTGTCAAGGCCAGAACTCCAGGAAAGGAACTGAGTCAGTGGCTGGAGGACACGGCAGAGGCAGTGTGGCTGGTGACCCCGGAGCGGTCACAGCTCTGCAAATGGTGAAACTGCTCAGGTCAGGGGTGGGCGCGTGGTCTCTGTAGCCCACTCCTCAGCGCCTGTAAAACCCGCTGGCTACGGAGCTGAATCATTACTTTTCACTTCGGGGTTTAATTACGAGCTTATGTCAATTTTCTGCTCACGAGAAGAACAGCTATCAAACATTTTGTCATTTACATTTGAAAAGCAGGAAGTATCATAATTGTTCAGTGCTTATCTGGGAAATACATACATTATTCGTTCATTAGTTCTCTCCTTTATAATTTCAGTTGACAAACACGAGCAGCTACCCCTCACAAATGAAGGTGTAATTCAGTTGCCTTTGGCTTCCCTAGCTTCTCACAGTCCAAACATCTCAGTCCGTTGCTCTTTTACGCTTGTTTAAAGTCCATTAGGTCTCTGGTAGTCAGGATTTTGTTTTCTGTGGAATGTATTAGTTGATAATTAAAGCAAACACCTAACAAAGAGTAGAAACTGTATTGACAACCCCACTACCAACCACAGACCTTACGGGTACTTACTACGTATCAAGCTCCATACATGAATCATTTCATTTAATCCTCACAACTCATGAGGTAGAAACATTTCTTCTTGTTT
This sequence comes from Camelus ferus, assembly GCF_009834535.1. NCBI lineage: Eukaryota > Metazoa > Chordata > Mammalia > Artiodactyla > Camelidae > Camelus > Camelus ferus. The sequence continues at coordinate 8,465,836 of NC_045720.1, read as the reverse complement.
TTACACAGATGTGGAAACTGAGGCACAGAGAGGTTAGGTGGTTGTCTGAATGGCACAGAGCAAGTAAGTGGCAGTGCCTGGATATGATCTTATCTGGACTCATTCCTAAGTGAATTCAATGCACCAGGCTCTGTGCTATGGAGCCTCATACAGGGTTCATCCTTTTCTTAGGTGCAATGGATCACGTGGGACTGACTCTCGTGTCACAACCTTTCCCCACATCTTTGTATAATCTATTGTAGAATATCATCCACTACTCATTCATGCATCTGGAGAACTGTTACTTAGCAAACATGCACTAAGGAACGAGTCTGCGGCAGGCACTGTGCTCCGCACTGCGCAGAGCAGTAGATAAGTTTCACTTCTGCCTTCACTGGGTATGCAGTCTAGTTGATGGAGAGGCAGAAAATGACTGCAATAAAATATTGATGGCATCACGATAAAAGTCAGAACAGTGCACCACCTGTCTCTTGCCTGTTCCAAAGAGATACCAGGATAATGGATACAAAAAATAAAATGCTCTGAGCTGTCGGAGAGTCAGGAGGTGTAAAGATGAAATATTTACATCCCAGTGATTAATAGACAAAAGGAGTAGCTTCCACAGAGCTAAACCACAAGCTTTTTTGGACAATGGGAAGGAAGAAAGAAGAGTTGGTGGAGCAGAAACTTCAACAGGAACACCCTCTGTGGGATGTGAAAACCTCTGCAGAATCTAGCATCCAATGGACTAAAGGGGAAAGGGAAATTCTTCTTCAATATTTGTCAACAATACTCTCATATTCGGGGAAGGGCCTCCTGGGAAATGCTCTACAATTCAGTCATTATTTTATTCATTTGATACAATGTTACTTACTCAATGTCTGATACCAGGTAAGATACCATGGAGGGAGGGCAGAACATGAGTTCTCCATGCATCGAGAAACTTGCAAGAAAGTGTCAAGATATAAGACATGCCACATAAGACAAGTTGCAAAGTGCCAAACTTACCAAACTCTAGTTTATTCTGGAAAATTCTATCTAGAAAATCTCATCTCATTTTTATTTCTGGCGTCTAACTCAGAGCTCAGCCTACATTTCATAACACACTAACTTGATTGGATAGTGATAATACATTTGTTTCTATTATGAAAACTCTGAAGAGGAGTCTCAGAAAAAACTGATTCGTGTAGAACTTTGATTGGATTTTGATGGCTTAGCTGAGTCCTAAATAATGAAGGGAAATCAATCAAGTGTATTAGATAGCCCCTGGATCAAGCCATGCCTGAAGGCTGCTAGCAATGGGACTCAGTAAGTCTAAAGTTCATTCAGGAGGAGTGTACACTTTGTAAATAATCTTCAGCAGTTGTAATCAATTTCTTGCACCTGATGGGCAGGTAGGTACAAAACTGGGGACTTTGGAATAGTTGGGAGGAGCAAAGAAGGTGCAAAAATCCCATGTGAGAAAAGCAAAAGGTACTTCCCCCAAATCCTACATTATCCATCAATGGCAGTAGGAGCCTTCATGGAGGTTTCACTGGAAGCTGGTACCTCCATGAGCCACTGGGTCTCCTCTGAGTAGATTCACTGTATCTTTTCCCCAGTTAAGTAAACTTGTTTGATTTCCACACGTCTCTCTGTGTAGTCCCATTGATTGCAGCACAAGCCTAGTGTGGCAATTATGCACCTACCCCTAGATATTTAGGAGCATGAGGCAATGCATTCCCCTTGTTGCCAAGACCAAAATTAGTTAGACAGTCTCCGGTGGAGAAGAGAGGGCATGGGGAAGGGAGGAAGGAATATATGGCAATGCACGGATCATGAACAGTGTGGTATGTCCAGGAGACGCCATTATTCCATATAGAAAATGGCTGGTATATGGGCTGTGGAGAAAGATTGTGTAAGTCCGAACACAAGCTCTGCAACTTACTAGCTGTTGCATAATCTCTCTGTTTATTGCTTTCTTCGTCTATAAAGCAGAGGTTAAAATACCGCCCGCCTCACAGGGCTGCTCTGAAGGTTAAATGCTGTAACCTGTGCAAAGTGTATAGGACAGCATTTAGCGCATAGTGATGGTTATGTAAGGGCTAGTTACTGCTAATTCTATCCGGGTAGTGTTTAAGGTGGAGAGGTAAGAGACGAATTGGATTTCATTCTAAAGGCAGTGGGAATGTTTTAATTAAGTTTCTAGGAGTGCTGTAAAAAAATCACCTTCAAACTAAGTGACTGCAAAGAGCAGAAATTCCTTCCCTCTTAGTTCTGGAGGCCAGGAGTCTGAAATCAAGGTGTAGGCAGGTCAGTTCCTTCCAGGGGCTCTTAGTGAGAAACTGTCCAGTCTCCCAGCTTCTGGTGGCTGCCAGCAGCCCTTGGTGTTCCTCGGCGTGTAGCCGCGTCACTCCAACCTCTCTGCCTCTGTCTTCACGTGGCATGTCCCCCATGTGTTTCTCCTCTCTGTCTGTATTTCTGTGTGTTCTCTCTTCTTATAAGAACACCAATCATATTGAATTAAGGCTCATCCTAAGCCAGAATAAATTCATCTTAAATTGATTACATCTGCAAAGGCCCTTCTTCCAAATAAGGCCACATTTTGAGGTTCAAGCAGACATGAACTTGGAGGGGGGCACTATTCAATCCAATTTACAAGTCACGGAGGTGACCTGAGCAGATTTCGGTTTTATAAGGATAACTCTGGCTGCGCAGAGAGAACAACGTGCAAGGAGTCAGGGGCTGCTGCGGCGATCCAGGAGAGACATGGGACAAGAAGCGGGATTAGAGAGTTGGAGGAAAATATGGGAGATGGCCAGGGAGGCGAACCAACTGCTCAGGACCATGGCTGGGTGTCAGGCAGGGTGAAGAGGAGGCGTTCATGTGGGTTTGGAGAGCTGGTGGACCAGCGGTGCTGTTCACTGGAGGACATACTGGGGAGACAGAAGCTTTGGAGAAGGAGAGACTAAGCTTGTTGAGTGAATGGAGGTTGAGATGATTATTTCACCTTACGTCAAATTTCAACTTGCTTTGAGAGCACAGCTTTCAGCCTGTCTCAACTTTATAGACTCTAACTGCTCATCAAGAGTCGTTTCAATATTTTCCCAAGGTTGATTTGGATTTTTTATAGATAATTAACAAAATGGCACTGTATCACAGTAAATCTCTACTTAACTGGCTCAGTAACTTATCCTACCAATGAAGGTCCTCAAAATGTTAAAAACTCATAGCTTGCCAGCCCCGCCTGGTCCTTCTCCCAAGTCTGCCTCATCAGCTGCATTGTGTCTTTACCAAGAGGCGGTAGTGTTCGTTTCCAAATTTTTTGTGTCAGTTATATTTACAGTTGCTATTGCCAAACTTCAGTAAATGTAGTGCAAACAGTAAACTATGAATGGGAAAATAAAGCAAGCTTTTGCTTCTATGAAAAGTTGATTGTTTCGAGAATACTCAGTTTCCTTCTGAAAAACAAAATGCTTTCAATCTGGGTGTGGGCAACACATTTGCAATTGACTGAAAACAAAGAGAAAACTCTAGAATGGTTCTGTTCTCAGATTGCTCAAAAAGTATTTTTAAATTATTTGCTTCTTTTATGGCCAATTCACTTTGACAGCATTTATGCAAAATAGAGGGTGTAGCTGGGTCCCATCAACGGACCCACGTTCATATCCAGTTGAAATAAGCTATTTTAGGCAAGGATCATTTTTTAAAAAATATATATATTTTATTTTCCCTCTCCTTTATTCTATGACCACTTTTGAAATGTGCCTCAACTCTATCCAGGGTACAAATCATACCTTCCCTGCAGCATTTTACAGTTAGGCTGTGTTCGGTTTCTAGTTCTAATTTCTTTAGTCGAAGTTCCCCGGACGGATTTATGGGCTGAGAGGGCCCCACACGGCTGTTCAGCTGCACTTTACCTTCTCCGGGTGGGATCAAAGGTGTGGAGGGCCACGATGGTGATTGATTTCTTCTATCTGAACTGCCTCTGGAAATGTTAATTGTATGCAAATGAGTGCAGAATATTGACCTCTCTTTCAATCAGGGCGGGTATTTAAAATTAATACCGCACAGGGATGCTAAGTATAAGAACACAAAGAGCAAGAAGAAAAAGCGTAGTTACGAGAATCAGAGTGTGTCCTGCTGTGAAACTCAGGACATGGCCCAGGTGGTCCAGAAGCACAAGGACCAACTATGATGCCCAACGCTCATCTTTATGGCTTGATCTCCTCACAGCAACCGTGAGAAACAGGGATTATCATTTCCGACAGATGAAGGATCCAAACAAAGTGCAGAGAATTTGAGTGGTGCACCCAAGGTCACCCAGATATGGAGTTGGAACTAGCAATCAAATACAGGTTTGTTCTTCTTCAAAGCTTTCACTCTTTCAACCATGCCAGAAGATGCAAATAATGTGCTGGAAAGATTGCAAAGAACAAGGGAGCCAGATGATTGCAAGAGTTGCAAGGGGGTAAACACAGTCATTTGAGAAAAGTTAGCTGTTACAGGAGAGTCGAAGGCCAGTAACACTGTATCTCCCTTCAGCGCTCAGGGTCTTACTGACAATTAGAGAGGCTCCCGGTGCTAACCGCGGTACTGGGCAGAGTGACAAAACCCATGTAAAATGTCTAAGTGCCAGGGAAAAAGAGATAGCTCAGGGCTGGATACAGTAGAGGAGGCTTCCTAAAGGGAGGGCATTTCAGCATTAGTTTGGGGCATTGGTGAGATTTTCTACAGAAATAGCTCTAACATTTGTAGAGTTCTTTACGGTTGAAATAACACTTTTTCAAGCATTATGTTATTTGTCTCTCAGAGCACCCCCGTCGGTGGGTTAGGGCAGGAATGATCATTTCTAATCGAGAGTTGAGGAAACTCACACACAAAGGGATTCGACAACTTGCTCACAGTCACGCCAGCAAGTTGGAAATTGATGTGGGATGAGGATCCAGGGCGGCACCATCCAGTGCAAATAACAGGAATATCAGGTGAGCTACATACAGAATTAAAACATGCCTAGTGCATACATAAAACAAGGAAAAAGAACACAGTTGAAATTCATGTCTATAGCATATTCTATTTAACCACACATCGACCAAATATCATTTCAATGTGTCATCAAAATGCAACCAATAAGCAAAAAGTTATTAATGAGATAATTTGCATTCCTTTCTGGGGGGCACTGTCTTCAAAATCTGTATTTTATACTCACAGCACATTTCAATTTAGACTAGGCACATCTCAGCTGTTCAATATCCACAAGTGGCTAATGGCCAGCGTACTGGACCGAGCAGACTTTTTTCTAATTCCTGGTCTTTCTGCTCTGCTAAACTGCTTCACAAACACAGATGGAGGGAGAAGAGAGTAGGCTGTCTCCTGCAAAGGGGACATTAGGAGCAGGTAATTGTGGAGGGACACAACTGGTACCTCAGAAGGGGCAATGAAAGAGAGTTTAATGAAGAGTTAAGGAACCCAAGCATGGATGGCAAAGCACCCCAATCTAGGAAGAGTGGAGCTACAAACACTCCGGGAACCTGGAAAACCCTGTAGCTTTAGGAGATGGCTGCCTCGTTAAGAACTATGGTTAGTCCACCATCCAGCTGGGTAGATGGTGGGGAGATCAATCCATTGGCCTCTTTGCCTCCCCATCTTCTAGTCTCCATCCAATGCCTCCCTTTGTCCAAACTGACCAGGCAGCGAGCCTGTTGACGCATTGGTAAAGGTTAGCCTCCGGGGGCCCAGAGAAAGGCAGAGAAGGACAGAGGCTGGAGCTGGGGGACAAGCAGGGAACAACCAGCAAGAAATCAAAGGCACAGTGTGTGGAGGCATGCTTACTGACCCGGATGGAGAGCAAGAATGCAAGGACAGAGGCAGCAAGTGACACGACTGCGAAGTTGGGCTGGAGCCGGGTAGTGGCTGGGCTGTAACTTTGTGTAAATGAGATGGGTCAGTACTCTCCCCACATTAGCAACCACGGAGGGTTTAGTGTGGACTCTTATATAGCCAAAAATGGGCACACGAAGGTGATCCTGACAGGCGTTACACTCTGTGCTGAGGTTTAGAGATGTGAATTAGTTGCATCCTTCACCTCTCAGATGAACAAGCTGAGAAAGGGATAAGGGAGGCAGGTAGGAAACAAGACAGACACTTTATTACTAGCAAAAGGAGGGGGACTGTGGCTACAAAGTGAGTAAACATTGGGGGTCCCATGCCTTCTTTTTGAACTAGCTACAGCTCTCCAGCCAGAGACAGAGCATCTCAGCCACTGCGAGGCTCACTGAATCAGTGGGCTCCCAATGGGGAGGAAAGCAGCCTTCAGGGGTGGACTCCCTGTGGGGAGAAGAGGATACACATTCTTACCCCACAAAAAGGCTCGGACAACGAGTACATTACATAGGAATCTTACTGCGAGATGCAGAGGGACATGAATAGACAGAGGGAAAACAGTAGCTCATGCTCCATGCATTCCCATGAAGCCCCATATATTTGTAGAGTCTCCTTTTCCATAGATCATGAAGAAAATGGAAAGAAGCAAAATACAGCTTTTTTCTTTTCCAGAAGAATTTTAGGGCGGAGTGACTCCAGGTGGTTAGACCAGTTCACACGAGTTAGAAGCTGGTTAGCACCAGTTAGGAAGCTATTTTGTGGGAGGACTTACATAGCATTTGAAGAGGAAAAATAGGGACGGTTAGTAACTGTACGGTGGAGACAGCATCAGCAGGAACTGGTGCCACAGTTGATGGAGATGGATCGGGCACAAGGATGTGCCATATAGAAAGAAAGCACATTTTAGGGGGATGAGAGAATCCTGGACAGGCTGAGCCAGTGTTACCCGTGGGAGATGCAGGTGAAGCCTTCCAGCCGGAACTTGATGATGGGCATCTGGAGTTCAGTAAAGAACATGGTGTTAGAGATATTGACATGGGAACCATCCAGAAGTGATGGTTGAAGTCATGATAAATCACCAAAAGAGAAACGAGATAAAAATGCCTATTTAATGGCTGTTTAAATTTAAATGAATTAAAAAACCCCCCACAATTTCTCAGTCAAACCAGCTACATTCATTTCATGTGCTGCTGAATAGTTATATGTGTTTAGTGGCTTCTGGATAAACACAGATACAGAGTATTCCCATCATCACAGGAAATTCTATTGGACAGCACAGTTGTTGAACATTATATATTGGGTGAGGAGGGTGACTGGAATAACATTTTATTTTTTCTCCCAAAAATACCTGAAAGAAATGAAATAAAACCTTGAAAGAAATGGGGCACAGAGGAAGAGCTTTCAAGGAGCGAGATGATCAAGAAGATGCCTCTAAATACAGTTTTAAAAATCTTGCTTGGGCAGAGCTCTACCTAGGCAGAAGTTATTTATATAAAAGACTAACAGAAGGTGAAATTGGACTGGTAGATGGAGGAAGTTAACATTATTAATTGTCAGGGAGAGAGCAGACTCCTGGTTTGGAGGACAAAGACCCCAAAAATCGTACCATGAGACGAGAGTTTTTTTCCAAATCTATTTATTCACAAATATTTTTGAGTGAAAGGATATTTGGAAAACACAATTGTAGCACTCATTAAATGTTGATTGTCTCTGCTTTTCCTCCTAGCTTGGGTTCTTTTCCCTCTTGGGTCCACAGCTATTGTGAAGATCACAAATAAAATATATGTCTAATCGTCAAAGAGTTCTTAGTGTAGAGGGAAAACTAAAGCAAGAGCATAGAATGTAGAAAGAGATTAATTCCATAAAGAAATATACACATGAAACACTCATGGAGATCACAGTGAGGGGGAAGACAGAGGGTCTTTGTGGAGGGGCTTTGAGCTGAGCTCTGAAGAGTGGGTAAGGTTTAGGGATGAAAGGAATGATAACTGGGTAGGTAGAAAAGTGTAAGCAAGGGCATGAGTGTAGTAAGGTAATAAGAATGTTTAGGAAACCAAGAATATTCCACTACAAACTAGAGAATGTATGAAATACATCAATAATAGAACAGGAAGAACATGGTGGATAGTACACGGGCGGTCTTAAACGTAGGAGATGAGGAATAGCAAAACAAGAAATGGCTTGATTAGGAGGCTTAGGAGGTTTTGGGGGAGCATAAAGAGAAGAACCATCTAATTGGAGCAGAAAAAACAAATATTCTGAGATTCTGCCACTTCCGGGTCAACTTTGACTCTTCCTTGAACGAATGAATGAATGAATGTCGAGGCTCTGCCTTACAAGTCAGCAGTTATCTACAGCTTTAAAACCACTTCCCTGGATGCTATGGAGCACCATCATGCATCAGACTCAGTAAGCAACCCAACTTTCTCACCCAATCTATTGTCCAAATCACGTGCTTGCACCAACATTGTCTAACAAAGATGTTTAAGTTAAACAGAATTGCTTTCATACAGCTAAAACATCTGCTGCATTTAGTAATAATCTTCCTTCTGTTGTAACATATGGCATCATCAGAAACTTTATTCCAGGGCCCTCAGAGCTTCTGAGATGCTTCAAAATGCCACGATTACCATAAGTAGGTTTCCGCAATTCTCAGAGGTGAAAGAAAAACAATTGATTCATTTTAATATTTAAAATAAACATGGGCCATTTGGATCATTTGGGAAGAGAGGTGGGATTACAAAAACTACAGTAATTAGAATCTAACTTCTCAAAGAGAGATGTTCTAAGATTTAGCTTCCAGACGGAACATTCCATTAGCAAGTCTGTGTAAGACATGTGCTCAGCCTGTTGCAGTCTTTTCTGAATTAGATAAGAGTCCTCCTCCCACCAGGTTTTTAATGGGGGCCACAAGGGGCACAAGCCTCTTTACTTTGACACGAGAGAATTATTACAACATGACCCTCGTGAAGGTAGAAGTGAAGACAAGAGCAAAAATTTGAGTTCAGTATAACTCAGTTGAATAAATATTAATCAGAAGATCTTATAGTCCAGCCATGGCACTGGATAAATACCAGAGAATCGGATGAATTATATAGAATAGCTGCTTTTAAGTAGTCCTTATTGGCCGTAGAAAGAGAGAAAAGCAGACCACCAGACGTCATAATGCACAACAGGTTCTCTAACAGAATTAACGTTGTCGTGCTGGGAGCCCAAGAAAAGCATTTCAACTCAACTTGGGGAGGTGAAAGCAAGCCTCACGGAGGAAGGGATGCTGGAATAGAATATTCAGGGCAGAGATGTTCCTCTGAGTATAATGAAAGGGAAGAGGCTTTCCAGGCTTAAAGAACCACATGGTATATACAGAGTAGTGAAATAACAGTTCAGGGAGCCGATGGTCATTTGGTTTTGTGCACTTGTGGCAAGGGGGTGGAGAAGAATCTGGGCTAGATTCTGGAGGGCCTGTTGGGGCCACGTGTAGGGGTTTGGATTTTACCTTGGAGGGAACGTTACCACTGAAGAGCTTCCTGCAGAAAAGAGTGACAGCAACGGCATTGTCATCACAGCACCCTCTCACACGCCTGGAGCGCATCCTCCGCCTCGGGCTAAGCTCAGGCTAAGAACTGCTTATCTTCAATCCTCAGCACAACCCTTGGAGAAGGCAGCATCATCATGATCATCTTACACCCACAAAATCGAGGTCTTTAGAAGGGAGTAGTTTGCCTAAGTTCCCACAGCCAGGAAGCACAGGAAGTAAGATTGGTATCCAGATCTTCCAGACATTGAAGATTTTGCTTTTGACTCCTACAGTGTCCTGGTTCTGAACCACATCAGGCTTCTGGGATGGAGACCATTTTGGAGAAAGAACAGCTGGAAACTGAGAGACCAACAGGTAAGGGAAACTCAGTATGCTCTGTGCTGGTTACAACCGATGACAAAATTGTTAGGGGAAAAAAAAAAGACAAAGTCCTTGCTTCCCTGAAAAAAGAGTCAGTATGTGCTCAGCCTCTCCAATCATCTAAATTAAAAATGTCAGCATTCAGTAGGTTCTGCCTGGTCTTGAGCCAGCTGCTCTGGGAGGTAAAAGAGATGTTGTAAAGTTGAGAATCACCTCCGAGGAACTTTGTTAACAACCTAGTTTAGAAGAGACATTGAACAAAGAGTTTTAACATTCGCTGGTCTTTCCTGCCTGATTGCTCTTGACCTTAAGAACCATTTCTGCAACCTCAGGTTATCCAAGGAAAAAGCCCGATTCTCAGGACTTCAAGCATCTTGTTATGGTATGGGACCTGCCAAGCAGGAGGGCTTGGCGACTTTTCTTTGGAAAAATGATTAGTAACAATTACTAACTGTTGACAATCTCAGTCACTTCATAACCGTATATTTCTTGTTGGATTTTAGGAACTGCTGCCATGGGCCACTCTTAGGGGGCTCACAATTTACCATAACAAACAGGCATGCAATGATTGAGATCCAATGTGGCAGGCTGCAATAGAGACATGTACGAGATTGTGTTCATTTTGGCATACACAGCACATTGAACAATGCCCAGTGGGTAGGTTAACTCCCTCTCTCTATCTCTATCTCTATCTCTGTATTTCCTGAGTGGAACAGTGCAGCGGAATGCCATTAAAAAAGTATGCAACTTTGCTAGGGGTATCAGAAACCTGCTTCCCAACATTGCTGTCCCTCATTAGATCATATATATCTTGCCATCAGTACCTTGGCTAAGCCTTTCTTCCTTCTTTTCCAATCATTAAAATTCTATTCAACCAATCCAGAGGAAGGATTGAGTGTTATTTGTCTCTGTAACTCCACCATGAATGGGTGGATGAATAAATAAATGAATTATGGGAGTGCTCTTAAGTGCAACAGCGTTCTCCCTTCCATCAAGATGTTTGTGTGTGTTGTTTGAGCCCTTTATGCAGTTCTCTTTACTGCTTCTTTGTTGAGCTAAATCCTATTCACAAGTCAACTCAGGCATTATTTCTTTTAGGTAGACTTCTATCAACCTGCAGCCTCGGTATGACTCACATACCATCCAGGTGTCTGTGTAATTGTCCATCTCTTTCCATGAACTCTCCAAGATCAAGAACTGATTGCTGGTCACCATTATAGTCTCAAGGTCCAGCAAAGCTCATAGCACATAATAGATCCTCAATAAATAAATTAATTCATGATTGAACAGATTAAGTCATTTAAATGTTTTCTTTGTATTCTACTGTGAGAGAAAGCCAGTTGTTGAAAACAAATCTCACAAAACGTGAACATTTCTGCAGAATAAGACCTCTTGCTTCTGCATGCAAGTGCAAAAATAAAATGCCATTTAGTCACCCTTGGGATAATTTCCCGAGGAAAAAGAACCTGCTGTCACTTAGGCACTTACAGTGTTTGCTTCACATGGTACAGAATTTCTAGCAGTTACAGTATTATAATTAGCTCTGAAGATGTAAATGGGGTTGGATTTGTTAATGGCATATGATGTTTTAAAATATCTGGAGCTCCTAATCCGGAACTGAGTTCTGATTGCTGGACACCTGAGGAGAACCACCATCCTGATTTCCTTCCATATGAATAACTTTCAGCTGGGGTTTCCACTGAGAAAAGCCAATCCATAACATGTTCTCAAATGAGTCCTCTGGGGACTGCTATGTCGGCTGAGTCATATAAATCAATGTGCACCATCGTGCTGATAAAAGTCCTTCTCGGAGCTGCAGGGACCCTGCGCACAATATTTCTAGCTGTTAAGGAGCCTCTTTGGGGAGTGCATGATCATCCCCATGCTAGAGCTGGAGTAACTAAGACCCAGAGCTTGACCAAGCTCCCTAAGATAGTCAGCAACTAAGGAACATTTTCAAATCCTGGGCAATCTCATTTCAAACCTGTGACTTCACGGCCCATCTACCACTGAGGAAGCTCCCAGGGGTCATGGAAACCTGAATCACAGATCAATATCAATGGAAAGTAACATTACCATTAAATGACGCGGAGCCAGCGAGCTTAGGCACCACCACTGGGCAGAAACAGGTGGCCAATATACCAGAAATACTTTATCATAATTGTGAACACAGAACTACAACAAACCTACAGCACATTTTACTTAATCCTCAGAACAAAGAACCTTCCACCCAAAGAGTTTTTTCTTGTACTTCATCCATAAAAATAATGAGGCTGACTTACCGTTTTATATTGCCTTCTATACATTATCTTACTTGAGGCCAACAAAATACTGATGAAAAGAAAGTTATTGTCCTGTGTACAGATGAGGAACGTAGGACTGAGAGTTAAGCGGTTTAGGTGGCCAACTAGGACGTAATATGCTATGGTATGAATTCTAGTGAAATTTTCACTACATTTGAGTTGTCACTTGTTCTCACCCCTGAGTATTTATTTCCTCTCTCCTCCCATCAACTTAAAAAAGATGAAGATTAGAGAGGATGGAGGGAGGACCCTTCACCATGTTAGATTATTATATGGTAGTAGTGGCTCCAAGATGTTGAACTTGAAGAACGGGAAAAGAAGAATGATGAGTATGATAAGGCAATCATTTCCCGTGTCGGCAGTGTTTCATAAACATTAAATAAAAGACTGAGCTTCCCAGACAACTTATCCACAATTGCAGTTCTGGCTGTAACAGCATCAAGAATAGTTGATAAATTATTAATACAGCAGCACTGTCTGAATTGGCATAGATCCCATGGAAAGAGTGATGTGTTAGTCTGGCAACTGCTCTGTTTTGCAGAGGAACACTATATATATATATATATGTGTGTATATATATATATATATATATATATATATATATATATGTATATATGTAATATATAATATATCATATCTCCTGGGAGATACTGGGAGATACTCGTATTTATTGTACACAGTGATTTTTTTTCCTTAAAGTTATTTTTCTAAATTTTTTTATAGTGATGTTCAGGGCAACTACAATAGATCTATTATGAGATTCTATAATTGCTTTAGACATCAACTTAGAAATGTCCTAATTCTGAAACCTCTGAAGTCCATGGAGGACCTGGAAATTCAGTAGTTTCCTCTGTGCCCCTGGCCATAACAAGCAGCAGTGAGAGAGGAGTTTTGTTGGGCTGCACCCTACCTGGCCGCCTCATCCATTATCACCCAGACCTGGCTTTGCTCACTTGTTTTATCGATGATTTACTCAGATTTAGGTGAAGGAAATACAGCATTTTTTTTGAAGCTACTTTCTTTACAATTTCTCAAACCATTATTGCACAAAGCCTAAAATAACAAGTGTGCATCCACAGACATAACTTTAAAAAAGAGCCTAGTATAGTAGAATTCATATATTTATTCAGTGTTGGATTCCCAAGAGTATACAAACATATTGAACATAAAATGTATTCATTCTATGACCTACTTTCAACACATCCCTGTCATTCCTATTTGAAAATTACTTTCAGAAGCAAAGATACGCATTCATTTTTAATATATGAATAATTTAAATAGGAGCATATCTTTATTTTTTGAAAGCTGATTTTATTTTTGGAAACATATCACATGAGGCCAAAGCTATTTTTTAAATCCTTACAATCCACCCAGTCAGGATGTCCAAGAAACTCCTTTATTTTAACTTCTTCAAACTGAAACTCATGGCTTCCACCATGGAACAACCTGCTTTCATTACTGCATCCCCTATCCTGGGATTGGTATCCTGTTTCATAAAATTTATTGTGTTCAGTCATCACTTCTGAAAATCAGATTGAAGTATTAGGAACTACACACATACAAGATTCTTCTCTGAATTTCCTATAATCTGAATTGCTATGTAGTGAAAAATTTATTTGAAATAGCAATTGATAGTTTGAGAAAAGGAAAGTCAAAGATGAGAATGTTAATGGTTTTCAAAAGCCATGGCCTTGTTCACGAACATAGATGTCAGTGAAAAGTGTCAGAAAATCACTTTATGATTAGAATCATTTTATTTCTTGTAGGGAACAATTGAGTGTGGAAAATGAGACCAACTCGCTTTGACCTCTGAGTCTCAGTAACTATTTTAGACTCCAGGATCCCACGATACAAACTCTGAGATAACACTTGTTGGTCAGAATGTGTTTGGGGAGAAAAAAGCTCTGTGTAATTCAAAGACTGGCTAGGTAATACCCAGGGCACCCGGCCTTTCCAGTTGGTACCTGTCTTTGGTTTTCCGTCTCCAGCCGCAGCCTGGCCTCCACGCACCTCCGCGTCTCCAGGAAGGCTTGGCGCTGGGCCCGATCTGATAGGTAACTGATGAAGATGCCAGCTGTGTTCATACACATGAATAACACTGCCTGAGCCACAACCTAAAACAGAATTACAGACGTAGCCTGGGTAAGTGGTTAAAACAAGAGCTGTTTGGAGGCAAAGAGAAAATTAATAAATTAAAATTTCCAAGGTAAATCTCAAGGTAGTTGTCCAAGAGTTTGATGGAAGGTTAATAGAACCATGCCCTTCATTCAGGTCTTGGGTCAGCTCATCCTCTCAGTCCTTCCTCCACCACTCTATCCAATTTAAAGGTTCTCCCTCCCCAAGTTTGGGTTTGAACTTGGATTGGAAACCTCAAGTACAGAAGGGTGGCTTCTCTCTTCCTCACTCTATCTCACCTCCCCCTTCACTAGCTGAAATTTTGGGCTTTTTTATGGGTTTGGGGAATCAGGTGAGAAAAAGAGAAAGATTAATAAGAAACAGTAAAGGTATTAGTTGAATGGTTCTATTGTTTTTTTTAAACTTTTAAAAAAATTTTTTTAACATTTTTTATTGATTTATAATCACTTTACAATGTTGTGTCAAATTCCAGTGTTCAGCACAATTTTTCGGTCATTCATGGACATATACACACTCATTATCACATTTTTTTCTCTGTGAGTTATCATAATATTTTGTGTATATTTCCCTGTGCTATACAGTGTAATCTTGTTTATCTATTCTACAATTTTGAAATCCCAGTCTATCCCTTCCCACCCTCCACCCCCCTGGCAACCACAAGTCTGTATTCTCTGTTTATGAGTCTATTTCTGTCCTGTATTTACGCTTTGTTTTTGTTTGTTTGTTTGTTTGTTTTTGTTCTTGTTTTTTAGATTCCACATATGAGCGAACTCATATGGTATTTTTCTTTCTCTTTCTGGCTTACTTCACTTAGAATGACATTCTCCAGGATGAGTCTGTTTCTGTTTTGTATTTATGTTTTTTTTTGAATGGTTCTATTGTATTTTGACTTTGGTACCCAGTTCCTCTTGGGTAGCATCTAAATCCTGATGTTTCTAACTCAGCAGAAGATATCACCTTTGTCCCGCGCTTTCCATCTCCATTGCCATTACCCACCTCCTCAGCGCCAAAATCTCCTGGCTGGACTCTTAAGTTAAACTTTGTACTTTATATTTGTCCCTTTCCACACCTCTCTCTAGTGAAGAAAAGAAAGCCGATTCTGGAAGGGAGTCAACACTTGGAAGAAAGAAACAGCATAGCACAGAATTTCCAGCAGTTAGGAGGTGAAGAAGATTTTTAAAAAATCAGCAAAGATAGAAACAACTTGAGTAGCTTATGCAATTAACAACCTTGAACTGGAACGTGGCATGCAGGTTTAATAATACTAATTCTTTTTTGGCACATATTGAATATTTGTAAAATGTGATTTTACGATAGGACATGGAGTTAGCCTCAGCAAATTTCCAAGATCATGTAACCACAGTCAATGACTACAGTGAAATCAAGTTATAAAGCAATTAAAAAAGACAACTGAAAGAACCCTATGTGTTTAGAAATGGAAAATATTCCTAAATAACTCATGGATCTAAAAAAACCATAATGAAAAGTATGTGTAGCTAAAGAATAATGGAAATCCTACTGAACTAAACTTAGTAGTCCCCACCGAGGAATATATAATAAAAAGTCCTTCATTAGGAAAAGAAGCAAGGTTGAAAATGAATGTGTTGGCCATTCAACTTAAGGGTTTAACAAAAAAAAAAAGGAAAAACAGATAAATCCAAAACGTGTAGAAGGAAAAAAAAATAAGAAAGGAGCAGAAACGAATGAATTAAAAAACAAATATATAATAAAGAGAGTCAATAAAGTTTGTTTCCTGAAAAGACGAATGAAACAGTGACACTTCTTACAAGCTTAACAGAGAAGAAAAGAGAAAAGATTCAAATAAGCAATACTGCAATATCAAGGATAGGAAATGAGAATTTAAATACATTGCAGAAATTAATAGATAAGCAGAAAATGTAAAGTTTAATACTAATGAAAATCACAAATGGAATTGATGTATTTTTCATAATATACCTTTATCAAAACTGACTCAAGAATAAAAATTACATAAACGCAATCATAATTAAAAATCCTTCCCCAAGGAAAGCAACAGGCCCAGATGGCTTCATCAAAGCATTCTACAAACACTTGTGAAAGAAATAACTTAAATATTTCATAATCCCTCCCAGAGAGTAGAAAATCCCCTACTTATAAGGCTAGCAGCATCCTGAGACCACAGCCAATATAATTGGCGTATAAAGGTAAATAACAGGTAAATCTCACTTACGAAATAGAGAAAAATTCCTACACATACTGTCACTAAATCAAATCCAACAACACACAGACAAATAATTCAGTTTGGCTACATTAAATTTATTCCAGGAACCCGAGGATAGTTTAACATTATCAAATCAACTAATGTAATTCACCACATTCACAGCTTTAAAAAAGCACATAATCATCCCACTGAGATGAAACAGCATTGATGAAATTCAATATTCTTTCAAAAAAAAAAAAAACAACTCAGAGGTTAGAAGTAAACTTTCTTAATCGCTACGCAGAATACCTACAGAAAGAAAAAGAAGAATGCCTAAAATGAACATCTCACTCGATGATAAAAGTTTAGAAGCATTTGCTTAAAGACCAGGATGCCGGTTATCTCCAAATGTATTCGACATCATTCTCAAATTCCAGCCATCGCAGTAAGACAAAAACAAAATAAAGGTGATAAAATTTGGAAAGGAAGAAATAGACTTTTATTTTTGCACATGATTATCTATGTGGAATATTTAAAAGTCTCTACAGAAAAATCACTAGGATTAATAAGAATTTAGCAAAGATGCTGGATACAAAGTCAAAATAAAATGTTAATTGCATTCCTAATGCACCCATAACAAAGAGATAGAAAATGAACTTAATGGAGGAAATAATTGAATTGAAAATAATCGAGTAAGACCTACGGAGATGGAGGGCTGGATACCACGTAACAGGGAACGATGAAAGAGTTGCCGTAGCAGAGACTTCAGAGCTGGAGGTGTTTTCACCTCTAGTGGAATTCAAGATGATTCTAAAATTTACATAGAAGGTCAAAGGGTCAAGAATACACAAGATACTCTTTATCGTTTCTCTCCCTACTCATTTTGTTCTAACCACGCTGGTTTAATTTCTGTTCCTCCTGTAAGCTTTTGCTAACTCTGGGCTGTTGCAAATGCTGTCCCTTCTGCCTGGGACATTCTTCCTCATCCTTCTTGCCTTGGAGATTCCTCTTGGCCTTCTGTTCTTGGCTTTGTTATAGTTTTCTCAGAGAGGAACTCCCTGATCACCATATCAAAGTAGGATTTCCCCGCCATTCTTTATCCCTATATGCTGTGTGCCTACCACCAGCTGTAACTATATATTGTTTAATATAAATATATAGTTGTAACTGTATATATTGATTTGCCTGTTTGGTTGTTTAGTGCTTGTCTGTCTCACTGGATTCTTACTTGTAATAATACTTGTTTTAGCCATTGATTGACACCTAGTGCCTAGAACAGTGGCTGACAAGACTCAGCACAGTGCCTGTTAACTGGTCAGCACCTAATAAGTGCTCGATACTTGCTGAGTGAGTAAATGAATGAGGAGCCTTCCTATGTACCACTCATCATCATTTACAAGATATGCCGGACCTTAAAATAGCAATAATAATATAAAACACCAAAAAATATCCTTGGCCACAGTAACAAATGTGTGGGAGTTGGAAAAATCCAAAAGTACACAACTTTACAAAAGATAAAGGAAGAAAGCATTTCTGGGAGAGGGGTGCTAGCTGTTAACTATGTAAATACTACCCAAATTGTTCTATGGCTTTAATAAGATTAACAGTCAAAGTCCCAAGCGGAATTTTCATTTGGAACTTGGAAGATGACTTAAAAGTGTATCTGAAAGAATACGTGAATGAGCATACTAAAGAAATTTTTACAAAAGCGATTAGAGAGGGGCCTTGCACAGCCAGCAGATAATATATACCACCATGTGACAGTAATTAAAACTCTGTGGCAGTAACGAAAACCTCAATGGCAAGCCTCCTCTGACCCAGAGCTGACATACTGAATGCGAGATGCTTCCGAACAATTTGTGGATCAATGCTTTATTTTTGTATCCACACACATCTGCAAGCTGCCATTGAGATGTCTCCCTAACCCTTCACTATTAAATAATTTACTCATTCAAAATTATTTATAGAGAAAGTTCTATGTATCAGGTACAGCTTTATGCACTGGCAGTGTGCAAAGCAGGTAAATTCCAGGTTTCATTCTAGGGGTGGGAGACAGGCAATCAGTGAATACACCAATGACTATCTAATGCACGGTGGTGATGATGGTGGCGATGGTGGTGGTGGTGGTGTGTGTGATACACGCTTGAAAGGAAAATACAGCAGAATAAGGAGAATAGAACGTGATGGAGTAGGGGTGGGGCTGCCCATTTCTAAGGAGTTCAGAGAAGGACTCTCTGATAAGAAGATACTTGAGCAAGACCAGAAAGAAATGAGGGAGTGAGTCACGGGGTATGTGGGAAGAGAAGTTTAGGCAGAGGGGATAAAAAGTGCAAAGGATCTGAGTCAAGAGAAGCAAGAAGCCCACTCGAGCCCGGCATGAAGCCCACCGCGGCTGGAGCAGAGCAGGTGCAGGAGAGTGGAGGCTCTTTAAGGAGATGAACTCAGAAAGGTAACAAAGGGCCGGACTGAATGGGTCTTGCACAGGATAAGAATACTGGCTTTTCTCTGTGGGATGGGAAGGCCCAGGAGAGTCCTGAGTACTGGGAGGCATGACCCATCTTCCATGTTTTAAGGGTCACGCGCTGGCAGCCGGGAAGCAAACAGACTGTTTGGGGTCAGGATGGGGGCAGGGAGACAAGCTAGAGGGCTCTTAGAAAAACCCCGCAGAAAAGAGACTGTGGGCTTGGACCAGCGTGGCGACTGTGCAGCTGGTGAGACTGGGCTGGATCCTTAATCTATTTCAAGGATAAAGACAAAATTCACTGATAAATTTTGTGTAGATAATGAGAAAAAGGGAGGAGATGAGGGTGACCTCCAGAAAATGAATCACTCTGACTGCATGTGGAAATCATCTGGGGACTTAAAAAGACCCCCCTGGCCCTACTCAGTCCTACTGAATACAGCTATCCAGGGGTGAGGCCTAGGGACCTTGATTTTTAAAAAGCTCCCAAAGGCATGTGCTGCAGTGGGTCCATGGGCTGCCCTAGGGAAGCACTGCTTCCTGAGCATGGTCAGAAGATCGCATATTACACTACCTTTTGACCTCCTTTTTATAGGCCCATCAGCCTTACTAAAGTCCCAGATCCCACGGGGCAGAGACCGCATCCATTGTGTCTCATCTCAGCACAGGGCCCGGCATTGTAATACCCAACAAACCCTTGTCGAGTCTAATTAACTTGACAGAGCCACATGAGCGAATTCCAATTACCCACCTCTCTGGTGCAGTTTTGCGATGACTGGAAAGAGGGAGGTTGTCACTCTGATGCGGGAAGCCCTCCGCAACTTCACCCAGGACAGGACGAGTCCCTCCTGACCTTCCCCCGTCTCCTCCTCCAAGCCCTGGAGTTGGAAGTTTCACTATGTGGACGGGACTGCCCCCTTCCTCCCCGGGGCAGTGTGGGTGCTGCTGTCTGAAGCCAGGGAGTTCAGAGTTGGAAAGGCTCGCAGAGTCAGCTCCCCTATTTGATACAGGATTTGCATTTTTTTGTTGTTGCAGCAGGATTCTCTGCTGTTTGTTGCCAACTGGCCAGACTGGAGGTGGGAGAGAGGACCGGCTCCCTGGGGGCCTCCCCTCCCCTCTGCGCCCGCTTCGGGCAGGGCGCACCCCCCAGTCTGCAGCCAAGCTGCTGAAGGCTGCAGGAGGCCTGCCTTATTGAGAACAGGGAAAAGACTCTCCTTCCATCTATTTCTGGGTCTCCAGAAGCATCTACTTAGGTGCTGTTGTATATATGGAAAGACTGGCTCTGGGAATGTGAGTATTGGATCTGTCCCTAGAGATAGTTCTATTTTTTAAATTTAGAAAGAAAATAAAAGACAGGTTGCAATATAATAATGATTTGCATTTGGGTCTTTCCTATATTTTAACAGAAACCAGGAATTTGAAAGGTAATTCCATTACGCTTAATTTATATAAAATGTTGAGAAGGATTTACCCACTGATTTGTCTGTAGGACTCATGTTTCGTCATAACCTTTTGAGGACGCACAGGCTGAAATGGGGAGACTGAGCAATAGCACTTATAACTCACTTTTAAAAGTTAACGTTAGGTGCAGGGCATCATATTAAGTGATTTCCGTATGAGTTCTTATATAATCTCAGTGGGGCAGGAACTATTACTATGTCCATACGAGGAAGCTGAAGTTCAGAGAGGTTAAGTAACTTGTCTAAGGTTAAACAGCCCTCCCAGCGGGAGGGCAGGGATTTGAATGCAAGAAGTCTGACCTTGCAGGATCCAAGCAAAAGTTGGCCAGGACCTGAAGGAGACCTTTGATATTCAGAGGAAATGGAGCCCAGTCAAGAGACAAAGGTACAACTGAATATGCAAACACAGGGCAATGCATTAGGAAGGTTAAGTATTTTGCCAGCACACCGTGGGGATATAGGAAAAATGCAGGGAAAGCACTCATGTCTGTGGGTGAATGAACCCAGCTGGAGAGTGGTGTCATCCTCTAGTAGATAGTAGCATTTATTGAGCACTTATTATATGCCAGGGATCATTCTGCGTGTCTGGCATGTGTTAATTCACTTAGTCCTCGCAGCCCAGTGAAGTAGGCATTACTATGATCCAAAACGAGCACTGTACAGATGAGTGGGCTGAAGCTCAAAGTTTAACTATTTGCTCAAGATAACAAATGGAGCCAGTGGGAGAGCTGGGATTTGAGCCCTGGTCACAGGAGCTGAAGCCTGAACTTAGAACTGCTGTGGTCTCCAAGCTCATCCTCGAGCCCTCAGCTGTACTAACTCTGTGAAAGTTCACTCAGGCAATCGATGCGGATTCCGCACTGGCATGAAGGGTTATAGGATGCAGCCAACGTGTGGCTCGGTTCTTGAGCCTGGTTGAGGGGAAGGGGCCTTGGGAGGTCTGTGCACCTCTGTCTATAAATAGTAAAACCAAGATCCTGAAAGTAACTTGCCCAAAGCTGAACAGCTTGGGGGATTCCAGAGCCATGACTGACACCAGGCTCTTGAACCCCAAAGCCGGTGCTCTTGACAAGCTGCGGTGTGTTTTCACAAAGCATCCTTACAGTTGGAGAAATGCGCCCGTGTGTAGGCTCTCTGCGTTTGGACTTAGGCCTGTCCACAGGGGGCACAAGGAGCAGAGGGAGGGGCTTGGGACACAGTTGTTGCTCAATATGTGCTGGCCACGACTGAGGTTATGGCTCTTATTATAGCTTTTGTTGTCCCTTAGGTCACAAGAATGACTCGTGGAGGGTTTGAGCAGGCAAGCAACCTGGTGAGATTTGTGTTTGTGTTTGAGAAAGACATCTTGTAATGTAACATGGGGAAGCGTTATCATCCAGGGACTCCGTAAAGATGGGAATGAGAGGGATGACGAGAACCCATCGGCTCAGTGGAGCCCAACTAGAGGAACAGAAGGCACCACCAGCATCCTCTGCCCGGGCCGTGGGTTCTCCCCACAGCTGTTGCCCTGCCATCATGTTTCCTGCTTGCCCTTTATAAATAGCACATATTGAATTAGAAAAAGAAATTAGAGATAGTAGGCAACGAAGTTTAAAAAAGTAACAAAGCAATAGAGTAGCAAACTTAAGTATCTACCTAAGAAAAAGATTAAAAAAAAAAAAAAAGATGCAGGTATGCAGAACTCCGAGGGCATACAGTAACAAGTAAAACTGTTACTGAATGATGAAAAACCTGCTTAAAAAAACCCGAGTCCAATTATTAATATTGTGAGAAATGACAAAGTAATGAGGAGAAAATACAGTCTTTTCAGAAGAAAGCAAGAAGAGAGAATTTTGAAAAATTGAATTAAAATCATAAGAGAACAGGAGTATCAGATTTTTAAAAATGGCTTGGAAAAAATCTGTTGCTAAGGAGGAAGTAAAAATGCTAAAAGGCTAAAAATAGGAAGGAGGGGAGGTGAGGAAAAATAAATGATTAAGCCATTTAAAAATAGATAAGATAAAATGATGAAGTTAAAATTTTTTTTAAGTAGGAGAAATTTAACAGGCAGTAGCTCACAATTTACAGGTAAGCTAGGCTAGTGTGAAGTAATTCAAGATCTGAACACATTGAAAATGTCTAGTCCACAGTGTTCAGAAGAGCGGGATGCGCCAAGTAGCCAATGGTGTTCCACGAGCGCTTCCCAGGCTGGGATAACGGCTGCTTAGAGTCCCATCTCGTTGTGAGGGACGTGAGCGTGCCTCCGCTGACACCCTGCAGCTGGGCGCTGCACAGTGCGCTGTGCCCTTTGCAGATGCTCTGTTACGGCAGTCCAGTAGCAGCCCCGTTGTTCTTATCAGCTCCATTCACAGAAAAGGAAACTGAGACTCAGAGAGGCTAAGAAATTACCCAAGGTCACAGAGCTGGTCAGCGGCACTAGGACAACTAACAGTGCTCATTTGCCTGGAACACAGAACTTTGTCTTAAAACCTGGATGGTTCTGAAAAAACCAGGAGGCGTTTTCCTGGCAAAGCTTCCTTGCCACCCTTCCGCTCAGCGCTCAGGACTCAGCCTGGCCCCGTCCCCACGTGTAGCAAGCTCTCCTTTCCTGCCCCTGCTCCCTTGGACCGCACCTCCGGTGGCCACGGATCACTGCCCTTGGATGTCGGTGGTCGGTCTCATCCACCGTCAACTCCACCTCCCCAGGGCCCTGCACTGTGCCTACGCTTGCCCTGCTCCGCATCCATCCACAGGGCCAACAAGTGTCTACTGAGTGTCTTCTCGGGTCAGGCAGCACGCTGGGGCCGTGCAGAGGTGGTCAGAACAAACACAGCTCCTGCCCTCATGAAACGGACAGACTGGTAATACTGCAGGCCGTTGGGCTGTGTTTGTTGAATGAATGCGTGAGCTGGGCGGTGGAGAGACTCCGGGGATGTGAGCAGTTCAGCTTGTCGCCTTCCCTTGGGGAGGCCACAGCGAAAGCAGATTCTGTGGACACGCCAGGGGTTCACCATTGCCCCTCCTCAAGTGTCCAAGAAGGTTCTGTGGTTTTAGGATGTTAGAGTTTGAGAGTCAGAGCTTAACCCCAACTCTCTACCTCTGAGAGCCTCTAAGTCTATTTTGAGTTTTAACAGAAATGGCTGCTGATTGCCTATTATATACGTGCCAGGCCCTGCCCCTGGCTCTGAGGATGCAGAACAAGTCTCTGCCTCCTGAATTTTATATTCTAGTGAACTTACATTACTTCACATGCAAAACGAAGAAAAAAAAAGTAATCTCTAGGACCCAGGGTTCTTGCAAGGATAAAATAAAACATGAAAGTCACTATCAACGTGACTGTAACTTAGCAGTCAGTCGGTGGTGATTCTTCCTGGTGGTTATAAAGATTGAGAGTGAATTGTTTTATGTCAAGTACTTCGCGTTTGCCTGATGCACAGCAAACACCCCAAGGTGGCAGGCGCTCTGTACTGCTATCTTCACATAGACTGCCTCCAGAACAAGGCGGCGGGCAGAGATGAAGGAAGCGCCTTGGGGATTTGGTTCTCTGTCTCTCTCTCTCCTGACTCCTATTTCTCCCCTATGTGCCCCCCGGTTCCTAGTCACACAGGATAACTTGGAGTTATCTGGACCAGCTTTGCTGGTTATTCTCTTTTTGTCCCTAAAGAGCTGCCTTTCTGTGCCCGACTCTGTGCTCTGAAAGGTTCATATCCCTGGACTGCATCAGGCTTCCTTGTCCTCAGCTTCCATTTGGGTTCTGCAGTGGCTAGTTCAGGAAGGAGACAGGAAGGTGGGAAGAGAGAGAGACTGGGGTAACACTCGTCCTAGAGCGGTTGGGGCAATGACGGTGTCCTCTGTAACATGTCAGCTCTCCCCAGGTTCTGTTAATGCCATCCCTCTTTGCTCCATCAGGCTCCCGACGGTGGGGAAGAGCATCCTCTGTGCCTCATCAAGCTTTGTGGCTCCCTTAGCCCTGTCCCAAAGTTTGCTTGAGATCACTTCACTTACCCCTATGAGTGTTAATCTATTTCCTGCCGGGACCTGAATGATCTGCGATCCAAGCTCTTACATCTCCAGACCTTTGCATATTTGGTTCGCTTTTCCTAAAATGTCTCGCTGCCCCTCCCCTCTTCCCCCTCCCAGCTCACACACACACACACACACACATTTTCACATTGTTACAACGCCTGGTGGCTTAATGAATAAATCACTGCCTGGGCCATTGAAAATGGTGGCCAACCTTGCAAAAAAGGGAAGGAGCTTCAGAAAACACAAATAAGAACAATAATTGGTTCTCTCACCAGTCCTGTTTGATCTCCATGACAAATGTCAGAAGGGCTGTTTGTCAGAAGACCTGGGACAATTTCCCCAGAAAGACATGGGTGGGGTGCCAGGCTAGATGACAAACTTTCCATGGAGGCATTTCGTTCCAATAGAAGATTTAAATTTTTTGATGATACTCGTCCTTTACAACCATTCACGACTCTTGTTTGCAACAGCTGTATGAGGGCTCTTGATGTCAGACCAAAGAAGGGAGGAAAAAGGTGTCATCTCCAAAACCGACAACAGTCAAAACGAAGAGAAGCCGTGTGTGACAGACAGCACGCACCCAACAATGAGTGAATGAACAAACAGTAGAAAACACAGGAAATAGTTCATGCAGAGACATTATCTTTACTGAATTGATTGTTTGACTAAATGCTGCTAGCTAAAAAAGAATGCATAGTACTAAATTAACTTGTCATTAATATTCATGACTCGGGGGGAAATTGAAAGCCTGTCTACACTCTGCCAGGATTGCACAGTCCTGGTTTTTGTCATACAAAACGCACAAGTACCAGATTGCTCAGCCTCTCAACATGATTACTAAAGTGAAAAGGGCAGGCCCTACCCTTGGAGCAGTGTTTCTCAAATAGGGGAGGTTTTGCCCACTAGGGGACATTTGGATAATATCTGGAGATATTTTTGGTTGTCGCATCTGGAGGGGACAGTATTGGCACTTGGTGATGGAGGCCAGCCATGATGCCGAACATCCTACCCTGCACAGGACAGCCTCTCCCTCCCAACAGAGAACCATCCTGCTCCGAACATCAATAGCGCCGAGGTTGAGAAACGCTCCCCTAGAATTTAGCAGTTAGCAGCACATAGTAGCTGCTCACTAAATGACTGCTGGATAAATGGTAGGTGGGCAGTTTCATCTTCAAAATTTGCTTGGCTTGCAAAACAAACTCTCTTTTAAATATCTCCAAATTTCTAACCCGTTGGATAGATTTCTTTTCTTTGCGTAAATGACTATAGAGTTATCCATTGAGCTACATACACACTATGGGTTAAAAGATAGTCAAGACACATGGTACCCCAGCCTTCAAGGGTCTCAGGTTTCGCAGGGAAGGGAAACAATTAGATGTGCGATTCCCACGCGGTGTGGTGAGTGTCAGGACAGAGATACACCAATAGCCATCGATGCCTGCCATGCGAACGCTAACATTATTAACTGTTTAATAGCATTGAGCACCTGCTCTGACGTAGGCACTGCTTTAAACGTTATGCCTGTATCAATGCATTTAATTTGCACAGTAATCCAGTGAAGTTGGTGCTCTTATTACTATTAGGGCGACCATATAACATTATTCAAATAGAACAGTTTTGATGCTGAAAGGGGCCACTCAGTAACTCTGCTAAGATCATAGGTATGAACCTCAACTGTCCTAGGAAAACAGGGGTACCTGGTTGCTCCAATCTGCACTTTATAGGTGAGTAAACTGAGGCCAAGACAGGTTAAATACGCTGCTTCAGTTCCCTCCTATAAGTGAAAGGGACAGGCTTGGAATCCAGCCAGTTAGTCTTCAAAGTTTACCTTTTTGAGCACTAACAATACAATGAGTAAAGATAATGCATCACGATGGAGGCTAATAGAAGTTAGGGGGACCTGGGAAGGCTCCCTGGGGGAGGTGACATTTAAGTCAAAGCTTGAATAATGAGTAGGAGTTAGACAAGGAAAGAATGGGGAGAGGGTTTTGAAGAAGTAGTATGTGGAAAAGCCTAGAGGCAAGAAAAATTAGGAATCATCTGGGGAGCTAAGAAATGCCCAGCATTGCTGGAAAGGGGGGTGGTAATGGAGCGGCCAGACGCGGGAGTAAAAGCAGAGAGAGGGCCAAGAGAGTCAGACATTTATTGCCACGCGCTAAATGTTTTCCACAATAGCGCCACTGTCTCATTAGGCCTTATCCCAATCCTGCACAGCAGGACTTTCACCGTTTTATATGAATAAGAAGACAGACCCTTACCTCCCTTAACTTGCCCCAGGTCGTATATTCCACAGTGGAACTGGGAGCATGTCTGATGCCAAAATCTGTTCCATGTCGCTGTCTCCAGTCCTTAACTGCACAACTCCTTCTTTTAGTACATTCCAGCTAGAGCTGGCATCATCGAGGAATTCTTCTTAACATCCACATTAATGAACCTTGTTTTAGGAGGAAATGCTTCTTCAAGAGGCTTGGCCCCTTATGTCAACTCAGCTGTTACTCTGCAAAACCAGGAGCCAGGTCTAGGTCCAGAGTTTTGTCAAATGTGCCTAGAGAATCGAAGGAAGCTTCTCTATTTGACCCTGAGTTCCACAGGGTGACAAACGGTAACACAGTGGAGTTTTTGCATTTGTGCATTTAATTGATATGTATGAAGAGTGGCAAGTTGCTGGTGAGAAAGGGGAAGAAAGACAGAGAGGGAGGTAAACCAGCTGCCTTATTTGGAGCTCAGCCACTCGGGATGAAAACTTAGGACTGTATTGGGTTAATTGAGACATAATACATCCATTCGCTGACTTTTACTTTTTTATTTTTTTTAGCATTTAAGAGGTTTTTTTTTTACAGCCTGGCTTTTGACTAAGTTGTTAGCTTTAAAACCTAACCTCAGTGTAAGCTGTGATTCCAACAGAGTGTGGGTTTCACCCAAGCAGCTACGTGTCCCACTGTGACACGTATAACAGAAAATAAAGACGTTAACAAAAGAAGTGGACATTGGAAAAGCCACCATCTTGATGCCCACGATCCCTGGCAGTGTAGTTAGCAATGGTAGGTGAATAATAAGTGGTTTTTCAATGAAAAAGTGAATTCATGACCCATCTGTGGCCGGCGGTCAGGAAGGAATCGGGCATCCTTTCTGAAAAGGCAGGCACCGCCCTTCTGCAACACTGTGTGGGAAATGAAGGCTATAAATATTCACAGGCAGGCAAATCAGATATGTCTTGGGGACCAAAGTGGACACTGATTCAATTCTCTTCCCTCTTCATCTAGGGCCTGTCAGGCCTTGCATCTAAAGTGCTTTATGGATGTGGGTAGAAAGAGGCAAAGGGCCGTCTGGGGCCTGTGAGATGCAAGAGAATTTCTCCCCTGCTGCGTGGACCCTCCTGGTCGGGTCACTGGCAGGTCACCGATGAAGACTTCCACCTTTGCTGCATCCTCCGTCCCAGACACACAGGGCAGGGAAGAGCTGGGAAGCTGGGCGTCTGCGTCAGCTACCTTTAAGAGCGCGTCTTCCTCCAGGGTTAGCTTTACAAATCTAGAAATGGAGGTGGCGGGATGAGCCTGGGGTAGTCTCGCTATATATAGCTTTGGAGACAGATGTGTGTGGGAGAGTCTGGCTTGGGGAGAACACTCCAGGCATCTTCAGTGGTGTCGTGTCAGACCCGGGACATCCTGCATGGCAGAGGGGGTGTGGGAATGGGCCCGTGACTGCAGCATTCCATATCATTTACCCGACTCCCAGAAGCCGAGGCGAGGATAAATGAGGGAGCACCGTCCAAAGTTGGGGTGCCACCCTTCAGGATGCAGTGGGCACTTTAAATCAAGGGCCTCTCTGTGGTGTCATGCCCTGCTAGGTGGGATGCATGAGGCTGGGAAACAAGGAGGGAAGTGGGAGTGGCCCTGTTTATCATCACTCCCAGTGGCTCACATGGGGAGCCTGAAACCCTGGGTTCTGTGGCTTTAGGGTTCCAGCTTTCCACAGGCCGAATATCTCCACCAGGCGACATGGTAACAGTCCCCAGTGAACTATAAAATATGGCATGCTGGCTCCTTATGCCAAGTGACCAGCAGATAAGAAGAGTCACCATTCTAGGAAAGGTATAACCCTGGCCATGGGTGTCAGCTGGGGCCCCACGACCAGCTGCAGCAGTGGGGACTACAGTGGATCCCACTAACTGTCCCCTTCTGAGCTCCCCTAAAGAAGAGAGGCTCACCAGGATCACAGAAAAGCACCTCTCAGAACTGGGGAAGATGTAGGTCCTAGCGGCACAAGGGGTGGACAGTGGTGGATCTTGGGATGAGCCACTAGACCTCCCTTCAGGAATCAGGGATGTATTCCCCTGGGATTACTGCTGGCAGACAGCCCTTGGCTGCCATCGTCCTTTGAGGATCAGCTCGGCTGAGAGGGCCTCCTCACCCAAGACCATTCTCCAAGACTAATCAACATGGCGGTATAAGTGCTCATACCTCCAACTCAGAAACATCCTCCCAGCTTCAGAAGCCCCCATGGGGGTTCCTGAGGTTGCTGCTGAAACTGCATCACAGCTCAACTTGTCCCTTTGTCTATTTCTGCTTCCTTTTCTTCCCTTCCACGGATGCTGATCCCAAAAGCATCCCCTAATAAACTTCCTACACACTAATCTCCCTCTCAAAGTCTGCTTCTCAGCGGATCCCACCTGTAATAACTAGAAAGCATTCATAACCCTTACGAGTGTCAACCTCCAATATGTGCTGGATAAATGACTTAATTAATGAGTATAATCAGTTTGTACCGTCTGGACCATTAGGTGGATGATGATGATGACCAGCTCATAGGTACTTTCCTTCTTTCTTCATTCATTGTATAAATATTTATTGAGACCCAGTGATGACCTAGGCACTGGTTTAGATTCCTATGGCAAATAAGACCACCCAGGTCCCTTCTCTATGGGACATTCTGTGGGGACCTTAATTTAGATCAAGTAGTTCAGGGAAAACTTCTCTGGGGATGAAATATTTAAATGAAACCTGAAGAATGAAGAGGAGTTGGCCAATAAAAGAGGCAGGCAACCGCTATTCCAGGCAGAGGAAAAGCAGGGAGGGTGACCCTGCAGTAGATGGGGCAGCGGAAGGGAAAGGGGAGAGGGCCTCTTGTTCAAGCTCTGATCTTGGTTGAGTGAATTCTAGATCACGGTGAAAGCCACTATGGGGCTCCACAGAAGATGATTTTTCTACCCCTATGTCTCTGCCCCTAGACTGCCTCTTCCCTGTGATCTGCACAGACCAGAATTACCTTCTCCTCGCCAGCCTCCCCCACCATCTTGTCCTTCTTCTCGCTACATGACAGATGGCGGTGTCAAGGAGGTGGTGGCAGCAGTTCCTAAGGAAGTTTTTGGTATGAGCATGAAGGATGTGTCCCGTTATGTGATGGTTACTATGGCAATTTTTATTGGGTAATTAGGTTTGAAGAAACATTTTGATTCATCATTAGTTACTGAACTAAAAACAGCACCTCACCAAGTGCTTGTTTTCTCTTAAAGTGCATCTGTTCTGATAATACAGTGTGCGCCCCAAATTGGAGCATTTTCTCAAGTCACCTCAATCTTGATCTTGACTCCTCTGAAGAAGCCCAAATTATCATCTGCTTTACTTTACAGAAAAAAAAAGTGTGTTTATTGTTACAAAGGACTATAGCATTGATGTAGAGATATGAAAACAAAGAGTTTATTACGTCCAAATCGAGTTTCTCAATTCATAGAGAAGGTAACTTTGTGAGGAATAACTTTATAAAGTTTCTCAAATGTACAATTTTACAGGGTGGGAGGAAAAAGCAGTTTGTTAGCATCCCTTTTCTGATGAATACAGAGAATAAAGTGGTTGAAAAATGACAATCTGAAGACAAACACCGGTCAACCTCTGTAGCAGGGAATAAATGTTGGCTAATCTGTTAACAAGGGTTTAGTTTATCCTTTCTTTTTCAAGTTTACTTATTTAATGTTTGAATGGCTTAAAATGTCCTCTGACATTAAGGCCAACAAAGGAAGTTGGGAAAAGGCAAGACTCTCCAGTGTCCGATGCAACCTTTTGCTCATTATGCCCTCATTTCAACAAAATTAGCCTTGCAGATTAGAAGTACCCATCATGCAACGACGCCATGACACTTATGATCCAGACTAAATAAGGACAAAAATCCCTCCTCCCTTTGGGAAGGTGGAATTGGGATAAAAATCAGGAAACACAAACCCAGACCTTTCCCTCCCCAATGAATATTCCACCCATTCATTTTTACACCCCCATGTAACCAACTTGCCAAAGAAACTCAGGGCAGCCGCTCACCTGAGCCTGCCCGCTGTCCCCTCGAGAGTGTACTGTCCATCCTCGGCATGCAAAGGAGGGTCTGTGTCTGAGATTTGAATCCCAGCTCTGCCTTTTACTAGCTGTGGGGAGATGGGACATTTACTTAATCCCTCTAAGCGTCAGACTCCTCATAGGCTAAATGTGCATACGAACTTGCACCTACTTCAGAGGCTGTTGGGATTGAAGAGGTAATTTACATGGAGCCCTTGGCACATGACGGTCATTCAGTACCTGTCAGCTGTTACCATCAATAGTAATTTCTTTCCTTTGCTCATCTAGACTATTCGTTCCTTTAATGAGGGATTATTGTCATGTTCATTCTTTCGGATGCCAGAGCTATTATGACAACATCCTTTATTTTACAAACTGGGATAGTTTTGGGAGTGAAAGGAGACAGGCACAAATCTGGAGTGTCCTGGGCACACTGAGATGTGTGGTCCTCCTACCTGGGGCATATACTGCTGGGTTAGGCACAGGCTAGTTCTATAAATTGTCAAGCAATATTCCTGGGCAACTGCTTAATAAAGACCAGTCTCTTCAGCTCAGTAAGCGCAGGCACAGCTCTAGGATCTGGGGATGTCAGTCAACAAAATAGACTAAATCCCTTTCTCAGCCTACGGGGACAGAGACAATAAACAAAGAAATACAAATTACAGCTCTTCTTGTGCATTGGTGAAAAGTGCTATGGAGAAAAATAAAGCTGATTAAGAGAGGAAAGAAATGAGAGAAGAGATCTCTGACTTCATAGGGGGTTAGGGAGGGTATCTCTGATAAGGTTATATTTGAGCAGAGACTCCCTCAAAAGATGAGCAGGTCATGCAGGTATCCAAAGGAATGATGTGGGCTGTATATTCCATTATCAACAAACATTCATAGCCAATGCTTTGATGAAGGCAAAAGGTGAAAATACAGGGCAACAGACATGATAGAAGTGAATCAATTTCACAGAGACTTTAAAACCTCATTTCAGGTATGCGTGTTGTCGTCTCTAATTCTGGTTATTTGATCTTTAAATAATTCATAACCTATAGCTTTATTCAGCAGCTACTGTTATAAAAATAATAGTTAAATTTATTGTTTCTCCTAGGTGCTTTATAAAAAATATTTTTGTTTTTTATAACAGCAGGTCAGTATGGGGGTTATGACACCTGCTTTTCAGATGAGAGACGCGAGGCACAGAGAGGTGAAAACTCTCGTCTATGTACATGGTTAGGTGGTGGGGCTGGGCCTGAAATGCAGATCCAAGTCTGCAGATTTCAAAGGCCTGCCCTCTTTTCTGAACACACTGCTTTTAATCCTAACACCTAGATAAGAAGCCTGTGTCCCTCTGGGAATAAGAGCAAATGGCAAGACACAGTTAATGATGGAAATCCATTCCTCCCTTCATCATGCCACAGGTATTTCCTGAGGGCCTACTACGTGCCAGGCACCGTTCTAGACTTTGGGGATACATTAGTGACAAATGGAAACAATTTTCTATCTGAGCACCTGCCTAGCTGGCAGAGGCAAATAATATAATTAAGTGAATTATTTGGAGTGGTAAAAAGTTAACAGTGTGTTTTTAAAACAGAGCGGTGTAAAAAGGAGAGGAATGTGGGGTGGAATGGGGATGCCGTATAGGAGCGAAGGGGCAAATTGAAATGAGAACATCAAGGTGGATACTCTCACTGAGGAGGTGGCTGTCCTGCCACAGCATGGAGGAGTAGGGTGAGGGAATCGTGAGGACCTCTGGGTACAGGACACCCAGGCAGAGGGAACAGCCAGCGGTAAGGCCAGGAGGGTACGCTCAAAGAATTTCGAGGAGAGAGTCGAGGATGGAGCAGAGCGGACAAGGGGGAGACTAGCAGGTCCTAGGGCAGAAGGTGGAGGCCAGGGTAGGTCGTGTGGACCACTTGAGAGACACCGGCTTGACCAGCATGAAATGGGGAGTCGCGCTGGGTTTGGAGCAGAGGAGGGGCTGAGTTGACACATTCAGTCCAGAAGTTATGCTCTGAAAAGCCATTGGTCCATCTGCCAGAACTGTCAGAATACGAAAATACGAAATGGCCTCCTGAGCTCTCCTAAAGTTTCGTCAGCTCTAAGAGGCATTCTCCCGACCCACCCAGGACGTTGGAGAAAGGACTCCTGCTTTGATTAGAAAGGGCCTTTGGTGTCCTGAGCATCTCCTTAAACTTGGAATGCCCGTGATTCTAGAGTGCAGTAGAAATCCAGGTGAGATGGTTAGAAGCGTTCAGACTGGGGTTACTAGTTCCCACTCCAAGTCCTTCTGCAGACTATCGCCTTGGCTTTGGAATTTAAGTACAGGAAATAATGTTTGCATAATTTCTCTTTATGGTCCGGGATGAGAAACCCTGGGAAGCAGCAGGTACTGGAGATGCTGGAAGGGCAGCCCCATCTCCTGGAGTTTTTGGGGGCAGCTGCCCGAGGGCTCTGCTCTCATCCAAGACCACCAGCTGGGGGCAGGCAGTGGAGCCAATCAGCAATCACATTCTGTTAACCATTAATTTCCTTTGCTCATCAGAGAAGCGTGCCACGTCAGAGAAAACAAATTCCACTAGGAGACGAACAGCCCAGGGTGGCAGCCCGCCCAGAGTCTGGATACTAAGAAATCTTTCAGGTCCAAGCTTCCAACTCTGATAAGCAGCAGTGCTAGTGATGTGCCCTCCATAACCAAGCTGTTACACTATCTGGTACAGTAAGTATCAGAACACCTTCAGATATAAATTGTACCACAAATGCCAAGTGTATCTTTTGGTTTTGACTGCTCTGAATGAATGGATCATTTAGAGTAAGTGTTGGTCTAAGGGAGAGAAATGGGCTTTGAAATACCTGTTCTCCTTCAGTATTTAATCAAAATAGTGACTCAACAGAGTTCCAATACCGTCTCCTTTAGATATTAGTATTTTTTAAAGGTCAAAGAGAACACTCAAAGAAAGAGAGGCAGTTCTTTTTTTTTTTTTTTTTTTTCCCTTTTGGTAAAAGACACCATCTTGGAGAAAGGATGTTTGTATTAAACATATTCTTTCAGCCTTCCATCAATGACTTGGAAATATCAGTTAAAATGATCAAAGGCGTACATTGTCATCTACCAGGCTATTTGCTAGCGTTCTGGCCTGAGCCTTCTGCCAACTGTTTCATTTTGGCCGTGTGACTCTCCCCAGTAGCCCTGTTCATTTATTCAGCAATTACTTATAGAGCATCCACGATGTGCTAG
Source organism: Camelus ferus (assembly GCF_009834535.1). Classification (NCBI taxonomy): domain Eukaryota; kingdom Metazoa; phylum Chordata; class Mammalia; order Artiodactyla; family Camelidae; genus Camelus; species Camelus ferus. The sequence continues at coordinate 8,432,010 of NC_045720.1, read as the reverse complement.
GAACTGTTCTAAGGACTGGAGACATGGCAGTAAGTTAGCGAATCAAAGTCTTCTCTGCCCTCATGAAGCTTCCACTGCAAACTGCATGATAACAGGCAACACCTACGGCCTGAGCACCGTCTCGAGACTTTCCCCACATCACCTCTGTTAATGCTCACACCTCCCTTATAAGATACATACGATCAATATCCCCATTTTACAGATGAGGGAAATGAGGCTTAAAAGGTTAAATAACTCACCAGGTCACAAGCTAATGAGTGGTGGTGTCAGGAGAGAAACCAGGCACTCTAGTCCCAGAGCATCTATTCTCACTCATTTTGCCGAAACACCTGCTTCTATTTGAGAGAAAGTAGAAATGTGTACATTTCCTGAAAATTAAAATGTCAGACAGGGCATGGATATGGACATCTCATCTTCTAGCAGCGAAGGTCTCCCCTTAGATCTCTAAATCTTACCTTTGCATCCCCAGTTTATCTGCCGCGGTGAAATTTTGCTCAGTGTCCCTGGTCAGAATTAATGATACCTTCCTTCTGGCTCAAAATGCTACAGGAATGTCAGGGACGCTTGTGGAGATGATGGAAAGGGAGGAGAAAAGGAGAGATGGTGGTGGTGATGGCAATGATGGTGATTTGGGGATTAATGAAAGTGATGACCTGAGGTATATTTGGCAGTACTGGCTTTTTGCTACACAAAAATATGGCAGCTGCCAATATCATGTCAATGACAGATGGTATTTTCTGCAAGTAGGGATGTCACACAAGGCACGGCAAAGAGCTTCTTGTGATGGAGTGAGTTCCCTGTCACTGGGGGTATTCAAGCAGAATTGGTATAAACATGTAATAGAAAATTTATAGATTAAGTGTATTAATCTATATCCTACTTCCTCATGATGCTCATTGCTCCTCCCAGACTCATTCCCTAAATTGAAAGGACAAATAAATGCCATTATGACTCAAAAATCCTCCCCAGTAGTATGTACATTTTCCTTTCATCTACTTATCTGTTGATCTGGCTACTTAGCTAGCTAGCTAGCCATCCAATCCAGTATCTGTGTCAACTTCCTCTTCATGAGGTTAACAGATCCTGTATGTTTATTGGATAACTCAAGCTTGTTGAGATCCATCGTAAGAAATAAGTAATAAGAGTAATTATGTTTAATAAAATTGGTGTTTGCCTCTTTAATGATATCATCTAGTTCAAGGCTGTGGCGGCCATGGGTATTTTCACCAGAACATGGACTATTAAAAGAAAAGCATCACCTTGGCTTAATGATTTTGTGTAGAATCACTGAAGTTACGATTCATCTTCCCTTGGTATGATTCCTGTTCATCTGTTGGTACCAGAAATATTTTATCTGCAACTTTTAGCCTTCTCCAGGATTTGAGCCAGAAGGGAAGAAGCCAGAAGCCCAGTAGAAATACAAACCTGAACCCTGGTCCAACTCCACATTATCTCACCTTCTTGGACATTAAAATCTATTCCAGTGCATCCTCTAGAGAAGCCAGAACTACCATCTGGCCCTAAACATCAGCCTTGGGTATTCCCATTCATTTATTCATTCTTATGTAAACATTGATCAATGTTTATCTCAATCATTTATCAACATTTATCTCAGGAGAAGGATGAACAGAAACTCAGACAGCTCAGAGGCAGAAAGGGACAAGGGTCTTTCGAGGAGCTGAACGAAAGTCACTGGGACTTCAGGAGTGAGAACGAGATGAAGAATGGTGTATCCGAGGAAGACAGAGGCCAGATCTAAAGTATAGGTCCCAGGAGGGAGTTCTGCCTTTGCCTTAAGAGCAATGGGAAGTGACTGACATCTACTGAAGGATTCTAAGCAATTATCATAAGAAAAACCCCACCTTGGTGATACTGTGGACAGTAGATTGGAAAGAGTCAAAAGTGCGTGCAGGGAGGCTACTGTGATTCAGCTAAGGAACAGTGTCTCCTGCCCTGAAGTGAAAGGCGCAAAGATAAAGTGGATGGATGTGAGCGTATTCAGGAGGCAGACTTGTCAGGAACTTGCAATAGATTGGCCACGTGGAGGGAGAGTTGGAGAAGTGACAGGGATGCGTTGGGCTTTTTGGCTTGGGCAACTGCAAGGATGGACTAGAGAACTCTGGATTCACTGAGATCAAGATCCAGGAGGAAGACGAGTTTAGGGGAACTGCAGGATGTGTAAATGCCCAGCATTCCTTCATGAGATTTAGAAGGTTTTTTGACTTCTTTTTAGAGTCCAATTATTCTACATCCAACCACTTATTTATAATATCAAGAGTCACAGAGTCATAAACTTCAAATCAGAAGGGATCTTAAAAATTATTTAGTTCAACCCTTTGCCTTTTGCCCCAAGTCCCTGACAATGAGCATCTGGTTTCTGCTGAGCACCTCCAGAGGCAACTTTTAATCTCACAAAGCCTGGTGCAATTTCAAAGAGTTATAAATAGGAAGGCATCCATTTCTTCCCTTGGGACACAGTCCTGCAAGTCTTCTCCTGCCATAATTATTGCCTGGCATTTACTCTAGTGCTGTAAATTATGTATCAGATGACACAACATCTGATCTGGGTCTTTATGTTCCTCAAACTTCAAATGTGGAGCAAAAAGAAAAATCACGCAATGAAAGTGGCTCTGTTTGTCTCAGATGATCAGATCACCAAGTAAAAGAGAGGAGGTGCAACGTTATTGCAAGAAGTAGTCAATGTTTATCTGTTGGTCAAAACGCCACGAATATATTTTGCAGACACTGTTGGTTAGGAATTGCATTTGGATGTTGGCAATGGAGAAGTACACGAACAGTGCATTAAACAAACTTGGAGTCTATTTTATGCTGTAAGAGAATGTCTAGGGATGAGCCGTTCAGGGCTGGAATGGTAATCCCATTAGTATTATTAGGGTCCTAGAACACTTTTTCTTTCTTTTTTTTTTAAAGTTTTTTTCAGTTTCTTTGAGGTATAATTAACAAATAAAAACTGTATCTAAGATTTACAACTTGATACTTTGATACGTGCATATATTGTGAAATGATTACCTCAATCACGCTAATTAACATACCCATCACCTTGATAGTTACCGTTTTCTTTCCTTCCCTCCCTGCCTTCCTTCCATCCTTCTTATTAGAATTCTTGTTTCTTTGTGATCCACCATCCTACTGTGTGGCTTCCATCTTCAAAGTCTCTTCATGGTCCTAGACGGGAGCCAGTGTTGGTCCCTGTTGGAGGTGCCATTACATCGGCTTACCAGGCAGAAAGATGACTAAAGAGGGGTGGGTGTAAAAAAAGCAGACTTCCCAAAGCTTTCCAAAACCTTCCAGTAATGAGGACCACTTATATCCTATCGGCTACCCCAAGCTATCAAGACGGCAGGCAAGCACATAAGCAAACACACACACCCACATACATATATGAATCTTGTCACATTACGTCCCAAAATAGAAGTCTGGTTCTATATGCAAGGAAGGAAGGACATAACACACTGGTAGTCACTTAGCAATCTCTGAAACATAGTCTGTGTGCAGAAATTTGCCCCAGGTAGACAGGCATGTCCTCAAATGGCTTAACATTTTAAAGCGTATACAATGATTTGGGGTAAGTCAGAATCACGAGGGAGACTAGGTCTGGATTTCTCTCAAGAGCAAAGGCAGGAAGGAAAGAGTTATTTTTGCTAGTGGATATTTGGGTAAAAATAAGGGCTTGGTCTGCGTATTTTAATAAATTATATATTGATTCTTTTCCCATTTCCTTCTGGTTGTCCATTAAACTGGTCTTGAGGAAAGTGAGAACTGTGAAGTGATTAGAACTTTAAGCTTAGTCTGTTTCTTCTCTAAATGTTAATTCTACTTTGGGCGTGGGCTGCATGCACAGAAGGCCAGGTGAAGGAGCAGACTGCTTCTCAAATCCTTAGAGCAGCAAGGCATGAAACCCACTGCAGCTCTCTGTAGAGCTGTTACAGGAGGCAGCTCTGGCACCAACGGATAAACTTTTCTTTCTTACCTTCTTGCTCTGGTAAGATAAATGACTTGAGGATAGGAAACATGCCTTATCAAGTTTGGCACATGATAGACAGTTGATAGATGAAAGGAACATGCATTATTAAAAATGAATATAGATTTACTTAAACGTCAGTCTAGCATGTGCAGGGTGGTGGCGGTGGGGGGCAGCTGAACCCATGTACGTTTGGCACCAAACAGACTTGAGTTTAAATCCTCTCTTGGCCACCCACAATCTGAATGATTGCAGCCAAAGTCATCTCTGATCCTCAGTTTCTTCATTTTGAGATAGAGGTTGCAATTCTACCGCACAGATACACCAGCAGGAGTAGACAGGATGTATGGGGACCATGTAATACAGACACCAACAAGGCATTGCCAAGTGTGCGTGTGTTCTGCTATTCTACTTGGTTCTCCCTTTAGGAACATCCAAGTTAAGTTCTCAAAGCCCAAAGATTTGGAAGGGGTCTTATAAAGAAGTAGTGCTCAAGCAATGTTCAGCGGAAGCTTGGTGGTGCCTGTCTCCACGGGTTGGGCAGAATGGCGAAGCATGAGGAGAGGATGAGTGATCGTGCAGGGCAAAGAGAGGCAGAGGGGATCTCCCTCCACTCTTCCAACCCTGTAGCGTCATTTTCACTAGTTTATATTTCAGTGCATGGCCTAGTTTGAAAAAACAAAGTTGCTGCTCTTCTAAATCTTTTGTTTATCCTATTTGTTGGTGGAAACTTGATATTTACGCCACTATGATATTATTCCTGCTAATTTTGTTGGCAGTGGATTTGTTTTTTTGTCTTTTAATGGTTGTTTAACATTGGGATAGGTTCACAGTTTGGATTATGTGCATGTGCATGAGATCAGACTGAAAAAATTAAGTTTATCAACTGGATTTTCAAATGATCTTTTTAGGCTATTCTACATCTGAATTACCTTGAACCGAGGTATTTTGGGCAGGATATCAAATGAAAATTTGTTTCCATCTTCCATGAGTTTAGGAAGGACATTACATGAGGGAGGACTTCAGTGTGGTGATCTGTAAGCAGACATATCAGCATTAAGTGCAAAATGCTTTCTCTTCCTTATAAGAATGTTCTAATAATGCCATTTGCAGCAACATGAATGGACCTGGAGATTGTCATACTTAGTGAAGTAAACCAGAAAAAGAAAGAAAAATTCCATATCATATCACTTGTATGTAGAATCTAAAAAAATGACGCAAATGAGCTCATTTACAAAACAGAAACAGGCTCACAGACATAGAAAACAAATGTATGGTTATTAGGGGGAGAGGAGGGGCTTGAAGGGATAAATTAGAAGTTTGAGGTTTGCAGATACCAACTACTATGTATAAAATAGATAAACAACAAGGTCCTACTGTGTAGCACAGGGAACTAGATTCAATACCTTGTAATGGGCTATAATGAAAAAGAATATGAAAAGAAATATAGATTTATAACTGAATCACTTTGCGGTGCACTGAAATTAACACAACATTGTAAACTGACTATACTTCAATAAAACCAATTAATTAATTAAAAATAAATACATGGCAAGAGGGGATTCCTAATGACCGGTATTTCTGTATGTGAAAGAAACACTGAAGCAAAGGGTAGCCCGAGATTTAGCAAACACTCTCTCACCCTGAGGTGCAGTTTTTGCTTCCAGTGTGCAGTGATCGCCGTTGCCAGAAGTGGCGGGGCAGGACTGCCTGGGGGCTGCTGTCCTGGGTTTGGTCAGTACCAGCCCAGCAGCGTCAGAGCAAGGCAAGCTGGTAACGTGCAGCCACATCAGTGCCACCTGTGTGACAGAAGTACCACTACTACCGTCACTACTGCTCCTAGTCCCCAGTGCTTGTTTCTGCTTGTTCATCAGCTCAACACTCTTTCATATTCATCCGTTCCCTTCATATTGATCAGCTGTAAAGTTCTGACAGCAGGTACCTTACATTCTCACTTATTAGGGATGAAGTGACTAACGAAGGGCGTTCCTCGAGGCTCTGGTGTCTGTTTCCTGAGGTCTGCAGACAGAGAAGAGGGAACCACAGAAGCCAGACACCAAGTTGTGGCTATTCAGGCTGCATAAATGCCCAGTTCACTCACTACAGGGAAACACAGACATAAATCGGCTTGTTGATCACAGCTGACATGCACATTTTGTAAAAGCTAGATAGGCAATTCTGACAAGCGCCACAAAGTCGCTAATTAAATATTCAAAGGAAACAATTGTCTGTCAATTACATATCTCAGTTACTATTCCCTTTGAAACAAATTGAATGACTAAAACTGCCTACAATTTTACAACTCTCTGTGTCAATGTAATTAGAACACCAGGAGAAATTAAATATTAAATACCATCTAATAAGGAATTCTCTCAGCATCTGCTATGTCTTTACTGATATTTCTCTTCCTTCTCAGAGGTCGCAGACCTCAGCCAGTTATGTTTTCTATTAGAATTGTCATTATCTGATCTTGGGAGCCAAATAAACCAGGAAAGCATATAAATCCTCATGTTCACATTCATTATAACTCATAGCAGTACAAATTGTAGAGCTGTGAGCAATCTCAAAAATCATTTCATAGTGATGGAATTTTAGAGCCGTGAGAAATTCATTTCAAGACCAAGACAGGTGGAGTGGTCTGTACAAAGTTGCCCTGTATTGAATGTAAAATCTGAGGGCAACCTATTGATGACTACTGGGGGCTGTTTTCAGTACCATGTGCTGCCCCCCTGGCTCCAGAGAGCAATACAGCATTATAAGCATTGCTACCATTTGGAATACAAATTTCATTTTTCTTTCCCTTTATTACTTTAAATTCATTGCCTCTGAAACTGGCAGAGTTAACTGAGATAAAGATGGTCTTAAAAGACCATCAAATTGAGGGGCAGATTTGAAATGAGACAGATATGGTTAAAATCCTTTATTAGCTATCTGACCAAAGGGAAATGATGTAATACCCCGAGCTCAGTCCTCTCAGCTATAAAGAGGGAAGCAACAATGCCGATGCTAAGATGATACTTCAGGCATTCCCTCAACAAGCCTCCGCTATGAGCTTTTCCTGGGATGTGCCAATGTCTATTCCAGTGATGGACCAAAGGACAGCGCCTGTCCTCAAAGAGCGCGTAGTTTAGTAGTAGAAACAAATAAGGAAGCTATAATTCTAGTCTCACTTGCCAACCCCTATTCCTCCTTGTGGTCTTAATTAAGAATAATTTCCTCATCTCAGTTCAAGTCAGGATTTTTTCTTTTAAATAGAAACCAGGGCCAGGACTGGGGTGAGGCAGGCTGGGTGCTGAGGGCGCACAGTTTAAGAAAACTCTTCCTGTCAGGGCCGTACAAATGCAGAGTTGGCACCTGTGAGTGAGTCTGATGCTTTGCACCCTGGGTGCCTTACTGGCCTCAACCGAGTCATAGCCTGGCACTAACCCAGGTCACTTGACTTAAAAGCACTTAACTCAGTTTGAAATTATTCCCGTATTTAGGTCATTATTTGATTGATGGTTTCTCTCACTCTAGATTATTATCCATTTAATAGCAGGATTCTGGATTCTTTTCCCTCACTGCAGTATCCCTACTGTCTGCACCCAGCACACAGTCATCCTCCATAAATATTTATGCATGAAGGACTGGAGGAAAGAATAAGTTAATGAATAATGGAGGGCTTAGAAGAGAACAGGGAATGAAAATTGAGAAATCATGGCAGGGGCTGCACTAGAACGAAATGAGTAGAATAGAGAGCTTTGGATAGATTTCAGTGATGGGAGACGAATCCATCAGGATTTCATATAGATGTCGGGTGGGAAGAAGTTGGTTTTTGACTTGTTGAGATTGAACTGCCTGCAGGACTTTCAACTGGAGGAGCCCAGCAGGTCACGTGATAGCCTGGTCTTCAGCTTAGCAGAAAGAACAGGGCTGGAGATACAGACTTAACACATAGATGCATAGTCGTTAACCAAGGGAGGATGTGATTGCCCAGAGAGACGTGTGAAGTGGGATAACGGGGAAGCATATGGGATGGGAATTTAGGAAACCTCAGCATTTAAGAGGTGAATTGAACGGCAAGCCCTGAAGGCATTTGAGAAGGAAGAGTATGTGTAAGCAGCACTAGACTATGTCGTTGAGACACAACCATGACTCAGGTACAATCCTCGCCTTTGTGAAACCCAGAGAAGGACTATCTAACTCGGTCTGGGTGTCGGAAAACCCTTCATAATCCTGCATGTTTCCACTACTCCCCAAACCCTTTCAGGCACGAAGATACTTGTGTCTGAAGAAACCAAAGCCATGTGGCCAACGTCACTGTGAAAAATTCATGGCAAAAATAGGATGACAATTTGCAGTTTCTGTGTTTTTAAGGAAATGTACTTACATGGTTTCCAAAATATCTCTAAATGTCCATTGGCACAGCTCACAGTTCTTCTCTGGCTGAAATGGCCTGGGCAGGGCCCCAGGAGCTGTGTGTGATGGCACTACTCACGTGGTAAGAGACAACTGCTGTATCTCTCTCGTAAATAGAGAAGGGGCACTCTGTTCATTGGACACTTGACAGTCTGAGTCATGAACCCATCCTCACATGAGCTGTCCGTCACCAGTAGGCTAGGAAGGCTCACTTAGTCATGGGGGAAGTTTGATGCTGAGCTTAGAAGAAAATAAACTTGCATTACTGATTCTGATTTTGTTTCTTGAACTAGTTGACAGTAGACAAGTGAATTACGTGGAACGATGCTTCACAGAACTGAAAACTGCCTCACAGCCTTTTTGGACTTCATGAAGACTGTTTCAGTTACCTCCCTTGGGTTCCAATATCATCTTGCCTTTAGAAGGCTACAGATAAACTGGCCCAGTTAGGGTACAAACTGGTCTTTATGTGGTAGGTTTTAAGCTACAGGAAATGGCAGGCTAAGGAATTCTCCAGTTACTAGGCTCAGGAAGGTCAATGGTTCTGTTTGATGTTCTCCTCTTAGGAGTGAGGCAGCCGACCTGGCTGGCGAGGAGTGCGGGGGGCCGGTAGGGAGGTGGGGACACCTCTTGCCCACAAGCTGCCCCTGTATGAAGCCAGAGGGTGAACATCCACCGCTGACCAGAAGGGGGCAGCACTGAGAGGCCAGACCCAAGAAAAGCTTCTGGGTAGTACACCGCGAAGCCAGGAGAGCCCGAGGGAGGTGTTGGTACTGGGATTCAGTCAGGGCGCCAAAGGACCAAAAAGGAAGCCAACAAGGGGTTGAGACCTTCATTAATACTTAGATGTTATTTTGTATAGATGAGCCAGATCTATTTAAAATGTTCAGGAATGGACAAACACTTACAGGTAATTTAGGTTGGTAATCTTTTTCCTTTTTCTGACTTAAATGGTCTAGATAATTCCTTGAATTTTCCTTCATCCTGTCTACTGTAACTTCCGTAACACAAGTCTAGCGAACACTCAGACGGGGGCTTTCTTCCTAAAACACTTCCTGGGCTAAGTGCTTCTGCCTGTGTTGACCCGAGAAATTGATTTCTTTTCTCCCACTGGTTTCTCGCTGACTGTGTGACTGTCTGTGTAAGGGGATGGTCAGAGGTAGGGGGAAGGAGATGGTCATGTTATATTCACTCATTCCATTCATTTATAAGCATGGTCTTCAGAACGGCCCACGTGCCAAGTGCTATGCTAGGTGCTAGGGACACAGATGTGTAAGGCATGGTCCTTGACCTCCAGGGCCCCCAGCCTGGCAGGCACACGAAACGTCATGACATTGCTCTGAGAGTTGAAAATGCAGAGTGTAGCAATGTACTAAGGAGAGGGGACTGAGCGTTGCTTAAGCCCTTTGTCTGCCACCCTTGTGTGGGAACGGGTTGCCTGGCGCTCCAAGGGAGCTGCTCAGTTTTCAGCTGGGGTTACTGTGAACACAGAGCTACTGGCAGAGCCTGGGGCTGCAGAAGAGCCTGGCCTTCCCAACACGAGGCTGATGTTTTCTTGTGCCTTGTCTTTAGGTCACCAGGCTCGGGATGTGCTCAGTTTGAGATAAGGTAACACTTAAATACGTAGCCTCTTAGCCCATCCCCAGGGTCCCTTCACGAGGAAAGTCCATACCCATTTACAATTTCTTCTAGAGTCGGACCTTTCCTTCACGCGACTCCTAAAAGGAATCCACTGCAGCTTTCCTGGTTCACGCTTTAGAGGTCTGTGCTAAGAAAAGCCCAGGACTTGCATTTGTGTAAAACATTCACTAAATGCTGTGTTTCAGACAGAGTCTAAGAGCCAGATACAAACCTCCCTACCTCTGCACCAGAGTCACAAACCCCCTCCCCAAATCCATTCAAATATCAGCCAGCAAAAACCTTGACCATTTACTCAAAATCTAGAACCCAACAGTCAGTCAGTCAACAAGTACTTGTTGAACGATTTTCCTACTCAGTCCTCCTTTTCCCCTTCTTCCCACTGCAATCCTGATTTTTCTGAGAAGCAGTAAAGTCTAACCTATTTTTGCCATCCTCTCTTGCTGATGGAGGGGCCAGGTGTCAGAATTCTGGTCCCCAAATATAAGCAGATGTTCCTGAGCAGGGGTCCTGGAGGCCCCTGAAAGGACCAGTGGGCAAACTCCCTTTGGCCCTCTTGGCCTCTCGCCCTTTGCTCTTTGCCCTCTCCTTTTCCCTGCCTGCAAGGTGACTGTGATGGCTTAGAGATGCAACTGATGGTTTTCAAATGACCTTGAGGAAAAAACCTCCCTGTATGGGCATCTGCTTTAGGCTCTCCCTGATAGATTGCTGCACAGCTTTCCCTTGAAGAATCCCCATGACAGGGAGCTCATCACTTCAAAAAGTAGCCCCATGGGCAGGTAGGTCTGTGTGTTACAAAGCCTCAGCATTAGATGGACCAAAATCTCTCATGGTTTGGTGACTACCCATTGGTCATTCTTCTGTCCCAGAGAACACATACAAAATAAAGTCTCTCTTTGTCCCCATGGCAGTACCCTAGATATTTGAGGACACTCCCCATAACTCTTATACTTAGGCCTTGCAAGGTTTTTCTTTTTCTTTTTTCTTAGTCCTATTCTGTTTTGTTGCGTTTCCTTTTCCCATGTTCTGAGTTAAAGAAATACATATATTTTGACTACTCCCTACTCAATAGTTGTCTCTATTTCTAACCAGTCATGTATATTCAACATGTAATCACAGAAAAGATGAAAGGATTCTGAAATGGTTGACTCCAGTCAACTGGAAAGCCAGGACACAGGACAAGGATGTCATTTATAAGAGAGCTCAACAAAATAATTCTTGTTCATGTCAAAACTTTATACCAGGATGCTCTTTATATAGAGATGTCAGTTTAAAAATTTACTCACTAAACAAGCCCCAAACATTAATATGATTTAAATTCATACTTGGCTCATGTCTTTACTATGTAAATTTTTAAATAATTTTTTGATTTAGGAGAATTTTGTGTTTCAAAATATTCTGCAATTAGCAACATCTGAGCTTAGGAATTTAAGTCAGGAAGTGGAGTGGAAATCATAGAAAACCCCAGTGACTAGTGAATGTGCAAGGTATTACACATATTAAGAGAGATACTCTAGCTAAAAATGAAATTCCAGTATAAAATTGCAGACATGCCCAATCCAAGTCCAGTATAGAGGTATCAAAGAAACCAGGACTCGCACAGGGTTCTCTGACAACACGCTGAGTCACAATCCCAGCCCATTGCTTGAGAAGGTGGTCACATAGTTGCCTTCACTGGTAGAAGGGCTTTTATTCCCCTCGGGATGGGACCAGGCGTCCCTGGGAATGTCTGGGACTTCAACGGTTAATTAATCTACTCTGCATTCTTCTGTACCCTGAAGAGCTGACTGTGAAAAATCTTGCAGTGAGAAAAGCTGGTTTCCGAAGTGCTGCTTAAGTGACCTGACTTCTTAAAATAGTCCTTCTTAAACAAAATTCACATGATCTGATTTGAGTGTGTAAATCCAGTTCTGTTTCCTGGGGAAGCACAGGGCAGATTATACTGGCTTTCAGGGCTCTGTTGTGGCTGGCTGGGTAGAGGAGTGTTCTTCCACTCAAGCCCCACTCAAGAAGATGCTGAGGAAGAAATTATTTACAGAACAGATGCTCTTGTTCACTGAGGTTCAGACCTATAGATCCCAGAAATGTGCCTCCCTCCGGTTTCTGTTACCTTGCATTCCAGAGAAAGCAAAGAACACGCTTCAAAGCGATAGGTCAAGTGAACTGATGTACCCTCCACCTGCAGATTCTAGACCTCCTGGTCTCTCAGAGCATCAATATTGTGCCCATTCACTGGTAAGAGGAACATTTTGAGATGAATGTTGCAAGTATCTCCTATGTTCCGAAAGCAAACACATGTAGGATCAACTCAAATAGACACATTTGTGAAATGAATAAATTAGCATCCTAAGAAATATTTAGATAAGAGTGAAATGTCACATCGGCACGATTGTAGTAGTGTCCTTTGATTACATGTTGCCAGCAGCACTGAATTTGGGATCAACTTAAAAAAAAAACAAAAAAACCTTTCCTTTCAATGCTTGGTTTTACCTCTTTTTGATGAGCTCTTAAAATGCCATCAATCATCAAGGTGTAAATAGGACTAATGCATTTGTCCTACTTAACATGACACTGTGGCAGCTGCTCCAGAAATAAAAGTCCTCCCAGTCTTCCCAGTTGCAATCTAATTATGCTCTGACCCACTGATGCCAGTCAGGTGACCTTAGCAGATATGAAGAAAAACAAATTCGTAATTCAATCTTGCAAAGACCACACTGTACATCATTTTACAATTCTCTCTAAACACACAGACGCCAAGCCTATTTGCAACTCCAGGGCAAAGGTGTCTGCAGACCAGAAGGGATTTAATTGGTCATTTCAGATGTCATTAAAAATGTCCTTTGCAAAGCCTACTTTCCATCACAAAAATAGGTTGGGGGGGGGGGACCGAGGAGGAAAGGAAGGAGGGAAAAGATAGAACCAAAAAGGACAGTCTCGATATTTTTCACAAGTAAGAGAGAGTAATATTTCCATTTCCTGGCATTCACAGGGACCTCTTGAGAATGTTGACACTCAAATCTGCTTTTGAAAGTCATTTTTTCAGACATGCTGGGATATTGCAATTATTTTTTTAAAACCTATGTGAATTTGCCAAAGGAAAATGTACAGAAATGGAGATATTTGGGTTTTAAAAAATGCACATCATGATGAGTGAGGTGCATTATATAGGATCCCAGTTACACTCATTTAATGGATATTTGTGGTTTTTTGAAGTATTTACCTTGATATCAACTACCAAATTGAGATGACTTAAATTACATGCCATTTGCTGTACATTAAATCATTATAAGCTTCCCTTTATTTGATTTGAGTTAGCAGACTTAGACAAAGAACATAGAATATATGCTTATGTTTAAATTTTGCAAATTGGGGGAGAGATGTTGGTAATTCCATTACATTCACTTTGTCTTTACTGTGAAGTCAACTGTTAATTTAAATGATCAGAAATGCACTCAAAAGCACACTCAGAGCCTTCTTCTCTCCTGATCCCCCACCTGCTCATACTATACACCACTACCTTACCTGGTACAAACGATGCATTTCCTCCCAAAGGATTTTTTAAAGGCCAAGTGGTAAGCTAAAAGCATCCTGTTATTAGTCAAGTTTAACGATCATGATTTAATTAGCATTTTTCTGGCTCTAGTCTCTGCGGTTTCATTGGATGTGTATAAGACAGGAAAGAAAGGGCTGCTTGGGAAATTCAAATCTGACAGCATGACCTTGAGCAATAACTCACCTGGATTTGCATACTTAGCTGACTTTGCTCATGGAGTTATCTTGGAGAAATCACCTCCACTCTGATACTTTGGCTTATCTGCCTCACCAAGGGGTACAGAGGACTAATTAGCCACTAGCGGTAACATTTGGGAATCAGTCCCCCAGAGGGAAGCATAATGGAGCAACCTCTCTAGTTAAATATCGCTACTTCTCAGTTTTCCGATAAGTAAATGCTTTTCATCATCTTATCACTAATGAGCTGAAGAATGAGAATGAGTTTCAAATGTTAGATAGCTCATATTATTGTCACCAGCAATTAAAATAGAGTAAAAATGCCAATTACAGCAACAGTGCTTAGAATGTATCCATCCAGCGAAAGAATTTAGCAAATATAACCTTATCATTAATATTTTGTTTATCCAGATAATGTCATTTTGCAATAAATTTTTCGATGGAGAAATTGAACTGGCAGGATAAACAGTTTGTGTAAGATGTGGAAAAATTCTCTGTCCTAGATTGAATCTGGACAGAAGTACTACTATCTTTGAATCATATAATGAAGCCGATTTAACTTGAAATGGATGAGGCTCCCTGAGCAACGAGTAACTGCAGCCCCAGTGCTACCTGTAGCTGAACTTCCTCAGGGTGGAAATAAAAGGCAGCCTTTCAACTGAGCTTTGAAACTTCTGAGGGTTCCTCTGTATTTCCAATGCCACTTTAGACCTGGAAATCACAAGGGGTCTTACCTGCCCCGGACAAAACCTCTCTGTGTGGATGGGAAGTCCATGACTTTAGTCTAACTGTTCACCAAGCAGAGAGAACATAAACTATTTCTTTGCTGATGGCTAGAAGCCTTCTGGTCGACCCCTCTTAGGTGCCATCTTGTAGC